>NC_135305.1:9016816-10286191 GCF_048772815.1 Callospermophilus lateralis
TACGACGTTTCTCTTCAATCACAGTTACCCGGATTTTTAAAAACCAACCACATGATGAAATTAAAGTGAATGGTTTTCCTTTTTTCCCTTTCTGTATAGATCAATCATCAGGATTAGGTGATAAGTTCCAAAAGTCTGTTGATAATGATGTCAAAATATTTGGGAAAGACACAGGAGGGTTCTGATGTATTTGCCAAACTCGTCAGATTGCCTTACTTTATTAGAGAAGGGAGTGAATTTTACACAAAGGTGAATTTTACCTCCAGCTCTGTACCAGACAGGGGTTGGTGTGGTCATAGAGCATACACATACTACCCTGGCTTCCAGGAAATATTGTAGCATACTGTCCAGCTCTTGATTCTAGCAACATGGCATTTACAAACATGGAAGAAGGGAGAGTTCAGGAGCATCTAGACAGCTGCTACAATATGTTAAACCATTTCAATTTCCCCATCCCTAAAAAACCTTATGATTTTATTTGGCTCGAGTTGCCTTTCACAGAAATAAAAATCCAGTTACACCCATTTCAAGTTTTTTTAGAGCAAAAGGAATTCAATGAAGCTTCCTTTTTAATAAATGGTGTGGAAGCAACTTATTAATTAACTGATTAATTTAAAAAGTAAACCTTGATTTAAACATCACACCTAATACAAACGTCAACTCAAAATGGAACATGACTTAAATGGATAGTTTATAAACTATAAAACTGCTAGGAAAAAAAAAAACATAAGAAAAAGTAGTCTAGGTCTAGAATAAGCAAAAGGCTCTTAGGCATGGCATCCAAAAGCACAGGTGGTTAAAGAAAAATTAATAAATTGGATATTATCAAAATGAAAAAAAATTTAGCCCACAAAATATCATGTTAAAGATAAAAGACACATTACAGACTAGGAAAAAAATACTGCATTTATCTGATGAACTAGTATATGCAACATAGAAAGAATTCTTATCTCTTGACATTAATAAATAACATGAGAAAATGGATATACTCAGCACAAAATTCCATAAATATAGCATTTGTGAAATAACACTGTTTCAGAGATGGGGAAGGAATCTGTGGTAGCTAGAACTTAGGAAGAAGGGGGTGCCTGTGAACACAGATGGCAGCACTGGGGACCTGTGGGGAGGTGCACTCACTATACCTGGTGGTGGTGATGGCCATACCGAGTGACACAATGGAAAAAATCTGCATAGAACTACATGCACACCTGCACACACATGTGTACACACCGCACCAACAGGAATGTTATAACTGAAACATGAAGCTTGATGGCCTGTATTAATATGAACGCCAAAAATACATAAATAAAAGAATTCAATCTCTCTTCTTCAAAAACCTTGTTTTTGTTTAAGCAACTCAAAGACTCCAAAGAGAGAATTACATTTCCTAATTAAGCAGCCAGCATACTAAACATTCTCTTTATCTCTGTAGCTCCCCAACGTCTCCTCTTCAGAACTGTGGCTCCCTACTCAGTCTTTTCTCCCAACCCAGATCCAGAAAACAAACAGACACACAAACAAACCCCTCTATCTACCTCCCTTATGGCCACAGGTATACTCCCCTTCTCTTGTCTGTCCCAGGTCCTGACCCCTTTCCCCTCCCCTATCTCTGGGCTATCTCTTGACCATCTCTTTATTATGCAGATCATTTTGGCCTAGTTTGGGTTATTTGATTTAATCTCTTCATCCATCATTAGCAGTAGTAGAAAACAAACAAACATCTTCCAGACCTGCACATGCAAACACAAAACTGCTGGGGGAAGAGAAGTATTTGAATATGGTCTGAGTCAACACTGCTTGACCCCATTCATTACCAAATGAGGATAATCCCCACACACTCACAGGGTTATTATGCATATTAAATGTCATAGGCAAAACTCTTAGATCATGCTTGGCATAAGGAGTGTTCAATAAATGGTATCAGCTAGTGCCAGGGAGCAATTAGCACATGTAGAGAATGGTATTGGTGTTTTGCATTTTAATGACCCACAGATAATATTCATTAAGCATCTAAAGTATCTCTCATACTTTGCTCTACTCTGAAATAGCCAACAAGATGATAATTTTTTTAAAAAAAGTTTAGAACATATGTGAACATATGGTAAGATAATGTTATCATTTACCAGGGGAACTCTAATTCAAACCATTACATGCCACCTATTAGAATAACCAAGGTGCTGAGAAACTGGATCTCTCATTCATTGCTGCATCAACACCAAATGCCATTACCACCATAGAAAAGAGTTTCTCATACAGTTGGAGAGCCGCTTACCAGGCAACTCAGCAAACTCATTTCTAGACATTTATCCAAGTGAAATGAAAATTTACATGTTCAAACAAAAATCTATATGAGAACATAGCAGCTTTATTGTCCCACATTAGAAGTCACACACATTTTCCCCAACTGGAAGATGTATTAACACATCCACTAGGTATGTCCATGCTGTGGATTACTGCTTTGAGATACAAAGGACTACAAAAACAAAACAAAACAAAATAAAACAAAACAAAAAACCATGTAAGATGGACGATCACAACTACGCGTGCTAAGTAAAAGAATCTAGATTCAATAGTCCCTATGCTCTGTTCCCTAGACACAAAACTACAGAGGCAGAAAATAGGATCTTTATTGGCTGCAGGTTGGAAGGGAGTGACTGTCCAAGGTCCGGAGGGAAATATCTGGGGTGCTGGAACTGTTCTAGATGTTGATTATGGTGCACAATTGTATGCACTTCTCAAGATTCATAGAAATGTACATTAAAAAGGGTCAATTTTATTGTGTATAAACTTTATATCAATTTAAAAGAAATAGAAATGTAGTCCCCCCAAAATAAATGTCACAGATCTTGCCATCGTGTGCCTTGCAATATGATGGAGGAGATGGGGCTCGCATACACAGAGGAAAGAGTGCCCTGTGCTGGTGCCTCGTTTGTTGCTGAATTATGAGATTTCAGGATAGGCATAGATGGAATGTACAGAGATCATGAGTAATGTAGGAAGAGGAAAGACCAGGCTTCCATGCCACTGTCCAAAGGGTGGGCAGGGTCTGACAGCTCAGAGAAAACTCCAGGGCACCTTTGCATGAAGGAATAAGTCAGAAACATTGGGCAGGAAGAGGAGGTGGCTGCCTGCAGAGGGCTGGTGTTGAGAGCAAAGAGAAACTGACTTCATCAAGAGGAGGGAGCCAGATTGCAGAGGGTTTAAATTTCACACATAGCCTGCCATAGGATTAAATTCCATTTGTAACAAAATTGTAGCCAGTTCTTGGATGGGGAGCCATCATGTAAAAGTGGTGTTTTCAGATAATGATTCTGGGTAGTGTGCCTTTCACAGAAGGAGAGAAGCAACCATCTGACTTGGGGAAAGGGAAGTCAGCATGACTTTCCTCGCAGAATCTGGATCCCTTGTTCCTTCTGAATTGACATCTTAGCTGATTGTCTTAATAATAGATATCCGGTGATAAAAATGGAATCTTTGGCTGTTTAGCAAAAGGGGTGCACAGCTGCCTCTAGCACTCTATTTCTGTAGCCTCTGGGCATGAGACATCACACTTAGAAGTGGCTGCACAGGGCTGTTTTCCTGTAGGCCTGTGGGGACTGCAGCTGTCTGGGTTGCCACATGCTCAAGTTGTTCCTGATCTCATAAATCTCGGAAATCCTACTGAACAGTGCCTTTCTGCTCCAAAGTTCAAGTGCATGTGGGCCCTTCCGTAGAGTCCTTGATGAAAGGGCATTTGCTTCTGCATGAGAACTTGGGTGTGAGTACAGGACAGTACAACTCTAGATCCTGGCTTGGTGAATACCTGCCCTCATGAATGCAATGCCTCAGCTGTCTCTGGTAGGGTGTTAGTTAATTGCCTTTATTTAGTAAGATGTTGCAGGTAAGTGACTGGAGGGCAATAACTTGGGCTTCCTTTCAAATTCAGTATAAGACCCTGGAGAATCAATCTATTCATTATTTATTGCTATAAAAGTCTACTCAGATCCTTACGGGGACAAAGAAGCCTGACTGTATGTTGGGTTATCAGTTAAATGGCCCCATAACTACGCAAAGTAAAGATGTCAAGTTCAGAAGTTGGAGCTCATTAATATTAAAGGAGGTGTGGCCTGAGCCTTCCAGAACTCTCTTAATGAATCCTGGGATGTGCTATATTAAGAAAATAAATGTCCTGCTGAGTAGCAAATAGACAAACCCTACAACAGTTTCCAGTAACAATGAGGCTAATACCTAATGCCCTTCATCCCAGAGTCCTAGAGGCCTTTACAAATGGCATAACATTAATCTGAACATCACTCTAGAGGAGCATCAGATTAATTTCCATTTCAGAAATGGAACCCCTGAGAAAGGAGCATGTCCAGGACCACAATTAAACCTACTTTTTAGCATACTTAAGGCCAGTTGCTAACAGCCATCTGTTCTGACAGCTGATTCCAGGTCCTGGGATAAAAGAGAGTGAGTCTGAAAATTTCAAAATGGAAAAGTACCCGTATTCACTCAACATTTTTTGAGCACACAAAGATACAAACTCAAATACTACAGGATTCTTGCTCTCAAGGAACAGTGTTCAGGTAACACTGGGCACAGGCAACACTATATTGAGATCAAGACAATATACTGTAATAAAGGTTACGATCATGTGGTTTCCTCTCTCTCTCTCTCTCTCCCTTGCCATGGATTTGCTGGGAAATGGAATAATTTGTGTCCTGGGTGGGATGGAGCTGAATGTCACAAGATTTCATTATGCTACTTAGAATTACACCATTTAACCCTCATCAGTTGTTCATTTCTGGACTTTTTCATTTGATGTGTTTCAGTCCCTGGTTGACCATGACTAACTGAAACCACAAAAACTGCAGACAAGGGGAGACTGCTGTGCATGGGAGGAAAAGAGTCAAGCTAGGCGGTCAGAGCAAAGAAAATGCTGCGTAGGCTGAGCGCTGAGGGACTGCAAGCTACCTTAGTGCAGAAGTCAAGATAAAGGATTCTAGAAAGCAAAAAAAAAACAGCACATACAAACCATGGAGCATTCCAATTACTAGTGACAAGAATAAATACTTTGTGTGGTTGGACCTCAGGGGAGGTGATGGTGGGCAACAGGATAAATTATGATGGGATTTGTGGGCTAAGCTCGGCCACTTAAAACACACTCTCCTATGCCAGCTGAGGGGACAGTTGAGAGGTCAGTGCACATATTCACAGGGGATCCATGGGCCATCAACATTACAATACCAATAAAGAGCTGTAAATGTAATTTACAAGAATGCCAACTTGTAACACCTCCTCGTAAACTCTACTTAAAATTCATGCCTGTTTGTGCTTTATAGGATGCCAGCTGGCTCTTTCACACAGAAGGAAAAGAAAACAAAGTTGGTAGACAACCAGTCCCAGCTCTGTCTGCCTTGGACTTTGCCTTGGACTTGGACAAGAGAAAGGCAAGAGACTTCCAGGAAAACAGAAATCAGTGATTAGTGGGACATACAGGTAATAGGAGAAAATGATGAGCGAGCTTTGGATTCTAAGTCACTGGGCTATGGGAATTTTCTCTGATTTATAAAGGTTATAAATAAAAAAGAAATAAGAAAGAGCATTTTAGGTGGTAAAGACAATTAATTCTGCCCCAAATGTGGTCAGTTTGAGTTCACAATGGGGCTTGGAGTGGAGAGTGCTCAGTACTTTGGGTTGGTCTCTGGATGTCTCGTTTCTGTGGGCTCTAAGTTTGACCTCAGGGCTGTTCAATATCTGTCACATGCCCAGTCCTTAGGGGGACTACCCAGAGCCAGGTGAGGTGTCCTTTCCTCTAGAAGCCAGCCACCACGCTGGGTGCTGGGCCCCACCCTTGCTCTTAGGCTGCTGCCTCCTGATGTCATTTCCATGAAATTCACTTAGATTTTTTATGTCCGCTTCTTTAAAAGCCAAAAATTCCAAGAAACTCCTTTTGCATTTAGTGTAAGGGGCAGCACAGGTTGGGCTCTCTGGAAAACAAACGCTGAGATGAAATTTGGATTGCGAAAGTTGCACTGGGAGAGACACCACTTAGAGAAAAGAGCAAAACACAAGGTGCCCGGGAAGCGGACGGCCCCCAGTGCAGACCTGAAGAAGTCTGCCAGCTCCTAGGGGAGCGCGTTATGGTTTGAATGTGAGGAGTGGCCCCCAGGCTCCTGTATTAATGGATTCTGAGAGCTGTCATGTAATCAGTCCAGCCTGCTTTGAATGGACTGTCTGCTACCTGAAGGCAGGTGGGGTGTGGCTGGAGGAGGTGGGTCACTGTGGACCTGCCCTGGAGGGATTCGGGATGCGATTCTGTGTTTTCGGATACAGTTATCCAGGAAGCTGATCAGGTTTCCTTCTATGAGTTGGCTGCTAAGAGTCTCAGAGCTACACTTACAGGAGTGCATAGAATATCCCAAAATGCATGTAGAGTTCAGAAACAAAGCCTTCTCTATTACCCTTTTATTTTGACCTTTGTTTCGTTTTTACTTACAAAGCACATAAACTACTTTAACCAATGACAGCATCTCAAAGGTCTACTCTTTGCAGGATACCATCATGGATTGCATTATAAAATGGATGATATTGAATTCAGAACATGGGCCTCATTCCATCCAATTCCAAAATGAGAAAGGATCATTGATCAACTACTTCCAACACACAAAAAAGAAAACTATCTTCACGTCCTTAGTCTGCAAATACCTAAATTGTAAATATAATCTTTTGTGGAGTTTTATCATCCTAAACAACAATTTAAAAACATATCAGAAACTGCCTTTCAGAAAACGCCCATGGTCTTATACATAGTTGGTCATTAAAAACTTGAAGAAGAAATCAAATTCTGGAGGGTTCTTCACTTGCCCACGTTTTCTGCTCGTACTTTGAACCAAAGAAATAAGCACTCTAAAATCTGCTTCTGCTTCCAAGGCCTATATATTGAAGGACTATTTGGCACTCACCTGCCTTAGTTGCCGCTTCTTGAAATAGTCTAATGACAGTGATGTGGGCATTAGGACAGCAAATCTTCCTCTCTGTATGGGAAAGAGGGCTGGTAATGAGATTGGGGTGTGGGCGGGTGGCAATAAGAGCCACTTCCTAGGTCAACGCTGCTGCAGTGGTCAGACTGACCCTGTCCTCAGAAGTACAGAGGGCAGGCTAGCTATTTGCTCCAGTTCAGGAGGCAGCAGGGAAGGGACATGTTTTGCTAAGGACCGGTCTATATATGTAAAGAGTAATCTTCAAAACAAAAAGAAAAAAGCCAAAAGGTAGCATAGAGTGCTGAATTTCATTGCTACAAGCAGGAGCTGCAACATGATTTGTGGGACCTTTGCATGAAAACATAAGGTCCCAGTTGAAGAATGATTAAGAATTTCAAGGCAGTGATAGCAGACTATTATAACAAGCTTGGGGCCTTGTGTCACTGTACGAGTTGCATGCCCACGAAGGTGGCCCTACCTAGAGACCCACTTAACTATAAGAGCTGAGAAACATTTTTTAATTTTTTTTTTTTTTCTCAGAGGGCCAATCAACTCCTCTTAAGATGAGGAAGTTTTGCTCCTAGGCGTGCTCCTGGTCTCATCTGTTGGCCCTCTGGGCTGCAGCGGGTGGGAGGGAGAGGCAACAGGAGGCAACCTCCATTCTGTTCCATCTTCCCGCCAGGAGAAGTTGAGTAAGAACCCATCTACTTTCAGGTAGTCCCAATTCTTGATGAAATCTAGGTTGGGGCAAACCTGACCTTATGCATTAACATTTTTGGTTCAGAACTGGTTTTCTGTCACAATAGTTTGAGAAGGCCAACTATTTCTGACCAGCAAATTTCATGGGATCAAGACTTTTGTGGCTAGACATGAATCTAAACACCTCCAACAGTACTATTCATGCTGCTGTTATTAGTATATACGCTCTAATTACACCCACAGGGATTTCAGAGTCACAGCCTGTGGAGGTGGAATGGGTCACTGTTTTAGTCAGGTTTTTTGCTGCTGTGACTAAAACACCTGACCAGAACAACTGTAGAGGGAGAAAAGTTTATTCGGGAGCTCACAGTTTCAGAGTTTTCTGTCCATAGACAGCTGGCTCCATTTCTTGGGGCTCAAGGTGAGGCTGAACATCATGGAGGAAGAGAGTGGCACAGGGAAGCAACTCACAGGATGATCAGGAAGGAAAGAGAGAGAGAGAGAGAGAGGGAGAGGGAGGGAGAGCTTGGGAGAGAGGGAGGGAGGGAGGGAGAGAGAGAGAGAGAGGGGGAGAGGGAGAGAGGGAAAGCGGGAGAGCTTGCAAGAGAGGGAGGGAGGGAGGGAGGGAGGGAGAGAGAGAGAGATCTCCACTTGCAAAATACAAATACATATATATCCCAAAGCCACACACCAAATGCCCCATCTCCTCCAGACACCTCCTACCTGCCTTCAATTACCATTCAATTAATTGCATCTGGTAATTAAGTCACTGATTGATTTAAGGTTCTTATAACCCAATCATTTCTCCTGTAAATGATCTTGCCTTGTCTCACACATGAACTTTTGGGGGGCACCTCACATCTAAACTATAATAGTGACAGATATCATCTCCCCAAGATGAATTTAAATGAAAATGAATCACTCCAAATCCATCAAGTCAAAATAGAGGTGAACAAAGGAAGGGAGGTGTAGACAGGTATATTTTGAAAAAATAAAAATCCCAAGGTGATCTGATGGCCTCCTGTGTTAAGAAATGCTGCCCTTCTTCAAATGCTTTTCTCCCAGGTAATGAAACAGGCATGGTACATCCAGGTAGTTACAGGGAGCTGGTCCCAATCCCAGGTATACTACTTCCTTTGGGGGCTCTTTCCATAGTGCCATGGAAACACCCCACAACTTCTGGGCTCTGAACATTTTGGTTTGAGGGCCAAGTGATTTTAGTCATTCTGGTTTAAGAAAAGTTAGGCCTGTGACCAGAATAAAGTTTTCCGAAATGAGTTTTACGTTAAACTGAATATACCATATCTGTCTCTTTGGGGAACTCAACTCCTGCTAATACATATTCTATGTGCCCATAATGAACAGGCAGGATTAGCATACAATCTCTGATTATGATAAAAGACTCTTTGCAATAATCTTAAATTTTAAATTTATATTAATGGAAATTAAGAAAGCAAACTGCTATAAGTCAAGTTTCCCACCTGATTTTTCACAGTGTTCTCAGTTTGGATCTATAACTTAATAAAATGTATCCAGGGGCCTGCTACTCGGTGAATTTCCAAAAAAAGTGAAATATGTCTTAGCTGATAACTTATTTTTATGGGCTTTTTCCTGGGCTGTGTTCTCACACTTGCATGATACTTATTTTCAAGTCACATGATGAATTAACGTTACAGTAAGCCAAGCGGGCCTGCTATGTTGTCATTAACTAAAGGCAAAGCACCCTGACAGATTCCCAGGACAAGGAGTGCATTTGCCCTGCAAACAAACCAAGCTTTTTCTTTACACTAGGGCCATTTTACATGGAGGCAAGGAAAGAAAAATATTCAGCTGCAATGGTCCAACATCTGAAATGTCTCAGCTTAAATGAAAAGAGCTTGACATATTGAAAGACCTCCCCAGCAGAATGCCTCTCTGAGGAGTCATGCATGTAACGGAGGAGAACCACGCGGGCTCCACGAGGAGGAGCCCCACCAGCAGTGGGGACACATTCAAAAAAATTAAATGATTCCCGGGGTAAGGAGCTAGACTCAGAGCCGTCCATCCACTTAGCTTTCGACTGCATGCTCAGTGGATGTGTGATGTGTGGGTGCCCCCATTGTGGCCCCCTCTCCTGAACTGGGCCCTGACAAGGAGTCACTTGGCAGCCAGCCCTGCTGCACCCAAGGGGACCCCGCGGGCCAGCGGCTGAGAAGCAGTTATGAGTAAACATATTAAATGATACCAAGGAGTTCAGGGACCATTCTCGTTTCGAGCAATTTCTCGCAAGCAAAACATTTGCCACTGACTGGTCCCACACTACTCTCGCTTCAGTCTTTCATTGTGCAGTCGGCACTTTCTTGGGCATGGCGCTGCGGGAGCAATTGTGTCTCCTCATGAAACACCAGTATGTTTCCTCGTTTTCTTCCGTTTTTTTTCTGCTTTCATTTCTTTCTTCCCATGTTTCTTCAATTGAACACTGGTACTGCGGCTCAATTCTATAATCTTTGGGGCATACGTTCTGTGGCTTTTAAAACTCCTTCCCTCTGAGAATGCAAGTGGCGGCGAATGGTGAGAGCAATTTCTGGGATGGATTTAGGTGTGTAGGTATAAACTTCAGCTGGGAAAGTAGAAGAGCTGTATCCAGGCGGAGTCACATCAGTGCAGGTGCCTTTGCCTGGGTCGTCCTGTCTGACTGCCGGCCTCAAGCTGAATGGCCCTCCTGGAAGTGCACCTGGGGGGCCCAGGCTGTATTTCACTATGGTAATAACTCACACTTGTCTCTGGGTAGGTTATCGAACCTTTGCAATTCATGACAGGTTTTACCATCATCTTCTTACTCATATCACCACCTATTCTAGATGTTTACAATTACTTTTTTATTTTTTAATACAATGAGGGAATTAAAAGAAAAACCTTTCTAAGGCAAAACTTTCAGACCCATTTCAGATGAGGGTTGATTCAAAGGAGGAAAGAAAGATTATAAATAAAGCAGGAACATTTTAAAAATTAGGAATTTGTGTCTGAACTTGAAAAGGCATTAAGGGTAGTGAGTTGATGAACCTCAAAAACTTGCTCACTGAAAGAAGCCACATATGAAAGCCACATATTGTATGATTTTATTTGCCTAAAATATTTAGAAGAGGTAAATCCCCAGAGACGGAACACAGATTGGTGATTACGCAACTGCTCCATGGGTAGAGGGCTTTTCTTTGGGGTGGTGGTAGGAATGTTTGGAACTGGACAGACGGGATTGTTGCACAACATCATGAAGCCCTCAATTATCCACATTAAAATAGCTGATTTTATAATAGGTGATCTTTGCATGAACAAAAAAATTAAAATAAATGGGAAGACTATGTTTATACACATAGTGTGTAACTCTAAGCTTATTCTTTAGAAAATATTTATTTAAAAAACAGAATTTTAATGGAAAAGAAGAATGAACTTTGAGCCCTGTTTTCTTGCTCGAGGCACCATGAATATCCCTCCGTGTATTACTCTGTCAAGTCATATCTTTCCCCACCCCGACCTTGGTGGTACTAGAGACTGAAACCAGGGCCTCACCATGCAAAACAAGCACCGAGCTACTTATCCAAACTTTTAAATTTTATTTTGAGGCAAAATCTTACCAAATCGCCCAGGATGATCTTGAACATGTAATCTTCTATTCTTCCTCCGAAGTAGCTAGGATTATAGGTATGTACCACCATTGCCTGGCTAAATTATATTTTAAAACATTAAGTTGTAAGCAATTATTAAAGGAACTCATTCTTTTCCTTTTTTTTTTTTTTTTTGTAGTCAAGTTTATCAAGTTCTTCCCTTAGACCAACTGGCCAGTCTTTGGCTTTATAATGTCTGGATTCTATATTTTGTTTGAAAAGATCTCTGTCACTTTTATCACCATTAGGTTTGCTGTTCATGATGATGTTTCCCTCTGTGGCTTTTATGTTTGCTTGTTTATCTTCTCTGATTACATGGGCTAGTTTCCCAGATGGGATACACTAATGTGTGTCAATGACTTTCCTGGTGAGTTGGAAGCTCAGGGGAAATGGGCAAGACAGGCAAACCAGTTCATGTACTAATTTCTTGATTTAACAAGAACATACCAATCAATAATAGACGTGTAAGTATGCCATGTAAGGTGTGTGTGGGAGCCTTTTCTCTACCCCCACCCCCAAACTGGTGCATAAAGAAATGATTGCTAAATTTTAAGGATATTTGAAAGCTGAGTGTTAAATAAAGCCATCATTAAACATTAAAGTATAAATATTTCCAGACTGGCTCATAAAAAAACTTAAAAATCTTTATGCCACCTTAGAAAGAGATAAAAAATTTAAGCAAATGAAAAAATCAGCAATTCTTCTTAGATCCATCAAAGTGGTGAGGTCACAGGGCAAACTTGGAGAGATAGACAGGTAGATACTGAGAATCATGACTTTTTGGAGCAGAAATCCATAGAGACATCTCACCAGGAGCTGTTAGCATAGGTGATTAGCTAGAGATGAGCAATACTGGGAGAAGGAAAGAATCAGAGACGGGAGCAGCTCTACAGGGCCCTGGACTGGTAACTGATCTGGAGGTGCCATTTCCCCCACATTCCAGGAGGCGGCCAGCGCTGTCTCCTATAGCTCTGTCGGAATATGGTGTGTTTCCAAGGTCAGGCAAGTACTCACAGTTGCTTGGAGGGTCTGTAAACTGTCATATGAACTCCTGCTGGTGACACTAGACCAGAAAGGGGGAAATGACCCAAGCTTGCAGGTGCAGGCCCTCAGTTTCCACCCAGTGCAGGTGGATAACGTCACCAAGACAATCGAAGCCACACAAAGCACCAGGCCCAAAGAAGCATGGCTACCTGCCGCTGCAAGTCCCCACCCCCATCCTACAGAGACAAAAACTTGGTCATTTCTGCACATTTCAGTACCTGGCCAATCGGCCCAATCCTCTCTCTGGGGCGTACCTCGCTTTCTCTTGCCTTTCCCTTACCTGGCAAGAAGCCTGCTGTAAATACTCTCTCTGCCTTGCTGGGCTTCTCTTTCTGCACCTGGGTAATTACCCTAATTTTAGATATTGCACCCAAAGACCAATGGATAAGCCACAGTCAACTCTCAACTTCTGGTAGCAGGATCAGAATCGGGGTAGGAGACCCCTAGGCAGAAACTGCTGAGCTCTGGGAGGCTTAGTGTGGACCAGGCCGAGATGAATCTCCCGGGGACCAATCCAGGGGGCTTTCATTGCTCTGTGACTTTCCCCTCTAGGTGCTCTACCAGGTTCTCACAATGAATATTGGGGAAAAAAACATTCCCTTGTGCCTCCAGCATGGAGAGAGGCAAATTACCATTTCAATTAAATTACCAAGAAGACCTAGAGCATTCCATTCCAAGAAGGCCTCCTCACAGGAGAGACTATTACCAGAGTCCACGCTGCCTGTGTCAGAGCCCACTGCCTCGGAGAGGGGAACAGAAACTCCAGCCCCTCCCACCCCACCGAGGGGAGGAACTTGTGAGACCCGGGTCCCAGTGCAGGGGCCCAAACCCACTGAGAGATGAAATCTGATCACAGGACTTCAGAATGCTCCCCTTTCCTCAGACCTTCCTTGTATCACCATACACGGTTCCTTTTACCCAGAGCATCCTATCTCCCTTTTAACAAAAAAATCAGGACACATAGTAAAAACATGAGTCCAAAGTGACTTAACCAGAGTCAGAATCAGAGATGTAGTAGAGGTGTTGTTGGATAATTATATAAGGATTTTTTTTTCCCCCAAATCGGGGATTGAATTCAGGGGCACTTGATCACTAAGCCACATCTCCAGTCCTATTTTATATTTTATTTAGAGGCGGGGTCTCACTGAGTTGCTGAGGGCCTCACTTTTGCTGAGGTTGGCTCTGAACTCACCATCCTCCTGCCTCAACCTCCAGAGCAGCTGGGATTACAGGTGTGCACCACTGCGCCCAACTACACAAGGAATTTTTAAAAGCTATGATTAATATGCTAAGGACAGAAAAGTAGGCAATATTACCAACAGCTGGGTAATGTAAACAAAGAAAGAGAGATTCTAAGAATCATCAAAAGAAAATGCTAGGGATCAAAAAACCTGCAACAGAATTGAAGAACATCTTTGATGGCATCTTCTTGTGGACTGGACATGACTGAGGAAAGAATCTCCGAGCTTTGGATATGACAATACACTTCCAAACACATCATTAGGGGAAATTCTCAGTCATTATAGTAGACCCCAAACAGCAATCTGTGTCTGACAACAGTAACACAAAGAATGGGAAGGAATTAGTAACACTTTGTTATTATAAGCCACTTGCACTGCATATGAAATGGTGTAGTGTTATTTGAAAGCAGAATTAGATTAGTTTTAAATGTAGATTGCAAACTCTAGAGCAACCACTAAAAAGTTTTTTAAAATAAGAAGTATTGATATGCTAAGAAAAGAGAGAAAATATAATCCCATAAAATACTCCTTCAAAATGAGAAAGGGCAGAAAAAGTGCATAAGACAAAAAAATCGGAACAAAGAACAAGGGTAGCAAATCAAAAAGAGGAACAAATGTGGTCGTAGAGAAAATCAATGAAACCAAAGCTGGTTCTTTGAAAAGATCAGTAACCTTGATAAAACTCTAGCTGACATAATTAAGGATAAATAAGAGAGAAGAATCAATTACTAATGTCAGAAATGAAACAAAGGCCTTTACTACAGACATTAAAAGAACAGCAAAGGAATACTCAGGACAACTCTAAACCCACAAAATTGACAACCTGGATGAAATGAGTAAATTCCTTGAAAAATACACTCTGCCAAAACTCACATAGAAACAGATAATCTGAATTATTCTAATTCTATTATAGAAATTGAATCAATAATAAATCACCTCCCAACACAGAAAGCAACAGATCAAGATCAGCTACACTGGTGATTTCTGTTAAGCATCTAGAGAAGAAATTATACCAATACTCTGGCATTTCCTTCAGAGGTAGAAGCAGTGGGAAAAGGCCATTCTATGAGGCTAATGTGACCCTAATACCAAAACTAGGTAAAGGCATTGCAAGAATAGGAAACTCTAGGTGAATATCTCTCATTTATATAGATGCAAAAATCTTCAACAAAATATTGGCACATTGACTCTAAAAATGTTTAAAAAGAATTACACACAAAGGCAAATAGGATTAATGCTAGGTGTGCAAGGCTTTGATTACAATTAAAGTCATCAATCGAATCGTTAGGCTAGAGAAGAAAAATCACATGATCAAAAAAAGATACATAAGAAAGCATTTGACAAAATGCAGCATGTACTGAAAACATGGCAAGGACACCCCTCTTGCTACTCATCAGACTGGAAATCGTATAATAAGAAAAGGAAATCAAAGGTATACAGACTAGAGAGAAAGAAAGAATTGCTTTCTGTAGATGCAATGATCATGTATGTAGAAAATCCAAAAGAATCAACAAAAACATCCTAGAAATAATAGCAATTTTAGTGAGTTTGCAAGATCCAAGAATGATACACAAAAGTAAATCACTTTTGCATATATCAGCAATGAGCAAGAGGGACTTAAAATTAAAAACACAATCCATTTATATATGTATCCCCCCAAATGATTTACCTGGGAATAAATCTAGCAAAATACATACAAGATCGACAAAAGGAAAATTACTAAACTCTGATGAAAGAAATCAAAGTGGAGACATGTCATATATTCTTAGACAGAGACAATACCTTTCTTTTTATTTATTTACTTTTACATGGTGCTGAGGATGGAACTCAGTCCTCACATGTGCAAGGTGAGAGCTCTACCACTAAGCTACAACCCCAGCCCTAGAGACTTAATATTGCCTAGATGTTCATTCTTACCCACTTGACCTGAAGATTTAATGCAATCCCAATCAAAATCTAAGAAATCATTTTGTAAACTAAAGTTTATATGTAGAGGAAAGACCCAGAATAGCCAACAAGATATTGAGGAAGAAGGTCAATCCTGGAGGACTGAAACTGCCCAAGTTCAAAACCACTCTAAATCTACACTCATGAGGACAGCATGGTCCTGGCAAAAGAAAATACAGTGGGCCAGTGGGACAGAATAGAGTGCCTAGGAACACAGGTGTGTAAGGACAGCTGATCGAGGAGAAGGCAGGCTTTTCAATAAATGGTGCTGGAACCACAGAACACCCACCTGTTTAAAAAAAAAAAGAAAGAAAGAAAGAAAGAAAGAAAGAAAGAAAAAGAAAAAATGAAGAAGAATCCAAACACACACCTTACAAAAGTTAACTCAAAACAAACCACAGACCTAAATGTGGAATATGAAACTACAAAACTCCTTGAAGTAATGTAGGAGAAAAATCAGATGACTTTGGGAGTGGCCCTGACTTTTAGATACAACATCTAGGCACAATCCATGAAAGAAAATAAATTGACATTCTAGGTTTTGAAAACACAATTATGATGCATTCTGCTGTCATGTATTTAAAAAATAAAAGCAATTTTTTAAAAAAGAATAATTTTTCATTTAAGTTCTGTCTTTCCCCCAAAGTTCTAATTAGATCCAGAAACGTGGAATTATGCCGTCTGTGATGAGAATTTAATTGAATGAAAGGAATGATTGTTTTTCAGGTTTTTTTTTTTGCCCCTTGATGGTATTTTGTTACGAAAATCACTAAAACCTCAAAATGCTAAGATGTGTATAGCAGGAAATTCAAGAATGAGTATTATTTGGGCAAGATGGGCGACACAGGCTTTCATCTGGAGGAGTTGTAACTGAGCAGCTTCTAGGACAGACAGCCACTCACACAATTCTCTCGAGGTGGCTTCCTGTTTAATCTGCCCTCTTCTCTGAAGCAGGGGACAGCCACAGAAGCTCACAGGGTCTCCATCATTCCCTGGAGCTCCTGCCCAGCCTGTGCCAGCTTGCTGCGTCCTTACACCCTGTCTTGGGCTCACATTTTTATTCCACACTCTTCCATTCTCCTCTTTAGGGGAAAAATATTGGGAAAGGAGAAGCTGCTGCCCGGAAGCAGAATCTCAGCAGCACACGGAAATGATCAGCTGTGGTCTGCCACCCGGCAGGCTGTGCTGGGCATTGAGCTGTCACCCGAGGGAGGGAGGAGGCTTGTGAGCCATGAGCTTAAGTCTGGGAGAGAGAACAGAAGAAAATGCGGGGCGAGCATAAGTCCTTCCGTTGGCAGAAGGACTCTTTAAGGCATTTATCTGGCTTTCGGGGTTTTGATTTTATATTATTTTTTTTCTATGTTTGGCTTTGGTAGCTTTTTAAATTTCTTAAATTAGATCTCTGCCTTGCTCTATAGATGTTCTAGTTTTTTATTAGTCTCTCTTCCACAATTTCTCTTCCTTATCTCTGGCAAGATCTGCCGTTAAAGACAGCCCTCCTAGGAATTGTCACAGGTCAATGGCAAGAAGAAATTTTTGAAACAGAAAAGCAAAATATTTAAAGGGAGAGAGACAGAGAAAATATTTTGAAGACCAGGGCAGGGAGCATATTAAGAAGCTCCGCTCCCCATGACAACTGAGCACATTCCTCCTTCGGTGAAGCATGGCTCCAGTCAGCACGGACTACACGGAGAGCATTTATAATTATCAAGACTCCCCGACACTAGAGTACCCTCCTTACAAAATGAGGTGTAGCACAAACGGGTGACAGTCGTCAGTGGAGGACGGGAAGTGCGGTATTGTTGGACATTTGCACACACAGGACAGAGGAGTGAGGGCTTGCTTTCCTATCACAACAGCATCAAAGGTCTCAGCCCCTGCACTGATCCTGGCACTCTCCAGGCTCCCTCCTGCCCCGTCTCCTCTCCTTAACTTACGACTGCAAGCATTTGTGAACCCTCCATAGCTCCTTCGTTACGTTCTGTATGTAGATGGAGAATTCCCATGCAATAGATAAATCACTCCCTCTGCCACTTACGGTTCTTTTACCACATGAAGAAAGGTCACGATGACCACCAACCCGCAGGTGCCATCGCGGCCATCGGCCACCCTACTCTACGCGTGGAGTCCACGTGCTCCCTCTCTCCTTGATGACTATTGTATGGTTTTCCCTTCTGAAGCATCTGTACTTTCCCATTTCAACTTCTTGCTTCACTAAGAAAATAAAAAAGAATCAGAAGGGATATTCCAAAGCTTTCATCATGACATCTACTTGCTGACCTGCGCATGAGCCCATGGGGACTCTCTGTCACTTTTGATCAGCTCTCCTCGCTTTTGCAAAAGGCAATGCACTCTCTTGTGCACTCTATTCCATAACTTCTTGCACAGTCAAGGTCAATTCTCTGGGAATTCTTTTCACACACCATCATTTACTTTTCTCTCTGCTAATTCATTTCAGAAAATACTGCTATCTTACCCAACTTTGAGTTGTAAAAACAGTTGCTGTTTTTTTACTCCTTTCTCTCTAGCTTTTCTCCCTGTTTTCCTGTTAAGCAAAACTCCACTAATTCCTCTCCTCCTGGTGTTTTACAATTCATTACTTTCCCAGTTTCACTGTGCAATTCCAACAGAAGCATCCGTTCTCTTTCTGGGAAATTTTGAACTATTTTGAATTATCCCATTTAGCTGGTGGTTCTTTCTCAACTCCATGAACTCTAACTCAGGTATCTCAGGACTCTGTCTTGGAACATCTCCCCTTCTCTATTTACTTGACTCTCTTGGTGATCTTATTTGGACATATGGATGTAAATGTCAATTCTACATTGAAAATGATCAAATCTCTCTCTCTAGTCTAGATCTCTTCTCTGAAATCCAGATTGAGATATGCAGTTGTCTACCCAGGACTTCACTTGGATACTGATTTCATATCTCAAATTCAATGTGTGTAAATTGACTCCTGACATTTCCCCTCAAATCATCTTTACCTTCACTGACTTCTACACCTTAGTGAGTGCCAGCTCTGACTTGCTCAAGCTGAACACGTTGAAGTTACCGCCAATAATCCTTTCTCTCACATTTTGCATCCAAGCCATGCAATAACCAATTGGCTCTGACATCAGAGTGTTCCAGAAGCTGTCCAGTTCCTACCAACTATGTCACTATCATCTGGTCCACCATCATCTCCTCCTGGACTACTCCCATGACCCTGCTTCTTCCTGTCCATATGGAGGAACTGAGGGGAACCTAACACGATTGCTAAACAGAATGCTTGATGACTCTGCTCAAATGCCAACTCACTTAAAGCCAAAGCCCTTTTAATTCTCCACTGGGCCCCGTGAGTCCACCCCCTCCCTTCCTGGTTACTCAAGCATTCCTCTGGCTCTCTGGACCCAGGCCACAGAGATCTTAGTCTTTCCAGGTTTGTTCCAACATCAGGGCCTTGATATCTGCTAGTTCTAGGACCTGGAACAACCTTTTACCAGAGAGTTTTATATTTTGTACTCTCATCCTCAACCCATTTTGTTCAAACTTCAACCCTTCAAACTTTATCCTGTTTTTGCTTTGTCTTTCATTTTTCTCTAACCATATTGCAATATACCATGCGTTATAGTCATGTATGTTTGTTCTTGTCTCCTCTTAGAAAATATAAGCTTCATCAGGTAGTAATTTTTAATCTGTTTTGTTCACTTCTTTATCTGATATGCTAAGAATGTGCCTGACACAGAATAAAGAAGTAATGTGCTAACCTCTGAATGAATGAATGAAGTAAACATTGTTTGTTTGCTTCTGAAACTTATTTTAATTAGTTCAGAATGCCTATCTAGAAAGTCTCAGAGGGATCACATGTTTCTAATTCCCTCAGCATTTTGGATTACACTTCTGAAGAAAGTGAAGTCCACTCCATTTCTTTTGGAAATGCTTCCAGTCAGAAGAAAGAGGGAGGCATCATCACTGTGTGGTACAGAAGTGATTTTTCAGCACAGGGTTATAATTGAAGGGTTTTCCTCAAACCAGCTTCCTTTAGGGCAGCAGTGAAACAAAACAGAAGTCTGCACTCAAGCTCAGGAATGCTAATTTTGGTGTTCAAACAGTTCAGTTTTAAAGCATTTAGCAAACATACCCAAGGGAAAATCCCCTTGCTTCTGTGTTTGCTTTTATAGTTTTAAGCACTGTGGTTTTATGCAGGAGGAAATAGATTTTTGAGGTGACAATGACAGGTGAAATAGGATGCAAAAAAAAAAAAATGAAACTTCAGATCCATCAGGAATATAAACTGAATTGTCTTTCAAAGATATTCTTCATTCAGTTCATAATTCTGGCTGGTTTTAAAAGCTACGTGGAAAGGAAATGTTCTACTCAATGAGCAAGAGTGAAGTTGAGTTAACAAGGTACCCCTGGGAAGTTCCAGTGGTGTGTTAACTCTAACTTATAACTTCTAGTGCCTCCCATCAATAGCTAGTTAACCTGTATTTTTTTGTTGTTGTTGAAAACAAGCAATAGTAAACTCTTATCCAATGAATTGTCATAAATGACTAATATTTAGGAGAGCGCTAGATTAAATATAATATTTGTATTGCCAATTAATTTCTTAAAAATTATATAAATACATATGTATTTCTTAAAAATTAATATAGACAGTGTAATGCAGTGAACATAACTTTCCTGAATATAGGCAATAATCAGAAACATGCCCTCTCATGCCATCAATGATTATTCCATCAGAACTTGCTAGAGTAATAAATAGCCTGATATTAGATAACAGATGGTCTGCTATAATTATTATACTTTAATAAGTTGAGAGGTATTTCAAGATACCTGAAGTTGAAAAGTGAATAGGTGCATTCATGTAATGTGTTTGTCAATATTAAAGAATTCTGACTGAGTCAAATTTGCCTCCTTGACGTTGGTAGGGATCTGTAAAGCTCAGGTTATGAAGAAGTATTTATATTTGAAAGTGGGTATTTCTATGAAAATTTAAAGTTCCTTTAATTAACTTAAAACTATTTTAAGAGGAGAAGTTCTTATTTTGGATTTAAAAATCCACAGAGTTACAGGATACTGACAAGCCCTAAGTCAAGGAATGGATGTTGAATGTTTCCACACTAAAATGTACATGCTGGTAGGATCGATGTAAAACCTCAGAACATTCAGGCTGGTATGAGCACATTAGGAGCTGAGAGCAACCCTTGTGACATTTTATGGTGAAATGCCAAAACTTTTGTTAGTATTTCAGAAAACAGCCCAATTTGTTAAAACAAAACAAAACTATATGCATTAAATTCTCTCTAAAATTTTTAAGTCTTTTGGGTATAGACCAAGGAGTGGGATAGCTGGGTCAAATGGTGGCTTCATTCCCAATTTTCCAAGAAATCTTCATATTGCTTTCCATATTGAATGCACTAATTTGCAGTCCCACCAGCAGTGTATGAGTGTTCCTTTTTCCCCACATCCTCGCCAACACTTATTGTTCTTTTTATGCATAATAGCTGCCATTCTGACTGGAGTGAGATGAAATCTTAGAGTGGTTTTGATTTGCATTTCTCTAATTGCTGGTGATGATGAACATTTTTTCATATATTTGTTGATTGATTGTACATCATCTTCTGAGAAGTGTCTCTTCAGGTCCTTGGCCCATTTATTGATTGGGTTATTATTATTATTATTATTATTTGTTTAGTGTTTAACTTTTTGAGTTCTTTATATACCCTAGAGATTAGTGCTGTATCTGATGCGTGAGGGGTAAAGATTTGTTCCCAAGATGTAGGCTCTCTATTCACCTCACAGATTGCTTCATTTGCTAAGAAGAAACTTTTTAGTTTGAGTCCATCCCATTTATTGATTCATATGACATACATATTTATTGATGCATACTATAGGGGCACAGCCACATCAATGTTTATAGAAGCACAATTCACAATAGTTAAACTGTGGAACCAACTTAGATGCCTTTCAATAGATGAATGGATAAAAAAAAGTAGCATATATATACACAATGGAATATTACCCAGCAATAAAAAGAGAATAAAATCATGGCATTTGCAGGTAAATGAATGGAGTTAGAGAAGATAGTGCTAAGTGAAGTTAGCCAATCCCAAAAAACCAAGTGCCGAATGTTTTCCTCTGATATAAAGAGGATCATAGTGGGGTAAGGAGGGGGAGCATGGGAGGAATAGGCAAATTCTAGATAGAGCAGAGGGGTTGGAGGGGAAAGGTGGAATGTGATGGTCATTATGATCCAAAGTATAGGCATAAAGACACGAATTGTTGTGAACATACTTTGTATACAAATAGAGATATGAAAAATTGTGCTCTATATGTGTAATAAGAATTGTAATGCATTTCACTGTCTTATATAAATAAAAATTAATTTAAAAATTCTCTCTGATAATGTGCTGATAGTTAAACTAAGATGATTTCATTAATATTTTCCTCATAGTCAGAAAAAATGACTGATGCAACAGACAGAAGTTTGAGAAAAATAGTTTTAATTTTTTTTCTTGAAAATTTCAAATCTGTACCCAAGATGCCTGAACATTTAATCTTCTTAGGGATTTATTTGTTGGGTTTTATTTGCATGCATTGTTCAGGTAGACCCTGACATAAAAGCATAGCTATTGCAAACCCGTATTGTCCCTTTATCACTCGTGACAACAAATCAGTCTGCACATCTCAAAACTTATTTTTAACTTTTAAAATTTGGATTAAATTAATTACATTCATCCTTCATGGGAAAGTTGCACAAATACATAACAACATGTGAACAGTATAAAGGTAATTTATGTTATTTGACTCTCTCAGTAAATGTTAGATATTAGTGAGAGACAATGTCTTGGCATTCTGGACACTCCAATTAATTTTCAAAAAGGTCTAATTCTTATTCAATCTGCCAAAAAAGTAAATAGTATAGCAGAATGAATGACCATTAGTTCCTTCTAATTCTTTCACTGTGTGTGTGTCTGTGTGTGTGTCTCCATGTGTGTGTTTGTATATGCACATGTGTAAATAAACACTTGACAAATTTTTTTTTCACAATGATAGTTTCGAAGTTTCTGTTTATTCTCAAGCTTCATGGATAGGCTTACTCTATTTAAAAAAATACACCCCCCAAAATCCTGTAACTGGGCTACAATAATAAGTCGACTTCTCTTATGTGGTACCTGCCATAAATGGTCATCTCTGTGAATAATGTAGAGCTAAAAATGTATGAAATATGAGGACCTTTCCCCACTTTGCATAATGAGGTAATTAGTTGTTATCTTAGTCTCTGGATGATCGGCAATATTCCAGAAATATGTGCTTGGCTATGAATTGTGAGAGAACTAAATGTAAGAGTCCCAATAATTGCTATAATTGCTGATAGGCTCAGTCTCATCTTACAATTATGTTCCAGATGTGCAGTAAGAGTACTTAGTGTGGCTTATAGTTTTCATGACTCAAAGTACTTTCAAACTTAAATCTTGCATCTAATAACTATAATGAATGTTACAAATACTTTCTCCTACTTTAACATTAGTTCATGTCCTTTATTATAAAATACCATGCACATGTAAATTTCACATAATTAGATTGGCTCATCAATCTGTTATTCCCCAATTATAAAACAAAATAGTTACTGAATGAGATTTATGGGTAAGGTGCTAGGAAATATTTTTTAGGCCTTAGAAACCCTGATTTGCATATTCTAATTAGCAGTTTATTAATCTTAAATGCATAAGGAAATTAACTGCAGCTTAATCCCATAAAATTCATCACTGTAATCCTTTATTACATTGCTTTGATATACATTATTTTTTCACAGTTTATGTACTAAAGTTATGCCTAGGAGATAGAAAATTCCATTCAGTTATTCCAATTACAGGGCTTTCTCCACTCCCATAACCACCTAAAGTATATTAAAATTTTATATTTCATAATAACTTTTGCTTTTAATGAACTTTTAAAATATTTTTTGTTTCCAAAAAATCTGTTTTACTTGCCTTTTTCAGTGGATGTATCCAATATCATGATTGATCCCACATCTAGTTCTAGGGAACCAGAAACCAGAGTCAATCACTTTCTGTTGAGAAGATAGTTTCTTTCCCTCAGTTCATCAGATAATAACTTCCATGAAGCAAATTACATTAATTCAAAAAATCTTTATTAAGTCTCTTCCACAAGTCAGAAACTAGGTATGATCCCCAGCAGACGTCCTGAGAACTCTGAAATGCAGTCCTCTGGGGAGAAACAATTTCTTCTGGTCCCCTCCCCATCTGGCTGGCTGGCAGGCAGGGGTACATTTCTGGGAGTTCTGGCCCCCAATCTCCTGGGATCAGTGTTGGGGCATTTACACCCAAGCACCTGTGGCCACTGAGATTTACTGCACTCCCCATAAAGAGTAGCTCCTTCAGGCTGTAAGAGAGGGCTCCACTGAGTCCCATCAGGAAGTTCTAAGCAATTTAAAGATTTTAAGAAACTTCTTAAGCCTTCACATTTCAAAGGGTTCATCCTGAGCTTCCAAATCCAATCCATTTCTACAACCAAATGATGATAATCAAGGGTGTGATCTTTAGTCTCTGGTCTATTGCCCATAAAACTTGCCCCTTTATTCATGTGGTGCATGAGTATAAAAACCAAAAACCAAAAACCAAAATTTTCCTATGTGGTACAGAAACGGACTTTTTGTAAGCGATTGCAAATGAGGATAGAAGGTTTCTGTGGTGTTGCCGCTGCATGTTATCTCTTTATGTAACATATATTAGACATGTGTATAAACTGTGCGTTAATTATACTCTTGCCTTGTGAGCGTGCTTCTTCAATTAAAAACAAGAATTTCACTGTGGCCTGGTCCAGTGTGTGCTGGACCCCCAGCTCACCTGACCTGGGTAATTTATAATGGACAGAAGCTTATTTTCTTACAGTTCTGGAGCCTGTAAAGTACAAGATCAAGGTGCCGGCATCTGGGCAGAGCCTTCTTGCTGCACTGTCACATGGCAGAAGGTGGAACATCAAGAGGCAAACGGGGGCAGAACTCACCCCTTTATAATGACGGTTATCCTGCCCATGATAGTGAGACTCTCATGGCCCAATCACCTCTCAAGGGCCACAGTGGCAACCATATTTTAGCACCTGTTTTGGAGGAGACAAGCATTCAAACCATGGCAATTGGGAATAAGATGTTTCTAATATGTTTCTGTGTTATCATGTACTTGATATATATTATTTATTGCTATATATTAGAAGTTACTCATTATTTAATTCATAACAAATAATAAACTGTATATAAAGAGAGAAAAATGAACAATACATATGTATATAGAGAGGGGGGATGGACAAAAGCAAAAAACATAGAAATGACTTACAACTTCTTAGATGTCTGCATACTTGGATTTGCATGGTCCATGGCTGATATTTAGCACATGTGCCCTTTGATGACTATAAAATTTACAATATTTATAAATCGATTAACAGCCACTGCCTAAGCGCCCTGAATCAGCTCCAAATTTGCATCATGCCACTTTTCTTGGGAGACCCCAGCTGTTGCTTTGGCCCTCAGGCCAGAGTCCATTCTAAATGGTCAGTGCCCACAACACATGGGTGTTGAATACTTGAAATGCTGTTGCCCAGATGTCCTGATAGGCTTGATTAAGACTACCAACCCCAAAAGAAACAAAAGCTCTTCTTGGGGAGAGCCGTAGCCCTTGGGAAGCACTGCAGTTTCATGGAGACATGCAAAATAGTGTCTCCATATCAAATGAAGTTCAATACTGCAGCCAGTGCCTGGGAACTCCATGAGGGGAATTTTTGTCTCCAAACCTCAAACCCCTTATTTCCCAACAAAAATTTGTCTCTCTTATCTATGCAGTTTGATTTCTTCATCTTTCCCTTTTATATCTGTGCAGTTTTAATATAATGTCCACATTGCCATTGCTATCTGGTTGGAAATTACACGCAGCAAGTGAAAGGGGGATTTGGGTGAGGAAACAGGTTATGCACCTTCAGGAAGAGAGGAAGGGATGGAATCTAAGACCTCTAATGAGTGGCATTTGAAAAGAAAAGAAATCAGGACATTTAGGACTGACCAACTTGAATCAGCACAGCTCAGAGTCTTTTATGCTGTCATCTTGGTTGATTAAACTCAGGTCCTTTTTCGCAACCTTGTTTTTCATTTTTGGATTCATTTTTAATGAGTTCTGTATCTACAAAATTATGATCCTGGCCTAGATATGAGAGATTTCTGAAATCAGCCAAGGTCGACCTAAAAGAAATCATATCATTTCAAAGCAAGGCATGAGAGGTTTTCTTGTAGCAGTGGGATTCTTTAGCATGATGATGTCACACTGGGGGTACTTAAGAGGAGAACTCAAAAAAATTTTATTGGTCCCTTAGACCAAGAGTTAGAGGCCCAAAGCAGCCATGAGACCATTGGAAAATTAAAGGGTGTGTTTATTTTTATTGGCGAGAAATCAAATGTGCATTTACAATATGGCCAAGACTTGGAAAACACTGTCCATTCTCTGAGTCCGCTGTACCCTATTTCTTCAACGGATTTCTATAGCTTTTAGAAATGAACTTCTCAGAAAACTTTAGACACTTTTTTTTCTTATTTTCTGCTTATGATTTGTTTGTTAGTTTCTCTGTGGGGAAAGTAAAACCAGAGAAAATCAAAATACAAGTGTTATTTAGGCAGTTGGCAGAATATTTCCTTCGTGTAGGATATTACAAAAATGGATGTTCCTGAACCAAAACCATAAAAGATCTTTATTATATTTCTGAAAACATTTGTTTCCTTAATTATGTTTTTCAGAGAGCTTCTTCCCTAAATCTTTCCGATAACGGATCACACTGTAAGATGTCACCTCAAGTTACCACACTCATACATCACTCTGCTGTTCCCGGTGAATCAGATAAAAACGGATAAGTTACCAGAGAAGGAATGACATGCTCTCATTAAAAACAGACACACTGCAGACTTCTTTTGAAAATTCCTCTAAGGTAGGCACACTAGTTAAAAAGAAGTTGGAAATATAATTTTCAAACACTTCGATTTAATTATGGCAAGGCTTGACGTGTAACATTGCTGGCCCCACGGTTTTCTACAGAAAAGTTTTGAACTTCTCTTAGTTTCTCCCATAAGATAATTAAGCACATCTTTAATTTAGCTCTTTCCTTAGATTCACTTTGGTTTTGCAGATTGAATCCATCCCCACCCTTACCTACAAGTAGCGAAATATATGTGTTTTTAATTGCTCTTTAAATTTCATAAACCAAAATAACATATGGTTGTTTACAAAGATCTAATTAGCACATTTACCTAAATATGCTTTCATGGTTCTGAAGACATTAAAATTAAAATGCAAATTGTAATATGGATATGAGGACTAAGGGAGAATAATTTTAACCAAAGTGCCTGGAGGCAGATGATTCCCCTTGCTGTTAGCTTACCAGGTTTGCACTGAAGAAAGAAGGCAGAACCTGTGTGTACAAGCTAGAAGACTTCATTTTGCATTCATGTAAGATGGTATCAACCAAGAGACATATTACTAATAGAGCAAAAAATCAACTCAGAAATCCAACACTGATTAATACCTCAAAAGAAATTAGGGATAAAGAAAGAACCATTAGGGAAGAAGAAATTCCAGTTATTAATAGAATAATCCTAGCACAATTAATATTTCAGTAGATTGGTACAGAAGATTTTTTTTTTTAGAGAAGATCTGTCTTCAGTATGTTTCCAAAGCCAACTAAGTACCTGGCGGGTATTGGGAAGGACTCCTCCAAGCCAGTGAGGCTTTATTCAAAATGTGAGTTTTGATGAGTTGAACTGAAGACTTAAGGAATATCCTGGGAAGGTACAGCTATCACAGGATTCAGGGAAAGTAAGAGAGGACACCAGTTGGTGGGTGAAACTATGATTGGTGATCAATTTTTGAATACATATAATCTGGGAAAACATAAAACTATATCTGTGCACTTATTAATTATATTATCTACTCTAAAGGATGATGAGGTTTAAAAAAGCATGTGTTATCCTGGTCCTTGTAAACCTAGAAGGTTTTAAGGAATTATTGATAATAATAATGATGTGAAATAATAAGTACTAACTTTTTGCCTATTTTTTCCCATTTATTCCTTTGGCAAAGCCATGAGGGAACATCCTTCATTCAGAAAAAAGTTAGATGTCATATTTTTTGCGGCACAGATATGATGCATGTAAACTTCTCCTTTGTAACATCTTCTCTATGAAACAAAAGGAGGAACTCTGTGGAAATTAAAAATCAATGGGGTCAGAAATAGTAACTACTATTTCTGATCCCACTGCTTTTAATTGCTTCACACATATTATAATGCACATGGCTGGTATCACATAGCTTCCATGATGCCGATAACATTACACAGGCAATACGTCATTATTTTACAAAAGGACAATGCTATATCTGAGGGACTATGGGAATAATGATATTTCATAGTACAGTTGGCAGAACTGGTCATCTTACCCAAGTTTGACTTCAAAGCCTATTTTAACTGCTTGTGGTGGGCTGACCTGTGTCCTTCCAAAAGAAGTGCCTGATCCCCAGCCCTTGTGATGCTTCATTTTCAATGTGACTGGGCCCAGGGATGCCCTGTCAGTGGTAAAGACACATGGTGTTCCTCTGGGGTGTTTCTGGAGATACTTCTATTAGAAGTGCACAGAATCAAGAAGGTCACTCTCATCAGGGTAGGTGGGCATTAGCCAATCCACTGAGGGTTTGAATAAAAAGAAAAGGCAGAGGAGAGGTGAATTTCCTTCAGTGTGAGCTGGGACAGCCACCTTCTCCTGCCCTTGGCATCAGCCACTTTGGGTTTCAAAACCTCTGAACCTGCTTTCAGCAGTGGCTTTCAGCGGTGGCCCACACAGGGACGCACAGATACTCATTCTTTGGTTTCTCTGGAGAAAACGAACACATCCCAGTACTTGTTTGTGACCTTATTTGAAAATTATGCCTCTATAAATATAATTAAGGATCTCAAAATAAAACAATCCTGGGTGACCCCTAGATCTCAGCACTAGTGCTCTGGGAAGAGAAAGAACACTTGAGACAGACTTCAAAGGCCGAAGCAGAGATCCCAGCCGGTGGTCACGGGTCCAGGTGCCGAGAGCCTCCAAAATCTGCAAGAGAGGGAAGGAGTCTCTCCTAGAACCCCCGACCCCGTGACATCCAACTTCTGCCTTCTAGAACCGAGAGAATCCATTTCTGTTGGCTTAAGACACCAAGTTCGTGGTAATTTATTGTGGCAGTCATAGGAAACCACTGTGTCCATAGATGATGGAGACTTAAGACAAACAGTTGATGGAAATAAAGGAAAAAGCAGTGGATCTGGCATATTTCAAATGAGATACACTAAAATCAGGAAAATCTTCAGATTAATTAAGTGCTATGTGAAAGTTTTCAACTATCATCCAGAGGACCTCAGCTCTAACAGAGAAAATCTAGCCTTGCCTTTCTTGGGGGGATAAAAAAAGTGACGACTCATAATTTACATGTGACAAGAAATGAATTTTACAGACAAGATCCAACCACCAGTGCAATTGGATCTTATCAAGATGAAGATAATTACTTGAACCCTATTTCATTTAAGCAACTATGCAAAATGTGTTTTCTCAAAGATTCAGCTTTCTAATATCTCAAAACCTCAGTAAGACATATGGAAATGCTATTTATAGAAACAACTCTCTATAAATAATATTGAATTGTTTCACTAGGCATTTTTTTTTTGCAATAGAATAAGAGCTTTTTTTTATAAGGAAAATCTCTAATACCATGGCTTTTCATTGCCTGGAGCTTTAAACATTTTCAGAGACAGGAACTATAGTAATAGAAGTTTGCAAATGAAGTGGTTTGTAAATCTTAAACTGCAATTTTCTCCCAAACAAAACAACTAAAAAAAAAAAAAAAATGCTCTCTAAGGAGAGATGAAACCGTGAAGTGTTTTATTTGGCACTCAAATGTTGCTGGATGTTTCCAACAACAACAACAAAAATCTCCCATTTAAATAGCACCTACATCTTTCCACCAAAATCTTCCCTTCTCTTCTATCTGCTGACGGGACAGGGGATGAGAATCTTAGGCCAGTTAGATTCATTATTCTTTCCTTTCCACTTGGATATTCCGCAGTCTGAAACTTCCTTCAAAATTAAAATATATATATATATATATATATATATATATATATATATATATATATATATAAACAGTCCTAACTACAATCTATTGCTTGTTTATTATACCTCTACGAAAATAGCTACCAATGTAGCTATTGATATACCATTTACATTTACTAGTATTCAGACATATTTTGGCATGTTTTATTATTTTATCTCATAAAGCCTGAGATTTTTATGGCATCATTTAACATGTATTGGGGAAATTATAAAAAGGTGCAGTCAGTCTCTGCTTTTCAGAAAGCTGCTAATTTTTCAGTGATCTATTTAAATTCATACCATTAACAGAAAATACAGTCTCATTTCTGTTGGTCTCTATCTAAAACTGTAATGTCCCTGTCTCAGACTCTGTCATTATTCCCTCTCATTCTCTGAACAGTGGTTAGTGCCACACTAGGGTTGCAGCCACAGCCATAAAACATTTAATTTAGGTTCAACTAGAGCTGGTTAAAGCAGATAGCTGAAAGAGGGGGACAAGAGAGCAGCAGATTCTCAATGGGGTAGTAGAATAATGAGATTATTATTTTTCCCTTGTATAACTAGGAGGCAGCATGCTATATTGGACAGAAGAGGAGCTTTGCATTCATTCTAACTAAATCTGAGCTGCCGATTTGCCCTCTTCATGGATAATTACTTCACTTCTCTGAACTCCATTCTTAACTTGGTTGAAAAATGAGAATAAAGATATTGCAAGGATTAGATAAAATAATGTATGTAACAGCACAGCGTTCAGAACTTGAATGATAATCAGTTATGTGGTAATTACCTCCAGCTAACCCACACCATCTTTACAACTTGTGTCTGTCTTCTAGAAAAGACAGTCCCCGCAGCGGAACTGAAATGGAGTAGCGGAGTCGACATTTGGCCGAACAAATCATGCCTCACATGGAATTTATAGAATCAGAGAAATTTTAAAGACAGGCTAGTGCTTCATTTGGTAATGTCACTGGTGACTGGCAAATGGATAGTAGAATCAAGCGCGCTTATTCACACTCAGCAATAGGAATCTTCCTCCTATTATGTTTCCAGGTCTTATAAATGACTGAAAAAGAAAAAGGAAAGGCTGTCTCTGGCCATGGTTGCTGTCCATTATCAAGAGGCCAAGTAGAGAATCTATGACTGACATGAAAATACTTTTGATTTTGTGGATTCAGGATCAAACCTGGCTTTGGGTACCCTTGAATCCAACTGCAATCAAATCAAAGCTTTGAGAGTTTTTGAGATGGAAGCAGTGACATTGTGAAGGATCAAATAAAAGAAAAATTCAGTGCAAATAAGAACAAGTCTTGTGAATTTTTAGCCAGGGTGGTGCCTAACGTAATGGCAGGGTCCACAGTGAATACACAAAAGCTGATTGGAATAGCTTCTTCAAAGCAGGAGGGTCATGTTTTGAAGTCTGAAGAGCATCTAAAAATGTGGCATATCTGCTACCCATATTTTAACAGGGAAATAGCCAGAGAAACAAAAGCAAAGCTCTCTGAATTACTTTCTCAAGAGGTCACTCACTACTTTAATTCCCTCCAAAATGTCTTCTGAGAATTCAGTCCAAATTTTCCCAACTAAAACTTTCAGAATCCTGAAAACCTTCTTTAAAAAGAAAGGCTAGAATTTATAAGAGTTTTGTACAAAAGCCTGTGATAATGGGACATAAATGTCATTTTCAATGATTTTACTCCTGAGCATGCTATCCTGTTTAACTAATTCAGATTTAGGATGTAACACAGCGTTCATGGCTATTTATATTTGAGTAAATATAGCATTCAGAGTAGTTTCTTTGATCTTTTGGGTAGTAGGATCATGGTTGGAATTAGATTTCCCTAAAATACAATGCTTTCCTGTGAAAGGAAAGATCACTTGTGACATGTCATTTCAATTGGTAACACCTTGTCCAGCAATATCATCCCTCACAATGCTTCCATGACTTTCTTCTGATATTTTAGAGGGCTTTATTTTTTAGTCCCTTGAATATCAAAATCAGAATCTACCTCAGACCAAAATCCGATATTCCAGTGTACTCTATATAAAAAGGGGGCACAGAACCCCTGGGAATTTAGCTTCTTTTTGATTCTATCTTCACAATAGCTGTCATAGTTAATGATTCGAAATTTGAACAGAGAGCCCTAAAGGGAGGTGGGTGTGGCTTACATCCTGTTTTAAACACACACTGTGGGATTTATTTGTGGGCTATCCCGTTTTCCTGTCCTTCCTTGCAGGTCTTGGTCACCATCAGAAGAGCCGCTTAATGGGTGGAAGGCCTAAACCTGGAGGTTAGAATACTTGATAGTAATATGATGGGCTTTATCCATCATATTAAAATAAATAGTAGTGCTCCATATATAAGTAGCTGTTTCATGGAAACAAATTAAGAAATATTCTGTATTTCATCCTACATTTAGGAAACTCAAGATGCTTATTAGGCCTAAAGAAAAACAGCCCAAATACCTTGACCAAATACTTTTTCTCAGATGAACATCACTGGACACCAACTTTTCTTTCCATGAGGCATAGTTTAGAAAATGGAGCTCTTGAGTTTATGTTTACACCTGGAGCATGAAGTTCTCAGTAGCTGTTCTAAGAACCTCAGCTTTTCTAAGGGAAGCCGGTTCCCATGTTCTCCTTGTCTGTGTGCTCGGGATGAACATCTGCTGCAGAAAAAAGGACTTCCTCTCTGGGCCTCTGCAGGCCTGGTGTACCGTGACCCAGGCCTGTGTCTCCTCCTCTTCACTGCAGCTTGAGAGCCTAGAGGGGCTTAGACCCCATGGATCCAAGAACTCAGGAATAAAACAAAAATCTTGGAAAAATCCAGACTTAGATTTCCAATATTTTCTTGATAAACTTGGTAGCATTTTTATATATTTTTACAGATTACCAACTTCACTTTAGACAGAAGCTATTAATAACAGAGGTTCTAATGTATGGAGGAAGGTGGCTATGAAAACAGTAATGCTATCTCTAAAAGATGGGATCCCAGGGGAATAAAATTCAGGTATTTTAGAAGACTTTAGACAAAGCACAAGCCTGCATCAGCTGTTCTCACTTCTCCTTCATGAAGAGATGATGGGTGCCAGCAAAAGGACAGCTAACTATGCTGGTTCTGGGTGGAAAATACCATTTAGTTTATGGCTGAGGGAATCCTCGGGGAGAGGCCAAGTCTACCATGGTCACAATGCAATAGAAGAATGGGTAGAGCCAAGAGACGAGTCTTGGATGTGGGCAACAGTGATGCCAAAGGTAAGGTAAGAACTGCTGAGCTGTCCGAGCACCTGAGCAGAGGCTGACACATGATCAGGAACACAGGGACCCAGGACGTTAGGTAGAGGACTGAACTGGACTCATCGCTTCACCAACAATGAAGCCTATGAACTGGGTCACGATGACCTCTGTGAAAATTCTGACACCCACGGGCAAAGGTGTAGGAAGTTGGTAACATGGTAGCAGGGATGAAGTGTGCGGGGATAAAGAACCATGTTCTTCAAAAGTCCTAACTAAGCACATGGTCTCTTGACACAGCAATTTCACTTTAGGACTCAAATTTTAAGAAAACAAATTAAGGATCTTTGCAAAGATAAGTTTATAAAGTTGTTATTTTTAACATTACAATAATGGTGTCTGCCATAATATTATTAAGATGTTAATAACATTTATGGTACAAAATTATTTATATTGAACATTTTTCAGTGCATTTTGCTAAATGAGTAACATAATACTGACAAAATGTTATGTATTGGAAAGTACAAACAGACAAAAGGAGTATGATAGAGAAAGACTAGGGATGTTAGAAGCAATCATTTCTAGATGGTAGATTTCGGGTGATTTTTAGTACCTCATTTGTTTAGTTTGGTAAATTTGATATTTTTCTTTTATCTGCATTTTCTGCTTTCCCCCCATGATTAATACAAATAAGTTATTTTGAAAAAAATAATGGTTTTTCAAAAGAGCTGGTTTCACCACCTAATCATTAGGATGCTATAGACACCCTATCCAGCATGGGCAGGAAAAGGGGTGGCGGAGCTCTTGTTCTCTGCCAGGAGGGACGTCATTGGTGGGATAGACACGCGCACTATACACGTATTACACGTGAAGGTGTTCACAGCCATTCTATTTGAAATACCTCCAAACTGAATACAACCCAAATGTTCATCTGCAATGAAACAGAAGACAAACTGTAGTGCCCTCACACACAGCAATGAGAGAGGACTAAAGCCTCTCCTACACAGATGGATCTGTGAAATTTAACACAGAGCAAAAGAAGCTGTACACAGGACAGTCTAATGTATGCACTTCCCCACTGGCCCCCAGTTCTGGAGATTGACCAAGGGTGCTTTGGCCAGGAGATACGTCCCTGGATTTTTTTTTTTTTTTTTTAACGCAGGGAATTGTTCAGTTGTCCAGGCTGGCCTTGAACTTTTTATTCCTGCCTCAGTCTCCTGAGTCACTAGGATTACAGATGTCCCCCCCTGACAAGGCTCATATGTAAAGTTCAAAAATGGGAAAATGTATCTGTAGTTTCAAAAGTCAGGACACTCTTTACCCTTGGGGTAGAAGGTTCTGGAAGGGGTTTAAAGGAATCTGGCTGGGACATAGGTAAAATTTCATTTCTTGGTCTGGGTCCTGGTTACAGGGTTGTATCTACTTTGTGAAAAGTAACCAAGTTTGTAGCCATGACTTTTATACATTATGGAGCTTACATTTTAATAAATCTGACTTCAAGAAAAGAGTTGGTTTCAGGCTGGGGACAGGAGGGAACACCTGTGCACCACCTGATATCCACACTGTATGGGAGACAGGAGAGTAGCTTAGGAAGATACTGCGGTGTGGACTGAGAGCGCTGGGTTCAGAGCCAGAGGGAGCTAGACAGAGTCCCTGTAGGCCCAGGAGGTGAGTTAGAGGGGTTCAGAGGTGGAGTCAGGGCCAGACTGTGGGAGACCTGTGGAGCCAAGATAAGGACTTGGGGTCCTACTGTTAGTGTGATGTGAAGCCATTTCTATGAACAGCGTGGATCCAAAGAGCCCTCACTGGGACAGCGGAAGAGAAGGCACGCCATAGAGAGGGTAGCAATGGCGACACCACGCAGTGGACCGTGCAGCATCCCAGGTGCAGCAGGGCCTCGTCTGGAGGAGAGCGAGGCTGGGCGAGATTCTGAGGATAGATCTTAACCGTGACAGAAACACCAAGGGGATGCAGGAGACTGTGCCATCTCGGGAGAGACTTGTGAGACAGATCATTCCCATTGTGGAAGGCCTTGCCCACCACCAGCAGCCTTGGGAGCTGGTGTGAAGCTACTTGGGGCTGAGAGGAAACGCCTTTCTCTTCTGCACTCTGTGTTAGCCTGAGACCAATACAGCAAGACGAAAACCAAAATGTCTTATTAAAAATCAAAACCCAAAAAAGCAAACCCCAAACTCCCATTGATCTTCCAGTAAGATAGACCAATAGCCACAATACACACATGGGATCATGTCCTGACAGCGCCTGCAGTATTCCTTGGCCAAAACCAAAACAAAACAAAAGCACATTTAAGGGAAACAGAATGTTCAGGATGCTCTTACTGGGTCATATTTTAAATCCTTAAAAATAAATAGGGTTTTATAATTATAACCACAAAAATTGAAATATTTATATTATAAAATAAAATAAAATCTCCTGTTTGAATGGAAAAGAAAATGTGGTACATGTTCACAATGGAATATTATTCAGCATTAAAAGGGAATGAAATCATGGCATTTGCAGGTAAATGAATGGAGTTGGAAAATATAATGCTAAGTGAAGTTAGCCAATCCCAAAAAAAATCAAATCTGAATGTTTTCTCTGACTTACGGATGCTGATTCATAATGTGGTGGTGGGGGCGTGGGAGGATTCGATGAACTGTAGATAGGGCAAAGGGGAGAGAGGGAAAGGGAGGGGGCATAGGGTAGGAAAGACAGTGGGATGAGATGGACATCATTACCCCAAGTACATGTATGAAGACACGAGTGGTGTGACTCTACTTTGTGTTCAACCAGAGACATGAAAAATTGTGCTCTCTGTGTGTAATATGAATTGAAATGTATTCTGCTGTAATATATACCAAATTAAAATTTTAAAAAAGAAAAAAAATCTTCTCCAAATACAGTAGATCCAGATGGTCAGGGTTTTTATCTTTTTGTATTAATTGCCAGGTACATTTTTTAGTGAAGAATAAACAAAAAATACTACCATTTTTGGTGTCATCACAGGTAGGAAACAATATCTACTTTTACATTTCTAACGCTGTTTCTCTTCAAGAATGAAAGTGTAATAAACTGAAGCAAGCTGCTCCCCACGAATCCACAGGTGATTTCTAAATCTCAGTTCTTCAGAATGGGACATAGTTTGGAGACAGGGCCTTGGGAAAGATAATTATGTGACAATGAAGTGCTTAGGGTGGACCCTAACCCAACTTGGCCTGATGTGTTTATAAGACAAAGCGTCTCTGTGGACGCTGACACACTCAGGAAGACTGCAGAGAGGCCTCCGGAAAGCCCCGCAGCTCTGCTAACTCCTAGATCTTGGACTCACAGCCTCCAGAACTGAGAGAGTGAAGACCCGATGCTTAAGCACCCGGTCTGTGACGCTTTGTACTGCAGCCTGGTGAACTAAGACACCAGCTGACAAATACCGTCTCACCTTCCAGGAATGAGCAATTTTCCTGGGTGAGACTCCTCATTTTACCTCAGAACAGGAAACCCAGAGGGATGTCAGCACTGTGTCTGAGAGTGTGGGTTTCAGAGTCTGACTGGGATCTGAACCTGGGATTTGCCAGTTTGCAATTGAAGGCACTACGCCCAGGAACTCACCTTTCTCAGTCCTATGACAAATAGCACCTACCTCTGAATATTTTGTGAGCAATAAAACAGATAACAAAAGCCCAAATAATGTAAAGTTTCTTAGCAAATAGCTTACATCATAAAAGTATCATTTTCCTTTGTCCTCTTTTGTATGGAAGGTAATTTAACAATAAATAGCTTTAGTTACCGTATTACTGTCAAGGCAACTGGCCTACAGGGCAGAGTCTTAGTAACAGAACACTAAAGCCACATGATTTGAAGAAAGATGACCATTCTTCTTGTTGTCTTTTAAAGACAGCACCTCATCCATAAGATGAAAGGCAATCTGTTAGTTTTCTAGAAGACCACAACAGTGCTGCAGAGGAGATGGCTTAAATGACATTAATTAATGTCCTTGTACTCCTGGAGGTTGAAGTCCAGGGTCAAGGTGTAGCAGGTTTGGATTTTCCTCAGCCTCTCGCCTTGGTTTGCAGATGGCCACTTGCTCTCTGTGCCCTCGCACGGTCTTTGCTCTGCACCTGGCGTTCCTTCCTCCGTCAGTCCTACTGGACTAGGTTTCCACCCTAATTCTCCCCATTTTAGGTCAATTACCTCTTCAAGGCCTTGTCTCCAAAGGCAGTCACATTCTGAGGCACTGGGAGCTGGTGCCGCTAGGTACACACTCTGGGGCCCACAATTCATCATGATGGCCACTGTCACCTGCGTGAGCACTGCCAGGTTAAGGTGTGTATGCACACACAGGATGTGTGTGGATGGACACATGCAGGCACAGCCACGCAAATTACAATGTGTCTGTGTCAAAAGGGGGTGAGTGGCAATGATTTCAGTATTTTTGGCAATTTAAATGATTTTAGTCCTGAGAAAGAACAAAATGATACTTCAGCAGAATCATTTTCTCTTCTGTGGTATTATTTCAGGTCGCAAATTGATGACTACAAACTTAATGTTAAACATCACTCAGGATCTATCCTTTAGTATTTCAAGGATGAACCTTTTCCCTTTTATATTTACTCTGAGTGTTTAAAATGGTCTAGGAAAACCAGTTAGAATCTATTTTAAAAAGTCAGTAGTGCAAATCAAAAATGCTTTGGGAACAGCAGCTCCAAATACGACACATTTTGGAGGTGGGCTGGCACCCTGATGGCAGCTGTGCTCTCTGCTTTGGGCGATGCTTTCTGTACACATTATGCCTTTGTTTTTTTTTATTATATAATGCTGGGTGTGTAATGTACAAATGGCAGCTGAGCTTCAGCAAACACTGCACCACTTCTCTGAGATGGATGCAAAATGATGAGGAAACCCTATCATTTACAGTACTGTGAGGCTTCCTGTATCTTCTCAGATGGATATCCTTGGAGAAGTATTGTCTTCTGTCCTCCAATCATTCAACCAATGCTGAGGATAGGAATATTTATCACCGTGTGCCAGGTGTGGCTCTAGCACAGGTACTGTAGTGATGAACTACAACAACATACCAGTTCTCATTCAGCTAAGAGTTTTGACCCCTAAAAGTTTCAGATGCCCTAACCTACAGCTGGAGGTACCATGGTACTGCTATTCTTTGTGCTCCAAAGCAGAATAATTGCCCTGTGGATTGGTTTACGGGTATCTACCAAGTCATTTATAACCCTCATGACATTTTACTTGTTACATAAAAGAAGTGACTATGGGAAGTCACATCTACTACATTATATAATTATCATTGTGCACACATGTAGAGACACATACACACAAATGTATGTTTATATATAAATTATATTTGCATTCACACTTATGATTATATAAAAACTTATCTGTTTTAGATTATTTTGCTACAATCATTTTCATCTCAATAAAAAGGAAAATTATATTAATTTCATATTCTGTTAATGTCTTAGTTATTAAACATATTTTGCTACATAGAAAATTGGACTTCATTTTTATCCTTCACAGAACTTAATAAAGCAACTTACATAGATATTCAGCAATATAATATAATATTCAGTAATGTTGGTACAAAGGACTAATGAGTTGTAAGATGGATGAATGGGTAAATAAATTAACAATCTCACATTTAAAAATACAATGTTTTTAAAGCTAATATATGAGGATAAGGATATATTAATTTGCTTGACTATAATCAATTCACTGCATGTATCTCAAACATCATATTATATACCATGAATATGACAAAGGAAATTAAGTCAGTATGTTGATGTGATTTCTGCAGTTAGCACTATTCATAATAACCAAGATACTGCATCATCCTGTTAACACACGAATAAAGTGTGGCATATATACATATCGAATACTATCAAGCCATAAAAAAGATAAAATGTTATCATTTGTGAAAGATGGATGCGACTGGAAGATATATGAAGTGAAATGAGCCAGACACAGAAAGACAAGTACTGTATGATCTCACAGAAAAGTTAATTTCACAGAAGTGGCAAGTAGACTGACTGGTGGTCATTTATGGAGTGGGGGGTACTGGGAGAAGCTGGGCACTAGGAACCAAGTCATAAAAGATGGCAGGAATAACTTCTGGTGTTCACTGCCCATTGTGGACTACAGATAACAATAATGCATCTCATTTTTCAAAAATAACTAGAAGAGAGGATTTTTAATTTTACACCACAAAGAATAAAGTTTGATATGATGAATACGCTAATTATCCTGATTTGTTCATTATATAATATATCAAAACACTGTAAATTTGTATGTTATGTCAATTAAAGTAAAAAAGTGCTGAACTATTTTTTCTAGTAATAATTGCAAAAAGTATGCAAATTGATTACAACAGTATGCCACTTCTCAAGGAAAATAACTGCAGAGCTTTTCCTACAGCACGTTCTTGACCATGATGGTTTCAGGGACCAGGATGTCTCATAGGTGCAGAGGCCTACAGTAATGGACTGGATCTCCCACTGTGTTTGACCCTGTCTCCCATCTAAATAGAACCCATGGGCCCTTCTTGATACTGTGTCATCCATCCTCTCTTCACAATCTGTTTCTTGACTCATAGGACTTAATTTATTTATTCCTTACAAAATTGTAATAGTTGGGCTCCTTACAGAGCCACATGCAAGCTCCTTTGGAGCAAGAAGACTCCATGAGGGCTGGGGATGTGGCTCAAGTGGTAACGTGCTCGCCTGGCATACGTGCGGCCCGGGTTCGATCCTCAGCACCACATACAAACAAAGATGTTGTGTCCGCCAAAAACTAAAAAATAAATATTAAAAAAAAAATACTCTCTCTCTCTACAGCTCTATCTCTCTCGCTCTCTCTCTTTTTTTTTTTTAAAAAGAAGACTCCATGAGGCAAAACCACACCTGAAGATTTTCTCATTTCTACAAACTAAAGTAGATGAGAGTCTTTTCAAAATAAAACGAAACTAAACATTGTTGGAGTCTTGCTCAAATTAATGATAATCTATTAATTTCAAATAGTCTACTATCTATAACATGTACCCATATACATAACATATATATATATAAATATATAACATATTCTAAATAACATATATGTAACATATATTATAGTTATATAAACTACCTTGCAAATATTGATTGCAAGGAAGTATATATATATATTCTACATAACATATTCTATATACATATATAAAAAACATCAACATACTGTATGAAAGTAACCTAAAACTACCTTGCAAATGTTGATTGTGAGGTGGTTTTAGGTAACCAAATGGTAGAAACCAATAGTTTGCTTATAGAGATGCTGCTGAAATCTTGTAAAACTCTTGTATCTAAATGTAATAATGGTACTAGCCCAAAGGAAGGTAGACATAGAGATAATGAACTATTAAGCTATCGAGCTAGCATTGATAGCAGTAATTCCGATAACCCAATTCTGAGCAGGCTACTCTTAAGGTAAGAAGTGTTCATTGTTCACTTGTACCAATACAAGAATACCATCTGCTACTCGATGGCATCACTTGTCTTTTTGCAAAAATAAAATAAAATAAAATAAAAAGAAGCCTTGGGGACGGGAGGCCTGATGCTCTGGTCTAATTATAAGTCAGGTAATTATATCTTGCTTAGCTACATTTCCCAAGTAGTTTTATTTGAATTTCTTGCCTAACCCCGACACCTTAATTTTATTTTCTACACTAACTCTTGCCAAGAGCTGCAGTGCACTGTTAATCAGCCTCTTGATTCAGAAGCAGATGTAGGGACCGTGCCATCCCATCAGTGGGATAAATGACTCCTGAAAGCACTGGGGCATCATCCTTCAGGCTGTGATAGAGATGTAGAATCTGGACTATGGTGGGTAAAGGACAAAGGACCCTTGAAGGGGGGGGGTACTTATTGGGCAGAGTGTGTGATGTGACATTTATGATGAGTCAGATTAGGACAGGCATTATGTATTTGATGAACACAGATACCATCTTGGCGTCATAGGAAATAAGTTGAAAATTGGTGTTGAATTTTCTCAGAAAGGATTGACTGGCCTTTTCTGCCAATTTCTTAAAACATCAAGACTAAGGTATACGCCCTGAAAATGAGGTCAATAGACCACTTGGTCCTTTCATTGTTGACCTGTGAAGATCAAATGACTTTAGGGACTGAGCTGCAAGTCCAGCCTGCAGGTAGAGCTGTGTCATAGCACAGGCTGGTAGAGCAGAGGGTGCTGGTGCTACCAGAGGATAAAGTGCTGAATTTGGAATGTCAGAGCAGAGCAAATTCCTCTGATCCAGCAGTCATGCGCCTCTATTCAACGACTCCTGCTGAAATGCTGTGCTCCAGGGCTCAGGATGGCTTCTTTGCATGGTGTGGACTGTGGCACTTAGTGAGAACTGAGCCGGTCTGAATTGGGTTCATGCTTAATTAATCAAAACTTTGTCCTAGAAATAAAAATGCAAAACACACATCTAAAATTTAAACATTTTTGGAAAAGAAGAACCACAGAAAAAAATGATACTATATTCTTCAAAAAAAATAATACATTGAATATACAGTGAAAAACTTTGGATTCTTGAGACAAAGGAAGAAGGAACACTGAAACTCTGGAAGCTGAGGCTGGGTTAGCTGGAACCCGCGTCTGTGACCTGCCAGCACAGTGTAGGAAAGATGCTCAGGATAGACAGGCGCATCACTAGGAAACAGGCTTTTTATAACCAGGAACAGGCAGTAGCCCAGTTGACACCTAAGTATTTATGTCTTAATGTACGTGTGGGCTGGGTAGGTGAGGGTGTTAAGGTGGAGGAGGAGGATCTTGAAAGGGGAGAGTGTGCTGAGGTTCCATGTGGTGCTTGCCTCCCTCAACACAATGGTAGGAGTCAAATGTTAAGCACAATAGAATTCCAGAGACTCACCAGCAAAAACTCTTTAAAAACGTCTTTCCACAGGGGATCACTGCCTTAAGGACACTGGTCTCATTCATTTTTTAAAACATCTACAGAAATTATCTTTGTGCTTTAAAAGAGAGTAGATGTTCAACGAGTTGTGTTTCAGAAAATGAATGAATGAGTGGGCCATTTCAAAATGGACTGTGAAGACTGTAAAAGCAAAACCATGTGTACAAGTGATGTAACGATGGAAACCTTTTATACTAACATTTAATTAAATGATAATTCTAAAATGTGTGGCAGCAGGGTCCTTCCTGCCTGTGTAGGGATGGTTTTAAGCAAGACAATCTAAGCATTAGGTCTCCTGTAAAATTGTTAAGGGCACAGCGGGAAAGGAAAGCTACTGTACCCTGGGCTAACACCGTGATCTAAAAGTCAGAGTGCCAAAATATTTTCCTTGTGGACAAGTGGAGTTGGTCAGAAAATAGGCGAGAGCAGAGAAAGTTCTACATTCAAAGGAAAAAAAGTACAAAATGAGTAAACTGTAAAAGAAAGACTCCTTAATGATCATGTTCAGGGCTAGCTTTTATGTACTACAACAGTGTGTGCATAAGTCAAAACTGCTTGTAAGGGTTTGCCAGGTCCTTGGTGGTACCACATAAGTCACACCCTCACTGCCTCACATGGCTCATAAATAGATACAAGTATTTTTTATAGAAGTGGCATGGTTATAAAGAAATATAAATCCCACTGTATTAATTAATTGAAGGATCATTTTACATTCTGAGGACATCCAGGTAGGCTCTCTGGAAAACTAATGAATCAGAGGATAGGAAATTATTATTAATATTTGCAAACACTGAGAACATGTTTGTGTTTTGTTATTTTGTTTTCCACCTCATTTCAGTTTCTTTGCAATTTCCAAAGCAATCTCTTAGGGGGGAAAAGGCATTATGTAAATTCAGCATCAGGCGAAGCTCTATACTACATCACCTCATTAGGCAACATACTGGTAGGTTTCGGGAGTTCTTTAAAATAAATGCATTCTGTTCTTTCTTTCTCCTTCTCAGAGGAAAGTCTACTGTCAATCTTAAATGAATTTAACATATGCAGCTATGAGTTAATTGGGTTACTCCCTCGTCATTGCCCTTAGTAGTCTTACAGAGTGTTATCTTCCTTTGTGTTAACATGTGATGGTTCTTCCAGTGACGCATGGCTTGTCACTAGTTTTTTGTTTTTTTTTTTTAACAACAATACACAGATAGATAATAAGGTTTATTCCCCCCACTGGTTTTCTGTAGTTGGCAGTATTTATTATCACAAAGCAACAAGGAGTCAGTGATTCTACATGTCACAAGACTTTTTTGCTGAGCAAGTTATTTTTGCGTCTTCATAGTCAGTTTCAAATGGGAAGTAACAGAAAGAAAATGACCTAAATATCTATAAAAGCTACCAAGAGATAAAAATACTAATGTGTATTACAGATGTATATTCCATTTAATCCCCATGGGGGACCAAAATTCAAGTTCCCTGGTAAAGGATGCAAACATCTCAATCATCATCCTTTTTTCCTGCTCTTAGAAATGAGAAAAGATTAAGGATGTATTTATAGGTAAGCCACATCTTCTGCATCTACTTTGATTTTCCTTTGCTTTGCTTTCATTATTCTTTGGAAAGAAAATCCAGTTACCTCTCTGCAATAGCCGAGGGTGGTTGTTGTTATAATTATTGTTATTTTGCCATAGAAACAGAGGATTGGAAAGAACTTTAAGAGATCATCTCTTAAAGTGTTATCCTACACTATCAGTGTTTGGTACTAGGAGGCTTCCCTGAAGAGTCTGAAAATAAGATTGTCCTCTGTGAGTCACACTAAAACATCAACACTTCATGGAAGGATTGGAACAAAATTACCACCAAGAGGCTAAATGGCTCCAGGCCAGCCTGATTGAATACATTAACTCAACTAAGCAAAAAGGAAAGAGAAGCAAGCTGAAAAGAAGGCCAAGGAGGACCAGTAGGAGTGAACAAGACCAACCGTGTGTTCATCAACTGCAGTCCAGAGGAGATGGCCAGCGGTCCAGAGGCAGCCGATTACCTTTAACTCCCACATCATCTAATTTGTTCCTTGTGTACTGATTCCATGCTCACGATCAGGCATCTGATTCTCATTTGGCTCCCCACAAGGGAGTCCTACAGGGAGAGATTTGGCTGGGCATAGAACAGAAGCGTCCAGTCCCCTCAGTATTCCATTTTTTTTTTTTCATTACAAATCCATACCCTGGCATCCAGGTTTATAATCTGACTCTCCATGTACCCTGCCTACAGAAATGTCCCTGCCAGGCCATCCTATTCCTCCAGCAGTGACTTTTCTTATTTTGAGTTAATTTAATGGTATTTTGATGGTAGATCTCTATCTCACACACTCTGATTATATTTGAGATCAGACTGTGCTGATAAATCAAGTTCTACCGAAAGAATCTGACTTTGAATTGCAGGAAACTCATTAAGGGAATGTCAGATATCAGGAGAGACAGCATTTAAGACTTCTCCACATCATGTAATTTCATCTTCCAGAATCGGATGCAAACCAAGCTCCTTTTCCTTTCTGAAACTTCTAAACCTTATGCACGGGCAAGCATTTCATCTCAACTACCCTGAGAATCTGCTTCAGAGAAAAATCTCTACTAAATCCTAAGTGAAGCCTGATGTCTTTTTTTCATACTTTCTCATTAAAAATGAAAATTTCAAGGCAGTTCAAAATTATTTTTATTTTCTCAGGGATTGCTTTTTTATACACCTTTCTCCTGCATATATAACCCCAATTATATTTTTCTTTCTCAGATCATTCATACCTTTTTTAGAAGAAAAAATTCTCTGAAACATACCTATACATATTTTATACATTTTACTTGAGTGGGTTCTGTCCCTGTCTGGAGGGCAATAGCAAAGCTGAACTGGTGAAATAAACAGTTCTTACAAAAACACTGATTATATACTTTCACAATTCTTACCTCCAAACATGATTTATTCGCATTAGTCTATGTTACATTAGATCTTTATTTCCGATATTTGACAAAACTCAAACTCTTCCCATTGCATATGTATCTAATCTGGATAACATGCTCTGGAATCTTCTGCATAATATTATATTTCAATTTTAACTTTTTCTGACTTTCCTATGTCCCTTTTAATCTCAAAATCTCTAGCAGTTAATAATTTCGAAATTTCCAATCAACTTTTCATTTTTTCCTTCCTAATTATTCTTCCCACAAAGCCTATTTTCAAATTTGATAGCAAGTACTTGTTGAATCTAAGTAATTTGATTTGTTTGAATTTTAAATAACTCAGGGTCTTGTTACTTTCAAGAAGTCTGTTCTAAGCACTATGTAAATTCATCAGAACTGAACTATCCCTCACGTGAGCGTTTAAAAAGAACACATAACTCCTGTGGATGATTTCAGACCAACACACAAACACACACACACACACACACACACACACACACACACACAGATACAGATGGTGAGTACCTTGTTTAATCTGAGCATTTTCATCTAAACGCAGACTTGAAGGAGAAAAATAAATTACCCAGAAATAGAGGGAGCAAAGAAGCAATTGCAATTGATATCTTATAACTTCATTTTCAGGCTTAGAGGTCAATTTAAATGTTGGTAATGCCTATATATAGAAAGAAATTTTAAAACATCCAAAGACAAATATGCATTTTAAAATCATCTATTACATTAATCTACCTTTTTGATATTTCTTATGAGTTTGAATAATATGTCTAGTTATTACAAAATTCAAGTCATTTGTGAAATCTATGACATCTATGTCAAATGACTATCAATGAAGAAGTAAATGTTTCTTAGTTAATACTATTTCACTAATATTTCCTATTTCACCTGAGAACCTCATAAATTATCTTACCAGTTCTTTTCATGCAAACTCATAAGACTGGCTTACAGAACTGAACTTTTGTCTGCCTACAGAAATGTCCCTGCCAGGCCATCCTATCCCTCCAGCAGTGACTTTTCTTATTTTAAGTTAAGTTAATGGTATTTTGATTGCAGATCTCTATCTCACAGACTCTGATTCAAGCTCCCTTTTATAAACTTCAACATTTCACATTGTCAATTAATTTTGCCACTTTAATTACCATTTTGATGTTTAGAAAGAGAAACAAAATGAAAAATGGTTTCTAGATGGCTGCCTTCTGCAAATAAAGATTAGCAGATTTTAACATTTGTGCCAAGCAAAGGGTATGATGGCATGAAATTTGAAAATACTGTGTTCGACCGCTGGCCAGAACTGCCGAACTGCAGGTCTGTGTTCTTGGTGCATGTTCTAGGTACGTCCCTGTCCGCATTACTCTCATCTCCTCCCAAGGCCTCTCGTGGGCTCAGTGCTCCCTCTCCCACCACCCAGGGTGGCTCCTATCTTGGTGTTTCCTTCATGTCCTCATCCTTTCCTTGTACAACACCAAACTCAACAGAGTTATTTTTCTCTTGACAGTAACCAATCCCCTTCCTAAGAGAAAAAAACCTCTTCTGTCTCTGATGAACACATTTTATGTTTGCATCAGTGTCTTGTCTTGCTATCCACCTCTCAGGTGCTGCCCCTTCTGACTTACCTGGAAATCTCTGACTTTTCTCATCCTAACAGGGTTTCTGAAATTTATAAGGTAATTAGTAAGCATATTAATAAGGTAAAAATGCAATGTAGGATATGTCACTGTGTTAGACTTCAGAAGGGGAATTCCTTCTGAAAGATCAAAAACTAAGTAAAAGAAAGGAAATATCAACATTTTGTTTCCATATTTTATGTCTGAAAAGAAAGGGCTAACCTTTTGCAACTTTTTTCAATTTCATCAATATGCAATTTGCATGTTGTGTTTGAAATCAAAAACATGAAAACCAAGTGCTCTGTAGGAATAGAGACATGTTTTATTTCCTTCACATCAAATGTTTTTCAATAAGGTTTCAAACAAATTGTCAGCTAAACCAAATTTTTAATACCTTTGTCAAGGCCAAATTGAAAATATTGGAAAAATAAATACATAGGTAAGGATTCAGGGAGAAGCTTTTGCAGCTCCCTGGACCTGTTGCTTAACGAAGATGCTCTGACCTTCCTTTTTAATTATACTAAAGCTGCATTAATGCTGCAGTCTAGGAAAATTAAAATTGTCGCAATTGCTCTCCTTATCATATGACCTAATTTTCATTCCATGCTTCCTTTCAACTTCTTGGTGGGAAATATGAGGGGCTAACAGCACACAAACCTGTATTTTAGTATTGGGACTATGGTTTAGATACAAGGTATTCCCCAAAAGCTTATGTGTGAAACAATGTAAGAAAGTTCAGAGGTGAAATTACGGGGTATAAGAACCTGAACCAATCTATGCATTAATCCCTTGATAGGAATTAACTGTGTGGTAACTTTAGACAGAGAGGGTGTGGGTGGAGGAGGTGGGGCATTGAGGGTATGTCTTTGAGGCATATCTTGTGTCCCTGATAAGTAGAACACTCTCTCTGCTCCATGAGACCACATTCTGAGCTGCTTTCCTTCTCCACACCTTCCGCCATGATGTTCTGCTTTATCTTGATCCCAGAGCAACAGAGTTAGCCATCTATGGACTGAGAACTCTGAAACCATGAGCACCAAATGAACTTTTCATTCTTATCAGGTCTTTTGGTCACAGTGATGAAAAAGTTGACTCAACAATTGGTTTGGACTTGCAGCATGGTATTTATTTTTTCCCCCCTGGGTTGAATAAGCCCATTTGAAGTTATATTTCTTCAGGTATAAAATGGAAACAGTGCCATATGACTCAGAGTGGACATGAGTCAATATATATGAATCCCCAGGTAAGCACTTAATAAATAATACTAATACCTTTTCCCTTCCTTTCATTTATGTCATTATCTAATTTTTGGACAATGATTATTAAGCATTACTAGGCAACCAAATAGCAACCAAATATTTAGCCTGAATCCAGATCCTGAACAAACACACAAGCAAAAACCTGATCATATTGCTTAAGAAAATTTACCATGTGGGTTGAGGATCTTAGTGGTTGTGACATTCCTAGTTGACAAATATTCTGAAATGTTATTCATTTTCCTATAAAACTTATGTACTCAGCCACTGGTGTTGGGAAACTATAAGCAAACACAATGGTTAATAGAATACAGAGAAGTTTCATTATTCATTGGTTGGAAAATAATAGTTTAGAAAAACATAGTCTCTGAAATAAAACTTCATATGATTTCATCCATAGGCACTTCTACAAACATGAGTTCCTTCAACTTTGTTCTCTGAGCTTCTTTAATATCACCTTTACTTTGCGTGGCAGAGGAATCTGATTCAGTTCTGAGAGTCAGAGGGAAAATCCTGCAGAGTCCTTCTGATGGGGTGACAGAATTGCACTGCAGCTCTCCTGCGGGTGTAGACATGCAGCACTCTCTCATGGCCAATGGGGTTGCTTCCCTTAAGGCAGAATTCTGAGAGAATGACTGAGTTATTGCCACATCTCTGTGGGCACATGCCATTTTTGATGAAATGTGGAATAAAGCCATTGACAGCTTTTTGGAAACCACACAAGGAAAAGGAAAGACTCTGTATTTTGACTTATCTCCCTGAGTGAAGCTGATCTACTCTATTCATTAAAATTGCATTATAACCTTATAAAATGATATTTTATTTGGAAATATGTCACAGGATCCCCCACTGTACTTTCCTCAGAAAGGGAAAGATAAAAGAATGGGAAGTCCCTCAATATTGAACAGGTGTATCTCTATTACCATGCCAAATAGAGGTTTATGTTCTTCAATTGAGGAAATAAATCATTGCTATTCTAGAGTTCTCAGAAGACCATTTAAGAAGTAATCTTTGTCAACTGTGATGGTGGGTTTTATGTGTCAATTTATGTACAGCATCCAGTTATTCCACCAAACACAAATCTAGGTTGTAAACGTAATTAAAATCTACAATCAGTTGACCTCATATGAAAGAGGCTATTCTAGGTAGCCTGGGTGGGCCTGTCAATCACGGAAGAGTCTTGAGTGTGGAACTGAGATTTCCTTAAAGAAGAATTTTCACCTGTGGCAGCAGCTACAGCTCCTGCCTGAGTCCCAGCCTGCCTTTCCAGACATAGTGCCCTGGGTTTGGACCTGCCCAGCTAGGCCTCAATGTCACACAAGCCAATCCCTTGCGATAAACCTCTAAACGTATCTTTGACTGCTTCTGTGCCTGGCTAGGCCTGACTGATATACTCATAGACAGAACTCTAAACCCCATCTCCTCTAGTTCCTAAGCCTTCCAAACAACCCTGGCTCTCTCCTCCAGATGTCACTTCTACAACAGGAAAGAGGGGTCACCCCAATGCTAAGCACACATACCAACACCTTAGCAATCGTTATGAATTCTAAATTTATTTAGTCTTTTATCCATGAGGGATCAGTGAAATCTCTTCAGTATTTATAAAAGTCATATACAAATGCTCTTAAAGTGTCAGTTTATATTTTAAGGCACATGATACTTAAAAATTATTATCTTTGCTCTTTTTTACATTGCCTTGGCCTATAGGACAGTATTAAGTATATGTGAAATGGATAAGTGAGCAATTTTTATCAATAGCTAGATACTTCCAAAGGATTTTTATATTAAAACTGATTCTTCTTCTTAGGATATTATTTAGGCGACATATTTTTAAGCATAACTTACAAAATATGGCAAATTCTGCTTATTGTCATATATGAACATAAATTAATGTCATGCAGAAAAGACTCTGATGGTGACTTGAATTCAGTTTTGTTTCTGACAGTGACCTTATGTATGGATTTAAGTAAAAACAAGAAAGGAATATTCATAAAAGAATATAATAAAGTTGTCCATAATTTTTCCATTAATATTTTCTCATTCCATGTTACACTGTTTTATCATTCTAAAATTTCAAAGCATACGTCATTTTATCTATATCCAATCTTTTTACAATTTTTTTCCCTAGAGCAGAAGAAAAAGGAGTATGGAATACTGAAAAATAGTTCAAACCTAGTTATTTTAGTCTTTGAAATTGGATAACAGCCATTTCTTCATTTTTACAATCTTCTACAATAAACTAAAATGCAAATTTAAAAACCTCGGCTTTATGGTCTTTTAATATATTAAGGCTTAACTAGTTTAAATGCAACTCTATAAACTCGCACTTCTCATAAATTAGAAGAAATCTGTTCATTAAGATGTAATAATGTTCAAAGAAAATTTAGCTTTAGTATAATTTTTTCAGTGCTATAACTTTCATATCTAATCTTTGTTTAGAGAAGATTAATAACAGTGTGCTTTCCTGTCTGAAAACTTAGGAAAACATTCGGCTAAATAACTTTAAGGAAAAACAAATATAAAGTCCATAATGCTCATAAATTATTTGCATTTTCACTTTTATTTAGCTAGAATGATTATTTGAATATGTGACTTCCCAGAATCAAAAGCTTGGGTTCCATCCAAACCAGGTGGACATTAGAAGACAATGTCCAAAGGCTACAGTGATAGTATAATTTCCCCACTATTCCTTTTGCTCCTGTTTTCATTACTGAAAAGACCAAGCTACACATGTAGGTACTCACAAAATAAAATGACAGAGATCAAAACCACCACCGCGCTATGGAGAGTCTTGCCTGGAGGCTCATCACATCACCAACTTTCAAGGCAAGACCATCCTTACAGTAGAAGTCAATCTATCCTTGATAATTTACCAATCAGAAATAGTGGAGTTAACCCAAGGTCACTTGATAAGCCGAATTTTTCATCATGAACAGAAAGAGACCCACAGGGAAGAGAATGTCCTTTCATGGTGGTTGAAAAGATGGGGTTGGGTCGTTGGGAGGTTAATTGTGTGTCTACATGTTCACGGGTGGTTCAGGGAGTCAGCGAGAAAGATTTCTAAGGTAAATCTTCGGCCTAACCTGCCTGCTGCCAGCAAGGGTGGTGTTCATGAGTTTATTCATCCCTTCGAGTTTGGTCTTACAAAATAAAGATAATAAAGTCAACCGCTTAACTTGGAGAGGCGAATGATAGAAAGCGTCCGGAATGCCACTGTGCAGGAGAACTTCATGGACGCCACGGCCCCTCCTTTGTCTCCCTTCTGAGAGCAGGTGTCCTTGTTTTGTGCCAGGGCCATTTCCAAACACTTCTCTCCTGGGACCTAGTATGTTCCCTGTCTGCCTTGTACCTCTAGCCTTGCCCTCTCTGAATCCTCCTCCTCAGTTTAGAACTTAGAACTCCCTCATCCTTAGAAATGTCCATGCCCTGGCTCTCCTTCTGCCCTCTTCTGCTCTTCTAGGTAACCACCCTTCCTCCATTCCTTCTTCAGCGGCCCCTCAGGAAGACTGCATCTCCCTCTCCTCTAAAGTTAGACGCAGCCAAACATGGGATCTGGTTTATTCCATAAAATATGGGCCCTTGCAATGGGCCTCTTCCTGGCAGAAGCATTTAATATCCAGAGATGAGGTCTCCAGCCCACCAGGCCCTGGCCCCAGCTACCATGCAGGTGGTAGACCAGGAAACTGAAGCAAAATCTAGAAGGCTTTGCAAAAGAAAGAAAGAAAGAAAGAAAAGAAAAGAAAAGAAAAGAAAAGAAAGAAAGAAAGAAAGAAAGAAAGAAAGAAAAGGAAAAGAAAACAAAAACAAATCAAAACGAACAAACAAAAAACCCCAAAACCTGTGGTTATATCACTGAGACTGGTCAGTCTTGACTTTATGTTCTCTGTCCTTTCATCAATACACATACAAGAATGTGGAATACTAGGATTCTGGTGATATTCTCACTCCTTTCATTGCAATTTGGTTGTTGAGCATGTTTAAATTTCAGTGAAGGAAAGCACTTAATGCAGTGATTTTTTTTTTTTTTTTTTTGGTATCGAGCAAAAGGAGTCCACCCTAGGTGTCATCCTAAAGAGACATGAAAGCTGGATCCCTGGTGTCATTCGTTCACAGTTTCGACCCCCACAGCGGCCAACTCTGCAGGTCTTCCTTCCTCACAACCCTAGTAGGTGAATCTTAGAAGTGCTGTTCTTCCTCCAAGTAGGAAACTTGAGTCACCTTGAACTTGCTGCCTCCTTTATCACACATGTAAGTCACTAATCCTGTTGATTCTTCCATCTAAAATTTAAAAAAAAAAATTCCCTGTTCTTATGTAAGTCCCAGTGGATCCCTCAGTCATCCAGCGTCATCAGCATACCTGTGACACTGTCCTGGGTGACTTCATGCCATGTCGGCCTTGCCCTCTGCCATTCTCCACGGAGCAGGTAGAACGCTCAGCTGGAAGTCCTCCATGTGAAAACCAAGGGGACTCTGACTGGCCTCCTGTCTCCTTCCTGCCTCTCTTGCCCTCAAGATCTCTCCTCCAGCCATTCCAACCTCTTTCACTTCTTTCAAACCAAGATCTGTGTTCCTTGACCTCCACCTCAGAATCAGCGAACACGTGGACACCTCTAACCTAGAATCCCCTCTTCCAGTTTTCTCACTCCACTTGCATGAATCCTTCGCATCTCAGCTCGTAGGTCACACTTCTCGATGCACAGGAAACACTACAAATATCTGCTGATTCCCCTACCCATATTCCAGGTGGGACTCTCCTCCACACCTACCCTTTCTACTGAAGTGACTTCAACTCTCCCCCAACTGCCCCTGTGCTCTTTCAGTACAGAGCTGCCCGTGGACTCCAGTTGCGGGGAGGGGAACTTGCTGGAGCTCATTTTCCAACATTAATATGGTCGTCAGACCCTATAATTAGATCGACAATTAATCTTTTGGTTAATATATTGATTAGTCACAATAAATTTCATCTACTGAAAATAATCTTTAGTTGGAATAGGTTGAGGTTTTTATCTCTGTTGTCTCAAGAGGTAAACATCTTGGTGTCTTGAAATACACAGCACAAACTTGGAAAATTCATTTTCTTGATAACTGCACCAGAGTTTAGAAATTTTTGCTAAAAATAGGTTGTAAGTTACCATGTCAGAGCTGTGTTTTCGTCTCTTTTGGGTGCCACTAAATCACAGCACAGTATCATCAAAATATATTGAATTTTACACAGCTTACTTTACAGGCAAAAATTGTGAACATAACTCCTTTCCAATAGATACAAAATCTAATAGTAAACTACCCAAAAGGATGGATAATTTATATGGCTTCTTTCAACCAAAAAGGCAATAAAAGTCTGACTTATGAGAACTACACTACATTGAGAAATTAAAAGAAATGAAACCCTGGAAACCAACAAAACAGCACTAAATATAGTCAGGAAAATAGGAAACACAACAGCTTGGTACCTCCACAATTAAATAAATCTTTCTATATGTGGGGAATAAATACTTCAGTGAAAGTTCTTAATTAGAAAGTATAATATGATTTGTAAAATAAATGTGTGTCGACAGTGCATCCCAAGATACACAAGAAAGCTAATAAGTCTTGTCCAAATATGGAGAAATATTTTGGTCATCTAAAAGCATTTGGAGTGTTGCCTAGTACTCCAGTGGAGCAGGGCCCGGAGCAACTTTTTATCTATATCCAATTGATCAAATTCAAGTTTTTAAGGCATTTGTTAGAAATAGGTTTCATTGTTTAGTTATTTCTGCCTCTCTGAAGCTCAGAATTTATTACATTTTCACTTCTGAGGATATAGATATAAAGCATGTTGAAATTATGTTGGATAGTTTTCTCTATTTGTGTATAATTAATCTGGTCAATCCCAAATTGGTATGTCTCATTCCAAATAGCCTATTCTAGGTGGAAAAACATTATTTCTGTTTGTTTCGTTTCTGTGTCTTTTATAAAGTTGATTAAGAACAAGTGAATTAATAGCTACGTGGCAAGAATACATATGATGACAAAATTGCAAAATCATTATTATTTTGCCCTTTCTTAAATTTGTAATAATAATAGAGATAATATTACAAGCCATATACTATATCCTTGTGAAAGTTTTAAGAAACCAATAATAAGTATTTCTACATTTGCTACCTAATGGTATGATACAAACAAACATTTATCAAGATAAAAATAAGGTCCACATGCACATCAACTGTCTTTCATATGTACTTTTCATAAATATCATAACTGTCGGGCCCCACACGAACCACAGAGGGAGAGGGAGGCTCCTAAAATAAAGAATGACATTTTAAGTGCACAGCCATTACAAACTCATTTGATATTCATTTTAATTGCAATGTCTATAATGAATATACTTTGTATTCAAACAGATGTCACAAGTACTTCTACAGAAGTTCCAATATAATTCAGTCTTAGTTAAGAATGACTAAATGGATATTTAAAATCGGATGGTACCATGAAGTAAGAAAAAGTCAATTTCAGCAAACATTAGCTCCTTAAAACAACAAATTAAAGATTTTTATGAAACTGCCTTCCTTCCTAATTTGATCTGTTCACAGAACTGTAACCTAAAGGACTGGCTGGGTCAACCTCTCTCTTTCCTGGGTCAGCGGTTCTAATACAGAGCAACCCAGAAGGGAGAAATTGGAAGTGTGCAAAATGAGTCTGAAGGGTGGGCTGGAATTCACTTGACAATATTTAAAGACTGTTCTATCAAGCAAATTAAAAATAGTATCAATACCAATGTTTAACTGAAGTCGGTAATGATGCCATTTACTTCAGTCAGTGAGACAAGCCCTGATATTCCCTTCAATCTTCTCCCACAGGAAGCAACAATACCTTCAACTCCAACATGACAGAACTTCAAGCCATAAGTAAAGGCTTTGTTTTCCAATCATGGCGCACAAAATTACCCCCAGATGTGTGTTAAAAGGCACCATTCCAGGGCCCCAGCCCAGCCCCCCAAAATCAGCACGTGAACAAGAAAACTGAGCATTCTGATGCACATTCCTGATGAAAAGCAGTTGCCGGAAGGTTGGACAAGATGATATGAAACTATATATCCTTGATTTTATTCAAATCAGCTAGCATTTATTAAAATACATATCCTTTGAATGAAAGACCTTAGGTCAGAAAATGTAACCAGCAGATTGCTTTAAAACAAGTTTACCCCGTTTTCCTGAAGCTTTGTAAGCCCTGCATTTCACAGATGCGTGAGGCTTCTTGGTGGTGGTTGAAAGCGAGAGGCAAGATCATCTGGGTATCAGCAGGGAAGAGAGGGAGCTGACCCAGGAGAGCAGGAGCTCTGCAGGTCAGCACCTTTCCGCCTCCAGCTGGGCTCCCCCCCTCCAGCTGGGCTCCCCCCCCCAGCTGCGCTCCCCCCCCCCCCAGCTGGGCTCTCCTAGGGCCTCAACTGGAAGCTGAACTTACTTGGATGCCATATTGTGCTTTCTAACCACTAGAGAAATATGCAACACTTAAGTTGACTCTGGAGTTTAATAGAAGTAGGAAAAGCTGAAGGCACCAAGCTCTCTTCTGGTCAGCAATCCGCTCCACCCCTGCTCCCATCCCAGACTAAGAATAATTCACTGAATCTGCGAACAGAGCCTCAGTGAGGAGACCCATCGGGCAGCACGAAGACAAGCTGACACCGTTTAGTAAAGACCCCTGGTTTTCCAAAGACCTTGGCCGAGTCTTTCCCACATTAGAAACAGGATTCAATAAAAATGCTGTAGGAAGTAAAGCTATTTCACCACTAAAGAGAAGGGGACCCGGAAACACACTGTCCCTGAATTTCCTGTTTTGTTTCCAGAAACCTATCTGACTTAAAGGAATGGAGCAATCCTGGACTGGAAGACCCAGTTACATATGACCTTGAAGGACCCTGCTTTCTCTCATCCCAGTGGCACCGAGGACAAGTGAGTGCTGTCTGTAAAAAGCCACCTTCTTAACGTCTCCAAGACCACGAGTCCTGGGGATGCTGCTCATACAAGCAAACTACGCAGGCGAATGCTCACGATGTCACCGCTCCTGCAGCCTGACCCGAAGGCCCCCTCTGAGTGCGGAGGGGCGTGAATTTGAGGGCACTGTGGGAGGGAGGGTCGGTGCAGCTGGCCGTCAGTGGACAACACACCACAAGAGAGAAGACCCGCTGCGTGGCAAAGCACCATCAGGGATGGAGGGGCCATCGTCGGCCTGGCCTCACTGACTCCTCTTGGAGCAGCCTCGGATCTCCTGGAAACTTCCCCCCATGAGTCACATGACTTCCCGGCTCTCTGAGCACTTTGGCCTGTGAGCAACCCACCCCCCTGCCCTGGCACCACTGGGATGTGGCTGAGACAGGTCAACAGAAACAGCGCCTGAGCGGTGGGGACTTTTCCCCCTCGTCCATCCCAGCAGCTTTCAGAGAGTGGTCTGCGGGCAAGTTACCATGTGTGTCTGCTCTGGCTGCCTACAGAATATCATGCGCTGGGCGACTTCAATGGCAAGAATTTATTTTCTCGGAGGTCCAGAGGAGAGGACAGTAGGATCACATTGCCGGTGGGTTCAGTTTCTGGTGGGGGCTCCCATCCTGGCTTACAGGAGGCCTCCTTCTTGTTCTGTCCTTACAGGGCAAAGAAGGAGAACAGAGAGAGCATTCTCTCTCTATGGAGTCTTCTTTTAAGGCCACCAATCCCACTGGATTAGAACCCCACCATTAGGACCCCAATCCACCTGATTACTTCCTAAAAGCCCTGTCTCCCAAGACAGTCCTTCTAGGGGTCTGGGCTTCCACATATGACTCCTGGGGGAGGCCAGGGAGTCCATGGCACCCATCACTAATGCAAATTCCCAAGCCCCATCTCAGCTCCACCGAGTCCCAACCTGCAGGTTTTTCTTGTGCCCTTGGAGGTCTGAGACACCCCGGCCTCCAGGATCAAGTCTCACCCCTCAGCACACACTTCCCTCCACACCTACGCTGACTCCCACCGTGGCCTTTTTTCCTGTTGCACTTTCCTCATCGACTCTCTTTGGCTAAACTTCTCAGCAGGACCTGAAGGCTCACTCACATCACTCAGGCTGGCTTCCAGACGTTTGCTCACCCTCTGCCGCCAACCCATAATTGCCTTCTGCCCCTTTAAGGACGCATTTCCTCAACAGCCCAGCCATACACAGCTCTTCTCCAAACAAGGGCACATGTTCTGAATCAATGATTTTCATATTTTATAGGGTTTCTTAGGGTCCACAGGATATGCTGTCTTAATTGCACCACAAGACTTTTCACGTGGGAAGCATTCAGTGTTCCCAGTGTGACACCCACCATTTTGGTTCCAACTCTTTTTCTGTGAGCTACTCCCAACAACATTGGCTCCAAACCCAGTACCACTTTGGGGCAACACATTGCCCACTGACCTCTAGCATAGCACAATGTCATTTCCAAAGTTCCATAATATTTTTCAGGAATCAATATACCATTTGCTACTTTTGTCCTTAAATGCCTCAGACCCTATAAATGCTTCATGTATTACCCCATTGAGTTCTCCCAGTTCCCCCGCAATAGGCATTATGTTCTGTGCTTGACAGAAAAAGACACTGGAAACAGGCTTAATATCAAGAGATCTATTGTACACAAGACGACTCTAAGTAATAACAATGTGTTGTGTTCTTGAAAAATGCTAAGAGAATAGAATTTAGGTGTTCTCACCACAAAAAAAAAAAGATAAGCAACAATATGCTAATTAGCTTTATTAATCCATTCCATACTGTATACATATTTCAAAACATGCACATGATAAATATATACAACTTTTGCCTATAAATTAAGTAAAATTTTTTTTAGAAAAGAGTTAACTAGAGTCACATACATGGAAAATGGGAAGGTTGCAGATTATAAAGACAGACTTCTTTAACTCAAAACACATGCTTATTTCCACTCTGCTATGTTCTAAGCCAAAGGATCGGTTTTCTGTTCACATCTTGGGTTTAGTGCCAAGACCTCCAAAGCACATGGTCCCTTCTTGCAGGTAGGCTGTCTCCATGGTATCCCTTGGGACCTTTTTTTTTTTTTTTCCTACAACCCCAAACAGTCTTATGCAGGCACGGTGTTTGCAGGTACACACACACTACTGCATGGCTCAAGGTAGGCTATCAAGAAAAAAATCGAGTCTCGACTCCTTGAGACCAACAGACACTCTTAAATGACCGGAGACTACAAAGGGCTGTAAACCCGACGGCTGTTCTCTATGTGGCTCCCTTGGAAGGCTTTCATCTCTACACTAAAGACACCTGAAGAACTCAAAGGGAATGACTTGAAAGTTCAAAAGGAGCTCTGACAAACTTTTCGCCCAAAGCAACAGCTGATAATTAAGCACTAGATGCAGCCTCACATACACACAGACACAGAAAATTCCAAAAAATCTACAAACCTAAAGACATTAAAATTTCTTTAAAAATCCTACATTCTTAGCTTCCGTTTTCAGAAAACAATCCGAGTGATTATATTTTACTTATTTACAGCCACCTGCACGTTGAAAGCTGGACCCTAAGATAATACACTCCACCTGTTGGCCTGTTGAGGCCATTCCAAACACCAGCTGAGATGGTAATTAAAGCGACACTCGGCTCTCGGCCTACCTGGGGTGTTCAACAGCCTGGACATCTTGCAGAAGTAGGAGACGTACTGCTCACAGTACTCGGCGCTGCTGGTGATGGCGCTGATCTGATCCATGGAGGCGCTGTAGATGAGCTGTGTCACCGAGTACTTTTCTGGGTTGTAGCCTACCACCGTCGTCTGCATCTGCAAGTCGTGAGACACTATGGTCCACACCTTGTCCTCTGTGGGCAGAGAAATGACCACATCAGTAAAACATTCGTAGGGAAAGGCTAATTCAAGTGTCGGAAAATAACTAAGTTACATCGCCCTCCTCAGACACTGGTCTCCCTACGTGCAGTTCGCTCTAATCAGAATATGCGTCTTCATCTTATCGACAGATGTTCTTTTCACACTGACCTTTCAGGCAAAATTAGACACTGCATTGATCTGTCACCAAAAGCTCTGCACATGTGGAATCAAGCAAGTGAGCAATTATCTCAGCATTATGGACCCTGAACACTTCAAGAGTGAGAAAAGCAGCAGCAGGTATGAGGTAAAGTCAAATAAAAACTCTCGATACATTTGGGTTTTAATTAGGAGGATGGCTGCGAACCTAACAAAATATCATATTTTAAATATGTAGACATATGTCCTAAATGCATCCTTGAAAAGCTCTGGAACAAGCACCAAACTGTCATCGCTAAACACCAATTTCCAGTTGGAGAAGACTAGGATCTCTGGAGAAATGGCTGAGTTCAGGGCTGAAAATGTACGTGGTGAAAGGGAGACAGGTCATGCCACCATATCAGAAGCAAGCTGACAGGCTGCTCCAAGAAGCCCAGAACCAGGGAAGGGAGAATTCTGACATCAATAAGAATTTCCTACAATGGATTAAAAGGTATCAAACATAATTAAGACCATGAATTAATTAAAATGTAAGAAAAATGTTTAACGTTGTGAGATGTCATTTAACCAATCATTTTGACTATTGGTCCATATAGGCGAAGAATGAAGCAATTGGCCTCTTGCCGCAGCCCGGCTGGCTGGGCAAAATAACCGGGGGGGTGACGAGAAACTTGTGTAGATTGATACTGCAGGAGTGGGAGCCGTTTATTGTAGGACAGGAGGGGTATATATACATTACACACAGTTTATCTTAATTAACATAAACTAGATACAGCAGTCAACCAATAAGGAATCTCCACACTTAATGGCTCGCTGGCATTACTTTACAAACCACTCCCTCCGGCAAGATGCATGCGCCATCTTGACTTGTTTACAGACCCTAACAGCCTCTGGTTCCTGTATGAACTGTAATGTAAGTATTCTCTTTATGGAAATATTTCAGTTCACAAAAGAATACTAAATAATACAATGGGAATATCATCATTTGGTAACTTCCAAGTTTGTAGGATCTAAGTAATGATTGCTAATGGCTGGTCTGTGCCTCTCAAGGGGTATCCACGGCTGACAGCACGTAGTGCAACAAGACCTAGCAAGGATGTAGCTGAGCTTCCGGAACCACCTGCAGATTCCCAGAAACAGGGAGGATGGGAGCCTGACTGGAGAAGGGCTCTGTGAACTCTGTAGATCAATCCAGTGTCCTTGAATTACAAATCACAGAGGAAGGGGGAAGGGCGTGAGGAAGAGCTAAGGTGAGAGTGCGCTGTGGGTCAGTCCCTTCCTCAGTTCTCCCCCTCAAGGTGTCTCCATTTCAGCAAATGGCGGCTCCAATCTTCCGGTTTCCCAGGAAGAAACCCTAGAAGCACCACTGACTCCTGGCTACATCAGCAAGCGGCTTGCAAACCCTGTCTGCTCTTCCTTCAGTCCATACATGGGTCATATGTTTGAAGAACCCTAGCAAGTGCCTGAAACCACAGAGAACCGACCCTACATGTACTGTGTCTTATCCTATATATACATACCTACCAAGATCTTTGTTTTATAAATCAGGCATGGTGATATATTAGCAATAATAGCTGATAATAAAATAGAACAAGTACGACAACCAACATACTGTCATCCCACAACCTGCTTTCCTTCACCTCTCTTCTCTCCTCACTTCTCTCCCCTCGTAGCCTACCACCCCCACTCCCTCCACAATGACCTCCTTCATCTTCCAATATGTCAGGTGCTCCCTCCTTGGATATGCGCTCTTATATAATTGCCAGCTCCACTCTTCTTGTGCTTGTTATTAAGTAAAATAAGAGTTACTTCAACACAAGCACTGTGATACCACAACAGTGACTGACAGCTAATGGGTGAGTAGCATATAGAGAGTGGAAACAGTGGACAAAGCAATAAGTCTCATCTCAGGAGGGATGGAGCAGGGCGGAACAAGATTTTACCATACTACTCAGAATAGCAAGCACTTTAAAAATCATGAATTTTTCATTTTGGGATTCTTTTCATTTAATATTTTTGGGCCACTGAAAATGTATGAAGTGAAACTATAGATAAGGAGGGACACAGTATTCAGAATCTGAGTCCAGAGATTTACAATCTGCCCCCAGCCTCTCCACCACTGCTCTGGATAAAGCCTTTGCCTCTCCCTTCATTACTACTGTGACCTGTCACCAGTCACCTGCTTCCTGCCCCTGCACCCCCAAAACCCTCCTCCCATCCTGTCCTTCTCCCTTCTCCACCCACTCTTCCATGTTTATCCGGTAGCCCCAGTGACCTGGGCCCTTCCTCCAGGATGTCGGGAGCTCCCCCTTCAGTCTCCTGGGCCTGGACACCGCAGAGCCCCCTCCTTCTCTGGTCTTTTCCCCTGCCACATGCTCCTCCCTAGCATTCACCCACCTGACAGCGCATATTTAATTAACCCCTTTTCACTCTCCCTACATGCAAAGGTGGGGTGGGGGTGTGGCTCAGAGCAGGTCTACAAGAAAGTACGAGTTAAAGAGAACAAATCAGCAAAAAGTGAATAGAACCCAGTTGCTGGGAACTGTTCAAAGTCCTGCTGGCTCCAGTTGTGGTTCAGCCACAAGGGCCCTGAGAGATGGAGAGCCCCGCCCTTCTCCAAGGCCTGTTCCCCCTCTGCCTGACAACATGCCTCTGGGCTATAGTCTCACTTATTTGCTGGAATCAGCTAAAACAAGCTCAGTGATGGCGCCCCCCCCCCCCCAGGAAGGTACCTCTGCGGGGCACTTACTTTTGCCTGGTTAGAAGGCTTTCTTTGGGTCCACCGACAGCCAGAGAGCTGCTCCCCACACTAGTTTTTTTCTCGCCATTTGTGACTCCAACAACTGAATCTCTTTAGCCCCAGGTCTGCAGATTTACCTTCACCAAATTAGAGCTGTATCCATTAGGTTAGTTTTATCTCTTTTTGGCTATACGCAGCCTGTGGCACAGAACTCTCCAGTCTCTGGCACTACTTTTCGTTCTTTTTTTAACCAATCCCCATGGAGAGCCTTGTTCTCTAGCAGCAGCCCAGAATCTCTTTCCTTAACTCATGATGGACTACATTTTTAACCTGACTTCTTTCAAGAGTCATAAAAAAACTTTCTAACATACACAAACCAGTATTCCCGAAGACAAGTGAGTTTGTCAGCTTTCTGTACTGTAACACATACCTGAGATCATCAACTTATAAAATGAAAAGGTTTGTTTTGGCTCCCAGTTCTAGAGATTTATGTCCATGATTAGTCGGCCCCATTGCTTTGGGCCTATGGAGGCACAAGATGATAGGAGCACTTGGTCATGCAAAGCCACTCACTTCACGGCTGGCACATGAAGAGAAAAGGCATTTACACTGTAGATTTTCCTTTGCTCGTATCATAAGTGGAATCATTAATTCCCTTATTCAAGGTGGACACTCATTGTGTATATTATAATCTATGTGCACAATGTAAATAAAAACTACTGCCTATGGCAAGTTCCAAACGTCTACATTTCATTTTTATGAAGAAGCCCCTGATAAAATGGTGCTTCCTCTGCAAACACTGTTTTGGATCCCTGTGTTCTGAAAATGCCCTTTGTGATTATTGAGAACTTAGTGTTTCTTCTTTCATCTTGAAATCATACATTTTATAGTCATCATATTGTGCTTTGTGGGGAATACAGCAGGTTTAATGAAACATTTCAAACACTAGGGCATGGGGAACGTGCCATGGATACATGTCCACGTCCTTGGCCACAGTGGGTCCTAAAGGTCAAATACCTTGGTAATGACGACATTAGGAGGCTTTCTCTGTTGCCAGTGACCCCGCATCCTCATCCTGTTTATAAATCTCAAGTGGTTTACTTCATGAGAACATAATTCCTTACCTGGCTGGAGTTGTGACCAGGGATAGCTCAAGGCAGGAAATGACCAGGGAACAAAGAATAATTCCTCCCAGAAGAGCACCTCTCCCTTAATTACGTGCACACTTGTGCTCTGCCTCCTTCCGCCATTCCACATACAATCGGAATTCACATGAATATATAGTATATAAAGTATACTTTAACAGAAGTCCAACCTGAGCTGAGTATAATTGGACATATTTTATGTGTTCTATACTCCTGAATATATAGCTAAAAGTTATTTTACTTTTCAAATCACAGCATCTTGCTAACTGAACCTAATTCTTTACTCTGAACACTTCCACTATCTTCATTAATATTTTCTTTGAAAAGATATTTAGAAAGAGGGGATATTTATATCAACTACCTAAATTTAAAATGATGTATAAAACTTCTTAGACTGGTTGTGTGCATAATATAACATATACTCCAAATTCCTTAGCTAATGTTTTAGCCAGCTTTCTGTTACTATAACAAAATTACTGAGTTAACAAACTTATAAAGATAAAAGATTTAGCCTGGGCTCAGGGTTTTGGAAGGTTTAGTCCATGACCAATTGGCCTCATTGCTTTGGATCTGAAGTGAGGATGCATATCATGTCAGGGAGTGTGTGGTGAAGGGAACTGCTTACCTCACAGCTAGGATAAAAGAGAGAAAGAAAGAGGAGATTAGCATCCCACAATCCACTTCAAGGATACCCCCGCAAGGGCATGGTCCCTAACTTTCTCCTAGTAGGCCCTATCTCTTAAAGGTTGTATCACCTCCAATAGCAGCATTCTGGAGCACAAGTCTTTAACACAAGGATCTTTGGGGACATTCCAGATCCAAACCATAATAACTCTGTATCCCTTATTATAGTTACACTGCAGGGATGACTTTGAGTCTCTTACTGTTAGAGCAAACCAACAGGAAGTAAGCCATAACATAAGCTTTGCTTACGATTTTCAATATTGCACGTAAGCCTTGGCTGGCTGGATAAAGCTAGCAAATTCAATTTTCAATCTTTACATTTTTTCTCTATTTTACAAACTGTATCCCACTAACTCTTTCTATTTCCTTTGGGCATAAAAGTCTTAATGGCCATTATCCTGATTCAGCCAAACTATATTTGAACATCAACTACGAGAAAGAAAAGAGCAAGGATCTCCCGTTAAACCCTACAGCATCATTCAAAGTTGCTTTCTTCGGACTGAAAGTTTTGCAGTCTTGTTGGAATATATAGCATAAAAGAAGGGAACAAAAATGTCACTGAGAAGAAGCCAGGTTCCTAGGTGAAAACTTTTGAATATTAAATAGCAACAGAACAATGTCATCTTTGAGAGCATCCACTTGACTCTTCTATTCTACAAGAAAAAGCCAAGTCTCAGAAGAGGTAAGTGACTTGCCCAGATGAACACTAAGATTCAGTGACAAAATGTAGATGTATTTTCCCTAATTCTGGATTTTATTACAGCCAATGACATTATGATTGGGGACATAACAGACTTTTTCTTGTCTTTCCCATAATGCTGCATTAATTGTTTTCCTTTTGGGGTCAAGGGAGAAAGGTGAACATATAGAGACCCTTTGAGCCTTCCAACAGTACTGCTATAAATGAGGACAGTGTTAACCTCTTACAAACAGGGCAGTGCCACCTACTGGTAACATAGTTCCACCATGAATGCGTTCACACACCCTTTATTGGGTTCCTGGACTGTTCCAGAGGTATGGTGGGCTCTGGGGACACCAAGAGAATAAGATTTGAGGTTCTACTCTCAATGATCTCATGGTCCCGTGGAGGTGAGAGGACGTAAAGCTCAGAATTACAAATACCAACAAATTACTAAAATGTGGTGTGGAAAATACCCTGGTCCATATGGAGAGTCCATCTAACCCAGTTCTAGAAAGCCACGAGCGGCCTGGTGGATCAGATAAGTGAATGGGGCAGAGCCGTGAAGGGAGAGAAGACGGCAAGAGGCACTGGTCAAGTCTGTCAAGCACTGTTCACGCCAAACCCCTCGGAGACAAGAGGAATGTAGTCAATGGAAACAAGGGAAACGGAAGGATTTGGAACAGTGAAGGATGTAAGATCATCAACTCAATGCGACTGTGCCTGGATTGAAAGGCTTAGTGCTTGGCCATAGGTGTGAGTATTAAAAACCAATGAAAGATTAATTCATGTTTTAAAAATGATTTCTTTAAACACAAGAACATCTTTAATATTACTTATTTACTATCACTTATTGGAAAGATATATTTAACTGCTCATAATATGCCTGCCATTTGTCTGAGTTTGGAAGCTATTGCGTGAAGCCAGATAAGGCGTTCTTCATCCTACACAGTCTGCAATCTAATAGCTAAACGTGGGAGGCGAGGCACACAGGTGAGCCAGCACGTAACTAAGGGTTCACTTGAATCCTCGACTTAAGCTTGGTAAAGGAAACAGAGTGAAGAGAGAGAAGGATGATTCCAAGTAGATTGGTGAGAAGAGCCCTCTCAGGGAAGGTGATATCTGAGCAAATTCTAGAATGATTCGAAAATCAAAGGGAGGAATGCCCAGGCTGAACTAGGAGCAGAGGCAAAGCCCCAGGCAGGAATAACCCGGCAGGTTGATTTGGCAGGAGTGAAATGAAGAGAGCAAAGAGCAGGAAATGACGGAGACAGAAAGACAGGGCCCAGATGCAGCAGCAACTCCGCAGCATGGGTGGACTCTGAACTTGGCCTTAGCTGTTAAGGGAGCCAAGGTCTCTTGGATGAAAACATTTGAAGCAAAATCTGTTTATAGGGGAACGTGATGATCCCTGGGACTTTGAAAGGCAGCAGTGGAGGGGGTGAGAAACAGAGTCAGGAGTATGACTTCAAGACAGATCCAGCGAGACTCGGGGATACTTGAGATGAGCCTCGTCAGGAAAAAAGTAAGACGAGATTATTGTGGGAATTCTGAACATTTCTCTGGGAAAAAGATGGTGCCATTTACTAATATGGGAAAGATTGTGGATGGATAGAAAAAGCCGAAAAGTAGGCCAAGACTAGGTCACTGATAGGTGGAAATGAAATCAGAGAAATCCACACAGATAAATTTCAAGAGACAGGGAATAGACATGAGGTAGATTAAGTTTTTTGCTTTTTTTTTTTAAGACTGGAGATTGAATCCAGGGGCTCTTTACCACTAAGCTACATGCCTATTCCTTTTATTTTATTTATTTATTATTTTTTAGACAGGGTCTTGCTAACTTATTGGCCTCAAACTCACAATCCTCCTGCCTCAGCCTTCAGAGTTGCTGGGATTACAGCCATGCACTACCATGCCTGGACTGTGTTTTAAATTTAAGATGATAATTTATTGATTAACCAGTAAAAATGTGTTATATATAAGCGCATGAATTATAGCTTTACAAGAGAACAGCACTGTGGTTTGTTGAACTTATATTCCACTGCTGTGGGTATGTTGTGTTAAGATTATCACAAAAGACAAATACATTATATCTTACTAAACTCTTATTTTTAGAAACTTGGATTATAAAAGTTTGGTTTATGTTAGAAATACAAAAATAGTTTAATGATTAAAAAAAACCTAATGCAATCTATTAATACAATGGCACACTTGGGAATAAAAAATACTGAATAAAGCCTGGTGTGGTAGCACATGCCTGTAATGCCAGGAGCTCAGGAGGCTGAGATAGGAGGATCCTGAGTTCAAAGCCAGCCTCCACAATGGTGAGGCACTAAACAACTCAGTGGGACCCTGTCTCTAAATAAAACACAAAACAGGTCTGGGGATGTGGCTCAGTGGTCAAGTGCCCATGAGTTCAATCCTTGGTATCCCCAAAAATAATTGAATAAAGTAAAAAGTTCAAACAATTAGTCTTGAAATAGAATTTTTTGCTTTCATCAGAAAAAGGACATGCTTATAACCACCAGTTTCATTCAGTGTTTACTGGGGCTTAGCCATGACAATTAAATAAATAAATGAATAAATAAATAAATAAATAAATAAATAAAAGCAGTAGTAGTGCTAATAATTTTAGCAATTGAATTAAATAGAGTTGATAAATTTTCAAGACTACTAGAAAAACTGATAAAAATTGTTCAACACAATATAGAAACATCAATCATAATTCTATAACCAATAAAGAGGAAATACATTTTAAGGTATAATTCATAAAATGGAATCATCCAAAATATATGTAAGATCTTTATGGAGTGAAATTTGAAACTTTGTCAAATATTATTAAACAAGAGTCACATAGATGAAGAAGTAATCTAGATTCATGATTTGAAAGATTTCAGAAAGATTATATATATTAATATATATTAATATATTAAATATATATTTTAAATTAGCCTATAAATTAAATGTATTTCTAGTCAAAATCCACATTAATTAGTTTGTATATCAATGAAACTGAGCAAGTGATCCAAAAATGGGTGTGAAAGACCAAGATCCAAGAGTAGCTAAAACCTTCTTTAAGAAAAAAATTGACCTATGAAAATTGTGACCAAGTAGTCTGGCTACAGGCATAAACAATTAGAATGAGGAAACAAATTTTCAAACAGTTGGAGCCAAATCTATATACATGCAAACTTTATTTTAATTAGAGTTGGTATTAACTATAAGAAATTTCTAATTGTTTGTTTTGAAAGAGTAGAATTTAATCCCGCTCTCTAGCCCTACACAAAAATCTATTCCAAGTCAATTAAAGGCATGGTGGAAAAACAGAAGAAGGAATTAAATTAATATTTCCATTTTTTAAACAAGGCATAAAATAAGCAGATGGTTGTGGGAAAATGGATACATCTGCGTTTGATAAAATTAAGCCCTCTTCTTTGTCAAGATCTCCTAAGCCATGTGAAAAGATAAGCCACAGAGGAGACATGTGTAAGATACAGATGTAACAAAGATGGACATCCAGCTACATTAAGGACTTCTACAGGGAGGAACAGAAGGAGAGAGAACCTCCTAGAAAGATGGGCTCTTACAGAGGAAGTCCTTGCCCACACCTACATGGAGGAGTGTGGATCCTGTTTTCCTCTGGCACACAGTTTCAGGGGTAATTCCTGGGTCTGTGGTCCACTTTGAGTTGACTTTCGTGCAGGTTAAGACAGAGCATCTAGTTTCACCCTTCTACACATGGATAACCAGTTTCCCAGCACCATTGTTAAGTATGTCATCTCTTCTCCAAAGGATGTATTTAGTGCCTGGGACCACATGACTGCAACTGTGTAGGTTTGTCTCTGCATCTTCTAGTTCATTCTCTTGGTCTGCCTATTTTTTATGCTAGTATCATGAATTTTTTTGTTACTGCGGCTAAAACTCGGGAAATAAAACTAAGTATTTATAAGTGTGATGGCATTATATTAAAAAGCTTCTTCACAGCAAATAATTAAGAATAGTAAGACAGAACCCACAGAATGGGAGAAAAATCTTTGCAGCTACTCTTCTGACAGAGGATTAATATCCAGAGTATATATAAAGTACTTAAAAATTTTTGACCCCCCCCACAAAGAAAAACTGTAATTAATAAATGGGCAAATAAACAAAATAGATATTTTTCAAAGAAGAAATTCAAATGGCCAACACATATATTCAAAAATGTCCAACATCCTTATCAATCAATGAGGAAAACACAAATGGAAACCACACTGTTTCATTTCACTCCAATTAGAATGACAGACATTAAGAATACAAATAACATTAAATGCTGGTGAGGATGTGGGGGAAATGAACACTTATATACTGGTGAGATTCTAAATTAGTGCAATCACTATGGAAATCAGTGTGGAGGCTCCTCAAAGGATTAGAGTTATGGTTTGGATGTGATGTGTCCCCCATAAGATCACGTTTGAGACATGCAAGAAGGTTCCAAGGAGAAAGGATTGGGTTGTAAGAGTCATAACCCAATCAGTGATTTAATCCTCCAATAGAGATTGAATGGTAACTGAAGTGGTAGGGTGTAGATGGAGGAAGTGGGAATTGGGACGTGGCTTTGGGTATATATTTGTAACTTTCCAGTGCAATCTCTCTCTCTACCTACTGGTCACCATGATGTGAGCTGCTCTGCTCTGCCACCCTCTCCTGCCATGATATTCAGCCTTATCTGGAGCCTGAGGAATGGAGCTGGACTTCTATGGACTAAGACCTATGAAACATGAGCCCTCAAATGAACTCTTCTTGCTCTGTGATTGTGCTGGATGGGTCCTTTAGTCACAGCAGCAAAAAAGCTGACGAAAACAACGAGGGATGTAAGCACTATGTGACCTAGCTATATCACTCCTGATATGTTCCCAAAAGAATTAAAGTCATCTTACTATAGTCATCCATGGCTACCATGTTTACAGGAGCATAATTCACAATAGCAAACCATGGAACCTGCCCAGGTGTCTATCAACAGATGAATGGATAAAGAAAATGTGGTACACATACACAATGGAGTTTTAATCAGTCATAAAAAAAAAAAATCATGTCATGTGCAGAAAAATGGATAGAACCGGAGATTAGCCAGACTCAGAGAGTCAGGACCATTTTTTTCTCTCATATGTGGAGGCTAGAGAGGAAAAAGGGAAGCAAAGGGACTTCAGGAAGATACAAGAGTGACCAGCAGACGAGAGGAAGGGAACAGGGGAAGGAGGAGGGGAGGGCTGGTGAAACGGAACAAACCAACCAAGTGAGCTGTGGATCTGCAAATACATCAGGATGAATCCCGTTACTAGGCAAAACTCACTGCACCAGTTAAAAAAGAAAGAAAGATAGGCAAGGGATAGAGATGAACCGGCAATTTACAAATGGGTAAACAAAATGCTCATGGAGGTGAATGGTCAATGTAACTAGGAAAATACCAACTCAAACTAGAGCGAGATCTTCATGTCACTTCGCCTGACGAGTAAACAAACATCTGGCAATATCCAGAATGCTTGCCGGTGTAGACACCTAGACCTTTCATACCATGATCCTGACAACCACCTTGGAAAAAGAACTTTGGCAATAACATATAAAAATGAGCACTCTGTAAAAAACAATTATTTCTAGTTATAAAAAACTAGAGAAATTCTTTAATATTTACATAAGAAAATGTATTTTAACGATTGCTTGCTATAGCAGATAAAACAACCTAAAAGGCCAACCCAAAAGAGTAGAACATAAATTGAACTATGGTCATACAATTGAATATTATGAAACATTTGAACCAAGTCAACTACAAGCATATTTATCGATATGGGTTAATTCTAAAATCAGAAGACTGAGTGGAAAATACAAGTGAGAGAAGCCCTTCCAATGGGATGTCACTGTTGTGAAGTGTAAGGGTACCAAATATCAGTAAGGTCTTCTAGGGACTGAAAAAGGAGAATAGGGTCAGAGACAAGGTTCAATTTTATCTTTGTTGTTAAACTTCTTAATTTGAGTATTGGACACAGACCAGAAATAGTTCATATCAAAACAAACGAATGCACCTAATTTAAGGTACACTTTACATAATAAACATCTAGATTTATGAAAGTAATTAGGAAATATTGATCATTTTAAAGTTATATGTATTCTTTACTGAATAATTTACAAAATAATCTCTTAGTTACCACTTCTAGTTTAAAAAAAATCAATTCTACAAAATTGTTTATAAAACATTCAGGCAAAAGACTCAGCATAATTTTAGATTATAATGCAGTTTTTTTTGTCTTTGTAATAGGATTCATTTGAAAGTTTCAGAAGTCTTTTAGGTAGAAAAGTCAATTTTAAAACACATTTGTAGGGGCTGGGGTCATAGCTCAGTGGCAGAGTGCTTGCCTCACGTGTGTGAGGCACTGGGTTCGATCCTCAGCAATACATAAAAATAAATAAAATAAAGGCATTGTATCCATCCTCAACTAAAAATATTTTTAAAAACTCATTAAAAATTAACATAGGCTATTGTTTTCAGGTTTTCCCAATAATTCTGATCTTGCAAACTAAATTATTATCCTTTATTTTTCTAAAATAGGCTGCTATTAGATTTTCAATAAGTAAATACATTTAGTTTTTAAATAATCTAAATTATTAGTCTTTATTTTTCTCCCTGAGTACACATGGTATGAGCATCACACACATTTCTATGAGCCTGAACTGTAACATTGCCAGGGCCTGTCTCCAGGGCTGGCTGTGCTGGTTTGGGGCATTCCATAACCATAACCCAGCTTGGGAGGCATACGCAGCTATAACCACGTGCAGAGAAACAGGTAGGGAAAGCAGATGGAGCTCTGCACGAGACACTCAGGAAATGGGCTCCAACTGCAGATGCTGTCCTGCAGGTGGGGAAAATGCTGGGCATTTCTAAGCTCGGGACCCCAGCCCAAAGATGGAGGACAAATCAAGAACTGTGAACAGGTAGAGATAACAGTCGCTCGTGCTCACCCCCAGGAGAAACAACTTGGAATTTATATTTCTTTTTTTCTAGAAAGATATCACTATTCTCTTGCAAGAGGAGTATTTGTCAATGTTTTCGTCTGGTTGCAGAGGTATTAAGCTTCTTCCACAATACGGGGAGAGTGATGGACTACATTTATAGGAATACTCAGACAGCTACGCTCCCCTCCCCACTTCTCTCACACCAGGCGCAGATACAGTGTGCCTCTATCCGATAGTCGTGTTCATCTGCGTGACATTAGGGGTTTCCTGACCTGTGTAACACGGGATGCTACTCTCTGGTTCTTGCAGCTTATAACAGTCGTTAGATTTTGATCTGAATTCAAACACCAAGACTAAGGATATGTCATCTTTGATTAGTGACTGACCAACCCTGTGGACGTGTAAAGATACCACTCCTCATTGTTTAAAAATACTTTAGGGCATACTGCATGTACTTGGCTAAAAAAATAAAATCCTCCACCTCTCAACTCTACCACCCTGACCCTGCAGGGTGCTCCTGGTTCAGGGCTTTGTCCTTGCTGTTCCCTCTGCCTAGAAAGTGCTTCCCCAGAAGGTCCCAGCGCCTCCCTTTCTCCCCTGCAGTCTTGGTTCAGAGGGCACCTCCTCTGGGGTCCACCCCATCCACCATGTTGTGCAGCCCTTCCCCCAGGCCCAGAGCAATGGATCCGGTCACCGAGGGACTGACACCTCTGAAACTGTGACCCCCTAATAAAACTTTTCCTCTTCTACATTTCTCTTGTCAAGTCTGTCTTATCAAAGCTGACTAAATAATTTGTGAAAGAGGATTCGTTTTTTAAACCTGTGTTCAGCCACAGGATCATATCTAAAGATGTCTAAACATCTTCAAGTATCCAGCTAGTATTCACATTTTTCTAGTTTTCTCACATGGGCTTTATGTACGGTTGGGATCCAACTAATGTCTGCACGTGGGTTACTTACATTAATTTCAAGATATTAAGCTGCAAGGATTGCTAAAAGAACAACATAAAATATGTGTAAGACATATCTTGCTAAAGATATCACCATTTTCCTTCTGGGTTGGACAGGGAGATGCTAATTATTCCAGGTATACACCCCCTCTGTACCTAGAAGCAGAGCCAGGAGCACCTGAGTGCCTTTTACTGCAAAACTTACCTTACTGTAAGCACTGCTCCAGGCCCTGGGGCTGAAGATGGACAACCCTGGTTTCACATCACCCAAGAGCAAGTGGGAGGAAGGACATGGAATGATCACAGTACAGAGACTAAGACGGAAGCATGCATGTCTAAGCAACTGCCAGGATCATGTAAGTAATAAGATGTAGCATGTAAATCACAAGCCCATGATAACTGGCACCAAATTCTTTACTATGCATAATACTTAAAAATTCCTCTAGTGTATTTTACACACACACACACACACACACACACACACACACACTCACTCCATTGCTGGGGAATTCTGTTTTCAGTTAGCAGTTAAATTTAAGGTTAAGTCTTAACAAGCTAACCTGAGAAATTACAGTGGACTTGTTTCTATGTGAAAAGCTTTGATGCAGCAGAACCCACAATTGAAAACGACAGCTGGATCTGCTGTGCTGGGACAGCAGCTCGGGGATGGTCCCTCCTTCCATGCTGACCCGAGTTTACCTCACTGACCCTTCAGCCTGGGGAACTCAGGCACGTGCCAGCAAGCAATGTCTCCAGGGTCACTGGGGGCTATGGTATCATAGTGACCTCCCCAGAGACAGGCTGTGGCCCTCTCTCCCCTCTTCCAACCCAGGGACAGGCTTAATTAAAGATTTTTGATGAGACAGATGACATTTTTCACCTTGGGAGAAAATCCCCAAATAATCAATTCCTCTAAGTATCTAATTTTCCCCATTAACTCAGTTTCTATTCACTGAAGCAGCCCCCATTGCGAGGAACATTAGCAAGACAGTCTGACAGATTACATTCCTTAGTGAGGATAATGAGCTAGAGATAACTTTCTAGGGAAAGAAAACCCTTAAGATTGCAGAGTGAACATACTCAAGGGACTGAAAGTGGTGTTATCACCTTAATTTTAACAGAAGTACAAATGTATTAGGTGATTTCACTTTTCATTTTTTTTTTTTTTTTTTCAATCCTAAGCAAGGATTATCAAATACTAAAGCAGCTCTAAGCCCGGCAAGTTCTGCTCTCTCGGATCCTTAAGTCTCTGCTTCCAAGCATTTTCCCAGGAACTTCTGCCCTATTCTCAGGCCCTCAATGTCAGATCAAGGGCAGATGACCTGCCCGACTCTTTCTACTGCCCTGACAAACTGAGTTTTCTTTCCTCTTTCCATTATCATGTGTGAGGCAGCCCAACCCTGTGAAGACCCCTGAGGTCAGGCTTTATTCCTTGATACCCATCCCTCTTATGGGTACTCAAGAGCTCAACAAATAATCAAAGAATTTATGTAAAAAAACAAGGTGCCCCGCTCAGCCAGTCAAAATCCACGATGACACGGGGTAGAGTTTAATGCATACATAGGACAGATCATCATGTCCTGGCAAACCTCTGACCTGGGAACTGAAGGATGTGGCTTTGTCAGAGATTTGTTCCAGGAAATGAATCGGCTCTTCAGCCCTTGGCAGGAAGACAATAAAGTGACTAATAGAAATCATCATTTTTGCCATTGCCATTTCTGAATGTTGGTGACACTTAGGTGATTCATTTATAAAAGCATAGGAGATAGTAAGTCTTATGAGTTTTTATTAATACAAGGAAAGAAATTAATTTTTGAGCTGAGCTAGAAAGCAATTGGCACGAGACTGGGAAATGGGCATAGAGATGGCCAGACATTCTTAGTGAACTGCTCGGTGGTATCCAGCAGGCCTTGAGGGCTGATCTGAAACTTTGACTTGCCACTCAGTATTAAGGGAATGACGTCACAGGAGGCTCACCACTGTGGGCATCAGAAAGAAAGGAGAGGGGGAGAGAGGGAGAGAAGAACAGAGTGAAGAAGAAGGAAGAGAAAAGAGGGAGAGAGGAGGAAGGGAGGACCTACATAACAAAAGATTTTTGAAATGGACAACGATGAAAGTAATTAGTGCTCAATTATCTGACATGGTCTAGAGGCAGAATATGTTACAAAAAATACACTAGATGTCAGATGATTTATGAGCGAGACAATGGTTATAAGAGTTAAAACAATTAAGAAGCTCATCAACAAAGCAATGTGCGGCCTTCATTTGGATCCTAGTCAAACTGTACCTAGAGCAGTTAGGAGAAAACTAGGGAAATGTGAACACTGGCCAGATACTTAAGGACATGTAGATTATTTTCAGATATGATAATGTGATTGTGGATATATTCTTTTAAAAAATCATCTTTAAGAATCATAGGCTGAAATATCCAATGCTATCTTAAATTTGCTAAAGCATAATTCCATGCTGGGCAGGAGAGAGGAACCAAGTGGGATGAGTTGGGCTATGAAAGGGGAAGCTATGATGGCGATCTAGGACTTTGTGTGGCGTTTCCTTATTTTGGGTGTTTCTGGAGGTTGATCACCAAGACTCTTCTAGTAAGAACCAGGAGATTATTACAATTTATATTTAATTGATAAAGGGAATTTAAACTATTTCCTATTTCTAAATAAAGGAATGACCGTCCCATTCTTCCCAGAGTCCTAGACCAGAGAACTGACTCCATGGGTCCTAACAAATCAGGTGCAGCCACTTGTCCCAAAGGCCAAACAGGAAAGGTAACGGTGAGAAGCAGGGGAGGAACTTTAATCACTTCTCATCACTGTCAGGAGGGTGGGGGGCCAGCATGAGCCCCCAGAGTAGAGAAGGGGACCAGAGCACACCGCCAGGCAGACTCCCGCAGTCAGTGTGATCCGCTGGACCTCGTCAGCCACAGTGAGGAAGGAAGCTGCCCTGGCCTGGAGTGGTTTCCACTCCTCACAAAATGTTCATGGAGAAGACCTGCGAATCTGGGATTCAAAGTGACCGCTAGAGAGAAGGACTGTGGGCAAGGAGACGGACACAAAATGGAAGAAGTGACACCAAGCTGCTATCCTGCTGCCCACGCAGCACCTGGAGGCCCAGCCAAGGGTAGCACTTCCAGCAAATCCACCTCCCAGTCCATGGTTCACGGCAGGTATTACCATGGCCATTACCACTGATTATTAAAATAGTCAATATGCACTGGTCAGAGTTTGGAGGCAGTAGGTAATAATTGTAGGAATATAGTGACGAGTGAGAGAGGGAGAGGAGGAGAGGAAGGAAGAACAAGGGAGGGAGGGCCAGCAGGAGAGGGGAGGGAAAGCAGGCCCTGGACACAGCGCGCGCCTGCCAGGGAGGTGAGAAGGCAGACAGACCCAGAGGGGAGAGCAGGACTCCGCGAGAATCAGGAAACTCGGGCTTCTCCTCTGCACAGGCCTTAAGCCGTGACTGCTTTTAATAGTTTTTAATGTGTGGGGGCAGGGCGAATCAAAGGAAGAATATTTCACAGCACATAAAAACTGTATGAAATCCACACCAGTGTCCATAAATAGTGTTTTACTGGAGCTCGGCCCTCTGGTCTGTGTGCCCACTGTCTCTGGCTGTCAGTGCGATAGAGGCTGTGTGCACCACAAAGCCTAAATATTTACTATCTGGCCCTTTACAGGGGAAGTTTGTTAACCTTGTGACAGTGACAAAGGTGACAAGCCGAGAAGCAGAAAAAAAAGGAAGAAAAACATCCTCCTCTACTGGAATTTTAAAGTCTCCTAGACTGAAACTAAGGGATGCCCATCTATTTCCAAAGGGGTGACCAAGTTAAGAGACAGATCAGTGGAAGGTGACGGAGAAGAACCGAGCACAGCCATGCCCAGGGTCTGTTCCAACTTTCTTGGTGAGGAAAGTATGCCCATCTGGGTGTGACAGCATTTAGCAACATTTGTCGTCCCTAGTGCAGCTACAGTTAAATTCTCAAAACTAGTTACTCCAACCATTATCATGATGATAAAGTTGTTTCCAAATATTAAAACACTAAGAAGCAACATCAAGGTAATATGGACGTGAGTCCAAGGGAGCCTAATGTGCTGGGTTAAAGAGTGTCATCCCCAAAGTCTTGTCCAGCTGGAACCCATGAATGTGACCTTGCTTGGAAATGGGTCTCTGCAGACATGTTCCTGTTCAGGTGAGGTCACAGGTTCAGGGTGAGACCTGGTCCAATGGTGAGTGTCCCCACAGGAAGGGGGAAGTCTGGACACACAGGTAGAACACCAGGTGCCACAAGGCAGAGAGCAGAGTGACACCCACAAGCCAAGAACACCAAAGGACTGCCACCACCAGAAGCTGGAAACGTGAAGAAAGGGACTCTTGTGGCCTTCAGAGACAGCATGCCCCCCCACCCCCCACCCCCGGGGACACCTTGGTTTTAGATTTCTGGCCCTTAAAATTATGAGAGAACATATTTCTGTTGTTGTAAGTCAGTCGGCTGGTGGTACTTTGCTACATCTATCAGTCAAGTTTGCATACCACGGCAGGACTTCACCCCTGTTCTGCATTATATACAAAAGTCAGAAGAGGTGAAAAAAAGTCACAACAGTGCCTTATACATAGGGACATCTCATTTCAGTTTGTGTGGTGGTAAAAATAAGAAAAAGACCCAGCCATTACCCTTCACAAGCTCACAGTATGGTGTCTGTGTGCTCGTAACCACAACAGAAAACGTCTGGGAGGACTTCAGATGAGGACATCACACAGAACGGGTACGGCTATCTCCAGGGGCCTGGTTATTAAGGAAGCAGGATCGACACACAGGGGTATGGCCCCTAGTTTTAGGCTCACTGTGTTAAATGCTATTACTGGCCCTGGAACACATCTTCCTCTTCCACATCCTGAGTGGTCCCCATGTTGCCTTCCCTTCCACACAGTCTCCACGGGGGCCCCTGCAAGCCTGCTGGTCTTTGGACTTGGCGCCTGGCAACGTGGGACTGGCAGCCTGGAGCACTGCTCCTGATCACCACTGCCCGCTGAGAATCTCAGGGTGTTGACTGACCCAGCAGGACACAGGAGCCTAGCAGAGGGCCTGCACACAAAGCTGGTCATCTGATTAGAGTCCCCAAAACAGATTTGCAAACTTGAATCTCCCACTTTTGCTCTCAGGAGCCTCAGCTGCTTATGGTGGAACGTGAGCACGTGTGGTGATGAGGCTGAAAGATGGGAGTCCAAGCACAGGAGAAGGCACTTGGCAGAGGTGACTCCAAGCTCATTCCTCTGTAACTCAGGACAGTTGGGTGGAGAGCTCACTCCTTCACTCAATCCAGCCTCCTATGGGCTAGGAGGCAAAGAGCCTGCTGATTGTGAATAAAACAGCCCTGGTCTTGATCTGCACAGAATAAAAGAGAGATGAAAGGGAGAGAAGAAATTTAATGAAAATTCAATGGAACGGGTGCTTTGCAAGAAATTAATAGACTATAGTGGTAAATAGTCACAGGGAGGCTTCCCCAGGGTGAATGTGGGCAGCTGCTCCGCGCAGGTATTTGAACTAAAGGATGAAAGGGAAATGGTGGAGGATGGGCTGGAGGGGGAGCAAGAGACACAGGCCCCGGTGAGATCAGGAAGAGCTGCAGGAAGAGGGAGTGGGTGGCACACGGGTTCTCAGGTGAGAAAATCTTGGTGGATTTCAGAAAAATCAGATCTGGCTGAAGGAGATGGGCTCAGGCCGAGGTTAGCAGGGGTTGAGTCTCTGAGGGTTGTGATGGGAAGCTCTGGAAGGTTGCAAGCAGGGAAGAAACCCTGTCAGATTTCTATTTTTCAAAGATCCTCTGGTTGTTACGCGGAAGGATCGATTGGTCAAAGGCGAATGCCTTGCCCTGAATACAGGTGATGGTAGCCAGGTTAGGGTAAAGGCAGCTCAGGTGAGGTAGGAGGGAAAAAAAGAAAGCGTTAAGGAGAGATCAAAGGAAGGACCAGGAGTCTCCAACTTTCACCTGAGGGCCTTGCGCTAAAATTTTCCCTTTGCTCCCCCAGCCTGTTCTCTCTCCCAAGTCCGTCACTTCCAAATTTCTGAGAAATCCACAAATCTCTCACGATCTTAGAATTACCTGGGCACTAGCAATTAGGCCACAAGTACATCTATTGCTAGAACAGATTGATCAAAGGCAGATAAGAAACCTATAATACAGGGTACTTTCCCAGCCACCTTGGACATGGGGAAGTTTCCCAGTGCTACCTAATGATCAGATAATAAAGAAGACCTCAATCTAGGATCCTGAGGATTGCCAGCCCACCATCAACCATCCTGGGATCACCAGATGGCATCCCTCATACTTTCCCATGACCACCCCTCGCCAAGGTTCCCTTTAGAGAAGAGGCTGAGACTCGAAAACCACCTCTCACTCTCAAGGTGACCTAGGCTCTCCCTCGAATGTGTAGGCCTTGATTTCCTAAATGAATCTCTGTGCCTCAATATCTGGTGTGTGCTAAGATTCTTCTCTGTCGCATATGTCAAGGACCCCATTTTCCCACCTCCAGGACCTCCTCAGACCCCTCTCCAGTGATGGAAGTGCGGTGGATGAGTTAGAGATATACTTGATAGAAGAAAAAACAAATTATGAATGGGCTGGACAAGGCAGGTGGTGGTGAGAGGAGAGAAAGCGAAAAAGAGAGTGAGATCACGTGACTGCCAGTTTCTTGTTTTAAACTCACGAGTAAATGAAAGAACACATTTTGCTGGTGGAAGAATCCAAAGTTCCATATTTCAGGAGTCAGACTGCAGATCTTCACAGACCGCTGAAGGCGATGCCAAGTCAACAATTAGACACAAACGTCCTGGGTTTAAGAGATGCTGCTGTCCAAGTGGCAAAGTATAGGTTGCACTTAGGGGACTGAAAATGAGTCACTGAAGGAACACTAGCAAGTGAATAATGAATCCTAGCACCAGGCTGGGCTCCAGCTTTTAGAGATCAGAGAGTCTTCGATGCACCCAAAGGCTCAGTGGAGACCAGGGCAATGACCCCTCATGAGATGCTCACAGTGGGACCTGGTTGGTACGTCCTTCCTACAACCTCCTTCCCTCTCCTTGCTCAGTGCCTATACCTCCTGCCAGGGTCCTGGGACAAGTAGTGAGGTGGGAAAGTGAAATCTCCCAGGGGAGTTGTTCGGGGACTCGCGGTGCTCAAATGATCAAGTGCTAGCTGTAATTGGAAAAGCATTTTGAGAAATGAGATGAGGCTGTGAGTTATACGGAGAGCGGGATGGAGAACACTCCTGAGCAGATCATTTGCTTCCATTGAATATATTATTTCAAATGAAATGATGTACATCAGCAGGGAATATTTCAAGCCACCAAACGTTTTTAAATGTCCCTATAAAAATCCCGAAACTTTTCAATTCGTAAGTATGAATTAAATTTTGGATAGAGGAACATTTATATCCAGACCGCTATAGTATTTCCAAAAGGATGCTTCTTTGAAGATTCAAAAATAAGGTGTAACAATATCATTGCGTACATAAATTGGTGTCATTTGAATGCTAAGGTAAGAGGTCGTAAATACCGATTAGGGCTACTAAATCTAGACATGAGTCACAAAGTTAAGAAAGGAATTCATAAAAGGTGACTGACTATAGCTGTTACAGGAAAGTAACTGACACAGTAAGAATGGAGAATATTTTTAGGAATATTTATTATCTAATTAAAGACACTGACACCAAACATTTCGGATCCTTACATGCCTTCTTAGGCTCCTGAAAAAAATCCATATTCTGAATTTTGACAAAAAAAAAAAAAAAAGCTGAGCACAGGTGGTACATGCATGTAACCCCAGCAGTTTGGGGGCTTTGGTGACTGAGACAGGAGGAACACAAGTTCAAACCTAGCCTCAGCAAAAGCAAGGTGTTAAGCAACTCAATGACACCCTGTGTCTAAATAAAATACAGAAATAGGGCTGGGGATGTGGCTCAGAGTTGAGTGTTCCTGAGTTCAATCCTCGGTACCAACAAAAAAGAAAAAAGAAAAAAAAAAAAAAAAAAGCAAAGGAAGTCGGGCATTTTGCTCTTTCTTTTTTATCTTTCATTTTCTTTCACATCAAAATCACTTCCCTTTTATAAACTTTTTCACTCCTTTCCCTCTTTTCTCCTCTCGCCACTTTGCTCCTCTTTTCCATCCATCATCAACAGAAAGGCTTTTCTTTTCACAATGTGACCAGAACTTTGTTCCCCTTCTGCCACGCTGCTCCTCATTCTATTGCTTATTTCAGTTAATCTACGCTTTCGGACTCTGATAAAATGTCACGTTAGGAGTTCAAGAAAAATCCTTCGTCTCCTGAAAAGTGCGAACAGGCTCAGAGTTTCTAAAGGCCTGTTTGAAGTTCAAAGCTGAGTCATAATTCTCAGACCCAGCGAACACCTTCCCTGCTTTCCCTGAGGACAAGCCTCATTCTCAGCCCGGGCTTATCTGTCCAGGAAGGGCTGCAGGAGGGCTACAGAAGGCAGGAGCGGGAAGAAGGCAGAGAGGAGGCACTGCAGAGCGTTATCTTGCTCCAGCAGCGTGACTGACATGTCTTTGTGCGTGCCGCCTGTTAATCCATAACCGGGTATTCAAGGCCCGCATCAAAGGCTACTGGATGCCCAATAAAACCTTGCTCGCAGGGGTCTATGCTGGGATGTATGAAACGACAGTGAGAAGGCTGGTAGGAACCTCTTCTGTCACCAGTCGTCACCGCCAGCTCCTGAAGCCACAGCCAAAGCAGATCAGAACCAAGACACCAGGGGTGCAAGTCCTTCCCAGTCCTGCCACCATCGGAGCTGCCTGAGTGATGGGAGGTGCTAATAAGATACACTTGCACAAGTCCAAAGGGCCCTCTGTGTCCTGAGACCCGGCCTAGCTCAGGAAGTTCTGAGGAATACCCATGCTGCTTCCTGAAGCTCACAGAGCCCCCTCCACACGGGGCACTCACTAAGGGTCAACAGGTGTCCTGTGCCTTTCCTCGTCAATCTCCACACTTTAAAACTCCCAAGAAACAGAGGGACATAAAAGCTGGACATGCACCAAGCAGAATGAAGCACATGTGACAACGTGTCCTTCTACAAAACCTCCTAAATCCTGCTCGCCCAGGATGTCTTATCTGCAAGAGTGGGGTGACGCTCAGACTCCCCAACAAGAACAATCTCTGATACGGGTACGATTTGTGGACCCAAGGATCACACCAACCAGCGTCCCATTTACTCCTAGCACAAATGAGTGGACACTACAGAGCTCTTAAAATTGATGTCTTGTAATTGAGGAAGTGGAGGTCTCAAAAGACTTCATATTGTCCCAAGGTCAAAACAAGGAGCCCGTACCCTAGGGTTTCCTGGCTGCAGAGCCCAGGGCATGCAGAATGGCTGAGATGAATGATAGAACCACGTCGCTGTTCACACAGCTCAGGGGAAGGAGAATCAGAACACTTACCCAGATCCTTGACTTCTCTGGGTTCCAGTTTCCACAACTGTAAATGAGGCTATTTATCCTAGATGATCTATAGGACTCCTCCCCCAACTGTTACCCTGACACACAAGGTTCTAGGTAGGGAGATGATCAGCACATGGAGAAAAAAAAAAAAAAAAAAAACAACCCAGAGGGAAGGCAAGGCTCCCAGAAACCACACCGTTAATGTTTAATTCTTTGTCTTAAACGATAGCATCTGTTCTTTCCTGTATTTCTTCTAAATGAAAGTCATTCAGCAAGTTTGCCACAAGGGCAATATTTGTTATGTCAGAGCTATGGAAAAATAAATACATTTAGGTAATAATGCTCTGCATGATATAATTTTAATGGAAATAATGTTTTGAGTGAAGTACAATCTTTTCCTGTAGGTCTTTGCCTTGTATCCTGCAGCTCTGCAATATGTGGGCTGCGGGTACGGTGCTCACCTTCAGAGCAGCAGGTGTTCCTGCTTGGCAGAACTTCCCAAACGCAGGAGATAATTTTAGCTGGAAGTAAACTTTGATCAAAGATTCGACTCTACATCTGTCTTTAGGGCCATGACCTGGAGAAGTTACGAAGGGCTTCATGGAAATTTCACAATGGTTTGGAGGGAAATTTATCCTCTAAGCCTTGCATGCATTTGCTGGTTCCTATGAAAATGTGAATTTGTGTTACAACGGAATTTGTTATGGATAACATTATTTTCCAAACAATGAAATGTAAGGGGAAAACAGGAAGGTTGAGAGACAGGTGGTAAATTTGTTAGCATGAGTGGTCATGGGTCATTTCATAAAACAGTCTATTTAAAAAATACAGGGAAGTAGGAACAAAGGAAATTAAGTTCAGCCTTACCACTTATATAGTGTCACCACTTTAAATTACTGGTTTATTAATTTTCAGTTTCTGTTGCTATATACTTTATATATATATTAGTGTGTGTGAGTGCATCGCACACACACACACACACACTAATAATTATACCATGCATATAGTTTTATTGCTTTTTACTTAGTAAAATAAAATGGCTTACTTTTTAATTATAAGTGGTTATCATTAGAATATTGGCATTAGAATATAGAAATGTATATACAGAAATGTTCCTTCTAGCTAATCTTTTTTATTTATTCATATATTCATTAATTCACTTATGTATCAAATATTTACTAAGTGCCTAAGAGAAGAAGGCACTGAAAACATAAGAACAAATCCAAATGCAGTCCCAGCCCACAGGATACTCAGTCCAAGACAGACACGCTCTATTATTTTACGGGTGTGAAAAGATATTATGAGGCGGGCGACAGAGAAAGAAGAGCTGACTTATTGGTGGCAATGGTGCCTCTGTTTCCCATAGATAATACTGAGCTGTGCTTTAGGGACAGTATAGTCATTAGTCACTTCAAAATGCTGGATTAGGGGAGAGGTGGTACTGCAGGCAGAAAGAATTTGCAAAGGCCCAGAACCACCAGGAGCTGACTGTGGCTGTGGCTCAGAAGGCTGGGTTTTCTTGGTGGGAGTGGGGACTGGGGATACAGACAGATGCAGATCTTTGAGGGTACAACGTGCTAGTAAGCACTATCTTGGGAGTACTGAGCAACTGATGGAGGCTCAAGCCCACCAAAACATAGCAAATTTTCATATGTGCATGATTATTTGGCTTGTTTTGGGAAGCATTGGTGGTAAGTATTTAAGCCCAAATTAGGAAACCAGTAAACACACACACACAAAAGAAGAATCTTGAGACATAACATTAAAAAATGGAGAAAAGGAATTAAAAGAGTTGTGGATTGAATTGTTTGTGCTTGAAATTCATATGTTGAAGCCCTAAACTTTACCCAGAGCCTCCAAATGAGACTGTATACAGGGATTGAGCCTCTGGAGAACTGGTGAAGCCCAGTGAGATGGCTGGGGGTCCTAAGCCAATCTGACAGGTGTCTCTACAAGAAAAAGGGAGAGAACCTCAGAGGCAGAGGAGGAACAGGTTCACGCCCAGAGGGAAGAGCCGTGAGGACAAGCAAGGGTCATCCCAGAGGGGAGGGGAGGGGTTTCAGAAGACACCACGCCCACTTACACCTGGATCCTGGGCTTCCCGACACCAGAAGGTGGGCAAATAAAGTTTTGTGGTTTAGCCACTCAGTCTTTGGTCTTTTGGTATGGCGGTCTTGGCAACCAGATATGGATACTAAGGATGGAAATCAAAGTCCCTATGAACTAAAGAGAGGTTTGGGAGAAAGGTGAGGAACTAGAGAAAGAAACGCCAGGCTTTGATTTGGGAGATGGGTTCACAGAGATGTGTTTTCATCAAGTTTAAGAAACCTAAGATCATAGTAGGTCTTAAGTTCAGGTGGCAAATGTGGTGTTGGAAGAGCTTGTGGAACACTTGGGAGAGATGTCAGCATGTTCTTGAGACACAGGAAGGTGAAGCACAGGAGGTGCACAGACTTGCCATTCTTTCTCCCTGGAGCAGGTTCCATCAAATGCTTGGCAGCTCAAATCCCTTATATAAAACACAGGGCTCAGTCTAGTGTCCTTCCATCACAGAGGCCTTCCATGCCAATGGTCATGTCTCAGCACTGCCAAACACTTCCCTGATTAGACTTGGGAATGTCTATCACCATTGGATTACTATACACATTCATTTGCATATTTTCTGCCTCCTATGAACGTTACTCATTACATATTCCAACTCATGATCTGCAGGATCTTCTTCTCTGCTTCTGGGGATGTATACTGGTGTCACCACTTTGGGACATAGTCGCTACTTTCCAAAGCGGAATAATTGTATAGTTCCTAACACATCCATTCTTGCTAAGAAAATACCCCTGAGAAATGTTGTACCTTTAGAGTAGAAGACATTCACAAGATCATTCATAGCAGCACTGTTACAAATTGAAAAAAAAAAAAAACCTCAAAAACATATAATCCAAAGACTTATTAATGGGAAATACACTGTTGTATAAGCATAGATAGCAATGTAAATGAGTCTTAGCAATAATACACTCTTAGGGTATACACAGCATGGCTGAATTTTTATAGACTTAAAAAACTCAATGTATATACTTTTTAAGGAATACACTTACATGCAATAAAACTATTAAAAGAATATTTTAAAAATTCAGGATTTGGGTTACTGATTATTTATGCTGGGGACCGGGAGATGATCGGGAAAGGACTGGGAAGAAGCACATGTTCCTAGTTTTTGTGGAGGCTGATAGGCTCCTGGGGCCTTATGACATTGTTGTGAAATAAAAGTTGATTAGTTATTGATGAATAATGAGTATGACACATGCCAAAGATTATGATAATTCTACTTCTATACATGTAAATTCCAATTAAGGAGAAAAAATCCCACAGCACTTGAGTTCCAGCTTTAGCACTTTATTACTAACCAGATGTTTGATTTTGAGAAATATGCTTTAGTTCTATGGACCTTTGTTTCTTAAACAAAATAAAGGGTAAACACTTGCTATTTCTAACAAAACATTCAAATGTCCATGGTTCTAAAAAGTAGTAGTATGAGCTTTTTCAATTCACAGTTCAGGTAAATGCTTGGCAGAAAATAAACGGACCATTTAAAATACAGTATTATATTTTGGTGGCCAAACATTCTCTTAGGGCTTCAAAAGACAATTACTCTCTCCATGAAGTAATCAATTCACTCCCTTATAATGCAGAACGGTACTCTTTCTTTTGATTTAATGGCTAGTCACTCTGTCCCTTTTGTTATCCCTGCAATTAAAGAAGCTTTGAAATAAGGCCATGAACCAGTACAAATGTCTCAAAAGTGAATAAGTGGTGGGGCCCTTGCCCATACACCAGCTGCATGTCAGCGCTTGCTGTGAGGCTGTGTGAATTATTGATGCCACACCACAGCTCTGGTAAAGGTCAATTGCCCAAAGAGGCTCAGAAGAATGCTTCCTCCTAGTACCAGGATGGCTCAGCTCTCCTTCCACTGTGACCTGAAGCAAAGAACCAAACTGGTTTATCCAATTAGCTTGGCACTAATAATTGTATCAAACAGAGAAGAAAGTCCTGTTTACAGGTTGATTTTCCTGGGTGGTCAAGAACCTAGGGTATATTTCTTCTTTTGCATGAAAACATTCAAATGCCTGAGGTTCCATGGCTAGAAGGTGTGAGCAGTGGCACCTTCCTTGAGTTTCAGGTACCCCTGACCACACGGCAGCCTCTGGGTGGAGGACCATCTCCTCATGCAGTAGCAGACCCTGAGAAGGATCACCCCAGTGATCCAGGATCAGCCAGCGATCTGGTACAGCTAGCTGACTGCCTCATCCTGGAATCAGAACCCCGGTTCAAATGATGTCAAATTGATTCTCTCTCCTGGAAATTTTGAAATGGGTTCAGAAACAACGTCAAGTCTCTGCTGAGTGCTTAGATTTCTAACTGCTACACGTGAGTCTGACTATAGTTTTGCTACTAAATATCCTGGCGTCCATGTAAAATATTCCTTTTTCCTTTAGACAGTCTTATTGCTTTTAAAAGACTAAGGGGGTTCTAAATTTATCCAGTGCTTCTCTCTGTCTCTGTTTTAGATAAAGACTGAGATTCTACAAAATAATCCTACAATTTATAGTCTCTTCTTTTCAATTCAGAAATATCTCTTGTATCACTTTTTATTTTCTTCATCAATGTTATGGAGTATTTACGGTTGGATGTGAGCTTAAATTTCATCTACTTCAATTGTCTCATTTTAGAAACATAAAAGCAAAGTCTCAAGGAAGCAAATTCATTTGTTTTAGACTCACAGTTGTTTAGAAACAGAGAAATATAGTCCAGGACTTCTAACTCCCTATACAGTGTACTTTCAAATAATTCCATTTTCTCCTCTAACTATGCCATGACAGGAAAGAAACTAAAATAAATAAATAAATAGATAGAGAGATAGATAAATAAATAAATAAAAGCAAATGCTAAGCTGACCAACTATATTGAGTTCTCCATTGCGAGGTTCCAAGAGAAATACCACTATGAATATTACTTGTCTTTTAAAGTACATCCTATCTTCAGGAGAGAGGTAGACAAAGAAGAATGGACTGGCAGAATTTTGCTGGGTATTTGATAAATCTTTGCTGCTGCTTTTAGATAAATGATTTTCCAACAGAGCCCTTTCAACTCTGTAAGTGTAGCTTTCACTAGCAGTCTAGAGTTACAGCTGCAAACTAGTTCAGGTGATTTATAGGGTTAAACAAAGTCCAAATGACATCAACTAAAAAAAACAATGATGCTGAGATGTATAAGAGAATCTTGTGATATAGGCTTAAGCGGCCACATGGAGGCTGGGGCTGAAGATGCTCTCATCTCCATTACTCAACTGCCTATGGTGTCTGGCCAACAAGGCTGTGAGAGGAAGCTCATTAGGCTATGAAAACAGGGACACATCATTTTTAAGCATACACTAATGATCACTGGTCTTGTGAGCTCTAGTCCTGAGTCTTGTCCCCAAATCACTTTTCTCCCCATTTATTTATTTATTTGTTCTAATTAGTTATACATGACAGCAGAATGCTCTTCAATTCGTTGTACACAAATGGAGCACAATTTTTCACTTCTCTGGTTGTACACAAATTTGGGTCACACCATTCCTGCAATCATACATGTACCTAGGGTAATGATGTCCATCTCATTCTTCCATCTTTCCTAACCCAAATCACTTCTGAATTAGGAAAATTCTATGCACGTTTTAGGCACAGTGCTTATTCACAAGTGTTGGCCCCGCGAGCTGTAAATCTGATACAAAGTGATGTTGAGAGAAGAGACATTTGTATTCCAGGCGGCCCGGTTCTCAGGTGGTCCCAAAGAAGGAGCTGAATTCAGTCTTGTGACTATCTGCACGGCTGTCCTTGGCTTCCTGTATCATCCCTGTCTACGCCAATCACCCAAGAATGTGGCAACTGACCACTTCACACTGGAGGGTCACTGGATTCTCAACAGGAGCACTGGGAGAGGGTGATGCTTTCCATGGGAGTAGTTTTAGATTCTGTTGCTGTAATGGGAACAAGGTATTCCTACCACTCAGGTCACAGGCAGCCCATATGGTGCCCTTTTCTCCAAGAGTGCAGACGTGTGCCAGGACATGCGACTTGGGTGGAGCAGGAACTAAGTTCAGCCCTGATTCACTAGTCCCTGCCCTTGTGCACTGAACCATTCACACAACTACACAGTGTGCCCACTGTCCCCCCCATGTGGACAGCCATGCTGTGCTGGACCCTCGCGAGGTTCTATGTCTACCACATACATACTAGACCTTCCCCCTATCTCTCTCCCTTTTTTTCTCTCTCTGTCCTTCGGGGTAAAACATGAGAGAAATTTCATATCAAATAATTAAGCTGGTGAATTATTAAAAACTGAATTAAGGGCAGAAGATAATAAGTTACATTTTGGCCTCTGAATTGTCTCTGTTCATTACCTTGTGTTGATTTCAAATATTTATATTTTATTTGAAGACTTCAGATATTTGTATTTCATTTATATATATTATACTAGGTGTACAATTTCATAGATAAATGTATATATACAACTATTCCTGACTCATAGTAATATTTATTTTCTCTGTTGCTTTAAGCAGAGCAGCACTTAAAATTCTTTAATATATATAAAGATATACTTTTTAAATAAGATTATTTAATTACTTAGTATCATTCATTGAGTAAGCTGATAAACTCAGGACTAAATATATCTGTTTCTGATTTGGACCAATACACAGGTATATGCTATTAAGTGGAATTACGAAAATGCAGTTCATGGGAACTGCTTTGACTTTGTGAAGTTGTTTTCATCAAACACAAAATGCAGAGAGAAAGCTGTGGGCAGTGCAGAGGCTTAAAGGGGCTGATAGGTCCCAGCAGCCTCAGGAGCCTCTGCAAGGGCTACTGAGATTCTCCCTGAGGTCACATCAATCCACACTTCTCCTGGCTGCAGCTTCAAGGACTCCCTAAGCCTTCAGGGCAGCCCTCTTCCCAGTGCCTCTCCTGGGAAGTTCTGTGGGCTTCCCCAAGGGGGCCACCCCAGCAGAGCAGCCTGTGGGAGCCTGAAGATGCTGCAGCCATTTCAAAGCTGAGTCATTCCCCCGCCCCCAGAAGTATCTGCTGGAGCAGACAGGAGGAGGCAAGAAGCCTGGAATTTTTCATGTAAATAGAAGTGGTGCTGCCAACTACTCTTCTAGGAAATTCCATTCTCAGATTTAAGCATGATATTTTATTTTCCTTTCTCATCTACACAAATGTGTATTTCTCCACTCCTCTTCACATGCAAACCATGTAATGAGTCTGACTGTATGATAACGACAGAGTTCTTTATCACAACTCATGAATAACGGACTTTAATTTTTTCCATTTGCTATGGAGACAAAATTTAAAAATATCCCATAAATGTACATACTGCATCTTTTAGAATAAGGGGATGACCTCTTACAAACCTTCTTCCCAGGGGAGCCAGTAACAATTTGTCCAGCTCAAACAAACAAACAAACAAACAAACAAACTAAAAAAGACATTGACTCTCATCCAGAGACATTTGTAAAATGCCTAACATATGCATATAGATGGAATTTTATTTAAAATACGCATTATATTTCATAACTTAGAAGGTCATTGATTGTAAGCTATACCACTATTTTTTGTACCCTAGGAAATACAAAAAATAAAACCTCTCAAAAGAGCTCTTCAAATCTTACTTAATTGCATCATTTTGTACATACTTGAAAAGGAAATCACAAGTGAAATGCATTGGTCAGGTTACCCCCAAATTTCTTCCCATTCATAGTCTGGCTCTCCTAAAATATATGGCTACTGAAATCACTGGCATCCCTTCCATAATGGGTTTCTGTGTCTATAAGACAATTGGTGAGTGAGAAGTTCTCAAAAAGAGGGCTTTTCTACCATCTCCAGAACTTTCTGGAAGGCACTGAGACCTAATCTGATGATAGGAACCACATGCTCGAGAAGACAGCTCTGTCACAGTGGCTGGTTGGCTACTAATAGTAAGAAATGTCCTGATTTCAAAAACCTTAGTGCAATGGAAATGATGTACATCTGAGAGTCAATGAACTGTTGCTTTCCCAGAGACAATGAAACAAACATAACTGTGTGTATATTATAATGCTGACCTATACGTAGTCTTCCCTTTGGGTACTTTGGGGCTTCATTTGAGGAAATGTCCCTCCAAAATGTGAATGTGTAAGGATATCACAGCAAAAGGATGTACACTAACTTTTAAGAGATGGATTGGCTTGCAGATCTGTAAGAAATAACCTTAATCTGTTTGACATCGTTTATATATAAAGTTCCTACTGATCAGAATATAATTTGTTCAACTTTGGAAGCTTAGAAAAAAGGGGAACTTGTCGAAGCATAAGTTATTGGTGATTGTCAAAAACTCTCCAATGCAGAGAGACCAAATAGACAAGTACCACTCAGTAGACCCAGGTAGTAAAATAATGCTTAGTCTAATGCCGTCCATTCCTGTGATTTTTCTAATTTCATTAGTACTAAATCTAAGCTGATCTGCTTATGTTGGACAACAATAGGTAGAGGTCACTGTAGTAAATTAATTTTAAATATCAAAGTTCCTGAATGATTACTTCTCATAAATTTGCTTTTTAAATTTTATACATCAAACTACTGAGTTTTAGTTCAGTGGATCATTCTCTTAGGGTTTATCACCTTTCATTGTTCAACAAGGTCTCTAGACAATCATAATATCACCAGTGTAATGAATATCACACTATAAGACTTCCTGGAGATTTGTTTGCTAGATTCCCTAGAAAAACACAAATACATTTTTTTTTTGCTTACAGGCCAAATTTTTGAAAGAGGAAAGCCAAATTTAGCCAGGTACAGTGGCATATGCCTGTAATCCCAGCTGCTCCGAAGCCTGAGGCAGGAGGATTGGGAGTTCAAAACCAGCCTCAGCAAAACTGAGGTACTAAGCAACTCGGACCCTGTCTCTAAATAAACAATACAAAATAGAATTGAGGATGTGGCTCAGGGTTCAAGTGTCCCTGAGTTCAATCCATGGTATCCCCCAAAGAAAAATTAAAAACCCAAGATATCCCCACAATGATTAAGGTATGCTGAGAGAATTAGAAACCATAATTTTAGTGCCCAAATCACCTTGAATGGAGAGTTCTAGTTAATCTTAGTAGTTCTGGCTATAGTAGTTTTAGTGGATGTGGGAAAGACTGGGTATGAAAGGATCATCTTAGAAATAATGGAACTGGGTTGATTCATATACTATAAGGAAACATGAACAGAAGCTGACATACTAGAGTAGGATGGCTAGAAATCAGACATCATGCACTACTGTTTCCTTCTTCTAATGGATGATTAGCACACATAAAGCATTATTGCCAGAGAGAATTCCTTTCCTGCTAAATCTTGGAGGAAATTGTTTCCTTCATTGAAATACTCTCCAGAATGTTTTGTAGATAGCAGGTGCTCAACAACACTTGCTTTTTTGTTTTACAAAGTACTGTAGCTTCATATTTACATACAAACATATAGAAAATGTTTTCATATGTATCATTGGATTTAATCCTTATGGATTCGATTGGAAAGGCCAGAGTTTAGGGCTTATAACATTTTGCTGAGGATATCCGGTATGGAAATGGCATACTTTGTCAGATTTAGACTTGTTGAAACAGAGATTACATTTTAGTAAAGTGAACCCGTACAGTATGATCGATAAGCGACTTAATGCAATCTCTCAATGTCACCTGCAATGAGAACATGCAATCTACAAGTGCCAGTGTAAACCTGCTCAGGATGAAGAATTGAGGCTACAAAGCTAATTTACAGTCCCGCAAGTCTCATTATTAGAGCTGGCTGTCAATTATAGACATCACTTGTTTGGGACTTGAAGCTATTACAAAAATTCTGGAAATATACCAAGTCTAAGCAAAGAATTTCAATAAACTTCTAAGTTTTTAATAAACGAAAACTTCTTTGTATCCTCCTTTTTCTTCTAATATGTCTTTGCTCATCTGTTATATCACAAGGAGAAAAAATTACATAGTCAACTTCCATAATTCATATTATTTATATATCTAAACAGTGTTTCACTTTATGTTTCCTGTAATCCATCAGCAACACTTACTTAATGAGTTCTTCCCACGTGTAAGCTCTCTGCTTCTTCTAGTGCATGGTTTTGTCGCATTCACAATAGGAGAAATGATTTGGTTTGTTTATTCTGATGCCTGAGCAGAGCAGGTGTGTTGCTGAGGGATTGCTGCCAAGGTGGAACTCATGACTGCTCATCAGATTCTTGCAAGAAGGACCCTTGGTGACGCATCATGACGCTTGTGTCAGGAGAATCACTGGAAGCTACTATTATGGACTTTTCTCTTAATTGACAGGTGTGGGGACCTATTTCCTAAAGGGAATGCAACCTCAGGCTCCCGTGTTCTGCTGTATACTTGTTCCAGCATCTCCGCTGTAGCAGAAGCACCGAGGACTGTCTTGACGGCAACTGCCTATGGCATAGCTCCCGTGTCTACTAGGGATCAGGAATCTTTCTCTTAAGAAAGCAGCTCAATTTCAATATCTAAATCAGTAAATTGGGATATAAATCTGGTGAATAAAAACTTCTACTTGTCTTTTGATTTCTTAATTGTTTATTTTTGTGGTATTAGGGATTGAACCCAGGGGTGCTCTACCAGGGAGCTATACCTCCGGTCCTTTTGAGACAGATTCTTGCTAAGTTGCCAAGATGGCTGGAACTTGCCATCCTCTTGCCTCAGTCTCCTGAACTGCTGGGATTCCAGGTGTGCAGCACTGTGGCCAGTGCACTCTGATTTTTTGAACGAGTCTGAAAGATCTGGCCTACGTCTTATACACTTCTACAGCCACTCCCCCTCCAGCATAGTCTAGGGAATGACATGGCAATCTGATGAAGCCATGAACGGTGGCCTCCAGCATGACACCAACTTGGTCTCCCCTCTCCCACTTAATTTCTTAGTTTAGTCTAGTTAGCTAAACCAACAGTAGCACTTGGTCATGGTTATTGCTGCTTATCTGGTAAACATGTAGGTCATGAAAAAGATATTAGACAAATAAGTAAACAATAACATAATCAAAATCATTTTGTAGTCTGATTGAAATAGAGATAGCAACATGATTTTAGGAGATGTTTGAACTACTTTTATGGGGGTTAATTCTATGGCTATGACCAATGCAACTTAAATATAATTCAGCATTTAAGTTAGGACTGTCAAAACATGAGCTTCAATTTTTTTCATCTGTAAAATGGAGTATGGCTAAGTAATTAATATTCTCTTTATCTCAAGCTCTGTTAGTAACCATTACCTGGTATGTAGGACTGTAGGTTTAGAAAGCGGTAAGGCAGAAGGAAGGGCTGAGGAGGAAAGGGCTGTGTTGAGAACTTGTAGGGTTGATTAGGGGTCACTGTAGATTGTCCTGGGACAACTTATGTTCTCTAGAGAAAATATATAGGACATAGTAATTGCTCATTAAATATTAAGTCAGAGTTATAGCTGGAAGGATAGAAAAGAAGATACCTGAAGCACAGATGTGTGGAATGAAGGACACTTGGGTCAATATGAATAAACTTAGCAGTTCTTAAACTTAAGAACTGATTAGAATCCAGTTTAATAATTTACTACCAAACTGCATTTGTCCTTTAAAATGAAGCTCTCCTGCCGGAGCCTTCCTTGAATTTAGATAAGGTACTTGATTTTGAAAATGTATGAATTGTACTAGTGACAATTCTTGGTCTAAGTTCATGTAAGTTGAGTATAAAAAAATTAAATTGGGAAAGAGGGCTTGGTTAAGCATGAATTTGTGAAAGTGTGTATACCACTGAGTAACATGCTTTGAGAAACATCATTCCATATCATACAGGACTATGCTACATTGTATGATTTTTTTAAAAAAATATTTTTAGATGAACATAATATCTTTATTTATTTTTACTTGGTGCCGAGAATCAAAGCCAGTAACTCACACATTCTAGGAAGTGCTCTACCACCAAGTAACAACCCCAGCCCTGGTATGATGTTTTAACATTACATAAGGAAAGAACATCCAGTGTATTAAACGCAAGATTTTATGAATATTTTTCTTAGGATAACATAAGAATAGGTTTCTTAAACTAAATTAATTTAAGGAAACTAATTATTAAATTACTAAATATGAGGTTTGAATGCCTAAATTGGGAAGATGGTGTACAAATCACTAAAGTTTGGGAATTGCTGACTTGAAAGAATGAATTGTCTATGAGCAATTGGTTAAAATAGCACATTATTAACTATAGCTTTCCTGCTTTCAATAGTTCAATGTTTGACAGTAATGCCTTTTCCACTGTTATTACACTATGCTAAATTATTTGAAACAGTTTTATACATAACAGTATAAGCTCCAGATAATCAGATGCTACATGTAATATCTTTGTCACTGTATTCCTGTACATCAATCATATGCACTCAAAATATTGGATAAGTGAATAAACAATATAAACTTAAGCAAACATTAAAATTCTAAAAATCGTACCCAAGATAGAACATAGAATGACAGACATAGGTATTTTGTAAATGTAGGAAATGATTCATACTCTGATATCTAATAGAAGCCCATTTAGTACCTGCCATCAAATTTACTATTAATCAAACCATAAAGTTCATGGAACTAAATATATTAAGAAATACGATGAATAAAAGAATTAGGAAGTAATGGAGAGTTATGTCCATCAAGGATTTATAGTGCCTAGGCTGGGTGTTGTGGCACATGCCTGTATTCCCAGCAGCTTGGGAGGCTGAGGCAGGAGGATCATAAGTTCAAAGCCAGCCTTGGCAATGTCAAGGCACTAAGCAACTCAGTGAGACACTATTTCTAAATAAAATGTGAAATGGGGATGGGATGTGGCTCAGTGGTTGAGTGCCCCTGAGTTCAATCCCTGGTATCCCCCAAATAAATAAATAAATAAATAAGTAAATAAGTAAATAAATAAATAAATAAATAAAGTGACTGGGAAATCCAAGTGACAATTTAGATTATGTTAAAAGAAGCTGACTGGCAAGAATATTTCAGAATTACTTTTAACCTGCATATTTATTAAAGATGTTCAATGTTACTAAATGATGTCATTGATATTCTGAGAAACTATGGTTGATTTTTATTCAAAGGTCCAAATTTCATGAGTTTTCTAAGATGAGAAATTAAATGGCTTCAAGAGTTTACATTTGTTTTGAAAACAATCCTTTAGTTTTGTGATATATACTATTTTAAAGTGTCTAAAAGAATATGTTCTTTTATCACTTTGTTGAGGGAAAGTTGAATTTGGTAAGTCTATAATAAACTGTCATGATTTTTATACTCCAGGAATAATTTACACATTAAATATTTCCCATTATGACACAGAAAATTAATATCCTTTTTAAAGTAGAATATCATCACTAGGAATATTTTCAGTAAACTTGCTGTTTATTGATACAGGAATACTGGAGGAGAAAGTCTTAGCATGTTGAGCTGCTTTTGAACACTGTTGTCTACTTTCCTTTATTTACTCCATCATTAAAGGGAGAGAAATCAGTGTGAATAAGGCCAGGATTGCAGAGCTGAAGGCAAACTGAACCAGCACTGAGCATCCCTTCCAATGACATCTGAAGAAGGGAGTCAGATGCTCAGTGGGACCTGATGGTCCCTCTAAATGTTTCATATTTTTTCTGCCCAAGGATTGAAATAGGAGAAAGAAAATACAGGTTTTTTTCCTTTTCCTTTTCTTTTTTTAACAACAAATCTCCTGCAAATCCAGCTTATTTATAATCTCTTCTTTCAAGAATGTAAGCTATTGTCTCCCTTTACTTTCCAGAATCAACCAAAAATAATCAAATAAGACTGTAACCACTGATAACAACAAAATTTTACCATGCAGACAGACGGCGTGAGGACACACTCAGAGCACCTAAGAAGATTCTCAGCAAGCGAGGGGCCTGCCCATCCGTGGGCACAGAAAGGATGAAAGAAACATTAGCTTTATCTTTTCATAATGATGCTATTTTTAGCATGGTTTTATATTTGCTGTAAAAGAAGCAGCCACACAAGGAACAGGTGGAGCACCAAAAAGACAGAGGGTTGAACTTTTGCTAGCTTATAGAATAAGGTGCACAGACAACTTCTGAGCCCATTGCGCAAACACTAAAGATTAAAACAGCTATCATAGCCCCTCTTATAGAGAGCCAATAGCAAATCCTTTAGGAATTGTGACATTCTCTAGCCAAAAGGAAACTTGTTAACTAGTTGTAAAATTTAGAGAGTTCAGTGAATTTTAAAGTAACATGTTATAAAAGGTTATTGGTTCTATGATATTAAATTACAGAATTAAAAGTAGATGAGGGGTTTTGGTGTTAGAATAGTGAGTAAAACAATAGCATCGGACTATTATCCCTTGTAAAAAGCCCACTAAAACTAGAATATATGTGGATATTTTACACATGTACACATACATATACCTATGTGTAGATTTATGTACATATACACATACATACTCCTGTAAACATGTATGTATCTATAGCTATATCGACATCTATACCCCATTTTCCTCAAGGACTAGGAAAATATGAATCAGCTGTAGAAATACAATTTTGAAGGACAGAAAACAGAAAATTTTGAAGGATACATGCTAACTGACTTAGTAGATCTAAGGATACTGAATCATAACCTGAAAACTGAAAAGATGAGATTCCCACTTACCCCCACCGAATCCTGAAAACTTTGAAGAATGAATTAAGTAAAAACTGGGTTATGGATGTTTGACAGAGAGTTCACCTGGAGACCCTACCTCCCGGGACCTGTGGCTAAGAGGTGCTGCCTCTCTCACTTTGGAGGGTGAGTGGAGGTTTATTCTCTAAAGCTCCAAGGCAAAGTAAGGGACATGCAAACCATACAGAAAATGGGGATTGTCCATGCTTACACCAAAGCCCAAAAGCTCACAATCCCAGACCTCTTTGTTCAAATGGTTCCAAGATTGTTGGCAAAAAGATCAGGAATCTCCAGGTGAGAGTCTAAAATCTCTACCACGCAGTTCTGTCTGCAAGAATGTTATTAAATCATTTATTACTCAGACACACAGCTGATAATAAGATGGAGAGCTTTTAATTATTATATCAGAGCAATTGGAGTAAAAAGAGACTGTTGGACACCCCGGAATATACATTCACTCCAACCTAGAGGAAGTCAACAAACCCTCCATGCTTAATAATAAACATATAGCTAATAACAACCAGCAATCCTATGAAAGCTATGAAGATCAGAAAAGAGAAAATGAACAGAATAAAGAAACTAAAGGAGAAAGAAGAAAAGATGCTCTGTCCTAAGGATATGAGAAACAATTTGTATGCCTAAAGCAACAGTAGCATGCTATTAAAAAGGAAAATAAAAAGTAGCTCTCTGCACAATAGAAAGTTGTTTCAGAAAGAGAGAACCTAGAAGCCATAAGAGAAAAAATCATGAATAAATAAAAAGAAATGTACAGACCTGAATCACCTGTGTGAAAGTAAGCACCCAGCAAATGGAGGGAAATGGACACACTGGATGCCAGAGGATGTCCATGCCCAACAGGGAGTCAGATCCCCATGAGGAAGGCATGGGGGTAGGGAGCATGCGTTCCAACATAGGGTGGTAGGAAGTGCTCAGGTGAGTCACCACGGACATATGAGGGAAACCCCATGATGGTGGCCTGTCCCAGACACAGGGAGCAAACAGTTCAGGTTGGAGCAAGTGACCCATCAGCCAGATGGACCACTACTGCTTCACAGTCTTCTGAAATCTGAGAACAGAACATATCAGACTCTGCTGGGCTCGGCTTGTGGTGATGGAGCATTGACCAACCACACCCAGCAGCCAGGGGGTGCATTTCACCTGTCAATATCATCAATCTCAGGCAGGGCATGGAAATGCCTGCCTATAATCCCAGCAGCTCTAGAGGCTGAGGCAGGAGGATCACGAGTTCAAAGCCAGCCTCAGCAATGGAGAGGTGACAAGCAACTCAGTGAGATCCTGTCTCTGAATAAATACAAAATAGGGCTAGGGATGTGGCTCAGTGGTCGAGTACCCCTGAGTTCAATTGCTGCTATCCCATCCTCTGCAAAAAAAAAAAAAAAAATCAGTCTTAATCCCCAAACCTAGAGTTAACACCACATGAGCTTAGAGTCAGAGAAGATAACTACAGATCCAGGGAAGATAGAATAAAAGAGAGGCCCAGAGAGGCAAAAAGCAAGCAATACTGTTACAGATGACAAGAAAGATACAGTGAATTCTTACTTAGTCTCACCTTTCAATGCAGAATTGTGTTTGTTCAAAAATGTGAGTAAAACTAGGTTGTGCAATTAATAATTATGTGAAGAGAGGTCAGTCCTAATGAAGTCATCTGTATATAAATGCAATAAGGTTTTTTTTTTTTTTGACAACTTCATCCAAAGGGATATTCTTTTCCAAAGATATTTATTAATGAGTCATTTACTCTTATGCAACAATTATTTATATAATGAGCTTTAAGGTTTCTAGTTTATGCCAGTTCCAGGAAATGTGACTTCAAGTATTTGCTAGAGTAGGTGACATACAGTAAGAGTGCAATTCATTATTTAACTTTTTTGGTTGCGGTCATTAGACAAAGATACAAGATAAAGAAGAGAAAATAGCTACCATATGATTCTCTCCATAAAATCTTCAGGGAGATTCTATGACAGAAACTGATGTATTAAGAAGGAATGAAAGGCTACCCCAAAACTAAAACACCTCGAGACAGAAACACAACACTGTGGCCTTTAAGTCTAGTCAGAAGAGAGGCACTGCAGGTGAAAATGAATGGGGTTATTCCTGTGGCTTTTGTTTTTGATCACAAAGTAATGAACTATCTTAGTTGGATTTCCCAAGTTTTTTTTTTTTTATTTCCCCTTAATTCATCCTGTCTGAACAGTTGATTATTGTGGACTGGAAGAGCTTCAGATTTCACACATCAGAGGAAACTGAACAACAGTCTCCAGTCATACATAATGGGAAGCCATTGTCAGGTTTCCAACAGAGAAATTGTACCCCAAAAGGCAATGTATTTAAAAATATGTCTTGGCAGGTTGTATGAAAATATCTGAAGGTGGGCACATTTGCATCTGGGTACCATTTTGGAGTCTCCAGAAGTGACTCTGGGTTACCTGCAATGGAAGGAAAGCCACCTTGATTTTACATGGTGTCCTGCACCCCTTCCTGGCCTGGGGTGCGGGCTTCACCTGGCCTCCTATAATTTCCCTCTCCTTTCCTTCATTTCAAGTTTGAAAAGCACTTGAGAACTTTTGTAGTATTAACCTATCGCTATGACTGACACACAATGAAGGAGCGATTTCAAGGGGAGCCTGGCAGGTAGGAGCCATCTACAGAGGAAGTGTGAATCCAAAAGACAGTCTTCAGGGAGTGGGTAATCAGTCACGGAAAAGAGCCCTTTACGGCCCGTGTTTGATCAGTGAGTTGGTTCCTAGATTTTCAATTGAAGCTGTATGAACAGAATTGAATTCAAAGATTTATACTGATTGTGAGGAACTGAAATAGCTGAGCGCGGGGAGCAGGAGTTTCTGAGTGATTACAAAGGTTTATAACAAAGACAGCACCGGAGAGGGCGACAAAGAGGAGAGGATGTGGCTGGAGGAAGACACAGAGAGAGAGAACCTACACTGAGGTTAACTATAGAGGAGGTAAAGTGGGTTAGGAGACAGAAAAGGCAGAGAAATGCCTTTGATGAGAAAGAATAGGAATGGGTGGAGGGAAGGAAATGCAAGAAACCAGTGTTGGGAAGGTCGGACTTCAGGCCACACACATCAGAGAAACAGCTCAGGACTCACAGGAATGGGAGGGGTCAGAAGCTCAGTGGGGCCCCATTGTATGCGAACAATCTCTGATACAGAAGGAAGGAGCTCTGTGTCCTTATTTCTAGCTGGTGTCTTTGAAAAGGGTGAAGAATAAGGCACTATCGCCACATCACATCACAGAAGATACCCAACACAATTCCATTCCATCCTATTAAGTTCTCAAACCAGATTTTGTTAGATGGTGTTTAGCACTTTACACTGAAAAATTAACTAGGTGTCAGGGATGGAATTTAAATTATTCTAAAAGTTGGGTTCACACCTTAAGGGATGATGAGTCCAGGTATATAAGGAATGTACTAGTTATCTTATAAAGAACTCAGAAAATTGCACTAGAGAAAATACTTCTAATTGAATTATGAATTAAAACTAATAACAATTACCTAATGGTTTATATACTGACTTCATTTGAAATGTGTTTTCTGATTAAAAGCCCCAAGGCATTAGTTGGACAATTAAGAAGTAAATAGTTTATAGCAAAAATGCTGTTCAAACCACAGATAATGAGTTAGAGTCATGTAGGGAAGTTTTGATGATAATGAGGAGATGAAAATAAGAAATGCTTATTTCAGAAATGATGTAAAAATCATACTACAGAATCTCAACTGTAAAAAAAAAATCATACTAAAGAATGCTGGCCATACACATATATGTGAGCTTGCAGACACACACACACACAGGCTCTGAATCACACAGGCCTGGCTGAGAAGTCAAGCCCCACAGCTTACTCTATGTGTGACCTAGAACTTAATTTCTCTGAGCTTTACTTTAATTATCCAAATAATGGGAATAATAGTCACATTACCTACCTTAAGGGGTTGTTGTAAGTTATCGGATAAGTCAGTCTGTGTGATATGCCTGGCATTTAGTTTGCCCTCAATAATATACTTAGTTCTTAGTACAAAATTAAAAAAAGAAATCTTTAGCTCACATTTCTTAACATGTCAGGAATTCTCATTTCTGGCTGGTAAACAATGTTTATTTTGCTTATCTTTATTATCAAAATTTATTTTATCATAATAAGTTAAAACTATAAGACTCATAGTCAAGCTTGATATTTTACACACTAACCATGACATGTTCCTGACACCTAAGAGTGAAGACTGCTGGAATTATGAGTTTAATACAGAGGAACACAGGCAGGTGTGATAGGCAGAATTCTCAGGAGGCCTTTGAGATTGCTGCCACCAGGTAGATGAGTCCCTCTTGCTGAATATTGGCGGGACCTGCATATGGGGGGCAGGGCCTTGCATACGGAGGAGAGTCACTCATGGAATGAAGCTATTTTTTATGCCAAAGTTGAAGAGAGGCTTCAGATGTAAGCAAGGTCTGTCATCAGTCAATTTTGAGTTAATCAAATGGGTGATAATCTGGGTAGGCATGACCTAACCAGGTGAATTCTGGAGGAGGGTCCATAGGCAAGATTCTTCAAGGGTGTTTGGATGCACCAAAGCTCCTGACTATCGTGGGTGGCTGGAAGACAAATATTCTAGCTGCAGAATGTTGTATTATCCTCCTTGATGTCCTGACCTTGTCTGGAGCATAGGTCACCCTGCAGTGATGGTCCATAAAGGAGAAATGGATAAAGATGGGATCCAGTTACTGGGTGAAAGCTTCGGCTCAGAGAAAGGAAAGCTCTTCCCAAAGTAGACCAGTCCTTCATTTTGTGTGTGCCCTTGACACAAGGATTGTCAACATTATGGCTTTGTTTTTCTAATTCTCCTTTGGGATCCATATAGGAAACCAATTAAATTCCTAATTGTACAGTCCTGGTCAAATGTGAGCAGCTACACAGCTTGCTTGTGCCAGGCTCCTGATCCACAGGAACTATGAGATAATGAAGCTGTTACTGCAAAGTTGCTAAGAAAATGAACATTATAGGGAAGGAAGCACTTGGGTGGTAGATAGGTTTACAGTGCTTTCTGCTATAGCCCAAGCACCATCCCGGTGACTCACTTCCCTCCCCACCCACACTGCACCACTGAAACTTGTGGGAGGCATAATAATAATAAAAATATTACTGAGTGCAAGTACTTAGGAACTTGAGTAACAAGCTCTCTATAAATATTAGATTAAAAAGACATGAACAGCTTTTACCATTATAGAGGATAATAGAGTTTGATCAGCTAAATCCCAGGGCTTTATAAAGCACAAATTATGTAAACAAATTTAATGGCTTTTTGATAAAACTACAAAACTGGAGCTAGAACGAACGCAAGAAGTGTTCTTTATTTGGACTTTAAACTTCACGCGCTGGAGCACATATGCCTACTTAAATTTTAAAAAATTAAATATGAATGCAGAAATTTATAGAGGACAGGAATTAGAGGAGAGAATAGTAAGGAAACATTATTTTTGGTTTAGGGGTATTCAGTTACATTCCAAGGACAGTGGCAAGATCTAGCTTTATTAATATTATTATTGATCATTGGGCAATAAGAAGTAAGTGAAACTTTATATATAAAAGCTCCAGGTTGTTAGTGGAAGGATATTTGTAAACTCCTGAAGAAAACAAAATGAATAAGCTAAAATGTTAGGAAAAAACATACAGTGGAAAAAGGCAAATAATGGAAATGTAAGATAGCACACACTATTGAAAATTGTAACACCAAGTTTTCAAAGTGTAGATAAGAATGGAGAAGGATGGCAAAGATAACCCATGGCCAAATTTCATACTATGCCCTAAGAGCTAAAATAGGAAACAAGACTTTGACTGTCGCTGAACAATGAGTTCTTCTACAAGGAATTCACTGAATCTCTTCTCAAAGTCAACTGTGCAGCTCTTGATCTGCTCTGCCTTGAGGGCAGCCCCCAGTTTACAAGAGACGTAGCTCAATCAATGTTCCTCCAATATGTCTGTTCAGGCTCCTTGGATGGCCGGTCACCACTCTTCCTGCATGGTAGTTGCTACTAGTTGCCATACTTCTAAAATGCCACCGAATCTATGACATACTTTCACTCTCCATCCTCTAAATCATTTTGATCATTCTTTAGGACCTCAGCAACCATACCAACATCCACATGAATGACCCATTTGCCCCAAGTGCTCACAGCATACATGTCCTCTACCACCTTTGATTGTCTACACGCATGCTCACCAATTCTAAAAATTCTACCTCAGACTAGATATAGAAACTATCCACTTCTCACCACCTAAGCAGTCCCCACCCTGTCCACGGAAGCATCTTATCCTTCTTGTATTTTTTAGTAGCTTCAGAGGGTCCCCACACTCTCACTGCCTCTCCTACCACCCCAAGGATAGTTTTCAAATGCGCACAAGATCTTATCCTTCTACTTGAAACATCTCCACGTCTTCCTGCAATTGAAAAATAATTGAAATGGTGAAAACCAAACTTTCTTCCTTCCCGCAGTCCTTACTGCTGGTCTGCTCTGACCCCTCTGTCTCATTTGGAACCCTCCCTCCGGCTCACTATGCTCCAGCCAGTGGCATTGCCATTCTTTGGAATGAATCAGTATCTTTGGTGTCTTGGGGCCTTAATTTATAGGGCTCCTTTCTCTCCCCACCTGTTGGAGTGCTGTGTCTTCTTTGGTGGTTTAGAGCGTTGGGTGCCTGCACACTTTCTCCAATACAGAGTGACCCTCTGCCAAGACTCCACAGACTAGCTCAGACCATCATATCCTTCCATTGTCCTCCTAACAAAGGTGTTTTGGAAATGGAACAGTACAAGTCAGGCTTTGTGGCATCACACTCTCTGGATGATGGTAAGTCCATGGTCTGTCAGAAGAAGGAAGGTGGATGGTTGGTTGGTCTGTAAAGCTAGATTCTTCAAGGGCGTTGGACATTAGTGCTCATTCTGAATTGATAGAAGGAAAATATTCTAAAATGCAGAAAGCTCTTTAGTCCTGCTTACTGCTCAGACTGCATCTGGAGCCCTGGGTGGCACAGCAGAAGTGCTCTATAATGGAGACATGGACAAAGATGGGGTCCACGTTTCTTAGTGAAGGCTTCAGTTTATAGAAAGAGAAGCTCTCCCCAAAGTAGAACATTCCTCCATTTTGTGCATGCCCTTGACACGGGAATCGTAAACGTTATGGTTTTGTTTTTCTAATTCTCCTTTGATAGGCATATAGGAAAACAACTAAATTTCTAATTTTATAGTCCTAGTCAGAATGCCCTGGATCTCCCTTGAATTTAATAGTTGCCTTTAATTGATTATAAATTTGTATATATTAAGAGAAGTCAAGATCAAGGGTCTTATAGAATCAAGTTCTTATAAAGTATGCTTGAGTTCTAGCAAGATTGAAACGAAGGTCAGGGCAGAGGGCCGGAGAGCACTGACAGGTATGTCCACCAGTAATTCATAGGTCAAGGTCCCCGCAAAAGGCTCCTTCTCTGGTGCACGCTTAGAATTTTTAGCATTGAAGGAAGTTTTTGGGGTGCCTGCTCCCGTTTTCCTGTTCTCCACATGACTTCCACTCTGGGCACAAGCTCCTGTTGCTGTCCCTCTCCTTCTGCATCAGGCCTGGTATGACAGATTGGATCTGGAATGAACCCCAACATCTCATGTGCTAAAGTCTTGGCCCCAAGTGCTGCAGTGATCCGAGGCAGGGTTTTGGGAAGAGTGGATCTGGAGGGCTCTGACCTCATCAGTGAGCTAATCCATTGAGGGCTAAATGGACCCCTGGGAGGTGCTAGCAACTGTAAGTGGTGGGAAGGAGTTGGAGAAAGTAGGTCACTGGGAACAGGCTCTGGAAGGGTATTTCTTATCCCTAAACCCCTTCCTCTTTCTTTGTTTCCTGGCTGCAGGGAAGGGGTTCGCTGACCTCTGCCACACCCTTATGCCATGAGGTTCTGCCTCACTTCAGGCCCAAAGCCATAGCCCCAGCTAATAGACCATGGACCGGAACCTCCGAAACTGTGAGCCAAAATAAACTTCGCCTCCTCCAAGTTGTTTTTACCAGGTATTTGTCACAGCAACAAAAAGCTGAGTACCACACCTAGCTTCCTGATATTGCTGAAAACTTCTCCACGGGGGCCTACAGCCTGTCTCCAGTCCTGCTGAGAATTTTAAATTCTAGTTGCAGGATCCCATTTTCACTGGAGTCTTGCAGAACCAAACTCTCCCGGGATGAACCCAAGAAATTTGTATAAAAAGAAAAAAAAATTTAATAAATGATTCTGAAGTATAGTCCAATTTAAATTATTAACCTGAAACAGATCTCAATTTGAATTTTACTAGGATGATGTGGTCAATTATTTAACTCTTGACACCTTTGAAAATAATAATAGTACCTTATAACCAGATACTGTTTACTATGTATTAGACAATGTGTTAGGGATCATCTGTATCCTATTTTATTTTGCTCATATAATAATGCTATAAGGTTGTTGTTGTTGTTGTTAATATTATTATTATTATTATTAATATTATTAGTAATGGGGATTGAACTCAAGAACACTTAACCACTGAGCCACATCCCCAGCCCTTTTTCATATTTTATTTAGAGACAGCATCTCATTGAGTTGCTCAGTGCCTCACTAAGTTGCTGAGGCTGGCTTTAAACTTGCAATTCTCCTGCCTCAGTCTCCCGAGCCACTGGGATTACAGGTATGTGCCTTGGTACCTAGAAGGTATTACTTTTAATTCATTTTACACATAGAGATATCTGATTTTAATATGGTTAATTGAGTTTAATATGGTTAATTAAGGTGCCCAAGATCACACATCTAAGACTAATGGAGTCAGGATACAAATCCAGGTGTCTGCCTAAAGAATTGATGGTTCCTGACGTGTGCCAAACAGTCCTGTGTAGCAATAGTCATCAGAAGCATCCTATAGCATCACGTGCCTCAGGAATTCTGGTTAAATCCTAATCCTCTCCTGGAGCCAGTAAACAGTGCCTGTCTCACACCCTTCTGGATTTTTGGAGGATAAAATGTTGCCAATGTCTCATGGAAAATTTGCTCGTATCTGAGAGACGTGTACATCATACACACTGCTCTGGGAGTTTACCACAACCCCCAATCTCATTTCATAGCCCTGGAATTTAATATGGAACTGAAGTAAAAACTAGGTTTTCTCTATGAATAAATTTCACAAAAGCTTCAGGTTATCTTTGCTATTGCCAGAAAGGGATCTCAGTACACAGAAAGTTGGTTCTGAAATCATGGAGAAGAGAGGGCAGTCTGCAGAGGTCTGGAAATTTCCACCAACACGAGCAGGGAGGATATTTAAGTAGGGATGCTAAATTTCCCTTGTATACTTACTAGGACAGGCTGCTTGGTGGACCAGTTCTTTCTGGGCACTTTCAACTTTGCAATTTCACTTTGTGGTGCTTTCCCGTATTTGCTGACTTTTTAAATGTTAATTATTAATTGTTCAAGTCAAAGATAGATTAAAAAAAAAAATACAGCATCCAAAGGCTTCATTCCTTTGGAAATACCTGTCAGCATTTTACCTAACAAATCCAGCCATGTTTAGCTCACTAGATATTGTGGCAAGAATACAGCACCGAAGACACAAACCACCCATGGAACTATTAATTCTCGACATATGGGAAAGCCATCTTTATAAAGCATAAATATAACACAGTTACCTGTCATGTTGCAGTAAACTTTCAGAGGCCCCAGAGGTCCACTGCCATCAGGATCTATCCAGTAGTAATTTGACGTCTGGCCGAGGTGTTTGTATGCTTCGCAGGAAGGCTCGTAGATAGCTAGGGGGAAAAAGAATATATCCTCCATGAACAACAGCGCTGGCCCAGGGCTACCCAGACAATGACCTGAATGGAGCAGGGAGGGGCAGCCCCAGGTGAGAAGAGCATTCTCTTCCTCTGAATTGAAATTCATCACTTGGTTTTTTCTTTATGAGTATTTCTGACCTAACAAACAAGATGGAAAGTTTCTGGTGTGGCTTTCCATTTGGGGGAAAGGACAAAAATGATCAGTAGACTGCTAAACAGATGTGATGTTTGTTTTATGGGGGCTCCTGACCATTAAAATTATGTAATTTATACTTATTTATAGCTATGCTCTTTTTACCGTGTAGGACTTTATTTTGAAAGGTCATGCATCTTGGCTGCCCTGTTGGGCTATCAACTAAGTGATCAGAGAGAGTGACCTCTCCCTCCCACTATCTCTCTCTCTCTCTCTCTCTCTCTCTGTCTCTCACACACACACACACACACACACACACACACACACACACATCATTTTTTTGCTTAGTTAATATAAAAATTTTTGCAAATTTTATGTGATTTCTAATCTTCCTTTATCTCAGACAGAAGGGAAGAATTTTCCTGATTCATTTTATTTGTTTCAGGTGCTTTAATGACATGACATCTCGTTTGTGTTGAAAGCTGACATTCATGTAACTAAATTACAGGTTCTGTTCCATCATTTTCCCTTTTGTTCCCATGCCCGTGACACAGTTTCCTCTCCTCACTGAGGCTGTTTCTAGGTATAGAAAGGACATTTCTCTCTGTAGTGACACCATCTAGAACCCTAGAGACGCGCACGTTTCTCAACAGCTCCACGTGGACATTTATAGAGAGTATGAAAAAATCTCACAAAGCTAAGGATGATTTCCCTGGCCCCAAGGGGTGGCACTGTTTTGTCTACTTCGAATCATCCTCCTGGGAGCTGCTCTATCTTAAATCATGAAATCTGGGGTCTGAGCTGAGACCTTCCTTTTTCGCCTTCTACAAATCCTTTCTGTCTCCTTGGCTTTCTGTGGCTTCCTCTCTCCAAGGATGTCAGACCTCCTTAGACCTCCACTCTGTTTCACTGTAACAGCACTAGACTAAGGCATTTCCAGAACTATTAGATTACCTCATTCCTCCCACCCTTCCTCCTTTCTGCAGTTACTGAGCATCTGTGATGTGTGGGCAGTGTTTCAGGCTCTGCGGGTCCAGCTGTGCACAGCGCAGACACGAGGCCTCTGGAGCAGGGTGGTCTCACCAACCCTTTGGGTGTTACTTATGCACAAAGTGCTACTGGAAGAGAAGGTGGCTGGACACATCAACAGAGCCCATCGTCTTTTGTCCCAGTGTTAATCATTAACAGGCCTATGTGCAGTGTCTTAAGTGTCTAATTTAGACAACAAATTATATTTTTCCTTTAGTTTTGAATGCCACACCAAAGAAAATATTGCAATAAGAGGCAAGGGGGAAATATTTTTAAACTCTCAGCAGGAAGATGCCGTAATTAGGTATTGGTTTTAAAAAGAAACATCTGTGGAGCAGAATGATAGATTCAGGGGAAGTGACTCAAGGCAAAGAGCACCCTGTTGGTATTGCCAGAGGCCAGCGGATAGGTGACCTGCACTTGAAGAAGGCTACACAGAAAGGATGGAGCAGATGGGACTGACTCAAAGGTTTTAAAGATCAGAAGGTCTCAAAGCCCAGTTGGAAGTAAGTGACAGGGAATAAAGGGGAGTAGGAATGACTAAACCCCCAACCTCTGCAAATAAAGTAACTGCCTTATTAATTGCTGACAACCTCGCTCCAGATAACTAAAAATTTTGTCCATTTCAAAATAATCCAGAACGTCAAATTCAACTTCTAAGCCTTCCTCTCAGTCCCTATGGCCAACCTGCCATGAAAACCTTTCTTCTTTCTTTTTCTGATATTTAATAATCAATCACTCTCGTTTACTCCTGCCAAAACTCTGGCCCTTTTCCTTATCATCTGGCTGAACATTTGCCCTATACCTTGGTTTTTCTACTCAGCTACCTCTACCAAAGTGTGTTTTTTGAACTCTAGTCTAGCCTTAAAATATCACTTTCATTATGTTCAAAAGTGTAATGTTTCTTCAATATTTATGATATCCCAGATCATCATCTATGAACATAAGGATTTTTGTGATGGTCTTTCTAGGGTCCTGTGACCTTCCAATAACAATCCTGAGGTCTGGCGGGCAGATTTGCTGCGTGACCTTGACTAGCTCTCGCTACAACATGCTACAAGCCTCTTTTTCTATACAACTGCTCGGAGTCATCAATTAAGGCTAAAGGGGTATGAAGCATGGCTCTGCGGTCTGAAGACAGAGTTAGGTCCAAATTCTGACTCCACAAAATGCTACTTACATAATGTTGCTAAAATGACTGAACCTTTAGCCTTGCTGACGAGGAGGTACAATAAGTATGCTATAGTGGCATTAGGAGGGACAGGAGAAATGATCCACATCAGTTGCTTAATCTAGGATCCCACCCATGCAAACTAATAGGTAGCATTTGGGGCATTATTATTATTAGCAATCTGATATTTGTTATTTAGGTCCTACTCAAATTCCTTCTTCTTAAGGAGCGTCTCCCTGGTCAATGTGCCTCTTTCTGCATAATCCAGAGCACTCATTGCTTATTTCATGGATCGGCAATCACACATGAAATAGTTGACTTAGGACTTGACTGTTTATTGAGTTTTATCTTTGAAATTTTTATTTCCCAATAAGACTGTGAATCACCAGGAGGACAGGGTCTGTAAAATGTCTTTCTTTTCTACTCCATTTGATCTAACAAGATAGATGAGTTTTTAGGAAGGATATCAGAACTGAATTTAAAATTCGCCTATTTTTTATCCTATTCTAGATTTTGGTAAAAGGATTGTTAGTTGGCTTAAGCAGAAGTGTTTGCATAGGAAACTTGATTGAATGATAATAAGCAAAGCTAACTACTTATTGCATTTGCAGGTGAGTACACAGGACTTTAGCCAGGGCTGTAGCCCCTCACCCAACAGATGAATGGGTAGTAGATGCTGGAGACATGCGGATGTGGGAAATCTCACTAGTCAAGCATCTCCTGTTCTTTTCTTCCAAGGATGACAATTATTCTGTTTGTCTTTAACCTACGGCAGATTTGCTTTTGCTTCATCCACCCACATGGAAAGGCAAGTACTTGAGTCCAAACTCTCTGCATGTGTTAAAATCATCTGGAGAGCTTATTAAAACAGGGATTCCTGACCTTGCCCGGAAGAGCCTGACTCGGTAGACAATTTGCAGTTATAAGGGCTCCCAAGTGTTGTTGGTGTTGTTGGTCTTCAGACCACATTTTGAGCATCCTGGTCCTAATACAGAAAAAAATAGTATACTCAAGAAGGGTGAGTAGATTTTTAAATTCATATTTAAATACCCAGGAAAAATAGGTCAATACAGTAAAACTTTAACTACAGCAAAGTTAGAAAGTCATCCCACTTCTCTTCAAATAATCAAAACTTGACGAGACACAAAACCTTAAATGAAAAATGTCCAAAAAAACATGTGCTTGTATAAATGCACAGAAAAACATTTGGAAGGAAATGCATCAAAACAGTCACACTGATTTCTTTTGAGCAATAATATTTGGGTGATTTCTTATTCGTTCTTTTCAGTTATATATGTCAAAAGGATTTATTTTGACATCACCATACAAGTATGGAATATAATTTGTTCTAATTTATTCCTCAGTACTCCCCCCATTCCCTTTCCTCTAATCTACCATTCTTTCTGCTATTTGCCTATAGGTTTTGTTTTTTTGTTTTTAATTTGTGTCTTGTAGATGTACATGATGGTGAGATTCACTGTGGTATATTTATGTATGTACGAGGAAAGTTGTGTCAGATTTATTCCATTACCTCTTCCTACACTTTCCCCACCCCTTCCCCTCAATCCCCTTTGTCTCCTCCACTGATCTTCCTTCTATTATTTTTTAGCCCCTACCTCCTTATTTTGGATGAGCTTCCTCATACAAACTTTTCAGATTTTCTGCACATCCACATCACTTTATAACTGTGCAAGTTATTTTACCATTAAATTGTGCCTTCAAAACATGGATTTGGATTCATGACACTGAGGTAAAATGGTAAAAACTGTTGATACAGCAAACTTGCATTTATTTTAAAATCTCAACAAAGAAATGAAATTTGAGTGCAAATCTTCTTTCTGTCATGTACTACCTGGAAACATTCCTTACCCTAGTTTTCTCTATCAGAAAATGAAGGTCATGATACCTCCTTCACCAAGTTATTGTGAAGATCAAATGAAACCATAGAATTCATAAGCTAAAAAGTACTGGATATATTTAAATGATTATGCTGAGAAGGAGCTAATGAAAGTATTTCTCCTGCATGGCTCAGCCAGGTAACTCTCTCTCCAGTAGAGTCCTAGACAGTTTGCACAATTTTTGCACATTGAGCTATAGAAGATGAAAGAGCACAGGGGCTAAGGCAGCAGCTCCTGAAGAAAGGAGTCGACCCATCGTCAATAACAGGGTATTGCCAGTAGACTGCCGAGGAACAGAAAGACAATGGGGCTGATGGCAAAATAAATAGACTCATCAAGCCCATTGATTTATTGGTAAAGTAATTTTTCTCTGTTGCAGCTCCAAGTCCCAAGTAACAGGTCTCATATTATTCTATATATTCATAAATAAGTCTCATTTTTTTTCAGAACTATTACTTCTGAACACATCAGATTGAATTTCATACCAGGTAAAAATCAAAGTGACAAATCCTACGTATCTTATTCATTTCCACAAAATATGAATTTTGTCTGTGTGATACCATATAGAGTACAATGGGAAATGGTAAAGTACTACTGTATGAGTTTCCTATGGCTGCTGTAACAAATGACCAGACACCAGACACGGACTGAGTCTATCTTATGGTGCTGGAGACAATAGTATAGCTAATATTAATGACACAGTTCTGTTTCTTAGGTTTAAAGTAGAGTTCACTAGGCTAAATTTAAGGTGTCATCTGCATCTTGCTCCTTCTACAAACTCCAGGGAAGAATCTGCCTTCTTGCCCTGTGCAGGTTTTAGAGGCTGCACATGCACTATGGCTCATTGTTGTGTTCCTCCATCTTCAAAGCCTGCACTGACTGGTGTGATACACGTGAACCTGCCTCACTCTGGTTCTCTGTTTACATTGCCCTGTCTCTTTCTCTGACTCTCTCAAGGAGCACTGTGATTATGCTGGGCTCACATAAGTTATCTGGGATAATCTTTTAAAGTCAAAGCCTTAACTTAGTCACAGTGCCCCTTTGCTATGTAAGGTGATGTATGTACAACTATGATGTGTGCATCATAGTTTAGAACATGGACATCTGGAGAAGGGCACTGTTTTATCTATCACATCTATATAAAAATAATACATTTGCTCTATTTAAATAAAAACTTTGATGAACCACCTAATACATCTCCAGTGTTGATGATTAGTAAAAGAAAAACTTAAGTTGAAGAAGAAAGAAAGAAAAATAAAGTCATGTTTTCGCTCCGAACTTTAAAGCTCCTTGTGGCCTTCAAGGTTCTCCTCACCGGCAGAACAATGAAGAACACGTCCAACCTCTGCTCACCCAGGCCAGCCAAGGACAAGCAGGGAGAGATGCTGTGAAGGCCCAGTCACCCACACAGAGAAGAGAGCAAAGGGTTTGGAGCCAAGATGTGCAACAGGCCTGATGTACTGGGAAGTGAAGCATCCATTAAGGAACAGTGTCCCAGGAGGCCCAGGGTCAAGGGGAACCAGAGCTGCATGGATGCCAATGAGCTAGGAGGGTTCTTCCACCTCTAACGCGGCTCACTTTGAGAAAAGCAACTGAGCTCTGATGATCACTAGAAGCAGACATGGATTAACCAGTCCAGAACATTAATCACAAGTCAAAGTGAACACATCCACAAAGGTTATGGGTGGAGCATCACTGTCTTCCTGATTGCAAGAGGAGGGAAAGCTCACCTAAAGAATTCAGTAGCAAACTGGGGAAAGCCACAACCTGACTTCCTACTTCCTTTGCTAATAAATAACACAAGATGACATTTTGAGAATCAGTAGGTTATGGACGACCTCATTTTCCTTTTCTATATAGGAGGCAACCACATGCTTAATACACACTTGTGTACAGGTGCTGTTGGAATCTGCTTACAAATGCTGAAATGTGATGCTGGTTTTCCAGAGACTGCATCCCTGAATGAATAAAGAAAAACTTTCTTGCAAAATGTGGGCTTACCAGGAAACTAGTGTATGTGGGCATTTTGGGGTGGGTGGTATTCAATGGGGTGCTCTCTGGGGCCCTTCTCCTTTTGATTCCTTTTTATTCACTAAGCCACTTTCTAAACTTAACCTGACTTTCAAAACCAAAGTTTCTCCACTGGAAAGAGCTATTTCTAGCTGGAAACCACGTAACTGACTTTCTCATCTCAATTAGGCTCTAGTGCATTGGTTTAGAGAATCTAGGGCTCTCACAACCTGATCATCCCTGTTAAGGTCACAACTGAGATTTGTGTACAACCAAGATGGAAGTCCTGAAAGGCAGCAATGACCTAGAGACCTCTCTAGCTGAAAACTCCCTATTTTTAGGATCATGCAATCATTTTTAATTAGCACAGCGTAAGATTCACAAGAGCTAAGTCCTCATTAACACTTGAACATTAAACTCCCATGTCCTGTCTCCTCAGATTTTGTTTGTAAAGCTTGAATGAACGCCCTGAGGAAACCACATTCTTTCCCCTAGGGCCTGTTGTCTCATTGTCGGCACACAGCAAATGATGGCAGTGGAGAGAGTGTGGGTTTAAACCCAGATATTCCAAATGCTAACACTGCATGAAAATCTTTCCGTTCATATAATTTCTGTATGGGATGTATTCACTATAGCACCCTACTGGGTTCATTCACCTGTCCAAGTCTGAACAGAGGGGTAATTTAGGGGAAAAAATTGAAAGACACAGATTTAATTTTTTGTTAAAAGGACAACAGCTTGTACTTCTCTTAATTGACAAGTCCTTCAGAAGAATTTTTTTTTTTTTAAATCGGAGCAAAATATAGTTATTATTTCATTTCAATTCTCTCCATTTCTTGTTCCCATCTAACTTCTGCTGTTTGATCCACTCCAAATGCCTCCAATATTTGCAATAGCTCCAAGGTATTGCCTTAAGAAAAATAATAATCTATACTTTCACAGTGCTAGCCACAAAAATAGAATTCTTTGTCTCTGTATCACTGTGGCTTCCATATTCCTTGGTGACATCAATATCCATTTTTTATATCCTTTGACCTTCACTTCGCAGAATATCAAATTTCCCTGTATCACATATCTAATCCTGGACAACTCTACTTGCATTTCATTCATTATTACTTTTAGGTTATAGAGGACTACAAGGTGTGCAGAGCCTACAAAACAAAATAAACATACTGAAAACCAATGTTTCTTTATTTTAATAGGTCACCTTGACAGAGCTCAGCTTGACCCTCTGCGTCACTTACACATATCCTATAAAATTTGCTTGAGTTATCTCTTTGCTCCATCTACTTAATTTTCCCTTTCCATCTCTAACCTTCTCACTCTCATTTCACTTTTCAATCTCATCTCACCAATGATGAGACTAACAACATCCACTCAAAATGTGTTAGCACTTGTAATTTCCTCCTTTAGAATAACCATTTCTTATTGCTGATTAATTAAATTACTAATATGTAATAATATGGTATGAGTATCCAGTACTATGTTTTGTACTAATAATTTAAAAAATCAATTATTCACAGATCACTTTTGCTACTTAATATATGAGGCAGGCTTGTTGATAGTTAATAAACCACTTAAGTTTATTAATGTGATAGTTAATAAACTTTTGAGCTTTGATAAATATTATAAAAATATATAAATAATGTACTGAGACTTTGGATAAAGCATTAATAACTTGACTTAGAACACTCCAGAAAGTCTTCATTTGTGAAGTCATTTTAAGCTAAGTCTTAATGATATGGTTCTTACTACTCCTTGACAGTCCCATCTTATTCTATGCCTGTACTCAGATAACTTTTAAGATAAATATTCTTTTTTAAAATTTCCATTCCTTCTTTTTTCTCTTGATTCTATCTCTTTTAGCCTGTGCTGGTCTCTTCCATCTTGAATGGGACAGGAGGAGGATATGCATGGTGCACTCCCATGATGCTTCCCAATCCAACCAGGGGAACTTCCACCTCTTCACCCAACAGCACCGTCTTCAGCTCAGAGTCTCACTGGGTCCCCATAATGGGGCTAAGAACATTCACTCAAAATGTGTTTGCACCTGAATTTACCTTTTTTAGCATAACCATTTTTTAATGATCATTAATCTACTAACACCTATTACCATGGTACTAATATCCAGTACCACCCACTGCCTTACTTTCAATCCTGTGAGGACATCTGCCTAGGATTTTACCAAGTCACCATTCTCTGAGATTTTGGTAGATGACATCATTGTTGGCCAGTCCTTATGGGGACTAATCCTTCTACTTGTGTTTCCCCCCTGCCTCATTGCCCATCCTCCCCTGGATCCTGCATGACCACTCTTCTTCGCCTGGCTAGAGAGACGACCATTCTTTGAGGGCTTGTCCCCACAGGTCTGTCTCTGACATCTGTTCAGAGAAATTAATTAAGTAGGCTGAGATTGTTCACCTAGAAAAAGGCAGTGACAGGGCTTGAACACTGGTCTTAGACACCATGCTGATGGCACCTTCTCATGATTGAAGTTTGTGTAGAGAAGAGTGAGGGCTGAGGAGGCATCGCTACAAGAAAGAGCAGATTTTTCTTATTTATATCTGTATGTGCTCATGTATATTGAGCAAAGAAAAATGGGGCAAGGAAATTCCCCAGTGGTTTTTAGCTAAACAAAACACGGTTAGTTTAATGAAAAATCAAATCTGTTTCTGATTTAAAAGTGCTAATTCCAAATGCAAACTCCAGTCATTTTGAGTAAAGTTGTTCTGATGCTTCAAATAATAAAAATGATAACTCTATCTGTATCTTAATTTACAGCCTCACAAAATGTTCTACTATAATTTTTCTCCATTGAATGAGGCAATAGATCTAATGTAAAATGTCAAATAAACCCTTTATAAATTTAATATGGAAAAATAAACCATTAAACTTGGTGAGTACTGCAAATTGAAAATGAAACAGGCTGCTTCCCATGGCTCAGAGGATTGTGTCCAAGCTGTTTTGTGACCTGGACCAATAGACACATGCCCACAAATAAGGATGCAAGGAGGGGAACACAGTGGGAAGCTCTTGGGTTGAGTCAGAACTCCTATTTTGTGTTCTGATTCTGTCATTTACTGGCCATGTGACTTGGGGCTTGCTTGGCACTTACCTTTTCTGAGTGTGAAATTTCTAATCTAAGGAATGAGAAACAATTTTCAAGTTTCATTTTGGCTGGGCACTCTGGAGCTCCATGGTTGATGGTTCATACAGTGTTCCAAAAGGCCATAATAATTTGAGGATCTTTGCTAAGCCTTTATTACACCTTCTCTATTATTTAAGCCTTGGTACAAGTGAATAAGACCTGTACCAAGATGGGTGATTTTAGAGCTCTTCTTTCAAAGTTAAAATAAGGTTCAAATATAGATGATTTTGATAGAGAACACAGATATCATCCACAGATAAAAGCTGAAATGCTTTTGTTAAAGACAGAAATAGCAAGAGGACATTAGCATTGACCTGAGATTTCAGGTAAATGACTTCCCTGATGGAGGCTTTCCCTCACTTCTTGTGAGATGTGATGAGACTTGTTTTATGATAGCACAGGTCTCCAAAGTATCAGAATAATATTATGATTCTTAAATATGACTTACTAAACTTCCTGATGCTGGAGTTCCTATGGAAACCATCTCAGAAACAAATAATAAAATTGCTAGTCTTCCAAATGAGCCACTTCTTTAGATATTAAGGGTCAATACTCTCAGCGTTCCTTAACTGCCAATATGGTATGAGTATCTAGTACTATGTTTTGTAATAATGTTTTTAAATGTCTCAAAATCTCAAAATACCTGCCACCAATGTGGGTACATGGAAACTGCTGCATTCAACTATTCACACTATAATAGAAGCAGCTTTTATTCAGACTTTACCAATCTTATTTACTGCAGAGGGAAAAAACAGGAAAAAAAGGCATTACCACCTACTTGAGTAGTTGACTTACATATGGATATAGCTGGGCCATTAGGAGAAAGCAGTACTGTATTTGTCTTTTAATTTAAGGACACAGGAAAAGCTGCATAATTTTGGATAATATTTTTCTTAATGTCTGAAAGAACCACATCACACTTTTTCATATCTGTATTCAACTACCCACATGCATTAGTCAAGAGAAGCTCACTGGATTGTTCAATCTCTGAAACTTCTGTGGATTTTTTTTTTTAACAGAGACTATCTCATTACCAAGTATTTCAAGATAAATTGGTAATTTGTTATAGCATTGTGGTTTGTCCTTGGTGGATAATTTCTAAAAAATTTTTATTGAATAGTTTCCTCACTTCTGCCTTGACTTATTAGCTCACCTGCTCTTTAATGTCAGTTATGAGGATTTGGTGATCAAGATAGATTCAGAACATGCTTTGCCCAGGAAAACTGGGGCTGAACTTGCCCTTCCTTAGAGGAAGGGACAGTGTTGACCTTCCTGCTAAGAGTGGGCTTTGTTCCCACACCACTCACCTTCTCCTCAGTCCAGCTTGACTTTCCTCCTTTCATGTTCCACTACCCCTCAAAAGATGATCCAACTGAGAAATAATTAACAAAAGCCAAGTCCTCTCCTTCCACCAGAAATTTCAATATCTGAGCAATAGGAGTGATTTTTATAAGGCATTCATTTTGTTAAAAGGGGGAGGATAAAGGCTTAGATTTGTTAAGGATCTGTAATACTCAGTTCTTATTATACAATAAAACTTTTAAATCCTTCTACAAAAATTCCTTTTGCCCCCTCAAGGGCTATTTCCATAAAAGAAAATTTTTTTTTTCATCAAACACTAATTTGATATCCTAATAGAAACCTGGGCAGATATGGGGTATTGCCTTATACAATATGCCAATAAATAATTCAAACACAGGGATGAGGTTGTGGCTCAGTGGTAGAGAGCTTACTTAGCATGCTTGAGGCACTGGGTTCAATCCTCAACACCACAGAAAGATAAAAAGTAAAGATACTGTGTTCACCTAAAGCTAAAACACAAAATTTAAAAAAATAATAATAATTCAAATGCAATGCCCATGTGGCATAAATGAACATCTCTGATTCTAGTGTGCAGATGATAAGAAATGGGGAGAGGAAAGAAAGACACAGTGTGGCTACTCAGTTCCTATATAAGAAGCAGGTACTGCTGTATCTGATAACATCTTGCTCACCACTTCACGTTCCCTTGGCTCATCTCTTCTGCCAATCACTGCTGTGGTCACTACTTTTCATAGGCTTCAGTAGAGATGTCCAATGGGTGATGACCATGGATATACCAATCTCACCATATGCCTCAAGGATATGGTCTCCCTATACTTCAAACAATGGCTATGAACTGGTCATTTGGGGTCCTCTTGCCATTGGTCCTCTAATAAAAAAATAGGAATACATTGACAGAGGTAATTTGGCTGGACTGTGGGGATGAGATATGGCCTTGCTGCACAGTGGGTGAAGGAAGAGTGTATCTGGAATCAGGAGCTGATTGCAATACCAGCCTGTGCTTCTGTGCTCAGCATTATTGGCGAGGGGGCAACTGCAGCACCGGTTATTTGTCAAGGGCAAGGTAACTAAGGACTAAGACCTCTTGGAGGCAGAAAACTGGGTCACTATATCTAGCCAAATAGGCAGCTGAAATTCCAGCTGAGGAACAGTTGAATAAAAGGATGTGCAATGCCAATTATTGCTTTGGATTCATCTGTTATAATAGATACTGTGGTTTATTATTCAAATCTTTTGAATTGAACCTTTTCAGAGATTGCTAGAAAATGCCTTGACTATGACCTCATGACAGACTGGACTTTACACACAAGTCTTGGTTTTCTGAGGGTGGACTTGATCAGACATCTCTGTGTAGACTTATATCCTGTTGGCCTCATCCCTACTCCAGCCACTGCGGTGTAACCAGTCTCTTCTAGGATCTGACCATATGCAATATCTGCAATGGACCTTTTGCTTCTTGCCTTGAAGGTTCATTGATGCCACAAGACAGGTTTATCCCTAGAGACTTAATGACCTCACACAAGCACATGCCAGACAGGGCACTAAACACTCCTGGAACCACTCTGATGAATGGAGATGAGAATCTGCAGTGTGTTTCAGGGGCTCCTTGGGTTTCCCATGGGACTGAGCGGCTGTCTCACATAGCCACCCTCAGCTGCAAGATGTATCTTTGTATTGGCTCCTCTTTCCCTTAACCTGGCTTCATACAAGTTCTAAGGATGTATATTCTCAAATGATTAAACTAGAAAAAGGTCTTTATCTCAGTCTTGCTTTAAGGATAAACCAGGAATTAAAATGAACAAGTGCACAATCTACATTTTTCTAATCCCCAAAAGATGATGTTATGGAAATTAAGTAAAGAGTATTAGTTATGGGTTTGTCCCTCAATGTACCTCTTTCCAGAAGATGGACCTTCATGTGTTACCCCTTTGTACACATCCAACAGAGTTCAGGAACTTGATGTATGGTTTTAATGAATGAATAAACAAGTGATATGAATCACTATCAAGCAATGGGCAACTCAGTTCCTTTGTAGCTCCTTGCTGGTCTTGACAACACTACATTGCCATTTCCACAAAAGCACAGAGTTACACACCGTAGACCTTTACAGTCACATCCCCTCCCATGGTGAATCTGAGTCTGAGCACATGACTGGCCTTTGTTAAAGTGACAATAGCAAATGTGATGCAAACTTGGGTTTGGAGAGCTGTTGCTCATTGGGCTTGTCTTCTTTTGCTCTTGAGACTGCTTCTGCTACCAGGTGAAGAAACCTGGGCCAGCCCGCTGGACACACGTGGCTCACTGAGCAAAGAAACACCCCTCAGATGTATGAGGCCCTGGTAGACAATCCAACAGAAGAGAAGATGCCATTTGATTGAAACTGCATGAATTACCCATGAGGGGTGAACAGCGAGAGAATTATCCACAAGGGCCTATTCCAGATTACTAACCCATAAAGCCTCTCATTTTTAGGAATTTTGTTTTCTTGAAAGAGAAAACTGACAGCAGCTCCCACACTCACAGACACATCTTACTGGCTATGATTATGTTACTAAAATGCGATCATGTTACGTACAACCCAATCTAATTTAGTCCAGTTTTTGCCACTACCATCATGCTGTAGGAAGTGTCACACCTTCTGATTTCCAGTAAGCTAATATGTAGTTGAAGAGTTAGAGCTGAGGTTTTTGAGCAAAGAAGCCATAGTACTTAGAGACCTTGAGGTTTGTAGAAACCCTGGAAATCTTTTAATCTTTGCTTTTTATAATTGAAATTTAAAAAATGAGCCAGGCACAGTGGCTCACACCTATAATCCCCAACTCTGGAGGCTGAGGGAGGAAGATTGTGAGTTCAAAGCCAGCCTCAGCAACATAGTGAGGCCCTAAGCAACTCAGTGAGACCCTGTCTCTAAATAAAACACAAAAAAGGGCTGGGGATGTGGCTCAATGGTTAAGGGGCCCCAGGTGTGATCCCCAGTATTAAAAACAAAACAAAATGCAGCACGAGTTACTTTCATCTGTACACTGAACACCGTTATGAAATATATTTTATGCATGTATAAACATTCATATTTTAATTACTTTTTATGAGGGAAAGAAGTCCACAAAGGCAAAAGTTCACAGGGCTCAAAAGTCTCACTGTGGTGCTGGAAAAAGGGCTTGCATTTTATATGTGGATAGATATTTCAAGGTTGCTTTCTGAAAGCCTGGAAAATTTCTCATTTTTGCCAGAAATGGAGGAAGGGTCCTCCTTAACTCACCCTGAAAAAGAATAGGGTTAACCCTCAATTTTTGGCTCTTCTGATGGATACAAAGTGAAGCTCCTTGTTACTTAGTTTGCATTTCTTTCGAGAATGGGGGAGGTTGAAGGTTTTTTTTTTTTTTTTTTTTTTTTTTTTTGTAACTTTACAGGCCAGTTAGATTTGTTCTTTGCATAGTTTCTGTTTAAGAGAACAGTGTGACTTTGCCATAATGGTTGCAAACATTACCTGCCAATTTATTATTTGTACAATGGCATTATGTACAGTACATTTATCACACACAAGTTGTGAATTTTTACTGATTCTTAATTATTTGCTTTGGATAAGATGCCCTAAAGACTCATTTGTACATGTAGTCCTTAAAATATTTTTAAAGAAAAAAACTCAAATGTATACACATATATCAAACATTCAAGTCTTCAATCCTTCTAGAACATTCTATGACATAAAGAATATTTAGAAATTATTTTTAAAACAGATAAACTTGTTTTAAAGTTAAATAAAGAATAAAAAGTGTTTTATTTTTTATCATACACTTTAAAAAACACACAGATATGGTGAACTGAACATAGAATGGGAATAATGGGTATCACCCAGCCTCTCTGCAGTTAAGAAGTTAAAATCCTGAGTTTTCAAACTGGGTCCCCTGGAATCCCAGAGCTCACAGGGGCTCTGTAGCAATTTTTAGAAACAGAGAGGACCATCTCTCAAACAATGAAGACTGACCTTCATCCAGATCCTGTTAATTATGGCTTTTTTTTCACATATCATCATGGCTATGATTTTATTTGAGGGAGGACATGTTTTAGGGGAAAAAAAATATAAAAGCCCTGGATTAGAGAATCTTCAGGTCCCTTTTTATTACTATATGATATTTTAAAAGAAGAGAGGAGGTAAAAGACAGTAGAGGAGGAAAGTGGGGAAAAGACTTCCACTTTAATCTTCACAACAAGGGGTAAAGTGCTGCCAGGGGAGGCCCATCCAGATTTTTCTGGGGCCTGAAGCTAATGCCATTTTAGAATTTCTCTTTAAGAAAGCTGTATTTAGGTATAAAAATAATATTGCAATACAAATAAAAATACAGATATAGAAATGGCAGGGGAGCGGGCTCTGAAGTCAGCCTACCCTGGGATGCCTGGCGATAGCGAAATAACATAGAAACAACTTCAGAGTATCACACAGGGCCTCTAGACCCCAATTAACTGTCCCCAACTCAGCCTCCCACCCACATGGCGAAAGTGCCCGAGGCTTCTCCATGGCTCTTCTCACGTGATGGACAGAAGCAGCAGTCACAAGAGACAGAGTCTCTGCCAAGTGCAGGTAAGAGATCTTTGTGAATTTTATATAAATATATGATCACCTGAATGTGCCCGACACAAGGGTGGGCTCTGAAACTTGAGCTCTGTTAGCCTCTGAGTTAATATCCTCAGATCATCCTGTTTCCAAACGAAGAAACTGAGGCTCAGAAAGGTTCATGATTTAGCAAAGTCTCATAGCTGGTTAGTCGGTGGAGGTCTGGACTCCAACAGGTGCCCTAACTTTATTGGTCAGATGGCTTCTGGAGTCCAGCACAAACTCCTACTCTCCTACCTGTCTCTTGTGGTGCTTTTTGTCTTCAAATAATACAAATGTCTTCCTGGACAATTTTTTTTTTTTAATTGAAAACACAAGGAAGAAGAAAGAAAAATGAAAAGGGTATTTACTTTAACACTGAAGTATGTGAGAGGTGGAGACACACTCTTAAATGACAAATGAGAACTTAGATGATTGGAGTATTATAGGGTTGGGCTGTGGCCATTGTTCCAGGGAATGCTAATTAGACATCAGTGCTGTGATAAGGCTCTTGTGAAATTAAGCTATGGGTGGGAAAGCAACCAACAGTATCTTCTCACTCTTGGAATGCCAGAGTGCAGGCCACCTGGACTGCCTGATATTCCGATTTATCACAGGAGAGGCTGCCTTGCTGGCTCTTGACCGGAGAGGTTGGTTTTCAGGCCAAGACTGCAGTATCCTCCTTGATTCTTCTATTCCCCTATCAGTTGCTGGATGATTTCACCCAAGTCTCCAGTTATTAAGTGAGATAGCATAGTTAAAGCATCTAGTGTTGTTCTATGTCTTTAGTGAACAGAGAAAGGCCAGACTCATTTCAATCATTAAACATAACATGAGAGGGATAGAACGTATTCTTTAAAAACGTTCTAGGCATTCCAAGATCAAATAGAAATATATTGAGTGTAACCAAAGATTTTGAATAATTCATACTCTGCTCACTTTACCTTACTGGGTACAACTGAAAATTGGCCATATTGATTTCTTGCCCAATATATAGTGAGACCTCATTCATCTGACGTCACTGGGGAATGAGCTGTTCACAGAACCATAGAATTTCAGAGCTGGAGAAGACCTTAGAGATTACCTAATCTGTCTCCCTCTTTGTAAATAATTATAATAATTACAACAGCAGCAGCAGCTGTTTGAGCTCTGACTGTGTCTCGTCTCCTTTGCTGAGTGTTTGTAAATGTTATGCCATCTGGTTTTCATAGCAGTCCTATAAGGGACATGTTTCTCTTTCCATTTTACAATGAAGCAAAGTGAGGCTTAGGGAGATTAAAGTCACAGAAGGCTACAGAGTTGGAAACCAGCTGAACAGCCTTGTCTTTGAGCATAGCCACTGTCCTACTGAGTTACATCCATCATGTGGCTCACCCATCCAAAGTAACTTCCTTATGTAGTGTCAACTACCAGACCTGAACTTGGGTCTCCTGTTATCACATCTTCCTACATCATACAAACTCTATGTAAGTGGCTCTTTAACAAAAATGAACTGTTTTCCTTGCTACAAGCACTAAAACTCATTTTATTTAAGTATTTTTTTTTTTGTGTGTGTGTGTGTGTGTGAAAAATCACTCCAAAAGTTATTGCAGTTTTCTGCCTCCTTAATCATACTACATTAAATATAATTGCCATTTCTTGCTGACTCAGGTTTGCTAATTACCTACATCAATCTCTGGATTGTGCTTCACCCACATCATCCCCTCGCCAAAAGATTCCAGAACATTTCCACTGACTCCTGTCTCCCCTTTTACAGGCCAGGAATTCTTACTATTTCATGACTTGGCCTGTGGTGTTGCTTTGCTCAAACTCTAACTGCTCTTCCTTTATCTGAACACCCAGAAGATAAGCAAGCTCCTTTAAACTGGCTGTAGGAAAACTGAAATGGAAGAAACCCAAGCTCTAGAACCCAGCTAGCATTCTTGAGAGGTCTTTAGTTGTTTGAAGAATAAAGTGGAGGTGCCCCAGGGGGTCAGGAAAAGTGCTCTCAGAAGATGCAAGATGTGCAGAGTGCGGGGTGGGGGGGTCCTGAAAGGCACCCAGAGTGACTGGAGTCCAGATGGAGTGATCAGGCAGAAGGAGAAAAGATCAGAGACCATAAGGGACCAAGACTTCAAAGACCTGGCACTTTTACCTAAGGACTTTGATTTAGTCTGGTAGTGATGGTCGTGATGAGGGACATGGAAATAGATGACCAAATTTTATTAGAATTTCCTTTTGGCTATGGTATGAGGCTGAATGAGACAATAAATGATAGAGCAGGGAAAATGAGCTCTCAAGGCCACAGCCTGGCTCCAGAACATGGTCCTTTAGGTAGAAATTGGTACACTCATCAGACAACATCTAAGAAAGTCCTCTTCCAGCTCTGAAGCTATGAGATGCATCTATGAGATGCAAAGAAAAGGAAGATTTTAATTTGACTTAGTGATCTCAGTCTCTACTTGACTACACTGGAAGTTGGTATCACTGCTATACTGGCTGCAGTAAGCGATTATCAATGGCTTTGAAGATGTTCTGACATTTCCTTCCTGTCCTGGTCTGTACACATGCAAAGATCCATGGTGACAGGGGTAAAACACAACCCACTCTGCAGTCTGGAGGCTCAGTTTGTTTAGGAGTCAGGTGATAGATTCTGAGATTAGCCCTGGGTCCTCGACAGCACTATGTGTGGACAAGTGTCCACGTTAAGTGCCTGAACTCTGAAGGCGGAGGGGTTTGATTCTGGCACACTTCTGGGTCTGCACTCTATAATCCAAGCACCTCACTTAACCTGTAGTGACTCAGGTTCCCTTCTCCATCGAGTGAGGGCAGCAATTGCATCTACTTGAAAGTTTGAGGAGGAATGAACAGTTAGAGGCTCTCACTGAGTGCTGGGTAAGTACTGGCCATTACCTTCCCAAGGAGCATTATTCTGGAAAATACCTACCATACTAAAGATGAATCAGAGCTTAGCTTACATTTTTAATGCATATATACTTTTTTATTCTGTGAAATAACTAAAGAACATATTGGCTTATTAATTCAGATCTGACTTTTAAGTATTCTTAATTAAGAAGGAACAGCTCAGATAACCTAGAATCAATATCAAGCCCAAGTTGACGCCATTCAGCCCCTGAATAAGCTGTTCTACGTTCACTATTTTGGAAGGAAATAGATTTGAAGATGCCTAATTTTTCCTAAGTGCGTCCTCCATTGAGCTGAAATCGGATCCCCTATAACATATTTCTGATGGTCCTGAGTCCTGTGTTTGGTTACCAAGAGTAAGCCAAATATTCCTTTCATAGGATATGTTTATCTTTAATGTGATTGTATGATTCTTTGAAATTAGCTTAAAATTCAATCCTCATTAAAGCATGAAGGATGTCTAAAGGCCTTGCATCCCAGGTTCTTTCAAGCAGGACCAAAGAGATGTAAACTTGCAGAGTATTTCTCATTTTCCTCCCATTACCTCGTAAGCCATTCCAGGATGCTCCTCCCCAATTGGTAGATTTTCCTCCAAAACAATTCTTTCCTTCTTCCCAAATGACCACCTCAACCACCAATACACCTAATTAGCTCTTCACTCAGTTATTTGGCATTTGCCACCCTGATAAGCCAACTTGAATCATAGTTTGAGTGACACAGACAACTTCTGGGCACTTTTTGAAGGTGTGTTTCTAAGTAAAGTAGTCATTTCCCCTGGTGAGAACTCAGGCACTGTGGCGTGAGGTGAAGGTGGCGTGAGGTGAAGGGGGCATGTGCAGTCCTGGCTTCCTGGCCGCCCCAAGGCTTGCCACTAAGGCTTGCCGCTAAGGTGTCCCATGAGAGAGAGCCTAAGGGGAGGTGCATAGAGCTTCCAAGACCCACCTTAGGCTGAAAGTTGTGGGATAGAAGAGGGTGTTTAGAAGAGTATTCCCCAGAAGGGCCAGCTGCTTTGGCCATAGCTAACATCAGTTCACCAGTTGAAATGGAAGACATATTTACAGAGGACAATTAGAAAGGACACTCCCCCCCACACACACAATGGTAAAGCTTTCAGGTGATAGAACTAACTAGGAGAAATATTAAAACACCCAGGAACATACTGGTCTTAGTGTGGCATGTGGCCTTTTAGGGGAGAATTAATCAATTTGTTTTTACTCTGTTCTCCTTCCGCACATCTCAGAAACATCCAAAATATAGATTATTCCATGAAAATATCAAGGATCAGAGAAAATTCATTTTCTGCTAACTTTTTTTAACAGTCTATTATCATCTAGGAGGCAGTTAACACAGTCAGCCTTACATATCTGCAGGCCTGCATTTGTGGATTCAATCCACTGCTTACAAAATATTTGAAAGAAATTACATCTCTACAGAACATGTTCAGGCTTTTTAATTGTCATTATTCCATAAACAACACAGTGACTATTGATATAGCACCCATTGTAGTTGGAATTATAAGTAATCCAGAGATGATTTAAAGTACAAATGAGCATGTGCCTAGGTTAAATATAAATAGTATCATGTAATAACATGATTATATCATATGTAATAATATAAGGGAGTTGAGCATCTGTAGATTTTGGACACTTTAACTCTTTTTCTCTACTTTGTCCTGAATTTTGGAGACGGCTATAGTCTGAAAAATGTGACCTTCAAATAATGGTGTTCAAAAAAGAATTTTTTCACTGGTCAATAAAACAAACTACATTTTATTCGACATTCTTAAACCATTGCTGGACCCTTAGGTCATCTTGCCTCTGATTTTCTCACACTGGTCATTGCTTAGTCTCTTAACATCTTGAATCTGACTTGCCTTGTTTTGTGGAGCTATTTATGGAAAGATTTTATGGGGTACATATGTATATTTGTCCTTAGAGTCAGAATCAAAAAATAATCAGGCACTTTCCTGGGAGATTTATAGGGGTTGGAATTAATAAATTAATGCATGGAAGAAGTAGAAATAATATATTCAAGGAGTCTTTTGTTAGCATCCTGGATGTGCTGAGCATCATTTTAGGTCCTATGAGGAAAACTAAAGAAAAGTTAAAAATAGTCCTTTCCTGTCAGCCTATACTATATAGGTCTGTTCACAGAGTCAAAGTATAAATATCTAGGTCAATAAAGTACTATAGAACCTGGATTCCCGGACTCTTGGAAATCTGGAAACGTTATAAAAATGTGCATGCTTCTGAAAAAGTGTCTAAAGTTTTTAATTTTTATTTTTAATTGAATGAAAACATGTTCCACAATTTGGCTCACCACTCTATAATTAAGTAGTACCTGCATTGGGCTCTCATGTGGGCTTTCTTTAGTGTGAGGCTTCAGAATCTAAATATCTCTTATAGGTTCATTAAATAAATGACAGACAGAGGCTTAATAGGTACATAGGGCCACACTGGGTCAGATTCTGTTTGACAGTGGTGAGTTCCACGTTTACATTGAGAATGTTTTGTTTTAGCACAACATCATATGTTGCATTTAATTAATGCTGATTATTTAGAATTAATTAGTTTTATCATTGGGTTTGTATTTAAGTCTGTTTTCTTTTATGATTATGTTAAGAGCAGTAAGAATAAACATTTATTCATAGCTTAATGCTTATGGATGCTTAAGAGAATAATCAAAATAATTCAATTCACTACTGCATGTGTGTATGTTTTTTTAAAAAATGTACTTGCTTGAAAAACCCTGGAAGAGAGTATGGAAGTGTGAGACCCTTGCCAAGAAAGTTGTAATCGTGCCTCCCACCGGGTGTTCAAGGCTGGACTGTAATTGTTCTGTCCCAGTTTGGGAGTCTGTGCCCTCAAGCAGTAAACTGTGCCTGTGAAGGACAGATGGGGCAGTGTCTGCACTCTGCAGCAAACCACGCAGGAGATGGCTGGATCTTAATAAAGGAGTTGGATTTAGAAAGAGGGAAGATTTAGAAGAGGAAAGAACCTCTATTCTTAGAGGTGGGCACAGAGAACAGTCAGGTAAGTGGGGTTTTATGGGACTTTAGAAGGTTGAAAGGAGGATTTATGTCTAGGAGTAGGAGAAACTGGCAGCTAGAGGCCATTTTCAAAGCCTGGGAGGGAGCATCGGGCAGCACAAGGCGATGCGGGTCTAGTAAAGGCCATGATCAGATCAGGCATTGCCTAGGATCTGCAGTCTAAGGCAGAGAAGGAAATGAGCAGGAGAGGATAGGAGACAGAGAATAGCTGGGACAGAGTGAGCCAGCCACCAGGAGGTGGCACTGTGAACTTATCACAGCCTGACATTGTATTTACTTGTCTGTTTCTCTCTTTCCAACTAGAAAGTTCCATGAGGGCAGGGGCCTTCCCTGTATCTCTACACTGTTGTATTCCTAGCACCCGGAGCCCAGGAGACACTCAATGCATATTGATGAACGAGAAAATGCATGCAAATATCTATACAAGTATTATACATATGGGGAAAAAAAAAAAAACTGGAGGGAAATTTCAGAGGAAAAGTTGATTTTTAAAATGCAATGCTGAGAAGAGGTACATTGAAGTTTTAATCTAATATGTAAATTTGGTAAGATACAATAATTTTAAAAGATGCATTGGATTACCTCCCTGTGGTCTGACTGATCTCAGACTTGCTGGGATCTGTTCCTCCCCTACTAGGACAAGTGTCTGTGGGCTTTCCTTTTCTCCTGTCTGTTTATAATAGGCTTTTTGTGAAGTGCTATGATCTGGCTACCAAGTCTGCCTTTTGCTCTATTAAATGAGAAGATAAAAGAATTGAGAAAATCTCTTTCTCTGGGCGAGACTGCTTTCAATTCTCCTAGTATATGTGGATGCAAACTGGAAAGCCTATTTTTGCTCACAGAGGGTGAATATTAACCTGCTCTTACTGTTTGCATTTAGTTCCCCTTCTCCCACCCCCTAAACACAGATGGATGCTTTGGGCTAACTGGGGAGAAAGTTCTACACAGAGACACAAAGGAGCCAAGCACATTAAGATATTTCAAAAAATTTACCTCTATTATACACTCAAAGGATTAGAACTTTAGGGGAAAAAGAATTCATCCACAGGAGGAGAACCAAGGAAATTGAAAAAGGATTTAATAGCAGTCATTATAGATTTGAAGAAGTTTCTATTTCTTCTTCCCTGTAGAAATGGTAGAATGGTAAAACAGAAAGAAAGCTTGGTCTTTATAATCATTCCATCCAGCACCTCATTTTACAGTTGGGGAAAGGAAACAAACAAACAAACAAACAAAAAACCCCAAGGTGTTGAGGGGTGCCATGCAGAAGGTGTCCGTCTCTCCAGAGGGTGGCACAGGTAGATCTAGATGCCAGGGCGATTTTCCAATGGCACATGTTTTTCCACTGGAACTTGTAATTTCTCTTTTTTTAACCTCATGGATTCTGACAGAGCTGCTGGCCACCTGTTGTCATCAGATCATTAGCAAACTAGAGTCCAGTCTTTAACTCACCTCTGGACATTTGCTAAGTGCCAGACATTGGGGTGGGTATGGAAAGATGGCAGGGGACACTGGAGGGCCTGAGAGGGTTGAGACAGCAGACCCCAGCTTCCTTGTGCCCACTGTGCTTGTCACATAAGTGCCAATGACACTTGGGTTTGTATGCTTGAGAGGAAATCTCTGTCCACAGTCTGTGTGTCCGACACCTTCAGAAACGCACTTCCATGTCAGGAAGCGCTGTCATGGAGAGGCACTGAATTCATCCGGAGGTGAGGTGAGCAGGCCAAAGCTTACAGCAATTGTGATTCACCTTGGCTGTAAGTGTCAGAGGGCACTATCTTTGCCCTAGTTCCCTCTCCATTTGGAAGCAACTTGTCTGTGTTTTAAGCTTTAAAAATCCAACTTGGAAATAAAGGTGCGATTTTTATGAAATCCATAGATCTTATATATCTGCAAAAGATCCAGTTTTAAAGTCTCAGGTTTGAGTAATTTTCTTGAGACCCATCAAAGTGTCCATTACTTTATAAAACTATCGAACAGGAAGTCCCTTTGGCATTCAGAATTTTGTGACTGCCCTATCTTTGTTCTTTGAAAGGGCACCACTGGATAATTTCCTTTGCACCCTAAGGAAGGTCAGAGGAAACTGAACTCCATCTTCTTAACAAGTGAAATGCTAAATGGTACCATAGCAATGGATTTAAATAAAAGTCATGTCCATCAATATTCAGCCTCAAGGACCTACACCAGAGTTTCTCAACCTCAGCACCCTTGATATTTAAAGCTGGAAATTTTTGTTTGTTTGCTTGCTTGTTTTATGTTTTGATTTTTGGTAGAGATATCCTGTGCTTTGTAGATTGTTTATTAGCAAGGCTAACTTGTAGATGCGAGGAGTCCCCAGCCATCTCCAAATATGACAATCACAAAGTCTACGTACATTACCAAATATCCCCTGGAGGTCAAAATCACCCCAGACAGCTGAGGACCAGTGGCACAGACAATGCCTAAAAGTCAACTGAGTCTCCATGCCACACAGAACTGAGGGTCCTATAGGCCAGGAAGTAAGAGGCAATGCTGATCCCTTCTACGTACAGCTGGCCAACCTAACAGCTGTGCCTCTGATTCTTATCTAATGCTATTACAGTGGTTTTGGTCAAACGACATGAAGAGTGAGCCCTTACCATGTGCTATCATGTCAGAAGTAAGCATTCATTGCTGGTACAATTGATACTAGCAGATCTGTGGCTACGGCTAGAACTACTCTCAGCATTCACTAGTGCCTTATGGGCCTGATATCACTGGGGGAATGGGGGTGAAGGATAGTGTTTTTAAAAAATAAAGCCTATTCCTTTAAGCATGAAGCTTAAAAGTGTTCTACCCACTTAAACTTGATGGCTGACTTTGAAAGTTTCATTTGATTTTATAAATATGCCACATTCCCCTAACTCATGATCACTAAAGAGTGATCACTAAAGAGTGTGCCCATGGAGTCCTGGTCCCTTCACCATATTCTTCTTTCTCATGTTCACCAAATTTCGGGTAATCAGTTCTAGGAGGAGTTCACTGTGAAGACTTCAGCTCCATGCACATTAGTAAAGGGCACAGCGCACAAACAGGATAGGAAGACAGGACTTTCTCAAAGACTCTTGCTTGTTAATAAAACTTCAGGTACAGGTATGAATACGTATTATTCGCTTTGAGCTTAGCATCTGCATAGAAATATTTTCTCATGGCTTTTTATCCTATTGGTTTTAAAGATCAAAATAAGACAATTCTTGTTATGGTTTGGATGTGCGGTGTTCCCCCAAAGCTCACGTGTGAGACAATGCAAGAAGGTTTCCAGGAGAAATGATTGGGTTATAGCCTTAACCTAATCAGTGAATTAATCCCTGATGGGATGAACCGAGTGGTGACTGGGGGCAGGTGGTGTGTGGCTGGAGGAAGGGGTTCACTGGGGGCGTGGCTTTGGGGTACAGATTTTGTATCTGGAGAGTGGAGTCTCTCTCTCTGCTTCCTGATCACCATGTGAGCTGCTTCCCTCTGCCACACTCTTCTACCATGATGTTCTGTCTCACCTGGAGCCCCAAGGAATGGAGCCAGCCTTCTGTGGACTAAGACCTCTGAAACCCCGAACCCTCAAATAATCTTTTCCTCTACAATTGTTCTGGTTGGGTTTTTTTAGTCACAGTAGTGAAAAAGCTGACTAAAACAACCCCCAAACACAAACTGGATTGGGCTCTGGCTTTGTCATTATACTCTACATGATCTCGGATGTGGCACCTTCAGACTGTCCCCTCATCAGAAAAGCAGGAGTAATAATTTTCTTTTCTCCCAGAGTTTTTATGAAAAGATATATGAGAAGCTGCTACAGGAATCCTAGGGTTTGATAGAAAAGTAAGGTATGGTTCTGTCCTCTGCTGTCAGCACCATGGAAACTATCATTAATAACAAGCTCAATATTCTGAATAGCATCCTGCGTTAAATAAACAGGTTAACATGGATAAGCGGAGGGAGAGAGCTAAATTCCTCTCAGACAGAGACCTTATCACCACTGGGAAGTCCTACAGGTGGAATATTTTTGCCTTGTTCAGGAACAGAAGGGAACATTATGAAAATACTCAGAAATGAAAATCTTTTTATCCAGTGCACATCTCCATGTGCTCTGTCCACAGCAGGTATACCCATGTTATCTGTGAAATCACCAGTGGTGAAATTGCCTAGGCATTAAATTGTTATGGAAACATTTGGCTCTATCACATGAAAAAAATGCAAATATACTTTGCCTTTATGTTTATTAGAGTTCAACTCCCTTGATTATCGTTTTGGAGGAAGTGGGTAACATCCTCAGAGTAGTCCAATTCATAAAAGATAAAACAATGCTACTCTGCTCAGGGAATAGCCTGTGAGAGAAACAGTTCTCTGAAAAAAAAAAAAGAAAGAAAGAAAGAAAGAAAGAAACACTGTTACGTTTAGCCTGGGTGTTACCTTACAATTAAGAGAGCAAAGACTTTGTTTCTGGTGTTCGCTGCTTCTCTAGAGCATGTGACACAGGGCCAATAACATAGCACTGTGAATAAATGAATGAATAATGAGAGGGAGAAAGGAAGGAAGACAGGAAAGAAAGAAGGGAGGGAGGAAGGGAGGAGATGAAGGGTGTTTGCTTTCCATATACTGTGCTGGATTCTCTTTTAAAAGCCAAAATGGACCACCTGGACACACATATAAATATCAGTCAAACGTGTGTGCTAATTTTTATTTATATTGGAAAAAAAGAGCTCACTTTTTCAGTGAGAACCATGTATTAAAAAATAATCCAAATTCTCCAGTATCATTTTTCATGATATAGTGTCATTAAACTTAGAATCTACAGATCTCAACAGTATAATATAGATAGATGAGGCTAATATAGTCACATTTTTTTCTGGGCTGATTCTAGGATGGACACAACTCTTTTCCATTTTATGATTAGCATAACTTTGTTACACATTATTCCACTTTCTGTCATCAAAGACAGATTCAGACCCATGACTGCCTCAGTTCTTTATCTTATCAAATAGTGTCCAGGCAGCTACTTCTGTATTGTAGGGTGAAGTTTGGGCTCAGCCAATGTGTGCCTTTTTGAAAAGCTCAGAAGGTAGTCCTCCTCACCTCTGCCTTTGGTTCTAAGGTAAACTCCGGATCTGCTTGGCTTGGTATTGCAGTGAATTTGCATATGGAATTCATTTCTTCCTGTGCCCATTTTTATGGGGGTCCCATATCTAATTCTACTCCTGTCTTACCTGGGTCTAGCCTGGGTCTCTTGGCCAGAAATGTGAATTCTATGATTAGACCCCGTGCAAGTAAGATATACAAGAAAAACAGAAAGAGCTGGTCTGTTTTTCCCTGTGTGTTTGGAGCAGGGGGGCATGGAAAGGAAAGAGAGGCGCCTGGCATCTGAAGGAAGCCAAACCAGAGACAGAGCCCACGAGAGCCAGGCAGGGTTTCCAGTCCTTCCTGGGCTCTTCTCCACCCCCGTGTGCTGAGGGAAATCCTGGATCCTCAGAAAGCCAGCTAGTAGCTTTAACACCAGGAGTGTCGGGCTACTGGCAGGGCAACTGTCCTAACGTAATCTGCCTACAGCACGATGCCTGTGAGTGACGGAACACACCTTCCTGTTTCTTTATCCCCTCAGCACACTTCTGAGTTCAGCTGCAGTGGAGGCGGACTACTTCAAGCACAACGGCATCTTCTCCAATCAAGCACCTGCCACTCTCCACAGGATTTCTTGGGCTCAGAGGGAGCCTGTTCTGCTGCACCCAAGAAGAACTGGCAAGTGTGTCTAAGTTAAGCTCCTCTGAGTGCACCCTGGGTGGAAATCAGTGAAATCATCTCCGTGTGCCACAGGTATCTCAGGCTTCCTGTGGGGTGGAGCCCAGGCACCCTCAGCAGTCCTCACTGGTGAGTGCATCCCTCCTGTTTTCTCCCTTCTCGGTCTCTTCATCTCCACTCCCTCACGTAGGCCTTCCATGATCCTCTCCCGTGTAACCCACCTCCAGGTAAGTCTCAGTCTCAGGATCACTTTAAGGAAAATCAAAACTATAACTGAAGGCAACTTTTCTGATATAACAAGACTTCATGAGAGGACTCTGCAGTAACATGGCTGACACCTTCCCCTCATGTATGTGTCCCACCTAATACCACCTGAGGTCAAGGAGTGGGGAGACCCAAGCAATTAGCATTCAAATTCTGCTGTGTAATGTGGCCTCAAATGCTACTTGGTGAAGTCTAACTATATTCTTATTACAAGTCTCTTGGAATACATTTTTAAAATGTCAGTGAAAGTTTACTTTTTGTGTGTGTGGGCTTTTAAACAGTGTACATACCTGTCTTTGAGAAATGCTATCCATGTGGTCATCTTTAAAATGTGGATGATGGAGAATATACTGAGAAAACTTAAAATGCACTTCCAATCTATTTTAAGTCTTAACTTGACAGTTTTTAAGACCTTAGGTTTGATCTCTAGGAATTCTGAACGTTGATTTTCTGAGCTATGAAATGTGAAAAAAAAATGTGTCAGGCATAATTCGTAGAAGTAAAAAGTTTACAGTGTTCTCTTGACCCCATAGTTGATGGTGTGTAAAAAACTTAAATATGGCTTCTGTCTTAAGAGAAAAAAAAAACAAAAAAACAAAAGTAGAGATCAAGCAAAAGTCAAAAAAAAAAAAAAAATAGACCAAGCTGTTTGGAAATGTCTTCATTCTTTTTCTTAACACTTTGACATTCTGGAGGGAGAATATTAATTCTAAGCATGTGACTGTGCCATCTTCCCCAGCGAGGCTCATTTTATCTACTATGCCTGAACTCAAAGAGGTTTTCATTTTCACTTAAAAAGTCTAATTGATTGGGTGAGCACACACCGAAATACATCTCAGAATGTATTGACCTATATACTCCAGGTTCTAGTTTTTACTCATGGTTGAGGCAAAAATGAACATTAGCCTTTAAAATCATGACCTTGTTAAAAATCATTCCTTCAAGCAAGGAGCACTAAGCCATTATGAGAGTATTTGAGTTGATTATATATTTTTCTTAAATATGGCTCTTGTCACTGATTTAATCCTCATGAGTGAAACTTCACCTCCAGCCTGATATCTCCATTCCAGAAAGGCTGATTATAGCTTCTTTGCCACACTCTCATAGAGTATTAGCACTTCAAGGGATCAGAGAGACTACTTCATTTTCTTCTGCCATCTTAGTTGCCAAGTATGAAGAGAAAATCCAAAGAAAGGAGGTTATTTGCCCAAAGTCATGCTGTGAACTTGATGAAGAACTCATGCCAAGGGTCTGGACATCTTTAAAAAGCTTTCCAACAACCTTTTCCAAAGCATGTTCTGGAACATTGATCCCTAGACATCCTGAGGCCCCTGACCCCCAAGATAAAGCTTCTGCTGTAAAGTAAGTTCACGAAACAAGCTCATATTCGGATATGAAAGTCTTGACTTAATGGGGTTTAAAAGTATATTTACTGAAATAACCTGGCCACAGAGAATTTCTTCTCTCCCTATTTATGACTGATTATCATGTTTCCTTGTAATGGTAAGAGGCACAATCCTATTAAGTCAGGACCTTCCAGGATAAGGTTCAGGGCCTGGAATTTATGATGCCAACACTCAATCTCCAGTGTCTGCCTGCCCGCATAGCTGAGTCTTCCTCCAGGTGTTCACCTGCTGAGTCACAGCTTGCCACCTTCCCTTTTCCCCAAGAATCCAGTATCACCTCTCCTTTTCCATGTGCCTTTTTCTCCACTTGGACTGTTTCATTGAGAGCTGTTTTATCTTCTCCTTTTTATCTCTCTAGTTCTGTCTACCACTGTCTGTCTCTCTGTCTTGCACATAAACACATGTGTGCACACACGGAGACACACATGAGCCATTTACTGTTTAGAAGGCCTATGACAGTGTGTGCTCTCTGATCCTTTGACCTAGAAAAGATGATCAATCATATTAAAGTTACACCCTTGATTCTCAACCTCAAGATGGGCAAGACTATTATGTAACAATGAGTGTTATGAAAAAATTAAGAGTAAGGACAGATTGTCCCTTATATAGTCTGTGATCTGTTGGTTGCTCCCATTCCTACCAGAACTGCCAGTTGAAAGCTGCCAATCCCTGAACGTCCCCATTGTCAGAACTTCCCCAATGGTTGACTCCATCCCCATTTCTTTGCCTACCGACAGGATTCAACAAGCAGTTGTATCACTTCTGTAGATTTGCTCAGATATAAGTGATTGGAAACATTTTTAATTGAGGAAATTATTCAGTAGGAATTGTTACATAACTCAGGTTAACACTCCCTCTGAAGACAATAGGGTCACCATAGTTGTGGCTTCTATTTTTGCTCCTTTTTCTTGTTCCCCTCCAAGAGATTCATTCTGGAGGAGAAATTTGTGAGGGGACTCCTGTGCTGCATTGACTCAGAAGGGACCCTCAGGGCTGCCCTATAGTGCACTGAGACCTGCAGCTAGACTTTTAGATGTTCCTTCTACACAGAGTATTCCTGCTGCACTGGGGGTATAGACCTGAACTATCTAACACAGATCTCTTCAGATTCCCTGAGCCAGGAGAGAGCCATGCCTGGCTAAGTTCTTCCAGCTCACATGTTCCCCTTAGGAGACCTCTGACTCCCACAATTGAAACTGCATTTTGTTCTGGGAGTCTTGGGGCCACCCCTGGGTTGGGCCATAAGAGACCCATGATGTGCTCTTCAACAAGGAAGTGGACCTGCAGTCCCCTTTAGCAAAAGCATTGTTTGCGATCCTCTAGACATAGACAAGGTGCCAATGAAACACAGTTACCGTTTGTGGAGCTTTGTGAGCACAGCTCAAAGTTACATCAGGGAAGAAGAAGAGATCTCTCTCACCTTTCTAAAGTCATCTGTGTAACTCTAGCTGACGTAAGTAATTTCAACTGACTAATAAAATGTTTGATTGAATATCTAATTCCCAAGCAAAGCAAAAATTTACCTCAGTCCTTCAATATTGTAGAAGATTATCTGTGACAAGTTGGTAGTATTAACTATAATATTTGTTACGAGAGGTAACCTGGAAGAACGTCTGTTTTTTCACCCACAATTTATGACTTCATAATGTAAAATAGATGCCCTGTGCGAGGAGCTGGGCATAGGAATACGAGAACCGCAGGGTGAAATAAGGAGGGCGCACAAGACAGGGGTGTACAAAGCCAGCACCCACAGTGTCCCCACACGGCTCAGAAGGGCAGGACAGAGAGAGGCCAGGTGCTCTGGAGGCCCAGGGGAAGCACCCACCTGCAGGGGCTTAGGGCCAGCTCCCGTGGGGAAGAGTCTAGCTGCCTCTGCAGAGAAACAGGAACCAACAAGTAAGGGAAGAAGGTGTGTGAAGAAGGATCCCCGCTTCCTGTTATCACTCCCTTGTGTAATCTCCTGGCTTTGAGACTGGCTGGGCCCAGTGACTGGCTGCTAAAGAATACAGTGTGGCAAAGTGAGGTCTTCTCCAGGATTAGGTTATAAAAGGGCTGTGGCTTTTGTCTTGGATTCTCTCTCTGTCTTCTCTCCCCCACAACAGCTCTCTGCACCCTGGCTGTGAGTGATCCAGGCTGCCAGGTGGTAAGTGGTCCTATGAAGAGGCTATATGGTAAAGATAAAGAACTGAGGTCCCTATCAATAACCAGCAAAGACCTGCCTCCTGCCAACAGTGTATGAGTAAGTTTAAAAGCTCTTCTTTACCTACTTTGATCTTTAGGTACAGCTCTCACCAAGATTAATATTTTTGTTGCAGTCTTATGAGACTCTGGCCGGATGTACCCACATCAATTTAGTCTGAATTCCTGACCCACAGAAACTGCAAAATAATCATTGTGTTTTATGTTAAACTACCAAATTCTGGAATAATTTGTCACTCGGTATATATAGCTAATATATAGATGAATTAATTTGGTTGTGTTTATTAGTTTGCAATTCATTTACAAATGCTTATCAAATATAATGTCTTCCCTCACAAGTGAATGATATAGAGTAAGATATAGAATTTCCTTTCTTCAAGAAACTTGCATTTGGGAGATTATTATATTTTTTTAATATTTATTTTTTAGTGGACACAACATCTTTATTTTACTTTTATGTGGTGCTGAGGATTGAACCCAGTGACCCGCGCATGCCAGGCGAGCGAGTTACCGCTTGAGCCACATCCCCAGCAAGAAACTTGCATTTGGAATAAGATCTTTTTTGTTAAACCGGAGCCTTCTGAAGTTTGAATGGGGTCAAATCATCTGCTGTACATATTTCTCAGTGGATTTTAAAAAGGCATACATCTGAATATTTCCCTCCAAAATACAGACATCTGTAGAACTGCACATAAATATTTTCTGCTCTGTACCTTACAAGACATTCATTGTTACCATTTCACTGTTCAATTCCAACTTGCCCACTTGAACTTTCCCTTTTGCTTATAGTATCCACTGCAACTTTGGTAATGATTCTAAATATTGTGAATGAAAATCATATTGTGAATTGAATAAAGGAAGATGCACATTTGACTTTTGTCCTAACATGCTATTATTTACTGATTGCTTCATTCATTCATTCATTCATTCATTCATCTTTTCCCTACACACTGATTGAGAACATAGGTAGAGAGATTGAATAATGGTTATTAGGAATACCAAGACATTCCTTTAAGTATCAATGAAAGCCTAAAACAGAAATCAAGAAAGTATATGCTAAGGTCTGAATATTTATATCCCCCATGTTCATATGCTGAAATCCAGTCTCCCGAAGTAGTGGTTTTAGGAGGTGGGGACTTGAGGTGATTAGTCATGGGGTGGCACCCTCAATATTGGGATTAGTGCTCTTATAAAAGAAGTCAGACAGAGACTGCTAGAGCCCCTTCCACTACACAAGACCAGTGAGTGGCAACATCTGTGAGCCAGAAAATGGGTCTTCTGCAGACACCAGATCTGCCAGTGCCTGCATCTTGGAATATCCACCTTTCAGAATTGTGGGAAAGATATTTCTGTTATTTATAAGCCCGTGGTATTTTGTTATAGCAGCTGGAAGAGACGAAGACAGCATATATGACAAATGGACAATATTTAGAACTGAACCACTACATAAATGCTCTATGAGAGGTATAACCGACAATTCTAGTAGTAAAATGTGAAAATAATTTTTAATAAACAGATTCAAGAAAACCTCATAAAAATGCCTTGGCTGCACATTTCCACGGGAGGCACGTGAGCTCAGATACACTCCTGGCCTCCCTCCATATTCTCCTCACCCCACCTGACCCCACCTCCATACTTATGGATCCCAGGGAGTGAAAAGGGAAGGCGTTCATGTTTTTGTGAGTTTGGAAGGAGAAACAGCTGGAATAGATTAATCTGGAGTCTTATTTCTGAATTGATTCCATATCTTCTAAAAGAAAAAAGGGTCATATGCTTTTAAGGTCCCTGAACAAAGTGATCAGCAGAACTGTGGTCCACAGAGAAAGGAGAATATCATGAACAAAAACCATGAAGGAAGCAAGTTTAGAGCATTCTGTACCCAGAATCCCAGGAAGGGGAAGCAGCTCTATTTGGTAGGAATGCGAGGGTCATACATGAGAGACATGGGAAATCAGCCTGCAGGGGTGGACCTGCTGGACCCTGGATAAGACCAGACCAGGGACTTCAAACTTGACTTGGAGAGGAAGTCGGAGCTATTGAATTTACCGGATCAGAGGGGCGATTCATATGAATTTGGTCAAAAACATTAGTTTTACTGCCGCCATCTACTAAAGACTGGGCCAGTCATTAGCAACAGAAGGGGCATCTGCTCAGAGGGAGACAGAAATGTGAACAGCCAAGCGCTAGGGTAAAGAAGACACCAAGCAGAAGACGCCTGGAGGCTCTCGAGGGTTAGGAAAGAAACATACTGAAGATGACACTTTCGTAGGAGAAGAAATGGAGAATATAGTGAGGTGGACTTTTCCAGAAAATTTCAAAAATTCTTACAGGAAAGTTAGAAAGCTCATTTGTGTCTCATGTTCTTGATAAGTTCTGGCAACCCCAAGGCTGTGCTGCTTTCTCTTAGGAACAGATGGGAAGAGTCCCCAAGTATAGGCCCTTCCATTTCACTCTGGATTTCCTCCTCCTTGGAGGTGATATGAGCCCCTGAGCCCTGGAAACATACAGAAGTCCCCTTTGCCTGTCCTTCCCCTAACAGACTAGGTGTGACACTGTAGTCATGAAGGGGAGGGCTCAGAGGTGGCACTGATGTGGCCCTGCACCTTCCTCCAGACTGTGGTGCTTCAGTTGAAAACATGGCAGACAGGATGGTTCTTCTGGGAAAATCAGACAAAGTAAGAATCGTCTCTGCCTCCATTTGATTTGATATCATGCAGGAGCCACAACAACACATTCCTGTAGATAATTTGCAATTAATTTCCCTTCAGAACCCCTGATCTGAAATGCCATGGAAATACATCACACGGCAGATGCACCTTCAGTCTCCCTGTGGGCTGCCAAGCACGTGGGCTCATGAGAATATTCACTGAGTTTTCATGTCCTGGCTTCCTGTATTTGTAATATTTTGCTTGAAATGTAGTCACTGGATTCTTTGGAAAGCAATGAGGAAAAGAAGCAAATGAGAAGAAAGTGAAGAATTTTAAAAAAGCAGATAGATATGAATTTTATAAAAAATTCATGTGCCCAAATAGTATTGAGAATGACTTAGACATGGAAGAATGGCTTCTTCCAGTGCGAAACATGTAGATGCAGGGATTTAGATACTTAGAAACTCATAATGCTGTCTAATTTCTGTTTTCAATACAGTTGAAAAATATTTGTTGTTCTGAGTCTATTTTTCTTTTAAAAATAATCACAAAGTACATGTATATATTATTGGTAGGCATAATAATGGTCCCCTAAAGATATCTATGTCCTAATCCCTAGAACCTGTCAACATGCCACCAAAAGGGACTTGACGGGGTGATTATGTTAAGGACTTTGTGGTGAGAGATTATCCTGGATTATAAGGGTGGGCTTGGTATAAACACAGGGTCCTTAGAACTGAAAGAGGGAGGCAGGAGGGTCCTGTAAGAGATAGACTTGCTGGTTGGAAGGGGGAGGCAGGGCCCTGGAGCCAAGGAACACAGGACAAGACAAAGGCACAGAGTCTCCCTTGGGACCTCCACAGGGAACCGAGCCCTCTTCACAACTTGATTTTTTTTTTAAACTTTTACTTGTAGATGGACACAATACCTTTATTTTGTTTATTTAGTTTTTATATGGGGATCAAACCCAGTGCCTCATGAGTGCTAGGCAAGCGCTCTGCCACTGAGCCTCAACCCCAGCCCCACACCTTGATTTTAACCCAGTGACACCCACATCCATCTTATGGTCCCCCAGTCTGCAAGACAAACCCTGTATTGTTTTAAGCCACTCAGCTGGTGATCATTTGTTAGAGTAACAATAAGAAACTAAGTCATGATCGTTTGTAAAGTCTATTTCAAGGGAGTTTGAGGACGAGAGGTTTGATAATAAAATCAAAGCAAAATATCTGAGGTTGGAAACTGGACTGGGCACGCTTGTTCAGAGCTAGTTGTTTCAGCATTTGTAGAATTAGATAAAATTTGAGAGAGAGTACCCTGCCCACTTGAAGGCTCGAAGGAAAGTTTGTGGTCTAGAAAAACACATGGGCGTTTGTTTGCATGGGCATGTTTTCCTAGCACATATGTGCTGAACTGCAGAAGACATGCACAGAGTTAGGAAGACGCAGCACAGGCCCCCACATCTGGACCTTCCCAGAGGAAAGAGGTCAGCATCTTGCCCTCTTCTGCTCTGTCTTGTGATCTTTATCTCCTCTCTTCTCTCCTTTGTTTTTTCTCTCTCCAGTCCCATTCTCTTTGTTCTCTTTGGCATTCTCTTTTGTTACGTTGGCTACCATGTGAAACCCAAGTGAATTTAATTTTATTTCTTTTTGTAGTCCTGGGGTTTGAACCCAGGGATGCTCTACCACTGAGCTACAGCCTGAGGCCATTGTTTCATTTTGAGATAAGGTCTTACTAAGTGGCTCAAGATGGCCTTGAACTTGTGATCTGCTTCAGCCTCCCTAGTTGCTGGGATTACCTTACAGACAGGAATCACAGTGCCCGGCTGAAATCAACTTTCGTAGTTCTACTTCTTAATAAAGGTTTAACTTTTCCTGTATTCAATATATTTTTATTCTTTCCTCAAGTAGAGTACAGTACATGGATAGCATAGATATTTTCAGAAAATCTTTCCATTCTGTGTGACAATTTTGACAGTTACTGTCAACAATAAAATTTGCTTTTTATAAATTAACAAATGCACTTAAAAAAAAAAACAGAAAATGTGTCAGAACAACAGTGGTTATTTCTCGATGATGCAATGGATGATTCTTTTTCCTTTTTATATTCTTTCCAACTTTCAGAGGTTAAATGTCTCCATTTCCTGAAAACATTCTTTTCTGAAAAGATAGTATTTTAGCCCTTTTAATGTCTTTTTATAGGACACCAACATGATGGGGGTGGGGGTAGGGGGACTCTCTACTAATTCCACTCCTCAACGTTATTCCAGTCTTTCTAAGGACCTTTTATGGATGTGAAGTTCTAACTTTCAGGGACCTGAATAGAATATCTTCACAAAGAAGCCGCCAGTCCCAAGAGGGCCTGATTACTGCCCCAGCAGGACTCTCCCACTCCCCTGCGGAAGAGCCCCAGGCCCTTGGGGCTCTGGTCCGGACTGTCCTTCACTGTAGTTGTCCTGAAGTTGTTTTGCGACTCTCTCGCTGGGTACTAATTGTGCACTTGCAGAATACCTCTCCAACCTCAGCGGATGGATACTCCAGCGCCCAGGAGGGCTTCCCTTCCGCAGCTGCTCACCTTCGCCCTTGGCCATGGTGTCTGTGTTGCGCGTCTTTTCCCAGGTACTCGCCACCGGTTCCCAGCACAGGAGGAAACGGGACTCAGACGCTCTCTGTGCCCCGCAGACCTCCCGCCTACATGGGATGGCTCCTTCCAGTGGAATGGGCCTTCGCTCTCCAGTCGGCCTCTGAAGCACCAGGCATGTCGCTTCTGAGGACCTGTGGACCCTATTCCATAATTTTACTCTTGAGTATCTCAGCAGCACTGGTTCCACATGTTAATTGGATTCCTTGTGTCTTGTTTTCTGAAGGAAAGATGCTTGTGAGCTAAATCTAGCGATATAGTTCACATTATTGGGAATGAAAATGAAGAAAACACCTGAAATTAAAGGCTTGGAGTTTTCAAATTCTAAGTAAATTTGTGTGCATCATTCTTCACTGTCTACCTTAGGCTGGTATGACTAAAAGTAATGTTACTAAGAATCTCACACATGCACACTCACATACACACATACATATTGTATAAATATATATACGTAAGCCACAGGGAGAAATTTTCACATACATGTCATCAGAGTGTGGTCATGGGCTACAGTGGCATGGCTTTAACCCCGGCCCACTTAGAAGGCTGGATTTGCAAATCAACTCTAAATGTGTTTTCCTCCCCTGACATTTGTAAGGGGATTTTTAATGCTGGCCCCTAATAATGTTTTGTAGTTAACCAGCATTTTAACACTGAAGTAAGCAATAAATTAATGCTTTAACACTTTTTTAATTGAAAAGATTGAGAAAGCTAATTAATTTATAAACTGTACTTAGTGAATCATTCTGAGTCTATGATTAATTTTGTCTATTTTTTTGTCCTACACATGAGTAGCTTTATAAAAAAAAAGGTATAAAACATACAATTAGCAGTAGGTAATTTTTATCAGCCTCTGGAAATATTTGTGCAATGACATTATAAGAGTTATATTAAATTTTATCTGAACATTTCAAACAATTTTCAACCTTTCATTAATTCATGTAGATTTTGTAAATCTTCTGTCCCTGCTGTTATAGGAGCACTAAAGGGTCAGACTTTGATTTTCTAAGAAGAAAATATGGTTATTCATTTTTGAACCTATATTTATATTTTACTCTGATTTTTATTTTTCATTTAATAATTATTATACTATCCCATAACTACCACCTTAATACACACCCTCAATATTTCTCAGCTGGAGATCTGTTGAATTAATTAGCCTTTTGTAGGATTGGTCTTAGATCCTTCTCTGTAGATGATTTTCTTGCTGTCCTCAGTGTAAGTAAATTTACTTAATACAACAGATATTCACTGGGTACCTATTAATGTGCTGGGAACTGCATGAGGTGCCAGGTGACAGGAATGAGCATAACAGGTAGAAATTCCTGAGTTCATGTGATTGACATTCTAATTGCATGAGACAGGGAATAAAGCAGATGAAGAGGCACATTGTACAGTATTTTAGAAAGTGATAAATGTTATGAGAAAAAAAAGCAAACAAGGAAGAACCGGAGAACGGAGGTGAGGGGATTATAATTGTAAGCACGGTTGACCAGGAAGATCCTAGGGAGGGGGTTACATGTGAGCAAGGACTTGATGGGGCAGTGGGACATTCCTCCAGGAAGATCTGTGGGGGGAACAGTAGGTCAATGCATGTCTGCCCTGTATATTGGACAGAGGAAAAAAAATAAACCTTGTGTGGCTGAAAGTAAGAGAGGAAGGAAGAAAGCAATGGGAAGTCCAGGAGAGCCAAGACTGGACAAGTGTAGTTGATGGTCTTTAATGTATGAGGACTGGGAAGCAGAGTTGAACAGGGTGGCTCTGGCCACTGTGATGACAGGTGTGGCCAGGGTGAAGCAAGTAGACCAAGGAGGCGACTGCACAACCTGACCAAAGGACATGGCATCTGCACCAGAGTGACAGCAATGGCAGCGTGAGAACAGATTGGCAGTGGGGTGTGAGCACAGAGAGGGGCAAAGATGGGTTGGCAGCTCAGCACCTGGCACAGCAGTGTGCCCATTCTGTTATTTCCACTGGGTGAGAGAGTTCTTCTCACAGAGTTGGACGATCTTCTTACTTCTTTCAGTGTCACACACTAATCCTCTTTAGTTCAAATCTTACTTTCTACGAATCTTAACCTGATTAAACTTGCATGATTCTAAACACACCATTAATCTGCATTTCCTACAACCTGTGGCTAGTTTATTCTATGCCTCTGTCCTCACTGAACTAAATCTCAAGCTTTTTAACAGGTATGTGAGAGCATAAAAAGTATATATATGTGGTGTATATATGTGTATGCATATCTATGAATATGTATATATATATATTCAGATACATAAATATACATAAATATGGAAAAGCATGTATAGAGTGGATTTTTAAAAGTAAATTAAATTTTTTAGATCTGAAAACTTAAAATCAGCTTAAAAATCTATCCATGTGTAAATACACATAAATACCTGTTTATGTGCATTCTGAATATAAAGTAAATAAAATATAAAAATAAAATACAATATATGTGAAAATATATTTACATTTATTTATTTATCTATATCTACATCATCTGTATCTATGTCTTGTCTCTTCATCTATCCAAAAATTACAATCTACTTACAAAGTCTGAAATTTGTTTTTCATTGTTCTGAGTTGCTGATACAATATTATGATAATGACTAGGCAGTTATACGAGCAGCCTACTATCAGTAGATTTTTTTTTCATGTGGCATAAACATTACTTTCAATAATATGGTATTTTTCTTAAACAGGCTTAGGATTTTCTTGAGTAGATTTATGACTTTTGCAGAGTCTCAGCAGAGATTTGGACCTGGATCCTGACAGGCAGGGAGCTCTGGCTTCTCACAGAGCTAGTGCTGGCCTTCAGATGAGGGTAGACCAGCAGCATAGGCCTTCAGGGGTGGCCACTAAAATGCAAAATTGACAACTAGCGGTTGTCCTGGCTGGTAATTGCTTCTCTCTGGTGCGAATGCAGATTCCACTGGGAGCGAGTTAAAACAGGAGTCCAGCTTTCATGGGAGTAGATTGAGGTGAAAGCTGGAGGCAGAACAGGAAGGCTTAGGGCCCCTAAGAGGGCTCTGCATCCCTGGAGAGCGGAGACGGCCACAGAGCAGCAGCCTGTGCTCTCTGCTCCCCAGTTTTCCTTCAAGCCCTGTGTGGGGTAGGAATGTGACACTTGCTTCTCTGATTGCTGTGATGTGATCCCTGTGGTAACAAGAGTTCCCCTTCACACATGGACTGATGACTGTCAACATGTGCTGTCTTCACCCCTGGCAAGATGAGTGGAGAGCTGAGGTTTGTTTTGTGGAAGAGAAAAATGGACCGCAAAGAAAGAAAGAAAGGCTGAACCACATCTGCACACTTATTTATCGTATCTTTACCAGCGCCTACTATTTTCAGGGAGGTGTGCATTGAGAGAAAAGCAATTAGCACACAGTCCCTTTCCTTAAGATTGCAATCTGAAGACCCGTTGTGGTGACACACATCTGCAATCCCAGTGGCTTGGGAAGCTGTGACAGGAGGATCGTGAGTTCAATGCCAGCCTCAGCAACTCAGTGAGATCCTGTCTCTAAATAAAATATATAATAAAAGGGATGGGGATGTGGCTCCTTGGTTAAGCACCTTTCAGGTCAATCGCTGGGTAAAAAAAAAAAAAAAAAAAAAAAAAAAAAAAAAAAAAAAAGTATTGCAATCGGGTATTTGGAAAAACAGCTATTTCAGATAGGACTAGAAATTTAAAATATAGTAGTATTTAATATCTGGTTCTTTAATTCCTACTTCATCTCGCTTTTCTACATTTTTAATGGAAACAAGTTTATCATTTGTTATAAAAAATGTATGTTTAATTTCAATTAAGATAATACAGAAACAATTTTAAAAAATTTTTTAAAATGACCTTCAATGTCATTACCTGGCAAAAATCACAATTAAAATTAGGATATGGCATTTTGTTTTTTAAAAAACTTATATTTAAACTAGTTTTTCTGATTTTAGTTTTTTTTTTTAAGTATAGGTTGAGATTCTTATGGCTTCTACATCAAATAATATAAATCTGCATTTTGACTAACAGTTTCTTAAAACATAATTAGATCATTTATTTGATCATATACCTATTGATGGATGCTGAAATATTTTCCTATCTTTCAACATTCAAAACTGTGTTGTGATAAAGATATATAAATCTTTATAAATATGTCTAATGTTTTCTTGCTGAACAAGAATTATTGGGAAAAAGACATGTGTATTATTGCTTATTTAAGTTAAAAAATATTGTTCTCTGTAAGGTTAGGACAGATCTTGATTTTAATAAAAGTTATGCTTCTTAAATGAGAATAAAAATTCTTCTCTTTCCTAATGATTAATAAGCATAATTAAGCTAATATATAAAAATGCTATTTGTGATATTATCCTGAAAGCTTTCCTACTGACTTAATTTTCATTTAGTTATGGAACATGGCCAGTTCTGGCTCTGTGACCTTAGCTGAAGATGCCTAACTCAAAGCTAGAACCGTCGCATCAGATGCTATTGTATGACATTTGATCTTTATGTATACACTATCTTATGTTGCTAATGTGAATATTTAGTATTAAGGATCTTGATGTGCAAGAAATATTTTGGATTTCTCTCTTTCAAGAAAAGTTCTCCTGGGTGGTTTCAGAAAAGTATCTCAAAAGAACACATCTGTAAATGGGAGTATGGCTGTTTGACACCATAGCATGAGTGATTTATGAATGCAAAATGTTTGAGATCTTGCTCAAACATTGTGTGGGTGTGCTCTGTGTTTCAGGACAAAAGGTCTCTTAGGTGATATCCCATCCTATATTTTTTCTCATCCAACTCATATTATTTTCTCAAAAATTTGCCCATTTTGTCCAGGCACAGTGGTGCACATTTATAATCCTGGCTGCTCAGGAGGCTGAAGCACGGGAATCACCAGTTCAAGGCCAACCTCAGCAATTTAGTGAGACACTATCTCCAAGCAAAATCTACAGAAAAGTGGGGCCCATGACTCAGTGGGAGAGTGCCCCTGGGTTTAAAATTTATTATAAAATAAATTAAATAACATGACAGTTTTGTATCTTACTAATGCTCCTCCAAGATAACAGTCTGCTGTAATGCTTTGATCAAGATGATCACACACACTATGAATCTACTGAGTGTGATTAAAAGCAAACAGACACCTTAGGATTACATTGGCACGTATGCCTCCTACCACACAAAGCACCTGCAGGCATTCACACAAGGTCAAAGAAGAGATAAGGTTTCATCCAAGGATAACCACTGCAGCAGCCAATGCAGCACGTGCGTAGAAAGGAAAGGTTTCCTGGAACCTACAATCATGATTTGTCTGTGATCTTTGTTACTGTTGCAAAGAGCTTTCCATGCTCACAGGGACCAAATGTGATTGGCTGCTGTCAAGTACTACAACTCAATTTGGCAAGCTACAAGTCTGGTTTTAGCCCCTCTTTCTCTTTCTACTGAAAACAAAGTTAAAAAAAAAGCCAAGTAGGCTTAGTTTAGAAACATTATGTAGACAGGAAAAAAAAATACACACCCATGAAACTAACTCTTGGTTAAAATTCATTAATTTACTAGTAGAAATTTATAAAATTACTTCCTAGTTTTATTTCAAAAATGAAACCAGGTTGAGAAAGGAAGGACCCCTTTCTTAAAGGAATGTGGGTTGAAGCTGTGAAATCATTGCTCTATGAATTCTTGGTGCATCCCTCTTTAATAGTGTATGAAGATGAGAACAAAAGGAAAAAGTGCTAGTTAGGGTTCAAAGAAGTGACAGGTTTGTATTCATAATGTACTAAATGTACCACCTCTTGTCACTGACATGAAAAAGGTAGCCAGAGGGCTGTAAAACTAAAAAGGGCAGGAGTCACCTGTGTGCACGGTCAGAACAGGTCGCCTCTCACTTGGCTTGGTTTCAGGAAAAGAGGAAGGAAGCCTTTCTCCTCCTCCTCTTCTTCTGAGCACGTCACAGGAACACTTACTTATGAAATTTAAAATTGGGAAATTAAGTTTTGCAATAAAATAGAATTTACAAATATTGATATATATCATAGAAATCTACCACATCTTTCATAAATAACTGCTTGATAATCATAAATTAATAGTGATTCAGAATTTGTGTATAACTTATACCTTTGGAGATTTTTTAAAATTTCTTCTGTGTTGACATGGGTTGTAATTTTTTTCTTTTTGGAAACTTCTCTTCCTGACACCATGGGTAATAATGACAAACAGGAGCTCAACACAAACACCAAAGAACCTAGAACTAAGCCCAGGGAATGTAAGCTTTCCTGCACAGTCTCCTGTCTGCTGTCCTCGGGGATGGGGTGAGGACCCCCAAGGGACTTCCTTGACTTGGACGTCCTTTAACAGCCTGTCTGCAGACACCTACTCCTGAGCCATGTCCTGTGTCCTGGGGAGGGTGAGGGGACTAAGACCCTTGAGGAGAAGGTGATAAGGTACTGGAGAGCCCATGTGGGATTGGCTGAAGGGACACTGCAGGACCAACGCGGAACAGGCCACAGACTTCATAGAAAAGGACTCCAAGGATGGGTTTCAGCACTTCCAAACTGGTGAATTTCAAGTCAAAAAAGAAAAAGAATCAGAGTAAGTAGAACCCCCGGGAGGCTCTGTTTCTGATTGGATGGGGAGAAGTGTTGGGGAAGAGTCTGCCTACCCTCACCATAGTCTTCTGCTGAGCTCAGATTCTGACCCTGTTACAGAATTTATGGATTAGAAAATCCATGATCACTGGAATCTTCACTGCTAGAGGTTTCTTCAAATGGTTCTCAAACCACAGTTTAAGGATCATTGGGCTAAACATTTTTTTCATGTATTTGTTGACATTCATATTTCTTCTTTTGAAAAGTGCCTCTGAGTTCCTTTGCCCATTTATTGATTGGGCTATTTGGTTGTTTCTGGTGTTTTTTGTATATTCTGGAAGTCAGTGCTTTATCTGAGATGTGGGTGGCAAAGATTTTCTCCCATTCTGTGGGCTCTCTCTTCATGCTCTTGGTTGTTTCCTTTGCTGTGAAGAGGCTTTTTAGTTTGATACCATCCCATTTATTGATTTTTGATTTTATTTCTTCCATTTAGAAGCTTGTTGAGGAAGTTGGTTCCTAAGCTGACATGCTAGAGTGTTGAGCCTACATTTTCTTCATTTTTCTCTGCAGGGTTTCAGGTCTGTTACCTAGGTCTTTGATTCACTTTGAGTTGACTTTTTAGCATGGGGAGAGATGGGAGTTAAACTGGATTTCCAGTTTTCCCAGCACCATTTGTTGAAGAGGCTATCTTTTCTCCAATACATGTTTCTGGCACCTTTGTCTGGTATGAGATAACTGTATTTAGGTAGGTTGTCTCTGTATCTTCTATTTTGTACCATTGGTCTTCCTGTCTGTTTTGGTGCCAGTGCCATGCTGTTTTTGTTACTAAAACTCTGTAGTATAATCTAAGGTCTGGTTTCATGATCCTTTCTGCTTCATTTTTCTCACTAAGGAATGCTTTGGCTGTTCTGGGCTTCTTAGTTTTTCCAAATGAATATCATGACTACTTTTCTGTTTCTATGAAGAATGTCATTGGAATTTTAGCAGAAATTGTATTAACTCTGTATGATGCTTTTGGTAGTAAGGCCATTATGACAATATTAATTCTGCCTATCTAATAACATAGGAGATCTTTCCATCTTCTAAGGTTTTCTTCAATTTATTTATTATTTTAGTGTTCTGTAGTTTACATTGTAGATGCATTTCACCTCTTGTTAGATTGATTCCCAAGTATTTTACTTTTTTAAGCTATTGTGAATGGGATAGTTTTCATAATTTATCTTTTAGCTGGTTTGTCATTAATATATAGTAACACAATTGATTTTGAGGTGTTAGTTTTATATCCCACTACTTTGCTGAATTCATTTATGGGTTCTAAAGATTTCCTGGTGGAGTTTTTTGGGGTCTTCTAAATATAGTATCATATAATCGACAAAAGCTCTTCTTTTCCTGTTCATATACCTTTAATTTCTTTCTTTCACCTAATTGCTCTGGCTAGAGTTTCAACAACTATGTTGAATAGTAGTGGTAATAGAGGGCATTGATATTTTATTTCAGTTCTTAAAGGGAATGCTTTCAGTTTTTCTCCATTTAGAAATGATGTGGGCATTGAATTTGATTAATATAGATATTGTCAACACCTCTAGCAATTGGAGAAATGCAAATTAAAACTACATTGAGATTTCACCTCACTCTAGTCAGAATGCCAATTATCAAGAATATAAGTAACAATCAATGTTGGTGAGGAAGTGGGGAAAAGGGTATTCTCATAAATTGCTGATGGGCCTGCAAATTGGTACAAGTACTCTGGAAAAGCAGTATGGAGATTCCTCAAAACACCAGGAATGGAACCACCATTTGACCCAGTTATCCCACTCCTTGGTATATATCTAAAGGAGTTAAAATTAGCCTAATTTAGTGATGCAGCCACATCAATATTTAAAATAACTCAATTCACAATAGCTAAGCTATGGAACCAACCTAGGTGCCCTTCAAAAGATGAATGGATAAAAAATGTGTTTTATATACACATTGGAATACTAGCCAGAAAGAAGAATGAAATTATGGCATTTGCTGGTAAAAGGATGGAAATGGAGAAACCATGCAGAGTGAAATAAGCCAATCCCCAAAAAACAAAGATTGAATGTTCTCTGATATGTGGATGCTAATACACATCAAGGTCAGGGACAGGGGTGAGGGGAGGAATAGAAGTTTAGTGGATTAGGCAAAGGGGAATGAAGAGAAGAGAGGGGAATAGGAAAGACATGGACTGAATCTGACATAACTTTCCTATATATATACATGAGTTTCAGCACAGCGAATCTCAACATTGTGTACATCCACAAGACCAGAATCGTAATTAGAATAAGATATACTCTATGTTTGTATGAATATGTCATAGTAGACTCTACTGTCACGTATAGAGAACAATTTTTTTTAAAGAATCACTGGTTTAGAGAAAATAAAACAAAATAAAAGCCAGACAGATGTAGAACTGGTAGACTGAAGGGTGGTATCCAAGTTTGGATTAAAGTTCAAAAGCCTCTTCCTTTCCCGGTTGCTGACATTCTTAGCTGAGCATCTACAGAGTAAACCTCAGAACACGTTCCAGGCAGCTGACAAGAATTCAACCTTACATTAAAGGCAAACTTTACCAGCAAGAAAATAAGTCATAGTGAGGTTCTCCTCCCCTGGAACTTCTTTCACTCTGAATCTAATCTTTTATTTTATGATTAGATGCAAGGTTCACATATAATTTCCAGGGACAGTGACAAGGACTGAATCCCCCTCCTACCCAAGAATTTCCAATTACATTACTGATATCCACCCCTCCCTCAGGTGACACAGATTAGAGAGGAAAAGCACATTGAAAAGATGGAACAGAGAAGCAAGGCTGAACATTCAGCCCAAGTAGAGCTGCTTCTCTTTTAGAAAAATGATACCAATAAATACATCAGGGTGGGCATGAATGGGATTCCTGCTCACCACAGAAGAAGCACCTGCTGAATGCCTACTGCCTAGATCCTGTCCTGTGATTTGGTATAAGAAGCCCACTGAGAAATTTTTTGACACCATAAAATAAGTATCTGACAACTCTGTATTGCTTTGTCTCTGAAAAAGTCCACCGAACTCGCTGTGGGAGAACAGAGGGTGGGGTCTTGAATCAGACTTGGGCTGAGTACTGAAGACTATACCAAAGCTAACTCACTGGGAAAGGAAGAGGAAGAGTTCCAACCTGTGCAAAGACTTCAACAGAACATTCTAACGTGCTCTGAATGCCTGCAGCAGAGGGGCACTGGGGGGAGGCAGAACCAGAGCCAGTCAGGAACTAGACCATGCATATTATGCAGGATTGTATTCAGATTGGACTTCATTGAAGGGTTTTAACCTGAGAAGTGAAGGCATCGAATCCTCACTTTTTCTGATGTCTGAAGAACACACTGAAGGTTCTCCAATCTCATATGCAAGGTTCCTGAAGCTACTCAGAAACGAAGAGAGTCTGCTGAGGCACAGCCTTGGAGAGCCAGACAGGATACAGCTGGCCTCAGAGCTAGAGCCTGCTGACCTTGGTGACTGATTAGATGCGGAGGTCTCTAGATTACTGACCTCAGTGCCTGGGTTGGGAAGGGCCATCTTATGGGTGGGAGAGCAGTCTGGGTGGAGTGGTGGGGAGGATAAGTTGAGTTCCAATATCCCGAGGCTGTTATGCTGCATGATCGACATAACATGTAGGATTGACATGTTCATTTATTTCACGAATATTGATTAAATTTCTATGGGGTGCTGGCATTTGTCTACCAAAAGACTGGAGTGAATGTTCCACTGGGCTGGCCATATTGATGAAAAAAGTCATCCTATAAATGGAAACTGAAGCCACCATCAGGGCACTAAAAGGCAGGGAATAGGGTAAAAGAAATGTGAGGTTGAACCTGGGTCACCACTGATGAAGGGAGAGGGAAAAGAAAATTCTGGATGGACACTGAGAAGCAGAAGAAAGATACAATCCCAACCATTATGAAGAAAACTGCTGTCAGAAATAACTTACAGAAAACTAGGTGCCCTGCTCATACCCATTGCTACCAATTTGCCGATGTGGAGGTGACTGAGGAGGGCAGATTCAGTGATTCAGTGACAGTGATAAGCCGCTGAGACACTCAGATGGGAGAGGATGTGCACTCCCTGTCACAGACAGCTCATGGAGGTTCTCAGAAACCCCCATCAGGCTACTTCTGAGGGCCTCGTACCTGCCTGGTAATGACCGACTGTTACATACACGTTTTACATTTTTAGAAAAAGGTGAACAGAAAGACCTAAAATCCAATGAAACAACTTGCAAAGTAAGCACTTTCACTTCCATGGCCCTGGAAAGGGACATGAGGACCAGGCAGGCCAAGTCACCACCCCTAGACTAAACCCACAATAAGCAACAGAGTTTGATCTGACTTACTCTAGTCTGCCTTACCCCAGCATGCACTCTCCTTTTCAAACACCTCTGGAAGGCAGGAAAAAGTTGAGCAATTTGGGGAAGAGGGTTGAAAATCAGTTTAGTCTAACAGGTTGCTATTACAGCAAGTGTGAACACAGAAGACGGTGGATAGACAGTGGGCCGGGCAGCTCACCTTGCAAACACGACTTCATGTCAGTGGGTCAGACAGGCTGCACCTTCAAGGAAAGGATGCCTGGTAGCAGCATTTTAAAAGATTCCAGTTTTACATGGGGTTGACGAATAGCCATTGGAACAATGTGTCAAAATCCAGAGTCTTGAAGGACATGAGCTTTTGCTAATGATAGCTCTGTTTCCTCTCACGCATGAGTCAGAATGGTCTGCCTTCCTGGCTTGTCTGCTTCTGTTGATTTCAGTCCTTAATCATATTGACTATTTTTATCACAGAGGAGAAGGTTAAAGCAGGGCTCCTAACCTCTCTTTATGTGAGGTCCCATCCTAGGTGTTCTCTTACCATGATTCACCCCCACGGCTGCCACGGAAGTGGTGCCGGAGCTGTTTCCCAGGAGCCCCCTCTTGACAGGTGAAGGGGGCAAGTGACACGTTCCCATCACAAGGGCCGATTCAGGCCAGTTTGACTTTGATCTTTCCGGACCTGCGAAAGATTCAGGCTTTCCCCAAAGGACGCTGCAGAGATTCTGTGGCAATGATTCTGACATGAAAAAGCTTCTACCGAGTCTTAGTTTTATGTCTTTGATGACCTACAGCTCTACAGGTTGCGAAAAGCTTTAAACTAGCTGGAACTCCAGTGTTTTAAAGTCATTTGTTTGGGAATCTATAGCATCACATAAAAAGAAGCCAGAAAAGGAGAAAGCAAAATTAAGGAAAATGGATATATTTATTCCATTTAAATAAATCTTTTTGCTTTTTTGCCTTGTTTCTAGCCCTTAATCCTCTCAGATTTACAATGGAATGTTGATAATTGCTGGAAATAGCCACGAATTTTACAGAATAATTGGCCCTATTTTAAGACACTGTTTAGAGTGTATATACATTGTGTGGCTATAAAGCAGCAAAATAGATTTTTGCATGTTGCTGCTGGAATCCATCCTCATTATTTCTAGTCACACATTGTGTATATGTGTGAGTGTGGCAACATTTTTTAGTTTGAAGGCCCTGTATAGTTTTTAGAAGTTAGAAAATAATAGAATTAATTGCTTTGAATTTAGTCATTTTGCACTGGGCAAATATTGATTTCTTTCCCAACACCTTTAATTTCTAATGGAGCTTGAAATTAACTTTGGATTTTAATTCTATTTTATTCTGGGTTTGTACATCAAGACCATTAATAATGTCAGGAGAGTGCTGAGGGAATTATTTTGGAGCCAGGAGCCCATAGAGCCTCATAGCCCTTGGACCCCCACCCAGGTGCGGGAGTCTGTGTGGGAGGTGCATCCCAATAGCACTTTCATGAATGAGCAACTGGGTAAAAGAAAGTTGGCCTGGAAATGTTAGGCTCGGATCACTTGCTGATGTCTGCATCATTTGTGTGTGTGTGTGTGTGTGTGTGTGTGTGTGTGTGCGCGCGCGAGCACGCGCTTGCATATTTAATGAGGATGGGCAAAAATGATCAGGCTGCAAAAAAGATTTCCATGAACCAACGTAGCCTGGAAAATGAGCTTTTCTGATTTATAGGGCAATAGTCTACTTAGTTGAGAGAAAGAAAAAACAAATAAAGGATATACACGCACACACGCACACACACACACAAATATGTATGTGTATATAGTTATACATACAGTATTACTTTCAAATATATTTATACTAGTGTAAAAATAAGTTAAACTGCAAATTTTAAGATAATTGCAATAAGTCTTTCTCTGAGGTTTCCAACTTTCTTAATGATTTTCTATTATGTTTATTAAGCAGGAAGAAATAAACTGCTGCTGGGTTCCCGTGGAGTCCTGGGCTTTCATCTACATCTAGAAGTAAAAACTGTGTGTCCCTCTGTTTTTCCCAGAGGTCCTGAAACTTGCTCTCACAGCAGCTGCTATCGGTCTGAAGAACATTAGCAGGAACAAGGTGGGAACTTTAGGATGAGTTTCCTCTACTAAATCCACAACAGGAAGCTAACTCCCAGGACCGCCTTCCCTAATTCTCCAAGAGAGAACCTGTAGTGCTCTCAGAGTTGTCAAACTGTGCCAGAGGCAGGAAGTGTGGGAAGCACAGGTTTCATGAAATGGACAAGGAATGGATTGAAATCTTGCTCTGTCATATACTCTGAGTCCCTGTCTTTTAACCTATAAAATGGACCAGCAATATCTTCCTCACTTGCAATTTGGAAAAATGTTGAGTTCAATCCTTAACATACCTCCCTCTCTGTTCTTATTAATGTTCTTTCAACCAGCAGTGTGGGTTCAAAATTAAAAAGTTAATTAACAAAGACAGACTTCAAGTTTTTATAAAATGTAGGAGAATACTTCCAAGGCTCACATGATTTACATTCTAAAAGGAAAGAACTATTAAATTTTTTTAAAAGAAAAAGTAAAGAAACGAAGTGTACAAATGGCAGATAAATCATACGGATACTAATTGCTATGGACATTTTCTTTTGAAAAAGAGAAGTCATTTTCAGTTTGGGAGAAGAGAGATTTCTGAAGAGAAGAATAAAAAGTGACAGGATACAAAATTAATATCCAAAATTTTCTGCCTTTCCTATACGATGGATTTGCTGAAAAAGTATTCAAATCAAGAAAACTGTTCCGTTCACAATAGTCTCAAGGATTACTCAGGAACAAATCTAACCAAGGAGGTAAAAGACCTCTACAATAGAATCATAAAACACCAAAGAAAGAAATTGAAGAAAAAACTAGAAGATGAAAGACCTCCCATGTTCATGGATGGGCAGAATGAATGCTGTTAAAATGGCCTTGCTACCAAAAGCAATATACAGACTCAGTGCAGTCTCCATCAAAATACCAATGACATTCTTAAAACAATAAAACAAAACAAAAAACAGTCCTAAAGTTCATTTGGAAGAATAAAAGACCCAGAAGAGTCAAAGCAATTCCAAGCCAAAAAGCAATGTTGGTGGCATCATAATACCTGACTTCAAATTATACCACATACATACAGTTAACAAAAACTGCATGGTGCTGGCATAAAACAGAAACATAGACCCATGGTACAGAACGAAGGCACAGAGACAAACCATCATAGACAGGGTCGTCTGATCCTTGACAAAGGTGCCCAAAACAAACAATGGAGAAACGAGAGCCATTTTAACCAATGGTGCTGGGACAACTGGTAATCCATATGTAGAAGAATGAAGCTAAACAGTTATTTTTTAGCCTGCACAAAAATCAACTCAGAATGGACCAAAAACCTGAGAATTAGACCAGAAACCATGCAACTCTTAGAAGAAAACCTAGGGTCAATTCTCCAGCTTTTAGGATAGGCAACAACTTTCTTCATAGGACCTGCGAAGCCCATGAAATCAGGCCAAGAGTTAATAAATGGCATGTGCAAAATGAAAAAGCTTAAAAAAAATCTTTGCTAGCTACTCTTCTGTTTTTGGTAATGGGTCTTGAATCCAGGGGTGCTTTACCCCTGAGCTATCTTTACAGCCTTTTATATTTTTTATTTTGAGACAGGCCTGGCTAAGTCACCTAGGCTGGCCTAGATCTTGTGATCACTCTGCCTCAGCCACTTTAGTTGCTGGGATTAGAGGAATGTACCCCCAGTTACGGCTGCTAGCTATTCTTCTGACAGAGGAATAGTATCCAGAATATATGAAGAATTTGAAAAACTTAATACTCCCTAACCCCCCCACCCCCTGACAAATACCCCAATTAATAAGTGGGCAAAGGAACTATACAGACACTTCTCAAAAGAAGAAATACAAATGGCCAACAAATATTAAGAAAAAATGTTCAACATCATCAGCAATTAGGGGAATGCAAATCAAAACTACAGTGAGATTTCATCTAGATTGCACCTAGAATGGCAACCATCAAGAATACAAATAACAATAAATGCAGGAGGAGATGTGGAGAACAGGGAACATGTTTACACTGCTGGTGGGATTGCAAATTAGGGCAACCACTATGGAAATCAGTACTGAGCTTCCTCAAAAGGCTAGGCATAGAACCACCATATGACCCAGCTCTACCACTTCTTGGTATTTACCTGAGGAATTGAAGTCACCTTACTCCAGCGATGCAAGCAAACCCATGTTTATAGCAGCACAATCCACAATAGCCAAAGTGTGGAACCAGCCTAGGTGTCCATCTGTGGATGGCTGAATAAAGAAAGTGGGGCATCTATACACAATGGAATTTTATTCATCCATAAAAAAAAGAATGAAATTTTGTCATTTGCTGGTAAATAAATGGAAATGGTGAGCATCATGCTGATTGAAATAAACCAAACTTGGAAGTCAAGGGTCATATTTTTTCTCTCCAGTACAGAAACAAGAGAGAAATAAAACAAAACAAAACAAAAGTAAGGGGGATCTCATGGAAATAGAAGGGAGACATGTGGGGTGAAGGGAGGGACCCAGCAGGAGAAAGAAGGAGAGGGAGAGGGGAGCTGCTGGGAAATGAAATGGAATTGCACAGTGTGCACTATGTGCATGTACAATATGCAACAGCAAATCCCACTGTTGTGTGTAATTATAATGTACCAATGACAAGAAAAAGAACATCTCCAGTGGAGGGGAAGGGGATGCGAGGACTGTGAGCTGGCCCTACAGGGAGGGGGGGAATGTAGGTGCACTGATAGAGGGGAGAGGAGCACCCTGGGGTGGCACTCGATGGCCTAGGGTAGGGGGCAGAGGGACACATGGAGCCATGTGTAGGAAGCACTGTTTGCTGGTAGTGCCCTGAAATCCTCAGGCCCACCCGGACGCTCACATTGGGACTATATTTGGAAAGAGAATCTTCACATACATCATTTGTTGAGATGAATTTCTACTGGATTACCATGGGCCCCAAATCCACTGACAGGTGGACAATAAGACAGTAAGACAGAGGAGAGAGCAATCCCAACAAAGAGTCACAGAAGCACATGGAAAGTAGGCCACATGAGGACGGAGCAGAGATTGGAGGGATACACGTCAAATCTAAGGACCCCAGAAATCACTGGCACGCTCGGGGAGCTAGAATAGGGCAGGCTCCTGCCTAGAGTGGCAAGGGGTCTGTGGTCTTACCAGCCCCTTGATTTTGGACTGCCCCAGAACTGTGAGAAAACACATTTCTGTTGTTTCAACAAGTGAGACTGTGGTCCCTGTGGCCACCCCAGAACATGAGGACCCCTGGCATCCCACCAGTGGAGTCATTAAGGAAAAGCCCAGGCGCTCCCCCACCACTGCCTGTCCACGCTCTGACTGTGGACCAAGCAGAGTCCTGGCCTCAGCCTTCCCCGAGTCAGGGTCTCCGCACTGAAGCTTGCCTTTCTTGCTGCTTTCTTTTCTTTCTTTTTCAGCCTCGTTGAGGTATAGCTGATGATGTTGTATAGATTTAAAGACGACAGTGTGATGATCTAGCGTATGTCATGTGAAGAGATGATTACCACCATCAATGGAGGACACCCATCAGCTCAGGCGACTGTTAACATCTGTCTTTCAGCCGGCTTCACATATGTGATGCAGAATTAGTAACTCAGGGTACCACGCTGCACACTGGATCCTTAGAGGTTACTCACTGTATAACCAAGGCTTTGTCGCCTTTGATCAACATCTCTCCATCCCCTTCCCCAGCCCCCCCAGCAGCTACCCTTATTCTCCTCTTGGTTCCCATGAAATTGACTTTAAAAAGTCCACATCTCAGTGGTACCAGACACTGTTTGTCTTTTTCACTGTGGTTTACTTCACTTAGCTCAACACCCACTAGTTTCAATCATGTCATTGCAAAAGTGAGAATTTCCTTCCTTTTGTACAGCTGAGTGATATTCCACAGGTGTGTGAATGTTCATGTGTGTGTGTGTGTGTGTGTGTGTGTGTGTAAAATATTTCCTTTTTCTATTCATCCATCAACTAACATGTTAGTGACTGAACGAGTATGTTGTTTATAGAGCTTGGCTACTGTGACTACTGCTGCAGTAAACACAGGAGTTCAGATATTACTTTGATGATGTACTGATCCATTTTCTTTAGATTTATATCCAGAAGTGGGATTACTGAATCCCATAGTAATGCTGATTTTGGGGGGACTCATACTGTTTTCCATAATGGCTCTACGAATTTATATTTCCACTAGCAGTATTCAAGGGTTCCTTTTGCCTACATCCTTAACAACGTTTTTAATCTCTTGTCTTTTTATAATAGCCATCTTCAAAGGTGTGAAATTATATCTCATTGTGGTTTTGGTTAGCATTTTTCTAAAGATAAGTGATGCAGATTTTCATGTAACTCCTGGACAATTGCATATCTTCTTTGGAAAAGGCCTATATGGGTCCTTTGTCCATCTGCATTATTAATTCTGTTATTTGAGGTGAATGAGCCCTTGTATATTTGGGGCATAAAGCTCCCCACAAGATACAGGGTTTGCAAATAGTTTCTTTGCTTTCATAGGTTGTCTTTTCACTTGTTTCCTTTGCTGTGCAAAAGCTTTTCAGTTTCATGTGGTCCCACTTGTTTATTTTAACTTTCGTGGCCTGAGCTTTTGAAGTCATATCCCAACCTAACAAAAAAAACATTGCCAAGCCAATACCATGGGGCTTTCCCGCTATGTGTTCTAAGAGTTTTAAGGTTTCAGATCTTACCTTTAAGTCTTTCATCCATTTGAGGTTATTTCACTTTTTGTGGTGCCAGAGAGAGAATTCAGGGCCTCATGCATGCCAGGCAAGTACTATACCACTGAGATAACCTTATTCCCATTTTGAGTTAATTTTTGTAAGCAATATAAGATACGATCTACTTTCATTTTTATTTTATTTTATTTTTTTGCATGTGGATATCTAGTTTTCTGGCTCTGTTTATTAAAAAGACTCTTTTCTCCAATGTATATTCATAGGGCCCTTATAAAAGATTGTTTAGCCTTATGTTTGTGGTGTAATTTATAGGTTCTCATCTCTTTTCCGTTCTATTGATCTGTTTTGATGCTAGTACCATACTGTTTTGATTACTATAGCTTTGCAATATTGCTTGAAATTAAGTAGTCTGATGTCCCTATATTTCTTCTACTTCCTTGGGATTACTTTGGCTATTCAAGGTCTTCCGTGGTTCATACAAATTTGGGGATTGTATTTTCTATTTCAATGAAAAATGCCACTGAGATTTGATGGAGGTTGCACTGAATCTAGAGATTGCTTTGGGTAGTGTAGTGATTTTAACAGGATTAATTCTTTCAGCCCAAGAACATGGGATATCTTTCCATCTATTTGTACCTTCTTTGATTTGTTGTGTCAGTGTTTTATAGTTTTAAGTGTACAAGTCTTTCATCTCCATGGTTAAATTAGTTCTATTTAATTTTTGATCCTATTATAAATGAGACGGTCTTTTCTATTTCTTTTTTTCTGATATTTCATGGCTGGGGTAAAGAAAGACTACTGATTTTTGCATGATGATTTCTGTGTTTTTCAACTTAGCTGAATTTGTTTGTTAGTTCTGACTGTTTTTGGAGGAGTCTAAGGTTTTCTAACCATGGGATCATGTCAACTACACACAGACAATTTAGCTTCTTCCTTTGTGCTTTAGATGCCTTTTATTTCTTTCTCTGGCCAAACTGCTCTGGCTAGACCTCCAGTGCTATACTGAACAGAAGAGCTAAGAGTGGGGGTCTTTGTGCTATTCCCGATCTTGGAGGAAATCTTTCTGTTGAGTATGATGTCAGTGGGAGGCTTGTCATACCGACCTTTGCTGTGTGGAGGAACATTGCTTCTGAACCTAACTGGCTGGGAGTATTCTGTGTTCATGAGAAGAGCCTGGAGTTTGTCAAATGCTTTTTCTGCATTTGATTATCATGTAATTTTGTCCTTCCTTCAGTTAATGGGATGTTTCTGATTTCCATATGCTGCATCATCCTTCCATGGGGACAAGTCACAATTGATGGAGGGGTTTGATTACTGTGCAAATTGTTTACTAGTATTTTGCTGAGGATTTTTGCATATATGCTTTTCGATGATATTGACCTGTAATTTTCTTTTCTCATATGGTCTTTCTCTGGCTTTGGTATTAAAATAATGCTAACATGAATTTACAAGTGTCATGAAGTTTTCTATAGGAAAAAAAAACGTTGACATGAAGAAAATATACCAAATATCTTAATCAGAATCATATGAAAAGAAAATGAGTCTCTGCCTTAGAAACAAAGAAAAAATGCCATATCTCAACGGAGTCCCTCTGTTATATAGCAGAGGACTTTATCTGGCCAGAGCCTGTTAAACTTATCATTTTTATCATTTGAGAGGTATGCGGGGTTGGGGGGTTATGTTCACGTGGCTGTGTTTAGGCACGTAGCCATCAATTATAATTCACTTGCTCAAAAATTTAACTAGTGCTGAGCAGATAATGAGCAATAAGGTAAACACATGTTCAGAGTGAAGTCCTGCTCCCTGCCCTGAGTCCTTCCAGTGGGTTGTCGGCTTGTTGAATGCAGATCTCACTGATGACAGAGGCTTGTACGAGGTGTGCTACAATAAGTGTGCATTATGTGATTTGATGTTTATTTGGGATTTATCTGGTGTTAAGAGCTGTCGATGTGTACACCTTTGTATTATTGATGATGTGAAAGAGATCTGACTGCTGTGTTTTTAGTAATATTTCATTTATTTATTTTGATGAATATTTCATTTATTTATTTTGATTAATATTTTAAATGTAAAAGCATCTGTGCCTTTGTCTTCGACCAGTTTTGATAATTGGTTCACAATCTTTCTCATTGTTTCTCACACACGGAATGCCTTTTATCACAAAGGAGAAAGGGGCCGACACCTGCGGTAGCTTACAGAGCCTTCATTTCATGTCCCCAAAGAGGCATCGTACGAGTCACTCCTGTTTACAGCCATTTGCTTTAATCTAACTCTGGGTTTGCTTGGAAAAACAAAACCTAATCTTTTTATTTTACTTTAAAAATACGTTTTGATCCTAAATATATATTTAAGTCTAAGGCAGGAAATAAATGTTCTTCAAAAAGATAAATTCCTGAATGCTCTAAACTGCATTTCCGTGATCTTCAGGATTACCTGAGACAGGCATACAGCCCTTGCTCTGTCCACATTCAGGATGTGGAGAGCACAGAGCTGGAAACCCCTGCACTTGGCCTTCCAATCCAAAGGCAGGAGCTCTCCCTCTCTGTCTGCCCACCACACCGACGCCTGGGCAAAGTCCCTCCTCCTTCTTGGGTTGAAGGTTGTGGGTCGCCACATAGTTGGGAAGAAACCCAGGATGGAACTCAGGAGTTGGCCTCTTGGTAAGGAGACCATAAGAAGGCAGAATTTCAGTCTGATTTTTAAGGCATTAGCTCTGTGATATGCCACAACATCACTAAGTGTTTCAACATACCTACTAGAATACTCCTCCTTGAAATTCTATATTCATCTTTAATTTTTTAAGCCCAGTGTCCCAATTATCAAAGTTCTCCTTAGTACACTTCTAAAAAGCTAAGGGTTTCTCAAATTTCAAGTATGATTTTCCACTGGGCTTCCTAATGAAGAAAGCACAATGAAAACACAATTTTCTTAAACTAATAAATAGTAAGACTGCTGGAATCTAAATAATCCCAGCATGAAAATCACAGTTTATGTAGATGAAGTTTGTGTGGGTTTTTTTTTTTTTTTGGATCCCCATGTGTGAAATTGATGTTAATCAAACGTCAGAGTGAACCCATTCCTTGGATAAGTAACCACATGTGGTAGAATTTAAGGCCTCACAACTATTGATCTCACCTCAGGAGAGGCCGTGAACGGGAGGCACGGAGCGAGGGGAGGAGGACGGGAGGAGTAGGTGCTGAGATCCAACTCAACATCCCTCAGAAGTGCTTGGAGCAGAGGAGAGAAAACACATGGGTTTTACTGGGACATGTTCTTAGGATATTCAAGGTCTTTCAACGTCTAATTCATAAGATGTGAGCAGATGTTTTCTATTAATAAATATTCTTGTGCAAAATAAAAAAAAAAAATGAAATGATTGCTAAGAGCAATTCCCGTGTTTCTTGATCAATGTCCATTCCTCATTATTTCTGCCCTGTGCGTCAGTCAGTACCACCATTTTGATTTCTAAAATTTGTGCTAGCCCCAAAGCACAGTCTAGAGTGTGGAAACACAGCTCCCCTGGTGTCTTCTCAGTGAACTGGTAGTGATGGTCTTGAGGTAGGGCAGAAGTTGCAGGATGATGCTTGTGGCTGACTGGCCATGTGCTCAACTGAGGAGAGCGGGGTGTTCCACAGTCTCTTGGGTTTCCCACCAGGAGTGGTAATCACAGAGCAGCAGACTCCCCCTTAAGATCCAAGCAGCAGGCTGGGTCAGCTGGAGTTCCCACCTCCTACCTCACTTAAGGACGACCAGTTGAGCAGCTCTAAGACTTCTGTCCCCAGAGTGCTGGGCCTTGAGATGGCAGGAGAGTCCTTACCTTTGAACATCTCATCCCCGTAGAGGGAAGTGCAGGATGCTTTCTTTTCTCTCACACATAGGTAGCTTAATTCAAAGAGTTATACCAAGGATAAAAACAGTCCCTCTGGACAACAAATCAACAAGGTACTAAAATTGGAGGAGCTTGGGGGACTTGCAGGGCAGTCAGTGTGGGCTGTCCAGATGGAGGTTTTATGAATTCAGGAATTCAGACCTTCATCACCATGACCCCAGGTAGCCCTGATAAGCCAGCACAGTCCCAGCAGGGATGTCCTTTCCACTGAAGGATTAGCTGTTCCCTCAGTGGGGAAAGGGACAGAGAGCCACGTCTGGGAAAGCACGCAGGCTTCTCTAGGGCTCTGAATTCCGTGGTCACGATAGGGATGGAAAGGCTGTCTTCTCCCTGCCCAAACTGCAGGAGGGCTTCTGTGTCCAGTCCCGCTGGAGGGCCTGTGCAGCTCTGCCCAGCGCAGAGTGCTGCTCCCAAGACTTGGCCGACACGGCAGGTGCAGTTGATACCTCCACAGGCTCAGGTTAGGCCTGAGAGCATTATTGGGACATCTTAACGTCTGTTAATGAATAATTACAGTCATTTTGTAGATGCCAACATTGCCTGATGCTTGTGTTGGCATCTGTGGTGACAATAAAGGCCTCTCAAGAACAGGGTTGGCACACTTTATAGACAGCAGCTTCCTTGGCCGTTTTTGGACAAAATTATAGGATGAAACCAAGGACCCGCAGACCATTGGTTCTCTTTCTCACCCTAATGAAAATAAGATGATATTCTTTAGTCAGACCCACACCCGTTTACGATATGTCACTTGGCTAAGTTAAAAGATTTGCAAATCAAATGTTCCACTAAAATTTGAAAGAAGTCAGATAGGAGGCGACCCAAAGTCAAACATCAGAATTTTCTGGGAAGCTGTCATACTTTACATAGGAAATTTTGCTTTCCTTAAAAATATAACAGAATGGGGTAATTTAGGTGGATAAAATATTTCATTCCAGATTCCAGCAAAGCCAAACATGCTTCGCTCAGCTTCTTTTGCCAGGAGGGAATGCACAGGAAGAAGGGAAGTGGAATCAGAGAGAACAAAGTGAATTTTTCTTCATCATGATTTTGTGAAAAGAATAAGAAAAGGAAGCAACAATTCATTTTTTCATATTTTCTTAATGTGAATGGTATAAAGCCATGAGATTCACTCCTGAGTAGCTCACTTCACAGAGAGCGCCAGGGAGAGTGGAGACCCGGGAATCTTGGTTTCGAGGAGTATAAACCTGACAGTCTTTGGTCACAGCTGGAAGAGATACAATGGAGGAAGCTTCTCATTCTGCCAGATGTGAGGTTAACAGTCACAAAGCAACCTCAAAATTAGTTTTTTTTAAACTCAAGATTAAACTCAAAACTAAATAACTGAATATTTTTTTCTTAGTCAAGCAAAAATACTTCTATCACTTTTATTAAAAATAAAGTTGACAATTGAAGGAGTCACATCAAATAATCCACATGGTTTTTCAAGAACAATTTCTAAATATTGTTTAGAATCCTATGATCCCTCTGTATTTCAGAAATAGTCAAGAGCCAAAGCCCACCAGTGGAAGGTTTTAGCATCATTTAGGCTACTTCTTTCTCCCGAAGGATGTAAGTTGCTTCACAGTACATTGTGCTCACTCATATTCCACACACTGTTTTATCACACCAACTTGACACACAAACATCTCTTACCCTCTACTGCTATGCTGGTATTTTCTTTTTTAATATTTATTATTTTTTAGTTGTAGTTGTCAATACCTTTATTTTATTTATTTATTTTTATGTGGTGCTAAGGATCAAACCCAGGGCCTCACACATGCTAGGAGAGCTCTCTAACGCTGAGCCAGAATCCCAGCCCCTATTCTGGTATTTTCTAGTTATTCATCATTGTTCCTTTTTTGACTAGCATGTCTACTCCACAAGAAAAGGAATTTTGTCTATACTTCTCTACTTGTACCATGTACTGCATAATAAACAAACACATAATATCATGAAATGAATCAGAATCGCCTGCAAATTAGAAGTAATCCTATACACCAAGCCTGCAAAATTAAAGACACACAGTAAGAATTTAGTAACTAGAGTCAACATAAAAATAAAACACAGCTTGATTCGGGAGAAGTTAAAAAGACCCAAAGAGAGATGGATGCTATTTTTAACTAATCCTCCTCTCCCATTTTTGAGTAGATACAATCTTCCCTGAAGTTCCTTACCTTATCCTCAAGTTAAAGCAGACTCTTTCTATTATTTTCCCCCATAACCCAACTTGACGAATGTGTAGAGATGGGTGTTTTCTATTCCATTTTCTCTATACTCAGAAACTTGGATAAGACCCACTGGGATTCAAGCTACAGGGGAGTCTAATGAATAATGCCAACTCCCTCAAGACCCAGCCCAGCATTTTATAGCCTCTGAGAAGTTCACAGTATCCCAATCTGTCTCTGTGGCACACACTGCTTTTTAATATGCATTTGCCGATCAACTTTTTTTTTTTTTTTTTTTTGCAAAAGCTCAAAGAGAAAAAACATATTTTTGAAACAAGTGAAAGAGTCTTTGTAAAACTGAAATTAAATCCTTTCTCTCTATGTTTAATCTTAGCCATGGTTCCAAAGCAGGCCATGACAGAAAGGATTAATTTGAAATTGGGGCTGCCTTAGAAATGTAAAGGTCCTTGGGCTGTGTTTCTCCAAATGACCTGCGCTATTTTAATCCAGTGTGATTTATTGAGTTGTAGCTGAGCGATGGAATGGCCTTTAAATCCCCTTCCAACATTGCTACACAGGTAGCATTTCCCACTTCTGAACCTCACTTTGCCTGTAGACGGCAGGTGAAGATGAGAGAGCTGAGCTGTGCGGGCATTGTTTCTCTGTGTAATAAGTGTGACTGCAGGAAGGGACACACCTGTCATTGTTTCCCTTTCCCCCAGTGACTGGCTCTGGGGAATAACAGCTCCTGGCCAGGAGGATACATGCAAGCCACCGGGGCTGGTAACCTAAGTACCCATTCTGCACCCTCCACCTGGCCCCACTGGAATTGAAGTGGCTTCTTCCTCACCCTGATTTCTACCCGTCTATTTAATAAGGAAAAAACAAACCACAAAACACGAAGAAGGTAAATATTTAGAAACTATAAATTGAAAAGGTAAAACAATGCCTTTAAATTGCAAAAAAAAAAAAAAATTAAAAAATACTGAAAGTGTCAAGTAGTTTTGGTATTTTCTATGTACCTACATTTATCCATGTTTTATAAACATGAAAAGAAACAAGCTAGACTACCAAGGTAAGCATACGGTACAATTTATTCATAGTTTACAATCTCAGTAAGAGTGATATGGAAATGAATTAAGGTTGGAGAGCTTATTTTTAATTAAACTACATACTTGTTTGTAGAGGTTCTTAACAGAGCATCTGTTTTAGTCAGCTTTTTTGCTGCTGTGACTGAAAGATCTGAGCAGAACAACTTTAGGGAAGAAAAAATTATTTGAAGGTTCACAGTTTCAAAGATCTTAGTCCATAGAAGGCTGGCTCCACTCCTTGGGGCTTGAGGTGAGGCTGAACATCATGGTGGAAGAATGTGGTGGAGGGAAGCAGCTCACATGGTGATTAGGCAGCAGAGAGAGAGAGAGAGACTCCACTCTCCAAATACAAAATACATACCCCAAAGCCACACCCCAATGTCCCACTTCCTCTACCACTCAGTTAATCCCTATCAGGGGGTTGATTCACTGATTGGGTTAAGGCTCTCACAACCCAATCATTTCTTCTCTGAACCTTCTTGCATTGTCTCACATGTGAGATTCTGGGGGACACCTCACATCCAAACCATAACAGCATCCTCATGCCTGGCCCACTTCCATTCTCTGCCCACATTCCAGACCTATCCTGCATGGAGAAGAGAATCAGCTCTCAGCCTATGAATCAGTGAATGAAGTTATTTAGAAAAGGTAGGAATCTAGGCTATGTCCTATGGCCCTGCACCTGTGTCTTACTCTTTAATGACAGAAACACACTGAGCACTGAGCTTCTGAAGTAGGTCATGATGATGTTGTAATGGAATGTGGGGGATGGGGTTCGTCACTTGGAATCAAAGAATTGTGATCTGACTGCTTAATTCCATGGCCAGATGAGAAAGAACAAATTCACCTTATGCATATACATCGGCCAGTATAGCCATTATATTTGCTAATAAAGCCTTTTATCTTTTCAGAGAGTATTGATAAAAACATTAAGACAACCTATGATCTTTTCCTTAAGAATCACTGATATGAAAATATGGCCTACTTTCAGAATGAAGAGTCTGTCAATGCTTATTATCCTTATATGACGGATAATCAGAAGAATTTTTTTTTTTTTTGAGAATTAGCAGAATAATAAAGTTCTTAAAAGTTAGGAAGTAAAGCCAGGTGTGATTCCAACTGCTGGGGAGGCTGAGATGGAAAGATTGTGAGTTCAAGGCCAACCTGAATAACAGAGGGAGACCTTGTCTCACACTAAACAAAACATCAACAAAATTAAGGATGTTGTCTAAATAAGCAAGGTCACCTTGAATGTCCAGGAGCAAACTGAAGTTCAGAGAGGTTGAGAATTGTCCAAGAGCACACAGCCAAGACAGCAGGGGGCTGGAGGGTGTTAAATCTGACCACTGCTCATTCCATGCCATTAGTGAGCAGAGGCAGGTGGTAAAGAGCTGACTCCACCCCTCGAGGGAATCCACCCAAGTGTGAAAGACATGGGAGACAGTCATCCCTCTAGAACTGCTGAAGTTCAGCTGGTGGGAAAAAATAAGGTGGGCCATGTAGCCTGAGGCTCTGAGGGTTTGACACTAGGGCTTGGAATTCCAAACCTTGAGCTTCCTTTCCCGCCTTGCTTTCCCTGTAGCAAGGGTACATAACACACCTATATGATCACTATGAGGACCGTGATGTTCATCGTACTCAAACTGTGCACCAAGTTGAAAGTCAGCTTTCCTGACATTCACAAAACAGTCAATATCTAAACACATCCCGCGTGTTTCAGAACAGCTCATGCTGTGGACCAAGCACAGGAGATGCCAGGGCCCGTGATCTAAGTCATCGTTTTCACAATTCTTCTATCTTCCCATAAGTTATTTTAACGAGTGGTAACATGCTCCCTTGATATGGCCAGTATTGAAACATGAAGTTTGTCTGCTGCTGTGCTGGATTCCTGCAAGGAGTGTCCCGTGACAATTTTATTCCCTGGGCTGTTTGTGCTGTTATTACTGCCATATAGTCTCCACCTTCCATTAATCCATATTGTAGATTTTTGAAAATATTTTTGCAGAACTGGGTTGCTCTCCGGTCTGCTTTCCATTTTTCCCCCTTTACTTTTACTCTTTCTTTGTAGTTTCACTATCTCCATAAATTTGCATAAAGGACTTTGATTTTTTAAAAAAACAACTCTTGATGCCCTTTAGTCTCTGACACTGTTTGATCCAGAGCACACCCAGGGGCATATAGGATACGCTGGGGTCTGTGGGTATAAATCAGGGAACAAAACCAGCACTCTGTTCAGAGAGTCTAGTCCAATGGAGGGGCCAGGCATTATTAGAGAATCACAAGTTACAGAGGCAAAACCTTGACCATTACTGAAAGGGAGATGATGTGTGTCTTAGTTAAGAGAATCAGACCTAATTGCTTAGTCAAGGAAAGCTTCTCTGAGGTGGGGGACTGCCCTGCCAAGAGAGAAAGGATGAGTAGAAACACACCCGGCAAGGTAGAAAGGGAGGATGTGCCAATGTCCCGTGGCAGGGAAAGTAGCAGGGGAAAGGGGATGGTACATGAAGAATTGAAAGGTCAGTGGGACTGGAGGGGCAAATGGGTGAAAACAATCCTAATAAGAAACTAGGTTAAAGACATGGCTAAGCCAAAGAGGACCTTGCAAGTCAGATGGACCCGTAGCTGAGGGATGGAATCCAATTCTGGAAGTCTAAATATCTCAGCTTTGAGATGGACAACATGATTCTATCCAGTGACCACTTGGTTTTGTAGGTATTATTTAAACTCCAAGTTGTCATCATTGATACTTGAACAAGCTCCAAATGGACACAGGCACCAGGTTTCTAATTGCTCATTCCCCAGGTCACTGTGACTACAACAGGTAGCATTTCATTCTTTTAAAGAATTGTGTTTCGAATTAGAATACTTTGGGGTATGGATACTATGAATAACATGACCTGGGGCGTTGAAAATGACCACAGTTGGGCAGTAGTAACGTGTAGTAAAATTTATGGTTTACAAATTGATGAGCCAACAACGGCTCCACACAACAGCATGTAGAATAGTTACTTTTACGCATTTCATTTTTTCCTCTAATCTGGCTTGTATTAATTTTGCACATATGTTGTGTGGCAATGTCAGGACCTTAGATTTCAGAATTGGAAATCTCTATCATTTTAAAGTTGGAAGAGATCCACGCAATTCATCTTACTATCATTTGAGACATGATGTCTACCTATCGGGGCCACAATCTCTCCTTTCATAAAATATCATCTTTCATAAAATAGAAGTATTTTCTCTCAGAATACATATCTGGCACTTAAAATCTTTTTATTAATTTTCATCCCAAAACATTGAGTATCTTTGTCAAATACTGAGATATTCCCTTTTATCTTCCTACTCTCTGTGAGTAGCCCAAGGTTTTCATGGTTAGGAGGATATTCTGGGGGAAGTTTAGGGAAATTCTCCATTGAAGTGGTATTATATGTAAGAATGGCTGCAGTCTAAGAGAAGATCTTAAGGAGAAAGAATATCCATTAAGCCCTGAGATACAGGGTAGCCTCCTGATGTCAATGTAAGGATGAGGGCCATCATTGTCAAAGTGTAAGGCACACGTGTGGAACACAGTGTTGAGAGCCACAGCCGAAGGGGCCCCAGCAAACTTCCAGCTGCCAGCTGATGATTGGCTCACAGCGGCCCCAGCAACATCTAGCTGATTGGCTCCTCTGCAGTGATGCTCATTGGGTTGTTTCCCCGCCCTTTCAGACTACGGAGCTGCTCATTGGGGGACTTTTTTGGCTCCGCCCACACGACCCAGCCAATTGGCCTCAAGAGCAGGAGGAGTAGCGGAGGTGGAGAGGCTTGTGGGAAGCCGGTGGTGGCAGTTGGGCTCTCAAGGTTTTTCCCCGAGGAGCTGTTTTGTTTGGCGTGTGTGGTTCTAAAAATAAAGTTCGTTTCTTTTGACAAGTGGCTCCTGAATTGTGCCCAGCCAGACTGCGGCAACCCAGGATGGTAATTAGATCCTAGGGACACTTGGGAGCTCGAGCAAGCTGGGAGGCCCCTCAGAGCATCTGGACAGCACACTCAGAGAGCTGCCTGTCAGCACATCAGTTTTCTCAGGAAGGACATCTTCAGATTCTGGGAGGGAGAAGCCCGTGAGTCAGCACCACTAACTGATAAGCCAGCAGACAAACTCGTCAGCCTGATTGTGTTACCCGGCCAAGATCTCACACTCAGACACAGCAGGAGGCAGTTCTTTGAAACAGAGAATGTTTGCAGAAGACAATTTTAAAAAGTATCGAACCTCAACGACTCCCTGTATACTCATTTTGTCACAAATGATTCTCTTTTGGTTTTGGACGACAACACCTGGCTTCCCCTCTCCTATGATCTGACCACTCTGGTGGAAACCGCTCCCTGGGGAACTTTCTCACCAAAGGATGACATTCCTCCCCTCAGCAGAGCTTGTGTAAATGACAAGATTGAGTCCTCTCTACCACACATTTGGAAGTAAGATCTCTACGAATTAACAAACTAAAAAATAAACCATTAGATACAAGTCTAAGAGGCGTCTAGACTACACGTTCATCAAGACTACTTCTTCAGTTCAGGAAAAACAAGAGCGATGGAAAATAATCATTCACTTTCAGCCCAATTCTGCCATGAAAATGATAGCAAATAACATGTGAGAATATGAAACTTGCCAGCAAGTTGTGTGATGTGGACATCATTGTTTGAGAAGTTCAGAGCAAAGGGACACGGCTCTCAAAGAAAGAAATAGAAAAACACATGTCAGTGCTACACAGGATGAAGCACTTGGCATCTCCTGTGAATCACCTGTTAAGCCCACGGTGGCTTCTCAGGTGAGTACTGTGTCCAGTACAGTTTCCAAGGGTAGGAGCAAGGGGTAGAGCCAATTCAAGGGCAAGCAGCATGACCCAGCCAAACGACATGAATTGTCCACCCATGTCACTAAAGAAATTGCTCTCTCATCCTGACCAAGGCTGGACCAGTGTAGAAAAAACGGGCTAAATTAGCATTTTATAGTCTAATTACAGCGCTTGAAACTCTATCAGATATTTAGTTACACTAAAGTTCAGGGTTAGCTGCGGTTTTTTTTTTTTTTTTTTTGGTGGGGAAGACATAGTACTATTTTAAAATAGCATAATTTCTACTTGGCAGAAATGCTTAGTCTTCTGCAAGATAAAAACAAGGTAAATATTTAGTGTATATTGAGTGTCACTATCCAAATACGGGGTTCAAAAGGATTTTGAGTCTTCCTTCTATTTATGTATTGGCTTTTTTAAGTTGGTGCTTTATATGGAAAGGTGGAATGTGCGGTGACATATTCCTATGTACACAGAATAATTTGGTCCAGTTCATTCTGTAGTCCCTCCACCAATGGAGTAGAGGAAGAGGAGCAGGGGGGACAGGAGGGGAGGAAGTACTGGGGATTGAATGGAGCAACTCATGGCATGCATGTATGAATATGTCAAAATGATCCAACTGTTATGTATAACCATAATGCACTAATAAAAACACTTTTTAAAAGTTTGAAATTTTAGAGTTTTCTGCCTTGGTTTTGGATATTTGCCTAGATTTTACTTATTAAGCATCCCTAATCCAGAAACCCCAAATCCAAAATGCTCCACAACCTGAAAATTTTAGGTATTGTGTAGGTATTATGTACTTTCAGATTTTGGAGCATTTTGGATTTTTGAATTAGGGATTCTCAATCTGTATTACTAGCAAAGTTCAAAACCACACAACATGGGATAAGCAACTTGAAATGTCGGCTCATAGGCCTTTAGAAGCAAAAGAGATTCAATAACCATTTAATTAACGGGAGTAAAGAAAGTTCCAGAGAAGTCTCATGACTGTCTAGAAGGACACTCTCAGTGGTGACCTCCAGCCCACAGCAGACATCGGGGACTTTCACTTCAATGCTCTTGGGGGGAATGCATCCAGTGACTGAGTAACAGTGAAAAACCATCCAACTTTATGTATCAGACTTTATGGAACACATTGCATCTTTTTGTTATGTGCTATGCCAGACCTCTTGCGATTTTTAACTCCTCCATGGGAGTATGGAGAGATGTATAAAATCTTTATAGGAAGCAAACATCCTTTAATAAGCTGCAGGGTACACTCTTCCAAACCAAGCCTTTTCTTGAGTTATGCAATATGGCTGTTCAACCTCTATTGATGTGCACACTTGACCCTTCACAATATTGAGCAAGAGATCCAGTTTTCATTATTAAAATGAATAGTTCTCCCCTTACAGAAGTAACAAGGGAGCGAAGAGCAAGTAGGAAGGAACACTCAGATATGAGGTGATTTCCCACTTCTACATCTAGAGTTGGCCACACTGAGCATATTTCTAATATCTGCAGTTATGACTCTTATCAACTATTCAATCAGAAGTATGTACTTTTACAATTCTGCCTTTTTCTTTGTAATGTATTTTGCTGTGTTAAAAATTCACTGGCTTTTCAATTATCAATATTAAAGCCATCACAGAGGTTGAGACCCCGTGACCACTACCAATTCTTGCTCTGTATTTCCTTGCCTTTGCTGTATTTCAGAAACAAGATTTCTTGCATTTAAATATGGTAACTTTCATATGATAAAAATTATACTGGTGAAATTAAGATTAATAAGTTATTTATTTTGGCCTCATCTTTTATAATAATGAATATTGTATACAAAAAGTCAACATTTTGTATGGTTGGTACATAATTGAGTTATAACTTATTTTTCACCAGATATAATTATATCTAGTACAATCTTTCCATTTTCGGAAAGATGCCAAGGAGAACCTTTTCTTTTGTCTTTGTTTTTATTTTGTTTTACAAGCTTTTGTGTCCCACATTCTTATTCATTGGATCTTTAAAATTTTTATTGATGCACTATAATTATACACATTAGTGGGATTCCTTGTTACATATTCATGCATGCACTCAACATAATTTGGTCAATTTCATTCTCCAGCACCTCCTCCTACCCTCCCTTCCTTCCTCCCCTGGTCTTTTTCTAATTAATTTTATTATTAATCATTTTTGTTCTTTGTTCACTAAATTCTTTTCTACATTTAAGTGCTTTACAGATGATGAATCTCCTGTCTGTTGTTACTTATACAGGTTCCTGTTAATGTTAGTTCTTCTAAGAGTCCCTTTATATCTTGTCTTTCATTATTTCCCTCAAAAAAATTAATAAATGAAGAAAAATAAATTTCAAACGTTTTTCTCAGTTTATGTCTCACGGTACATTCTAAGCATGATTTCTTAGTGCACATTACTGCAAATCACAGAGAACTATATTGCATTTTTACTGTACCCAGGACTCTACTCTGAGAATGTTCTGCTTGTCATTTCCTAAAAATAAAGTGAAGAGAAATCAATCTGGTGTAATTAGAGGCCTTAGATGTTAGGGTTTCAGGGTTTTAGCCTATTGAAAGACCGTTGACTCTCTTCTCTCTTTAAGACAACACACACCACACAACAGATGACCCCCTTCACTATATGTTTTATGGCAAGCATATTTTCAAAGATGCTTTGTAAAATGGCAGTGCATTACTAAAAAAATACTATCACAATCAAAGAACTAACATTCACTTAAAGTATGCTTTGAATTTAAAAGTTTAATCTGTATTCAAACTTATGGGATAAAGCTATGTAATACAAGATATAAGGGTATTTTTCTGGTCATTGGCACATGTTAGCTTTTTCTTTTTAATGCTTTAGAAGTTTTCCCTCCTCATGCTTTTACTTTAGATGTATAAGTTGATGGACTTTATTCCCCTTTCTGACTCATTTCTCTGATGTGAAAAAATGGGGCCAAATACTTGGGCTGGCACCAGAGGCAACCACTGTCCAGAAATCAAATGTTCAAATTATACTCTGCCTCCCTCTCAGATGAATTGATAAATGATGGTCCAGTCAGAGACATCACACTAACACAATTTCCCAGGCAATCTAACTGGACAGCCCTGGCTCAGACACACAGAGGGGACTCCACGTTCTGCCTTCCAACTCAAATATGGAATGCAGGAGACTCCGGCCGCCCCCCATCCAGCATGAAGGAACATGTTTGACAAGTAGAACACTATTTTTCTGGAGTAACGACAACAGAATCTGGGCTTTTCAGATCCAGTGATGCAGTGTATAGATAATTCAGGCTGCTAAGCTTTAAAGTATGGCTGAAGACCTGTGATTCTCGTGTGATTACAAGATTAAAGTGAGATAAATTGGCACTCACAGTTGTGGCAGGTGGCCCCGCTGTATCCTGTCTCCTCGCAAGAGCATTTGAAGCTGTCCCACGTTTGCGAGCACTTCCCTCCATGCTCACAGTGATTGGGCACACATCTGTCAGGAAAAGAGACAAACAGAAATAAACCAACAAACAAATGAGATTTATGAGTGGCCAAATTCCAAGCTGTTTGGGCAATCTATCATTTCAGTGCCAGGTTGCCTTACTGAGGCAATTAATCCTTGTTAGTCTTAGCAGATTAATATGATTCATGATGGAAGGTGCCAAGCACAGAAGATGATGTATCACAGGCCTGGTGTTTCCCATTTTTGGGTAAATAGTAGATACTCACACCCAGCTGAGGGGCTCATTTGCATATCACAGATTCATTTTGTTTGCCTTTTATCCAAAGACAGAGACCCTCACCAGATTTCTCCTGGTGAGGGATGGAAGATAAGCCATCTCCATTCTCTCCTGTTTTCTTCTCTATCAAGGCCAATACCAAGTTGCAGAGGGGTAGTCCTGAGTTTTCCCAAACAATTTTGAGTTTCTGTAATAATGCCATGGCAACAGCAATGGAAATACATTCACCTAATAAGAAAAAAGTTCTGTCTTTCAAACACTTCCCCCTGAACCTGACTGGATAGTTTAAGCCACCAACTTAAAGAGGAGCAAGCATAATAGAGGGGGAAAATAGGGTTTATGTTCAAAGTTATGTCATTCCATGCATTAGGAAGCTAACTGTGATTAAATGTAACTTTTCTGAACCTTGATGTCCCCATTTGAAAAGTGGGCAATTATACCTATTTTATAAATACTCTAAACATCTTATTTTTTAATTTCTTTTAAAACTGATACTTAACATATAAAACTATACATATTAATGGGCTACCATGTGATGTCTCAATATATGTTTACATTGTGTAATGTTTAAATCAGGATAAACCTATCTGTCTTCTCCAGCATTTATCATTACCTTTTATGGTAAAAACATTCAAAGTCCTATCTTCTGGCTTTGTAAAATACCCACTGCATAATCACGTCTACAGTCACCTTACAGTGCAGCTGCACTCCAGCACTTCTTGCTGTTTTCTAACTGGAACTTAGTAACTTCTTGCTGTTTTCTAACTGACAACCTTTCCCCAGCCTCTGGTAACCACCGTTCTCCTCCTGACTTCTATGAGAAGTGTCTTGTTAGATTCCACATGAGTGCTATCACATAGTACTTCTCTTTTTGTACCTGGCTTATTTCACTTAACCCAATAATCTCCCTTCCCAACGACACTGTCACAAAGGACAGGATTCCATCTTTTGTGTGGCTGAATAGAACTCCATTTTGTGGATGTACCATGTTAGATTTGTAGGAAATGTTCCTGAAATAGATAAGGGGAAGGAAGGAGAGGGTCAATGAATGAGAGCTGTGCTTGTAAATATATGAGTCACAGCTTCCAGGGTACAATTTCATAGCTTGACTATATTCTAGCAATAGTGAGGTTGAGATCTGTTCTGGAACATTCATGTCAGTGGCACAAACTCTTTCCTGTCACCTTATCCCATCTCCTGGCCCCTTTCGTCAATTCGTTTCTTCAACTTCCCCACAACCTGCTTCTTTATAAATCCTTATTTTAAAAGATTGAAAAGAAGTTATTTAGTTTTATGTATTAGAATTTATAGAGGATATCTAGGTTTTAACAGGAAACTCTCAGATTCAACAGCAGAACCTATAATAGAGAGTCACAGGCAATGGATTGACAGAGAGCTGCCCTGCATGGAAACCCTTAATCAGAATGCCCCACGGCCTTTTTGCTACAAAATCTGATAGGGATGGTCTCAGACCACATTCTCCAACCTCTGTTCTTGATTTGTCAACTTTGATGTCTAAGTCACTTGCAGCAGGGCCCAGCTCAATATGATGTGGAGCCCCTGATTCTGTATATGTGTGCTTTTTCTCCACGATTCCTCAGAAACCTTTATTCCTACAACAAACATGTAATGAACACTTGTTGTATGCACAGCACTATGGTAAACAGAAGAATAAGCCTGTATTCACAGCTTCTCAAGAGCTTACCACTTATGAAAGTAGATACATTATGTATGAGAACTGTAACAGAGGCAAAAATAAAAATGGCACAACTCAGAGACAAATAAAACACCATGGAATTTCTTGTGAGAGATCAAATATAGATTTCAGACACAATTCAAAGCTCCTAGGTTGACCTTCAAAGATCAAACAGGTCTATAAAAGAAGAAAACAAGAGAAAGAACATTACTAGGTCGAAGTACAATATAACAAAGCCGATCTTGGATTTTCATGAAGGATGGGAAACCCACTCTATGTTTAATAGACACCTACTTCCCTTTCCATATAATCTGGGCTTGATGGTATGAAGGCTACAAAGATGGTCCTCAAAAGACTTTGTAATGTAGGTGGAGATGGGGGTAAGAGTCCTGCAAAATACGGAGCAGGAAGAATTTGGTGAGTCACGACAACCTAAGAACTGCTACAGAAACATTTAGATGCTAGAGGAGTGACAGATGGAGGCTACAGAAAGGGCTGAACAGAGCTGAGGACATTTTCACTGGTCTTAAAAGAGGTGTTGCACTTTATGATTAAGTGGTCCTAGTAGAACAGGAACAAGGGGAAGAAAGTACAGTAGTGGTCCTGAGATGGAAGGGCCCCTTCACAGCACTGTGCATGCAGACCCAGGCCCAGGCCACTGCAGCAGGAACCACATCCACCGTGCTCGCTCTCTATGTCACCCTAGAAGACAAGGAACAGATAGTCCAAATATGCAGGAAACTAAAGCATCCTTGATACTTCAGTGTGAAATTCAGTAAGTATGTGCCTTTGTGTGGTATATTTACTTTCTAAATCATCGTGGGTTAATATTAGCTCAGCCTAATGGTGAGGATCATTTACATCAGCTCATTATAGCAATTAATTCAGGGGGAGGTAGTGCAGAAGCCTACTGAGTAGCAAAGGAAAACCAAGTTGGAATCTAAATGTGCTCTAAATAATGCACCAAGTAGAAAATCCACATCTCAGTGATAAAAAGATGACGGTGTACTTGCACGCCAGGGAAGCATAAACCACCAAGTGAGAGTAACAGGATACTCCCCAAATGCAGGACTAGGGCTTTCTGAAAAAGTGGTTATTTGTACTTCAATGAGATTTTAGCATTTTATTTTTAATGCTGGTTTCTTGCAATTCTTATTTTTAAAATCAACCTTCTCTTGGTGCAGATTATTGGCATTTTAATTCTTAATGGTAGAAAATGTTTTATTTCCCAATCAAGTTGATTGAAACTCAATTTCACACCCTAATATCTTATCACCATATATTTTAACAGTTAGGGCCAATTACCAAGCACAACAAAACACAAATTAACCTGGTGCACTCTTTTTAATTACTTATTTCTTCTCCCGCACAACCATAGCACCATTTGCATGTATCCAATATGCCCTCGTCACCTGGCTTAGTAATTATTTGTTGGGATGTCCTTCCCTTCTAAGCTGACACTGCAGAAGGAAGGTATTTTTTTTTATGGTTCTTTGCATAATGGGGTGTCCAGCACACACTCAGTAAATACCTATGGATGGACTGAGGAAACGAATGTAAGAAATGCTAGAAAGTTACGCCACCAAGGACTGGAAAGGAATTTCACAGGCAATAGCCCTTCCACCATGAGAAGTATAAATTATTTTTATCTATGATTTTAGTCTTAAATCCAGACTTCAGACTCTTGCTCTAATAAGCTAATTCATTTAGCAGGTCACAGGAAATGTATGATTTGTTCCATGGCATGTCCCGAAAGTTTGATTCACATCAAAAATGAATCAAAATGACTCGACTGCTTCAACTTGAGAAGGACTGGAGTGGGACCAGGAGCATACATGGGAGAGGCTGGCAGGTGTCAATTTGTTGTGATCAAAGGGCTCCTGGGAAGTGATGCATCCAATTACTCTGGCTCCAGACAGCCCTGGGGTCGGAGACTCAGCCACAAGCACCCTCCCGGACAGGGCTGGTCAGAATGCTGTAGATCCAAATGCATTTTTTTTTTTTTTTTGCAAATGAAACTTATTGGTACCCCAATCTATGAGGCAAACAAAAGCCCTATTTTAAAAAGTCACGTGTACAACGATTACTTAATATTAAATTAGGTAACACCGAGTGGCTGGATGCAGGAATTCAGTTTGGAGTTATGGATGGCAGTTGCGGTTTTATTTCACTCAGAGAATGTCATCGATTCCTGCACTTGATTTTATTTGCAAAGCATTGAGAAAACTGGGATCAGTGGATGTAAGATATTTTAAGTGGTATCAGACTTGTTTGTAAGAAAGTCATTTCATAGTTTATTAATACTACTAACTTAACCTCGTAAAGCCCCAAAAAATGTATTTAAAATCTAAAAGATTTAGTCTGACAACATAACTAAATACACTGGTAAATTTTTTGTTTATTTTTCTTCCCCCTAGTGTTTAAACGTTTAGTAGGGTTGAGATGTAGCTCAGTGGTAGATACAGTTGCCTAGCATGCCCTGGATTTCAGCCCTGTAGCTAAAAAATAGAAAAAAAAAAAAGTAGGAAAGCTAAAGTAGATATTTTTGAGTAAAATTTTGCATTAACTTTAAAAGTACATTTGGTTCTGTAGAACCCAGCAGAGTGTTTACACTGTGCCTCCCAAACTCCAGAGGGAAGTCTGCTCATATGTGAAACAACCAACAATTCAACATTCATCAGGATGTCTTGCTGTCACTTTCTCCTGAGCCCCTGGTACCCAAAAGTCCTGTTCCTCAACTTTTTTTTTATGCCCAGGAATCACTTGAAAGTCTTACTAAGAAAGATTCTGATTCTTGAGGCCTGGGTGGTCTGAGAGTCTGAAGCTCTAAGCAGCTCCCAGGTGGCGCCCACAGGGCTGCTCCGAGGGCCTCCCTGGGATCACAGGCTCCAGAGCATTTCAGTGGAGGGAGCTCAAGGAGAACCAAGAACCCAGGAAGAGGAGGAAGAGCTTGAGAAGGGAGCCAGCAGGAGGGGGCGACATCTGTGCCCTGGGTGCCGCAGGGCAGGGCTGATAGGTTCACACATTTCTCCCAAAACTGCTGCTTCCTTAGGCTCTCCAACTGCCTGTGGGATCCACTCAGAGTGACATATAATAATCTCCTCATCTCACTTAGTGAGTTTGATCATTTCACAACCTGCCTGTAGACTTCATAAAATTCACCCAACGTGCTCGCTGCCTGTAAAGACAGTTTCATTTCACCTTAACACCAAGTTCAGAGCTGCCAATCTCAGCTCAGATTCTCCCCAGCTTAGCTCCTTCAGCGAGAGCAGTGCTAGGATATTTAATCTGGTTTTAGATTAATGCAGATTTTATACCACATTAAATATGCCTTATTCTGAACTTTAGAAAGGAAAGGACTGCTTCTCCATTACTGATAGGTTATTTGTGAACCATGGGAAAATTATTCTAAACGATGTATATGTTACCACTCCAGTATAAATTATCTCTTCAACTTAAAGATTTTTCCCTTCATCTCAACACCAACTTTTATTTTTGCTCTTTAAGACAAGAATTCCATTTAGAATGTTTGCATTCTTAAATACAATTTCTCATGCTCTTGGCTCTCTCAGCTATTTCTATAATCACAATGAAGTTTTTTTCTGCATTAACTTTTATATTGACCTCAACAATATTTTAGTACTTTTATTCTCATCTTAATTAGATTTCAATTTTTGTTGAAAGTATATTCTCTGTGGAGTATGTATCACTACCTTACATTCTTCTGTTATATTTCTTCTGTTTGAATGGAAATTATATGGAAGAGTAATTATAATTTCAGGAACTAATTTAATATTTCATTACTATATAACAATATTATAGAAATGCTAATGTTATATTGATGGTGCTCCTTCAACAAGCATTTATTTATGGAAATACTTGAAAGCAGAGATATTTATTGTACCTACTATATTATGTCCAAACTTTACGTTAAAAAGTAATCAACCAACTTCGGTTCACATCTAGCCAACAATTACACATTTCTGCACTGACTATAATGTTCATTAATTTTAGCCTTATACAATATAAGTATCTTAACTTGGATTTTCTAATTTATAAATTGTTTTATTATAATAAACCAGAGATCATTTTATATTATTTTGTTAATTTATCAAGAGCTTTATTTTTACAATGCATTCCCCATTGTTTTATGAATAAAAGGTCCTTAAAGGGATTATAGGCTCACAGAGAAAAACCTGCAGTGTTCAGCAATTCCTTCACCTGTTTCCAGGTTAAACTGTATTGAACCTAAACAAATAACAGCAAGTTCTTTGTAATCAGTCAGTTACCTGCTACAGGCAAGGACTTCAAAACAAACTCTGGAGAATAGAGAAAAAACAAAGTTTTGTCTTCAAGAGACTCTATTTAGTGTGAAATGTTATGATATTTCACTACATAATTATTGACACGTCACTGATATATTTTCATGAGTATTCCATGTATCCTACCTAATCTTGCATGAAAGAAAATTTAGGAATACATTATTTTTAAGTAATATCAGCACAGTTTTTTGTTGAAAAAAACTGCCCATAATAGTTGCACTATACTTTGTTGCCAAAAATAAAAAATAAAAAATTTCCATGAAATATGCAACAGTTATATGATAAAACATGGTAATTATAAGTCAGATGTATGTATAAGCCTCATATTTAAAACGCTGGAATGGGATTAAGATAGTATCAGTGCTGTAGGAGTGTGCTAAGGCTTTACAGAAAACTTGGTCTTTGAAAGTTTAGTTGGGTAGCCTGCAAGGAGGGACAGCAGGGGCCTGCTCCAGCTGGCGTAAGTGTGAGGAGTGGTTTTGGAATGATGGACGGTGAGCAGAGGCTTGTGCCCAGGAGGAGACTGGAAGTGGAGTACTGATGTGCACAGCTGCCCCTTCCCAGTCCTCCAATAAGCCCCTGCTGACACTCAGGTATCCCACCTCCTTCGCACAGTCATGAGCCCTTTGGAAGGGAAGACTCTCCAGGAGACGGGTCAGAGCCAGGATTCCTCAGGAGGTTGTTAAGCTATGGCCAGTTGTTCCCTTAAATCTCAACCACCCTCTGTGGCAATAGGATCTACTCTTGACCTACAGCCATCAGCTAAAGGTCACGTTTCCCAGGCCCTCTTTAAGCAAGGCAATGGCAGTAGAAGGGCTGTGGATGTTCTCTGGATTAACCATAAAATAGAAGTGCCTGCACTTTTCTCTCCTCTTGAGCCTGTGAACCTGAGACCTGGAGCAGGTGTCTCACAGCACAGCAGGGTGCAAGGGAAAGTAAGAACTCTGGGTTCCCAGTAGCACACCATGTCACACCACCCACCCACATGTGTTGATAAGAGAGAAATAGCAAAACTCCCATATGGCTAAAGACACCTATCTTGAGTCTTCGTTACAACCTCAAATATATCCTAACTAAAACAGAGGTGTAGATTCTCTACCCTGGTGTTGACCTACATCTTTTCCTCTTTGTAGGACAGAATACACTGGGTGATTGCTATTATTCAAGTCATCATGTGTGGTCTTGTCTTACTTGCAACTGAAGACAAACAAATGGATAGATATTAAGTTTATGAACATACATTAAGTTCCAACTGTAGAGGAATTTTCCTGGAGAATATAGCTTTATTGATTCATTCGACATATACTTATGAGTGCCTACTATGTCTAGTAAACTGCCATTTGATGAAATATTTTCTTTTTATTTTCTTCTTTTTATCACAAAGTCTTAGTTGCAAGAGAGAATATTTCTGGGAACTTGCCTGATGATGCATACTCCATAAGAGGTTCTGAGCTTTATTCATAGGTAAAACAAAGCCAGACCTTCAGAGGCCTGAACAGAAGAAATTTATGATCTTAATCCCTAATAAAAATGGTTTTCACAAACTGATATTTAGAACATTTCCTTTTTCACTAGTCATGAAGAGATATTGGTGGGTCTTAAAAAAATAATGTTAGTTGATAAACACACATTTTAAAATATTAAGGAATGAATAAAATGCAGGGTAGACAGGAAAGAGCTAACTAAGGCAAGATCAGCTACAAGAGTTAAGTTTTAGTGCCCCACGTAGAGGATCACAAAGTCTGGATCGGAATGAATGTCAAAGAAACAGAGGGATTAAAGGGGCTCCATTATCAATCCACTACTTAGAGCTAAATTAATTTGAAATGCCTCAGATACTCTGTGTTCAGGAACTGTGATAACCAGTGACATTTTCAGTATGACGCAATAACTTCTCTCAAATAACAAGGAAATTTCAAACCCCATTGAAACTTTAAAACAATGGGTTTTAAACTTAAAGTCATAATTTGTTTTTCTTTTCCCCAAAATGAACTAAATTTAGCATATCTGTAAATGACATCCTTCCGTAAGTGTTATTTAGCCTGATCTCAGCCTCTCCCCTGCAGTGGGGGAGGAGATACCAACTGAAGAGACAAGCCAACCAGAAAGGTGGCGCAGCTTAGAAGGCACCTGGATGAGCTGTGTGTGCACTAAGTATTGAGTCTGCATTCCATGCATCTTTTCTATGGGTAACATTGATTTCATCACCACTGATGAGGCTTTGAAGACTAATTGCAATGGCAGATTAGGAAAATTGGGGGGCAAAGCGTAAATAAGGAGACAAGTGCTGGGAGCCACAGCCAATTAATATGATGCATGGCATTTTTGATTGAAAGGTGACGCCAGCTAGCCATTGAGATGATATGATTATGTTAAAAATTACATTCATATGGATACCGGACTCCTGCTGTTTACCTGGGCCTGCTGCGGGACTCCTGGAGAGTTCCCATTGGTTGGGAAAGTGCAGTAGGAGGGAATTCTGGGGGAAGTTTTTGCGCTGGGGGTCCGGGAAGGAACCGGCGGAACGCCGCGTGGGTGGATCAGGATTCTTCCTGGGCACAAACGTGGTATTTGGCAGTTGTTTCAAAAATAAAGTTTGTTCCTGTTTGAGTGGCTCGTGATCTTGTGCCCAGCCAGACAGCGGCAGACAAGGAGAATGTCTAGGAAAATGTGGTCAGTTTTCTGCCATGACATAAGTGGACCATATCTATACACATGTGCTCTGTGTCCTATCTCTTGTCTTTTCAAGTACCAAGTCAACTCAGCCACCGCCTTCCCCAGAATTATCAACTTCCTCCTCTCCTGAATCAGTCTCCTCCATAGGCAGCAATTTGTCTCCTTTAAGAGGAATAGCAAAACTCTCCCTTGTGACTCTGGATGCCATTCTTGTTCCTGCCATTCTTCTCTGATCCCTTTGCAAAAACATTGCAAAACTCTTCAAAGTGTTGGGCAAGAAAATTGTTTCCATCTCAATCAACTCCGATGTCAAATCCCCTCAGCGGTCCACGACACCTCCTTTGGTCAAAGGCGTATGTAATCTCAATTTTCCCAGTCTATGAATGTGTTTGAACTTATAGCCGGTCTGCGCTGAACTCCAATTCACTGCCTTCCAGTGTCAGGATTCCCCAGGGCTCGGTGCTGGCTCTGAGAAGGCTCTGGAATTACATTTCTAGGTGAAATTGAGAGCTTCATGTCTGCGGCCAACAGACTCCGAGACATATCCTTGTGAACGTATCAAGGGCATCCCATCCGGACCAGGAACAAACACACCTTTTGATTTCACTCTCTAATTTTGATACACCCTGTTCCTCCTTGATTCAGTTAACGACACCACCATCTGTCCAGTCATTCTTAACTGGAAACTGGACGTCATTCTTCACTACCCTCTTTGTCTCGCTTCTTCATCAGTCATTGATTGACAAAGCTTCGTGAAGGAAACTGGGACCTGCCCCACGTGGAACCACTTCCCTGGTCCCCACCACCAGCTCAGCACACCTTTCCCCAGATCTTGGGGTTCTCCTACTGGGGCTGCTCCTCTTCCTTCATCCCTTCTTTCAATTCATTCTCAATCAGATGGCCAGAGTGACGCTTCAAATGTCACTTCATAAACCACGGATGGGCTCCCATTTTATTAGGGAGCATCTGAGCACTTCTGCACAGGTCCTCTGGCTTCCCATGGCCGCCTCACCCTCCTCTTCCCGCTGGTCATCGGGCCACACCTTCCCTCTGCTCTGGTCTTCGCTGGGCCCTGCTTGTTCCTTACAGCCTTTGCTCACGCTGCCTTGTTTCTCACGCACTCTTTCTACATCTTCACACGAAGATGGTCTTTTGTCTCCTTCATTTCTTATGTCAATGTGATTTTTTTTCAAAGACGTCTTTTCTGACCTCCCTGTCTGAACAGGTCACCACCCTCGTCTCCATCACCGTTTTCCATGTTCTCCTTCACTTATCACGGTTTCTAGTCGCATCCCTCCTGGCTGCTCTGCTCTGCCAGCCTTCTCCATCCGCCTGTGTTTCCCCCCTGGTCGGGCCACGTCTGCTTCCTCCCCATTTCTGAGGCATGGCCCGTGGCCCAGTCTAGCACGGAGCAGGCTCTCAGTGCAGAACTGCTGCTGGACGTGGAAGGAGCTCCGACGAGCTGAAGACGCTGGGGACCACTTTCTGAACCTCCTGCTTACAGATCCATATGGAGAAGTAGAGAATGACTCAGGCTTCCACATTCTAAGTGTGTCTTGCGCTGTTAGTTCCTTCTCCCAAGTCTATCACACTACTCAAGTCTGCTGTGGATCCTATATCTATGACTCAGTTACTGATTATTAACAAGTCAAATTGTCGGACTAGATTTTACATGACTTCCTCATTTACCAGAAGGCTATTTTCACTCATGGGAAGAAAACACACCTCTAACATAAATCCTTTTATCTGCAAAACTAGTGAAGGCTTTACACATTGATAGGACTATCAAGATAGCAAGAGGAAATCTGGGTAAATGCACTATTTATGCATAGAAATGATTTCACAAGTTAATCAATACATGATACAAAAACTATAATAAAATAATAGCCTCAAAAGAATGAACACACCAGAGATTTATTTACAGCTATCCTTTACTCAAGAAAGTAGTGATATTATAAATTTTATTGGATACTATATGATGTATTTTCTTGTAGGAGAATGATTAAATATTTTAAAGGAAGTGATATTATTACTAAAATTACCATAAAATCAGTTACTCAATTAATTTTTTAAAGTTTTTTTTTCCTTCCAAATTCAAACAAGAAGTTATAGTTAAGTATAAAATTGTTGGAAGTTTAATGAATCAGAAAAATTAACAAAAATTATAGTCCTTGAAGTAGAATGGCTCTGTGAATTGGTTCACCATTCCTTACAAACCTGAAATCCAACAAACTTTCCCTTAGATAGCCAACATGGCCCCTGGTCTCTCATGTCCAGTAAATTTTTTTTTATTTATTTGTTCTAATCAGTTATGCATGACAGCAGAATGCTCTTTGATTCATTGTACACAAATGATGTACAAATTTTGACTTATCTGGATGTACCCAAAGAAGGATCACACCATTCATACAATCATATGTGTATCTAGGGTATGATGTCCATCTCATTCCACCATTGTTCCTACTCCAATGCCCCCTCCTCCCTTCCCTTTGGCCTCATCAAAAGTTCCTCCACTCATCGCATCCCCTCCCCCCATGGATTAACATCCACTTATCAGAGAAAACATTTGGCCTCTGGTTTTTTAGGGATTGGCCTACTTTGCTTAGCATGATATTCTTTAACCCCATCCATTTACCTGCAAATGCCATAATTTTATTCTCTTTTATTACTGAGTAATATTCCATTATGTATATATAACACAGTTTCTTTATCCATTCACCTATTGAAGGGCATCTGGGTTGATTCCACAGTTTGGCTGTTTTGAATTGTGCTGCTATGAACATCCATGTGGTTGTGTCACTGTAATATGCTGTTTTTAAGTCTTTTGGGTAGACCAAGAAGTGGAATGGATGTGTCAAATGATGGCTCCATTCCAAGTTTTCTAAGGAATCTCCATACTGCTTTCCAGATTGGCTGCACCAATTTGTAGACCCACCAGCAATGTATGTGTGTGCCTTTTCCCCCATATCCTTGCCAACACTTATTGTTATTTATATTCTTGATATTTGCCATTTTGACTGGAGTGAGACAAAATCTTAAAGTAGTTTTGATTTGCGTTTTTCTAATTACTAGAGATGTTAAACATTTATGCCCAGTAAATTTTGACCTTGTATGCCAGAGACACTGTGAGGTTTGCTCCTAATTTCTAAAAAGTAAAAATAAAAACAGTCACCAGTAAATAACTGAGCCAAAGACAAGAATCCATTATTATGTGGTTTTTGATATTGAGTTCTCATGGCTTTGGGATACAGGATGTTCAGGACTTTCCTAAGACCCAGACACATTTGATCCCTGACTTAAACTCTGAAACAGCCCCTATCCAAAGGAAAGATCTGATCAATTTAACAATTGCAGACCAAAAGGATTTGAGTCTTCTTGAACACTAACAAATGCATTGCTTTATGTTTTAGCTGAACAGTTTGTAGAAGACGTATTCTAGGTTTCTTAGAAGTCAGTAGTATAAATAAAAACTTCTATCTCCCTACAAGAGCAAATTATTTGTGTGTATACAATGAATTTTATACAATGTGGGAGGGATTAGTTATAATTAATTTATAATTAGCTATAATTAATTTCCAGTAGGTAAAGGTAGCAGAAAGTCTCAAATGAAAGAGTCTCTTGGCCATGTAAATTATTTATACAGTCTTTGATATATAGCTATGTTCACATCTAGTAATATCACTGATGATATTTTCATTTTTATTCTAGACCTTAAGTTAATAACCTATCAAGATTATGGTGACATGAAACTGTCATAAATTAGTGTGTAATTTAATATATTTTTAATTCTAAAATTCATATCTACTCACTTCTCCTGGTTTAGAAGAAAATTCAGACCATTGAAAAGGCTGGTAAAAGTCAGAGTCAGGAAGAATTATAGGCTCCTTATTTATTCCCCTTAGTTTATAGAGGAAGAAACTAAAAATTGTGGCAAATCTCTGAAATTACTTTTGTTCAAGGTTACAGAGCATACTTGTGATATGGTCAGGACTTGGGCACAAATGCCTGTCTAATACATTTTAATATTTCAGAATTGTCATAAGTCACAGTAGAAAATCATAGCACTAAACTTGAGATCTTTGGAAAGCCCAAAATATACAGACAAATGATTCTTACTCTCTAATAATGAGTCAACAAACAAAAGATGCATTAATTGCCTTTAAATGATGTGAACATCTTTTTTCTGGTCACATTCTCTTCAAGGTGTGACTTCATCTCATTTCCTTAAACACTAAAACTAAATAAGCATAGTGTTTGTGTGTGTGTGGGTGTGGGTGTGTGTGTGTACGTTTACTATTTGTACAATGAAGACACTGAAATGAACATTCTGACATTAGTTTTGTAGCTGATTCAAACTGTGGTTAACCCTTTAAGCAGGTGCTACCCTTTTATTAGTGTCTTCACTGTTTAACTTATTTGTTTTTCCTGGGAAAACTGCTAATGCCTTTGGGAGACAAGGTTGCAAATTGAGCTGGTTAGAATGTTCTCTGTCAGTGGAAATTTGTGAAAAATCATTTGCAAAAAAAAAAAAAAAAGGGAGGGGGGGAATGATTTTTCTACCAGAGATGAAGGATTTGGAGATATTTGAGGGAATGCAGGGAATGGGTGTGGGAGACCCCCCAGGGGGCCACAGGGTGCTGCACTAGCAGTCCTGTGACACCTGGATTGGTCTATCCTGTAATTTACTGTCTCACAACAATCCTAAATTTCTGTAGGAAATTTTCCTGTTTCCTGTATAAAACCTGGACCTGCACATGAAACAAGGTGGATTCTCACTAAATGCGTGTTGATTAACAGCTGAACCAAAGAAAAGTTTAAGGAACTTCTCATCACCTGTTAGAGATGTTCTAGCACAAAAAGAATTGAAAGACTTTAAGGTTGTAAAAAATATTTTTTAGAAAGCATCTGCTCTTACTACTTCCTCTAGGGAGGCACATAATTATGGCCACACGCTAAACAGCTTTCCAAAGGTCTCACAGCTTGTGATTGCCAGAGATAAATTTCTGAGATTAATATCTTTAATCCTTGTCTCCAAGCATACTTCACACTTGTTTCTTTGGCTGTTAAAAAAAGATAGAAAAACCCTGTTCAAAAATCTGATCTCATGAAAGTTGATAAATAGTGGGAGATAGAGCCAGCTTGCAGACTAGTTCTTCCATCATTATATAATGGTTTGTTTTAGGCAAGATTTCACATAACCTGTTTAAGAACATGGTGATTAAAGTGAAATCTTTTAACCCTTTTTGTATTCTCAGCAGTTTCCAAACAGGTCTGTTGACTACCGTTACATCTCTGCCTACCAGAAGGCAGTAACTGGCTGATCACCCCCTATTATCATTTCTTATACTAATGGTTGGCTAAGCAAGAGTTCCTAGTTCACATGATGTGTAACAACTTCATGTAAATTAATTTTATTATATCTCAACATCAATTGCTGAAGATTGTCCTAGTTACCGCTTTTGTATAGTATTGGACACAATGGTATCTTAGAGCTTTATTTGAGACCACCTCACATTTAAATAACAACAACAAAAATGGGAAGTTGGTAGTATAAGCAAAATGACTAACATTACTAAGGACTAAAAATGAAATGCCTAAAGACATCTGTAATGTCTACTGAAAAAATGACTAATGAGAAGTGAGCAGTATTGTGCACCTTGCTTATAAATAGAAATAACATTTATTGAGCACTTATTATGCTCTATGCAGTGTAGGAAGCATGGAAGAAAACTTGGTAAAATCAGTACGATGTGGTGTTATTGCAGAGGAATGGCAGGGACTCTGAGCATACATGGGGTCGTACAGAAGATGCTCCCATAGGGTAGGATAAGTAATCACCGTGCTGAGTCTGCTCTTCAGCGTAACTTGTGCATGCCACAATTCCATCATTGCTGAGCCTATCATAACTGAGAGAGCAAGAAATATTTAGCTATTTTCATACATGAATTAAAGTGGCATTAAATGCTACATAGTTGTTTTATTTTTTAACAATCCCATAAATTAACTACAGTCACTTAAATGTTGCTATTTTCCAACTAGGCTCTCTTAATCTCCAATTCTAGTTTTAAGTTAAGAAATCAAGACTGTACCAAGGATTCCACCAAACTATGCTGTAGTCATTGTTCTATAATAGTTATGCACATTATAAAGATGTTGCTATAAAGTCATTATTCAATTATTCATCACTTCACTAAAGACAGGAAAAAGTATAATAGGTCAATGAACAGGTTTTTTTTTCAATTCCAGAGTAATTAAATTCCAAAATCCCTCAATGCTGGACCACTTTCAAGAAAATAATTTATCTTGAATGGAAATAATCTTAAGGAAAGTAATAACAATGAAAACCTAACTATTTTATTAGCAGGGACTTGACTTCATAAATGGTCACAAAATGATGTGACATGCTTAATTTTAATTACAAACAGCTCATTTCTGCAGATTTATTATCTTACATAAAACCAGGCTCACTGCCCTTACAGAAAAGTGGATAGCTTCTAATTTGCTTCTGGTTAGAGGATCTTGATCCTACTTTTATTCTCTTCAAGTTATTATAGCATTAACATTTATGTTGAAACAGTTGAGTCTTTCTCAGCATTTCAAGTAATTAATACTCTCTGTTTTTAGGGGCTTTTTCCTTCGTAGCATAAATGTATTCCTGAACCTAATTTCTCATGCATAACTTTGAGCTTATTACAGGAATTTTTGTCATTTGATTTTTTAAATTGTCGATCGCTTTTGTCACTACTGCAAGGCAAGTCTCACTATAAATGTTTCCTTTCCCAGTAGAGTGACAGGTTTCCATTGTATGTATGTATACTAAAAAGCAAGTAAAAGTCCTTAGTACTTCCTTTTATGTGCCTCTAGGAATTGTTTATGGTTGATCATAAGTGAGACTAACTCAGGACATACCACCACATATAGAACTCACCCCACACCCCAAAATAAATTCTATTCTCCCAAATATATCCAACTTACCCAAACAATTGACTGAATTTCTGCTTGATTTTCCTAACCACATGTATAACACCGAGGGTCAAAATTCAATTCCATACCCCATGTTCATCCAATTGCACTAACAGACACATCTAGTAGCATGTTAACACCAACAAAAGACTTTTGTGTTAGTTTTCTGTTATTGTAACAAAAATACCTGAGAAAATCAACTTAAAAGGAGGAAATATTTGTTTTGTCTCATGGTTTCAGAGGTTTCAATCCATGTGCTTGACTTCAGTACCTTGGTTCTGGGGTGAGGCCAAACATCATGGTAGAGAGCATGTGGTGGAGCAAGTGGTTCACATTATGGTGGCTGGCAAATGAAACAGAGAGAGGAGGGACCAGGATTCCAACATACCCTTCAAGGGCATGGTCCCAGTGACCTAACTTCCTCCAACTAACCTCACTTACTAAAGTTTCCATTACCTCCCAACTCCAAAGTCTTTCACAGGTAAATGTTAAAATTTGGGGGAACATTGAAGATCCAAATCATAATATCTTAAAAATAACCAATTTTTTTTCCTTTGGTGGAAATCACATAGAGACTAAAATCAGAAACAAACAAACAAACAAATAAACAAAAAGGTAAGAATTTTCATGAGAAGAATAAATAATAGATACACAATTCCTCTCTGGTGGAGCAAATCTGATGTAGGTGCTTTCAAAGACCAGTTTCAAAGTGATTAACTTCCAAATAAAAGTTGGCTCAAGGGAAAATTCAAAATGCTTTGTAAAACAAAACTACAAGAGCGAAGCTGCGGTTTTTTAAACCTATTTATTAGGGTTTGGTGGAAGGAGGACGAGAAGATGGCACTGCCGCCCAGTCCCAATGAGTAGCTGCCCCTCTCACACCTCAGCACAGTTGCATCTGAAGATCCCAACACACATTTGAGTAGGTGAAGTGACAGGGATGATGACCACACTCATCCTCCTGCTTGAGAGACGTAGATCTCAGGAGGCATGAGGGTCACCAGAGGTAGGAAATGTCTGTGTTCATTTTCACTTGGCATGTATGCTAGAGTCCTGGGCCTCTAAGTGAAGCTCCATCACCCACTGAGTTATTTCACCACAAACCAGTGTTCTGGGCACAAAGGGCACAAAGGTTTTCCAGGGCAGGGTATTAGTTTCCTATAGCTGCTGTAACAAATCACCACATGGCTTCAAGGAACAAAAATTTATTGTCTTGCAGTTCTGAAGGCTCAAAGTCCGTAATGTGTCCCTAGTGCTGTGGAAGTTCTTTCTGGAGGCTGTTGTAGGGGAGAAATAATTCCATTGCCTTCCCTCCTTTGAGAGGCAGCCTGGTTCCTTAGCTTGTGGTCTCCTTTCCACCTTCACGGCCAGAGCATGGTCTCTTCTTCCCTCACCCGCCTGCTGAGTTCTCTCCACTTCTAACTCCATTGCCTCCTGCCGATAAGAACATCCATCCATCCTCTCATAAGTATAGGTGTTACTGTGTTGAGTCTAACTATATAATAAAAAATAATATCTCCATTTCAAGGTCCTTAACTTAGTCACATCTGGAAAGTCTCTTGTATCGTGTAAAGTTATAGGTTCCAAGAACTGGAGCATTTTGGAGATCATCTTCCCACCATAGGCAGGGGGCTGCTTTTCTACCAGTATCAGGAGGGGATCTTGGCATTGGAAATAGAATATAACTTTCTCAACTTTCAAGCAAAATGAAGAATCACCATGGAAGAAACCCAGAAATGGAATAATGTGCCTGAGGGCCATGTTGCCCCACTAGCCAGATGCAAATATTTATGTCAAAATGAAAATTAGTTACAATTAAATCAAAGTGAAATGCTATTTCTTCCACTGGGTTGTGCTAGACATACTTCAAGTACTCAGCAAGTGTATGTGGCTAGTGGCCACCATACTGGACAATGAGGATACAGAATATCTCAATCATTGTGGCACTGCAGCTTTCCCTGAAGTTAGAGTGATTCTGGGGATAATAAACCATAATGCCGTGCACAGTGGGAAAGATCTATTTCCTGACTGAATGCCAATGTAATCCCTCTCTCTCTATCTCATGCATGGAAAACGTATAAGAGAAATGAAATCAAAGTGTTTATCTCTATTCCGCTCCCAAAATGTTTGTGCTAGCTATACTTATTTTTTCTGTTTGAATGTAGTTTGGAGAAAAAAAAATCATGTTCCTAAAATGATCTTTATTTCAAGAAAAAGTTAAGGCAGATTGGTATTGAGAAATCTATATTCTGGGAAGAATGAGATTCCAAATGTTCTATCTTTATATTTTACAAAAAGTCACAGGCTCCTTCTCCTGACTGTGGGCACAAGTCTGACTTTTCTCCTTCTGTTCTTACCTAGAGGGGCCCTCTCCCCACCTCAAGACCTGCAGCAAAGCCTCGGCCTCTCTGTAGGAAAGAAGCCTTCTCAAGTCAGTGCTCTTCATTTTTGCCTTCACTGGTGGAAGGAGATCAGGCCCGTGAGTTGGAGAGGTACAATAGGAAAGTTGTACCAGGTTTTCAACACAGCATCCCAACCAGTCGACACCTGTTTCTGCTCATAAGTCAATCCTGAGTATCATCAGCTTTGGATTTGATTAAAAGCGTATGAGTTTGGTATCAAACTAAGAATACGGAAAAATGCTGAGAGAGATCCACTGTTTCTTTCTAATGCTAAAAAGGAAATAAAATCTATTGTTTATCATGAAAGATAAATAGACCATAGCCTCTTCGATTGATGCCACATCATGCAGATTTTTGAAATATTAGACCTCTTGATTCATGAAGCAACATGAAAACTCTACCTGTGATTTCTGATGGTATTAATAGAAATGATATGTATTACTTATTAACCATTATCAGCAATATTAAAAAATTAGAGAAGTGATCACCACCTCCCTAAAGTGAAAAGGCCATAATAAAGCCATTGAAGGCTTTGAGTCTTAACAGATGTGGTTCTGGATGTTTCTTAAAAGGAGAAAGATCCTATAACAGAGAGAAAGGGCTGGAGATACACTGCAGATATGGTCCCCCAATCTAACCATTGCCCCTCTTTGAATAACTAATGACATGGAAGATTTAAAGAAATGCCAAATAATCTTTCTTATGTTTTCTTGTCTGAAAAACCTATGTGGCATAGTTATTGCTTATTATTTTTTGAGGGGGAAATGCTCTGAGACTTTGTTCTTTTTTCAAAATTGCCTTGAGTATAAGATAGAGTCATAAGAATTTGTGGGATACTATTACAACATTTAGTGGGTGGCTATCCTGTGGCAGAGGTGAGGTACAGCTCTTAGAATGGGAGGTGAAGCAGGCAGGAAGGGTGTCATATCATGAACGTGAAGTCTCGTGGGACAGCTGACGTGTGCCAGGTGAGGGCTATGGCAGGGTTCAGGGAATGTGAGCAGTGGCAGAGGGTTTTTCTGATGATGTGGCAGTTGACCAGGTGGGCAGGGCCCAAGGACATTGCAGAGGGAGAATACCTGGCTGAAAACTAGACCTGCAAGTGGCTGGAGGTGGGGCAGGTCTGGCTGGAGGTCTGAGAATGGCATCCTTGACAACTTGGGTGAGCCTCACTTTTCATCTTCCAGCCCATGAGGGACTGAAAAGCCCTCAGATCTCCCTTGCAACTTCCAACACCATTTCCGTCTCTTCTTTTCCTTTGCTCTCTCCCCTTTCATCTCACCTTTCTCTCCATGATACGGTGGCATGAGAAGCATTTATATTTGGCTTTTCAGGAGACAAGTGTGAGAATAAAGGAAGATATCAAAGAAGAAGAAGAAGAGCTGGGCCAGCTGGTTTTGATTTCATATTGAAGGTCTGCCTACTATTTAACCTGTGGATGAGTTTGGGCCAGAGAGCACAGGTAGGGAACCTCAGCAAGTAATGACTGAGCCCATCTCCACAGCTGTGCTTCAACTAGTGTCTCCCCTAAGTACGAAATGATTCTACAGAGCTCCTCGACAACCTTCTCCACCGAATTCATGATTCATCCCTTTCTACAAACACCTGATTCCAACTATTCAGAAGGGAGCTCTCTTCAATGTCCCCTCCACGGCTGGGTGCTTTCCATTCGTTCTGCTGCTCACTCTTTGGTGCTGTCCTTAGACCTACTTGTGTTTTCTTCTGTGACTAATTTTCTGAGGTGCCACTTGTGTCCAGGCACCAATCTTCCCAGCAGCCAGCTTCACTCTCCCCGGGGTCCTCTGGTTCTCCTCTCCTCTTCCCCTCTCCAGTGGACACACACGAATCCCGTCCTCTTCACACATCATGCTTGCTCCCATAGCCCAAAGGAAGGAAAAAACTCTTGAAAACCACTATTATCTGAAATTGAGGCACAAAAGATTTCCTATTCTCCACCATTCCTTTAGAATTTGTTAGTGTGTGATTACATAAATAATCTCTTGATTTCTTTATGTGAAGGTTATGCTTTGCCATTTTATTATCGTTGTACCTAGTAAATAGTTGCATTAATTTGATCCGTTTTTAGATAGAGACTCATATTAGCTGCAAGGTGAGATTCTTCTTTGTCATGCATCTCCATTATGAAAATGCGACATAAGTCATGTTGAAGTCAGTAGCAAGCACCACCCTGTTCCATTGGAACGCTGTACTTATCTCCTGAGGAAGATGCCTGCTGAAGGCTGGCTGCAGAAATGGATATATAGCTCTCCAAGTTAAAGTGTTCACCAATCCCCATGCAAATGAATTTGTTTTAAAGAACTCATATTGAATTTTGTGAATTGCCTTTTTAACTTCTTCATAGATTGGCTCTAAAATATGATGCATCATATTATTAACTTCCTGGTACTGGATTACATTGTTTTCATAGGAGAATATCCACCTGTTTGTTATGAAGTATTATTTTATATTATACTATGCAATTCTTTTTAGCATGATTTTATTTAGACTTGCATTGACACTCATTGGTGAGAGTAGTCTTGAGAGTTTTTTAAAATTTATTATTTGTGTTTTGTGTTTGTTAGCGCTTTGTGATAATTTTCATTGTTGACATTATTCAAAGGTAAAAACAAATTTGGAAAGTTTCCTCTATTTCTAGAGTCCAGAAAAAGAAATCTCCTGATTTCTTTTTTTTTTACTCATGTTATTCCAGCTGTTATTTGATATTTGCTAATTTAAATAGATTTAAACTGAGATGATGAGCTTCAAAAAAATATTTGCTGATTTAAGCAGGTTGAAGTTGAGAGAAGAAGGGCAGAAACACAGACATGTGTGCCAGGGATTGGAGACAGCATCAAATCTGACAGTGAGGGATCTGGAAGCAGTGAATTCTGGCATTGTTATTACTGATGTTAAATTCAGCAAAATGTTTAAGGTTTTAGAATATCTGTTTATTTATTTGGAAATGGGAGTTTTAACACCTGCACATTGAGTTTCTAATGACGATTTCACATTTTTGTCTCCTAGTGGGCATGCGGATGTAAACTGTCATAAATCACCAATTCCCAAATTCAGGATATTTCTACCCATAAAATGTGTAAGAGAGATTTGGAGACAAAAATGAAGATCTGTGGAGTGGAAGCTTTGATATTGAATTCCTACTTAGCCACAGAGCACTTGGTGTTAGCGCAATGGGTGTTCGAGAAGCCCAACTGGAGTACAGGGAAACATGTCCATCACCGGAGAAAATTATTTCCTGAGGTCCTCAGAACCACACAAGATGCCAATTTCTACAGGGCGTACAGTCAACTCTTGCACACAAAAAATAAGATTAATGACCAGGATCCTGCCAAGTGAGGGAGTTGGCTTCTCAAATGGAATTCTAAGTACAGATTCTCCACCAGGAGCACTGGCAGCCCCGGTGTTATTAAAGGTCGTCAGGACCTGTTTTCTTAAAGTTGTACTGTTGGCAGCTTTATCATGAGCCCTGACCTTTCAGGTATATTTGCTGCTGGACTTTTATTAAAATCCTGTTCACTTGACTCATGTCAGGAAAGAAAGTCGAAAGCTTGCTGAAGGTTAATGGGCTGTAGGGGGGGCCTTCTGACATCCCCGTCCTGGCTAATGAACCAGGCAGTGCCCCCATGAAATGGCCAATCGTGCTGAGATTAGACCATTAATTTAAGTTTTGTTGTTCTCTGTAAATAAGAAGGAAAATACCCAGAAATCATAGCCCTGTTGGAAAACTGTTTTAGCAAATCTAATATCTATGTGAGTTTACTCAAATACAAAACTATATATGGAATACGTGTACTGTATTGTAATTATACAACAAAATTATGAAAATTACAAAATATTATATAATTCAACAGAAAAGAGGAATGTCTTGTATAAATAGTGAGAATTCATCAGTGGAGAGGAAGGCGTAGTTTCTGCTGAACACAAAATTTACCTAAACTACACATCCTACTGCAAACTAAACAGAATCTAAGATGAAAAAATTCACATACACACACACACACAAAAAAAAAAAAAAAAACCACCAAAGAAAATTAATTCACACTTGAATTATGAATTTATGGCATGGAAAAATATTTTAACAAGTGTAAACAAAGGTACAAATAAACAGAGCCAGTGCTTAATGTATGTGGGCAGGAAACATTTACTGAATTAATAAATGAAAGATGACATCTCCCCAACTCACAAGACTTTTGTTGATGTAAAATTATGAGCAATTCAAGTACAAATTCTTTGAGTTACGTAATTTTTAAAATTTATGTTTGACTCCAGTGTTATAAATCAGTTCTCTTAAGTAACAAATAAGAGACCATGATATATCTCAGGTTCCTGCTTCATAAATTAACAAAATTTGGCTTTCCTATAATAAATATGTGGGAGGAATATATTTCTGAAATAATTCAAAATAACAACAAGCATAATTTAGTCTCATTTCCATCATTCTTTTGTTAAGGCACATTGAAGGGTTTTTCCGAGTGCTTTTTTAAAATTCTCAGAATCATTCTCTAGATTCTAGATGGTATCAGTAAGAACCTAAGGATTATTTTCAGGCTCATTTAGACTAATGCTATTGGACAAGACCATTAAATCATCTGAATTTTGGTTTACTCCTTTGCCGGATGAGGACTGAGATGCCTAATTCCAGAGGGTTAATTGTGAAATTTGAATGTGGACGTTTACAGTATTGAGTGTTCCCTGTGGAGGGCCTAGAGACACAGAGTCGCACTGTTCCTGCATGAAGAGGAATGCATTCTACCAGGGACTGTACACTCCTGAAGGACAGCCAGAGCAGAAGGTCCTAACCAGGAGTCTGCATTTCACCCTCTGAGACATGAGAGCCAGTGAGGCAGGCAGGACCCTAACCCTAACCCTAGAGGTTGGCAAGTCTGTGAACAAGGAACTGGAATCAGATGCTTTCCTGCTTCGTTATTTTAAGGTGGAAGGTGAAGGGCAAGAGCCAGAAAGAAGAGCCACTAGTCCAACCCATGAAGGTGCAGCTATCAGGGACTAGTCACATTTAAAAGCCAATCTCTTAATACTGTTAACAATAGCAATTAACTTCCAAATGAGTCTTAGAAGTAACAAAGATTCCAACAGTAGTATTCTGTCTCTGGCCCCTCAAAACTCAGGTACTTCTCACACACAAAATTCATTCATTTTAACCCAAGAACTTCAAAAGTCTTAACTCATTTCTGAACCAACTTGAAACTCCCATGTCCAGAATCCCACCTAAGTCAGATAAGGGGGAGTCTCAGATCGGGATTCATCCTGAGGCCAATTCCAGTCAAGAGCCTGAGAAATCCAATAAGTTGCATACTCGCAAAATACAATGGGGAGACAAGTCATTTCCATTCTTAACTGGAGAAATGCTTGAGAAAAAAGAGGTAATTGGTCCCCAGTAGGACTAAAACCCAACAGACCAAATGATGTTAAAAGTTTAAGACTCTTGAATAACCATGCTGGACTTTGTGACCCACCTTCTGGATAGACTGATATGAGGGTTGGATCCCCAAGGCTCAGGCAGACGTGACCTCACAGCTTTGGGCAAGAATTACCTATTTCCAAGCTAAAGGTCTTTGGGGAAATTGCTTCCTGGCTGTAATGCTGAGATGATGTTTCCTTGCTGATGGCCAGCCAGGGACCAGCTCCTAGAAACTCCTGCCATCACTCGATAGTCCTCTTCATTGTCTGCCTTAAGTGACAGGTGGAGTTCTTATCTTTGAACCTCTGCAACTTCCGCTTCTTGACATCAGCACGAAAAGCTCTCTGCCTCAAGGGGTCATGTGATTGCCCTAGACCTATTTGAATGACCTAATGTCAGTTGTGCTGTGTGATATGACACAATCACAGGAATGATGTCATGGGTTCTGGGGACCAGATGAACACCCTTGATGGGGGGGCTTCTTAGAAATTCTGTTTATCATGGTTGAATAGAGATGGAAGGAGAAGGAGGTACAGGACCAGGAGAAACATTGGCATATGCAAAATACATTATATTTAGAGTTAACAAGATTGATTGGCAGATTGAATATTGAGCAGTCAAAGTTTTAGAGGATCAAAGGATGCCCGAGATTTCAAACCTGAATTCCTGAGACCGTTTCAGACACAGAATGAAGAAGTATGCCCAGTCACTGAGAGTAGGGAGGAAGATTCCACTGATACCTTTAGTTCTGTTCTAAGATTCAGTCCAACCCCCTCTGACCTCCCCCCCCCCCCCCCGCCCCATTTTCAATTAAGCTATCTGAATGGTTACAACTTAGTACCTTTAATCTTAAACAAATATTTTCCTTATCTAGAGTTTCACTGTGTATGTATTTAATCTGAGACTTGTGAGAAGCTCGACCACAGCAAGGACTGACTTTCACTTTCAACTTTTAGTCAGATAGAACTGCAAGGTCCACTTGTGAAAGAGGATCAGTACATTCCTACCAGGATCATCTTCTTAGTCAGCTGACAGCACAAGACAAAAGCAACTTTGTGGCAGGTCGTCAACAAGGACCAGGTTAGTGCATTTGCATAATTGATGCTGGCGGGCAGATGAGAAGCCACCATCTTCCTGAAAGGTCAGGGAATGAGCCAGATGATTCCTCAGGTACCCTGTTGCATTTGATAGTTACACTGTTGCACTTGACATACACATTTCTCTTTGAAAGAAACAGACAAGAAACAGATAAACTGCAAATGTCTGTTGCATTTTGCACCTTGCTAAGAGTTCCTCTTGCAGATAATTCAGACAGCCAGAGAAGATATAGTTATATTTGATGTGGTACCTTTCAATAGGTTTATGCATATTTTACACATTAAATTATTTATCTGACCTGCCCATTAGGATTCTCTACTCTGCTAAAAATCAAAGGAAGAGTGCTTTTAAAGAAATTTTTGCTTCATTTGGTTTTTAAAGCATGGTAAAATATTAGTATTTTCATGATTTTGCAGTATTTGCAAAAAGATGTTCAAGGTCCTTCTCTTACTTAAAAGAGTATGTTAACAAGGATATGTATTTTATGTAATGTATGTGTGTGTGTTTGTGTGTGTCTATTTATCCATACAAATGATAATGAAAGAAATTAACATAATAAATTCCAACGAAAGAAGCTACTAGATACAGCAAGAAACAATGCCAATTGCATAGTCATAGATAACTAGATTGCTATTTTCAAAAAGCAATTTAACTTTGTTTTTGTCATTTACACATTTTCCTAAGTATAAGCTTTCAGGTGGTATAGTAGGTTGAGTCAGTTTGTCACCTCTCCCACCCCTGTCATTATTTGTGTACAAATGGATATTTATATGACCTAAAATATAAAAATGTTTCTTCTGTCCTTAGAACATTTTATATTTATCACTGTAGATATCATTTAATCTACAATTGCTTGCTGTATATGTGCTCAGATTCTCCAATAAATTGGACCACCTGATAACAAGCAATGGGGGTTGGGCAGATACATGGCCATTCCTTGGTTTCTGCAGGTCCTTGGTTCTAGAAGCCTCTGCCAGCACCACAATACGCAGATGCTCAAGTACCTTATATAAAATGGCATACAACCTTTGCACATCCTCAGACATACTGCATATCATCTTGAGATTATTTATGATCCCTAATACATTGTAAATTCTATGGAAAATGGCTGTTACACTTTATTGTTTAGGGAATAATGATTCCCCCACCCAAGCGGGGGGACTGCCATGTTCATTATAGAAATGGTTTTAAAAAATCATTTTCACTCAGTGGTCAGTGATTGGTTGAGTCCATGGATATGGATGTGGAGACTAATTGTTGGGAAGGTTGATTGGAATTAGTTGTTTTATGTAGGATTGGTTAATTCTTATGCAGAACTCAACTATAAAGCAAGAAGAATGTTTCAGTGCCCTAGATTCTTATTCAGACAAATAACTCAGCAGAAAAATTACTGTTAAAATTAAAAAAGAAAATTTCTCTAGCTATAAAATATTAAATTTAATTTGAAACTCATAATTGATTCTAACATAATTTTCTGGAGAAAATTCTTCTTAAACATTATGTTTTAAAAATAAAAAAACAGAAAAAATAGAGAGAGGATTATTTGCATTTTCAAAAACAGAAGAAAGACGTAGAAATAGAAATAAAAATATTGCATAAACAGCGTATTTTATTTGCAGTTTACCAACTTAATCATTAAGCAACAGTATTATTGAATTCTAGTGTAAGCTAATTAAATGCAAAGAACATTTAGTTAAATCCACCAAGATATTAATTATTACCTTATTTTTAAGTGATATGCATAATTTATGGAAAAATTGAGAAAGGCCACAATGCAGAAATTCGTCTTTTTTAAAATTATTTTTTATGTTAAACACTTTATATAATATTGGAGTAGTGGCTATTATCAATAATGCTAATTTTATCTATATGTCTTTAATATATGTATATATAAATATGAATTCATTGGAGAATATTAGGAAAAGAGAAAACTGTAAAGAAGGAAATGAAAATTGTCTCAGTGCTATCACTTTGAGTATGTCACTGTAAGTATTTTGGAGTATTTTTACAATGTTTCCCGCCCCCAAGCATGTCCATAAACAAATACATACCGTATACATACCCACAAAACTGTATGTAGACGTGTCCACATGTAGGACATGGGCATGAGAACATGCAGGCACAACACGCATGCTCCAAAACATTTCTGAAGTCTGTCTACTTGTCTCTATCTATTGGTGCCATCATGGTTGAAATAACAGGCACCTCTTATGTGGCCCGAAGCTAAATATTGAATGAATCAGTTCTTCATATGAGAGCCGCATAGGAGCCATGATGATTTAAAAAAATAAAAACCTGATTGTACCACTTTCCACTTGGTTTTTTTTTGCTCTGGAGATAAAATGGGAAATATCCCCATGACCCAAGGGCCCTGGGAGATGCTGCACCTGCCAGGTCATAAGCCTTAAGCCATCCCTTTCTCCTTTTGATCCTTATCTGATTACACTGACTTCGCTTCTCTTTTTGGACACCCCAATGTCTTTTTAATGTCATGTGCTCACATGTAGAAGGCACAGACCTCTTATATCATAATCACCCTCCAGAGAAGATAGAACATTTTAAAAATGTCCCATGGCAGATCTAGTCTCCACCAGCAGTCCTCACCAACTGGTATGCGGGTTAAGAATCACACAGGAGAGTCACTGTAGGTTGAAACTTAGTCTGATTCAATGATTTAACCAATCTCTTGCAGTGGTGTTCTTCAAGAAAATGGTGCTCTCAGGTTCCCTTGGAAGATAGATTTGATATTAGTTAGGTCTGTCCACAGTTGTGTATATAAATAGGCCAAACCTGCATGTGGCTCTCAGGTCTCTATCTTCTTAAACTGTGGTCTGTAGATGACTCTAACACTGATGACATGGAAAAATTGATTTTCAGTACTTTTGACCTAAATAACCTTCAGACATTGATTTGTTGCTGTTGTTGTTGTTGTTTTGGGTACCAAGATTGAACTCAGGGGCACTTACCAACTGAACCATATCCCCACTCTCTTTTTATATTTTATTTAGAGACAGGGTCTCACTGAGTTGCTTAGAGTGTCACTAACTTGCTGAGGCTGACTTTGAACTTGAGATCCTCCTGCATCGGCCTCCTGAGCTACTGGGATTATAGGCATATAGCACTGCACTCGAACAAGACATTGTTTTAAACCAGTAAAATAAGCAGAAACTACTTTAAGAACCTCCCTTAAGTATCAGGACTCTCTCAGCTAAAAATAGGAAGAATCAGATCCTATTTATTTTATTTAAATGAATACTGTACCATAAGCAGTGACGGTACATGACACAGGGAATTTAGAGGGATGCCAACAGGAGGAAAATCACCACCTTGGAAGCCAGAATACAAAACACTGTGTCTTGAATTCACAGTGTTTATCCAGACAAAGGGTAAGAGAGAGGTGGGGAGAAAGACTCATAGGTGGAGAGAAACCAAGACCGAATAATCATGTCTTGCCCTGACAACTCTACCCTAATATCCTAGGGATGCTCTCTGATGGTGTCTCCCTTTAATGCATATTTTGTAAGTTAATAAGTCAACATATTCCTGTTGAGTGTTCAAATAAAACTAAGAATGAGAGCTAACATCCACTGAGTGCTTCTTATCAAGCAGTGTTGGAATGCCTTTGCCCCCAAAGCTACACTAAGTTCAACCACCAATGAGGACATGGAGGCAGGAGGCTGTTCTGATAAGTCTAGCCAATGCAGAGCGCAACGTGAAAATACAATTTCTAGACCAAATCTGTAAAGTGGTGTTCTAGCCACAATCATCAATGCCATCGGGGGAGGCTCTTTCTGAACCGTGAGGTTTCCAGCATCCCAATCCCACTAGGTTTTAAAAATACATTTTGAAATTTAATACTCAAGTACCCCATCCTGGTGGGAGGACACATGGGTCAAGCATCCTGCTGGCCATTCTTCCCTGGCCCCACTTCCCACCCCTGGCTTTTCCCCTGCACTTGCTCGATTCCTGAATCTTCTTTGCTCTTGTCCAATAACCCCCCTTCCTGGTTGGCCCAGAATTTCCTGAGAAACATTTCTTGTTAAATGGTCTATGTACAGTAACCCCTGAAGAGAACACATAATGCCATTTTGATGGCCTAACACAATTTAGTGGTCTTAACTCCACTCTTAATGACAAAGGAGGGTGATTCCAGTGAAAACAGAAAATTAGACTATGGGAATAACAGAAATAAACAAACCATGAGGTTTCTAAAGCAAGCGAAATTCTTTCATGAAACACCAAAGAACATATTGGAAGATTTAGAATTCTCTAGTCATTTTCTTAAATATTTTTATTGATTTTCTTTTCTATCTATCTTTCTTTTTCTCTTCATAGAATAAATGTTTACATGAAATTATTTTGAACCTTGGTGCCAAGACCTTGCATCTCTTTTCATCCTGCGCTGAAGTCTGTTGTGTTGATCTTTTGTGCTTCAATTTGCTGCTGGCTTTGGCCAATCCTTGTCCTGCTTTTCTTTGTGGAGAAAATGACAAGGTTAATGACAGCTCTGTTTTCCTAACCATGTTTCTAATCCAGCAGTCCTATCCTTGTAAGGGTGGAACCGATTCACCGCTGACACATACATAATAATTTCCCAGGGACCTTCCAAAAGGTGATTGATGTCCCTGCATGGGGGTATATTTTTTCTTTTACGTGACTGATGGAACAAAACCAAGATGATACAAAAATCTTTTCACTGGAAATAGAAAATGTGGATGGTGGATGGGAGACTGAGATGCAAAGAAAAATAAAAACAAACAGCAATCAGGGAAGAGGGGCAGACGAATGTAGCTGGGGGTGTCTCTGCTTCCTGGGGGAGCTGCTCTTCCTGGGACAGAACCACAGTCAGCCACCTGGCCAACAGGTAGCTGCGGGACCTGAAAATGGTGGGTCTGGACTGTGCTCTTTAAAGTCTTAGAACTGGTGGGTCTGAATAGCATATCAAAGGGAACACGAAGATATAAACATTTCTCTACCTATTATTTATGGACATCTCAAAGGTCTAAACAGAGATTGAATGCTTAAAATGTTGCCCTGTGCTTGAATACCAGAATCCAAAAAGACCAGAAAGAACATTATAAATTAATGCTAAACCTTGAGGCCCAGAGATATAAGAAAAACCCCTAATGTGACTCAGCTAAGAAAGCAACAGCCTTGTATCTGATGTAATTGATTGTTTAGGATGGATAAACATCTCCAGCCACAAGAATAGAGAAGTAAAAAAAAAATTGTTTCTAACAAAATATCAAAAGTAGCTGTGAAAGCTATTCATGGAAATGATAAAAGCAGAATGTACCCTTAACTTTCATTCCTATGGCTGCACTTATTTTTTTGCCTCTGAATAGGAGCATCATCACAGGATTCAGAGGTGAAGTCAGAAAAAGGTGATCCTCTGGAAATCACATGTGACCGAACTAACACAAGCACTTACCCATATGCTAAGTGGCTTAGTTGGGAGGTATGTTGTTCATAAACCTGCTATCTCCTAGTCAAATCACATTTTCTGGGTGTTTACAGACCTGTTCAGTCTTAGGTTTGTGACTTGGAAAACTGGTGTATCCAGTGATTTCTCAAACATACATGCAAGGCGCCATCACCTCCAACAATAACACCTGCTAAGGGTCGGGGAGGGGAACTAGCGGACTTTCCCTTGTCTGGTATTGCCAGGAGAGGGACCCATGAAACACGGGTGTGTATAGCAGAAATAATCTATATTATATAATTATAATCTATATTATCCATAATCTATTAAAAAAGTAAAAGGAAATATTATCCCAAAACAGCCAAATGGCTTTATTTTCAGTTTTCTAAACAATTGGTTATTAATTCAGAATATGTGTTTGCTGGCAAAGCATCACAGTGTAAAGCTGTAGTGTCAGAATGTTAGTATGATTTTGAACTTGAAGGAAGGTGCTGGGAATAAAAACAGAGGAGGAATGTCCAAGTAAAAGAAAGCAAGGCACTTGATTCTTCAAGGCCACAGACTGGGGTGAAGCTGGGTGGATTTTCAGGACAAGTTCTTCGCAGCCCAGGGCAGTAAGTCTCTTTCAGACAGCTAATTGTTAGAGTACAGAAGGGCTACTACTGTTTGTGTGCTGATTTTGTATCCTGTGACTTTACTTATGTGTTTCTTAGTTCTAATAGTTTTCTGGGGAAGTCTTTAGACTTTCTGTATATAAGATCATAACATCTGCAAGCAAAGACTATTGAACTACTTTCATCAGGATCTGGGTGACCTTTGCCCCCCTTTCTTGACTAATCGCTCCGGTTTGGTGAATTTTCTCACATTTGAACTTACTGTAATCAACAATGCTTTTTATGACTCCAAGGCAACATTAAAAATTTAAAATTTAAGTTAAAAAATTCTCAAACATATTCGTTTTAGAGTTAAGACCAAACAATAAAAACTCCTTGTCAATGTTTTGTAGTGAGGTTGTTCTACCTGATAGATCAGGATTTTTAATCCACTGGGTAAGGTGAGTGTTACTTTAGTGAACAGTAAATTGCCCACGAGCTGGATTAAACAGTGGAATCAGAACTCTGGAAGGGCCAATCTTATTTCAGTTGCCCAGGTGGGTCTCCTCTGTAGGATGAGCAAAGAGGACGCCATGAATACTCTGTCTCCCTTTGTGTGCATATATACTCTAAATCAATAAATCGGCATATTTAGATGATAATATGGGAAACTTTTAAGTTCTTGAAAGAGTTAAGTATTAAAAAATAAACAAAACCCCAATTATAATTAATAATAAGGACAAAAAAGAAGAAAGCTAAGATTTATTTAGTCATCTCTCATTTAGAGTTTTTTTCCAGAACTTTCTCCAGGTTCCCAAATCCACAGATGCTCAAGTACCCTATATAAAAATGATTAGTACTGGGGCTGGGGATGTGGCTCAGGCGGTAGTAAGCTCGCCTGGCATGCGTGCGGCCTGGGTTCGATGCTCAGCACCACATACAAACAAAGATGTTGTGTCCGCCGAAAACTAAAAAATAAATATTAAAAATTTTCTCTCTCAAAAAAAAAAAATGATTAGTACTTTATGTCATCTGTGAATGTCTTCCCATATACCTTAAATCATTTCCAGATTACTTACAATACCTAGTATGATATAAAGACTATGTAAATAGTTGCTATATAGTATTGTTCAGGGAATATTGGCAAGAAAAATGTCTTGTTAAGATGAGGTACAATTTTCTCAGCATTTTTGAGCTATGCTTGGCTGAGTCCATGAAACCCATGGGCATGGAAGGCTGACTGTACTTAAAATTGCCAGGCACTGTTCCAAATGCATTATAAGTGTTATTTCAAGAATTCTAGTCGTTAATATTTGGGTGGGTGCTATTACTCCTGTTCTAGAGAGAGAAGCCCTGGCCCCAAGAGTGTAAGTAACTTGCAGAACATCACAGTTACTGTATGGAAGAGCTGGGGCCTGGATATCCAGGAAGGTCTGAGCTCAACACCCACCCTGTGTGGCCATCACTACCACATCCTCTGGCTTGGCAGCCGGAAGACACTAAGTATGAAAGACAAACTGACAGATAAACAAAGTATGCAAGGCCAGTTAAAATGGCCAGGTCTCCAACAATGATACCTTGGGAGTCCACAAATAGCCTTGTGTGCGCAGAAATGAAAAATTTCTGCTTCCTTTTGTGCTCTGCTGCAAACTATAGTCTCAAACCCCAATGCCTAAGGCAGTGGCTTATGAAGACTGGTCATCATCTGGTTATACGTTAGAAATGCCAGTTCTCCTGCAGAATCCAAAACCCAAGGGGGTGCGGGGTAGCATCAGTCTTTCCCTCCTGGTGATTCTAATGCCTGCTCAAGTTCTTCAATGTTCATTTATCTAAGGGCAGATATTCTTATCCTTGCCCAGGATTCCTGCTGGTGCTATGACTCTTGTGTGGAATTATCTTAATAGAACCCTACAGTGATCTGTAGATTTCCAAACTGCAGTGGGCTTTATTCATGTATTGTAGCAAATCTTATAGAAATTATGCCTTCTCTGAGCAGAATTTCATCTTGGAGAACAAAACATGTACATGTCAAAATTTTAGTATGTCCTGCGTTATCCAGAACAAGTTGCTCTGGTTTGAATGTGAAAACTTAATCCCCAAGTTTATATGCTAATGGTATTTGGAGGCAGGGTATTTGGAAGGTAATGAGGATTAAATGAAGTCATAGAATAGGTGGCATGGTGGCATTGGTGGCTTCATAAGAAGAGGAAAAGAGAGCTGAGCTAGCTCTCATCACGGCCATGTGATGCCTTCCACCATGTCATGGCCCATAGGAAGAGCCTTGACTGATTTTTAACAGATGCCAGTGCCAGGCTTTTGGACTTCCCAGCCCAGAACTGTGAGCAAAATTAGCTCCTATCGTCTCAGGTATTTTGTTATAGCAACTGAAAACACACTGATACACAGGCATCGTACAAGATGCTTCTCTCGTAACTGTGCTGGATGAATCCATAAAAAGTATTCTACTTCTCACTCTCGTATCAATACAGACTGAGATTATTAAGGTATTAAGACAATTTGCAAGAATTTACAGTATATCCCCATCTCATCCCCTATCCCACAGACACCTGAATCGCAAGAAAGACGTGATAATGTGTGGTGTAACTGTTCAAAGAGCCACTGCAGCAGGGGTGCAGATCCATGGTAGAGCTCTGGCTTTGCATGTGGGAGGCCCTGGTTCCCTCCCCAGCATCACGAGAGAAAAATAAATCAATGTGCTTAGGCTATTACCAACTAAAGAGGGAAAATAGGAGTCAGCAACTGCCCAGAACATCAATGTTTGGTCAAATACATGACAAATGAAGGCTAATTTATTTAAAGAGCTATGACTTCCCACGGTGAACAGGTGCCTTGTGTTCAAATGAAGCTACTAAACCAAAGAATTAAATAAATGCATTATGGTCACTCTTTTAGATAGTCACAGCTGGATTTCCTCCCTGTCAGGTTACCTATCCTCTATCCTCGTTACCTCCGACAAATTATATGCAGAGCAAGCATGACCTTCGTTACTGAATATTTGTTAAAAGGACATATACAACTATATACTGATAGAAGTTAATATGAGCATTTAAATATGAATATATTACTACTATTATTGATTTTTTTTCTTTTGGAAAGTTTCTGGATAATTGTATCTGTCAATATAGAAATCAAACAGAAAACTTCAAATATTAGGATAAAATAGATACATAATGTCTAAATATCTCAGAAGGTAATATTTCAATTTTATTTAAAAATAAACTTAGACTCCTAAAAATACTTCATAATACAATTGCAGGAAAAACAAGATTATTTTTTAGAGTTTACACACAGGATTCCATTTTTATGCAGTTAATTTCAATTAACATATAAAAACTACATAATTATTTGGAAGGGAAAAATATTTGCTTAAGGTATTAAGCTTAGCAATTATAGCACAGGATACTGACTATTGATGAGCAGAATGAATAACCTTGAACTCAACTGAATAGTCCAAAAGAACATATTTCTCCATTTTCTACTATTGGTTCTAAACTTGCAGACTCTGTGACCTTAAGCAAAACTCAATATCACTCCTTTTTTTTTCTTTAATTAAGTTTGCCTCAGTGGACTGATAATTATATAGGTGTAGAGTATAAAAAAAGTTTTTAATACTCTAAAGTGCATACATTATTTAAAATGACAACAAAGCATTGCTACTTGCTAATTTCATGGTTCTGAGAAATTTGAACATGTCAGATTTTCCCCATTGTTCCTATTTAGGACCTAAAACATGAAGACATATCAAAGAAAATAAGTTGCTTTAGATTTTAATATTTCAACTCCATCAGACATTCACAGAGTTCAGGATATTAACATTGGTCTGTCTACCCACAGGCAGTTTGAAAACACCCAGAGGCGCACGGCATTTGATTATAGTTTGTAGGACATGGAGGAGAAAGCCAGTTTACAACCAATATTAATTGCTAGGGAAATATAAAAAAAATTAAATAGATTGAAACATTCACAGGTAACCTTAAATTCTAGTAGGAACACAATTTGTCCTTCCAGAGCAGGTGTCAAAATCAGTCCTCAAAATTCTGCCAGAAAAGTCTCTTATGGATTCACAAAGCAAATGGGAAGCTTCACTCTTATCCAGGAATTGTTCCAGGGTGCCCTGAAGATCACAGCCCTTTCTAGTAAAGATGCCAAAGTGAAATAAAAACACTAGAAGCAACTAAACTACCATACACTACTCTACATTCCTGCCTGCCTCAGTTTTGGTAGAATTTTCAGTCTATAATCCATGTCATTTGGGGGGTAAATTAAAATAACCAATAACACATTTATCACCTAAAAACATTTGTCTTAAACAAAATGCAAAATATTCACCCCAGGAACTTAGCAACTCTGGAAAAGAGCATTTTTAAAGATAATGGTGGCAGATTAAAAACTGAGGACATAGAGAACATGATACAGCATAGAAGAAAGAGTCTGTGCTTACAGGTGGTCACTCTGACAAGAATTATTTTGACACAATACTGATTTCAAATATCCTATGCTGTTGATGAGCCAGGTAGCAGTTCCTGTACCTGGATGCTATCTATCTTTCTGTCTTTTGTTTAATCAGACTGTTGCTTCAAGAGATGAATGCTTTAGCGTTTGCACTCTACCTACCATTGGGTGTGACAAGCATTATTCAAACCATCCCACTGGGCACACTTGAGGATGACTGCAGGAAAGTGCAGGTGAAGGCCAGGAGCATACCTCCAAGAGTATTTATAAAACAAAGCTGACTGGGGGTCCAGAGAAAGCCTGTCAGGAAAACACCATCCTGACTGTTCTGAAGGATGGAAATGGGTTAATTGGAAGGGGTGAGCCATTCCAGGAGCACCAGGACTGGTGACATTGAGTGATAAGCAGACCTGGTGACTTCAAGCAGGTTTGGAGATGAAGGCCGGAAGAAAGAACTGATGTGAAAGAAGACTGAAGCTGTCAGTAAGGCCACACTAGTATTCACTTCAGGCAGACACTTGAACCAAAGTCACCCGCTAGATTTCATATTTCCCTGCCTTAAATTAAATGTTTTTTTCCAGTGGCTTCATGAAAACTTGATCACAGTTTCTGTTTTTCAAAAAGACAGTTTTGTCTCTTCATCACTCTAAAACAGTGGTTCTCCCTCTATGCTGCCGGCCCCCTGTGCCCCCATGAGATGACTGGCAACCACTGGACACAATTTGTCTCAACTGGAGGAGGGTGCTGTGGCCACCTAGTGGGTGCAGGCCAGGGGTGCACATGAAACATGGGCCCCACCACAAGGGCTCCCCAGTTCCAGATGTCAGTAGAAACTCTAATCTGAAGTGCTTTAAAAATTAAGGGTGTTTTTCATAGTTTTTTGGCCTAAAACAGAAGACAGATATTTATATATTTTCTCATATAGAAAACAAGGCAAGTAGGCAAGATGTCAGAATCTAAGCAACAGGAAAGGCATTTGAGATGCTTGTTAAATAAACCCAGATGTTTTAAAGGTAGACCTTGACTGGATATTTAAGTTTGGAGTTTTTACAGTCCACAGGAATTAGATTCATGCTACCAATGAGATTGTGTAATGGAGAATACCAATAAAAAGACAAAAGAGGCTAGTACTGGGGCTTCAGGATCCCCACATCTACCCACTGGTAAAGGAGAAGGAGACTGCAAGAGGAAATCAGGAGGAGCAGGGGAAGTCCAAAGACACAAGAGAAAAACAAAAATCCTTGTAAGAATAGTTTCAAGGAGAAAAAAAACTGATTCACAGTGTCAAATAAATATGAGAAGGAAGGAAAAGGTAGAAAACCATTTTATGAGGAGATGAGGTGGCCATCAGTGACCCATGTGAAGAGCTGTCTTGATTGAGATGGAGGCAAAACCCAGCTGGAACCCTCCAGGATTAAGTGGTGATGTGAAACCAGAGACCACCCTCTACAAGGTTTTGTAAGGGAAAGCAGGAGCTGTAGGTACGATTCAGATGGATATGGAACAGACTGTAACATGTTTAGAGGTAGATGACAGAGAGCTTGGTTAGAAGCTAGCAATGCAACATATAGAGTGAAGTTTATAGTGTGAATTTCTCAGAAGATGGTAATGGACAGAATTCAAAAAAGAGATACCACCTCTATTGTCACAGAAGAGAACAATGAGTAAATTAGTGATTGGCTTATGTCACCTTTATGCAAAGTTTGTGGCCAGTTGTAGGGGAAGGCCCATTAAAAAAAAATGAGAAGTGGTCAACATTAGTATCTTTCGGTTGCTCAAACCAACCCAATCGGACTCTATATGCCAATCATGATTTCTACATTCCCTCATTTGCTATTGCCCAGGCTGATCCCTAAATTCTAAAGACCTTGCCTACTCCATGTTCTCTGGGAATAATTCTTTGCACTAGGAGATAGTCCTGCCTTCATGTCCTAGTTAGTCTTATTATCATCTGCTGTGTTTGTTACCTAGTTAATTTCTATACTCAACCATGAACTGTGCTAGGGCATGGCCAAAGAACACCAGTGCCCAGCACTGGGCATCTGGCAGATGACTGGTAAGTACCTGTGGAGGGGATAAACATTCCTCTTTGCTATTCTTGTAAACATCTTCCTGATGGAGTGCTATGTTGTATTGGCAAAAGGGTGCATCTCAAAAATTATATGTTTAACTATGTACTCATGTGTGCATGTATCCACGTACTTCTGAGAATGGCACTGAATAACCCTTTATTATGTGGGCATCTCTCTTGTAGAAGATTCACTGGAGATATGGGTTAATACTAAGGTAATTAGAAAATCCAGTTAAGTAGGAATTCTGTTAACTAAAAGCCTTTATTTCATAACCAAGCTAATTAACTGGGTCATTATTGAATGTCTTTCTTCCAAGGCTGTGACCTCATGGATGGTAGCACCTATTTCTAACAAAACATGAAAATCACTTAACAAACTGATTGCAGGGGAAAAAAATGTATGAGGCTTCTACTGATTTAGAGAGAAAATGGGTCATGAACACAAGAATAAATAGAATTAGGTTTCTGACTCCAAGTATCTATTCTCCACTTGCTTTCACCTCTAACATATATGAGAAGGTCACAGTAACCTAGAAGAGCAGGTATCACATAAGCAGGAAATGAAACAACAGGGGATCTTTCCTCTTATCTTTTAATCTTTCTAAAGTATTAAATCTATGTTTTAAGTGAATAATGGCAGTCCAAAAGCAGAGAATTCAATGTACAAATGGACACTAGAATCCTACACAAAAGACAGTGGACACTCACATGGGACAAACTGAATAATAAAGGAGAGGTAAGCTTGAGAAGAGACGTCTACTATAAATCCAAGCCTCTGTTCTGGAGTAGAAGAGAGTAACAATCAGTTCACTGCAATTTATGTAATGTTAACTCTATCGCCAATTTCTATCATTAAATGAAAAGGATGAGATTCAAGAAAGGTATAAGATAGGACCCTTGCCTAATGTTATACAGCCAAAATACTAAGAAGTCAAATAGCAATACAAAACTGTCTTAATATTAACTGCAAAAATGTGCTTATCAATTAAGAAGAATAAAACCATTTGTTGATCAGATGATAAGGCTCAAGTCTCTGGTGAGGGTTTCATGTGAGCCAATTAAGTCAATATTTATTTTGATGTATTTGTACTTTTCTTTGCAACCAATTTTTTCCTGTTTGAAATGGAATTTTTTTTATTTAACCAAAACCTGAAGTTTTAAATATGCCAGATTTCCCTTGCCTTATGTCCTATCAATATTCTCTTCTAAGAACTACACAGTTAAGTCTGCGTATGAAAAGAAAAAGCCACTTGTGAACCAATTGGGCTATTTTTACCTTTTGATTCAGTGTCAACCTTGTCCTTTTCCTGAAGTCCAGGAAAGATAACGGTTGGTTACCTGGAGCCCTCCCTGTAATTGAAACCTGGGTGGAGAGGACCTGGACCTGCATTTGTGAGTGGTAAAAGCTCCTGGCAGGGGAGGTCTATTTTCCACTAGTACTTCTCTTCAAGTACCTATTGGCTGCCTCTCAATTCTATGAGTTTTCCATATGAATATTATGTGCTTCATATACTCCCTGTTGTTTTCTCTATTGGTTACCTATCTAGAAAATGGATGATCTCTGACTTAGCATTCAAACTCTCCATAAAGTGGGCATGATGGTTTCTTTTCTATAATTTAGCCAAACCATTGTCCGACTTCCTGAAGCATGTCCAATATTCTCCCTGCTCCGTCGCCTTTGTCTTTTGCCCCTGTTTTCTCTGAGAGCATTTGCTTTGTTCATAAGCCCTTATTTTATCCTGGTCTGTTGAAAGAATCTATATTCCATAAAGCCTGTCCAGAAACTTCCAGAAGACTGATTTCTTTCTCCTTGGAGAGTTTTTGCTGATATCTATGGTGTGAATGATGGCAATGGTTCCAAAATTCCTGCTGAAACTTAATCCCCAGTGGAAAAGATATTCAGAGGTGTGGCCTCAGGGAGCTGACTAAGCCAGTAAGTTCCAGCCTCATGAATAGAATTTGCACCTCTGTAAAAGGGCTTGAGGTATAAGCTAGGGTCCTCTTTTTCTTCCACACGAAGATAGTATGTTCTTCCAGAGGATGCAGAACAAGAAGCGATCCTGGAAGCAGACAACAGTCTCACCAGACAGGAATCCTGACAGTGCCCTCATTCTGGACTTTTCGGCCTCCAGAACCATGTAAGAAAAATATTATTGATTATAAATTGCCCACTCTGTGGTCTTTTTCTACAGCCATCTAAATGGACTAAGGCATCCTGTTATCATAAGATTGCTTTGTCATCTCTTGGTGATGATTTTTATATCATATTTGAAGATGTGTACAATAGCAACAGTAATCCATTTTCTCATTCATTCAAAAAAAAAATGATCACTTATCCATTAAAAGTCAATCCTAAACTTTAACCTGGTTTAGACACCAAGTATATAGCAGGAAACAAGACTACTCCCAGACCTCTTACAAGGTGACAGACCAACAGAAAGGCAGATGATCTGTGAATTACAAAAGCCACAAGGCTTGAGACAGAAGCACTATCTATGCTTTTGAAGGTATCACATTTCTAAATAGATTCTGTTCTAGCTATGACATTAAGGAGAGTATAGAGATCTGTCTCTGTGGAGCTAGAAATGTACAACACCTTTGAACAAGTTCAAAGCCCTAGGATAGAAGCCAACAGAGATCTCTGCTTAGGGAAAGGGAGACCTGCTAAGCACTCTGCAAGCCAGTGTGAAGATGCAGGTGTTACCTCTGGGATCCACGGTCAGAGCATTCATTGCCAGGAGATTTCTGATGATCACTCTCAATAGCAAATCTATCACACTCACAAACACACGCACACACAGAGAGCTGGTTTGGGGCTTAAATTTCCAATAGTGCTATCATAAATGAGTGAGACTAAAGTGACCTCATAAAGGCAAATTAGGACTAAAAAGCATTTATAGATGAGCTTTCCATTTATTTATTCTGTTATTTTGAAAAAGTGCATTTGACTAGGTTAAAAGTCAAGTGGGTTTGGACTCTGTGCACACCATCACCCGTTCAGCCCCTTACTAATGCAGGATCCTGGTTGACGGGTAGAGAAGCTCAAAAGAGTTATACTTCTGAAGTCCTCATTTTTCAATCCTTAATCTTATAGTCATGACATACAACTATATAACATGCCCATATAAGTCTTCAACTATAAAAAGAATTCTAACATTAGCATTTGAAGTCAATCAACAGTGAAGTTTTTGAACTATAAAATTTTGCTTAATGTTGGAATAAATTAAACCTGTATTAGAAAATTAGGTTGGAAATATAATGTTAAGTCTCTGAGGGGGTTGAGGATGTAGCTCAGTGATAAAGCACTTGCCTAGCATGCACAAGGCCCTGGTTGCATCCCCAGTACCAAACCAACCAACCAAGCAAACAAACAAACAAAAAAAACCAAACAAAATCTCTGAGAGCCAGGATGAAATCAAGAAACAAATGACCAGACCAATAACATCCCCTCAATCAACAATCCTGAAATAAGAAATTCAAACCAAACATTAAATTCCAAATGGGTTAATTTCATTTCTAATTATCCTTCCTTGGATGTATGGACCAGGTTGTCAATGGAAACATTTGGGTTAAGAGTTATAGATAATTTGGTGTGTGTGAAAGATCCAGAAAGCAGAGAGCATGTTAAATTCTAAGAGGTAGTTTTGACAATGCGTGGGGAATACACAGGTGACTGCCTAGTTGCTAGTTGCTCAGATCAGCAAGTATCAAAACTGTTTGTGGCAAATTGTGTCTCCAGGTTCTAGGTTTTTTCAAGAGAGAAGAGTGATTTGGTATGAAGGTGCTCAAAAATTAGAGGGATCTGAAATTTTGTCATAAAAAATTTTCATAATAACATTTCACATAGCTAGAATATGAAGCAGCTCTCTCTCTCTTCACCATGGAAGAGGAGATTTAAAAAGAAAGAAAATAAATAAAGAAAGGAAGGAAGGAAGATAGATAGATAGACAGATGAGAGTAACACTGGAAACAGAACTTACATCCTCCCTATTAGTACCTTCCTGGGTAATCCTAGCCCTGGACAATGATTAAAACAGGGGTCATTGTGTGAAACTGATAAGAAGGATAACAAGTTTTTCAGTGTAGAAATTCATTCACTTAACATGCATTGGTTTTGTCATCTGAAAACGAAAACAATCTCTGAATAAAAATTCTACTTGTAAAGCTTGTGGCTTTTATACTGAATGGGATGAAACGTCTCATTTCAATATTTCAATCAGGCTGCTGGGCTGACATGAGACTGTGGTTAACAGGGCAAGGGTGAAAGCAGGAAGATCAATTAGAAAATCATACAGTGATCCACACAATGAATGGCCCAAGAGTGGAAATGGAGCTCATGAGAAGCGATGGGCTTTTGGATATGCATTGAGGGTACAGCCTTCAATAAGTGGAATTTGGGATGTGAGGGGCGTGAGGAGGAGACAAAGATGAAGCGAAGGTTTTCAGCCTGAGAAAAGAGATAAATGGCACTGGCATTTACTTAGATGCAGAAAACTAAGGGTAGAACATTCATTTTTAATGGTAGTTGGATTTTAGGCACAAAGAGTTTGAGATGATTATTAGACTGTGATGCTATATATACATATATAAAAAAAAGACGGAGCTGGAGCACAGTTGAGAGTTGTAAGCAGAGGGATGGAATATGAGCCGGGGTGAGCTCTCCCAGCGAGCTGGCGAGAGGAGAAGGAAAACAGCTTCCAGCAGTGAAATGCAGGGCTACCCACTGTTGAGAGACAAAGACAAGAAAGAAGGAATAAGGGAGGAACACTACACATAGGAAGGGGGAGGGAGAGGACAGGAGAGGGGAAAGGGCCAGAGTGAAATGCCGCTACAAGACTGAGCCGCCCAACTGCATTCAGCAACATGGGGACCACTGGTGGCTTGCCAGAGACTGTTCTACTAGGGACAAAAGCCATTTTGGAATAGGTACAAAAAGAATGAGGGGGGAAAAAAAGGGAGGAAATGATTATTGCCTCTTTCAAAGGGAACAATAGAATGTTCGTATTTTAATGAATTGGTAAAAATTGGCAGAAAGGGAGAGGAGACCTGGAAGGTCTGGGAGAGCGGAAGGCAGAGCAGGGTGATGAAATGGAATTGAAACACCAAGGTCCCGCGTGCAGACAGGAGCCATTAATCTGGAAGCGAGTCCAGTGAGCACAGTATGTGGCTTTCCCAGGCCACATTCTCCTGCCCCAGGGAGACAGAGGCGAAGTGCTCAGAAAGGTGTATGTAACTGGCACTGGGGTTTTCTAGGCAAGTGTTATGGAAGGCCAGAAGAGCCAAGAAATTGGGGCTGACCACAAGGAAGTCATTTTAATGATAGAATGCAGGGCCACATCGAGGTGGAGGGAAGTGAAGGCACGGGAAAGAAAGTAGAGGAAAATGTATTTTTTCTCTTTTTTTCATGGCTGATTTAGAGCTCTGCAGGGCACGGCAGCAGTTATGGAGTGGCTGTAATTCATGATTAGGCTGCGGTCCAAAGGAACTGAACGGCTAAGACTTGTTGGAGGAGGATATCGATGCCGTGAGGAGGCCTGATAATTAAGAGATGGGTTTATTGAAAGAATGGTTTATACAGATATTGGAAAGAACACAACAGGGCAGTTATTGGACCAGGAGGCAGTAACCAGGTATTGAAATGAAGCAGTAATGGGCCCAGGGTCTGTAAGTTTCCACAAAGGGAAGGTTAGGAAATCACTTATTCCCAGTATTATGTGCTCTATGATTATTAATATTACTGAAGACATATTCAGTATATTAAGCATTTTAATCAGATATTTTTGGCATATAAATTACTGCTTGGCTGATTTTGTGATCTTTGAGACAAAAGTCAGCCTTGCAAGACTAACTTAACTCCTATAAATGATATTCTATCACTTTTAAGACTACAGGCATTTCACAAAAACTTAATTTAGGGAATTGGGAGAAGAACAAAAAGAGTAGTGAAAGTGTGCCCTTTATTTTTCATAAAATGTCTTACAATTAGAAGAGGTCACCTGCCAAAAAAAAAAAAAAAAAAATCAGTGTGTCATAACTTGTCATATAGGATACTTGGAAGCTGAAGGTGACCTGCCTTTGAAACCTCAGCCACTACTTTTCAATCCAAGCACTTGTTGGTGTTCCATGACCAGCCAAAAAATTGGCAGAATTGTCCTTATCTGCAAGTGAGTTTTAACAGAGGCATTAAAATTATTTTTTTGTAAACTTACATATAGTAGTGTTACATATAAAAACTACTATTGGATATTTGCAATTGGAAAATTTCGTTTCAGAGCAATGGTGAAAACACATTCTGTGGGTTTACAAAACAGTATGGTCAAGTATTTAAAGCATTTGGGTAAACTACATTTACTACAAATATGATGCCACAGGAAGTAATTCTGATATGTTTACCACATCTATTTCTCTGAACTTAAAATTTATTCCCTAATAAAAGAAGATATTCTATGTTTAAGTACATTTCAGTGCACTTAATTATCTGCGACTATTTTCTTCTTAGATGGTGCCACTATGAGCTATGCTTATTTACTTTATTGTGGAGTTATTATAAATTTAGGAAGCTATCACAGCAAAAAAATTGCATCAGAGTATTGGAATACTATGGATAATATATATGATCCATAATTGGTATAGGTTTATACTAGTTATAATCAGTAGTATAGATGGTATATGTCAAATGACATATAATCAGTTGTATATCTGTACTACATATGTATTATATGTATGTGCATTAGCATATAAGTGTATCTTGATATATGATGTATATATATCATATATATCAAATTATACGTGATCAGTAATATATGTATATATGGATCTATATCATATACATGTGTCTGCATATATGAGGTATATAGATGTGTGCATGTATATCTATCTACCTATCTCATATACAATATGAGGACATATAAGATAGCCAGATATTTTAATAATGTGCTTTAGATGACGTGGATAAATCTATTTATTTGTATTTGTGTTTTAATACTTTAAAACAGAAGGATGGATCCTGCAACTGTTTTGAAGGAATAGAAATACTAATAATATTCCAGTTTAACCATTCTATACAGATATGAAGCTCTGTAAAGTCTATCATCTATTAAAACTTCCCTATCAAATTAAAACACAATGGTTGTCCCTATTTCTCCAAGTTCAATATGCTTCATATATACATGGATGAGTTACCAGCAGAAACATGGCTATTAGAACATTCTCTCAGTGGAGATGAACTTTTAAAATAACATCTTAAATGATGCTAAACACTGTTTTTCAGAGCACTTACACATTTATTAGCTGCTGAACTAACAATGAGGCAGTAATATTTTAATTCAAAACAGTGATAATATATAATTCATAAAGGTCAAAACCAAACTCTGTGAGTAGATTCCATCTGTATTCCTATAAGTGTGTTTCTGTACTCCAGGGATTGTGTGTGTGTGTATGTGTGTGTGTGTGTGTGTGTGTGTGTGTGTATGCATATGTGCACACATGTGCACATATGCATGTAGCTTGCTTTGTATAATTTCTGATGATTATTTTATTATGATCCTCTATTGGAGAGGAAAACTGAGAAAACAATTCCTTGCCTCCTTCTTTGTCATGAATTTTGTATTCTCAGAGGACTAGATTACAAATATTGACACAACTTCAGAGTATTTACCTAGAAACTCATTTTGCACCTGGGTTTGCAGTTAGAAGTTTCAGTTGCTCTCAGAAATTACTTTTAGTATAATGGTCATTAATGCAGAGAAAAATTAACAATATTGACTAATGCCAATCATATGTCATGTAAAAATCAATTGAAATGTATACTACATTAGTATTTTATAGTTTCTTTAAAATGTATCTATTTAAGTAATTTTTTTGAGCAGGTAACTGTCATACAGTCATCCCTGTTTCCCTGCTGCCATGGGATGCTACCTGTTGCACAGAATGACAGATTGAGGTCATAAACATGAGGATCTTCTGATGTATCAGTTACAACAGCAACTCTCCTGGCCTTCAATAAATATTGTGGAATGAATAAATTACATAATTCTCTGGAAATATTTAGGGAACAATGTTGAACTCATCCCATTCCTAACATCGCGGGGCTCTTCTGTTTCCTTTCCTTTGTCAGGACTGTAGTACTAATGGAAGGAATTCACTTTAATGTTACCAGTTATGTTACTCAATACAGTCCTTGGCTATTTTGTATTCAGATCACCGAAGAATGTTTCTAAAACTCATACCTAATTCTTTGGCATGACTTGGTACTATTGAAGAATATTTTGCAAGAGATGACATTTGAACAGTCCTCACATTCTATCATATGGAGATAGTTAAGTGCTGATAACGTGCTTTTATTTCTAATAATATTCACTTGATGAATTGCACAGTTTATCATTTTAAGAAATTTATCCATTAGCAAGTTTAGTTTTATCCTCTTGTTCAAACAGTTAACACTGAGATTACTCCCAAGGATTAACTTTGGCCTTTGTGTATCTCTGCTTCTAAAATTCATCTGGTAAGATGTCTGTGTGGGGAAGGACATTTGACTCCTTTTGTCCATGTTCTGTGTGGCATAGCAGGTGGCAAAGCAAAGATTTGAAAGGAGCAGATGACGCTCAGATTAGAGGATCCTGGAGGGAGCACCGCTAAGGATGCCTTGGGGGCTTTGACTCTCAGGGTATTCTATAGGCTCCCGTGCCTCCTGTATCCCTTCAGAGACCTGATCAAAGATAATCCTCTTTGAAGTTGAGACAGTAGTGCTGGTAATATACTGATCCAACTCCCACAAAAACACTGGTGGACAATCTAGCAGGGCGACTGCAGCTGGGTATGTTTGCTAACCCTGCATTCCCAACAAGTCCAATAAAGCTTCCAAGGAAACTCAAGCCAAGCTGCAGGCTCAGGCCCAGGAAATATATTAGCTTCTGCTGCCTTCTTTTCCTTTGGCCTCGTTTTTGATCTTAATTGGAATGAGGCAATTTGTAAATGAAGTCATTAAATAAAAATAAGTCATCTTGCCAGACAGTATGTGTTGGTGTAGAACATGGAGTTCATTTTCTGCCTTTTAAAATATTCCAACTGAATACCAAGAAAAAGTGTCTCCCTTTAGTCCTGGTCCTGTCTTTGCATCTCTGTGGCCCACTCAGCAGACAACGCTGCCAGGAGCATTAGGCGGGCCTCGTTTGGCCCTGAGCAGGGCACTCCTGTGATGTCCTTCCAATTGGAAGGCTTTCCCAGTGTGCAAGAAGGTAAGCCCTGGGTGCAGGCTGGGAGAAGGTAGGGCAGGCAGTTGTGGGGAGAAGACAGAGGGCAAGGATTCTTCTCCCTGGGAAATACTCATCCTGCTTATTGGAACAACTCTTTATTTCCTTACTCACATCTTCCTTCCTATGGTGGTTATGGATTCAACGTTCAAAAGCTGCTGGAAATCTTTTTTAACATGGGCATTAAGGGAAATCTTTCTTAGTAAGCTAAATATGTATTATTTTTAGGAAATGTGTTAAATTACAGTATTTCTGAATCCATTTAATAAAGAGTGCTTTCACCATAGGGTTTAGCAGAATTTTGATTCACCAACTGCCATGAGTTGGATAAGTGTCCCTCCAGAGTCCAATGTGGTTATCAGCCTACAGTGGGGAGGTCACAGGACCCTTAAGAGGTGTACCCTAGTTGGAGGAAGTTAGGTCACTGAGGGTGTGCCCTAATGTGGTTACTGGTATCCTGATCCCTTCCTGCCTCTCTGCTTCTGTGCGGCCACCAGGTGAGCGATTTCCGTTGCTATACATGTCCACCATGATATGTTGCCCAGTCATGGTCCAAAACCAACAGAGCCAACTGAACTCAGACTGGAATCTCCAAAACTGTGAGTCAAATGAACCTTTCCTCCTTATAAGTTGTTTACCTCAGGTATTTTGTCTTAGTTTTATAAAGTTGACTAATACATCATTAGAGAGAGTAGCCATGGAAGCTCCTTTGGACTTCATTCTGCAATGAGAATAAAGCTGGTATTTCCAGTCTTGGAAAGTACTGCTTAACGTTATTTCTCTACCTTTTGACACTATCTGAACTTGCAATAAAATTGAACGGTGTTCATGTGTTCCACTTTTCTTTTGAAAGAAAGTGACTCCTGCCTTTTGAAAATTGGCGATACTTCATTATTAGCAGACAGCGCTGGAAAAAACCTATTTGCCAGTCATGAAGTTTGAAATCAAACCTACATTTTCCCTCTGTTATAAAAATATGTTGTGTACAAGTCTAATCCTAACTATTGGCTACCAATCTTAATATTTAGACTACTGCTACTCAAGAGAAATGTTACTAAAATGTTACATTAGATTAGGGTGTTTAGAGAACTCTTCCCTTTTTAGTGATAACTTCAAAATAGTAGATTGTGTGAGATGGAAAAGGCCAGATATCTTTGAAAACTTTTTCCTCAATTAGCTCCCTGCATATCAATGTCTATGGAAGAAAAGGGACAGCCTGGCTCCTATGTTCTGAATAGGGGAGTCAGTGTGAATTTCAAAGTCAAAATCAGAACTTCCTCAGCATGTGGAAATAGGTCCTTAGTCATGTTTCCATGTAGTAGGGGCCATCTGCTTAGCAAAAAAAAGAAAAAAAAAAAGTGTTTTCTTCCTCTTTACTACGGTAAAAGGATCAGAAATCAAATTGTCTGATTTTTTTGGAAATTATTAGGTTGAGAATTTAGTGGAATACTATTCATTTTAGAAATAAGTAAACACCCAAAACTGCATTCTATGGCTTTGTGAAACAGTAGGTATTGGCATGTAATTATTATGCTACTAAGTGACTTTTACAGAACAAAGAAAGAAAATACTTAGAGCAACATGAATTGACTCTTATTTCACTATGTTACTAATTGACTTCTTTTGTTCATCAAACCAGTGTGATAGCAAACATTTCATAATAATTGCATTAATTTTTATGCAAACTTTAAATGGAACCCTAAAAATTCTTTCTCTAGATTTTAATTAATCTTGAATATTTAATACACTTTTGCATAGCTTAAGCAACAGCTTATCTTTTTTTCTTGCCTAGGGCTCCTTGAACTTTAATTAGTATGCATCATATCTTACAAAATTTTGGTGTTGCATTTAAAGAGCAATAATTTTGATCCATTGAAACTCACCATCATCAGATATAGGCTCAATATAATAATAATTGCATTATAAAGGAAATGGATAAAAATGAGAAAAGGGAAGTTTTCCAAAATTCAAATTTAACTTTTTCTTTATATAGGTTCTCTAAACAAAAGATGTGTGCTAAAGACAGAATGATTATGTCCTCTCCAAATTTGCATGTTGAAACCTAATCTCCAATGTGATAGCATTTGAAGGTGGGATGAATGTGAGTTCCTATCTGTAGAGCATATTTCTATTGGGAGGAAATTCCAAGATAGGTGAGGAGCGGTAACTTCTCCTGCAGAAGGCTGAGGTAGAAGAACAAGGGAGAGGGTCCTGCAGGAGATAGGAGCAGAGCCACCTGCTTTTTCCCACCTGAAACTCTCTTGTGCTGGAGGCAGACAAGGATGCAAGGTTACTGAGGTTGTTCCAGGGGGTCTGGAACCTTCTTTTCCAGTGCAGGGTGAAAGAACACTGGCTTTGCCTTGCCCTCCTTGGGTTCTTTCTTCCCTCAATTTTGAGCTAGATGATTACATTTCTTCTTAAATCCATCAGAGTTTTTAAGTTTTTTTTTTTTTCTAGTTTGTTTGTTTAAAAGCAATGCTTACTTGCACTGTTCCTTGCCATGAGAGGGACAAATTAAGAAAAAGTTGCTAAAATTCGGGAATGAGTTCGTTGATAACTATTACGAAACCACAAATTGAGATAGTATTTTATACATGGGTTCCTTTCTACATAGAGACAGTAAATTATTGAAAATCAGTTTTTTGTTTTCTTTTCTAATTGGAGATGACACTCTATAGAGAGCAGGTGATACAGGTGAGAAAGCAATGTATTCAGAGTTTTGAGAGGATGCTAATTAGTTCCTGCAGTGCTTCAAGCACTGTGCCAGGATATCTCAGGTGGTTTCTCCATTATCTGCTTTGTTATTTTTTCTGGAAGTGGTGAAGACAATAGGCTTTCCTATTTCATAAGCATAACACTTCCAAGACCCACACCACCGGCTTTCTTCCTATCGCCCAAGCTGCCTTTCTACACACCTCACAGCCAAGATGCAGAGGCTAGAGTTCTGACAAATCCACGCCTCATCCATGAGCCATCAGAATCAGCACCATTTTGGAGCTTGTTAGAAATACAGAATCTCAGTTCTCACTTCAGAACCACTGAATAGGAACTCTTTTAATAAGATCCCAGATGATTCATATGCATACAAGAGATTGAGAAATACCAGACTGAAATATTTACTCTCCCAACAAAATCTGATTTATTTTCCTCATACTTTTTTTTTTTCTCTGTCCCATCTTTACAGGCTCAGACTAAATGCCTGTCTCCAGCCAACCTTTCTATCATCCTGTTTATGAAAGTCCCCTTCCTGGTTCGCGTTTTTACCCCATAAATAACTCTTGGACTCTCATTCCTACACTGATCTGTATCAGCCTCGACCCTTCCTGGGTTCTTGCAGTGGAGCTCCGTGGGAGCACTGCTGTCCTGTTGTAGCAAGCTGATTTTCACCTGGAAGACTTTTCTTCAACACTGTTTCCTCATGACCGTTGGCATCTAGTTTCTCCAAGAAGGAAACAGTCTGCAATACAATTTTCAACAGAAATGACTTCTTTTTCTATTCTACTCAATTTTTTTTTTTTGGAAAAATGGAAGGATTTAGAACATTCCTTCACTGTAAACCATTATTTAAAAATATTTCCAGTGAACTCTTTTTGGATGTCTCTGCTTCTAGGATTCATGACCAGTGGTTGGCAGAGGATAGGTGAGGGGCACAGAAGGCCTGGGAAGGCATGAGTGGAAGGGGCAGTTTGGTACAACGAGTGAAATGTGGTGACAGATCCTCTGCACACACTCTAGCACAAGTACACACGACCTTCCAGACAGGAATGGCCTCCCGGGACTATAGAATACAGCACAAATTCCTCAATTTTCTGGCCTTATGAGATATGGAGACAACTTCCTACTTCCGCCATGTTGCATAAGCCTTAGTTTATACCATGCATTTTCCCAGAGAGCTGTTTAGTTAGCATTTCATTGCTGTAAACTAAAGGCCTGACAAGAGCAACTTCATGGGGCAGACATTAATTTTGGCTCATGGTTTCAGAGGTCCATGGTTGGCTGACTCCACGGAGCTGGGCCCAAGGTGAGGCAAGATATCTTGGTGGAAGGACATGGTGGAGGAAAGCAAGATGGGGCATGCAACCAGGAAGCAGAGAGACAAAATACAAACTCCAAAAGCATGCCCCGAGTGACCTACTTCCTCTAGCCACACCCTACCTGCTTACAGTTACAACCCAGTTAATCCCTATGAGAGAATTAATGCACTAATGAGGTTAAAGCTCTCATAACCCAGTCATTTTACCTCTGAGCCTTTTTTTGCATTGTCTCAAACAAAGCTTTTGGGGAGCACCTCGTATCTAAACCTTAACAACATCCTGATCCCCCATCTAGTGACAACTTTTCTATTCTTGAAAGACCAGTTATAATGTCATTTCTTCCATGAACCATTGAAAAATTCCTCTGCCATTTTTGGTGCTAATATTATATTCATTCATTCTATAAAAAAAATACATATTTGGAGATTAATGTATATTGGGCATTGCGTTAGGAATTGCAGTCACAACCAGGAGCAAGCTCAGGTCTGTTTCTCATTCTTTTATTTATTTCTGTAGGGGTACTGAGGATTGAACTCAAGGGCACTCTGCCATTGAGCCACATCTCCAGCCCTATTTTGTATTTTTTATTTAGAGACAGAGTCTCACTGAGTTACTTAGTGCCTCACTTTTGCTAAGGTTGGCTTTGAACTCACAATCAATCCTCCTGTCTCAGCCTCCCAAGCCGCTAGGATTATAGGCATGCACCACCTTGCCCAGCTGTTTCTCATTCTTATGAGTCCTGGAGGGGGACAGAGGTATAATGACAGTTTGGGGTATTTAATCACAGACAAGCTTAAAAGAACCTAACCAAATTCTTAGAGAGTCCCCGATGGTTTTTCTGAAGAAATTAATGATAAATTCTAGATATGAGAGATAAGAAAGCAAGATAGATGATGAGGTAGGGCAGAGCAATACCAGACCTAGGGAATAATGCAGACAAGAGCCCTACAGAAAGTGCAGGCCAGGCACTGACCAGAGGCCAGTGTGGCTGGAGGGAGGGGAAGACATCCTGAGATAAAGCTGCAAAGAGAAACAAAGGCCAGACTGTAAGAGGCTTGAAGATCACAGTAGTTTTAAGGATATTGATCTTTTTCTAAGGACAATAAAGAGTTATTGGTGAATTTCAAGTAAGAGATCAGTATAAGAAGTGGAACTTATAACCAACCGGGCCACTCGTCAATGCTGTATCTTATTCATACTCACAGTACAAAACATCCATTCCTCAGTTTGAAGTTTGAAAGATGTATTTATTTTTAAACTTTGGAAGAAAATATAAGACATGATGTGAATAAATTATATAAATATTGTAACAATTAAGCTTTTCTAGAAGCATGCAAATTTACCATTTCTTACTAATTTTTTTTTTGGCGATGTCATCTAGGCAGAGATTGCTATTTGTTTGCCCCATAACAGATTTTTCTCTCCTTCCTCAGTAATCATCCCTGAGGCATTAGTAGACACATTAGCACCTAAAAAGAGTTTGCAATCTCCTTGCCACTTGCTGCAGTTGCAATTAAATGTGGTCAGTGAGGTGTAAGTGAAAATGTTGTGTGGAACTTCTGGGAAGGCTTATTAAAGAAAAGGTGGACCCTTCTACTTTCTTCATGAAAAGCAGATAAAATGCCTAGAGTTCTATCAGCCAGCTTCTCACTGGGGACCTGGAAACCAAGGGCTAAGGAGACAAGAGCAGAATGGAAGAGTCAGGTCTGCTCTTGCTTTCTGGAGTAACCATGTAACTCCAAACAGTCTATCCAAGTATCTTACATGTGTAATAAAAAATTCCAGATTCATCTAATAACCTGTAATTAGGTCTCTGTTTATAACAGCTGAAAGCAATTTCATACTGAGACCCAAGCTTGAATTGCAGGGATGTTGATTTATACATGCAGAGTTGTATTACTGACTGATAACTGTAGTAGAAGAAATTAATCTTTGAACCAGGAAGTTGTAACTTGCGCTTAACTAAAATGTCCTGTACTTAATCCGGGCTTCTTTTTTATCCATTGAATTCTTATTTTATTTTTAATGAATTGGGAATTAATATTCCAGGAGAAAACCAACACATCTGGCTTCTAAGTCTGTAAAGATATTCTCTGGAGATGGTATTGGCTTAAGAAAACTTCTGACTAATTAAAAGAGACTGAGGACTTCAGAATGATGCCAGTTTCACAGACCTTCTGGGAATTCCTATTGTTTCTGAAACAAAGCAATTCTGAAGGACAGTGTGCTGAGATCCATTAAAAGTTTTATGAACCAGGGCTGGGGTTGTGGCTCAGTGGTAGCACACTTGTCTAGCCTGTATGAGGCACTGGATTTGATTCTCAGCACCACATATAAATAAATAAAATAAAAATCCATCTCAAAAAATTAAACAATAAGAAAACAAAAAACCCAATCAACAAATGGGCCAAAGACCTGAACAGACACTTCTCAGAGGAGGACATACAATCAATCAACAAGTACATGAAAAAATGCTCACCATCTCTAGCAGTCAGAGAAATGCAAATCAAAACCACCCTAAGATACCATCTCACTCCAGTAAGATTGGCAGCCATTATGAAGTCAAACAACAACAAGTGCTGGCGAGGATGTGGGGAAAAGGGCTCACTTGTACATTGCTGGTGGGACTGCAAATTGGTGCAGCCAATATGGAAAGCAGTATGGAGATTCCTGGGAAAGCTGGGAATGGAACCACCATTTGACCCAGCTATTGCCCTTCTCGGACTATTCCCTGAAGACCTTAAAAGAGAGTACTACAGGGATACTGCCACATCGATGTTCATAGCAGCACAATTCACAATAGCTAGACTGTGGAACCAACCCCGATGCCCCTCAATAGATGAATGGATAAAAAAAATGTGGCATTTATACACAATGGAGTACTACGCAGCACTAAGAAATGACAAAATCATGGAATTTGCAGGGAAATGGATGGTATTAAAACAGATTATGCTAAGTGAAGCTAGCCAATCCCTAAAAAACAAATGCCAAATGTCTTCTTTGATATAATGAGAGCAACTAAGAACAGAGCAGGGAGGAAGAACAGGAGGAAAAGATTAACATTAAACAGAGTCATGAGGTCGGAAGGAAAGGGAGAGAAAAGGGAAATTGCATGGAAATGGAAGGAGACCCTCATTGTTATACAAAATTACATATAAGAGGTTGTGAGGGGAATGGGAAAAAAATAAGGAGAGAAATGAATTACAGTAGATGGGGTAGAGAGAGAAGATGGGAGGGGAGGGGGGATAGTAGAGGATAGGAAAGGTAGCAGAATACAACAGTTACTATTATGGCATTATGTAAAAATGTGGATGTGTAACCGATGTGATTCTGCAATCTTTGTAATGTTTTGAATAACCAATAAAAATAAAATAAAATAAAATAAAATAAAACAAAGCCAGCCTCAGCAATTTAGCAAGGTCCTAAGCAATTGAGAAAGACCCTTATCTAAAAATCAAAAGGTCTGGGAATGTGGCTCAGGGGTTAAGTGCCACTGAGTTCAATCCCTCGTATCAAAAAATAAAATGAAATAAAAAAATAAAAAAGAAAAAAAGAAAACTAAAAAAATAATATTAAAAAAAGTTTTATGAACCTTTTAACTCACCTGTGGCCAAACCCCCAAAAAGAAACCAGAGTCCTCTTTAGCTATATTCTACCCAACTAGAACAATCTACAGGCAGATTCTAGACCAGCACTGTCTATCAGTAACAGATTCAAATTCATATCATATGTAATTTTAAATACTGTGGTAGCCACATAAAAAGATAAAAAGAAGAAAAATAACATTAATATATTCAATATATTATAAAATGTTAAGCATAAAATAAAATCAATGTAAAATTATTGAGATATATTTTTTTATTTGTACGAAACTTTCAGGATCTGTCATATATTGTACACTTGTAGCTCTTCTCAATTAGAAACAACTGGTTTTTAAGTGCCTAATAGCCACATGTAACTGGTGGCTGCCGTATTGAACATTCCTGACTTTCCTTTCACTCAGTATCTCATTATCTGCATGTTTTCTAACACAAATCTGCCTTGCCTGCTCTAATTTTCTTCCTTTTACCTCCCCCATTATTCAATTGTTATTACTTGTTTTCAGTATTTTCCAGATCCCACTTGCACTGATTATAACTGATATAGCTCTTGTTAAGAAAAACTCAGCGAAGACGTTCATATCCCTGACTTCACACCCATGTCCTTCTGCATGTTTCTAGCTGCCTAGAGGGAGTGCCCTTCCTGTGTGTCTGAGAGCGGATCCTCTGTGATTTTTCTCCATCTTAACCTGGATTCCAGGCAGATTACAAGATGTTATCGCTTCTACATCCTTCCATTTCACCACTTGTCAATTTTTGCAATACGATCTCTCTTTTACTAGTCCCTAGAGTCCAAAAAGTTATGTCTATTTCAAAGCTAATGTATCCTTGCAGGTGATAGGTAATCAAGGAGTGATTAGGGAATGAATGGATAAATGAATGAAAATATATCTCTCCAAATTTTCCATGACTCCACATATATAAGCTTTCTGATGTCATTTGAATGATCTTTTGAATATTCAAAAATATGGCATGGCTTTATGGTTTAAATAGATTAACCACCCAAAGCTTGTGTGTGAGACGATGCAAGAATGTTCAGAGGTGAAATTACTAGATCATGGGAGTTTTAACCTCATCTGTAGGTTGAAGCCACCAATATGAATTAATTGGTGGTGATGATAGGCAGATAGGGTATGGCTAGAAGAAGTAGATCCTGGGAGCATGACTTGGAGATGTACATTTTGTCTCTGGACTCTCTATTTCCTGGTTGCCATGTCTTCCATATCCTCAGCAGATTTTTTCTCTTTTCTTTCTTTCCTTTCCTTGTCTTTTCCTTTCTTTCTTTCTTTTTCTTTTTCTTTCTTTCTAACCATGCCCTTTCAACATGATGTTCTGCTTCATCTCGGGCCCAGAGGTATGGAGTTGGCTGATCATGGACTGAACCTCTTAAACCATAAGCCAAATAAACTTTTCCTTCTTTCAATTGTTCCTGTCAGGACTTTTGGGCACACTAATACAAAGCTGAATAAAACATAAATCAGGACTGAGAAGTGAGGTTGTTGTTGTGACTAACTTGATCATGTGGTTCATCAAACTTTGGAGTTGATTTGAGGGGGAAGAAATTTTTAAAAGTCTAGAGATGCAAGATGGAAAAGTTTCAGAATGTTGTAAGCCAAGAGTAATGGGTCATTTTGATGGGGCTCAGAAGACGAGCATGTCTGTCGGGCTGTGGACGTTAAAGACTGGACTCATGAGATTTCAGAGGAAGAAGACTCTATTGAAAATTGGACTAGAGACCATATATATATGCTACCTTCTGACAAAGAAGTGTCTACATTTTGCCCATTTCATTAGGCTGGATTTAAAGGTGATGGACTGATTAATCTGACAGAAGAAATTTCAGGGCAACACAGCATTCAAGGGGTCGCATGGATATTGCTGGCAGATTTTAGTCAAGTTTACTGTGATAATTAGGAGCACAAGGACAATCCGAAAGATTTGACAAACTTACAACTTGGCCAGGTAACACGTAGCAGGGTTGGAGTCCCTGAGTGCTATGCCCCAGGGGCTGGTGCATAAAATGTGAGACGGAAGCTAAAGCTGTCGTAAAGACCCCCATGATTAAGAGACACCAGTACCACGGGATATCTGCCAGGAAAGCTGCAGGAATCAAGCAGAAATAAGCCAAGAGAGAGGCCATGTGGGTCGCATCAAGCAAGGCCTCGGGATGGAGCTACATTGCCTTTAACATAACATCACAATGTCATGTGTCCCAGCTACTAACCCTGGAACTGCAAGGCTTATTTCTCCAGCTAGACGTGTCCTATTCCTTCTTTCTATGCCCCAATTTCTCCCTTGTGGAATGGAAAGTTTTTTACTCTATGCTATTATATAATGGATATATATGACTTGCTTTGATCTTTACGGGGGGAAATATCCATGAATTTGCCTTGAAGCTCAGATGAGATTTTAGGACTTGGACTTTTGGGAAATGCTAGAACTATGAAGACTATGGGAATTCTTTAAACAGATTAAATGTGAGATGGGCTTGGGCTTTTGGAGCCAGAGGAGGAACTGGTTCAAATATGAGTTATCCTCAAGTTCATGCATGAGACAGTGCAGAGTATTCAGAGGTAAAATGGTTAGATTGTGAAAGAGGTTCTCTAATCAGTGGATTAGGCCACTGAGGTGGATTAACTGGGTGGTAACTGTAGGCCTTAGGGTGTGGCTGGAGGGGTTAGGTCCCCAGAGGTGTCTCTTTGGGATTTACATTTTGTCCCTGGTGAGAGGAGCTATCTCTGTTTCCTGGGGCCACATCAAGAGCATTTTCCCTTCATAGTGTCCTTCCACCCTGATATCCTGCCTCACCTCCTCCCTGATGTTTTGCCTCCCTTTAGGCCCAGAGTTGTGGAGTCAGCTGACCATGGACTGTACCTCTGAATCCATGAGCCAAAATACACTTTTCCTCCTCTAAGTTGTTTTTGTCAGGTCTTTTGGGCACAGTGACATAAAAACTGATTAAAACACATGGTCACCCATGCCTCACTTGCGTTCATGTTCTTGCTTCTGCCTGGCTTGTTTTCTCAGTGTCTAAGGCTAAAGTTCCTCTTAAAATCAATGGCTTCCTGTATGAAGCACCGAACCACACAGGTAGTCCCTTTCCTATGGAAACCATCATTTATGGTGACTAACAAGCATCATTTATAGTAACTAACAAGTCATAAAACTAGATTAAGAAACAGTTTTAACCCTTCTTATGAATATTTTTTTCCCTGTCTGAGTTGGGATATTTTCTGGGAGAAGAGAGCCTATTCTAAATCTTCTGTTATTATTTTTTTTCCCTTTCTCTAGACTAGCACCAGGCCTTGACTTTCACAGGAGATTAACAAATGTCCTTTGACTTAATGAAATATAACTGTGTACAAGAAACTTGCAGCTGTGTGTATGATATTTCTAACTTTGAAAACATGCCTTTTTCTTCTGTTTTCAAATGCTTGAAGTTTTAAGGAAAAAAAAATTCACTTTGATGTCCTGTCTATTTACCCAGAGGGGGTCTTCACTGAAGCGTGGCCATGAAAATAATTTTCATATTGATGAAGTCTTTCTGGGATTATGCCAAATAAGCAAAGATCATTAAACTTCCAGAATAAAAGTTCAACAGGTACCAATTGATGGAGGAAAACAGTTAATCCTATGAAAAAATGTTCTGTAATCCTTAGAGAGCTTCCCCTTATCACAAGTGTAGGTGATGGTCTATTTAAACCCATCTTTTTGTTGATTAATATTTCCCTTTCATATATTACAATTTGTTAAAATTAATTACAAACTCATTTTTAGATATTATTCCAAATAAACACATACATATTCCCCACCCCTTCCATCTGCATTCCTCTCTTGCTCATGCAGAATTCTTTTTGATGTGCACAGGGTTTGGTAAATGAAATGAGATGCAGGCTCTAATAAGTTCCTTGATGAATTCATACACACAAGCAACACATACTTACCTCTAATAGTGCAGTATCTGCTTCCAAATTATTAGACAATATGATTTAGAAAACTCAGCCTGTTGCCCTCTTAAGAGAAGATTTTAGAAATAAAAATATAGTCACACAAAAAAGAAATACCTGTGTGTTACCAGGTAAAAACCTCAATAATCCTTTAGTTTCACTTGCTTTTAGCTTTGAAAAAAAAAAAACCACTACTTGTCGAGGTCACATGCTATGCAGTACATTATTGGTCTCCCAGTAGCTTTGATGCAAATCATACCTCTGACAGGTGGGTTATGAGTATAATGGTTGCCTAGGGTAGTTATCCTAGACTTGAAGACCACTTTTGTTGGAAACACTGACTCTCGTGGGGATTGCAGATGTCCCACGGGGTGACTGGAATAGGAGGAAAACCTTGGTTTCTCTGTCTTCATATTCTGTTTCTCTACACTGCTGCCTTAACCTTTGGGTCAAATTCTTCTCGGGTCTGCATGGAGACAAGTTGATCATTTGAGACATGCTTGGTCCAGAGCTATAATACAGAGTTAACTTGACCTAGACTTGCCCAGTCTCTCTCCTGTTTCTTCAAGGTTGAAGACACCATCAGCCACCAAGGCAGGAAACGCCAGAGCATGAAAGGAGTAAAAAGAGGTGGAATCTGAGTTCCTAGAAGATCTCCACCAATTCCAAGAAAAGACATGACTATTCCTCGCCTTTATTCCACCTCCCCCAGATTATTCCTATCCCATTTATATCATCCCCTCAGCTCTGTGGAGTGCAGAAGCTGATGTGTGAGCACAGCTCCCTCTAAGTTCTTTGGCCACTCAATAAAACCTTTCCTTCTCACCAACACACATCTCTGAGACACTGTTTTTTTTTTTTTTTTTTTTTTCCATGAGATGAGCTTCTAAACCTGGGTTTGGTAATGCTTTCCATTAACAAATAAAATTAAAATGATGGAAAGCCCCAGGTTTCCATAAAACCCTTTTTGAGACTTTGTTTGGTTTTTGTTTTTATGCATAGAAAAATCTATGACTCCTTTTCCCTACATCTTAGGTTATAGATCATTCAAGTAGGTAAGAAAAGAATGGTGTCTATTCATCTATAAGTTTGGCTGAGGAAAGGTGTTGAATGAGTTCTTCTGATTAAATCCTAGTTCTGCAATGTATCCACATAACTGACAATAGCAATCATCTTAAGAAAATATTTAAGAACAAAATTTAAATATTTTTAAATTACTTGCTATTATTTTTATATCTCAGGTAATGTAATATCAAAAGTAAGAAGTAAAAATCAAATGTCTTATTTAAATCTTTCTGTAGATGACTTAGCTATGTGTTAAAATTATTTATCTTTTTCCTTTCTGCTTATCTTCAAACACATGACTGTATTTCTGACATTACTTTCATGCACTAGGCCTTCCTTGGGATTTAAATGTCAAAGCACAGCTATATGCCACGCCAAAAGCAAATATAGTTTTCTTTTGTCCTAATGCATGCAATACATCAAAGAAGAATAGGGCTGCTGTTGAATCCTAAAATTTTTAATTCGACTTTTGCTTCTTTTCCCCCTTCTTTTGGAGAGTTATCTTCTATGACATTTTTCTACCTTCTCTAAAAAATAAGTTTTTGCTCTTCTAGTCCTCTATTTATACTTGGAAATAAAATCACTTTGAAATCACTTCCAAGAGGTAACCGACTTGAATATGGGGTGGGTTTGCCTGGATGTGTGATGCTGGGTAGGACCAAAGAAATCAAAGGTAGTGAGGAAGGACAAGAAGGCTGTATCTTTAATCTGAAAGCCTGTGCGAAGGTCGGTTCCGCACACCTTTCTTCTTCAAATCAGTTCTCCCTCCTGGCCTGTCACTGCCTCGTGTCTAAGAAAGCTGTAAATCTTAGAGTTACTGTAAATTCACTTGCTTATGAAAATTACTCTGTACACTGTTAATGGGCCTAATGTGAGAAATAAATCAAACAAAAATACAATATTTTAAGAAACTTAAAAGATATTTTCCAACAATATTTACTACTCAGGTAATAGGGATCGTGTCATTTAAGGATTCTGAGAATCATCAGAACTGCATAAACCGTCTTGTGATTGCTAGACTAATATTATCCCCACATACCTTCCATTTCCACCCCTCACCAAGTCTCCTTTAAAAGAAGAGCCCAGGATCCCAAGCACATCTCACTCCTGAGATGGCCCACATTCTTCCTCGAATGTCTCTCTACTTTCCTAAATAAATCACTATTGTGCCTAACTAATGCATCCTTAATTCATTTCTGCACTGTTTGCCCAGATCCCTCTTGTCCTGAGTTGAGGTCCCCCGCCCCCTATCCCAGCCCAGGAACTCCTGAAACCTTTTCCAGTGTCAATAATTTTAGAAATTGAGGTGATGCCTTTGTGCGAGAGAGATGACCATGACTCAAATGTGTCAGCCTAAACAGGAAGCTCCTCTCTGGGTCCATTCTAAAAGAAACCAAATGGCTTCTTCAATAGAGTTAAAGCTCAGACAGGAGCCTGGGGTTAGCAGGAAGGCCAAGAACAATCAGAAAAAAAGCCCAGAGTCTAATGTTAGCAATAGCTCTGATCCAGATGAGCACCCTGTGGCCAGGGATTTGACTGGTAGCAGGTGGCTGGTGCACAGTGCTCTGTCTTTTCTTTCCTCTTATACTTTCTGTAGCTGTTCTGGTTCCTTCCTGGTCACATCCTCCTCCTGAGCATTTCATTGATCAGCAGACACATTGCACTTAAACATTTAGTTTCATATTGTTATCTCTGATTTTTCTTTTCTGAACGTATCATCCGAAGAGGTTTTGTGATGAAGAAAGGTATAAAACATAGAATTGAGGGGACCATCTTGTATGTGCCTTTTAAATCAAAGAAACTGTAAAATGGTAAAAGAAAAATGAAAAGAAAGAACGAAAAGAAATAAAACTGTTTCCATCATGAGAAAATATGGTTTATCAGAAATCCACTAGCCTTTTGATTTGTTCAGAAACAAGAAAGAACACAGCTATTTGCAATATAAAATCAACCGGAATCCGGCTGGGCTTGTGGCTCAGTGGCAGAAAGTGCATTTGCCTCACACATATCGGGCACTGGGTTCAATTCTCAGCACCACATAAAATAAATAAATAAAATAAAGGTATCATGTCCATCTACAACTAAAAAAGAATATTTAAAAAAATCAACAAGAATCATGACAAAGTGAATCAAGGATCACCATATGAATTGCCCTATGAGAAAATAAAACTGGGGTCTTTCAACCAGTCTTTTCCTATTTGTTCATTTTAAGCTGGTGATTAGGGTTTTGGATCTTGAGAAGCTTGTCTTGGGGTGTTTTCCAAAAGGAAATCCAGTTGCACTCCTGGAAAATTGCTTATTGGCTCAAGTCCTCCCAGAATGTTTCCTACCCACCTGTTCTTGCTGCTTTGGAGTTGGACTGGGTCAAAGTCCCAATGCCTGAAGCACAGAGTTGGTGCAGCTTCAAATAATGAAGAGTTTCTAGGAGAGACTTTCTGCCTCCTGGAGCCCTTGTGCATAATCACTGTAAAGTGAAAGTAAGATTCCCCCAGAAGCCCAGGGTTTGAGTAATGAAGTTTCACCTAATGGTAAGAGACACATTGTTTCCCGTGTAAAAGAAATGCTAGCACAGGAGGTACCAGCCTAACTGTTGACATTAACATTTCTAAAGAGACAACAGAAGTGGGCAGCAGGACTAGAAAGGTATGAAGAATCCAGAAGGCAGGCATCTAACCCAGAGAGTGGCAATCTTCAGTCATCCAGACCCAGGTGAAGAGAAAAGTGGCCCAATATTTGTCATTACAGAAATACTTGTGTTTGTGAGACAGGTGTTTTTTGTTGTTGTTGTTTGTTTGTTTGTTTTTTAATCACAGTGGAAACAATCCTGAGAGGTTTTAAGTGAAAATATATATTTTTTTAAATTTAGTCTTTATTATTATAATTTTTATATTTTTAGAATTTATTAATTTTAAACTATATATATATATATATATATATATATATATATATATATATTTTTTTTTTTTTTGTACAGAATCATTTTTAAATCTGCATAATTTATGAATGGCTACATCAAGCTAATTAACATATATGCATGACTTCACATACTTTTATTTTGTGGTGAGAATATGTAAAATCTATTCTTAGCATTTTTTGAGAATACAGTGGTATTAACTATAGACACCTGGTTGGACCTATTTTCCTCTAACTAAAATTTGTATCCTTTCTCATCATTTCTCTAAGGCCTGCCAGCCAGTCTGGTGACTCTGGTCCTACCCTCCCTGTCTATGCGCTCTACTTTGGATTCCACATGTCAGTGAGATTATGTGCTATTTTTCTTTCTGTGCCTGGCTGTTTTCCTTAACATAACATTCTGGTTTTGTTTATTTATCTTTTTATCATGTTGTCTTGTAAGTGAATCAATGACACCTGTAGGGGGAGTAGCAGCTAGGAGTGTTCATCTCGGGATCTGGGACTACAAAAGAAATGTAATAGTTGTGTGGATATAATTTAGTCCAAAGCCACGGTGCTTTGGTTTGATAGAGCTAAGTCTAAGAGAAAGGAGAAGCACCAAAACAAGGCACTACAACAATACAGGATCTGATCAATCACTTTCCCTCCATCACTAAGCATTACCTCCCAGATGGCTTGGTATGATCTTCAGTCATTATATTTTGACTGAATGCATCTCAGTTTGAGACTGAGACTTATGGCCAGGGTAGTTTGAGAGAATCTCCTGGGCAGAGTGCTTCCTGCCAGCCTGAGTGGCTGCTGTCCATAGAGAGGGTGGCCTGGATGCACAAAGCCAGCTAGAGAGTTAGCCCCAATTTCTGACACCGCCCCCCTTCAGTTCTTTTATAGTTTCCAAGGAAAACAGAAGTCAGCACAGATCCATGTGGGGTCTGTAAACATGCTTATTAGATGGCTGGTGGGCCAGATGGAGAAGGTAGAAGGAAAGCACAGAACACACAGAGGTGGATTCAGGCCCTGGGTTTACCAGAACTGAGAGGGCTCTCAGATGTGCGTTGCCCAGAACCAAAGCTTAGACAGTGTCAGACAAACTGGGTCCAGTTGCCACCTTTAACAGATTCCAGAGCCTGAGCTCAGCACTAGCCAAGTCATATCCCAAAGCCAGGAGAAACAGTTAGCACAGCAGTGGGCATGAAACAGAGCTGACCACAGGCAGGGGCATCTCCAGGGAGCCCAGCAGGACCCTGGGTGGACACATGAGCAGAGCCCATTCTTCCATGGCCAGATGTTGCATACATGACCCCCCAAAAGTCATGCTAGGGGTCCAGGAGAACTCTCAAGGTGGACAGTGGCCCCCAGAAGTGAGTTTGGCCTTTACGTTTGAATCCCACAGTGACTGAATACTTTTTTAAAAAGTGAGGTTACAGGGCCTTTGTATGTTGAAGTTTATTTATTTTTTCTGCTACTTACTAGAAATGTGGGCTTATAACCAAGTGAAGATTAATTTGTTTCTAATGAAAATGTTACATTTTTTTAAATCTAAGGACAGTAAAATTTACTTTAATTAATTTATTTTTTGTTGTGGTGTTGGGCATTGAAACCCAGGCATACTGAGCAAGCACTCTACCATAAAACACTGGAAATTATAAATCTACTTTTATAGAAACTATGGCCTCCTTCAGGACTGATTTTATTAATTTTCTAGCACAGTCAACTTGGTTTTGAGATATCTCCCATCATATTTACCCAGACCTCATTTAAATGCTCTTATAAAAATTCATATACTTATTCTTGTCTTTCAAGGAAAAGCAAATCAAACTGGGTAGATATTGGTGAAAAGAAACCATTGAATTAAAAAGTAAATACTGGGTGTGTGATTATGCACTTCCATCCCAAAAATATAATGAAGACTTAATTGCTAACTCAGGAATAGGATCCAGTCTATTCACAGTTTCTCAAGGGGTAATTTTGTAGGCTGTGTTTAAGTTGGGACATTTATCTTTCCTTTTCCACTCTCTGTGCTATCCGGCATATTTACTGGCTTTGTTTCCTAATATATTTAAAAGGGAGGTGGACAAAAAAGAACAAAAAGATTCTAATTCTAATGAGTTACATTTTCTAGTTTTTAGAGCCCTGTTAAAAGACATGCACAAAAGTAAACTGTCACGATATGAATCTGCTTTGGCCTCTAAATGGCTTCTTAGTCCAATCGCTATGAGGACATCAGCAGAATGTAATTTAATGTATCCTAAAAGAATTATTGTTTCTTTCAAAGCCATTTGCACATTTGGGAGTCTGCCCCTCTGTGTTCTGATTCAAAGAGGTGCTGTGTCGATGTTAGATGCCCAGGGTGAGGAAAGGATAGAGGCTCTGGGCTCTAAGAAAATAAAACTTGACTCACACTGACTTAAATAAGCAAGGATTAAGTGTCCCCCGCCCCCCTGCATATAGATCCAGCTAGGTGATCTCTGGTCTCCTGCCCATTCAGCCCTCGGCATCAGGAGTGTTTTAAACAAGGTGCTGGAGGGACAGAGCCTCCTCTGCTTTTCCCCAGAACACCAGCGTGGACCTGTGCTTATCTCTCCCTAGCCAGGGTGTGCCACTTCGCTGCTCCTGCCTAAGATAAAGTGAAACGCATCCTGCTGGCAGCTTAGCTGTGGAGGCTGCTTTAGGCTTGAAATAGAAACTGCAGCTTGCAGAGTAGACCTCACTGCTCCAAGCCGACCCAAGCATGGTCTCCACCTTCTTAAGCTCACCTCCCTAAGGCCAGCGCCCTCCTGCCAGACCCCCTGGGTGTGACCGCGGAAAGCAAGTCCAGCAACCACGGGGGCCCACAAGTTCCCAGAGCAGGGTCTTCTGCAGCTACTCTTCTAGTGTACAGACCTGACCCATGGGTGCCAGGATTGTCCGGGACAGTCAGGGGCTGGAGTGAGTTGCCTTCCCCAGCTCTGAAATGACCTCTAGTTCTTTGGGTGCCTCTCCCTGGGGGAGGAAGTGAATGAGCCTAAGAGGGTTCTAGGAGTGTTGCTAGAGTCTCTTGCTGTCAGATTTCCAACCTCATGTGGATGAAACAGGAGCTGGGCCCGTGCCTAAAGATATCTGCTATAAGGAGTCATGGTGTCTGGACCCCAGAAAATTGGACAAAAGGTGGTGAAGATGCAAAAAGAAAGAGAAGCTTGTTTTCAAGATAGATAGCTTATCTTTCTTCAAGTAGCGTTTTAGCCAATGAAGGTTTGTTGAAAATCCTCCTATCTGAGAGCAAACCACTGAGAGGTGAAAGCCAGAGACCTAGCTGACCGGAGAGGCTCCTGCCCACCACCACTTTATCCTCTGGTCCTGGAACTGCCCATGAGATGGAAAAAAGGACACCAAAGGCCCAGAGTCCCATGATCCCTGTCAGTCGTGAGGACCGTTGTGCAATCTGAAGAGTCAGGCTTGTTCCATAGTTACATCCCACTGCGTCTCCCCACTTCTACTTAGGTTTCCAACAGATGAACCTACTCACAACCAACACTGAATTTCTGACGTTCTTCCTCATCGGCCCTCCCTAGTACCACAGGCCTTCCCCATCTGAGGAAATAGAAACTCCCTTCCTTACATTGTTCTTATCAATGAATCTGGATGTGTTCTCATTTCCTCTTTTTCTCCCACATCCTCCATCTAACATCCACCATGACATCCTACTGACTCCCCACACCTGTCTTCCTAGATACCAGGCCCCTGGTTCCTGGCTGCCAGCACCTCTCTTTGCATTATGAGAAGGCCCTTCTAATTAGTCACCCTGCTTCTACCTTTCTTCCTCCCAGAGCCAGACTCCTGCTTTTGATGTGCTAACTGCATGGTGTCATTGCTCAATGGGAGCCCTGCAGTGGCTCCCTGGTTCCCTCAGAATAAATGTCAAATTCCTGCAATGAGCTGCAGGTCTTTAGGATGTGTCTCTCAGGGCTGTGCAGGTCTTCTTGCCTGCCGCCCTTCCTCTGTCCTTCCAAGCTCACCACCTGGTTTCTTCACAGATTCTTGGTCATGATAGGCAGCATCTTTGAGCTGATGATTCTCTGTGCCTAGTGCTGAGAGCCATAGCCAAGTAAGAATGACGCATGGCAATTTCCTTGTCAGCCTACCCAATGTTGCTTAGAGGGAGGACTCTCCATTGTGGAAATGGGCTTGCCTTGCCACTGCTGCAGGAGCACCGGCTGAAACTCAAGACTCACTGATGAGATGCAGCTAAAGGGGGACATGACCAACAGGCTCAGCAAGGCTCTGAGTGTACCTATTGGTGTGTGATGTGTGAAAGTTATTGCTCTTAAAATAACAGGACAAGCAGAAAATGATCTCCTTAATGGGCTTAGGAAATTTGTGACTATTTACCCCCAGCTAATCTAAAGGATGGATAGAAAGGATAGAAAGGATAGAAAGAAATGCCCCTGTCCCCACCATCACAAGAAACTTGGCACTGTAGATACTGGGACTGACCCATCTGGGGCGGGGGAGAGCTATATCTGCCAAAAATTATAATTTGCATTCTCTTTGCCACATGTTCTCTGTGTTGGTCTCTTCGCCAGGAGTGCCCTCCTCCATTCTTGTCATTTACCAAAGTTTCATTCGTTTTTTTTTCTTTTCTTTCTTTCTTTTTTTTTTTTATGGAGAAGGCAATTTAGATCCTATTGTCTCCATCAGAGTAAGACATAGAAATCTCAACAGCACTTGCCCTTCTCCGTTAAAAAATTAATTGTGATGGCCAATAATTTGATGTTCTGACTGAAACAGCAATGCAAGATCCAGCCTGCAAGTGAAGCTGAATGAGGTGACCTGAGTGTTATCCACAGGAATTATTATGTCATTAAAGTTACTGACATGGAAAAAAAACACTAGATACTAAAATACTTGATTGCATTGTATAACTATTAAGAAGAAATAAAATTTTCCTATATAGAAAACAATTATTAAACTATGTAGAGAAATGTTTAATATCAGAAAAATTTCCTTTTCTTCTTTTCTTGCCTTAGGCAGAAATAATACCTAACAAACACATAATGACTCAAAAATTAGGAGTATGTTTCTGTTAAAATAGATCACAATTCTATTTAAACATAAACTGTGTAGGATATTAGAATCATTATTCTCATGCATATAATAGAAATACACAGCATGTTATATCTTTGTCTTATTATAAATATATTTAGGCTTTAAAAAGTTAAATTCTGTGCCCACAATAAATTGTGATTTACCACTCACATGAACACAGTTTTATTAAGAATACACGGAAGAAAACTTACCTCATAATGTACTCTTTTATATATTTATGCCATTCATTTATCTGTGAATGACAGCCCCCCAGAGATCTCAACTTAAATGTATTTTAAAGACAAGGTCTGCCTAGGGGTTGGGGAAGCTGAGGAAAGGGTCATATCTTATTTCAAAATTTAAAAAGATTTTAATGAAGTTTTATTTCCTATAATATAAAATTAATGGGATTATGTTTCACAATAAGATAGATCTTGCTCAAAAAATTTGAAAATAGCTTAAAAGTCATCTTAAGTCACTAGGTTAACTTTAACTCACAGTTAGATGTAGTAATTTGCTGACAGACAAAACATCACAAAATGTAATCTTTTAATGTTTTAATGAATGACATTTTCAGAAGTATGTTAAGGTAGTGTATACAATAATCTCAGAGTATCTCATAGGAAAGTTGTTTTTTCTACATTGTGAGAATTCAATTAAGGGTTTTATAAAAAGCACATTTCCAGATTTGCAAAAATTTGAAACAGACTAGATATTGTAATATTTCTATGCACACATTTTGTAAACAGAATGAATTATTTGAAATATTTTGCATTAATAAATCCCCATTTGTCCAGAAACATCTTATAATGTTTTATCTTTTTTTCTTTGCAGTGTCTTTGGAGGGGATAATATGCTGAGGTCAAATCATGATCAAGACAAGGAGAAAAGGTTCAAATGAAGTGTCAGAGATCCATCAACAACCTAGCTGTTGCTTGCAAAAGTATTTGCACGATGTTCATATTCTCTGAAGCAGACTGATGCACTAAAGTGACATTATAATACACACTCACACATACACACACATGTAGATATAATTCTCTTATCAATGATATCAATGTCACAAATATACTTAATAGGCATTGCAAGTGACAATTCCTAGTTCACCCATTTTTTGTTTTTCTTTCTTTCATTCTTTTTTTTTTTTTTAACTTTTTTTTTTCTGGGCATTTCACTTGCTGTACAACCAAGAAATGCCTCGGTAAAGTTTGTTCCACTTGAGGCAGGATGAACAGACTTACCTGTCTATGATGGCGCACATGTCGATGCTGACATTTGCAAAACTTCCCGGCTTCCTTTGTGCCACTTCATACAGATTTACAAGTTGGTCGTCCACTTGGATAAGCTGCATGCATCCTTGGAATGAAGGCTGAAGAACAGAGTGACTTGAGTTATTCATCTGGTTCAGAAAACCTGTGAAACAGAAGAAATGGAAATGTTAACATCAATGTCCGGCATGCATTACTCAGATCCTCGTGGGTGTGCTACCTGCCATAGCTGTTGCACCCAAATGCTGTGCTTCTTGGAATGTTGCTTCATGGTGCCTGTCATAGAAGAGTGAGCTCCTCTTGAGTGTGCGGTGATTCAGGGGAAGAAGCCGGAGATGACCATAATGGTGAACACCTGTCTCTGGGATCAACTATTATTCTAAAGTTCTCTTTTGATGTCTTTCTTACTATGACAATTTCTCTGTCCCTCTGGCATTTCAAGGTCACTGTTACATGTCCTCACCTGAGACTGACCTGAGAAGAAGACACCAAACTTCAGGTTTTCTCAACTATCCACCTCCTTTCTCCTCTACCTTCAGCATTTACTCCCATTTTCTTAACAGGATTGATTGGGCCTTTCATTCATATGTCAGAAAGCGATATAAATCAATAAAGTGAATTTCTTTTATGAGTCAATGTGCAACTTGATGCAAAGACATAGTTGCATCACAAATGATTTCCCAATTTATAAAATGCAAAGGAACATTATAGAGACATAAATTCTGACAAACAACCAGCATCCTGTTATGAATATCCATCTTATAGAAGCTAACTACTGCAGTATGGTTTTTATAAATAATAACAGACCTAAAATTAAAAGAGACTGAACACTGAGACAAAAAGAAGAAACCCCCAATAAATAGTGTTGATGTTACAAGGGAGTGGAGAGAATAAGAGTTTTACTGATAAATAACTTTAAAGTAATACTGCTAAGCAATTACAATTATGCTTTTTCAATAGACAAAAGTTATCATTCTATTACACAGAGAATATGTGGGCCATCGGGAATGATTTTGCTAGATTCCATTAAGTGTCTTCAGAAAGTCCCAAAAGTTTCCACTTTTTACAATGGTATCTAAAATACCAAATTTGCAGGCTTGAAGAATTGAAAATGTACTAATTAGTCTGCTTTTGAATCTGAAGTTATTTATAAATTCACTTCATCCAATATTATATTTGTAGCGGAAAAAAAAAACACATTTGTACAGAATGGGTTAGAACAACATATCCCATTAGAAAAGTAAAAGTGAATTTTCAACAAAAACAAAAATGGGCCATTAAGAAATTTTTGAAAATGTCCTAGTCTCTTTAACTAGGAGTAATAGTATAGTATAATAGAAACCTCTTTTCCCACTTAACTAACAAGTGCAATATTTAAAGTCTACTGTTATTTGAATCTCTTTTAAGGGTTAACCACAAAGATATATATTCTTTTCCATCAATGCAGTACTACATAAAAGTAAGATTATATTTAAATTAACTTCTTGACTTTAAAAATCAGAGGCTCCATTTCAATATCAATATGTTTTGTGTGTGCACGCATGTGTGTGGGTATTTTCTTCTGAGTCACATTTTTTTAAAAAAAATTTGCATTGATTTAGTCCCTTTAGGAAAATGCTGATTAGAATAGTTGTATGCACACATATGATTTTCAATTGTTTAATCAAGACAAAGTTGAATGGGGCTTAATGTCTAAACTTAGTAGAGAGAAAACATCCAGCTGTAACTTTAGTAACCTCTCAGAACAACACTATCATTTGTTTCTGCTCTTGTGATTACTTGGGTGTCTCTGAATGTCCCCACTAACTTTGTGAGATTCCAAAAAGAGTTGATATATTTGGGGGAACAGAGCTTCTTCAGCAAAGCAGCTGCACAAACACTGATCACTACAAATTAGGCATAATTAAGTTCACAAAACAAGGCTTTATAAGTCTCCCAGAACAATGTTTTGTTTGGTCTTGATAATTTTCAAGTTTGAAATTGTCAAGTCCTTTCATTTTCCTACATAAGGTATATTCTAAGAGAAGATAATTATGGGACAAAATATTATGTATTCATTAAATATAGGGTTCTTAAAAAATAACAATAAATAAATAAATATAGGGTTCTTTTCTCTCGTATTATTATTTAAGTTTCTAACATGGATTCCATTTATTCTTGCCCAACTGGTATCTGCAGCATTTTGTAGACCCCTTTTGTAGACCTTGAATTAGGGATATCCCCTGAGGACAATAGGAAATTACATGTAGTGGCAATGTGTGACACTTCCAAGGCTGGTTTCCAATTTTGTCTCCATGATTGCTACCTCTGGAAAGTCACCACTATGCCATTGAGCAGCCCCATGAAGAGGTCCGTGACAAGTAAGAAAAGACAACCATGGTTGTAAATTTATTGGGTCGGGGTTTGATTATCTATGGGATAAGAAATAATAAGTATGTTGTTTAGTACTGGAAAAAAAATTGTATCAAAGTCCTAAAAATGTGGTAGCTATGTAGGGGCTGAGATATGCAAGTTAGCTGGATGGATTTTAGAAGAACTGTTGGTCAGAATCCTAATCATTCTTGAGGAGATTTTTAGTAGTAACTTAAAGGAAGGTGAGAAAATTGTTACTGCCAATGGGAGAAAATTTGACCTGTGCTATGTTGTGGGGAGAACTTTAGCAACATTGTTGTCTATGATAATATGGAATGAAAAAAGATGTATTTACTAAATTATGTATTCAATCTGAGGATATATCCAGGCAGAGTATTAAAGGTACTATCTGATACTCTCTTTGTGTTTTTAGTAAAAGAAAAGAGAGAGAGAGAGAGAGAGAGAAACTAAGGAAGAAATGCTAAATCTAAGGAAGCCAAGACCCTGATGGACTTAATGTTAAATGTTATCTTTTAATCACTCTATTCAGATAGCAAACAATGCAAGAATCAAGAAATTCCCAGGCAATGATTAAATACCTGGAAAGCATTATCTAACAATGTTAGAAAGATATGACTGTAAAATTCATAAAATTCATTAAGACCTCAGAAAGACATTAGGTGGCATGTCAGACAGCAATCCACTTATACAAAAGAGTCCTCTAAGTAGCTTATCGGTATACCTAGCACATCTACACTTTAAACAATGGAAGTTCTAATAGTTTTAATAGACCTTAATAGACCAGAAGCCCAAGGAGGGGGAGAGTTTATCTTTATGATATTATAGATATGGCCTTTTATTTAGTGGAGCAAATTTGAATAACATTCATTAGAATCCTATCCATTTTTAGGGGAAATCTATTGGTAGTACAACCACCAACTTGTACTGAATGGAACAGAGATGGTTCAAAATAGAATGACTTTGAGAGCCCCAAACTTCTATGGGCAGGAAACTATAGTTACAAACACAGACTGCAAGATATATACGAATATGCATATATGTGTGTGTATATGTGTGTCTGTATGTATATACATGTTGACTGGGAATTTCTTAATTCTTGCATACACCCCCCCCCACACACACACACACACGTGCGAAGGATGTCTTCGAGTAGCAGAACTAAGAACATGAAGAGCAGAGCTAAGAGTCATGGAAAACTATTTCAGAGAAAGAGGAGGGTTGAGTCCTAATCAAGAAATAACCAATACATGCCTGGCTAGATTTCAGAACTGATATGGTCCAGGACATCTTATTTTCCCCTTTTGAATCCAAGCGTACAAATTGGTTTCTTTTTGCATTTCTTACTGGTGTAGTGCACTTTGGGCGTGTCTGTTCACATGTCTTTAGAGAACCCAACTTGAATTGTTGTATTCAAGTCACTGAACCCAAACAGCTTTCTATCCTCTTGGAACTCCCTAGGAGCTTCATTTTGGTCTGACTTGATTTGGATTTTAGGCAGATGCTCTAATAAAATGTAATTTTAGAAGGCTTTTGGAGAAGATGAATGCACTTTACACACTGAAGAGACATGGATCTTTGTGAGCCAGAGGGTGAAACCTGGCAAACAACATCTAGTATGGCCATAAAATCTTCACATTATAACTACGGTACTTTAAATACCTCATAGTACTTAGGGCCTTGCATTGTCCCCTCCCACAATGAATCAATGCTGACATGTGTATCAGGCCTTTGCAAAGTCACAGTGAAGAGTCACAGTGTTAGCTGGCTTCTAATGCCAAGTAATAAAAGGCATTCGAGGTTGCACTTTAGTTTTGGGATCACTGACTGTAAGAGAGCCAGTTCCTATGTCAGGAAACCTTCAAGCAATCTGAGGAACAGGGACTCATGTGGAAGGAATCTAAACAGAATATAAATAATACATTCTCCTCTGTTTCTCTGTCCCTTTCAGTGCAAGCTGGTGGTAGTACTTCCAATAGAGTTCCCTGAAAACTGAATGGGATTCTTATGAATGTTATTCAGGCCACTATCAGCCAGGTGACAGATGAGGTGGAGGTTCCATCTTGGTCAACCTTCAGATTGCAGCCCTGAGAGGCATTAGTGGTAGCCTTTCTAGTAACTGCAAGCCAGAATTGCCCAGCTAAGCTGCTCCTGACTCACTGGCTTCCTCCAATAAAGTAAGAGTTAATAAATGCTTACTGGGTTGGACTTCTAAGTTTTGAGGCAATTCAATGCACCAAGAGATAACTGATTTAGATGAAAATGAACAAATCTGCTCTCATTTTCTCAGTTTTTAGGAATTAGAACTCAAATATTAATATAAAATTATTGGTTCTACTCAGACCTGCAAAACAAATTAACTGACATAGGTAGGCAATTCCTTTATACTTAACAATGAGCTAAAGACTTCCCGTCTTTGGACTAAAATTCCTGGGGCTCCAACTCCTTTTGAAATAGAGGAGAACATATTATTTATATTCTGTTTTGTTTCCTTTTTGGACAAATATAATTTCAGTAAAAATACTAACATATTATTATCTGGGGTTCTTGTAGGCACTTCTCTGAAGCTTAGGGTTTAACCTGCCTAGTGGATTAATAGCAGGACTATTTGGAGCTACAGATTTGCAGCTGGGATTTTGAGGGTCAGAAATGAAAAGATATAAAATGGAAATGAAGTAAAATTTAACTAAAATTGTCAAGTTAGTAGAAAAATAATATAGATCACAGAGGTAAAAATTTTCCACATTTTTGGTTTAAAACTTTAAATTTATACCCACAAATTCAGAATAAAAATACAATATTTATCTATGGATTATTGCTACAGGGTTCTAAAAGTTGACAATGTGTTACAACCACCACCATGTAAAGAATTGTAACCTTGTCAGTCTCAATTGCATCTCACTACCGGGAAAACTTCCCTCTTCACAGGATCACTGTAATTATGTTACTTTACTGTCATGTTTGAAGATTTCTGTTTCAAAACTTAGCAGATAAAAACTTCATATCCGATTTGAAGTCCACTCAGTATATTGTTCTTCTTGCTGACAAAGGAAATCCATGCATTTTCAAGGTTTTAAAATTTTAATTCAGAAATGCATCAGGGAGAAACATGCCGACATTGGTTTAGACATTAGAATGCCAATCTAAACTGTTGTAAAGTATAAAGTGAATCCGATGGAACAGGACACACACAGCCGGCACAGGGCTGGCAACTTCACAAGCCTAAAACCATGTGCATGCGAGGTTTCTCCTTGTGCAATTATTTTAGGGTTGGGACATTTCAGAAGTCAGTCAGAGGCTGGTGGAATGCCCTTAGAGTGTTTAAAACATGTAGTGTCTTCCTTTCAGTTCAGTCTTGGAAGACTCTACAAAGTGTGTACTAACCAAGCTCTGCTGTTTACTCAACCTCCCTGAATGACACAATGGAAATCCCACTCCTCAGGGCAGGAAAGGACCCGCCTGGGGGCTGGTGTCCAAGCAAGCAGGGAGTTAGGGCCAGCCGGGAAGTGGGCTAGTAGTGGCTGAAGCCAGCCCGTGGGGCTGTCCCACACGGGACACCCACCCAGCGTGGCTGGACAAATAAATACATCGAGCAGAGCAGGTGCCAGCCTCAGTGTCAGAGAAGGAAGGTCCAAACGTGGAACATGCTGAGACTGATTGAGCACTGAGGGCTTAGGGTGGCATTTCATCCATCTGTGGTTTTCTCTGTGTGTAGATAAAAAAAAACAAATGCTGGTGGAATTGTGAATGTGGCTCCTGCATGGCTAGCGGGGACAGTTGGGGAACAGGGTCACCTCAGAAGCAATGAACATTGTAGCCCAGATATTGTCTCCACTACTAACTAAAACCAGGACTCGTTCAAAAAGGACAGTTATGGTTTGAATATGGGGGTGTCCCTTCAAACTCCTGTGTTACTGCAGGAAAGTTTAGAGGTGAAGTCGATAGATTATGGGATCTGTAACCTCATCAGCCCATCCTAGTCTGAATGGCCTGGGTGATAACTATAGGCAGGTATGATGTGGCTGGAGCCGGCGGGTCATGGGGCTGTGCCCTAGAAGGGTGCACCTTCCCTGTGGCCCCTTCCTCCCTCTGTGTCTCTGCTTCCTCGCTGCTATGAGGGGAGAAGCTCCTCTCTGCCACATCCTTCCTCCATGACTTGCTGTCTCATTCTGGGCCCAGAACAATGGAGTCAGCCATCTATGTCCTGAGACCTCTGATACCAGGAGCCAAGGTAAGCTTCTCCCCCTTTAGGTTGTTGTCAGGTATTTTGGTTACAGTGATGAATATCTAACTGAAACAGACTGATTTCAGGGCTGGGTCAGGGAAAGCACGATGAGTCTGCAATACTTCATTATATCATAAAGCAAAGAAATGCCCAAAGAATGTCAGGACCATGTCAGAATGACGCAGAAAACCCTGCAATTGTTTCTGCTGCCCAAATTCAGGGAATTTAAGTGCCAAAAAAAAAAAAAAAAAAAATTGAACATCCGAAATACATTTTCACTATCAATCAAGAATGGAAAGAGGAAGGAAGAAAGAAAACAGAGCTTCAGGTCATGTCCCAGTGAATCATTCAGGAATCCATGAGCCCGCCTCCACAAAAATGAGCAGCAGTGGGGGAATTAGAAAGTTATTTCTATTGCACTCTGTAACTAATACATGTCACAGAAACACTGGAATTAAAAAGTCACCATTTTTCACCCATTATATTAATAATTAATCTAGGCAAGAAGTACCACTTGTGCTCAAATGAGTGGGTGGAAGCTGAATAAGGAACAAATTCTCAAAGAATCTCCTTAAAAATAATTTTTAATTGCGAAAGAGTTGTTGGTCACTCTATAGTAAAGAAATCTGGCTGGCAGCTTTTCAATTAAGTGATCCAAGTGATCATCCCAGGGAACAGGACCGGATAGAAGGCAATGAGAAAAATAAGATGTGGCCTTTTGACTCTGATGCCAAAATACAAGGGCCAAGTCCAACCATGAAGAAATACCAGACAAATGCAGGGTGAGGGCCCGTCTACTAACGACTGACTTGAGATCTTTAGGAATGAGCTGTGAAGCCCAGAAGCAATTGAGGATCTGATTCTAACTGGCAGGGGCTGCGGAGGCAGCCCTGTGATTGACAGAGGCTGGAGAGGCAGGACAACAGAGTGTGACGGATGTCCCAGAGAGGGTCTGTTTCTGTAAAGGATGCTGTTGGAGAATTAGGAAAACTTGAACAGAGTTATCTGGGTGAAGGTTATACCAGTGGCCTTTATACTGTACTGTAACTTTTTATAAGTTTAAATTAGTAAAAACAAAAACAAAATACTGTTAAAAATGTATGTACCAATGGTAGTGTATGCTCTCTCTTCTTCTGTCAACCAAGAACCCTAGTTTGGATTACATTGATTCCAATGTAACTGCACTCAATACCCATGGAATGTCAGTGAAATCGTTCTTTCTCGGGTTGTGATGACTTCCGGGTCACTGAAGTCAGTCTTTATTGTACGAGACCTCTCAGGGGCATGGGATGCTTGATGTGAATAACTGAATTTATTAAACCAAGCTGAATGTTGTGGTCTTAAAAGACAAATATTCTTATTTCTGACTCCATTTAAGCTAATTCATATCCCTCTTAACCAGATTTATACACAGAGAGATCCTAAACCATAACAATTATTAGAATATTCTATAGGTGCAAAACTTAAAACACTGCTAATAAAGCAAATACTTACAGGGAAGTTGCACACAAGCTTGATTTCTCCTTGATACACAATTTAAACATTTATCACATCTAGAAACGGTTCTGCCCTGTTTTCACACACTACTTTGCCAATTTCCTACCTGAGTTGCTAGCCCTTCCTGCCGGGAACATTCCTTGTACTTTTTATAGCTGACATTCTCTGGAGTCAAGTCTGCTCAAAGATCACTTTTCCAAGAAGGGTCTTCCCAGACCACTCTATTTAAAATTATTCCACCAATTCTCTGATTCTGTTTCTTCAACGACTTATTTCTTGCCGTAGAATTTGCCCCAAGTTGTCATGATCTGAATTTGTTGCATTTGTTTACTTATGTGCACGTGTGTGTTCTGAGCATGTTCTTGTCTACCTTCTAGTACAGTCACTTCATGAGAGAGGGGATCCCAGTGTGTCCTTAAGATTTGCTGAGATCAAATTTGCACATGAAAATCTCCACTTGACTCATCGGAGAACAATCCGTGGGCTATCTGGGAGATGTGTATGGTGAAAGGTGTCTATCAATTCTGGACCAACAACAACAATACATTTTTCACCACATGATCTGCCTCAGTTCAGGATTTTCTGGTGCCTCTGTGTTGGTCAGGGGACCGACCAGGTGCACGAGCATATCTGCATTTTCATCCTGGAGTGAGGGATGCTCAGAGTCCACCTTCCCTCCCTCTGAGCCCTACTTCAGCTACCTGCAGAGGGACCTGCCCTGACCACTGGCTAAATAACACGCCCCCTCCCCACTGGCTTATCTGGAATATGCCAGGGAAGTGGAAGGGGATGACAGGAAGGTACCAGGACCCTCTGGTCCTGACCACCAGACATGGGAACTGTACAGAGGGGCACTTAGAGTCCAGCTGCCTCTGTCAGCAGGAGAGACACAGGAGGAGTCTCAGGTCTAAAAGGAGTGGAACCCAAAGGGGCCCTGGGTGGGAGGGGCTCTGATGAGGGCCTTTCACGCCTGAGTACCTTTAGGGTATCTAAGATAAACGCTCAATCCACAGTTAATATTCACATCTGGAAGTCACGGGAGAGGCTGGGACTGGAGAAAGGTTCAGGCGACGTGCTGTGAGGTAGAAAAATTGCCTGAAGAAATTGTGTGGCTCGCTGAGCACAGAAAGCCACAGCTGGGCTGCAGTTACAGAAATCATCTGGGTATCAGAGGGGGGCAGGGAGAAAACTGAGGAGGAGGCAGGAGGAAAACGAAGAAGGGTAGGGAGGAAGGAAAAAAAGGTGAGTCGTCAGTGTCAGAGACCAAAGGACTTATTAAACCAAGGTTGCCCTAACAGCTTGGTTTAATAAAATCCATCAATGGATCTTTGACACTGGGGGGTTTGACCTCGGCTCAGCAGGTAGATCATTGAGGACCATCTGGACACTGTAGAAGAAGGACACAAATAACAGATGGAGAGAAAAGGGGTGTCTGAGATGTGGGCGGGCTGAGATGGGGCACAGTGACCTCAGCTCTCCCTTGTCCAGCACTGGTTTACCAGCAGTGGAGACCACAATCCCTTGAAGGTAATTTTTAATCACTTAATTTTAATGATAAATGACATCACACATTTTGCTGCCCTTTTTCAAATTCAGTTACTCACATGCATCACATTTCCTGTTTACCTCTACTGGATGAGCATAAGATACAAGGCTCAGAATGTAGCCTCTGTCAACTTTTTGGTCTTGTATCAACTGATGCTCTGTTCCTTATTAATTTACCTGGACAATGGGCAAATTATTATATGCTAGCGAGGCAGATGTTGTGAACGCAGTAAGAATATATCTATAAGGTAATTGCTTAGAGGATTCTGGCATGTGGCTTACATCCAAGAGCTCTGGTATCCTTCTCCTCATCACCGCCCTTGTTTCTGTTACAAACTGTTGAGGTAAGGCCATCCTCCTGGCATTTATTAAACACCTAACAATGCATTATTTTATCCCCAAGACTGCTACAAACTGGATAGGAAGATAAGCTTCAGAAACCCGAACAGAGTTCTGTTGAAAATAGTGTTGCTGCTGTTCTAACCAAACAAATGAAATGGTGGTGACAGAGGGGCTTCAGAAGGCCACTCTCTCTTCTTGATAACGTCTCTGTCTTTGGCTCCCAAAGTAATACACTGTCTAGGGTTTTCTTTCTACTTTTGTGGCACTGTCAATTCAGTCTTTCTTTCTTACATGTAAGTGTAGAAGTTCCTCAAACTTACCCTGGGCTTGCTCTGCCTGCCTGATAGACGGTCCCTAGAGGTGCCTTATCCAAACCCATGGTTTCACCCATCAGCCATGTGAGGACATCGCTAATCATATCTGTGTCTATAGCTTCCATCCAAGCTCCAGATTAATGTAACCAAAGTTTCTCTGACCATCTCCATTTAAATGCCTCACACGTTAAAAACTCAAGATGCACAGTTCCTGCTCCCTATCTCAGCAGTCATTCAGAAGCCTTACCCTCGATCTCTCCATCTCTAGAGTTGTGCGGGTTAATCAACAAGAGCCATCTCACCTCTTGTTCCTGTCCTCACTCCCCACATGCACCATCACACACGTCAATTCTACCTTGTCAGTATCTCTCCGTCTTCCCATAGCCATCCAAACCCAGACTGTCAGCTTCTCCATGACCCACTTCCATCCATCTCTGGCTTCACCCCAAAGCCTGATCTGCTCAGGTTTCCCGCCTGCTCAAAAGACTTATTTATTAAAAAAAAAAAGTAGATTCATAAGATTTTTTAAAATGTTGAGGGTCTTTCTCTCCCTGTAATTATCTGGTTTTCCAAAAGCAAAATAAGTGTAAAATAATTTTCAAATCATGGTGACATATTTAAAAGAATTTTTTTAAATGGTATATAATAGATCATTTCATTTTATCTATTTAAATATATAATTTAGTTGACCAGAGTGTTCATAATATTTTAAATATGCATATTTTAGCTAGAATGCTTTATCATATATGAGATTCCATATATTATTATAAAATACAGATATTTTTGTTAGAGAAATCAACTAGTTTCAAATCAAATTATGTGTATCTTCCTTTATGTCTTCATATTACTCAATGATATGCAAAATATATTTATACCCAAACTGGCTTAACATGTAGAGAGTAGATGTTGCATTCCTATATACCAATGATAAATCGACTGAAAGAAAAATTATAAAAACTATCCTATTCACAGTAGCCTAAAAAAAAATACTTGGAAATCATCTGACAAAAGAGGTGAAAGACTTCTACAATGAAAACTTACAGAACACTAAAACACTAAACACTAAAAAGAAATTGAAGAAGACCTTAGAAGATGGAAAGATTTCCCAAGCTCTTGGATAAGCAGAATTAACATTGTCAAAATGGCCATACTACCAAAGGGCTATACAGATTTAATGTAATTCCTATTCAAATGACAATGATATTCTTCACAAAAATATAAAAATAAAATTCATTTGAAAAAATAAGAGGGCAAGAATAGCCAAAGCAATCCTTAGTGAGAAAAGTGAAGCAGGAAATACCATAATACCAGACCCTAAATTATACTACTAAACTCTAGTAAAAAAAATAGCATGGTATTGGCACCAAAATAGACATGAAGACCAATGGAACAGAATAGAAGACACAGAGATAAAATCACATAGAGTTATTTCATACTAGACAAAGACACCACAAACAGACACTGGAGAAAAGATAGTCTCTTCAACAAACAGCATTGGGAAAACTGGAAATTAATTTGTAGTAGAATGAAATTGAACCCCTCTAACCTGACACAAAATTCAATTCAAAGTGGAGTAAGGACCTAGAAATTAGACCAGAGACCCTTCACCTACTTGAAAAAAATGGAGGCCCAACTCTCCATCATGTCAGCTTAGGAAATGACTTCCTCAATAGACTCCTAAAATGCAAGAACTAAAATTAAATAACATCAATAAATGGAACGGTGTCAAACTGAAAATCTTCTCCACAGCAAAGGAAACAATCAAGAATGCAAAGACAGCCTATAGAATGGAAGAAATCTTTGCCATCTACCCATCAGATAGAGCATTAATTTCCATATTATACAAAGAACTCAAAAACTAAACACACACACACAAAAAAAAACCTCAAGATAACCCAATCAATAAATAGACAAAGAAACTTAACAGGTACCTTACAAAAGAAGAAATACAAATGGTCTACAAATATATGAAAAAAATCTTTACTATCTCTAGCAATTATAGAAATGCAAATTAAAACTACACTAAGATTGTATCGCACTCCAGTCAGAATGGCAATTCTCAAGAATACAACTAACAATAAATGTTGGAGAGGATGTCGGAAAAATGGTTCACTCATACATTGCTAGTGGGACTGCAAATTTGTGCAATTACTCCAGAAAACAGTATTGAGTTTTCTCAGAAATCTTGGAATGAAACCACCATTTGACCAGTTTTACCACTCTTAGTTATATACCAAAAGGATTTTAAATTAGCATACTACATCGATGCAGCCACATCAATATTTTTTGCAGCTCAATTCACAAAAGCTAAGCTACGGAACCAGCCTAGGTACCCTTCAACAGATGAATAGATAAAGAAAATGTGTTATATATACATGATAGACTATTACTCAGGCATAAAGAAAATGAGATTATGGTATTTATTGTAAATGGATGGAACTAGAGACAATCACGCTCAGTGAAATAAGCCAATCACAAATAGACCTCAGGCCAAATATTCTCTCTGATACCTAGATAATAACATACAACAAGGCCAGGGTAAGGAAGAGTAGAAGTTCATTGGATTAGACAAAGCAGAACAAAGGGAAGGGAACAGGATGGGAATAGGAAAGACAATTGATTTAGTCAGACATGACTTTCCTATGTTCACACATGAATATGTGACCAGTATAATTCAACATCATGTACAACCACAAGAATGTGAAATTATACTCCAGGTGTGTATGATATGTCAAAATACATTCTACTGTTATGTATAACTAAAAAGGAGAAAAGAAACCTTAAATGCAACTTCTGCATTAAAATTTTCTTTTCTGAAAAGGGAAGTATTGACAGTAGAAGGGAAATCACTGGCGTAGAAGAAGGGGTCTTGGGAAGGGAGGAAGAGAGGTACTGGGAAGTGAAATTTATCCAATTATGTTACAATTATGTGACAACAAAAACCACAATTCTGAATAATTAAAATGCAACAATAAAAAATTATCAAAAAGGATAGTCCAGGGCTGGGGTTGTGACTCAGTGGGAGAGTGCTTGCCTAGAATGTGTGCCATACGTGGTTCGCTCCCCAGCACACATTAAAACAAAACAAAAACTAAATAAACAAAATACAGGTATTGAGTCCACCTACAACTAAAAATATATTTTTTTAAAAAAAGACAGTGGATATATTTTTGAGTATCTTGCAGTAAACCTAACGGAATTTACAAGATCACAGGAAATTAGAGAAGCAGACTAGAATTTTGACAAATTGGGATGGTTAGCAATTTGCAAACAGAATTATACAACACGATTTTAAAAGCTCAAGTTGGCCCTGGGCCACACTAGAAGGAAGAATAGAATGATCAAACTGCATATTTTGACATTTTCATGTAGTTTCTTTGCATTTTCTGTGTTGTAAAATGCAAACTACAAAATAGAGACTTCAGCATCTGATAACTCTAATTCTTAATGACCATAAATGGCTAGTACATCTGATACACAGGAAGATACAGTCAGAAAATATAATAATATTGTCTTCCTGGTTCTTCCGTATGAGTATAAGCAGCTTGTTAATCACTAGAGAATTAAGCATATGCTGAGAAGCGCCATCCTGGAGGTCAGGAGTGTGGGTACAGAATGGCTGGCAGGGTTTGGAACTTGGTCCCTCATGCGTCAGTTGTGAGCTGGACTGACCCACCTGTCCTGTCTTACTCAACTCAGGCTTTTCAGTTCAAAGGCAGGGAAACTCGATTTTTATGGTTTTTATTGACATTTAGTAAGACTCCCTATGAATAGCACCTAGTACAGTGATGGACGCCAGCAGTCACTGCAGTCACCAATCAGCTCTACTCCTGACCTTAGAGTCCACTTGAATCGCATAACTTGTACTTTGTATTTGAGAGATTATTTTTTTACTCTATTGAAAGAAACTTAGAAAATAGCCTCATGAATATGTCATTTTGAAAGTCTACACATTTTCTGAATACTTTGGGGGAGGGCTCTCCCTTCGTAAAAAAAAAAAAAAATGAAAATCTAAAATCTGAATATGAACTAGCATCTCCATTATCTGCAAGGTGGATAACCTAACCTAGTTAGGAAGTAAGCATGGTTTGTTGGTTTGGGGATACTGCTAACTATGACTGCAGATTTTGAGATCCTGGAAGTTCACTTTGAATGCTCGGCAAAGCCAGATCCCGAGGCTCAGCCTGTGTGCCCACCTGGCCGGCCAGTGGCTCTGTGTGGGCTCTGTGCTCTGCCTCTGTCTCCCTCACATTGTTTTCTTGGCTCAGAATGGGAATGTCTGACCTGCCCCTCCTCCTCTTCCTTGGCTTCCCTTTGTTTTGATTTTCCTCATTGTTTTTGCCATTATCATTGCTCTTGATCTGACCTTTGCAGATGATAAAAGTCCATGCTTGGTATAAAGAAGATGCTTTTCTTATGCTGGAAAAATGTTGCCAAGTTCATCAGTGAAGTGTGGCTCTAGAGTTTGAAGGTAAAATGCCACCAAAGCAGCTATGAATCTCACTGATCACAAAGCCCTTTAATATTTTTTTCCCAAACACTGACACTCTCTATTCTGTTATCTTTAATAATGGCTTTGTATATATGAAAACATTCTAAAAATGTCAACCATCTCTCAAATTTTCATTGTAAGTTTCTATAAGATTTTTATTACAAGCTTTCTGATATGAGATGATTTATTTCAAAATACTTACCACTCAATACTATTGCATTTTAGAATATTTAGGAAAGAGACAGAAACAATAATCCCTAAAAAGTTTTATTTCCTATTACAAGGTACTGTGAGAGCCTGGAGAGTTTTTCCCATTCCAAACCCCCAGAAATGCTAGGTAAAATGTACCATATACACTCTAAATGACATATCCGAGCTTCCAATAAGTTAGAGGAAGCTTTCAGATGTCAAGGGAAAAGGAAAGAGGAAAGCTGGAGTGCTATTACGAGCATGCTGAGCTATTAGTATTCAGCAGATATTTGCCCATCTTTGTATGCAAGAGTTTGGAATTTAAAGGTCAGGTAGCATTAGAAATCAAGTAGTGGTTTTAGGCAAAAAATCAGAACCATCCCCACCTCTGCACCACACAAGCCCTAAAATTGCTTTAAGTCTCAGTGAAGCAGGTAGTAGATAAAGATTCACTAGTCAGCAAAGAGCACTGACTAGAAAATTTGCCTTTCTTTTCCTGACCTCTGGAAATAAAAATAAAAATAAGACTTGCTGTTCCCAAGAATAAGCCATGGAATTACTGAACTAAATTATGGCTTTAAAATTTACACTGACTATAGGGTATAATGCCCAAGTCAAGAAGTTTTTTAAAAAAGTATTTCCAAGTCACTATCATTTAAAGTGAAACAGAAATCTTCCCTGGATTGACTCGGAATTATAGGATTCCTGAAGAGAAAACCCTAAGAAATCTGAACTCAAAATCCCAAAACACAAATCACTAGAAAACACGTACAGTCTCCTACTTAAGGTGGTTTGATTTAGGATTTTTTGTTTACAGTGGTGAAAAAGTGATATACATTCATAGACACTTTATTTCAAATTTTTAATTGCTGTCCTTTCCAGGGTGTGTTAGTCAGCGTTTCCTAGTTACTGACAAAATACCTGACATGACCAACTTGGAAGAGGAAAATTTTATTTTGGACTCAGAGTTTCAGTCTCTGATTGGCTGACTCCATGGTTCTGGGCCTGAACATCATGGCAGTAGGGTGTGGTAGAGGAAATTACTCGGTTCATGCCAGTCAGGGAGCAGATACTGCTCAAGACAGCAAGGAGCCAGGGATAAACTATAATCCTCAGGACATGCCCCCAGTGACCTACTTCCTCCAGCCATGCCCCACCTGCCTAGAGCTACCACCCAACCGTCCTTTCAAATTACTAATCATCAAATGGATTCATCTGTGGATGGGGTTGCAGTTCTCATGACCTAATCATTTTCCCTCTTGGCATCCCTGAAGTGGGTAACATGTGAGCTTTCTGGGGGACACTTCTCGTCCAAGCCCTAACAGGACTAGCAACATGAGGTATGACGTTCTTGTTGTCTGGGTAGCAGCGGGGCTCCACAGCTGCTGGTCAGCCATCGATCAGTGTGAATGGCCTGTACTCACTGTGTGGGGCAGGGCTAAGTGAGGCTGTATTGAATACATTTTCAACTCACGGTGCTTGGACTTGAAGGGGGGTGTGTGGAGGTGTATGTAGAGGAACATCTGGACGATGAAAAAGACTCAGAAACAATACCACAGAAAATCTGGCCTCCATGGATTTCAGACCCACTTTGGGACTGAGAATAGGGTGAAGAATTCAGCAATTATTTAAAGAAATAAAAAGACTCAAAAAACACATAGGAAAAGAATGAGATCATATGAAAAGGACTAGTCAGAGTTAGTAAAGGACCACATAGACCCCCTTAGGAATGAAAAATGTATTATTGCAATTAAAAACACATTAGTTGTGTTAAGCAGATGAGACAAGCTACAGTGAATTCATAAAGTGAAACTACACGGGAGACTCAGAACGTAGTCAAGAAATAAAACAAGGACTAAAAACATTAAATCCATATTTCAAAATGGAGGATGGAAATGAATTCTAACATAATTGGAATTTCAAAAGGATAGAAAAGAGTGAATGGTGGAAAAGCAATTAAAGATATAATGTCTGAGAATGTTCCAGAACTGATAAAAAATTCAGATTCAGGGAGAGCAATGATTATGAAACAAAATTTGTGAAAAGGCAATCTAGTCACAGAGATAGCACAGTGGAACAGCAGAACACTGGGGCATCAAAGTAGCCAGAAACCAGGAAGAAATTAGGCACAAGGAGCAAAACAAAAGCAGACAGAAAACTAGTCAGCACAACCCCAAACCAAGGACAGAACCCAGTAAAGTAATGCATGCAAAGTATTAAAAGAAAATGACCATCAGACCCAGAACTGTATATCAAACCACTCAAATAGGAAGAAACTTTCAGATGACAAAATTTGAAAATTTTTGAAATTACAATTTAAAAATAGAAGCAATTTACCACTGACATATCTAGGCAAAAACTGTGTCCAAAATAAAGGAACCAAGTCCAGAAAGGGGAATCGCGCAAGGTGTCACAGACACCAGTAGACGTAGGGCAGTCTGAGCGCTCACTGACCACAGAAAGCCAAATGCAGGGACAGTGGAGCTGACCAGGGAGGTAGAACTGAGGGCAGGACCCAGGAGAGTCCAGATGGGAATGATTAGAATCACACCCAGGAGGAAGGTCAAGGTGTCATGGGATGGTGGAGTGTGACAAATACTTATGAAAAAAATCAAGATAACTCCCCAAATAGCTAATATGGAAAATATATGTTTTAAAACAATGATGCAATAGGTTTTTAAAAATGATTGATCAACCTCAAAATGAGAGAAAGGAATAAAAAGAACAAAATAAAACAAAACTGAAAGGTAGAGCAATAGTTAACATCAATAACTATCACCTTGGAAAGACAGATGGTAATATTGAATTTTTAAAAGATCTATCCATGTACTATTTTGAAGAAGCATGCCTCAAAGTCTAAAACAAAGAAAAGTTGAAATTAAAAGAACTGACAAAGATAAACAAGGCAAATGTGTATTTTTTAAAAAAAGAAAATAGAGTAACTACAATGGTATTATGTATCAGACAGTACTGAGCAGACTGGATTTGATTTATAATCTCAACATCGGCACCAGTGGGTAGAAAGGATTGGGCTCCAGGGCTGAGGGTCTGCTTTTGATTTCTGCTTATTCTTGCTTAACAGATGTTGTTTTATTAAGTTTCTTAAAATTTTGTGCCTCACAGTTTTTCCTTATCGCTAAAATAGAATAATAATATCTATCTCCTTGTTTTATTCTGAAGAAGCATTGATAAAGTACATGTGAAATCAGTGAGCAGACCATCCATCCCCTGGTAGCATTATTCCTGAGGAGGACGAAGGGAGAAAATGTCTTTAAAATGCAAACAAAAAACAATATAGACAAGGAAGGTTAATATGTAATGACAAAGTGTAAAATCCATCAGAATTACATGAAAGTTTTAAATGTGTTTATAGCCGCGAAGTAGTCAAACCCATAAATTACATATATGTGTGTGTATATACACACATACATACATACATACATACGTATATATATGTTTTAATTCAAGCACTAGTTCCTCAAGGAAGTCGTCCCTGACCAACCCTCCTTGGTGTCCTCCCCTGAGTGTGTCAGTAGCACCCCCCTCTAAGCTGCAGCTCCGTGCCGTGCCGTAATTCTTTGCATCTCTTTCTTTCCCTCTGCCTTCTGCCATAGCTCCTTGAACACTGCACTCGGACTGAATTTCAGTCATGACACACACCCAGCTTCCAAAGAACCTATGCTTCACTATTAAGAAAATGCCTTTGAGGGTTGGGCGCCCTGAGGCACTCCTGTAATCCCAGCGGCTTGGGAGGCCGAGGCAGGAGGATCACAAGTTCAAAGCCAGCCTCAGCAAAAGTGAGGCACTAAGCAACTCAGTGAGACCCCATCTCTACATAAAATACAAAACAGAGCTAGGGGATGTGGCTCAGTGGTTGAGTGCCCCTGAGTTCAATCCTGGTACAACCCCCTCCCCTCAAAAAATGCCTTTGAAAGTGAAAATGTAGCAGATGTCATTTTTTTTTCAAGTTAAGACTTAATTCCGAAATATATGTCAGCAAACCACACATCTTTCCACCCCGCTCCGCACCCCCCACATGCTGCCCTCAAAGCAACTACTAAACAAAACGTCATATGTGCACATTTCTCAGGGAGAGGAAGAAACATGCATCAATTACTCATAAATATGGGTGAATTACAAATATATAAGAAATACTGGCTCGGGGACTTAATTCTACTTCCTGAGTCTAAAAACATAACCAAACAACAGTAAAGAGACAGTGAAATAGAAACACTGAAATGCCAAAGAAGCAGAGGCACAAGGTTTGGATGAGAGATTTCAACCAAGTTTTAAAAGATAACCAAATAGATGAGGAGCAGAGACGGAAACAGCAAAAGAACAAGTCTTTCAAGCCCTGTGGGGAGAAGTAGCCATCTGCAGTGGGCCAGGAAGCGTTGAGTGTTGCCGAACACCAGGAAGCTCCCAATCCAGAGTCACCAAACACGAAGGAAGGGGACAGAGTTTAAGGCTCTAAACTGGGGAACTGAGGGAGGGCTTCACACCTAGGACAGCCAGGCAACCTGATCATCCCCCCTACTAGAGTGAAGAAGCTGGAACTGGGATGTCGGCTGCATTCAGACAGGTGTAAGAAAGATGTGCTTGAAATTGGGCTAAGAGTGAGATGAAGACCATGGCTTGTGGTTGCTGCAGATGGGATGGTGGAATCCCAGACTTCTTCCCCGCCCTGGCTTCCAGAGCATTGCCAGAGACAAGCCATCCGTTGCAGGCTTCTAGAGATGAATGCAACATCAAAATGCTTCACAGCCTGATATGCACGGCCACTGATGATCCAGACTCCACGAACACATACAGAAAAGTACCCACAAGGCTTGCTGTAAGTTTTTAGAAAACAAAGCTCTGATTTCAGAGGAAAACAACGGTGAGCAAGATTTGAAGGTGTACATTTAAATTGTGGGTGACGGGAAATTATGCATACCCAGAAGAGAGCTATAAACAAATTATGTTTACCTTGTAACAGTGGAAGACCATGATGGGTATAGAAAAGTAGGCTTTTAGAAATTTAGTTGAACTCATAAAGGTCTAAATTCCATCATCAGAAGGCTATAACATTAGTAGGTTTTTATCTCCCTTTTCATATATTTGGAAAATAAGGAAGAAATGTACATGTTTGCATAAGGGAAAAATAATAAAATTTGAATTACAGTCAGAAAGTTTGTTTACAGTTTCCAAGCTAAATGCAATCCTATTGGAATATTTGAAATTCATCTCTGAGAATGAGTTTTATTGTCAGTACGGCTTTCCATTATTTAGACTAAACTCCTACCACCTGCTAGAAAGACCCATAAAACAAATGGATTTGCAGGCTATGTTTGCATTCTTTGTGACGAATGTATTGGTCCCAAGTCTTCCTTTTGGAAGTGTTAGTAAAATATTGGCAGTTTACATTTTTAAAGAAGTTTATTCTTTCTCCAGTGTTCATCTTCTCTCTGTAAAAATGTGCCAAAGAAAACATAATTCTTTACTGAGCTAAAAATAAAACAGAACCAAAAACACGGCTTGAGTATAATAAACTAAAATGCCCTCTACTCTAGTTCTCAGGGGCCTACACTTTAATATCAAGACTAGTAAATTCAAAGTTTCTGTCCACTCTGCCATCTATTCATTGCCCATGCCTGGAACATGCTCAGGAGAATGATGCACTTGTCAAATCCAGGAGTCTCCTTTATAAAAAAAAAAAAAAAAAAAAAAAAAAAAAAAAAGTACTCTCAACTAATATTTCAATGCTCTAATAATTAAACATTAAAACAATAAGAAATCCATTCCTTCACTTGGGTTTTACTTTTCAACAGCAAACCAGGAAAAGAAATTTCTCCCATGTTTGTCACAAAGCATATGAAAGGATCACTTTTAAAAGTTCAGAGCTGTAGGTTATTTGTCCATCAATTTTATAGTAAAATGACAGTTTTAGAAAAATTAACCCTAGGACTTTTCTTGATTAAAAAATATGACAAGACAGATTTTTTCAATAATATGAATCACAAAAAAAACATGAGCACAATTTGGGACATTTTGCTTGCTGGGTATAAGCATCAGTTAGAAATTCTCTATTTTGCTCAGGAATGTCTGTCTGAAATAGAAAAGAACTTCTTGGCTTGAATATTTCTTACAAAATTAGAAACAAATATTAATTGATCTCTGAAAGTTAACTAAAAAAATAAAAATAAAAAACATGGAACCAGCCTAGATGTCCATCAATGGATAAATGCAAAAAGAAAATGTGGTATATATACACAGTGAAATTTTATTCAGCTGTAAAGAAAAACAAAATTATGGCATTTTCAGGAAAATGGATGGAATTAGAGACCACCATGTTAACCAAAATAAGGTCAAGGGTTGTATGTTTTCTTTTGTATGTAGAAACTAGTCAGGAAGAAGGAAAATAAAGGAGGGGTATGTCCCTTAAAAATCAAAGGGAGATTAGTATGAGAAATAAACTAAGGAGTAGGAGGTAGAAAGAAAGGGGAGAAGTGCTGGGGAGACGTATTGGGCAAATTATATTGTGATGTTGTGTGCTTATACAAAAATGTAACAATCCCACCATACGCACAACTATAGTGCATCAATAACAAAAATGGGGAAAACATAAATAATAAGTGATTAGAACAGTCATGGCTTGGAGGATTAGAACATGAGCCTCTAGGACAGGAAGGTCAGGCAGCGTTGAATACTGTGCTTGGACACAGCAGCTACTATAAGGAAGAGCATGAACAAGGAGGGCTTGGCCAGGAACTGATAGAGAGCCCAACACGGGGCCATCACCAGTGTAGGGGCCATGGAGTCTCCACCAACCCACGAGGGTCCACCCACTAGCATTTTGGTAAAAGTTTGGCTGAAAGTTTCTTCCTTTCATTATCAGAGAAGATAAGTCTGTTAGTGTCAATTGTAATCTTCAAAACACACTTGGAAATGCAGAGTCAATGCCCTACTGTAGAAAAGATGGTATAGAGTATTGAGTGCTGCTGGGCTACTTACTAGACAGCAGAAGACTGATCTGTTTGGTTTTACTTCCAGTAAGAGTAAGAAAAAAAAAAAAATCTTGGGATAGATTTCAGTAATGAATAACTGAGTGTGACAATGTAACTGGAGGAAAACTCTAATAGGGGCCCACAGACAGGAAGGAAGGTGAAATGTTTGCAAATAGAAGAGCCCAGAGGAATGTTAATACATGACTGAAGCGAACCTCAAGGCACATCCATCATCTTACGGTGTGGTCACTTTAGACCATGGGAAGCTGTTTTTACCCGAGTAAGTGTGAAAGAATCATTTTGTCAGCATCCCAGAAACGGATTTGTCTTTCAAGGGTAAGAGCACAATAGCGAAGATCAGAGGAGAGTTTCTTTATTCATGTCCCGGAATGAGAACTGTTTCTGGGACGTGGAGACTGCCTGACTGGAACACTTTCTCCTACTAAGCTGGAAAGACGTTTCAATGTCTCAGCCAACTGTCGACCATGTGGACTGTGTCCAGGGGATGCTTGTGACGGAGAGCTACGCCCTCTCTCTCAAAGACCTCCTGGTGCGACTACACCTGCTGTCCCCTGTCCTCTGCAGACTGTTGTAAAAGGAGGTTTTAGGGACAATGTTCATGACCTTGCTCATTTCTGAAAAGTATAACATACCAATATCCAGCTCTTCCATATATATTTAAGTACATACATATATAATAATATACAGCAATAATTTATTAAAATAAGTAACAAAAATACATATAATCTAATGCACATGCACTTATAAGTGGGTGAGCCTGCATCGGCTGTCAGAGGTTAAAAACAAATGGCCTCCAAATTTCTTATATATTTCTTATATTTTAGGGATGCTGGTGATCAATTCTATGGCTTCATTCAGGCTAAGTACATATTCTTCTACTGAGCTGAACCTCCAATCCTCATCCCATAGTTATTATCCCATCAAATGAGCCACACTAGGGTTTAGCAGTGAAACAACTAATATAGACAAAATTAATTTAAACAGGTCATGATCCAATATTCTCCACCAAGTATGTTATGTGAATGTAAGTTTATCAATAATCTATTGTTGCTTTACAGAAAGAGTGTCCATTTAATGACTAACTGAAAACATCTAGGAAAATATAACTATTCTTTAATTTTTACCAGGCCTTCTCTTTAAGTACATAGCCATTGCTCTGTGAATCTAGACTAATGCTGCATCCAAGATGAGATGCTATCAAAGACTGGATTCAGTCAAGAGGAAAGGCACATGAAGCTGGAAAAATACGTTGTCAGGCAACAATGTCAATTTTCATGAATTTCAAAGCATATAAAAATTCAAGGTCTCCTTATGCACAGTCAATACAAAGCCTAGAAGTTAAATTAAAGACAGGAATAATGTTTTATTATTTACTAGGCTATGCATCATGTACAAAAATGAAGAAAAGTCAATAGCATCACATAAAACCACCAACTTAGAAGGGTACATTGTAGGTTCTTGGAACATTTAATGGGGCCTCTATCCAGAATGTCACCCTTACAATTTAAAGTGGCTAAATTCCAGCACAAAACAGATGTACAAAAGTAGATCATCCAATTAATGGAAAACTCACATAGATGGCTCTGATTTTTAAAAGATTTTTGGAATATCCTAATTCCAGATATGTATCTTTAGAAGGGTATTTCAATTGAATCAATTTTTTTATGTGATGTGAATTCACAGTGTAAAAGCACCTAAAGATAATGATATGTGTGTGTGTGTGTGTGTGTGTGTGTGTGTGTGTGTATGGCTGTGTATTTATTCATGTATATATTTTAATTAATAAATTGGAATGGACATTGAGCACAAGGGTACTTTATCCCTAAGTTATATCCCTCCTCCTTTTATCTATTTATTTTTATTTTGAGACAGGGTCTCACTAAGTTGCTGAGGGTTTTCCTGAAGGTAGACTTGAACTAGCAATCATTCTGCCTCAGCAACTGCTCTGGAGATTCAACCACATTACTTAGCTTGAAAACATTTTAAAATACCCATTCACAGATAATAATTTACAGCATATACTATTGTTGTTTCACTTTGATATTGGTGCTACACAAGGTCAAATTTGCAGAAACAAATCATAAAGAGCAAGGTCCCAGGCAAAGATTTAATTAAAGTCTCAACAGGTAATACTAAGTATAATAACTTGGTTATTGTAAGCTAAGACTTAGGTGTAATTAAAAAAAAAAAAACAACTTTCTAAATGCTTCTTAACTACTTATAGAAGAATAAAGGATTGTACCAAAATCAGATACAATATAAAGGTATCTTTTATTTATTGTCTTTTACCTCATCCAACTAAAGTAAAGTCAGTAGTCAGAAATTCCTTTCAGCTATCTGAAATGTTCGGATTTAGTATTGTTTCAGCTCTATTTGTTTGGCGTATCAGGCATACTGTTATCTATAGTTGTTATGGTTTGGATATGAGGTATCCTCCAAAAGCTCCCGTATTAATGCCGGAAGTGAAGTGATTAGGCCTAATCAGTGAATTAACTCATGTGATAGGTTAATAATTCCTGGCTGATAACTGTGGGCAGGTAGGGCATGGCTGGAGGAAGTGACTCACTGGAGCCTTGGGGGTCAGACATTTTGTGCCTGAGCTCTCCTGTTCCCTCTCTTTGCTTCCTGGTAGCCTTGACCCGAGTAGCTTCCTTCCACTGTGTCCTTCCACCATGCTGTTCCTCCTCTCTTCAGGCCCTGAGCGATGGAGTCAGCAGACCAATGCACTAAGACCTCTGAAATCTTGGGCCGAGACGAAATCCTCCTCCTCTAAGTTGCTCCTGTCGGGTGTTTTGGTCTCAGCTGTAAAAACTGTTCTCCTACAGTTGTTAATCAAACCCCAAATATCCAATGGGTAGCTGACCAACCAGGTTTTCAGATAAAATAAGACAAATTCCTAAAAACACACACTGCTTTGTATAGTCTGACGATTTTTTTTAAACGTAGGTGTATAAGTGCTCCCACCATGGTTGATTCCAAGTTCCTAACAATTTAGAACTGACTCTGGAATCTCCTGACATTTTCACTGTCGTTTTCCTGGAGGCCGCACGAGCTCCAGCACACTGCCGTGCCTGACAAAGTGAGAGACAAAGACCTGTGAAGAAGGACCGGCCTGAAGACATTTGGGAGAATTTCACAAAATGCACTTGCTTAAAAGATGATTAAGAATTTACCAAATAAAAATGCGTAAAAAAAGACTTTCCCATAGCAAGGTTGCAACCACAACTATCTAGGAAATATGGAAGGAAGTGCTATGTTGGAGCAGAGGCCAGGGACAGACTATCTGCGGACCACAGAGGCTAAATCAGTAGGGATTCAACTCTGTGAGCCATGATGCAAAAGCATCAGCTTTGTTACGGGCAGCGAGTTCTTTCCCGTAGACAGCACCGAGTGTGGTTCATGCAGTGCCTATGAAGAGCAGGCTGTGTAGCAGGACTGAAGTCGGGAAGGCCAACTGAGATGAGTTGCAACACTGCTCCAGGAGAAAATTCAGGAGGGTCCGATCTGTGCATGAATAACTTTGGCCCCTGGGCCACATGTAAATCGCTGTAAGATTCTGTGAAAGACAGCTGTGCTCATTCACCTACATTTTGGCCACTTTCACGCTACAATGGCAGAGTTGAGTAGTTTTGACAGACCACATGCCCTGTAAAACTGAGAATGTTTACTCTGTGGCTCTTTATATAAAACAATTGCTGATCTTTGGCTTAAAGTAGTGACACTGGAAATGTGAAAATCATTTTGAGACATGATTTACTATATAATTCATTGTATTTGCTGGTCAGTGTATGTAATGGGAAGAAGAGAGAGATTTTATCAATGATATTTGTTTCTTTTTTGGTGACTAAAGTGGTATCAGTAACTTGTATAGTAAATAAACAAGGAAGATCTGGTTTGCGGGAGACAGATCCTGAGTTTGGTTCTGGATATATTCAGTTTGAAGGGTTTATAGGATGTTCATGTTGAAAGTGGAGTAACAAAAGCAAAGAGAGGGAATAAAGTAAATCAATGGTAGTAAATCTCTTTTCTAAGAGATTCTGGTTGAAAGCCTCTGATGTTCTTTTGTCTTGTGTAGACTAAGTCTGAATTTTCCTGTATCTGAGGAGTGATTGTATATAACCCAATTGCAAATTATCACCCCTCTGTTGTGTCTTTACAAGTTTTGTACTGTAATGTGTCGATTTAGATTTCAATAACTATACCTCTACCGTGAGGGGAGGAACTGCCACCTAGTCATTTTGACATCCTGTACATAGTAGGTTTTTATGGATGGTTTTTTAACTAAACTGAATGACTTGAGATAGGTGCCAGCTCTTAGTTGGGAGTTTCAGCAATATGAGAAACACTTAGCACCCTGCAGCTGAAGGAACCTTAGAAAGACAAGATGGCAAAAGCACGCGTGAGATAGTCACTTAAGAAAACCCATTTAGTGGCCGTGCACCTGCCCTCATTTAACAAGGTCTCCAACACTAAGAGGCTGAGTGATTCGCCTGAGGTCCCCAACGCCCTAGGACTGCTCTCGGCTTTAGTGGGCTCTCCTTCCAGCTCCGGCTGAGGGGTGGGTAGGGGATGAGGGCAGCAAAGAAACCCTGAGTTTTGGGCCATCTCGTCCATAAGACCTGCAGAATGGAGCTCTAGTTACTGCAGGGCCTCAAGTATGAGACAGCCCCCCATTTCCAATGAGGGCCGAAGTACTATTTAAGAGCTACAGTTTCCTGATTAGACATATTTGCTTCAGAAGACAGAAAAATCCCCCAAACTGAATAACTCGACAATCCTCAGAATGTCCTTATGAAGACCTGTTTATTGTTCACTGATAAACCATCTCTAGCTGCTGCCATGGGACCAAGCAGGCAGCTTTACAGAATGGCTCTCTGGCCCAGGCTTCCTCCTGGATAGTGCTAGTGGGCATAACACCCTCCTGAGCAATAAGGTCCAAAGGAAAAATCCACGAGGGACTGTGGTAGGACATTTCTCACTAACGGATGTATGAGAAAGAAGGAAAGAGGCAGAGAGCCTTACAGATGTATGGAGAGCATCTCCTTCTTGCCTGTGTGTGCAGTCAAGAGATGACAACCACCTCTGGAAAGACCTAGCCACAGAGGTCACAGCCCATCAAGAAGACAGAGAGGAAATCCACAGAATTAGGCAAATCTGCAGTGCTCTCCCTCCAGGCTTCTCATTGACAATTTAAAATCACCCTTGTTTGAGCCAGTCTTGTTGAGTGTGCTGTTATTTGAAGCCAAAAGCATTGTAACTGCCTCCATCAACCTGAAATCAATGTGCTAGGTTCGTTCAGGTTCTGATGGCCAAAAGGAGGGTAGATAAAATTTCTCATTCACTGAACACATTTTGCTTTTCTCCTCTGTGGATGGGTCACAGGATAGCAGAGGACAGTCTTCCTACTTGTGAGTTCTGCTTATTTTATTATATGCTTTAATTATGGACTAGATCATGCTGGGACTTGCCTGACAGTCATTTTTAAGGGTTTTTTTTTTCCTTTTTTTTTTTTTTTCAGAATCAATTAGAACATCTATTTCTAGGCATTCCAGGTCTGGTGACCATCTGGCCATACAACTTTCCCCATATCTTTACCCTGCTGCGACACTGCAGAACGGCCACAGGCAAAGGAAACAATGGCTGCCAACATTCCTTTCCATTCAACTACTTCTTGCTTTTCTGCCAATAAAGAGGTGCTGCTTAGATCTAAGGATTCCCTGCAATAGTATATGCCCATATTTCCCTCAAATTTGCCTGACACTGGTGAGATGCACACATTTGACTTTTTAACAAATTAAGAGGGAAAAGTTGGTCTTGATTAAAAACAGTAGAATAATGAGTGGGCGAGAGTTTGTACACGGCTAGTGTGCTAATCAGCCTCTTCACCGAGGGGACCAAGAAACCTGACAAGAACACTTGTAGAGGAGGAAGAGGTTATTTAGGAGCTTGGGGTTTCAGAGGCCTCAGTTCTTAGACAGCTGGCTCCATTCCTCCGGGCTCTAGGAGAGGTGGAACATCATGGTGGAAGAGTGTGGTAGAGGGAAGCAGCTCACATGATCATCAGGGCAGAGAGAGAATCCACTCACCAGTTACACAATGTATACCCAAGTCCACTCCCCAGAGACCCTCCTCCTGCATCCACATCCTACCTGCCTTCAGTTACCACTCAGTTAATCCCTATCAGAGGATGAGTTCACTGATTGGGTCGAGGCTCTCATAATTCAATCACTTTACATCTAAACCTTCTTGAACTGCCTCACACAGAATCTTTCGGGGGACACACATCAAAACCTGCATACCAAAAATGTTGACAAATTACCATGTCTGACTCTGCAATATCAAATAAATTTGCTCCTCAGAGTTCTGAGATATACACACATACAGATAATGATTTGTTCAACAATTAGAGAGCATAGGATCCTCTCTGAAAAACATGAGACCTTTACAAAAACTAGTTACATGTTAATCCACAGTTCAAGTCTCTTGATAAATTTTCAAGCATTAATGACTGTATAATATGAGCACACTGGACATCACTAATAAACACGTGTGGAGAAAATATTTAAAAATCACATTCAGATGACACATAAATCGATTTACTCATTTGTTATAAAGAAAACTGAGCATAACTGAACAATAATGAAAGTAATATATAAAAATTTGTGAGGTGCAGCTAAAAAGGATCAAGTAAATTTCACAGCTTTAAACAGTTGTGTGAAAAACAATTAAATGCTCTCTAATTGTTAAACAGTTATTTGAGAATCCATCTTAAGAACAACAACAAAAAGGTAGAAAAATTATGAAAACAAGTAAGGTTTTATTGAAATAGAAACTAGATGAGAATTGACGAGTCTGGGAATTTGTTTTTGGGAAGATAAAGCAGATACATCTCTACTGAGAGATGCAGGGAAGGCTAGAGAAAGTTCAAGGGTGGGCAAAATTTTAGATTCAGCAGATTAGGAAGACAATGACTAATTGTATTGATCTACAAAACTAACCAGAATACATCTGTCACCCCCAAACCCACTTAAACACTGTCCTCTAAGAATTAAGGTGGTGTGTTATTCAGTTTGTCATCACTGTGACAAAGTAACTGAGTAAAACATCTTATCGGGGGGAAAAGATTTATTTTGGCTCATGGTTTCAGAGGTTTCTGTTCATGGTCAGCTGACTCAATTGCTCTGTGCTTGACATGAGATAGAATATCGTGGAAGACGGGTGCAGTGGAGGAAAGCTACTCACCTCATGACGGCCAGGAAGCAGAGAAGCCGAATGGAAGAGGAAGTGACCATAGCTGCTGCAGTCTTCACCACTTTCATATAAAGCCATCCCATCCTGAATCCATCAATGCATCAGCCCACTGTTGAGGTCAGAGCCCTAACGATCCAATACCTTGCCAAAGGCTCCCCTTCTGAATATTGCTGCCCTGGGGACATGAGCCTTTGGGGGGCATTCAAGGTCCAAACTGTTGCAGATGGGCAAATACAAACTCTCTCTCTTTTTTTTTTTTAATGAGAAGAAAACTGATATTTGTTTTAAAACAAGAGAGACAAAATGCTATGAACAACTTCTAAATTTATGCCTAAATTTTGGAAACTTAATGAAAAGGAAATAACTATGGATTATGATACAAATTCTAAAAGAAAACAATTCCTGACTAGCTTTATAAATATCGTACTATTCCCCTCTAAAATCCTGATTTTAATTCCAGGTCCCTAGCGGAGCTAATGAACATTCTCATTGAGGGAAATGGCCTTCACTATAGTCTACAAAGAGTTCACACAAATAATATTTTGAAGATAATGAAAAATGAAAAATAAAAAAAAAATTGTCAACTACTTAAGGAAAGAGAATGAGAGCCAGCAAGAATACACTGGCAACCAATTCAAATGTAGGAAGGATCAGCTACAGATCCAAGAATGTTTTCAGATACACAGAATCAGAGAACACAGAAAGAATGCTAAAGCGTTTTCTTTCTTTCTAAAATACCAGATGGAATAGTTGGGAAATAAATTGGTCTATATATACACAAATATGAACAAGTATTAAATTACAAAGCAGTAAAAATAATCCTGTAGAGTTAAAAATATAGAGTTAAAGGATATTGAACACCATAATGCGACTTGTGAAAGAATTTTAAAGTCATTAAAATATCTAAGAGGTGAGTAACTATTAATTAATTTAATTAATTGATTTAGGTTATTATTCAATAACATAAATACGCATGTTTTAAATTCTAGGGTAACAATGAAAATATTAGACATAAAATTTATAAATTTAGAACAGGAAAAAGATTAATAAAAAATCTGTTAATTATACATTTATCTTACAAAAATAATGAATGACAGGAAGCAGAAACAATAGAAAATTTATTTCCAGTCATGAATTTTAGAAACAAGAAAGACTAATACTTTGCTTAAAAAGGTATAACTAAAATACAGAATAGAAAGAGCAGGAAAAATTATTCCAAATTCATGATAATTTTTGTGCATAGGGACAAGGTACAATATGCAGAGACAAGTAGCACTTTTCCAATACTCTGCTTCTAAGGGTGTCTCTTATGTAAAAATATATGCATGCTCTATATTTTCTTCTATTCCTGTGATACATATCCAAAGGAAACATTTTTAAAATGTTAAGTGATTTTTAACATAGTGAGAAATTTTTCTTTCTTTTGTAGTGCTAGGGACTGAACTCGGCCTCCCTTGATGTGTAAGTGCCCGTCACTGAGCTACTTCCGCAATATTTTAAACTAACAGCACTAAAAGGAAGTGAAATATTTCATGAAGCTTTGTCTCCCATTAATACTAAAGAAGGGCCATCACAAATGAACCACCCTTGAATTTTACAGGAAGGTGGAACAGGATGAAGGAACTCGGCATTGGTCACACCCGTCCCCCAACATGGGAAGAGACCCCTCCCTCCAGACACCAGAAAGTATGAAAAGTGGAATTTCACACTTCTTAGATGGCTCATATGCGATTTTATATGTATGAACTTATATGTGAGCAAATATGTAGTCGTGGGTAAAGTTATACATGTATATACTTTTTCAACTATTCAATGTGTACATGGAATTAATGAAAACTGGGTAAAACTTGGAAATATTACACAATGACACTCATTTCCAATTACTACAATTCAAGTGTTTTAGTCAACTTTTTCACTGCTGTGACTAAAAGGCTTTACAAGAACAATTTTAGGGGAAGAAAAGTTTATTTAAGTGCTCACAGTTTTGGAGTTTTCAGTCTGTAGAAGGCCAGCTCCATTCCTGGGGGCTCAAGGTGAGGCAGAACGTCAGCAGGAAGAGTGTGGCCGAGGGAAGCAACTCACATGATGATCAGCAGGCGGAGAGAGAGGTCTCCACTTGCCAGATACAAAATATATACCCAAAGGCATGCGTCCAATGCCCACCTACCTACCTTCAGTTACCTCTCAGTTAATCCCATCCAGGGATTAATTCACCTCACATGCAAACCATAGCATCAAGTAATGAGGGTCTTAATCAACATTCTTCTCTCCAACAGACAAGATTATGTGTGCTCTCAATCTGATTTTTTGACAGAAAGAATATACATATAACCTGCTACTCAAAAGGAAAAAAAAAAAACTACTAAAATCCCACTAGTTGTGCATTTATTTCTGGTAAGCAAGTCTCCTATTCAGTGTTTTTCTACAATTTTTAAATTATTTTAACCCTGGAGGGATCAAGCCAGCACACATCACCCGGTGCCAGCAATTGAGCGGAGTCTGTAGAGTGGAAAGGGTTATTTGAAGACTCAGGTCTTCAGTGTTAGGGAAGCACACTCAAGCACAAGCCAACTTTCTGGAGTTACACATGTTACAGCTAGTTTTCCAAAGTCTGGCACTGGAAAATCAGGATGAGTCCATGAAGAATGACAATCAATTTCTTGTGTAATATTTTATAAACCTCATGGATGCTATGAGAAAAAATGCAGAATCACAGATCTCAATAGAAAGGAGAAAAATAAAAAAGAATAGGCAATTAGAATGGAAGCTATTCTGTGACTGAGTTGATACATAATGCATGTTTTAGCAAATAATCTATTCAGTGAAGACTAAGCATACAGGTTGTTATATGTTTGTGAATTTGGGGTGCAAGGAGAATATCTTTGAAGAAGAGGGTGGCACAAGAAAAAAATTCATATCCCAGGTGAAGTGCAGCCAGAAAAATATGCAAATAATAATTAACTGTGCAAATTTTTTTATATACTACAGAATACAATGGTCACATTCTCTCTACCAATGTCTCAGTTCAAGCTACTATAACATTACAACACACTGGGTGGCTTAAGAAAGCACTCAATGCTCACTGTATGGAGCTTAGGAAGTTCACTGTCAAGGCACTGGCAGACCCAGTAACTTGTGAAGCCCGCATTCTAAATGGCAGATAACTCCTCTTGACTGTGTTCTCACATGCAGGGATTAGGCCCTCTAGTCCCTTTCTCCTTTTCTAAGGCACAGATCCCCTCATGAGAGCCCTACATTCATGAACTCATCTATACCTAATTCCCTCCCAAGGGTTGTACCTCCTAACACCATCCTATTGGGGGTTAAGGTTTCAACATATCAATTTGAGGGGAACACAAAGGTGTTGTCCATAACCATGGCCATATTGCTGCAATACTTTCTGGGAGTAAAGATGATTCAAGGGCCTTTGGGTGATGCAGGAGTTTTAAATTACATTTGTAACTATTTCAATACTCTTCTCATGGAGAATTGTGGTCTGTCTCTCTTCCCAAGGAATGTGGGAAAGTTTGTTGCTTATGACTGCTAGAGTGTGGTGGAGGACACGTCTTGTGACTCCCTGTGAGAAATAATGCAGCTTGCTCCTCTCCTAGAACCCTCACTCCTGGAGCCTGCACTGCCACATAAACCATCTGACCACCCTAGGATGGACTGGATGGAGAGCCACATGTGGGAGCTCTGGCTCACTGCCCCAGGTGAACATCCCCTCCACCAATCCATCCCAGGTGCCCAGCACGGTTGTGAAGGGCCATCAGATGACTCCAGCTATAGCTTTAAGACTCAAAGTTACCCATCTTAACCATCTGAGTCACGCCAGCTGAGTCTCGGTCCTCACAGAGCAGAGTGTAGTCTTTCCTATTGTTCTCCCCTTTCGGGGACTCACAGAATCTGCGACCCTAAAGAAACAGTGGTATTCTTCCCCAATGGAAGTTTATTACAAAATACAGTACACAAAAAGAATAAGCAACCATGTACTGAATAATGAAATCCATATTAGGACAATTCATGGTTGGTCAGAAGATAAAGCACGTTTATTACCAAATGCAATATTACGTAAGAGTTAAATTGCAGAGGCTGCACTCCTAGAGCTTCCTGGGTAAGTAAGAAGATGCACGGATCAAATCAAACCATGGAACACTCTGATGAAAACTACAAAGCATGCACACAAAACTGGATAGATCATCCTAACATTAAATAATTCATGTTCATGTGGCCGAGCCTGTAAATTCATTGTTGTCAAAAGTCAAGGACTCTGTTAGCTTGAGGCACTTTTCAGAATAGGTGGAAACATTGTTTCAGGATCTAAAAAGATTTTGTATCCTAAAGCAGAACATTGTCCTAGTTATTTCCCAAATTGATTTTTATTGTGTAGCTCTAGTCTTTAGACTTCCAGAGGTTTTTGTTTATTTGTATGGTTAATCTTACTCGGTTTCCTCAAGTTCAGTATTAAATTTTCTAACTACAACTATTAGTGTTTTGAATTTCCTACAATCTCTGGTCTTTACCTCTGAGACCTCCCACACTCTTCTTTATTTTATATGACCTTTTATGTTTTGGGGCTCCCTGGCCCTTAGTTGGGAATCTATTTAATTGTTGAATCCAACCCCTTGTTAATTTTATTTGGGAGCAACTGGTAATTCACTGGAATGTCCACTCATTTCACAAAATTGACAGTGAATGTGGAGACAAAAGAGAAACAAAGGATGACATCTACAGAGGTTTTCCTTCTCCTTTTGCTTATAATAAATGAACTATTACTGATAAAAATGAATCTGGTAAATTGAGGATATGTGAACAATGAAAACACTCCATCTACCTTATTAGAGAAAATTTAGGGAATAGAATTATCAGCTAAAGATGAAAATAATCTAATGATACCAATTACAGATACTAGCAGAAAACTATAAACATCTTACATTTCTAACAACAAGGACTGGCATGGCTAACAGACTGTTAGAGAGGGAATTTAAAGTTACTTTCAAGTATTTAACACATAGGACAAATTTATGGGCAAGTCAGAAATTAAGATCTCAAGGCTCAATTTAGTAGATATTAGAACACGGAAATCTAATAAAAATAATTGTTATTATTTATGTGCCAAGTAATGGACTAGATATCATTCATTGCTGAGTCATGAGGATGAGGATCCAGGATCAAAGCTAAGGAGATCTAGATGAAGTTTATGAAGAGGCTACTGAATATATGAACATCTACAAAAAATTAGGTCAGAGGTTTTAAGGCATGTATAAATGAGCTATTTGGGATAACAGTGTTACATTTTAATGTTCTAAGGCTATGCTATGATGAGATTTGGAAAGAACCACAATTTTTAAACATATATTCTTTAGTTGTAGGTGGACACAATACCTTTATTTGATTTTTATGTGGTGCTGAGGATGGAACCTTTTATTTTTTATTTTTTTCTTGTTATTTTATAACTTTTTTCTTTTCTTTTTTTTAATTTTTATTATTGGTCGTTCAAAACATTACAAAGCTCTTGACATATCATATTTCATACATTTGATTCAAGTGGGTTATGAACTCCCATTTTTCCCGGTATACAGATTGCAGAATCACATCGGTTACACATCCACGTTTTTATATATTGCTATACTAGTGTCGTATTCTGCTACCTTTCCTATCCTCTACTATCCCCCCTCCCCTTCCCTCCCATCTTCTCTCTCTCTACCGCATCTACTGCAATTCATTTCTCTCCTTTGTTTTTTTTTCCCCTTTCCCCTCACATCCTCTTGTATGTAATTTTGTATAACAATGGGGGTCTCCTTCCATTTCCATGCAATTTCCCTTCTCTCTCCCTTTCCCTCCCACCTCTCGCCCTGTTTAATGTTAATCTTCTTCTCATGCTCTTCCTCCCTGCTCTGTTCTTAGTTGCTCTCCTTATATCAAAGAAGACATTTGGCATTTGTTTTTTAGGGATTGGCTAGCTTCACTTAGCATAATCTGCTCTAATGCCATCCATTTCCCTGCAAATGCCATCATTTTTTAGTGCTGAGTAATACTCCATTGTGTATAAATGCCACATTTTTTAATCCATTCATTCATTGAAGGGCATCTAGGTTGGTTCCACAGTCTAGCTATTGTGAATTGTGCTGCTATGAACATCGATGTAGCAGTATCCCTATAGAATGCTCTTTTAAGGTCTTCAGGGAATAGTCTGAGAAGGGCAATAGCTGGGTCAAATGGTGGTTCCATTCCCAGCTTTCCCAGGAATCTCCATACTGCTTTCCAAATTGGCCGCACCAATTTGCAGTCCCACCAGCAATGTACAAGTGTACCCTTTTCCTCACATCCTCGCCAGCACTTGTTGTTGTTTGACTTCATAATGGCTGCCAATCTTACTGGAGTGAGATGGTATGCAAGGCTGGTTCAATATGTGGAAATCAATAAATGTTATTCACCACATCAATAGACTTAAAGATAAGAACCATATGATCATCTCGATAGATGCAGAAAAAGCGCTTGACAAAGTACAGCATCCCTTTATATTCAAAACACTAGAAAAACTAGGGATAACAGGAAGTTATCTCAACATTGTAAAAGATATCTATGCTAAGCCCCAGGCTAGCATCATTCTAAATGGAGAAAAACTGAAGGCATTCCCTCTAAAGTCTGGAACAAGACAGGGATGCCCTCTCTCACCACTTCTATTCAATATAGTTCTTGAAATACTGGCCAGAGCAATTAGACAGACAAAAGAAATTAAAGACATAAAAATAGGAAAAGAAGAACTTAAATTATCACTATTTGCGGATGATATGATCTTATACCTAGAAGACCCAAAAGGGTCTACAAAGAAAGTACTAGAGCTAATAAATGAATTCAGCAAAGTGGCAGGATATAAAATCAACACACATAAATCAAAGGCATTCCTGTATATCAGCGACAAATCTTCTGAAATGGAAATGAGGACAACCACCTCATTCACAATATCCTCAAAAAAAAAAAAAATACTTGGGAATCAATGTAACAAAAGAGGTGAAAGATTTATCCAATGAAAACTACAGAACCCTAAAGAGAGAAATAGGAGAAGATCTTAGAAGATGGAAAAATATACCCTGTTCATGGATAGGCAGAACTAACATCATCAAAATGGTGATATTACCAACAGTTCTCTATAGGTTCAATGCAATGCCAATCAAAATCCCAATGGCATTTCTTGTAGAAATAGATAAAGCAATCGTGAAATTCATATGGAAAAATAAAAGACCCAGAATAGCAAAAGCAATTCTAAGCAGGAAGTGTGAATCAGGAGGTATAGCGATACCAGATTTCAAACTGTACTACAAAGCAATAGTAACAAAAACAGCATGGTACTGGTACCAAAACAGGCGGGTGGACCAATGGTACAGAATAGAGGACACAGAAACCAATCCACAAAATTACAACTATCTTATATTTGATAAAGGGGCTAAAAGCATGCAATGGAGGAAGGATAGCATCTTCAACAAATGGTGCTGGGAAAACTGGAAATCCATATGTAACAAAATGAAACTGAATCCCCTTCTCTCGCCATGCACAAAAGTTAACTCAAAATGGATCAAGGAGCTTGATATCAAATCAGAGACTCTGCGTCTGATAGAAGAAAAAGTTGTCTCCGATCTACATATTGTGGGGTCAGGCTCCAAATTCCTTAATAGGACACCCATAGCACAAGAGTTAATAACTAGAATCAACAAATGGGACTTACTCAAACTAAAAAGTTTTTTCTCAGCAAGAGAAACAATAAGAGAGGTAAATAGGGAACCTACAGCCTGGGAACAAATCTTTACTCCTCACACTTCAGATAGAGCCCTAATATCCAGAGTATACAAAGAACTCAAAAAAATAAACAATAAGAAAACAAATAACCCAATCAACAAATGGGCCAAGGACCTGAACGGACACTTCTCAGAGGAGGACATACAATCAATCAACAAATACATGAGAAAATGCTCACCGTCTCTAGCAGTCAGAGAAATGCAAATCAAAACCACCCTAAGATACCACCTCACTGCAGTCAGAGGATGGAACCTTGTGCCTCACTCATGCTAGGTGAGCGCTTTTCCTCTGAGCCACAACCCCAGCCCCCCCCACACAATTTTTTTTTTTAAATAATACAGTGATATATTTTGTATGCCAAGCACTCATTTATGATCCAAGGATATGAACGATAGCTAACGAGACCGAATTCTCCAGATTTCAAGGTTTTCATTCCATTGCATCAGTCAGACAATAAACGGATGGAGACCGTTTTAAATCAGGAGAGGTAGCAGTTTCAGATAACAGAAGTCTGAGCCAGGGCATGGGCACAGGAAGGAGAAGGGTCTGTGGGAGGAGCTTTTTCCACTGGACCTCGGGCAGTCAGGGAAGGTGTCACCAGGAAGGGACATATGTGCAGACTCTTCAAGAAGAGACAGGTGACATGTGAACAAGAGGAACACTCCAGGCAGAGGGCGTCACTGTCCCTGTAGGACCGGGAGAAGCCTGCAGCTGAGGCAGAGACGAGGAGGGGAGAGGAGGGTGGGTAGAGAGGGACCAAGGACCTAATAGGTCGGGCTGTAAGCATGATTCAGGACGTGACTTCTCCAGAGGTAAAATGGGGGGCCTCAAAAGGTGGCGAGGAGGGCCTGAGGGGACCTGGCTTGTGTTGGAGAAGGTGATGCTGGCCAGAGGGTGACGGGGGCTGGAGAGGAACAGGGAGTCCGGGAGAACTCCGAGGGTCGCAGTCTAGCTGCTGGGGCCAGCAAGTTGCTATTGGCAATGGCAGGAAAGACTGAAACAGATTATGAAGAAAGATCAGGAGCTGGGTTTTGAGTGAGATGCTCATTAGCCAGGAGTGCGGGAGGTGGCCAGCTGTGTGAATGTGACCAGGTGAGGTAAGGGACGGCACCGTGAGTGAGATGCCTGTAGAACAGACTCTGCTGCCCAGACAGAATACTCTGCCAACAATCAAATACATGAGTGGTTACCAATCAGACCTTCTGCACACCTGTGAGCAGGGGGACCTTGACTGAGTTTTCAGAGGTGAGAGCTTATGGTGACCCCTGCCCAGGAAGAGCAACATGATTCAAAAAACTCTTGTCGCTTTATAAGAGTATTAGAAGAAAAATCTCCCTGAGATGAATGAAACGTGACTGCTCTTTTTGGGTGCTGAAGGTATTCTTTGTGTTAAGGTTAAAGCCCTAAACTGACTGATATTAACATTCATTACTCACCCTTTACATTTATTAAAACAGCTGCCATCAATCCTACACACACCAAAACTACAACTCTCCCAACATTGGTAAACCATGTTGCAATGAACTATGATTTAGCCCTGTTTATTAAGTGAGCACGCAATAAGAATATTCTTCTTAGAAGGAATTTAAGGGTGACATGATTACCGCATGGGATTTTGATCAAAAATACATATCTATTTGATGGATAAAGGCTTAACTGTAGATAAAAGGAAAAGAGTAACACTACCCCAAACAGATTTGTTTGGAAAAGTTGCAATGATATTCAAAGTCTTCACAAATATGTATTTCTGTAAGAGCAAATTTACCATTGAGTAAAAAATTATTTTAAAAAAAAGCACTTCCTTGAAAATCAAGGTTTTATTTTGGGGAAAATGCCATCTTTCAAGTTATATTTACCCTGATTTCCTTTGTTTTCTAATTTTAAAAAATAATATTTGACAAAGTTTGAAATTTCTAATTTATTACATAAATCACACTGAAGCCTTTGCCTAGATATAAAGATGAGGGCTGTTTTTTTTTTTTTTATTGTGTATAAAGTTTGGACACAAGTGAAGCTGTAAATCTACTTTATGTTTTTCGTTCTCAATAACATTTACACAGCAGGCAACTGGTTAAGTATCTCTCAGGGGTCTTTAAAATAAAAGTAGAAGCTTTATTAATTCATTTCCCACAGCTCTGACCGAAAACACATATCTTAAAATCCAGCAAGTGCTTAACAGTGTGAAGTTCTAGAAGGAGGAAATTATAATAACCACAACAAAGTGTGAGCTAGACGCAGAGTGCCAGGAGGCAAAATTCTTGTGAGCAAGACCAGGAAGCAAGATTTGGACCCAGGAAAGTAAATAATGGTGACAATAAGGCAGAGATTTGCTGATCTATTTAGTCAAGAGGAGCTAATTAATTAGGGACAGAAGATTAAAAAACATTTTCTTGCATCACTGAACTGGAAGAAATGGTAAAAAAAAAAAAAATGACTACAACATTATTGATCTCAGAGCTGGCTGCCCCTGGGTCCAGATCAAAAGATTCCATCACCCAAAGAAATGGATACTGCAGAGACTCCCATGAGTCGGTGAAAACCCCAGGGGATGTGGGGCAGGTGAGGCACATGCTTTCTAAAGGCTTGCTCTAAGATGGTAAGAATGGGTCCTGTGCTGGGGAAAACTCTAGCTTTAAAGCCGGGTTCAGCTTTTCCTAGAATACAGAAGACAAACTTCTCAAAAGGAGGAAAAGAAAGCTTCATGGTTAGGAGCGAAGTCAGATTGCGAATTCACTTACCAGCTCTCTAACAGAAAGCTGTGTGGCAATGATGAAAGACAAAGAAAGAGTAATAGTAGGACCTGCCTGAAAGAATTTATATGAGGATGTACTGAATGGACACAGAATAACTGAAGAGAATATCAGCTATTGCCGTCACTGAAGATCTCAGGATTCCACGACTGTAACAATCAGAAAGAGTTCAGAATCGAAATGAAAGGCAAGATATCATTTCAAGTGATACTGGATGAGGTCCCCATGTAGAAGATGACTTTCCAAGTGTCACTGCTAACTGGTGGCCAATTGGTCTCACCTTGACGGCGTAAATCCTGCTCCAGATGCATCTGTGAGGAGCCAAGAGTTTTACTAAGTGAACGCAGAAGACGCATTCAAGCTATCTTCCACTTTATTAAAACACCAACTCAAATTAGGAAGTTGCATTTTCCTTCATGAAAAAGCGCTCGATAGTTCATGTGCACATTGTAAAGGATTTCTTCACAAATCCATCCTTTCTTGCCGTCCCACTATAAATATGACTCTGTGGTCTATGATGCCATTTGTGTGCCTCAAAGCTTTGATAGCAGAGATGAGAGAAGACTTTCTTAAAACTAGATGATATATTAACTGCAAAATGCTGAGTGCCATACGGAGTTGTGGTTTATAGTCTGTGACTTTATATGAGGGACTAATTGCCATGGAGAATGGTTAAAATGATCAAAGAACTCAGTCTTAATAAGAGAGTTTAAGTAAATATCAGAATCTCAGATTAATATTTTCATCTATTACATTAAGCTGGGTAATGTGGACTACTGTAGGCACTAAACTAGGAAATCAACTATTATTTTACCTGTTTACCTGCTTATTGATTTAGGATTTTTCCCCTGTGGGGGAAAAATATACTTTTAACCTTGAAACAGAATAATTCACTAACAGGAAATATAGCAGACAAAATGAATTAATAATGAGAATTCTTCCATGGCTCAGGGTCTCATGTTTTTGAAAGAAGGAAACTGCATTTGAATCAATAAAGCTATTTGAATGTGTCAATATCAAAAAGTGTAGATCCAGTTAGTTATTTGCTCCTGCCTACTTTCATGAAGCCCCTGAACAACTTTTAAAAACTATAGTTATTCCAAAAGGTTATCAATATTCTTAAAAGCAAAGACCTTTGGCTTGAATGGATAAAATGAAAACATTTATTTAATATTTCATTTAACTGTGCTTAGGTTTAGAGGAGAAAAAACTTATCTTAACAAGGGCAGTTAATTAAAATTATGACTTAGATGAAATGTACATTATTAATCCTGATGGAAGCAAAATCCTCTGCCATGTCTCAAAGCTGGCTAAGTACACTTGACACAGTGCAGTCTTATGAATTATTTCCACTTATAGTCACTGCGGACACGGTAAATGCACACTTGCTGAACTGCTCTTTGCAAAACCAATATCATCATCGTCTTGCCATTTTCTATAGACATATTTCAAATGTCTTGCTTTTCCTGAGCCCTGTCAGGTATTTCTGAGGGCTGACGAATCTGGGAATGAATATAAAAGTTAACCTAAAGCAACAGGTAGATCAGATGACATTTACTGATTTTATTTATTCATTCTTTTTTTCATTGTGATTGATTCAAAGCAAAATAATTTGTCATTGATCATTGAAAAATTGGCACATTTTAATTTACTGAACACAAAGCAGTGTCCTTAACGGGGATTTATTCATGACCATTGAAAGAAGACTCTCACCTTAAATTACATGTTGTCTACTCACTTGCCTATTTGCCCTTAATTTATAGAACTTCCCGTCTTGGGGAATCAGATTTATACTGTCCTTATCTGCTTTTTGGAACCACTGCAGATTTAGCTTTGAAGCTTTTCTTTTAATAATTCTTTGTGATGGAACACTGAGGTGCTTGCCTGGAGGTTAACCCATCAGAGCAGGTTACTGATTAACTGACTTATAAAGGAGGGAGCCCAAGCAGGATTTGGAAAAGGCTGAGTCAAGGTAAGCTTGCTTGGTGACTTATGTATATTATTAATTAGAATTGTAGACACACACACACACACACAGCATTGTTCTCCACAGAGATAAGTTCAATTACAGAATTATACAAGAACATTCCTGTACATAATGATATAGACACAATATACTGGTTAAAAATAATTTCTCAGTATCCAAACTTTATTACAGCTGTGATTATGAAATTCCTATATTGCTCAAATGACTACTTTCCCCCTTTTTTCCCTTCCTACTCCCCCTTTTTTCATAAATTGAGCATTGATATGTGATTACTCTAGGAGCTGCAAATAAAAAAAAATTAATAAGACTCAGTCCATACTGTAAAGAAGAAATAGTCTGTGCTTATTATATTTAGGAACTAGTATGTGTGAGATTTATATATTTTAATATTTTTATTTTCTATATCTTGTGTATAAACAAATCTATTTCTCAAATAATAAAAAGTAAATTACTATATTCCATTTCCAATATATTGTAGGACATGTATTATTCCTACATGGTAAAAATATTTTGTAAATTAAAAACAATAATTTTGACCAAACCAAATAAAGAAGAAAATGATCTGAAGTTTTTGGTACCGAACCTAAGTTAATAGATACCTGTAACTCAAAAGATGAATTACTCAAGTGCATTGGTTTAATTTGGTGCAAATGTTTGAAAATTTTCATTCCATTTTATAAATAAAAAAAATCAATTTATATTAACAAAAAAGCCAAATAAAAATTAAAATATTTGTTACATGTATTGGATTTTCTAACATAAAATGACATCATATTGACCAAGTCATATATATTTGATTTTACAAATAAAATATATTTTGTAGGTATTGTAAAAGGACTTAGCTCAGACACATTGACTAAGGACCAATGTTTTCTGTTTTCCTTGTGGAGTTGTCCAAGTCTGGTTATCAAAGCAACCTTAGGTCCAATGTATGAAGCACATTGTGTATTGAATGCATATCTTATGCCAATTATATTGTACTGAAAGACTGCATTGTAGAAAATAAATGAATGTTCATTGGTAGAAAAAAAATTATGCTCTCACAAATGTCAGGAAAAACCTAAATCACACAAAGATGAGGCTGACTTTCTAGAGAACAAGGATATCAACAATGTGGAATATATACCTTTTTGTTTTGCAGAATGGACTAACCATTTGTTGACCATCTCCATCTGAAGACAGATCAGCTTCTTTATCCAGTGACTTGCCTCTGTAATCATATTTCCTCCACTAGACTCGGGGCCCTCCATGTAAGAAATTGCTATCTTCACTTTTATATTTTAGTGACTACTATGTACTTCTGTTCCTAAAAGAATGAATAATTTCTAGAAGGACAGTGGTGAGTAAAACAAAGAGTAAGAATACTGTATTTGAGGAAAAAAAAAATGAATGTTACTTCAATGGTGTAAAGGATTAATGGAGCAAGTGGAAAATAAGGTCTAAAGGATAAGTTTGGAAAAGACAACATCAAGTTTCCAGTCTAGGAGTTATTAAATTTATGGCATATCGGGCTGGGGTTGGGGCTCAGCAATAGCATACTTGGCTGGCATAATGAGGCATTGGGCTTGATTCTCAGCACCACATATAAATACATAAAATAAATAAATATAGGTCGATCAACAACTTAAAATATATATATTTTAAAAATTATGGCATAAACTGTGGTAGTTCCTAAGGTTTTAGAGTTGTAATGTGATGAAATAAATTTTAAATCTTAATATGCCTTTATTCTCTCTTCTCCACATTCACACAGCTTATTTCTACATAGATCCTTTCCTGTATGCAGCTACCATATTTTTTTTGAAAGGCAACAGTTGACGGACATGGACAAAACAAAACAAAAACAAAAAAAACGGAAGGGGTTGACAATAAAGATGAATGAGCTTTGATGCTTGGAAATCCTCAAATATGGGACATAGGCAAAAACAAGTCTGAAATACTATTTATAAATACTATCTATAAATTTATAATTTAGTCTCCCTTTTTAGTAATATGATGGTTTTAGAACCATTACAAAATGTTTTTCAAAGTTTGAAATTAATAGTGAGAAAATGAACCAATTAATTTTTCATAGCCTATTAATTAATTAATCAGCCTTAGGCCTGGAAATGGATACAACTTCTGACAGGATTCAGGATGCTTAAACCTTCCTTCTCTTTGCAGGTCTTTTGCTAGCTCAATCACTACAGTAGATACCTTCCTTTCCACTGGAATTCAAACATGGAAATTAGCTATAAATTTAAATGTAATTCCAAAATATGATGGGTAGTTTGAATGCAGTTCATCTACAGTAACTTTTCTGAAGGAAAAGACAGAAAAGCACATATTACCTTTAATGAACTATCACTGACCACTTTTTTTTTGAACAGATTTTAAATAGACGCCTTATCTTTAGCAAACATATGTTAGCTGAGCATTTAACACAGCAAAGTAAAGTTTTGCAGTTGAGTGAAAACTCCTACCTTTTGCACATCATTTAATTGAATATACAACATTCACTGCACAAGTTCTAAAAAAAATGTAAAGGAAAGTATTTATAAATGAGACATATTTGATCCAAAGATGTTGATAGGAGGGCATTCATTTTATAATCACCCACGTGTGACTGAAGAATTCCATTTTCAGTCAATTAACTACAAAGGGAATTTATATAAGCTTTTACATGAAGTTATAAAGTTTTAAAACTATCTTATTCAAGCAGATTCAAGCAGACCTTTTTTTTTTTCCTGCTGTCAAATGAGTACCAGTAAAAGTGGGAATGATAAAATAGTGTGTATTTAATATGCCATTCACTCAGAATATAGCAATTCTCATTGTTATTAGTCAGCATTATAATTCAATGTAAATATGATGGTTCTGTATCTAGATATGCCACTGTGAAGTTCCAGGATGAATTATAAATATGCCTCACAAGTCCATAGCACATATTTAACTTTATTTACACACCAAAACATGTATCTAAAAGCAAGCATGTCACATTAGAAAAAGACATGTAATTTTCCTGAAAATTTAATAAAATAGTATTAATTTTTAGACACCAAGCAAATTTGTGCACAGATATAAAATAATAAACTACATAGCATATATGAGAGGAGACACTGAGCCAGATCTGCAGGTGACCATTTTTCAACTAGACGATTCCCATTGTGAGATCAATGGAAGAGTCAGATGTAGGACGTACTTGGATCCCATATGTAGATTTAATAGAAGAAAATTTCTCCTGATTTTCAAAAATATTAGCTATAATAATAGAAGAATGCATTTTATTAACACTTAAAATAAGTAAAGGAAAGCTAACTTCACACAGATTAGCAAAAATGGGCTCAAACAGTGAACAAGCCTTCATCAAGCAAGTGTCTCCAAGAGTGTCATCATGAAGCTTTGCAGAGAGACCTTCCAACAGCACATTTGACATACACCACTTAGATCATTCACTTCACTTAATATGCCAGTCCCACACAAGCACCTCTGAAAAGCATCAATTTAGTCCAGAGAAAAGTTGTCAGGCAGTTAAGATCCATCTTTTGATTCTCAAACTTTCTTTTGCCCCCTAATGTTAGCTCTCCCTAATCATCTAGCTCAATTTACTCTCTCAGCTTTTGGCCAGCCTAAGAGGAAAAGGACTGGCTCACATATCTTTAAAGGCTTTCATTCCCTGTATCTCATCTGCACTTTAATAGCATTTAGAGTCTTAGCTAAAATAACAGAGCTATGGGGGTAGGATTTTGTGTGATGGTCAGTAGGTGGGAGAAGGTGTGACGCGACGAGGCAGGGGGAGAGCTGGGAGACTCTGCATGGACACGCCTGGCAACGGTCCGTTCTCAGTAGTCAATGTATTTTAGAGGGAAAAATGGATAATCACAGTCTCAGACCTCAGTCTCATCACGGATATTTTCCATCTCTGTCTGTGAAAAGTCACTTAACCTCACTGAGCACCAGGAAGTCATCTTTAAAATATGAACACTAGGGTTGATGCGCATGAGAGGACATGGGACACATCTGATCCTCTGCGTGGCAGGTAATAGGTGATAAATAATTAACAGTGCTCGCTCCTTCACCTCCAGGTGACTGATCCTGATCATTAAATTCAGTCACTTTAGAAATACAAAGTTTAAAACTGAGGTCTGCAGCTTGGATGACCCATTTATGTGTTCCTAGTGACACAGAGACACACCCACACGCAGAGCAGAGAGATTTAAGCTAGAGAATGGAATCAAATGCCTAGCCACCTGCCCAACAACTGGCTAAGAAAAGGAAGAATCAGGTTCAAAACCAGCATTATCATTGTGGCACAGAGTGACTTTGGCTCCACAAACTCATTTATAAAAGTGAAACTTGATATTCACAATATTAGAACCACTTTAACGCTTAGTAAAGTACTTATATTTCAGAGCAACAAAATGAGTGCTAGGAAATAAAAGTAAATAAAGGCTTTCTCTGGTGTATCAGGACATGCCCAAAGTAAAATTAAATATTAAAATGAGGCTCTGAGATAGTAGGCAATTTGTCTTTTTATCCACATGTTCCACTTACAAGGCTGTATCTTACCGCCTGGGGAAGGCACAGAGCTTTATGGGGGGAAATGGTCAATTTCACTCTGGCTGCTAATATCACTACATCTTCTTTAAAAAGTAAGCTGCTCATTATAATTACATGTTATGAATAATATATTTAGCATCCGACTAAGATTATTGTTGGGATAATTGCATTTCCTATTAGAAAAACAAGGAAAGCTCTATTTTGCTGTTACTCTGGCAGTGAAGAAAGCAGTCTATTTTGCCTTTTTTTTTTCCTTTAGTTGAAATGTTTAGCATTTAGGAGACAATATATGAGTGTATAGTTGGCACAATTTTACCCTGGCTTAAAAGTTCAAGGCCATTCAACACATGTATATTGATTGTCTAATCTCTGTTCAAGGTTTGGCAATGCTAATCAATGGCACAATCAAAGATGCATGTGGCTCCCACAGATTAGAATGGGTGGCGGATATGTATTATTGACATAAGAAATGTTATTCCCAGTGGAAAAAGTTAGACAGACATAGTTAGATAAAAAAGACACATGACGGGGAGAGAGTCAATAGGTGGGCAGATGAATGAATGGATGCGGGGTAGTAGCTTTTTAATTCATAAAATATTTCTCAATTTTGGGAGTACCCTTAGCTGCTTTGTTTTGCTTTTTCTTTACTTTCTTAGTTATTATTTCATTTCTGAGGGTCAACATACATTGATATTTTCAGGGTCACATTTCATTATTGCTCTGTAGTGACTTGTATTTTAGATTGTCTCTTTTTGTTCCTGTTGCTCTCAGGTAAATAAGTTATTTATATTTTATTATACCACCTGGGTTAAATCCTAAAACCTAATTTTGCCCTTGGATGAGCACAATTGAAATTGCTATGGGTTTCACTGAGTTGGTGTGCCGAAGTAAATATATGTTTCATGTGTAACCACATCTAAGGATAGAATCTTCTTTTAAAAACTAAATATGAATATACGCTTGGAAAAGTTTCTGACATTAAGCTGGCTGGTGGTTTCAAGATAAGATAATGTATGTGAAATTACCTTGAAAAGGACAAAAAATAACATAGATATAATGTAACATTATTACCACTAAGGAGAAATGATAGATCATGAACAAATGTTTCTATAGCCTACATTTATTTACAGATAGTTTCTCTTTGTGCAAACAAAACTAAAGAAATCTGTAAATCACGTTCAATAAAACCTCCATGAGTACCAAATTTGGCAGGTTTACTTATTTACATTCTGCTCTTGCTAGGGACTGAAAATTTGTGTCCCCTCTCCCTGCCAATTCAGATGTTGAAACCCTAATCCCAAACTTGATGATATTTGGAGATGGAGGCGTTAGGAGGTAATTAGGCCATTGTAGGGGACCCTCATGATGGAACGCCAGACTTCCCTCTCTCAGTCACAAGAAGTCTACCATGATGGCTCCCTGACTTCAGATTTCTCTTATCCAGGACTTTTTTTTTTTTTTTTTTTTTTTTGAGGGTGGGGTGAGTAGCAGGGATTGAACTCAGGGGCACTCAACCACTGAGCCACATCCTCAGCCTTATTTTGTACTTTATTTAGAGACAGGGTTTCACTGAGTTGCTTAGTACCTCGCTGTTGCTGAGGCTGGCTTTGAACTTGTAATCCTCCGGCCTCAGCTTCTGGAGCTGCTGGGATTACAGGCGTGCACCACTGTACCTGGCTCATCACTAGGACTTTGAGAAATAAATGTCTGTTATTCAAGTCACCCAGTCTATGCTGATTTATAGAGACCTGGAGTATGATAGCTCTTAATGCATACATTTTTTAAATGTTCTGGATGAATCAAATTTTCTTAGATGTGATGTCATTGGTGGTAGTTGTGTGTGTGTGTGTGTGTGTGTGTGTGTGTGTGTGTGTGTTTGTCTAGATGAGGACCTGGTTGGGTTTGAAATAGGTATTATATATTAAAACAAAGATATCATCAGTAACTGCCTGAGCTGGTATCAGTTGTTCTCTTGATTCCAGGACCTTAGGTTCTTGAATAACTCCATCATATGGACTTCAACCTATGCAGCTCTGACACTTCTCTGACAGTGGCACTTTCTACCCATTCGTTGGTTCTACTCTTTTTGCCTGACTGCGATGGAACAGGTATTTTCTCCAGAAACTAGAACAGTGTTTTCACTGTGTTGGAAGGGACTTTCACATCCAAAAGAGTTCAGAGCCACGTAATAAATGTGTCAACAGAAGAAAAAAACAGATTCCCATGCAAACAGAGGGCAGGGTATCTAATGGTGACGGTGAGGATTTGGGAAGACAAAGGTCTAGAAGGTGAGGCAACTGAGCTACTTCAGCTGGTAAGTGGGAGGCCATTCTATGGGGCCAAAGGCACCTGCACACAGAAAAGGGACTGATTATGTCACAGCTTGACTCTTAATAATGTGGAGGAAGCATTGGAATATAGTGTGAAATGATCGTTTAAACTTTATCCACATTCAAACATTGGAAAGGAGATGAATGATTGCTATTGTTCATCACAATGACAGAATGAGTGAAGTGACTTAAAATGACATGCCAGCCTGCCTTCAGCGGGATCCTTGATGGCTAAAAGTTGGCAAGTGGCTCCCACCTCAGCAAGTGCTAAAGATGCGATGCGGTGAATCTTTGACGGAGGCCAGACACCAAGATGAATGCTTGGTGTCTGAGATAGCAGCAGGCGGGAACCTGGTCATGCTCAACCAGGGGAAGGATGTGGACAGAGTTTTCCTACAGAGTAGGAAGACTAAAACCACAAAAGAGCCAAGTACAGGATAAATCCAGATGAGAGTGTGTGTGTGTGTGTGTGTGTGTGTGTGTGTGTGTGTGTTACATGATTCGGAAGTGTGACAATTTACATAAAGCACACATTTTTTTTTTTTTTTTTTGTCCTAAAATGTTTCTCCCCTTCAATGTACACCAAGAGGACACTGCCTTCTGTGGAGACTCCACTGAGCACATCCTCCCGAACTTAGAGGTAAGAGAAGTTGCCCTTTTACCCAGAACATGTGAGATTTAAACATAATGGGGCCCCCAGAACTGCTTTCAGTACCTCGGGTCAAAGTCACTACTTTACCCACAATATGAGTGAAGGTCAGGAAAGCACGCATCAGGCAAAGGAAAATTGAAGGGGGAGACTCAGAGTGTGTCCTGTGACGTGGTGGGAGAGGGGGCTGGCAGCGGGGCAGGCCCCGGTAGTCAGCGGCTCACTGCACTGTGAGGGGCACTGTATGCCACGGAGAGAAACTAGACTGACCTGAGTTCAGATGAGAGCCCTGCCACCCACCAGGAACTCTGGCCAGTTCCCTGGCTCCTCTGAACTCTTCTCAAAATGGGCAAATATATTTTGAGAGTTTACAAGTCACATATATGGGACCTAGTATTGGCTTTTAAAAAATATCTAAAACTTACAAAGAAGCCCATTAAATGAGGATCACTGCATTTTGAAGTTTTGATCAAGCTCAGCTAACTTTCTGAATACACAAAAGATTTTGTTTTGGATAACAACGGCTTTCATGCAGGTTCATCATTTATCAAGCAGGCGTTTCGATGGTGATGGGAGTATGCATGGGAAGCACTTCATGCTTCTTGGTGGGGGCATTAAAATATATAATTTGAGTAAGATGATTTTGCTTATTAAGTTTGAATTAAACAAGCAGTACATGAGAAGAGATTCAAAGGATCCAGAAGCATGGAGGGCCAATGTGAGCACACTCAGGCACCACTCCCGGCTGCCACTTTGAGGGTGTGGCCTGTGTCCTCCACATTTGCCACATATCTACACACGTTTATGTCCATGTAGCAAACATGAATGGTTGCTGGTCATTTGGCTCATATTCAATGAAAATGAAATTGTATAGTGTTCTTCTTGCTTTGGCTGAAAGGTTGATTCAAAATGCTGTTTCCTGTGGAGAACATCCGTATGAGGATGAGGATGCTTTAGTTATTTTTGTAACATTTCCAGTTTGAAACTTTACTGTTAAAATTTTGAAAAGGAGTAGAGTGAGCTAATAGATTTTAATCATATACTCCTTACATTCTAACAGTTAAATGTGCATTAAAATCTCTTCTTTTTGATTTATTAACAATCAAAAGGGCACTTACTTAACAATAAAATAAAGAGCACTGTTTCTTTTTATGTCCTTTGTCTGGTTGTTCCCCCTCCCCCCAAATCAGAGTCAATTGCCCTTGCTTGTGAGAGGCGAGGAAGACAATCACCCTAATCTTATTTGATTCTGTGAATTTTTACAGTGAAGAAAAGCAATAGATTGAAAATTCCAAGTTGTATCAACCTCTGCACGGAAATCGCACTAGAGTTAGTTTTAAAATTGGTGCCTGCAGTATGTGGGGAAATTCCAGACGAGCTTAACATCTTGTTTTGGAAATGAGATCAGAGAGAGCAGCTGGTAAGCCAGGCAATGATTTGAAAAGCATATGGACCTGGTGGCCATCTATTCAGGTACCAGACACAACACACATCCCGAAGGAGTGTGATAGGTGAGATTACAGGGAGTGTGTTCACCTGAAGGTAAAGAATGCATATGTAGACTATTTCTCATTTCCAGAGTAAAGACAACATCACGATTCCAATATTAGCCACTGAGCAGCAGCACCCGCCCAAGTGTCATTAGCCAAGGCCAGTTCTCTTGACATGAAACCCTAGAAATTGTATTGTATAAGGTCAGGGGTCAATTATCTAGAGACATGTACTTGTGACTAGTTATTTTTCTTTTATTACAGTGCCCCAATTAGACAATCACCAGAGCCAGCTGCCAGTTTTAAATATAGCATAAAGTTTGAAAGTACAGTGACCAAGCCCATTCCATAGACAATGGAGGGTTCGAACTTAGATCATTCACCTGAGATAAAAATTAATGACAGGAGACTTGGAAGACTCCAGGAGAACGTATATGCCATTTTTGATGATAACAGGCCTTAGAATTATTCCTTTGTATGGATAGAACTTACTTTCTGGAGGTAGTCTTAGTTAAAAACTGGTCTTAAATTTTCTTTCTTTCTTTCTTTTTTTTTTTTTTTTTATTACACACCCTAACTTAAATACACACACACCACTATAGGACAGGTCCCCAGATGACGTTGGTGAGCCAGTTCTTCCCTAATGTGCTTGCGGTCGGTTCTCAGGATAATGATAGAGTCTGTTGGGCATGCAGTATGCCAGGATATGGAGAAACAGGCTGGAGCAGATTGGGTTCTGTCCCCCACTTCTTAGAACTGGGTTTCCTGAAGTAATGGAGCTAGCAATTCCAGGCCATGGCAGTGTGTGCTTTTAGGGTCCCTCAGCTGAGGCGGAACACAGGTGGCCATGTACAGATAAGACTCCATCTGCCTGGGGAGCTTTCTTGAGCCTTGGGGAACTGGCTTACCAAGAATCTTAAGCTTCTGCTGTCCCTGGCTGCCAACCTGCATAACACTGTGGCCATGCTGAAGACATTGAAAAACTATGCTAAATAACATAAATACCATAACTATCCATAAACAAGAATGGAATTTTGTACAAATGAGTGTTTTAATATTTTTCTTACCGTTTTTCTTGCCTGTATCTTATTGTATATACATATATTTTATATATACCACTTGGGAAAAAAGAGAAGTTAAGTCTGGGGGTGAAAGACTTGGCTGATAATGTCACCTGGTTCATTATAAATTTTGCCAACGTCACTTTTGAATTAAGAAGGAAACTCCCTGGCTCTGACTCTTCACTGAATCAGGAGATAACCAATAGCTGGGGCATTGTATCCACAGAGCAGAGACCAGGAGGGAACAATCAGAAAGAGGACTACACCGGATGTTTGTGTCCTGGATTCTAATCCTAGCTCTGCCACTGACTAGTCGTCTGATTTCAGTGAGAGAGTTCTTCTCCCCAAATCCTCATTTACTTACCAATCACTGGGCTATTTCTAGAAAGAGCCTAAGATCCCTTCTGCCTACAGTTTTCATCAGCAGGCATGATTGAAAATTTCTTTTGGCTATTTTCACCAAATATATTATAGGAGGGAAAGACTTCAATGAATGTCAACCAAACCCCAAGCACCCTAAAGCCTAGGAGGAAGGGGACCACAGAGACTGCTTTCCCTTCAACTTTATGTTCAGGCAGGTGTGCTTAAACAAACTCCTGTGAGGGACATGTAGAGCTAAGTATGCTGTCACAAACCTAAGTGACAAGCACAAAGTAAATCAAGCAACAACAGCAAGGTGCAGAAATGTGAGCACATCCTGTGGGCCATGGATGTTCCTAAAACCGCCTGCTCCTCAGGTCTTACTCATCAATAGTGTCCCCTACAGCCATCAGCCCACCATTAAAACCATCTGGCGTTCAAGAAGAGCCTGCACTTAACTTACAATTAAGTTCTTCACCCAACAAAGGAAGGTCATACAAAATGAACTGAACTCAGCCCTGATTCACAACTTTTATGTGCTTCTTGATCTGAATGCAAGCTGAAAATCGGAGGAAAACAATGTAGAATCAGACTTTCTGCAAAATGAAATTGTGAACTGTCAGCTCATCTCAACCTCCACGCCACCATCTTATACTTCCTCTTGGACTGGTGTAATGAACGGGAAGCAATGGCTAAATATTACATATTCCATCTCGGGTTTGTAGAGCAATGACCTTTAGAAACTAAATGTTAAGTTACATGTTGGGAACAATAAGGTTTGATTTAATAATAAAGAAGTAGAGAAATCCATGCTGTGAGATATAAAATATTATGACATAATGGAGAAGATGGATTTGATTTCTAAGAAAAATAAGGATTACAAAGAAAATCGGGACCCTTAGCTAAATAAATAATTTATTTCTATTTTAAATTGGTTGCTTTGATCATAAGATTTTATCAATCTCTGTTTCACTTTAAGTGCAGAGATTAAAGCCTCTCATTGATGTTCTTTTGTTCAATCATTTATTTTCTTTGGGGGCTCAAGAACTCCCGATGATTTTGTTTTTTCTGTGACACTGGATTCTTTTTTGCTTCCATGCTGGAAGCCAAAAGATTAATCCTTTGGAATCTCAATGAATCACCTAATTAGTAACTTACTAAAAATGAAATAAGTTAATTATGTGTAATTTCTTCATAAAGATCAGATGACAGGCAAATCACTTTCCTAAGGCTAATCTCTTCATTTGTGGCGTAAATGAGAAAAACAGAAATCAAATAAAGTTTTTACTAGTGCTGATGGCACCACAACAAAATAATAGATTTCTAGGTTATTCTGTTAGAATCATTAGCTCAGCATGAGTCCTTCTTGTACGTTAGTAAATTAAGACAGCATCCTACCCTAGAACCAGAATTGATGAGCATACTCACAAGCCAATCTCTGAAACGCATGCTCCCACTAAAGCCGAGTAAATCCCACTAATATAAACTAAGGATCTACTGAGCACAAGGTAGTGTACATTCTTACCTCAACACTCATTCTGTAAGCTTGGTAAGTTGCTGAAGTTCTCTGAACTTCAATGTTCTCATCGTAGAAGAGTAATAATAACCTGAAGCATTCTTTCTCATTTCTGTGAAAAGGAGTATTTGGAATAACCAGTATTTAAGGATGTTGATAGGCACGCTTGTGGGTGCTCCCCTCCCGTCCAGTCAGCACAGGTGAAGCAGACATGCATGGCAGGCGTGCTTACAACACATGTCTCTGTTATTGTTGTTGCTTACTATTCTTTGGTTACAGAGTTAAAAATAAGTTGGATGATGGCCTGTGAATATGATGGCTCAGTAATAAAGCATCAATATCATTTTTTAAATGAAGACATTTTTGTAGGAACCACAGTTAGGGAATTCACCAACATGGCCCCATGGGGCCTTCACTCAGCTTTGACTTACATAGAACCACCGAGTCTCAGACCCAAGCCAGCCTTCATGTGAGGGGCCTAGATCTGCCTCTGCTGTCTCAGGTCCACATCCCTAGACAGATGACTTCAGAAGCAAGTATTATTATCTGTGCTTACAGTTACATCTGTACTGTAGTCACTCTTCTGCTAGTCACTGCTCTGCCAACATTCTACCATTTTCTAGTTGCTAAAAATCAGCCAATATTTCTTTTAATTATGGGATTACTTACCCAGATTAGTAAGTGACTATTTGCACTCAGGTCTCTACTAATAGAGACTCAGTTAAACATATTAACAATTTATTTTGAAAAAATTTAAAAATTAAGAAAGCCTCCCAATATGATTATTTCTAACTCAGTTATAATTACTAGGTAATTTATACAAAGTGAGTAAGTAAAATATTTCAAAAAAATTAGTAAGACTTCCTGTCACTTTCAACAGTAGTTTGGGTCTTTTAATTCAGAAAATCGTTGGACAGAACCCTTTTGCTGTAGACATCTTGCAAGCAAATTCAGAATGCTTAATCTCTTACATTTTGTGTCATTTTGCTTAATTTAATTTGATTCTATGTATACTGAAGATATTTTGTGAGTTTTTGTGCTTCTTTATTATGACTTAAGTGTCTGATTTTGCTTTATCACAACAAAAATAAATATAAAATGTGAATGAAGATATTAAGTAAAACTATATATATAAACTATATATATGTGTGTGTGTGTGTGTGTGTGTGTATCACAAAACATCTCACACTTGCTTTTCCATTCTTTCGGAGTTGCCCAGGTCACCTGATTCCTCTGTAGTTGATCTTACATGTTAATGTCAGTCTAATCTTTTGACAGTGATTTCCTCCTGGCATGCACCCTTCACACAAATGAAGTGACTCACCATGTTGATCGTGTGATAGTGTGGCCTTTCAATGGACGTTCTCCCTGGTCACCAACACCCCTTCTTGTTTCTCTACAGCCAGAACTTTATGGCTTGCAAGAACTCCCATCTACGCATTGGCCCTGCTGCCCGTCGCCCCCCAGCTGCTGTTTTACTTCCTTGATCAGTTTCCCGATGTGAAAGGTGCACTATGGCCTCAAGGTGTCCATAAGAGTTTAATAAGTCTGGGGAACTGTGTCACTGGCCCTTTTGAATATTAAAAGTTCTGAGGAGTCCTGGGTGCTTTTAAGCCTCATTTCTCAAATCTCCCTGTCCATGGAAATCTGATTGAGAAAAACCCGCCAAAACTCATACATAAATGAAAACTTGCATCAATCGTCATTGTACGAGGACTGTTTAGACCTCTTTTAACCTTTGTCCTGTCCTGTCCAGGAGGCTGTGCTGACAGGTTTCCCCCCACACACAGCTCCTGACCCTCGTCCACGAATGGAGGCGAAGGTCACCCGAACGTTACATTTTAGCAGCCTTTGTACCCTGCAGACACAAATGAAGCTTGAGGCAAATACATTTTTCTCCTTTCTTGGTGAGTTTCCATGTTAACTATCACCCAAACCACATTTCACAGCAGACCTTAGTAAGGAGCTCTCCCAAACACGCCAACCTCAGGAGCCCAGCCAAGCCAGCTGATGCAGGGGGATGACCTGGGACAAGGAGGCCACTGACCAGCTAGCTCTTCTGAGGGAGGATGTTCTTGGAAAAATGTCAAGGAGATCTAAGCTACTGAATAAAGGAAAACAATCCCCAATACTAAGGAAGAACCACAGGTCCAGGGTGAGGTCTGAAGCTTAGAGAGGCCTAGCATGGAGGCCTCATGGAGCCAGGCTGCTGCCCTCTGCACCTCCTCCTGGGTAGCAGGGGCCACCTGCTCACACCCAGATGTGAGGTCAGGATTTGCAATCCCAGATTAGGGACACACAAGCAGCTGCTAACAAAGGCTGGGAGCTCTCCTTCTGGTGGAGTAGCTTCAGAGACCATTTTTACTATTATTGCATAAAAATAGACATTTTTAAAATCCTGCAGTTCACTTGACTTCATGTTAAAAAGCTCACATTGATGGATATCCGTGGTGATGGTGGAAGGTGCAATGGGATAGATAAACATACCTCACCCTTCCTTACTCTCTGTCCTCTCCTGACCGGTACATTTGGGTGAGGAAGTTGCTAGTCCATCTCATGGCAAAATCAGCCGGACAATGGTCATCAGAAAGCATACCTTTTCCCTCAGCCCATTCCTCATTTATTTCCCCTCATGTTTAGAGGGTGGACAGAAGCAGAGGCAGATGAGCCATGGTGCCCTTATTTTGTAGGAACAACACAGTCCCTCACCTTGCCTCTGTCACTGTATCTATTTAATTCAGGGTCAAAACTACCTCCTGAATAAAAAACTAGTGAAACTTAGAGTGCAACTTCCCACCTGGCTGTTGGATGTTCTGCCAGAGGTCTTGCTGAAAGTCAAGTCAACATGGTGCCCTCTACCCTCCTCATGCGGCTTGCCCTGAGAGCGCTGAGGGAGTCAGTGCACCCCGCCGGCCAGCCCTCTACTGCAGCAGTTTTCCAATGGTGACATTCACTTGTCACTGAGAGTCACTTGGTCTTATTTTTAGTCCTATAAAAAATACTTTAGGAATGTTTTGTTCTTAGGTGAAACTCTTGATCACTTCATTAATTACTAAGTGCTGATAATCAGTTTGATAATCAATACTGCAACCAGTACATTCATTTTTCTTTGTGTGTGTGTGTAAAAAAAAGTCTCTAAATATATATATATTTATTTTTCCTAAGTTCCATCTTATTCTGGAACACTAACAATCAGATGTTTTTCTTACAGTTGATTCTCCCAGGACCCTCTGCTTTCTGAATAATTCCTGCTAAGGTGTCAAAGGCTAAAAATGGCTGGAAGTGCTGACCTTCCTGGGGGGTCTTTCCTAGTTTGCCTTTTCAAGACAGCTTTTAATTCCTCACCCCTAGAGAGGGCACCACGTGAGAACTTCAAGTCTTCCTTCTTACTGAGACGATAAGGAAAGGGCTTTGGAGGGGAACTGCCTTCATTAAAGCCCCACTACTCACAGAACAGACATTTTAAAGTTTGTAGCTATCATAAGTCACTTGACCCTGTAAACAACACAAAGAAAAGTCAATAGCTGGAAATGTCATCCATATTCATCACTATGGACTTCAGACAGCCACTAAATGAAGGCAGGCCTACTTCCCTTTGTCTTGAGAGGTTTCCAGAGTGGAGCTAATCTGATTTTTCAGCTCTTCTTTCCCAATCTGAGCTACTGAGTTTGATAAATTTTCAATGTAAGAATGTTTTGTGGGTCATTTAAAGCACTGATTACAATGTAACCTGGAGGAATTAAGAAAACACCAGCTAAATGCAGACATTCTAATGAGCAACATCACAAACTGGGTCCCAACATAGCATGAGCAGTCAGAGTAGGGATCAAGTCCTGACTTTGGCTCTGGGGAGCCAAGTGTCCTTGGGCAGGCCACTTAACTTGAGGCTGCTCATGGCAGCATGGTAATGGCTACCTGAGGGTGCAGTCATGAGGATGAGTATGGAGAGCCGAGAGTGGGTGCTCAGCACAGTTCCTAGCACACAGTGAAGAGCACTGCCTACCCCTGTATGATATTAAGGAGAAAAATGTGACAAAATTCTTTGCAAGAGTTTTAGTGTCTTAGGTTCCTAAAGATTTCCACAGTTTGTCTCATCAAAAAAGAAAAAAAAAAGCCATTATTTCTACTGGAATCTAGATGCATGAGTCCGTATGCTCACTCATTCACTTTGTTCTTTCTGTCTGTTATTGATGCATAATTCACCCCGTATTAAGCACATAGGATATTAGAAGTTGGGAATCAGTAGTAAGACAATGAATATTGTCCCTGCACTCAAAGAACTTCGTCTAATGGTCATTTTTCCAAAAAGGAAAGGAACTAAGAGGTGACAAGAGTCATTTACTTCAACATATCTCAGTGGTCCATAAAAGAAAATCAGTTCCGTCACTTTACAACCATTAGGGTGTTATCATAGAAAAAACCAATCAACCAAACCAACCTACCCCCATCGAAAGTAAAAGCCCCTGGAAGTGAGGACGTGAAGAAATTTGAACCCAATGCTGGTAGGAAGGTAAAATAGTACAGGTGCCATGGGAAATGGTGGGATGGTCCTTCAAAAAACCAAAATGGAATTCCCATGTGATCCAGAAGTTCCACTTTCGAGTGGACATGAAAAGATCTAAAATCAAGATCTCAAATATATATCTGAATGCCATTTTTACATGCATTATTCACAACATCCCAAAGGCAGAATCACCCAAATATCCATCAATAGAGAAATATAAAATAAATGTGATATACACAGATGATGAAATATTATTCAGCCATAAAAAAGGAATGGGATTCTCATACATGCCAAACATGGATAAATCTTAATGACAAGATGACAAATGGAATAAGCAGGACACAGAGGGACCAAAAAAAAATCTATTATTCTACTTATGCAAATTATGTAGAGTAGTAATACTAGAGAAAGTAGAAAGGGAGCTAGCACAAGCTGGGAATGGGGCAACAGGAGGTTTGTGTTTGATCACAGTGCTTTCACTTGGGATGATTAAAACACCTGAGGATCAACAGTGGTGACGGTTACAAACAATAAGACATGTGCACCATTGCCACTCAATTTAAAAATAGTTAAAAGGGTAAGTTTTATTCAATGTATTTTTGACCAAAATAAAAGAAATGATACATTCTATGAATTCAACAGCTAATAGGAAGTCTTCACTGGAGTAATTTTTTCACATTATTATTTAGGGAACCTTAGCTGTCATTAGATTGGCTGAAATATACCTAATATTGAGACAGCCGCAGCGGAGGACGTGCCTTGTCTTGAAGTGATTTTTTAAGTGCGGTAAGCCATTTGCATGTCTTCTCTCATTCTAGGAAAGCCTATTCCTGCATCTCTCCAGAGACACCAGGGGATCATGGTGGCCACACAAGGCTAGATGTGACAGAGGGATGCAGGACATCCAGAAATATCAAATAAAGATCACACACTTCCATAAGTGGATCAAGTTTCATAATATTTAAGTGCCATTACTTCATTTCTCCAAAATCATACTGAATTACAGATGTTGTAAGAACATTGGAGGCTGCCCCCTACCCTTTACAGCATCATCTACAGGTGTGCACAGAATCTAACAAAGCCCTCCCCTGCTTGGGATTTCGCTATTTCCAACAAGATACTGCTGAGGCATGTCTTTGTTTACCTTCTTCAATGACAGAGAAAATTAACAGTCTGCTTTTAAATTCAGCTTTTTTTGTTTAATATGAAATAAGTCATTTAAAAGATTTTTGTCTTGCAAAACAAATGATAAGACAGAAAATGTACCTCTCCAAGAAACCATACGAGCTGAAAACACAGAAAAACATTTTAGATTTAGTGAAATTCATATGAGGAAATACTAGAGATATTTAAGAAAAGCAGTCTGTGCTTCTAAATTTCTCAAGTACGCCTTCAACCTTAAACCTGATGTCAAGGGAAAAAAAATCACATCTTCCGAAAAATTGCACTTTAGTACTTGAGTTGGAGAAAAAATCCAAGGCTGAATGTATCTCACGTGTGATTAGGTGTGGACTATCTTATACTTCCTTCGTAACATGATTGCAAATAAAATGAAAAAAATATTTAAACCTCTTTCTCTCTCCCACACATACTGCTGCCTTCTAGAATACAACAATGACAACATTTCTAAGAGTCATTTTTAAGATGTGGCTTGTTTCTTTTATTATTTCCTCAAGCCCACATTTACTGTGCATGTGCACCTGGCCTGCCTAGGCTCTGTGATATGTGACTCCATGCTGACATGAACACATCCAGGCTAGTTCCTGTTCTGAACCACATTAGGGCCAATCAGTCCACCTGACACAGCTCACTTCTCACGGAAAGCATCCCAGGACAAAAAATACCTTTCCTCCCTTCATTCTCTTACTTTTCCTAGCCCCTTAACTTCTGGTTTCCTAGAGTAGATAGTCATGATCCCATTTCTGATTTTCCTTTTATGTTCACCATATGGAAACTAAATAATGTATGGTCATTTACCTTCTGAGCTAAAGAAGATCTTTGCTAACAACCAACATTAATTTTAAAAGAGTCTAGTGTTTTGGGAAATGGTTAAATAATTTTTCCCTCTTAAACTGAACTTATTGGATTAGGCATTTGGGGAGAATAAAAATATGATTGGGAGTGATGGAAAGATATAAATTCGTGATTAGGTGATATTCTATCACTTTTTCAAAACTATTTAACTTTGCTACGCTAAATTATTTGTTGCAAAAAGCTTTAGGCTAGGTGATAGATAATTGAAAACTTGAAAAAGGAATGAATCCACTTAAATGAATTCCCAAAACTCAATATCCTTAGGTTAAACAACCATAGACAGATTTTCAAAATTTGCCCAAGGAGCCGATAAATATTGAATGCTACTTTATTAAGGGAAATCGGGCACACAGACTATAATCAAACGCCAAGGTAACATCAACTGCTTAATATTAGATACAGGAGTCTTTACAAGACTGCTAATTGTCTTCAGTGTTTACTTTCCTTCTCTTATATAGGTCCAGATGCCTCCCTGGGTACTGGGCTACTCAGTCTCCCTTTGAGCTGGGTGTAGCCATACAACTAACTTCAGCCAATGACATGCTTCTGCCTAAGTGCTACACTTTCCGGAAGTGGCCTAGAAGGGAGAGGGCCAGACCCCCTCTTCTGCTGCTGGTCTCCTCCTTGGAATTTGGATATCTGGAGTTTTATAAAGGGAAGAGTGAATGCTGACGGTAGTAAAGGAGAGAGGTGGAAAGAGCACAGCTTTCTGGCTCAATGGAGCAATAAAACAGCTCCGAGGATCTACTGTCTATATTCTTTGCATAAAGAATTGATTTCTGTCATTCAGAACTGAACCTGCTTCATACTAATAGCACATTTTACCGTACTTTAAAAAATAGGGTGCTGTTGTGTGACAAACCTAAAAAGTTTATAGCGATGACCACTCTACGCACGAGGTCATGAAGATGTGGGTACCCAGGCTTGGAAAGCTGAGGACTTGGTTACTCTATAGCAAAATCAGGGGTCAAGTCACCCACTGTTACTTTTTTGGTAGGGATAGCCACGTGCCAACTGAAACTTTTACTGTTAGAACTCTTAGGGAACATTTAGAAGCTGACGTGCAAAGGATCATTCTTGCTGTGTTCAGCAAAGTCTCTCAGGGTAGAACTAGTCAGCGTGCAGGCCAAGATGAAAGTAGAACTTTGAACATGGAAGGTGCTGTCTGCTTACAATGGCAACCCCCCATTCAGGAGTTTGAACAGGTTTAACATTTTAAAAAAAAAAATGCACTTTAAATGTAATGGCTGCCATGAGGTTAACATGGAGAAGAGTAAGACTGTGGCCTCAAGACCTCTCCTACCACCTGCAGATAACATCTCTTGTCTACCAGATATCAGGAGGCTCCTGTGGCAACGATCAGATTAAGGATGTCCCTTTTTCAGGGGCTCATTAAGTTGAAAGGTGAGGAGAAGACAAGAGGAAATCAGCACGTGTCATGAAGGGGATGGACCTGGCTCACCTCCTGGAGAACTGGTAGAACACAGAGGTGAGACGAATAAACAGTCACCACACTTCAAGGGACATCCAGAACAGACATGCAGATGTGACCACGTGCACCTAGAACTGCCTAAAAACCAGACGAAATAAAAAACAGATGACTACAACAATTTTGAGGAAATTATGTGGGCAAGGATGCCACAAATATGGCCTGCAAAGATTTATGGATGTTCCATGACAAAGGCAACACCTAGGAACCTGAATCAGTAATTGCAGGAGTCAGCTATGAAACATGCAGCCCACAGTACGGGGACATACTACCCGTCTCAGACATGGTCACATAGCACAATGGACCAGGAAACAGCTATTGGAGAGTAAAACGAAGTTGTTCTTTGCTATTGCTTCCTAGAAAATTACTATGGACCAGTGATTCTGTGTGTGTCTCGTACCTTTATTTTTTCAAAAGAGTGTGCATTGCCATAATGATCAAATTAGCTTACATATCACTGGACCACAAGGAATCACATCTTACATAGACGTCTACACATCAGCCAGAAGTGAATTAAGTTGAAGGAAGTTAGATTTTTGGGTTTGCCTCTTTGAAGAAGAATATTCTACATATGGAAAGAAGGGTAAAAATGGCTATTTACAATTATCAATATTTCCACAATCAACTGAAAATATCGTTATTCTTCACCATCTATTTAAATGGTAGTAAAATTCCTTCCTTTCAGTTGGGTACTTGTATTTCTAGAAGAACTGCATTACCCAATAACCACTTTGGCAACTAGGTGTAGCCATGTAACCCAGTGCTGGTCAGCTGGATGTATGTAGTAGGATCTTTAGCATGTTCCAGAAACTACTCTGAAGGAGAGGAGTTCTGTATGCTTTTTATTTTCTTGCTTTCTCTCTCTCTTTCTTTTTAATATTTGGAAAGTGAAGGTAATGACTGAAGTTTAAGAAGCCACCTTGAACCATGAGTTACATGTAACGTGCTAAATATGGAAGAGAAATGAAATAGACTGGGACCTGTCCAGTTAGTTTGCAGGCTAGCTGTCCACCACTTGCTTTTGGAAATAAAACTTTTTTGGAACACAACCACATCACTTGTGGCTGTTTTGATGGCTGCTTTTTCCATGAAAGCAGAGTTGAGAAGATGTAATGGAGATCACATGACCCCCAAGCCCTCTATGACCCTTTGCCAAAAAATTTCAGTGATTCCCAAACAACTTCTTTTTTTTCTTAAAAAACCTTTACATTAAAGTGTTCATTCCTAGGTGGGCACAAACCTGGTGATGCCTGATGGAAAAATCATGTTTTCTGGTATTGTAAAATGTCACACCAGCCCTTCTACCATGTTTAAATCATTATTTAATTTCTATCATGTACAGCCAGACATTAACCTCATACATTTGAGTTTCTATTTTTCCTATCTTCAAAAATAATACTCTTACTGATATGGTATTGTCAATATAGGAGTTCTAAAATGAATATTACTCATATGTAAGTAATTACAAGGAAAAAAAGAGCGATAATATATTTAAGTGATGTTTACCATTGTATTTGACATATCCCAGAAATAAACTTTCCCAATTTTATATTATAAATGTATATATGTAAAATATTTTTAAATAAAGAAGTATAATTGGCTGAAAATGTTGATATTCTTGATGTAGTAAAAGGTCTCCTTTTATTAAACCCAGTTTAGGGACATTGTGTTTAGGGACACCTATGCCAGAATGCAAAATCTGTCAATCAATAAGGAGAAAAAACTTTTGTTACATAAATCTGCAAAATCTGTCAATCAATAAGGAGAAAAAACTTTTGTTACATAAATAACAACTCTGAATGACAAAAATTTGACATAAGTAGTATATTAAAAGATTTTCTGACATTTCAAGAAGCTAGGAGAAAGACTTTTAAAAGTTTTTTATGGGTATTTAAAAAAATATTCCTAACAAATTTCCTTATTCCTTCTCATTCACTCATCTAATTCCTAGTTTGCTACCATGTGAGGCTCTTCTCTATTTTAAATTGAAAAAATAAATGCAAAAACATGTTATTCTAAAGCAAACATTTCCCCTTCTGTTTTGAAAATAACTTAAATTTTTATGTAAACAATTTTCAAGTATTTCTCACATATTTTTTTCTAGGACTGAAAAAACGTGTCTGTCCTCACTGGTTTTTACATGTTATACTTGATTACTATAGAAAATCCTAACAAAAAAATTTTAAAAATTAAACACAGAGAGCTAGGAGTTGCCAAAATTCTACTTCTCTTCTGTTAGAGCTGGAGGGGTGGGTGGGGACAGGGGGAGGTAAGCAAAGGAAATGGAGAAAGCAGAAGGTAAGAAGGGGCCGAGCTGGCCAAAGAGAGCAGTGTGTGGGCTCTTGCGGGTGTAGAGACAGGTAGACGGACATTGAATAGGCAATCCCCCAATTCCTACATATCTTTGTGATTTGTTACGTGAACTCTGAGTGAAAGAAGCCCCATCTGTGCAAGCTCAAAATTAAAGAATCTGACTTCAGCCTGGGGCTGGGTCTAGGGGAAGACTTCCAGGAAGAAGCTGTGATTAGGTTGAGATTTGAGATGGAAGTTCAGCTGCTTCTCAACTTACATGGGGTTGATGTTCCAATAAGTCCACCCTGAGTTGATGATACAAGGCAAAGATGTGTTCAGTAAGTCTGACCCACTGACGCTCCACTTGGCCACACAGTACCCTGTGGAGTACTGGTCAGTCACCCTCCTCACCTCCTGGCTGACTGGGAATGCTGCTTGTTGAAGGCTCTGCATCCAGAGTATCACAGCACCTGTCTCTGGCCCATAGAGGATCAAATGTCTAAATTTGAGGCGAGGTATCTCCTGAACATGCATCACTTCTGCACCATCACAAAGTCACAAGCTCATGAGTTGAACCTAACATCTGGAGTCGGGAACCACCTGTACTTGTCCTGTGATAAAGAATATTCAAGACAGAAGAAACAGAATGTGGAAAGTCCCCAACAGCAGGATCATGGTGCTGGAGCAGGAAGCAGGTGAAGGGTGGGAGTGGACCGTGTGTGTAATGCAGAAAGCAGCCAGGCTGCGCAGGAGCACTGTAACCCAGGTTTTAAATGTGCATGGTCATCACCAGAGCCACAGGAGGTCCCTGAGGGTTTGACAAAGTCTGCATGAGAACTGACTGAACAGGGACCAGAACGGGCTGCCATCCTCAGAGCATCCTGCAGGGAACCATTAAGTGGTCCCAGAGAAAACCTGGTCTACACTGGAGGCAGTCGAACAAGGGATAGGGAAGTGGGTTCTAAACTACTTAGGAGCCTGTTGCAGTCAGTTCCCTTGCCTCTGTGACCAAACATCTGACAAGAACAATTTTAGAGGAGTGAAAGTTTATTTGACTCACAGTTCCAGAGGCCTCAGTCCACAGACAGCAGATTCCATTGCTCTGAGACCCAGGGAAGGCAGAGCATCATGGTGGAAGTGTGTGGAGGAGGAAAGCAGCTCAGGACATGGCACCAGGAAGCAGAGAGACAAGGCTCTGCTCGCCAGGAACAAAACACATGCCCCAAAGCCACGTCCTCAATAACCAATTTCCTCCAGCCACATTCTACCTGCCTTTGTGACCATCCAGTTAATCCATTCAAGTGGAAGAACACACTGAGTAGGTCGAAGCTGTCATAACCCAATCGCCTCATCTCTTAACTTTCTTGTATTGCCTCACACATAGCTTTTGGGGAACCCCTCATCTAAACCACAATATAGCTGAACGCTCATGGGGGGTTGATCATTTCAGTAGTTATATGCATAGGGTTGGGAAGGATTGGCTATGCTGCATGGAGTTCAAACTGCTGAGACTAAAGCCGTTCAGGACCTCAATGGAGGGTAAGGGTGCATTCACTGATGGGGAGACGTCAGTCAGAGTTAGGAGAAAGAAATATTCACCTTTTACTGCACGAAAATATTTTACCTTCATTTAAGTGAAACCAGGTCATTAGCATTTTCTCATATCATCTAATATTTTTTGCAACCATCGCTTTGGAGGACTGCATAAGGCTCCATTCCACAGACTTGACACGGTATCTTTATATTTCTATTATTACTCATTCAGGTGTTCCTAATTGTTGATGGTTATGGAGTTGCAAGAAGCAATCTTGGATCTAACCACTTTATTCTATGGTCACCCCATCACAGCCATAATTTACATTCCTTCAAATGAATGTGAATCAAAATCCATAGAACTGTGCATTTTGCTATACATACTTAAATCTAAATAAACTTGACTTATGAAAGTGACAGAGTGCCAGCCTTCCTGTATCCTCAGTCAGAAACTAGCTATCCAGATCAAATCTTGTCAATTTCACCAACTCTCTTATATTGCTATGTCGTTTAGAAGTAGTTTTTGCTTTGCTGATCTTCCAACGTTATTTCTAACCTGCCACTTGATGCGGTTGACCTCACACCATTGCCTAGTGTTCTATTATTTTCTAAGACTATCTTTTTCTCTCTTCTAATCCTTACCAACAAATCTGTTTTCTTCCTGCCTTCTGATCCCCAAATCATTGCTTACATCGATGTTTCTCCAAGAGGGAGGCAAAATGACAGGCACTGAGATCACTCCCAGCTATGTACTAAAGAGAAAGAAGAGCACTTGTGCCTGCAAAACTTTGCACATGGATATTCATCCCAGCACATCAGCTCAAAGTGGAAATGCCCAAAGGACCCTCGATTGGGACTGGATAAACAAAATGTCACCCAGCTATGTCACTGAATATTATTTGCAATAAAGGGGAAGAGTTTTGGCTAATGAACTGAATTAACTACAATTGATAATCTTTGAAAATATTATGTGGAAAGTAAGAAGCCAGTCATAAATGATAACCTATTTTGTAATATCATTTATTTAAAATGTCCAGAATAGATGAATCTATAGAGACAGGAAGCAGAATAGTGGGGTCCTGGGACTGGGAAAATTCAGAGTGGCTCCTAATGGGATTGAGGGATCTATTGGGGGGGGTGTGAGAAAATGAGTTAAAGGGGGTTGTGGTGATTACAACAAAACCCTCGGCATATACTAACAACCACTGAATTGAACAACTTAAGTGGTGAATTCCATGGTATGTGAATTCCATGTCAATATCGTGGTTAAAAAATGACAAAAGAAATCATCTGGATGACTTCTTAAGTGCAGATTTCTGGGCCCTACTTCTGGCATAACGAATAAAATTTTAGCTAAGGACAAAACCAAGGCTATTTTTTCAAGCACCCTAGAAAATTCTTATGCATATTAAAGCAAGAGAGCTTGCTCTAAACATGAATGATCTGAGCCAATACAGAACACCTCCCTCCACCTGCTGGTCTTTGAGCTTCCTACTAGCCTTGCGAGTCGCAGAACCACTTCTCTTTATCCTAAGCTTCCGCCTGGCTCACTGCTGCTTCCCTCAGCTGGAGAGATCCCTTGCACCCTCAAGCTTGCCTGGAAACTCTCCTCCTTTTGATCTTTCAACAAACACTTTTCCCACCTATGCCATTAACTGAGTATTTTCCAGGAGCCAACCTCCCCATTTACACATAGTTTTCTGCCCTTCAAATAATCTTTTCTTTGAAAGATCAAATCTAAAACCCCCCATACATAGTGAATTCTAGACTCACATCAGTTAGTTTGTTCAATAGCCCACAGAAAATAGGAACAATTTTGAAGGTATTACAAGATTTTGTTTTATCAGCGCCTTCCTGAGGCATCTAGCTTCTCCTGCTAGTAACGCCGCACGGTCCACCGTCGGCAGGGAACATCTGTATTAAAATTTCAATTTGCGCACTGTTTGATCTAATCACGTCCTGTGAAAATGCTAGTGATCTTTATTCCCAACCTTGGGCCAATGTAAAATGAGAGGTAGCGATTTTTTGTTGTTGTTATACATTAGGTTCACTGAAAAAAAAAATGTTCTGTAGTATTTTGGACACTAACTACACGTGTACCTGCAAGGAAGAAGATCAGAAGTCCAGATACGGGACAGATTGAGAGATTTTTTTTTCTTTGATGGGGAATATATTTAAGAAAACATGACTTTAGGACCAGCCTGTGAGGAAGGCTGACTTGAATGCTACTAGGAGGGTGTTTGGCTAAACTCCCACACCTCACAGCTTCCCATGTCTAGAAGCACCCACAATTTCACCAATAGAGGTTCAGGAATTTTAGGGTCATGAAGGCCAAAAAAATCTCACAGAACTCCCTATTCCTATAGGATTCCTTTGGGGGATAGACGATGATGATTCTTAATCACTTGAGGTAGAGCTAGTTGTTGAGGTTAAGTGGGGCCTCCGTGTAGAAAGAGAAATTTGGGGGACAAAAATGGGGGAGTTTAACACAGACTCTATTTGATTTCTTCATGAGTGAACCAGATCAGAAAAAAAAATAGCTTATTTTTAAGTTGGATCTTCTTTAAAAACAACAACAACAAAAAGCCACATAAACAAGAAGAACTTACTTGCTAGTTCAAAGACAGAGGTTGACATATAAATAATGGACTTCCTGGAGGAAGACTAAGACAGGCTACAGAACAAGTAGATCAAACTTGTCATCCCAGTTACAGGCATCAGAGTCCGTTTTGGTTTGCTTCCGTACACCTAGAAATACTGTTATTTGAATGTTTAGTAACTGAAAAAAAATTAGTACCTAAATTCATCTCCTGTTCTTGTTTGGTCAGAGAGACTTAGAAACACAAACACAAATACTACCTTCCTTGGAAAAAGCCCCAACCCACACACTTCTCTCTGGTTGGTATGGAAGAAATCTAAGACTGTCTTTTGGTTTTCTGGTTTTTGTTGCATTAACAAATGCTCTGCAGTAGCTAAGGAGGGCTGCTGGCCACATCTCTCTCCTTGCCTGAGGGTCAGACTGGGCTCATCTGCCACGGAGAGTCCATACCATGTAGCAGGGTGCCCAGTGGCAATAGTATTTGATTTACATACCATCAGGGTTACTTCTGTTTTTCCCACAATCAGAATGTTATGCTCTTTTAGGCTAGTGATTTTCAAGGAGCTAAATGATGGAAGGAGAAAAGAGAAGAGGCCATTAATAAAGGGCAACAGAGCCAAAATGCTTCTTGAAATGTTTTGTGATTTTATGACTTTTTTTCTTTGAAAAAAATCACATAATTCTGTCTTACATCTGAATATCCCCACCACAAGCCAGTTGCTAAGAGCCAGAACAAAGACAAAGGCAGGTGGAATTTCACAATAATCCTAAGGAAAATTAGTCCCCGTCATAACTCTAGCCCAATTTTACTTCTGGGAGTTATAAAACGTCTTGGGGGCCCGAGGGCTACGTAGTGAGCACTCTCCTCTCTCCAAGCAGCAGGCAGGTTCGGATGAGGTTAATACACTCAATTTCATTGTGCAGCTCCCTTCCTCTTCTTTGCCCTTTTCTTGGTGCATATAATTGGAAAACAAATGAAAAAAAATGACCAAAAGTCCTTTGGGAATGTGACTGAAAAAGAAGTGTGTCTGCTTGCTGGTGTTCTCATAAGAGAAAAGAGAGGGCTTGAAAATAGACCTTTTAAAAGTTGGGAAAGGATTTGCATAGGCCCCGCAAATAGCGACTCAAATATTTCACTAGCAAATAAGAGTTTCTAGGTTATTTCCACAACTAAGGGAGAACCAACTCTACTAGATAGAAGGAGGGGTATTACAATTTAACAATGAACCAGAGTGAAATATTAGAAACACCAAGAAAAAAAAAAAACTTTGATTAATTTGAAAGTAACAAAGAAAAAATGATTCCCATTATTTCATAGTGTCTGCCAACCTAAATTAACTAAACAACTCTTCACAGACATTACTAAGATCTTAAGTTATGATTTTCTCATTTTTCATTCTGGAATTTAATAAATTGTTAGTTGATCAGGAAAACTTGGCTCTCACCATTAAAACAAAAATGAGCTAGGTTTGAACTCTGATTCTACTACTTTTTACTGGTACATTTTTAATATTTTTACTATTTTATATTATAGAATGTACATAATTGCATCTGATCTAATAGAGACTTTCTTTGCTCTGCATGCCCACGGGAAGTTGTGCAGGGCCAGTAAGGTAATAATGGAGCACCAGTGGCTCTTCTTTGCCTGCACAATCAATGGCACTTCCTTTGTGCGGCAGAATCTGACGATGTAAGTAGATGGAGATAAGAAGGCCTGTAGCCCTGTGCACGGAACCATTAAATGTATTCCATTCATTGGAATGGTGATTAATTTACTCAATGAATAACACTTATTAAGAACCTATTGTGTGTTAGGCATTTTCTCTCAACACTTGAGATATTTCAGGACACACAGAAGACCAGCATCTTTGTCCTCTGCAGGCTTTATTGTCAGGAGACTCCAACAATAGACAGCCAACAGGATCAACAGCAGAGGACGTGGAGTGTGAGAAGGGGATGAAGGGCTGTGCCAGGGAGGGAGGAGAGTGGAGCAGACAGGCGGCCCAGGGCCACAGGGCTGGAGGCCAGCAGTGTGAGGTGCAGGCCAGGCAGTGCCTGTGGGGAACTGAGAGCTGGTGCATCCCTGAGGAGCAGGGAACTCCTAAGGAGATCCACCTGGAGGAGTTGACCAGAGAGGTTCAGACAACAAAACCAAATCCATAAATAATGGCAGCATCCAGAAGAAGAAGCGGTGCAGTTGCAGGAGACAGCAGATCAACAGTCGCCTGGGATGTGGCAGGAGGGAACACGCAGAGCATTGGGCGGGGGGTGAAGACCAAGGGCTGGGGAAATATTGTCAGGTTGGACCCTGGGGACAGCTGAGCCACCATAGGAATGTGCTGTAACTTACTGAATTGTACGCTTGAGATGGATGGACGATCAGACATGCCAATTTTATCTTAGTCAAATATTCAAAAGAGAGGACATAGGAGCAGTAGCATTATAAAACAAAAAATTAAATTAAAAATAAACTTGTAGAAGATCTGGGAAATACAATTATAAAAGTGTTAGAACATTGTCTGCTATTTATTCTATGCATGAAATCAAATATCTGATTATATCTTCATTTGATGTCTCAAACCCAGGGCAGGTAGAAGTATTCTCTGATGGCTAGTTTTATGCTAGTCAATGTGAAGAGGCTTTAGTATACAATCTATGCAGTAAAGCATTAATCTAGGTGTGGCTGTGAACACATTTTGCAGACATGGTTAGCTTCTAGAATTAGGATATAATTCAGGTGAGGTGGTGTACTCTTGTAATCCCACCAAGGAACAGGATTCCAGGTTTAGAGACAGTCTCAGAAACTTAGCAAGGCCTAAGCAATATAGTGAGACTCTGTATCAAAATAAAACATAAAAAAGAGCTGGGGATGTGGCTCAGTGGTTAAGTGCCCCTGGGTTATATCCATAGTACCACGAGAGAGAGAGAGAGAGAGAGAGAGAGAGAGAGAGAGAGAGAAAGAAAGAAAGAAAAGGAGATTGTAGTTAGCCATGTAAGTGGGCCTCATCCAATCAGTTGAAACACCTTAAAAACAAAACTGAAGATTCCCCCAACAGAACTTAGAGCAGATATTCATTAATAAGAGAACCAAATTCATTAATAAGAGAACCAATTATAATTATTCACAAAGTTATAATTGGTAAAACTAAGAAATTAGAGCTATGAATGCAAAAGATATAAGTTCTATGAGGAAAAGATGACATCTTTTTGTTATGCTATATTGCCAGCATCTATTATTGTGTCTGAGATATTCTAGGGTCTCCATAATCCTTTTGGATATAAATGAATAAAAAAAGATCTCAGTTCTAATAGGAAAGGCAAATGTGGGGGCATTAAAACATGTTTGGAAGCAAAGTCTAAGGATTTGGAAAAAGAGATTTAGAAAAAAAAAAAGAAGATTGACTATTAATTCACTAGCAAGGCGAAAACTGAACATTGATCTAATTATAGGAAGAGATTAAGGACTTAGATTCTCCAGGCAAGTCATGTGTGTTTTCTTTTGAAGGAATTTCTTGGGAGTAACTTTCACGTGCAAGACAGCAAATCTGCCAAGCATTTCTGAGAAATGTGGAGGGATCCGCGAGAGCTGCGGCAAGTTCCCATCCGTGAAATTCATGAGGACCTTCTCTTGGCGTAGAAGCCAGGGATCCCATTCTGCCAGGAGGGGCTGTGCACAGAGCTCTGGGCCCCAAGGATGCTCTCCTGAACTTACCTCTTAGGAACAATCCCCTGGGAACCTATGTCCTCTATCTCTGGCTTCAAGCCCACACTCCACTGTTGAGTAAACACATGTTGTAGGAAATCCCAAGCTGGGTACAGCATGAAATCAAAATGACTTAATTCATTATTAGTTGTGTTATTTGGGGGAAAACACCAAATTCTGAAGAGGAATGAGAGAGGCCTTCTGAGGACTCATGTGTGGGGGGCCAGGGAGTGGCGGGTACTTTATTCCCAGCCTCATTATTCCCTCTGGGTAGAGTTTCTAACACGCTCATCCTTTGGTAGTGGTATCTTCCCACTAACATGAATCAAGGTGAAGTTAGAAATTCCTCTGTTTCTGAAAACGTCTAGGTCAGCCAATGAACACAGATGCTCCTCTTGTCCTGAAGCCTGGCCTGCTGGCTGATGTGAAGCCTGGACATTTCTCTCCTCACTCTGCACACCAACGGTGCCTCCTCCTGGTGACCATGCCTTTTGTTGTTGTTGATTCTAACATGTGTCAGAGGTGACTTTCACTGTTTCTTGTGTGTGTGAGCCTGGAATTCTTTCACTTTTTTCTTTTCTTTTTTTTTTTTTTTATTGACTTCCTTCCAGTTCCAGTTCCTGTCCTGGTGAGGTTGACAGAACTGCATTTGGCAGCATGGCCAGTGGCAGGATTTTCCTCTAGCGCGCCGTGCGGTAGACTTTGCTGGTGCAGCTGTTTGCTTCAACACTTCTACCTTTAGTTAGCCACGTCTTCTCAGACTTATGTTTGATGTTTAACTCCCATAGGGTCCACCTTTGTAAAGGGACGACAGAGAATCCAGAGTCTGAACCTCCTCTGAGAAGCGTGGCGACTTTCTCATAAAGGGAGTCCCAGAGCAAAGCCAGACCTTACTGTGGGCTGAGCTTTCGCCCCAGGACCTGTGGGTGGGGCCTAACTGGGACCTAGCTGTGGCGCAGAGGTAGCCAGTGACGACAGGGTGACACTGATTAGGGTGGACCCTAATCTACAGCAGTGTCCTTGTCAGAAGAGGGGAATGTGGACAGAGAGGGAGGGGAGAAGACAATGTGCAGATGGAGGCAGCCACTGAAGCAAGCATCTGTAGGCCAAGGGATGCCCAGGAGTGCCGCCTGCCCCAAGGAGCCACCGGGAGCCATGCCAAAGGTCCCTTCCCAGAGCCTCCAGGCAGAGTGCAGCCCTGTGGTCACTTGTTCTGGACTTGGACCATCCAGGACTGTGGTATTTAGCTTGTTCACTGCTGTGACTAAAAGACCTGCCAAGAACATTTGAAGAGGAGGAAAAGTTTATTTGGGGGCTCAGGTTTCTAAGTCATGAACAGCTGGCTCCATTCTTTGGGGTTCAAAGTGAGGTCGAACATCATGGAGGAAGAGTGTAGTGGAGGGAGGTGGCTCACATCACAATCAGAAAGAACAGGCTCCACTTGCCAGATACAAAATATATACCCCAAAGCTCCTCGGATGCCCACCTCCTCCAGCCACACCCCACCAGCCTTCAGTTTGCACTCAGTTAACCCCATCAGGGGATTAATTCACTGATTGGTCAAGGCTCTCACAACCCAATCATTTCTCCTCTAAACCTTCTCAAATGGCCTCACATGGGATCTTTGGGCGACACTTCACATCCAAACAGTAACTAGGACTGTGAGAGAAAAAAAAATTTCTATTGTTTTAAACCATTAGTTTGTGGTTCTCTGTTGTGGCATATTTAGTAAATCGAAAACATGCCTCAAGCAAGTTTGTTTAGGATTACATTTTCCTACCCTTAAGAAGATATGTCCTTTTTCATATGATATCAATTAATAAAACACTTTGCTCTCTAACATTTGAAGAGCAGCAAAAGGAGCTAGAAAACAAACTGCAGAACGACAACAGGCATCCTGGCCCTTTGGAAGCCTGAAGAGCGGATCCCAAACCTGGAGCTGTGAGGTCCGGTGAGCCCTCTGTCCAAGGCCTCTGCAGCCGGGGATCCCTGACGATCTCTGGCTAACCCAGAGTGCGTTAGATCCTTCAGGAAGCTTTTAGACATTCAGATTTGTGTAGGATGGCTTGCATCGCCCAATAATAAGCAGCCAAGGAACTCCACAACTGGAAACAAACTTCCTAACAGCTTCAATGTAAAACGATTTTATATAGATGCATATTTGCACGTCTATCCACTTAGCTATTTATTTATTTATTTTTAGAAAGAGTGAGAGAGGGTGAGAGCCTTGATCTTGGATTTCCAGCCTCCAGAACTGTGGGAGAGGCACTTCCATGGTCTAAGCCATTGGCCCTGTGGGGTTGTCCCAGTGGCCAGGGCTCATGAGGCAGCCTATGTTGATGAGTCTAGACTAGTAGCTGGAAGGGGTGTGCCCTCTACTAAATGGCACCCTCCCTAATCCTGTCACACTCAGGCTGGTTCCCAGTGGTCTCTTCTCTCTGGCCAACTCCACCTGCCTCCGCACCTTCGGGAGGGCTGTCTCTCTCCACCCCCTGTTCCATAGTGCTCCTTTTCCAATAAGACCAACTCCAGAACTTTCTTACCCTTGCTAGGTTTTCTTTTAAGTGAAACAAAGGGGATAATAAAAACAGCAAACCTAGGAAGTGCTACAAGTTTAAAAACCTTTCTCTAACCATCGTGGGACCTGGCCTATCCAAAAGCCTGTCACCAACTAATTGGTCAATAATGAAATATAATCATCACATTTATTATTCTCTCGATTGTTAAGATGAATGAAAAGCTCTCTAAAGTAATTTCCGTTGAGAAGAGAGAAAAAAGTTCAAGCCACCACAACTTCTTTTGTTGAGGAAACATCTCAAATGACTCATTTCACTCCTATTCTGCCTATTCCCAAGCAAGAACAAAGCACCTGATTGCCGCTTAAACATCCAATCAGCAATGTTCATTAAAGAGAGTTGAGACCTTCCCTGGGATTCTCAGGAGACACTTAGAGAGGCGTATAACTACCCTCTGGTGAGAAAGTGAGTTTGCAGGTGTAGAGGAAGCTCTCAAGTGGAACTTGGCTTCAAAAGTGACAGAGTGTGGACAGGTTTAGGGGTTTTGATGGGAAACTGAGTTCCACAAGCCTTTATCTAAGGCTTTAGAGACGGAAAACCATTTCTTTCCTTTTTTTGTTTTGTTTTATTATTGTTTTGAGACTGAGGAGAAAGAAATACTTCCAGTAGCACAAGAGCTGATCAGGGATCTTTAGATGACCAATGGCCTGAAATCTCAAATCTTCCTGTCTCTGAATGAGCTTCCAAAATGACTTGAGACAAAATGGAGAGATGGCCAGCATTACCATCTCCTAGGGTCAGACCCTGGGTTACAGAGGGTATGTTACACCAGGTTCACAGAAGAGATCATATTGGCATTTGACAGATGAAGAAAGTAAGATAAGTTATCAAAGGCTGACGGTACCTGAGCACCAAAGCTATGATCCAAAATCAAGTGAGCATGATTCCAAAGCTTGTGTTCCAGAACACAGACAGTCCTTCTGCCCTAGTATTAAGATATGTTCATGACAAGATTTACAATTTAGAAATTTTTCCGCATGGACAGTATGCAGTTGTGTGTGTGTGTGTGTGAGAGAGAGAGAGAAAGAGAGCGAGAGAGAGAGAGAGAGAGAGAGAGAGAGAGGAGAGAGAGAAAATGTTTCAAGTGAAGTTAATCCACAGGCAGCACATATTCTAATGAGGAAGCCACATGCGGAAGGGGTCACCAGATCACCAGTATTAGATCCGAAACACTGTAGCCATTCTGGAGCTGCCTACACCAAAGATTTCTGCCATGTATTCTTTTGACTAATTTATTTAAGGCCAAATTATATTTTCTTTCATGATATTGATGGCGTGTAACTGGCATAAATGTTAGATCAATGCAGAAAAGGATATCTCAATGGTGAGATATATTAATGATATATCATTTGCAAAACATCTTTTAGAGACACCTCACCTTATATGAAGATGGTTCCAGGGACCTAGTGAGACCTATGACCTGAGCCCTTAGAAATGGTTCTGGAGTTGGGATCTCTGAGAGATTTGGTGTCAGGTATTTGCTTTTAAGGCTTTCTGTTGACTGGCCCTGGCTCTGAATCCCACTGCCCAGTGTCACTGCTGCAAGAGACCATTTTATTGAAGGTGCAGCAAGTCAGAGAGCTTAGACTTCATTTGGCTTCCAGGACAGTGTGTTAACAGTGCTGTGTGTGTCTTCTGGTGATTGTGTACCTGATCAAAGTCTGTACATGGACAAGGACAGCCTTTCATTTTCCCTTGCTGCTCCTGGTGACAAAGCTGTAGGAGAGTGGGTGATTCTCAAGCATCTCAAACTTTACAGTGATTAACATTCTCTTTCAAAAAGAATCTAAAGATATATCTATAAATTTCAAATGTGTCTGTCAGTCTGCTCTTCAGATCTTTTGTGTCAGAATCACTTAGAATTTGGAATTCTTCAATTTCTTAGTATCTTTTAAAGCTCTAGTAGTAGTAGGGCCTGAGAATCTGAATTGTAATGAGTTCCCCTGTGATTCTATAGACTCTGAGGATTCAGCCACAAAAGCATCAGGAACATTTGCTGACAGCATGTCCCGGAGGCAGACCAAAGACCCAAGAGCAAGCCCATGCCCTCCTGAATTCTGGATTTAAAAAACAAACTACATAAAGCAATAAGAAATAGGAGACCATAAAACCCTTACAATCCTGTGAATTTTTGGCCACAGACATGTAGCTACAGCTATTTGCCTACCCGTCTAGATCAAGATAGATGAAAACCACCACAGGCATTCAGTGAACCCATCCTTGGCCAATGGCAAGAGACAAGTAGAGACTGCTAGCAGCTTCCCAAATGACAATCCTCTACAATTGCAAGGAGAACTCTTGGCCAAAAGCCCATGGTGTCAAATCACTTTTTGGAGAAAACCAGTTTGGCACTTTACTCGCTTTTTTCTCATATCCATCAGACCTAGTAGATCAGAAACATTAGTTTGTTCACTCATAAGATATCAAAATTTACAAAATCATGCAGTTTTTGGTTCCAACAAACATTGTGCAAGACTAGTTCAGGACTCTGGTTTTTAAGATAGCACCCGTAAGAAAGAAGTGTTGGCCCTGTACAGGCATCAGAGAGAGGTCTGAGCTGGGTGCAAACTCCGTGGAAAGTTAGTAAAGCTCCTAGGGCTTCTGATTCTACTTTTAAACAATTTTGGATAAAAAAGGCTTGTCCTGTATATTTTATACTACTTGCTAATTCATTCATAAATATTTATTACTCCTATCTTATATTCCAGGAATTTTTCTAGGACCCTGGGGGACATAGCAGGAAACAAGACAGACAAGGTAATTGCTCTTATGTATGCTTACTCTAATAACTAGAAAAAAAGAGATGCACATAGTTATATTTAAATATATACTTACATAAGCAAATAAGTAGATATATGAATATTAATAGGACTATTTTCAGAGGCAAATATATGTACACATGTATATTTTAAAACTAAAACCAAAGTCTTTTCTGAGGATGTGATATGTTTTCTTAGATTTCACATTGCACAAGTTTAGATGAGAAAAACAATATCTAATGGAAAGATGTATTATCCCGAGATCTGATGAGTTCATCTTGAAACTTCCTTCCTTATTTTAGCACAGTATTGGTTAACCAGTAAAGGATGGCATTCTTACCTCCAAAGAAGTATTTCTCTCCAGTTTTAACTTGAAGTGGACTATTTGTTCGAACAGCTGATGCTTCATCCCCATCAATGGTGAGAATAGCAAAGTTTTCCTTGGCTAGAAAACGAACTTCATGCCACTGACCATCATTCAACCCAGAACCTGAAAGGTACAAGATAAAAGTGATTTTTTATGTTAAGATGGTTCTGTTAAACACAGCTTTAAAAAAGTCATATGATTTTAAATTGACAAATGATATTTTTATTAGATTTATGGTGCACAGTGTGATGCGTTGATACATATAGGAATTGAAGTAATTAAGCCAATTTAATTAACATTTCAATAACCTCTCTTACTTGACATACTTTGTGGCAATGTGTTTGAAATTTATTCAGTTATTTTGAAATATACATTACTATTGAGTGAGTTTCCCTAGAAGTTGCTGGTCAAAGTAATAGTTCCAGCTACATGGGAGAAATAAACACAAATTTTAATATCAACAGAATTAATATTTTAGAAGTAAAATCATACATTCATCTGGAAAAATAGAATGCTGCTTCTAAATTTCATTATCTCATGTTTCTTTAAGATTATATCGGGTTCTTTCATCCATTGGACTGAATAAAGCACAATATAAGTCAATCAGATGAAGAAATATGATTAAAATTATATCAGGATGGTTGGGGGTAAAGAATGCTCTGAATAAAGTTATTTGGAAAGTGACAATGAACTGTTTCAATTTCATAATTTATTTTCTGATTAGCTTTGCATGATCATACTCTCAGATTTATGGTTTTATCTAATTTTTCATTTTTAAAATATTGTCTACATTGGTTATTTTCTCTCAATAAACACCTGGCAAGGATAGTTTATAGATATCCGGTACCAAATAAAAATGTGTGACTATGTGCAATTATATGTCCTAATTAACCACTAATGATGACAGGAAGTAACAAAAGGATTTTGAGTCATTTATAAGAGGGCATTGTTAAAATGAGGTCAGTCATATTTCAGCAAGCAAAAACCATCAAAATAAACCAACAATGTTCACCCTAACAATTACATTTCCTAACACAAAGATATTTAGTTGTAGACATTCTATTGATCACTCCAGTAGGTGACAATAGTTCAATGTCTGTTTGGTTTGTCTTCACTTTACAAAGAATAATTCAAAATTTAAGGTACAAATAGGAGAGCAATCACAGAACCTAAGAACTTAGAAAAAATTTAGGAGACAGAGAAACTTAAGAGAGCGAGAGAGGCTTTATGTGACCATGGAAAAAGAAAGCGATTCAGTTCTAGTCTACTTCGGACGGTATAATCTAAAGTACATAGGTTAAAGTTCCTGGAGCGTACACTTCATTTTCACAAAAGAAAGACTAGCAAGCAAAGATATTTAAAAATAGTGTAAACCAATGGAGCACAGAAGAAGGATTTAAGTCCCAGATAATTTCTAACAGGAGCCTGTAAACTACATTTATGGGCCATAACTTTATTTTGGCCACCCATTTTTGTTTAATCTGTGGAATAAGAATGGATTGTATATTATTAAAAAGTTGAAAAGAAATCAAAATAGTAATAATATTTAGTGACAAGCAAAAATTTCATAAAATCAAATTTTAGCATTCATATACAGTTTCATTGAAAAACAGTCAAGTCCACTTGTAGGGCAGACAATTGCCCTACATCAACTGAGTCAAGTAATTGTACCAGGAATTATATGACCACAAAGTCTAGATGATTTACTATGTGGTTCTTCCCAGCAGAATAACATTAGCTAACAGTTGTTTCATGCTATTACACAAGAGTACTATTTAAAAAAACCAAGGCCTACTGAATCTTAGAAGGTTGTCATGTATCTGTAATATTAGTCACATTATAGTAAATATCATGTGCTATGGTTTGGAAGTGGGATGTCCCCCAAAAGCTCACATGTGAGATCATGCAAGAAGGTTCAGAGGAGAAGATGGGTTGTGAGGATCTTTACCTAATCAGTGAATTAATCCCTGATGGGGATTAACTGAGTGGTAACTGGAGGTAGGTGGGGTATAGATGGAGGAAGGGGTTCATTCAGGGTTTGGCTAGGGGGTGTATATTTCGTATCTGGGGAGTGGAGTCTCTGCTTCCTGATCACCATTGTGTGAGGTGCTTGCTTCCCTCCACCACATATTTCCACCATGATGTTCTGCCTCACATCAAGCACCTAGGAATGGAGCTGGCCTTCTATACGCTAAGACCTCTGACTCTCTGAGCCCTCAAATAAATAAACTTTTACTCCTCGACAATTGTGCTTGTCAAATCTTTCAACTGCAGCAGTGAAAAAGCTGACTAAAACACATTGTAATAATTAAGGCCATAAATTTCTTAGGATTTTCAAATTTTTCATTTATTAATACTGAGCATATTTTATTTTAGTGGTGGATGATACAAAATGTCTGCTTTAATCAATACAAAATAATTTCCAAATTATAAATTATATATATACACACACACACACACACACTCACTCACTCAAGAAAATTTATTCAAAGTATAAAAATGTGTGCAGGGAGTAGCACCCGAGTGTCTGTGCCCACTGCCCAAACCACTTCCTTTCTGGCTGGCACACTGACTACACAGTTTTGCCCAAACCTTGAGAATACGTAAGCAGCCCTCACCCCAAAACAGAAATGGGGACAGGACATGAAGTGTGGTGTGGGGAGGTGGTATCAGCCAACTCATGACCTGAGGTGTAACTGCAGGGTAGCACAGCCTCAACCCTGAGAGAGATTCTGCTTCTGATCTATACTCACAACTCAGTCAACTGATGGTGAAACTCACTTTATGAACTAGTCCCACAGAAGCTCCAGCAATACTTTAACACATGGAATAGGAGAGACAAGGCCTCAAACCAACAACCAGACCCCAAAGAGGAACAGCCAGAGGGGGATCTAAGGTCCTACTCCTGTAAATCTACTTATACATCAAAAGCAAAGCATGGTCCTAAGGGTGGGTGTGTATACCAAAGGAAACAAAGATAAAAGAGTAAGAGGAATCCATTAAAATAGGTTTGTAAGTCTAAGTCCTCTGAAAACATGAGGAAACAGGGAAACAAGTCTTCTTGCCCAAAATTACAATCCCCCAACACAGGAACCCACAGATATGGAAGTAAATAAAATTTCAGATAATGATTACAAAAAACTGATTATTAAAATATTCAAAACACTACAATAAGATCTAAGAAATAAAATCAGAGAGAAAATATAGGAGGTGAAAGACTATTTCAATAAAGAAGTAGAGATATTGAAAAGAAACCAATAAGAACTCTGCAAATTAATGATACAATGCTCAAATTAAAAAAAAAATTACCTGAGATTATCACCAAAAATTAGATTATGTAGAGAACAGAATTTCAGAAGCTGAAGACAGGGTATGAGAGCTTGAATACTCAGTATTTGATTAAAAAAAAAGAAAAGAAAACATGTTCAGTATACAAAAACTCTGGAACAATATCAAGAGTCCAAATTTGACAGTCATTGGGATAGAAGAGAGCATGGAAATAAAAGACTAATTCCATTAAGAATGTTTTCAGTGAAATAATAGCAGAAAAAATTTAATGACCTTAGAAATAAGATAGACAATCACATATAGGCTGCAAATAGAACCCCAAATAGACAAGATTAAAAAAAAATTTTCTAAGACACATCATAATAAAAATGCTTTATCAAAAAAAAATGTGGAAATAAGGTATAAGAAAAAAAGCTATAAAAGAAAGTATCAGGTTCACTTCTTACTTCTCAATCTAGACACTAAAATCAAGAAGGGCTCAGAATGAAATATTCCAGGCTTTGAAAATAATTGCCAGCCAATGTTTACCATATCTAGCAAAGCTATCTTTCAGAATTTGAAAAGAATGAAAATGTTTCCATAAGGATAAACTAAAAGGATTCATGACCACTAAGCCAGTACTACAAAAAGTATTTAAAGATATACTACACACAGAAAAAACTCAAAAACAAACCTCAAAGGTCCCAAATCAGGAAGCTCTCTAAAAAAAATAATTAACTAAGTAAAAATTAAGATTGAATTAAATATAACAAACCAAAATGGCCAGAATAACAAGCTTCTATCCAAAATGATACTGAATGTAAATGGTCTCAATTTCCGAATTAAAAGACATATTATACTGGCAGAATAAATTTTAAAAAATAAATCCAGGGACTCATAAGCAAATACATCCACAGAATGAAAGCAAAATTATGGGGAAAAGATTCCACATAAATGGAGTCTGAAAACAAGCAGGAGTATAGCTATTCCTATACTTGATCAAGTAGATTTGAAGTGAAAAATTAATGATAAGAGATAAAATGGTCATTACATACTGGTAGAGGAAAAAATCTAACATGAAGATATAAATATAGAAAATATTTATGCCTCAAATGTTACTACACTTAATTACATTAAATAAATAAATAAAACTTTTTGACATTAAATCCCAGATAGAACCTAATAAAATAATATTGGGTAATTTCAACCCACCCCTCTTACCAATGCAGAGTTCATTCAATAAATATACTTCCAACCTATAAAGATACTTCCAATACTATAAATCACATGGACCTAGAGACTTTATAGAATATTTCACCCAAAACCAACTGACTATACTTTTTTCTCAGCAGCTCAAGAAATCTTTTCCAAAATACACCATATTCGAGGTCACAGTGTAAGTCTTAGCAAATACAAAATAAATGAAACTATTTCATGCATCTTATCAGATCATAATGGAATAAAATTAGAAATCAATATCAAGAAAATAATAGAAATGGCATAAATACACAGAGACTGGAACAAAAATCTTAAATGGAAAATGGATCATAGAAATAATGAGAGAAGAAATAAAAAATTTTTAGAAAAAAGTAAAAATAATGATGCAACATATCAAAATCTCTGGGATAATATGAAGACATTATGAGATGAAAGTCTATAGCCCTGAATAACAACACTGAAAACAAACCCAGAAAGATCACAAATAACTAATCTAATGCTACACCTTAAGACACAAAGAAGAAGAACAAACAATCTCCACAATTAGTAGAAGACAGGAAATAATATTAGAACTGAAATTAATAAAATTGATAATGAGAAAACAATACAAAGGATAAATATAACTGAGTTGGCACTTTGAAAAGATAGATAAGACTGATAATTCACTGAAAGAAAGAACCCAAATCATTACAATTAGAGATGAAAAAAAGAGATATCAGCACAGATAGTTCTGAAATCCAGAGGATCACTAGAAACTATTTTGAAAATTTATACTCTAATAAATTGCAAAATCTAAAGACACTGACAAATTACTAGACACATATGACCTTACCAAATTGAACTATAAATATATAGAAAACCTAAGCAGACCAATATAAAGCAATAAATTGAATCAGCAATAAAGGTATTTTAAAAGAAAAGTCCAGGACCAGATAGATTCTCAGTCAAGATCTTCAAAACCTGTGAGGAAAGAACAACACCAGCCCGCCTCAAATTATTCTGTAAAATAGAAAGAGGGGAACTCTCCCAAATGCATTCTATGATGCCATTGTCACCCTAATACCAAAAACAGACAAAGACACGTCACCTTAAAGAAATCTACAGAGCATTATCCCTGATGAACATAGATACAATTGTACTTAATAAAATATTACCAAATAGCACTCAAAAACACATCAAGAAGATAGTGCACCATGATCAACTGGGTTTCATCCCAGGGATGCAAGATTGTTTCAACACACACAAATTAATAAATGTAATTCCTCATGTAAATAAAATTACATAAAAGTATCACATGCTCAGAAGAGGATATACAATCAATTAACAAATACATGAAAAAAATGTTCATCATCTCTCACAATTAGAGAAATGCAAATCAAAACCACCCTTAGATATCATCTCACTCCAGTCAGAATGGCAGCTATTATGAAGAAAAATAACAATAAATGTTGGCCAGGAAGTGGGGAAAAGGCACACTCACACACTGCTGGTGGGACTGCAAATTGGTGCAGCCAATTTGGAAAGCAGTATGGAGATTCCTTGGAAAACTGGAAATGGAATCACCACTTGACCCAGCTATCCCTCTCCTTGGTCTATACCCAAAGGACTTAAAAACAGCATATTACCAGGATACAGCCACATCAACGTTTATAGCAGCACAATTCACAATAGGTAAACTGTGAAACCAACCTAGATGCCCCTCAGTAGATGAGTGGATTAAAAAATAAGGCATAAATACACAATGGAATATTACTTGCAATAAAAGAGAATAAAATCATGGCATTTGCAGGTAAATGCATCATTGGAGAAAATGATGTAAGTGGAGTTAGCCAATCCCCCCAAAAAACAAATGGTGGATGTTTTCTCTGATATAAAGTCTCTGACCCATAATGGGGTAGGGAGGGGGAGCATAGGAGGAATAGATGAACTCTAGATAAGGCAGAGGGGTTGGAGGGGAAGGGAGGGGGCAGGGGTTAGCAATGATGATGGAATGTGATAGACAGCAGTATCCAAAGTACATGTATGAAGACATGAATTGGTGTGAACATACTTTATATACAAACAGAGATATGAAAAAAGTGTGCCCTATATGTGTAATAAGAATTGTAATGCATTCTACTCATGTATTTAAAAAATAAAATCAATTTTAAAAAGTATCACATGATATATTAGATTCAGAAAAGGCCTTTTTTACTCCTTCAGGTAAAAATGTCAGAGAAATTAGGACTAAGGGGAACTTGCCTCAACAATATAAAGGCTATATATGATAAAACGAAACAAAAACATACTAAGCAGAAAAGAAAAATGAAAGAATTTCCTCTAAAATCAGAAACAATACCAGGATATCACTCATTACACCTACTTAATGTAGTTCTTGATACTGTAGCCAGAGCAATCAGGTAAGAGAAGGAAATGAAAGAGATACAAATAGGAAAAAAAGAAGTCAAATTTTCTGTTTGCTGATGACATGATCCTGCATCTAGAAGACCCCCCAAACACTAGAACTTTCTGGAGCTGATAAATTCAGCAAAGTAGCAGGATTCAAGATCAATACTCATAAATAAATAGCTTTCCTATACTCTGACCATGAATCTGCTAAGAAAAAGATCAGAACAAGTATTCTGTTTACAATAACCTCATAAACAAACTTAATACTTGGGAATAAATCTAACCAAGGAGGTCAAAGTCTTTCTACAATGATAACATAAAACGCTGAAGAAAGAAATTAAAGACAACTTTAGAAGACAGAAAGACTTCCCCTGTTTTTAGACAGGCAGAATTAATGTTGTCAAAATGGCCATACTACCAAAAACACTATTAGAGATTCAATGCAGTCCCCATCAAACTACCAATGGCATTCTTCCCAGAACGAATAAAATAAAACAAACCAAAAATAAATAAATAAACCAGCCCTGACATTCATTTGGATGAACGGAAGACCCAAAACACCCAAAGCAATATTGAGGAATAAGTGATATTGGTGGCATCACAATACCCAACCTCAAATTATACTATAGCAGAGCTACAGTAACAAAACAGCATGATATTGGCATCAAAATAGATATGAAGACTGATGATATAGAATAGAAGATAGAGACAAATCCACATACTACAGTCATCTGATATGTTAGAAATGTGCCAAATATATATATTTTAGAGGAAAATATATATATTTTCCTCTAAAATCAGAAACAAAACCAGGATATCACTCTCATTGCACCTACTTAATGTAGTTCTATATAGATATAGATAAGAAAAGAAAGCCTTTTTAAGAAACTATGCTAGAAAAACTGAATATCCATATTTAGAATAATGAAACTCTCTCTCACCCTACAGAAAAATAAAATCAAAGTGGATCAAAGACTTAAGTAGTAAATCCGAAAATTTCCAACTGCTAGAAGAAAACATAGGGTTAACACGGAAACATATTGGCAATCATTGGCTTTCTTAACAAGATTGCTAAAGAAATAAAATCAAGAATCAATAAATGGGATGAAATCAAATAAAAAGATTCTGAACAACAAAGGAAAGGATTAAGAGCATGAAAAGAGAATCTACAGAATGGGAGAAATCTTTTCAAGCTACTTTTCCAACAGGGGATATATAAAATCTCAAAAATCTCAGATATATAAAAATCTCAAGAATTTTATATCATAAAACAAACAAAATACAAAAAAAAAACAACCCAATGAAAAAGAAGGATTAAAAAAATCCAGAAATTTCTCAAAGAAGAAATACAAATGGCCAAGAAATATATGAAAAAATGTTCAACTGACGATCAAGAAAATGCGAATCAAAACTACATTGAGATTTCATTTTCAGTTAGAATGACAATAATCAAGAATACAAATAATAATTAATGCTGGTGAGAATTTGAAGGGAAAGGTATATTCATACATTGTTGGTTGAACAGCAAATCAGTACAATTTATAAATCAATATGGAGATTCCTCAAAAGACTAGAATAGGAACCATCAAATAACCCCCTCCTTGGTATTTACCCAATAGAACTAAAATGAGCATACCATAGTGATACATTATTTCCAAGTTTCTAAGCAGTTCAGTTCACAACAGCCAAGTTATGGAATGAGCCCAGGTGCCCATCAACAGACCAGTAGATAAACTAATAAGGTATATATAATAGCACAAGGGAGTTTCACTCAGCCAAAAGGGAGAATGAATTTTTGGCATTTGCTGGTAAATGAATGGAACTATAGAACACTGAAAAAATTGAAATAAGCAAGACTCATAAAGTCAAGGGGTGAATGCTTTCTCTCATATGTGAAAGCTAGAGCAAAGCAAGTGGAAAAGTGGGGGGGCAAATTCTTCCAAAATCAAGGACTGGGGGCTGGGGTTGTAGCTCAGCGGCAAAGCGCTTGCCAAGCCTGTATGAGGCACTGGGTTCGATCCTCAGCCTCACATATAAATAAATAAAATGAAGGTATAAAAATAATATAACAACAACAAAAATCAAGGAGAAGTGAGCAGAGCAGAGAAAGGAAATAGGGAGGGAGGGAGGAGGGATGGGAAAAGGGAGGAAATGTAGAATAAAATTGACAAAATCATGCTGTTCATGTATGAACCTATCACAGTGAACTCCACATTTATTTATATCTATAAAGTACCCATTGAAAATGCCAATAGGAGGAAGAACAGCAGAGTAAAGGGAGGGAAGCGGGGAGTGGTGGGGAGGGAAGGCAGAGGATGCCTGGGGACGGGAGTGGAGCAAATTATATTCTGTGCATATGATTATTCCATAATGAACCTCACTGTTACGGACAACCATGGAGCACTAACGAAAACAGTTTGAAAACAGTGTGGACAGCCACCTAACGCTTGTCTGGAGCACTTTAATAGCTCACTAACTGGATTCCTTGCTTACGATCTTTCCATTTACAGTCTATTTTCCTATAATAGTAAATGCTATCTTTTTTTTTCCCTAAATGTAACTGGGATCTCAGTATTTCCCTTATGACAACTTTTTGTTGCTCTGCACCTCATTAAAAGCGCCAGCCTAAGGCCTCTGCTGAAGGGAGGGTGTCCTGTGGTCCTTCCGGAACACCTGCTGCCAACAGCCTCCAGTCTCTGCTCCCTCCCTTCAGGCCACTGAAAATATCACCTGGTCAGAGAGGCTTTCCTGAGCTCTTGAGATGAAATGCCATTGTCCTCCCCTCTAGCATTGCCCTTTATCAGGTCTATTCTACCTCATCACTGAATTTGGTACATGTTTATTTACCCTTTGTTTTCTGTCTCCTACCACTTGATGATTTGCCCTTTGAGGTCAGGGACCTTCTCTGTTTTATTCTCCGTTAAACTTCTCGAAGCCCAGGCGTGCCTGGCGCTTAGTGGGTGTGAATAAATATGCAAATGAACCTAGGGGTGGTCATGAGTGGGAACTTGGCCTTCTGAGTGTCACAGACAGCCGGGATGTTGATGGAACACAAGACAGCAGGAACACCAGCACTGGCCTTGCTGTCTGTGGTTTCTATTCTGGAAACATCTCACAGGGTGATCAACTCTGTTGGTAAGACGTACATTCAGTGTCTCATATTTTCTTCTTATTAAGTTTAATTTAATGTCAATAGAGCTTCTTAGAAACTGGTATCACCCTAACATATCCACAGTGGTCCTTCTCAAGTACTGAGTTATTCGATAGAGCATATTCTCTCGTATCTCCCTGGGTATCACCTGAAGTCAACCCATACATTTCAGTGGCTTCCGGTGATGTCGGAGAGTGTTGCCCAGGGTCAGTGGTCGCTACAGTCTTGGAAAGTCTCCAGAGGGATTGAATTGGCTGCCCACAGTGGCAAGCCCTTTAATAAAAAACCTTTTTGTGGCTTACTGCCCTCCCTTGTCTTATTCTCCTTCTCCCCACACTATGTTTATTGTATTAATGTAAAATAAAATGTATGCACCTAAATTCCTATATTTGGATTTGGTTTCTGGTATGTATAGACAACTTTTAAAGACAATTTCTTATTATAAAGTAAAAATCCTTGGTTTTAGTCCATTTCTTTATGTGACAAGAAGAATATCTTTACCAAGTCATTTAATCGCAGAGATTTTTTCCTGTCTATACAAAAATTGGGAAAATGATTCTTTATTCTTTCTTGCCTCTCAAATATGCATGAAGAACAACGTAAGTAAAATCCTGTCTGCTGTAAAATTACTATGCAAATGTAGTCTTATTCTTAAATTAAAATCAGTTAGCTGTCAGATAAGCAATAGTGTAGACTGAGAAACTTCCTTCTGGAGTAGGTCCCTGTGGGTTCTCCCACAGAATTGATGCATCAGAGAACATATTTTTGTCATAACATTTAAAGTACAAAACCTGATGTATTGTTGACTAAGCCTAGGAGTTTTTGATTTTGCTTTTGCTTTCATTTTTATCTTTACAATACGATGAATCCTTCCATGAAATGTAGTTTTGGGACATGGGTCTCGATGACATCAATATTATAGATGTTCAATTCACAAATCCAAAATATGATCTGAAAGAATCATACTACAGGGGGAATCACTTACAAAATGTTTACAGCTATTCTAAAAGACAGACCAGAAAATACCTCAGAAAAGTCCCTGTAAAATTTCGTCAGAAAATTAACTTAAAAATGGAACATAATCATCTGTTTTGTTCATGGCAAAAGGTCTATTATATTAATCAGATTAAAATGAAAAGGTTATTTTATTTTCTCAAAGAACTTAATTACTAGAGAAATTGGAGTTTAGATGAAAGAGGTCTTATTGACAGCAGCCGATACCATATATGCACTTCAGCTGTTATACCTATTCATTTAATTCCAGCTATTCTTTTGGACATTTAATGTTAATCCACAAGAGGTATGCCTCAGCAATCCAAGATAGGCATGGGTTCCCACATGCAATGAGCTTGCTCTTAATGCAGAAGGGATGACCAAACGTGGACAAAAAATATATATATATAAAAGAAGCAACAAACTTTCTTTTGAGCAATTTGGTCATCCCTTCTGCATTAAATCACTCAAGGCTCTTTGCAGAGAAAAATCCAATTTTATGATTTCTACATATGTGAATATTTATAGAAATACTATTTGAAACCCTATGTGCTAGCCACTCTGATAAGGATGCTACTTACAGTTGATTCATTTATACTTCACAGAACATTTTGAAATATTATCTCCAACATATATTAGAGGGACTGAGCCTAACAAAATGTAGGCATGCCCTAGTTGGTGAATGGCAGAGAACAGAATTGGGACTCACCAATCAGGTTCCAGAGCCAGATCTTACAAAAAGCAAACCAAAACCAAAACAGGACACAACAACAAACCATGTTATATAGCCCTTGTGCATCACACACACACACACACACACACACACACACACACACACCATATTACACACCACACCACACTACGCACACTCTTACACTTGTCACATATGCAGAAGAGCTCAGTTCCTAGGAACAGCCTGGTGTCACATTGCATCGAGACCACAAATAAACTTAGAATGGAAATTTTATAGTATAGGTTTGACCAGCAAATTCTAGTATTTCCCTCTTGAGGCACATTTAAATAAGTCCATGAATAGTCATGTAAACCACCTCTATACTTTGTGGAACTCTAAGAGAACTTTGTGTGCTCATTTCCCCCCATCTCCACCACTTTTTTTTTTTTTTGAACCTAGGGCCTCACATGTGCTAGGCAAGTGCTCTACCACTGAGCCACATGCCCAGCCCTCTTCGCCTAATGTTTAAGGAGAAAATGACTTTGACTGCTCTCTTGTGGGTTGGTAGTGCTGAGATGTTCATCCAGACCTTCAGACACCCCACAGAGAGTTTTCCCACCACTCAGAACTCAGCCATCCAACATCATGGCAAGAGAAGAGAGGATGTCACATACCCAGCCACGTCTCCTTGGTCTGTGTCCCTCCTACTCATGCAGGGGATACCTGGTCAATTTTGGATGAAACATAAACTGAAATAGCAAGGACCTGACCTCTCATGTTCCAGAATGTGTGTTGTCTGCATGCTTTCCTGGCCTTCGGTCAGTTGGAGCAAACAATACAGAATTATTTCTGTTTCAGAAGAGCCATAAGGAATAACATTTTAAAGATTTTTAAAAACCAACAATACTGTTTATTATTTTTTAATTCATAAGAAATGGAACACTCATGAAAGAACTTTTGAAAGTCCACATATGAAATTCACTGAGAGTACTGCAGGTGACTAGATCAGTGTTATGCATGTGTACTTATAATACCTACTAATGGGTTTATTCAGGGAGAAAACACAATGTATAATCATTCCAAGACTTATTAAAAATTTCTCAAGTCATATATAACAAAGAACACATATCACCCAATGGGTTAAATCAACCCTTGTATTCACCCTTGAGGGGACATTGTGCTTCTGCCCACCATTCTAGGGCCACTGAAGGTCTGAAGGCTAGAGACTCACCAGGGACGCACACTCCTGCTGTGGTGGGGCCCTGGCAGCTAGACAGCGACTCAGAGCATCCAAAGAGGAAGGATGTTGTTTGCTGATTTGTAGGCAAAGAGCTCATGTCTCATCTTCTGAGAGCCTCAGAGGTATGTGGCAGTGTCCACACAGCCCACTGGACACTATCCTCTATATAGTAAATAGTAACTCAGTCCTGAGCCGCAAGCATCAGAGGGCAGAGAGTAGAGTGTGGGAGTCCAGGAGAGGACCCGCACAGCCACATGCCTGCCTTCACTCCTTGCTAACCCCCGTGATTCTTGACCTCTCTGTGCCTCAGAGTTTTCTGCCCTAAAATATAAATAACATAACCTACTTCAGAGGTTCACTTTGAACAGATCAATCAGTATTTGTGTAGTATTCAAGTGGTATCAGGCACATAGGAGGTATTACTCTACCAACAGAGCAAAGTAAAAAAATAAAATAAAACAAAATTTTCATTAATTTTATTTATAGAAAAGAAAACTCTGACTTAAACTTACCATTTTTTTTAGAAGTTAATGCTTTACAATCACACATATCAATGTAGTGATAAGCAAGCTTTCCAAGCAAGAGGGCCATATATTAAGTTATTCCAAAGTGAAGTTTATGAATATATATGCACACAAGACAATAGAAAAAATGTATGTCCTAACTTTACACTAACTGCAACTGGAGGCCCTGGAGAAAGGAGTCCCATGGATTGATGTGAGATATGGGAAGAATTCCTGTATCTCAAACTACTTAGAGGTAAAGTTCTGTTCCAGGGAAATGTGTTGGATGAGTCACAAAAACTTGACAGACACACCAATATTAAAGTTGCGTGTGAAGAATAAAAATAAACAATTCCTAAAGAGTTGAAAATGAACTTTTCAAATTACTTAGGTATGCACTTTTGAAAATACACAGTAAGTATTAGACATTTTTACCAATAGCCCTTCAAAATTATACACTCAAGTTTGTAGCAATGTCCCCAGCTATCTTATTTGGGAAATGGGGCACTGTCTTACATTGAGGGCCATAATTATTCCACTCAAGCCCATGTGTAATATGGTAGCTATAGTGTAATATACTCCATAGAGGCTGAGATAGAATTAGAACCCAGGGGAGTTTGGTTCACAGTCCCACCTGCAAGAGGCAGATTTCCAGAAAAGGCAACATCATTGGCTCTGAAGTCAGGTTAATTGGAAATGGGTCTCATTTCTACTCACCTAATAGTTGGGCCTTCTGCAAGTTAACCTCAGTTTACTAAGAATATATTGAATATATCTAATAGAATTATTGGGAGAACTAAAGGTACAAATGTCTCTGAATTATGAGGGTTCCACTTATGATTTTTTTTTAACTTTCTGATGGTACAAAAGTAATTTGTGTTCAGTAGAAAAACTGTTTAAATTTTGAATTTTGATCTTTTCCTGGGTTAAAGACGATAGTATCATATTCTTTCCATCTGCCCAGCTGTGGCACAGAGGACAGCTCTCAGGCAGACCTGAGATCTTGATCTCCAACAACTGGCACTCCATGTGGTGCTGTGTGGCCAAGCTATGCTCAGGGGCTCAGTTGTATTAAGTGTATTTACAGACTTTGGATATTTCCAATTTGCAATGAGTTCATCAGAGTGTAACCCCATCTTTAGTTGAGAAACATCTCATGTTGTCATTCATAATGGTGCCTGGCACATAGTCACCTCTCAGTAACTAGTAACTACAGCTCTTCATCCAGTGTGGGGGCCTAATTCCCTGCATATCAACCTGAGTTGTTATATTTTTAGTCTGCGAACATTAACTATTAGGAAATGATAAAAATGGCTTTCTTTTATGAACAAATATCCTCCTACCTCATATAAAGATAATAATGTGAGAGCAATGGTAAGGAGTTTGGTGATTTAGGAAAATATCTAAATATATCTCTGTTAATATCCAGGTCAATAGTTTTTAAAGTGAATTTTGAGCTATGCAATAAATCAATCTTATTCTTCCATAGTTACTAATCTTCTTTCTCTTCCCCAAAGTGTGTTTTTTCAACTAGATTATTCAATAGATAGGGTTCTGAATATGTGTGAAATACTTCCAAAAATAAAATCTAATTTCAAAGAAAGACTCCTTGTGGTGACTAACTCTGAGGAGACTGATAAACTAGAACACATATCTTTCAAATATTTTTGGTTTTGTTAAAAAAAGAAGAAGAAGAAACCGATATACTCTTGCTACAGTTTTGACTTAATTTTATAATTAAAGGTTATTTGATGATTCTGGTATAATAGCTGTCTGTAGTTATTCAATAATTCATAGTGAAAAAAACTTCAACTCTACATTATAAAAGGAAAGCAGTGTTTTTACAAAGAGGGTTTTAACTTAAAACCAACGTTTTTGAAGCCATACTCAAGCTTCTGGTTTTAGTTTTTTTATAACTAAATTGGCTTATAATATTTCCCCTAACATCTCACTGACTTATAATTGTTAGAAAAAAGTTGTTTCCTATGCAAATATAGAATGTTAATGAAGCATACTCTACCCATGCCTCTCCGTAATGGTATTATTTCTAAAGTAAGACTCTTGAGGTGGTTGCTTTGATTGAACAAGGAGAAACAGATGTTGCTCTTATTAGAGACAAGAAGAAAATACTAGTTTAATGACTATTGAAAGAAAGACAGTATTAAAATATAGTAGCAAACCAAGATGGAACATCTGTTGTAAAACATTTGAAATAAAATTACAGTGACTAGGGTTTTCAGTCTTTTGCTTAATAGTCAGTCTTGAGAGAAACATTTTCTGGAATATGAATCCATCTTTAGGCAGTTACAGAGTTCTGTGAGGTGATAATGATACATCTCGGTAAGTTATCAAGTGTCTATTTGTGTCGTAAAAGGAAAAGAGGGAATGCACATTTCTATGTAAATGCCATGAGAAGAGTCTGCATCATAAGAAGCTCCCTCATGTTCACATGCCAATCCAAAGCACCTTAAAAAATGGTCTATTACAGTTGGGCACAATGTGTCATCAAAGGCATGTGAGTGGGCACGGATGCTTTTATTTTTTAAGCTAAAGACACTTTCCAAATGCTTTCCTGTGTAGAGGACAGAAACTCACTTTAGAAAACACCTTTGTTCTAGTAGATCCACTTAGGTATGGAGTCTTTAAACAAAATGAGCACCTTGGGGAGACAATGGATGAGATTTTTTTGTGTGCTGCTGAAAATGACCACTGCCACTTATTTAATATGTACCATCTTAGGTGTAGGATGAGTTCTTTTTTCAGATACCCAGAATCTGCTGAGAATGAAAGGACCTAGGTTAGTGGTTCTTATTTTGCCTTCACATTAGAGTCCTCAGGTGAGTTTTTAACATTCCACACTGATGCTCCAAATCGCTTCTGAGAGCAGAATAAAGAGCTACATATACACCATGATGTTCTAATCAAAATCTTTGTTTTGTGTTGCTTTTGTTGGTGCTGAGGATCAAATCCGGAGCCTCCTGCTTGCTAGGCAAGGGATCTCCCGCTAAGATCACTGAGATGCAAGCCCAGCCCCTCTCTGGCCGTTTCTAGATCAAGTTAAACATCTCTGGATGCTCCAACTCAATAATTCCCCTCCTAAGTCTTAACAGGTTGAAACAAAAACACTTACACAGGATCACTTGCACAGCTTTATTCATAGCAGTGTATATTCAAACAAGGAAATATTTAAGGAAACTTAGTAAAAAATCAAGAAAAGGAAGTAGCAATACAAGCAACAGAGTAGACACATTTTAAAAGAATCATGTTTCATCAAAAAAATGCAGATCCCCAGAAATATTCTACATGAATCCTTTTATATGACATTTGACAACAGGAAAACTCACCTAGAGTGACAGAAATTAGAAGAGTGGTTGCCCATGGTGGGTTGGGTGGACAATGGAGAAGGACTGAACCTTGGCATAAGGAATTTTCTGAGGTGATGAAAATATTCTATATCTTAATGGGGTTTTGATTGCCTGAGTGCACACATTGAACTTTTCTTTTAAGACCTATATGTCTCACATACACTGGATCCTCATTATTTGCAGAGTCAGTGTTGGTGAATTTACCTACTTGTGAAAATTTATTGGTAGCCCAAAAATCTATAGCTGGGATGCATTCATGGTCATTCAGAGACGTACACACGTACAGAGTGCTGAAAAATTAAAAAGGCTTGATAAGCAAGTTCCCAGCAGGGGTGGGATGAGGCAAAACTCTGCCCTTTTACTTCAGCTTCTATCCTGGAAGCAAGTGTTCTTTCCATTATGCAGTTAGTGCCACCTTATGTGCACTTCTGAGCTTTTTGTTGACCATGCTGTTAAAAAATGTTCCCCAGATGTAGTGCTAAAGTGATGCTTGCTGCAAGGAGCCCACGATGTGGTTTGCATAGGGAAGATGTTTGTTCAATAAACTTCTCCCAGGCATAAGTTAAAGTGCTGTTGGTCACAATTCCCATGCTTATAACTCCATCACATGCTAAATGTGGGAATCTTTAACAGAAACACACGCGGAACAGGGCTACAGACTGGCTCATTGATGCAGATATTGAGAGCAGAGGCTGACAGGAAACTTTGACTTTCCCATTGGAGAAAAAGGTTGATATTTGCTAATTCAATGCTCACTGTGACTATACAGAACTTGAGGATATATCGACTGCTGAGAATAGATGATATGCAATTTTAGCTCAAAACTATGTAAATATTTTTAAATGGAATCACATCATTGTGACCTTTCTTTTTCAAATTCAACAAGATTTTATTGGATGCCAATTTTATTTTTTGTTTCTGCATTATCAAACTGCAGGAAGTCCAACATAGGGTACATTGTTGCCAAGCCTGAGAAGCCCAATGTATAGCAAGACATTATTTTCTATTAAACAAAGTAAACCCAAATAGACTATATTACTATACTGAGTTTATGGAAATCAATATTAGGGATGCTATAAAACATTAAGTAACTTCCCCAACATTAAATTTACACAGAAAAACAATCTCATAATTGTTTCAACCATTACTAATTCTCAGACAAAAGTCAAACATTATAGTTTGAAGTCTCTTATTCTAAGAATTTAACAATTGTGCTAATGATAAATCTCTTCTTTTCAGATAATCTTCTAAATCCAATCATTAGATAAAAATATGTTCATGAAAATTCATTTCAATAAATTTTATTAATCTAAGACTCCAATTCATGTATCACTTTATCAAATTGATTCTCTTTCTTTCTCTCCACCCATCTCTCTCATTCTCCTCTTGTCTCTCTCTTATTATTATTTCTAGTTTTTATCCTCTCTCTAATATAAAGTGGAATGCAACTTGCCTTGAATAAAAAGTTATTTCTGATTCCAAGGAGGGTTTGAATTCATAAATTAATGTATGCATATAGATAAGACCTAAGATACAATGTGGCATGGCAGTTAAGAACTCTGGTGTCACTCACAGCAGGAGACCCACGCTGATCATACTCCTCTCTTTCTTAGACATATATGCTGCATATCCACAGGGATTCAGCATTGTGTTAACAGTGAAGATGCAGAGCAAGTCATTAATGATCTCTGCTCTAGAAAATCCTGCTATTTTCCTTTGAGCAAATTATTAAACCTCTCTGCAACTTGGTTTCCTCAATTATGGGAAGGTGTACTGAATGAGTCATGATGCATGTGAGGCACCTGATCCTATCAACTAGTAGCTGATTTATTTTACCATTGTGAGTTTGTCATCTATTTACAAAGACAAGAACAAGCATGTATAACAAGAAGGTACTTTGGAGGTTTTATAAATGGAAAGCATCATTTTGTTTATATTGATCAAGGTCATAGGGCAAAAAAAGATGTTCCAGAGAAGTAGCATTTGAGATAGGTTTCTGTTTATAAGTGAAGAACTTTTAAAAAAATACAACACTTGTTTTTAAATCCGTGAAGCAATATTTAGTGGAGAAAATTGGAAAATTCTCAAAAAAGGATCCAGGAGAAAGGATTCATATCACAAAGTGACTTCACACTTGATATTTGTTGTATTATTCTAGCTTCTGCCACGAATATCTGCAAGCCAGGTAATTAATTATTGAAGAAAGGTTAAAAGAAAGTACAGAAGGAAGAAGCCAAAGGCAATTCTCATGTACTGTTTCTCCCAGTGGGGTGACCTGGCCTCGCATTTTCAACTTAACTTTTCAGAATCTAAAGAAATATTGTGGACTCTACCTCCACACACTTAGCATCTCTTAAGAGTTTCACTTCAAAGAGCTAAGTTCCTTCTTTCACTCATTTATTGATCTTCTCCCACATGAGTGGCATTTTAGGTACAACAGTGAAAAAGTCACAAGGTCCCTGCTTTCATGGGGTGTATATTCTTATGTACAAAACCCCACAATAGGCAAATAACTCACAGGTTAGTATGTACAATTTCAGGTGGTGATAGCTACTATAAAAAAAAAAGCAGTTGGAGAGATGGATCAGATCAGATAAGATTGATTGACAAGGGGATAATGCCCCGAGGGGGTGATAGTGAATCTGAAACTAAAGGGATGGAAGAGGCCAGCCACATGATGATTTGTTGCCCAGATCCTGAATGGAAGCATGTTGGATGGGCTGTGGTGGGTGACCCTGAAAGACCTCAGTGGGTAAAGTGTAGACAGTAAGTGGGGGGCGGGGGGCTGAAGGGATGACAGGAGAACTGGCCAAGGCCTGGTGAGGAAGGGCCCTGTGAGCTCCAGGGAGACTCTTGCACTTCAATCGCGATAGCAGACCTTTGCTTTCTGCAGAGATTGACATAATGCTGCTTCTGTACTAGGAACTTGCTCCAGGTACTGTGATGTGCATGGATGGAGGAGGCCATGGTGAAAGCAGAGACCATCAGAAAGCTCTTAAGGTGCTCGTACAACAGATGGCCTCTGAAGCCAGCGCTGGAGGAAAGGGGTCAGCTTTGTCCTGTTTTGGAGGGATTGCTGAAGATCCTGCTCACTGACCAGCTATCCTCAGTTTGAACAGAAGCAGTTGAGTGGAAATTGAGAGCATGTAACGAAATAATGGGAGACTGGGAAGGGAATCAACACTGGGCATGTTGGCCAGATCACCATGAAGAGAAACCAGGAGGCAGTTACATGTTTGAATTTGGAGCTCAAGAAAGAAGACAGACCTAGAGATAAAACTTTTGTCATGAGTATAAATCTTGGGAATAGATCAGGTTACTTAGGGAGAGAAGTGAGTGAGAAGAGTTTAGGCTAAGCCTTGGGACACTGTAAACTTTAGAAGGAACGTAGAAGAGAGATGAGGAATCAGGTGATGAGGATCTTCTTTGGTCTAAACTTTAATTTGCTGCCTAAAACAAGTTTATCTGTGTACTTCCCTGTAACATCCAGAATTAGCAAAAAGACCCTTTTAAGCAATTTGTCAGGATCCTCAATGTCATTTACCTGGATATCTGCTCCAGTTCCTCACTCTCCGCCTTCCTCCAGGTGATGTCTGACCTGGCCTGTCTTCTGCAAGATTCTGTTAGATCACTGCAGCCACAGTCTATCATTTCCTTGATGCTTCCTCCTAGTGATTTTCTCCACTGGCCCCCACCCTACTCCTTGGCTATAAACTCCCATTATCCCATTATGAATTCAGAGCTGAGACCCACCTCTTTCCCCTGGTACAGAATCTTGCCACAGAAGTCTACATTTAAATCACGATGATTCTGAACAAAACATTCCTTGCTTTGTTTTAACAAGTATCACTGAAAAAAAAAATATATATATATATATAAATTATATATATTATCTAATATATATAAACACAGAAAATAATATATATAATATTATATATAATATATATAAACACAGAAAATAATATATATAATATTATATATATAATATATATAAACACAGAAAATAATATATATAATATATATAATATTATATATATAATATATATAAACACAGAAAATTATATACACACACACACACACATACACAGAAAAACACTGAGAAAGAATAGCCAGCAAGGTAGGAAGGAATCCAGAAGAATATGATGTTAAAGAAGAGATTGTTTCAAGGAGGGACTAATCAACTCTTGGAAGTGCAACTGAGATTTCAAGTAAAGCAAGGATGAGAAGCAGATGTTAGACTGGAGAGTATGGAGGTGAGTGATGTGGAAGAGAACATGGTAGGTGAGGGGTAAAGGGAGGAGATACAATCCCTGAGTAACTGAGCCATGCAGAACTTGAGTACTGGTCTGCATTGCTTATCTAATGGGCATTATTGATCTCACTAAGAAAAACTTGTTTTTCATATGAACTCTGAATTTGTCTATAATTTCAGTAGCTATGTCTTGTGTCTGGTTAGAACCATGATTTATACAACCCACCACTCTACAATTGCATCCCATGACTTTATGTTGCAGATAATGCCATTGTGTGATGTTTTTCTGATTACTTTCCTTGTATTCCAGTTTTGTTGAATACAGCCTTAAAGTTCATGTTTTCCGTTCCTTAATTTTTTAAAAGTAAATGCCATTTAATTAATATTAAACTTAAATTCTTCCTATTGTCAAGAGCCAATGTTTCATTTTTGTTTTATATAAACAAATTTGTGGTGGTAAAATTGTTATTCTGCCATTTTGAGGAAGAAGTGTTTATTCTCTTACTATTATGATTTATTGCTTAGATCTAAATTGACTCACTTATTCTGAGTCCTTTATCTTCTCTCTACATGTGTCTTACATAAAGGCAAAAATCTTACCATTTTCTCTAAGGGCACGGAATCATCCTCCCTTATAGGAAATAGACACTGTTCAAACAGCAAAGACACTCAGATCAATTTGTCCAGCTCTTTCCTAGGTCATTCCTATATGAGACACTGTAAGCCCTGTAAAAGTAAACACAATGACACCTACCCATAAGAAATGTGCTTGACTGCACATCCTTGTGAGATTTAAATATTATTATGTATATTTTTTGTAATGTCCTCATTTCTCTATGTTGTATACAATGGAGTTGTATGGATCAGGAAGAAGAAATGGAGATGGCAGAGTAGCTGGGCTGGTTTGGGTATCCACCTGAGGACCTTTGGCAAGAAGCTCTTCCAGATTTAGGCATTCCCTCATTTTCCACAGCTCGATGGTAATAAAATATGCAGGAGAAACCCTGTTAGTTTCTGTCTTCAAGGCCGCAAAGCCATGTTAGGGAAGTGGATGTACAGATTTCCTTAATGCTTCTCCATGTTCCGAAGGCACATTAAAGAGAAGACAGTTACATAATGCTATTGGTCAGTGACTTTCCCATTCTGTTACATTAGTATTATAGAAGTAATAGAAAAAAAAATGTCTTAGAGAAGTAAAAACAGATACACCATAAATGAAGGTGAAAAAGGCAATTTAGCCTATATTAAAATTCATTTTCTCATTTTTCTAAGATTTTATAATAAATTACAAGCTTGACATTAACAATTGTCAAAGATTTACATATTTATCAGGAAATTTCCTCTACTCTTCTAATACTTTTCAAACTCTTGGTTTCATAATCACCATGTAGAACTGTGAATTTAAGTGACTTTCATTAAAGCAGAGGTGTTTTATTACTCTGGTATGCTGGGTCACTCCAGTGAATTGTGTTAAGTTACATAGGTTATTTGACCACTCAGGGGCTCAGAAATTCCAAAGTTAAGAGATCAGATCAGAGCCCTGCAATGGAAAAGAGATCTTAAAATATGATGTTCAGGTCCAATCCTTTACGATTTGAATAGAAATCATGATTTTTAAATTACATCATAAAACACTTAATAAAACCATAATTTTTCATTTCAGATAATTCTGCATTATTCCCCCTTATAATAGAATTCTGTTTTTACACTTGCTGCTGAATAATTTTCACCCTTTACTCAAAGGCAATGGTGATGCCACATGGGGCTGGTAGGCTGCAGATATTGGCAAAAATTCAGTCCCTACCTTTATACAAGCAGATGTGTCCTGTGCACATCCACTACTATGTGGGCCTTGCTCTTCCGGCAACTCCAGTAGCAGAGCAGCCTGCGGGAAGCTCGGCTCCTTCCACTCCTTCCAGCTGGGCTACAAATGAGGACTGAGCCCTGAAGGGCACGTCTCCAGGTAGCCACAAACCACCTCTCCTGACAATCTTCAGCTCAACAACAATCCTTTGTGGGCATCAGCTGCCCTTTGGTAGGTTTTATTGCTTGCAATGGTAAACCACAAGTGGGGAAAAATGCCAAAAATGAGCACTTTAGAACTCACTTATGGGACTGAAGTTTTTCATACATTTAGGTTACTAATTTCTTCTTTCTAGACCTTCTTGTGAATTGTACCCTGAACATCACTGGCTTCCGAATAATGGTTAAAAGAGAAAACAAATATCTAAAAGTTAATATTTTCCTCACACTATTAATTTTTAAAACATATTTATTAAATATGGGCTGATGGATTGTCATCAGATACATAAATGGTGTGTGAGTGCCTGCATGTACGTGTACACACATGTGGTGTGCATGAGAGGACACACGAGGTGGAAATCAGGGTGACCTATTAGAATGGAACTGGGTGGATGGAACAATAGAAATGACAATATTATGTGAAAAGATCCCTTTACCTCTTTGGCACAGATACTCATCAACACAAGGAATGATCCATACCAGCTGAATCACATGTCTCCCCAGTGCTACACACTTAAACTGAGATACATTCCTGTGTTGAAGGGGAATAGAAAGACCAAGGACAATGTATCCACTGGAGAAAACAATGTTATGTAGAGCACATTAAAATAGGTATCTATGTAACTGAAGTTGCACAGTGTGGGATATAAATATGTGCTTGCCCTTCTGGATAATGCTAAGCATAAAACACAACAATCACAGAATACCCAAACATAAGAAAGAGATTTCACTAAAGATGAGAAAAATCCATGCTGAGAATACATAGGAATCTTGTATCTTAGTTGAGAGAAGATGGGAACTTCTGGCAGCTTCACGGCATCTTGAGAGGAAAGAAACAGCCCATGAACTAGGGAGACCATGAGCCACTATGGCAAGAACTCTGCTCCGGACTCGTTTATAGCCGACAGAGCACTCCTGGCCCCTTCTGTTATGTTACCCAAGGCGTGGAGTCCCAGAGAGGTCTGGCAAATCAGGAGAAAAAAGGTTTCCAACAAGAGCATTTGTCCTTTATTGAAGAAATTCTCTGGGATATTAACTAATGATTAAGCCATCTTCCAGAGTGATCCATTTACATAAGTAGCTGAGGAAATCTGAGACAGCTACAGAGTTCAAGTTCTAAGTTACAGATGAATGTTTTTTCATTTTCTTGTTCATAAGACATGTTCTATCTAAAGATAATAAAACTTAGACTGACACGTTGATTTGGCTTCTTCTACAGCACATTATATGATTTTTTGGTAATTATTGAACATTGCTTAGAGTTGTTTGCTAAATGGGAAATCTTCTAGTAAAAAAATCCATTATTGAATTTACCCAATCATCTAGGGTGTTGGCAATGGTGTTAATTACATAGGTGTGTTCACTTTTTCAAAAAAAGTTCATTGAAGCAGGGCACAGTGTGTGATCCCAGCAACTCAGAAGGCTGAGGTAGGAGGATTGCAAGTTCAAGGCCGGCCTCAGCAACTTCGGGAGTCCCTAAGCAATGGAGTGAGACAGTGTCTTAAAATAAAAATATAAAAAGGGTTGGGGATGAACCCCTGGGTTCCGTCCCCAGTACCAAAAAATAATATAATAAAAAAGTTCATTGAGTTATACAATTGTGATCTGCACATTTTTCATTTTCTGCATATACATTGTCTTTCGACAAAAGTGAAACAATAAAGCAAGGAAAGAATATAATTAATGTTAAATCTAACAAAATATCTTTAAAATGTAGAAACTATCAGAGTCATTGTTATCTAGAGAGTAACGAGGCAGAACTGTCCAGAAGTCTTCAAGAGCTTATTAAGTATGCACATATCCATAGGACATCAAAATCCAAGAAATTTAGCAAAACCGATGCCATTAATTTGACATGAATTGTGGTGTCTGAGAGAACATATTGGTGGACTAGGATGAGGCAGATAAAGGCTTCATAAAAATTCTGAGAGGGACTTCAGGACATTTTCAAGGGCTTTAAGAAGTGATGTCATTTTTTCAATTATGTCTAATTTCATTTCTAAACTTCAGGGTTTTCCTTTCTTTGATTAACTTATCAACCATGATCAAGGCTCTTTTATGCTTCACAGATATAAGGAATGCAAACTACGTTAAATTGTAAGGGGGGAAAAAACCTTCCAGTATAAAATTAATCAGTGTATTTGTTTCACTCTTTAAACTGCATAGAATGTACCATATTTTCTTCATTGGAATTTTATCTCTGAGGCTTTCTTAATCCATATTTCTCTCTGTGTGTGTGTGTTCCATTTGCAGTGCAGGGCCTTGCTCATGCTAGGCAGATGCTCTACCACCAAGACAGGTCCCCTCCCTATTAAGTTCACCATGTCTAGGACTAATAGGTCCAAACAGATGGTTAAAGTGCCCTTTAACCATCCCATGATAGGTCAAGCCCTTGCTGGCCCTGGTCATGAGTCTGAATACACATGGTGCCTGAGAAAGCACATTCCTGTGGCCAAGTCCATGTACCTCTCTCATAGAGATCCTACCATCAGACTGCAGGCTAAATCCAGAGCACTCCTTTCATATCTTGCTCAGACTTTTAACAGGCGCACCAGGGGTTCATGCCCACTGACAAATCTCCCCAAGGTGAACAGGAGGACCAAGCAGGCACTGTATTTTGGGAGAAGGTGAAGCAATGAGCCAGAACGGGCAGACTCGGTAGCTCTTGGTCTGAGGCAGAGCTGGGCTTCTAACCTCTCTCCCTTCGCAAGCTGAAGGTTCTGTCAGTCTTCAAGAGGTTGAGCTGGTGGTCGCCAACAGGCGGTTCCCCCCCCCCCCACCACTGCCAACCACAAACACACATCACAGCTCGAGGAGAAAGGCTCCAGGTCTATTCACAGAAACTGAGTTCTCTAAAAGTGAACTGACCCAAAGTAATTATCAAAAAGATCAATTGATAAATGATGAAATCACCAAATTCAAATTTACCAACTTAGCAGGTAATTGTGTAAAGCAATGTTCTTCTTGAATATATTCTATGAATATGAATGTATTCTTCTTATGAATATATTCATGAATATATTTCTCTTAAATGTATTCAATAAGTGTGAATGTATTAGTAGTATTTTAAGCATTGTTCAATTTATCAAAAGCTAAGGGTCACAGCATTAGCCTTTTAATGAATTTATTCATGAAAACATGTTCATGAGGAGTATAGTTCTGAACTAAATCATCCTGTGGAATTTAGTGAAGGAGGATATACAGTGAATTCATTCATTCATCATTCAATTCTAGGTATCAGGCAACACACTAGAAACTAGCGCTATATCAAAAGCAAAGTTAGTGACTGCACAGAAAATAGATTCTTATTATCACTATTGTCTTTAAAGAAAAATATCATTTAAATAAGGATCTGACAAATCAATTTTTTAAATTTAGTAGTTAGCCCTATTTAAAGGGAAATATCACGCAGGATGCTGGGGACTGCTTCCATCAAATGCCAATGATCTATTATAAAAATCTTGTACTGGAGAAATATTTTATCAAGAATCACAGAGTTGGAAACCTTGCCAATGTCAACCAGTAAGCTGCAAACCTGGTAGTAAATCCAGGTTTGTGGAATTCAAGTCAAAGTTTTTTTCCCTGCCCTCCTGAGCTCCTATGGAACAACTTGTATTACAACCATGATTTCTAAAACTTGACTTTATGGTGGTCAGGCTTAGTCTTGATTACTAACTCAGATCCCTAAAATGACAATGAAAGCAATATCTTACTTTTCATATCATTGGATTCATATTTCCTAGGGGCTTGATTTTTTTAAAGCAAATGATGATAAAAATGGGGTGCATCAGAGCAACGTACATGTCAAAGCATGGAAATAAAGTTAACATGAATGGAACAGTTTTTGTTACTAATTCTTATTTTTATTAAGCAATGAATAACTTTATTAAGCGATACATTAGTCTTTTTTGGTAGCTTCATGAAATAGAGAATAATGAGGCTGCATAGGTTAAACTTTGTGTGGCTTTTAAAAGAGAAATGGTTGTTTCCAAAGGGCATTGCGAACAATAATAAAAAACAATCTAAGCTGAACATTGTTATTCTCTGAGAAAGTCATCAAAACACAATGAAAATGGTGGCATTTCAGTAGACAAGTTCACATTTTACTGAGCATGACTTCTACCAGATTTCTGTGGTTGTTATATGAGATGCCTGAATATGAAGTAGATTTGCTAGAGGGCATACCACCTCTGTTCTTGTCTCTGAACTGTGCACAGACAGAAAAAGGGTTTCTGTTATTGTTTTTCTGGATATACTTCAGTTATTTATTTTATATATTCCCAACTAACTCTCAGTGGGAATTCAAGCAAACAAATATTGGGCACCAGGTATCTCTTTTCACTATTGATGTTCTTGTTTGTTTAAACAAAGGCTTTCCAACTGTGGCAGTGCCTTGGTTCCAAGAAAACCCATGGTTACACAGGAAATACTTTACATTTAGCTTCTATACCTTTGGAAAACAATCCAATATTACACATATTACACAGGAGGAGAATGAGTCCACTGGAATTCACTGTAAGAGAACTATTCCTGGGGATTTGAGTTGGTTCATTCTGCTATACAGATTTCAAGAACAAATTCCAAACTTTTACTGAGGTTCTGTCCACATATCTGAGGACACATCTCTGTCCACCATACTGTAAACATGGCAGTAGATCTCTTGGATCTTCTTCTAGCATCTTGTAAATCTTAACTTTTTCCAGTTTGATAGGTAAGGTTTAATATTACCTCAAAAAGGAGTCATAAGTGATTTTTATTCTTAGAGTATTTAGCATTTGTGTTGGTTTTTCCAGTGATAATCTTGCAACCTTGAGAAACATGGAGTGTTTCTTGGGATAGCTCAATCTACCAACACCGAGTCCACCTGGGATGGTTTTTCTTTTTTAACTCAGTGCTTAATTGTCAATATAGCAATTTACCTCTTATATGCCAATACAGTGAGATGATACAGAGCAAGGTAGGTAAAGATGTCAGATGCTAGATGAACATGTATTTTTTATGACTGTTACATCCCATTGGAATGAAGAGTGCTGACCATGGAACCGTGGAGATCTGTTGCTCAGCTTCCTTATCCATTTACAGACTGTTATGGCTTGACTATGGGGCATCCCCCGAAGTTCAGGACTGGAAGGATGTTCAGAGGTGAAATGATTACAAGAGCTATAACCTAATCAGTGGATTGACCCACTTGATGGATTAGGATTTTGAATGGAATACTGGGTGGTAACTGCGGGTAGATTGGGTGTAGCTAAAGGAGGGGGCCACGGGGGGCATGCCCTCAGGTACTATATCTTGTCCCCAGCCCCTGCCTGCCTCTGCTCCCCTGATACCATGAGGTGAGCCACCGTCCTCTGTCTGCTCTTTTGCCTTGGTATCCTGCCTCACTCAGGCCTAGTGCAATGGCGTCAGTCAACCATGAACTGAACCTCTGAAACTTTGAGCTCAAAATGAAGTTTTCCTCCTCTCGGCGGCTGTTCTGGTCAGGTATCTTGGTCACAGAGATGAAAAGGTGGCTAGCATACAGAGTATCTACTTTGAGAAAGACATTCTTTTTCAGCCAATTTTCTCATCCCTGGATCAAAAATCTAGGAACAAAATAGTTTCATCAGAAACCTGCCCCCAAATTAAATAATGATATCTTACTTTTTCCTTTTGAGAGAAATATTTGTAAATGAGAGTGGTATATTTTTAAAAAATATTCATCTTATGTAAAACTTTTTAATGTATTGTGTGAAATTTAAGCCCTATCAATCACTATTAAGTTTATATAGATTATAGTATCATATTAAAATTTAGATGAGTACAACTAACAGGTTTGGCATATTATCATAAGGTTCAGAATGATTATTTTTGAAGTTAGATATTTAATCATCATTATAATTCATATTCCAAGAAATTATTTTTGCAATATATCTGGGAGGTTATGCATTCTGATCTATATTCAGGAGAGAAATTAAGTTTTATTTATTCAATTTTATAACAGATATCGTAAGCTCCATTTTGTTGTGTCCAAAGTTATGAAATAGATGTAAAATTATGAATTTTATTTGTATATAATTTTGTCATTTCTAAAAACTAATTACAAATTTTAGTGCTTAACATTTTATAAATGTTAATTTTATAAATTATTTTGATCTTAACATAAGATCAAAATAATTTTAAGAAATAGAAGTTATCATATTAATAATTAACAGCTACATAATAGGGAAAATTATGTTATTATTCATTTTTAATTGCAATATTTTATTTTCACTAATGGAAATGAAAATTTTATTTAATATACAATTGCACAAAAAAAATGTGCTGTGATTCTTTTGAAAGCAAGTTGCTTTTTCATTTCAATCACTGACTGATTTGATTTTGTGTCCATTGTAGTCATGGAAAGGAGAAATGAAATCTGTGCTTTCCTAAACTGATAAGAAGGTCAATAATTAAAGTGAAATTGAGGGTGATTTTGTACTCAAGTCATCTGGAATGTTTAACAAGTTCAGGAGAAGGGGAGGACAAGAAACCATCTGAGATATGCTTGACTTCAGAGATCCACACTGATTTATAGGGGAGCAATGGAAATGGCCAGGAAGGCTTACTTGCAACAAGGGCATTGCTGAGGACTAAGGAAACTGAGGAAACTGTTTGCAGGGTTTCCATCTCTTACCTCTCTGGATACCTGAGCTTTTGTTTTTTTTTTTTTTTTTTTCATTTTTTTTTTCATTTTATTTTTTATTTTTTTATTGGTTATTCAAAACAATACAAAGATTTCAGAATCACATCGGTTACACATCCACATTTTTACATAATACCATAATAGTAACTGTTGTATTCTGCTACCTTTCCTATCCTCTACTATCCCCCCTCCCCTCCCCTCCCATCTTCTCTCTCTACCCCATCTACTGTAATTCATTTCTCTCCTTATTTTTTTCCCATTCCCCTCACAAACTCTTATATGTAATTTTGTATAACAATGAGGGTCTCCTTCCATTTCCAAGCAATTTCCCTTTTCTCTCCCTTTCCCTCCCACTTCATGACTCTGCTTAATGTTAATCTTTTCCTCCTGCTCTTCCTCCCTGCTCTGTTCTTGGTTGCTCTCATTATATCAAAGAAGACATTTGGCATTTGTTTTTTAGGGATTGGCTAGCTTCACTTAGCATAATCTGCTCTAGTGCCATCCATTTCCCTGCAAATTCCATGATTTTGTCATTTCTTAGTGCTGCGTAGTACTCCATTGTGTATAAATGCCACATTTTTTTTTATCCATTCATCTATTGAGGGGCATCGGGGTTGGTTCCACAGTCTAGCTATTGTGAATTGTGCTGCTATGAACATCGATGTGGCAGTATCCCTGTAGTACGCTCTTTTGAGGTCTTCAGGGAATAGTCCGAGAAGGGCAATAGCTGGGTCAAATGGTGGTTCCATTCCCAGCTTTCCCAGGAATCTCCATACTGCTTTCCATATTGGCCTCACCATTTTGCAGTCCCACCAGCAATGTATAAGAGTACCCTTTTCCCCACATCCTCGCCAGCACTTGTTATTGTTCGACTTCATAATGGCTGCCAATCTTACTGGAGTGAGATATACCTAAGCTTTTGTAAGCTGCACATTCTCAGCTTTGAATCCCCAGAGTTGAACATGCCCAATGTGTGTGTGTTGAAGGAACAAATGGACTGCCTGAGCTTCACCAAGAGAGCTGTGCACGCAGGCTCGTGGGTGGAAAGGGAAGCAGAGAAAAGGGTATTGGCTGAACTGTATCACAAAGGATGCTGAATTTCAAGTTTAGAAGTGTGAACTTCATCCAGTTAGAAGTTTATGGAATTAAAAAGTGGCATCCTTAGAGATTTCTTAAGAGGATTAGTCTAGCTGCTATGAACTATGAGTAAAACATCCAAATCCTTGTTTATAATGTCCCCACAAATAAACATGTCCATCTGTAGGAGCAAATTTTTAAGGTAAATATACAATCAATATTATGCTTAGAAACATGAATTATCTCCATTCCATACCAAAAATAGAGGAGTAATGGATCAATTGAAAAGTTTAAGTAGCATTAAATTAGGAACTTTTTATTCTTTCTTTGCTATTTCACTCAATAATTTGTTTCTACATTATTAAGCTTACCCAACCTTATCTTTACTTTTCAATGTTATGCTTCTTCTGTTTTAGGTTTCGCTCCTTTTCAGCATTCCTCCAACATTTACCAAAAGCTCATTATTACCAACACCTGAACTCTCTTGCTATGACTATGTAAATGGAGAATTCAATCTGACTTCGAGGCAGTCTGAAATGTTCCTGTTTCTATTTCAGCTACTCATGCATGAAGTTGATTACAAATTACGGGTACATAGCCATAGTTAGTGAATCCCCTAAACATAGTGCAAGCACATCATATTTCACTTGCAGGAACAACAGAATACTCGCTGTCATCGGTGTTTTATGAAGATAAATTATTGAACCACAAAAGTCATGAGACGAATTGCAACACAGAACTGGCATTTCATCCCTAAAGGTACTGCGGTTTGTCAGTTAAACACTGGCGAGCACAACTTAGTTTTCATTTCTAACAGAATTATTGTCACTATTGACACCCCTACCCATCAAAGTAGAAGAGGGTTCTTTCCAGGAAGCCCAGAGGGCAAAACTACATTGCATATTCTGTTCTTTTTTATTTTATTTTATTTTATTTTTGGTCAATTGAATGAAGCATTTGAAAAACAATTTCTTATAAACACAAATGCGTCTATCAAAGTGTATCAATAAAAAAAAACTAAGTCACTAATATTCCTATATTTGTTCCCCAAACACAAGAACAGCTTCTAAGCTACAGAAAGCATTTATATTAAAATGAAATGTCAGGCTGTCGCAGCAGGAAATAATGCTTTAATCTTTTCAGGATGCAGAAAGAAATTGTGTTTGTATTAAGACCACTATGCTTCAAGTTCCAAATTTGGCATCAAATTCCTTTGTCCATTTGTTTTTACAGGCCTGGTATCTGTTAGCAGAACCAAGGCAATGGTTACTGTCCTTGAGTCAAGTGGCTATGTACACAAGGCCAGGAATAAAGAGCAGATGATTAATCCAACTTGCAAACATGCTACTTGTCTTCGTTGCATTTAGAGATGTGTACCGGGTTTACAGTTCCATCTAGAAAAGTTTGCTTGTAGATATATATGATGCGAACCTTCCAAGTCAAAGCATTCTATCATAATTGCTCACTTTCAGACAATAATAATGACAACAATTAAAAAAACACAAACCAAACTCAGAGGCACCTAACTCAGGCCATCAATGCCTGGGAAGATAGTGCTGGGAAGACAGGATCCCACCCTGACCTTCATTCTAGTTGTCCTGTTTGGCAGGGCACCTACCTGCAGTGGTGGGCGGGGGGTGGGGGAGTAGGCCAGGAAGCAGAACATGGGGCTTCACAGCCAGTGACTGTCACCACTGCCCCTTGCCATGCCCTTCCTAGTCCAAAGCAAGCCAGGGGCCACAGGTGTTGGAAACAGGGATGTCCTTGACATCTCTAAACCACACACCATTTTATGTACTGCCCTTCCAACCCCAGATGACCTCTTTAAACAGAATCAGAGAAAAGACATGTCCCTGGATGGTGGATGGATCTGAGTTGCACCATAGAGAGAAAACTTTAAGAAATGTGTTCGACTAGAGAAAAGTATGCCCAGAAGCTGGCAGTCTGGTGGTTGTCTTCAAGAAGCTGCTCTGTGCACCTGTGTACCTATGCACCTGTGTGCCTATGCACCTGTGTACCTGTGTACCTGTGCACCTGTGTACCTGTGCACTGTGCACCTGTGTGCCTATGCACCTGTGTACCTGTGTACATGTGTACCTGTGCACCTGTGTACCTGTGCACCTGTGTACCCGTGCACCTGTGTACCTGTGTACCCATGCACCTGTGTACCTGTGCCTCTGTGTGCCTATGCACCTGTGTACCTGTGCACCTGTGTACCCATGCACCTGTGAACCCGTGCACCTGTGTACCCATGCACATGTGTACCCGTGCACCTGTGCACCTGTGTACCCGTGTACCTGTGTACCTGTGTGCCTATGCACCTGTGTACCTGTGCACCTGTGTACCCATGCACCTGTGTACCCGTGCACCTGTGCATCTGTTGAAGACAAGAGCTGAACTTGCTCCCTGCCCTCTGGTGCTCACTGATAGGAATAAGTCGATTCCAACAAAGACATGGAGTTAGAATTCAGTGTAAAAGAGAGTTAGGTGTGATGACTTCCTCTGAGGATGCTGGGGTTGTTGGTGTCAGGGAAGATGACTACATATTTGTCACATGGAGAAGGGTGACGGGATTCCAGGATGAGGAGACGGCTGTTTCCAGTGACTGCTGGCATGAGCAGGGGGAGCTCATGCTGGACATAAGGTGTGATTTGGCTGGAGCTCAGCATGCCTGGAACAGAGGGGATGGTGGAGCCCACTTGGACTCACACCTGGACTGGACTGTGAGACCCTCTGTATGAAGACAATGAAGACATCAGGGCATGACACTGGGGAAACTGAGAAATTTTCAGAGGTTACTTGGATTTATTTAATGAAATCAATAATCTCCGTGAAGCTGAAGTTAAACAGAGAGGAGAAAAGAAGACTCCTTCCTGCTGTTTCTCAAATGAATGATATTTTAAGGGAACATTAACTTACTTAGCCGCTAAGACAAGGATTTATTCAATTTAACAAGGTGTTATCGGAATCTGAACAAGTTGTTCTTTCATGAAGCTGCTTAAATTTCTATTGTCAAAGTGGAGTTCTGCACGCAAGATTGTTACTCAAAATGCACAGGAACTGGCGGAGGCACGAGTTCTTCAACATATCCATCCTGAGCTGACTTCTGAAAAGCAAGCTATGGAGAGCAGTTCTAGCTGCCCCTTTGCTAGGGGCCCCTAAGAGGAAGAGAAGAGCCACCGAAAACAGAAAACCTACCTGTGCTTCAAGGAGGAAACCAGAAGGAGGCTGCCGTGCCTGTCATGGTGGGTGGGGTAGCCAGAAAGGACAGCCCCGAGGCTCACACCACTGGTCCACCTGAGCACACACACTCCCTTTTGGGGGTCAGTCTCTTTGCTCTAAGAACTCAGAGAGCAATTTCAGCCATATCAGACCTATGAGCAAAAGTCTGTCTTTTTATATTTAGTTATCATTTGGCTTTCTGGTGAACATGAAGAATCTTTTCTTAGGCTCTGGAAAGACTAGTCCTGTTGTTATTAATAGCCCTGGAAATAAGGGCCACTTTAAAGAGTTTCTTGGAGGAAAACAACCATAAATATCCATGACTGTGGAAATGCTTTCATTAAGATATAGGAGATGCCTCAGCTACAGATGTTTTATTAATTAGAAATGAATGCCTTCGGAGAAAGCAAGCAAGCAAGCAAGTGCCAGGAGGCCTGTTCTGTCACTGTGCCACCTGGAACTCACCCCTTCTAAACAGACTTCCCCCTGGCCCACGCTGCAGGTCAGCCCTACATGACCATGCCTTGACCCCAGGACCTGTGCTCCTTTCCCGGCAGACAGGACCAGAATCGGGTCCCACAGGCAGCGGGTTTTGTTCCTGTATGATCACCCCTCGGTAGATGGGCATTTCTCAGTTGGGGCTTCCATGACATTAGGAGTCCTAATGGCAAACATTTACCACAAGTGATTGGGCACATGAGGTTGTCCTAGCATGAAAGTTACTGGAATCCGACTAAATTAAAAAACATAGCATGTCAGAGACTTAAGGCTGATAGGATCAGACATACACTGCATAAGACATCCATTCGCAGGAGTGGCCTGTGGCCTACCTTCGTGACATCATTTGTAGCCAACGGGGTTTTTGGTCTAACTAGAGATGCTCAGTCTGAACCCTGAGGGATTGGAATGCCTGGGGTCTGTTGTGCAGCCTGGTGCCCATGGACTGCCAGAAGAGCACTGGTCAGAAGGGACAATAATGAGAGGCACAAAACAAGCCCCAAGTGCAATCTGAATTTTTCTTGCAGCCACACTGGATAAAAGAATAAAGTAGCCAGCAACTTCATTTTAGTAATGTCTTTAACCCTGTACATTCAAAATTACGTTTTAGCGTGAGGCCAATGGGAAAAGTTGTTAATGAGGCATCCTGCCTCCTGGACCCCCCCTGCCCCCATCTTCAGTCTCTTTCATGCTAGAGCATATTAAGTGTTTGACCCAGGCACGGCTCAGTTCAGAGCAGCCACATTTCCAGTGGGCCAGAGGCAGCAGGCAGCAGCCCAGCTGTGGCCAGGGCAGTCCTGACTGAGCTCTATACTGCTGCGCACTCCACTTGGGACTCAGTTTGGGTTCCTGGGTTTGCCTTGGCTCTTTGACTCTTTTGACCCCAGGGCCAGAAGCTCCAGGTCCCTGGTTCAGACTCCTTTTACCTTGCAAACTCCCAGACCAAACAATCTCAGGGAAACCCTTCTCGATTGCCCTAACCAATGCTGCCCTGAACCTAATGTGTAAAGGAGACCCTGGCCGCCCCGTCACCCACAAGCACTGTGTGGCTCGGCGCTCACTGGGGCTGCCTCAGTCTGCTGTGGCTGGGGTCCCTGCTCACTTCTCAGGGTGTCTCTAACAGAGCCTTGGGATTGCAATGAGCTTAGCAGGAGCTTTGAGGGAATGAATGAGTCCCTTCCTCCGGCTGAGCCTTTCACTCTCCTCACGCTGGCTTGATAGTCTCTTTGTTTCCTTAAAAAAAAAAAAAAAATCTGTATGACTTTTTTTTTTTTTTTTTTTTTTTTAACCTCAAAGTTACCCTAGCTTTTAGGGCACATAGGATGAAAGTGTCTCTTGGAGCATTGTCAATATTTCCAATTCTCCATATACACAAGAGAGATTTATTTTTTTGAAGAACCAACCGAGGGAAACTTGCCCTGAGTTACTTGGAGCCTCAGGACTGTGCGCAGGGGAGGTTCCCTTCCAGCTCGGAGGAGACAGGCCAGGTCCCAGGAAGTAAGGGACTAGGTTCCAAGGCTCTAGGAGTTTGTTGCCAGGTGTTTCTCAGTCTAAATAAAGGTTCTATTTGGTACCTATTTGTTGTTTGTGATTTTGTAGTTTTAAAGGTTCCTCACCCCACCCCACCCCCCGCCATTTCCAATTTATATAAATCTTTAGGTTTCACAAAACCTGGATCCACACCTGCTGAGACCACAGGTTTTCATATCAGAGCCACGGCCCATCCTTCTCCACCAAGTGGACCGTCATGTGCCTGTTTCCCTTTCTTGCCAAGGTGAGCAGAGGATGCTAAGGAGCTTGCAGACATCATCCGTGTTCCTGTGAAGGGGCAGCAGGAATGGTGGCCGATTTCAGGACAGAGTGGAAGGACAGGGTGGGGAGGTACCTTCCCCCTTCTCACCAGGACCCAAGCCCCACCCCAACACCACAGGCTAACCCCCAGCTTCCTGGGCAAACTGCCTCTTCTTCCTGAGGTAACCTCCTTCATTAGAATGGAATGTTCTAGGAGTCGGGAAGTAAAGACCTGAAGGTTTATAATCTAAACAACTATACATTTTAGTAGCATAATGTAAAACTTTAAATGCAAATTTTATGACCTGCGTTCATTCATTCACCCATTTAATAAGCACGTGAGTCCCTACTCGGTGGGAACTGTCTGATGCACGCTGGGATGTAATGGAAAGCACGTCAATCCCCTCCTCATCACGTCCACCGTGAGTGACGGTGACACTCCTAAAGGAATTCAGGGGGGAAAAATATCCTGTTGCCATGATAGAAACATTTTATAAAAGAGGGTCATCTTGAAACAGAACTTTGGGGGAGAGGAAGGATACGTAGAGTGAATGTGAGAGACAGAATTGTAGGGAAGGGGCAGGGATTGTGGCTCAGGGGTAGAGCGTTTGCCTCACGTGCATGAGGCACTGGGTTCAATCCTCAGCACCACATAAAAATAAATAAATAAAATAAAGGTTAAAAAAGAAAGAATTATAGGAAAGTATATTCCCAAAACCACATTAGCAAAACCATCCTAGTTTGTTCTCCAGGATTGAATATCACATGTGGATATTTAACCACGGGACACTGTGAGTAGCTTTTCTATTACTTTTAATGTTATTTCTGAATTCTATGCTTCCATTACTTTGCTCAAATTTTAAAAGCATCACAGGGCCATGCAATGCAGTAGGTGTGGGAAGGCAGGGAATAGGACTTTAAAGGAATGGATTCCGCACTGTAAAAAGAGTTCCACACGGGTCCTAGGAGCAGGCTCCCTCTACCCAACTCGGTGTGTTAATCCTTTGTCTTCTCTCCTCTTGGCCTGATCATCAGAAACCTCAGATGGAGCTGAGCAAGAAAGCCAGGAGGCCAGAGGAAAATCCTCTGTTGAAAATAAAGCTGGATCCTAGATGGGTCTGATACGTGGCCCTCCACACCCCTGTTCCTCCCCACTGTTAAGTAGCTTTAATTTCAAATCATCTCTGATTTTTACCATTTGACCATAATGCTATCCTAGGGTGCTAAATAGCTTTTGCTAGAGAAAATGAAATAACTCTTTTATAACCCTCAGAGACTTAAAATGGAAATACACAACATGCTAAGAAACAGATAAGTTAGAAACTTAAATAAAGCACCAAGGTCAGAGACAGAATTTTGCTTGTGATAAATGACTTAATAAAAGAGATTAAAAAACAAGTGGTTATAACTACTCCCATACCCCCAGTTCTGCCATAAAAATGATGATTAAATCCAACAATAGGCTCAAAATCCCATTTTATTCACTGTAATAATAGATAGGGTTTTAAAATCATTTTTATGGAAACACAAATTTCTCAGTGAATGGAATGCTCAGAATTTCTCTAAGACTGCAAAACAGGACTTTGCTTTTTGTAGCATTAGACTTACAATATGCAGACAATTGGAGCTCCTGAATTATGGAGGTAGTCATATGGAAATAGCCTAGTGCTCCACGTTTGGGTCCCCAAGGATCATATGCCATGGAAGGATATGACTAAATCAAGGTTGCAACTTTTGCAAATTAAACACAAGAGATAATCTTGATGGCCCCATGGCTTGGCATGTTTAAAACACCATTGTGCACCTTAAAAAGTAGGGATTTTTTTCCTCCTATGTGCTCTTAGCTCTGCTTGGCAGGGGTTGGAATTCCACTCTTACTCATCTCTTGCTAGGGAGTCCTTGTGCAGTGAACATCCTGTGCAACTGTAAGGGTGACCTATGTCTCAGATGCCTAGGAGAAGAGCCCTTCCCCCATACCAAGACTTGGCTCCTCAGAAGTCTTTTGAACTTTATGCAGTCTTAATAAGTCACCAATTCCCCTCTTCCCCTTCAGAATTTGAACCTGTCTGGAAAATGTAGCTTTTGTTCATTTTTCCCGATCTCCAGATACCTTTTGAGCTCCATCTTGGATATTCCCAGTCACTTGGGACAGTGGCATGAATAAACAGGGAGCATCATGGACTCTGTTGCCTTCTGAAGTTCTCACTGATGCTCCAGACTGCAGGGCTCCCTATTTCCATGCTGGGAATCTCCCTGGCCGTGTGAGCTGGCGAATGAGGGGTCTTTCTGCGACATAGGTGGCTCCTAGTTGGGCTTCTTAGCAGAGAGGCCTGGGCTGGTGGAGGCCCTTCACCTCTGTGTGATCATTTTCCTTGTTTCTACTTCCTTCACTTCTGTTTTCTTTAACTTTTTCTGATCTCCCCCAAACACAGTCGCTCTAGACATTTCTACATTTATCTATCACTATTGTATAAATGGCAATCAGACGAAGCAATCACTGCTCCATCCGCAGAGCTGCCTCGGTGGGAATCTTTAGCCTCTGGGATGAGGCTCAGCAGCCCTGGAGTCCTGGGCCTCCTGCTGGACGTCAAGTCTCCACAGACTGGAGCACACCAGGCCCTCTCTCTTTTCCACGCCATACTCTACAAAGTGTTTCTCACTTCATTCAAATTGATTCCCCAAAGAGTGAAACTGAATTTTAATTATTGAGGGGGTTGGAATTGAGGCAGAGGTCATATTTAAATATCAAAGTATCCATATGCATGAGTCAGAAGCTGAATCTATCTCGACCCATGATTCCTACACAGTAACAGCATGTGGTCCCTCGGCCTAATTTACTGCTTCTGGGTCCCGCACCCACAGAGAGTAAGAGATGAAACGATGAGGAAAAAAAAATACCATCACCTCACTCTAACATTACTTAATATTACATCGAACTCAAAAGCATTTCAGGAAATTCTTTGATCCTGTCCAAAGAGAGATCAATTACAGTAGAATGCTGAGATGTTCCTGGAGTGTGGCTCGTTATTTCTTCAAGAAGAACAATATTTACCTATACCAGGGCTTTAAAATAGGTCACTTTTTACTTAGACTATCACTTCTGCTCAAATATCCCCAACAGTCACAGTCACATCATGGTTTAAGCAAGGTTTCCTAATGTTCCATTTATTCCCTAGTGTCCATTGCTGGCTACGAGTCCACTGTGACCATGGTCTACAGAAGGGTTGATCTGTCATGGTAGGCGGGGTGTCATAATGGCCTACCCCAGAGGGGTGGGGGGCTCCCCTCTGGAGGCTCCAAGGCAGCTCTGGTTTCCCTGAGGCCCCTTGCTTGGCCTGCAGATGGCCACTGCCCCCAGCGTCCTCATGTGGTGTCTTTGAATATCCGCGCCCTTTTCCCATCAGGTCACCCCAACATCCCTAGTTTAACTTTCTCCTTGTAAAGCCCTGACTCCAAATGCGGCCACCTTCTGAGATCAGCATCGAGTTGGTGGGGACACATACCACACGGCATATTTAGTTTCTTTTTGACCTTCAACGGTTGGCCTTCTGGCCTTCCCCAATCTTCTCTCCAGGTGGAATCACTGCAGGCTTCTAAACATTTCAGACTGTCTCCTGAGACCCTTCGATATTGCCCCTGCCCACCTTCAGCGCTTCCTCTGGACTCTGCTCGGATCTTGCACATTCCTTTGGTATTATCTCCTGAGAACTGATAATTGTTCCTCAAGAAACCATCATCCTTTTTTTGGTAACTTTTGCACAGCTCCTAACAAGCATTTGTCTCATGGTGAGTGAGAGAATCTTTGGATGCTCGTGAGGAGAGATGTTCTCCTATCACCCTGTTACACTGGTAAGTGTTCACGTCTGACCGAGGTCCACCGGTGGGGAATCGGGACCCTCAAGCCGTCTCCTGCTTTGCCAGCCCATAACCCCTCATTTCTGTGTGAGCAGATGCCCATCTCTAATGACTCGGCAAAACCTTCACACTCCCTGTCCAGCATTATAAAATTCTGAGTGACCAGATTCCCAAGCTTGAAGGTCCAGCAGTCAGTTCTCAGACTCTGCATTTTTAGGGCCTGATAATCATTTTGCATCACTGAATCCTTGTGGATTAATTTCCTGTTTTTTCCAGTGAAAGTAACTTTAAATTATCACTTGAAAATCCTTTGTGCTAAAAGGTTACTTTTCTGATCTACAGAATGAAAAATGCAGTGAGTGAAATTTTTCCGGGTGACAGGAGGGTTCCTTCCCTATGCCCTGACCACTTGACAAGAGCCGACAAAGATACTACCTCTCTAGACCTTCCAAACATTGGTGCCTGCCCCTGGCTTCCAAGAAGATTACACGGAAACCTAAATTGGAAACTCAGACTTTGGGAATCAGAACCTCTTGGGGTAGAGAGCATGTTTCAGGAGTCAAGTAGTTACTTGTTATGCACAGTCAGAGCTCAGAACTTTGCCTAAGAAATTGTCCCTAAATGTAGCTGCACAAAGGAAATGTCTGGGGAGGCTTCAACACGCTGCCTGGGTTTCACCCGGGGCCTGGGCAGCAAGGTTTGCAAACTTCCCAGGTGGTCCACTCCTGAAGGAGAAGGGACATGGCGATGCAGAATTAGAAGGGGATTACTAGTTAGAAAAATTTTGAAATAAGTTATTTGAATGCTGAACCCTAACAGGAGGCTCAAGTTTGAATATCCCACGGTTGTTAAACAAGGGTGTAGTATGAATCGCCAGAGACTGTTGAACAGGGGCATAGATTTTCCCACAGTCTGAGTCTGACATGTTAGCTTCATTGTGAGATTGAAGATTCACTGTACTACAGATTGCTCAACCCTTGGGCAGAGTTTCTGATTAAGTAGGTCGGCATGGGTCCCAATAATTCACATCATTTTGCAAGTTCTAAGGCAAAGCTAAAGTTACTCGTCCACACTTGGAAAAGCAGGGTCATTGAGCTTCCACATCCATAGAAAGATACATATTCTGTCATGCAGGCGGGGCCATGTGCTGCACACCTCCCAACTGAATAATTAAGGGACCTTCAACCCAAGGCACATGCACCTGTCTTCCCACAGAATCCTATGTTCCCTCCAAAACCACAACAAAATCAGACACAGTCTACAATACCCCTTCCCGTTATGTATCAGTGCTCTGAAACACAATAAATATAGTAAATTAAGAAGGTCTATATATTGTTTCCAGTTATCATCTCATGCTCACTGGAATATTTTCAGATTTTTCTCACCCTGAGTTGTAATGAGTGCTTACAATTATTTTCAAACTGTTGGAGACAGAATATTCTTGAGTTTTCATCATAATGTCGTGTATTCGATTTTATGGCTGAGATCTGCCGCCATCAAGTCTTGGAGACGTAAAGTAGAAAAACTATTTATTAATTCCCTGCCTTAATCACACCAGGGAATGAATACCTCCAAAATCTTCTCCTACAATAATGGGGTATATTTCCTTAGATCTCCTCAAATAAATTTTATATGAATTTGCAAACTAGAAACCTACAACACCTAAACCTTCTGCCACTGTATATTTTCATCGACTCACACAGGTGACCCAGTGCTCCACAAGTCACGAACGGTCCTCCTCCCTCTGGTGTCACTCAGATGCCAGTTAGCAGGTGTCAGACAAGGGGCTCCTCTCCAACATCCCTCCCGCCTCCTCTGAATGCCCTTTTCCCTTTGACATCTCTCTTCTCCCTTCATCTTCATCCTCATTATGACACTGAGTCCAGGTCACCAGGTCAGGCTCTGTCACCCAGCCCGCTGTCTCAGCCATAGTGCCCTTTGACCTCCTGAGCACCACTGTACATCATCTTCCCCAGACTACTCATCCTGCTCTTCTTATGCTCCGTGACCCAAGCTAATAGGACAAAGGGAACCGCACTGTTTGACATCCTCGGAAAAAAAGGCAAGACCCCTTTCCAGCGTGGCCATCAATATCCATCCAAATCACCTTTGGAGTTTTGCAACCTCAAGCCAATAAGACCCACCCTTCTCTCTCATACTAAAAATAAGAGGGCCTCATTTCCTCCCTGGAGGACGCAACATTTTTCTTCTTTTCTGACCACAGGGCCTGTAGTTGTTGTTGTTGCTGTTGGGGTTGGGGACGGAACTCAGGGCACTTAACCACTGGGCCACATCCCAAGTCCTCTTGGGATAGGGTCTCTCTAAGTTGCTGAGGCTGGCTTTGAACCTGGGACTCTATGGCCTCAGTCTCCTGCCTGGTAAACGGGATATAGTTTTAGCATGTAACGGAAATGTGGTGGGTTACTTACTTGGCCACTGGCCAGTGAGCATCCTCCTCCTCCCTCACATCGGTGTATTTATATACACAGCCAAATCTTATGTGTTCAATACTGATGCTATGCTCTTATTTCAAAGCCCTGTGCCACATAGTCTTTTCCCTATTAAAAATTATCCAGACATGTCTATCCATTATTTAAACAGAAACAAACATTTTTAACCATATTGTGTATCATGACTTTAATCACTATTCCTATATTTTGATATGGCATGGTGTCATTACTTTAAGAGTTATAAAACTAGAGAACAAGCCTAAAATTTATCCAAATTAACTTTAATTTAAAAATATATAGTACTCAAACGAAAATAAAGACAATAGTCAACACTGCCAGCAAACAGGGGTATTGAAAAAGACGAACCACGAAAGAGGTCAAATTCACATTGCTGCTCTGGACCCTGATTACAAAAAAACACACGCAAACCTAGATGAACAGAATCCACTACACTTGACAGAGGGTTGAGACACATATTTCCCTCTGTAGCAGGTTTTTTCCATCATAATTTTATGTCTAAATTGTTCACATGTGCTGCCAATACATGATTGCAATTATAATTTAAAAATAAAGGCAATTCTGTTTCTCCCCTTTTCTGAGCAAGATAATTATGTTTCTTTGGAATATAAATTGCCACCATTTTTAGAGTCAGAAATTCTTTAAAGAACAATTAAGTCTTTGCTGAAACATGAAATAGAAGATAGTTCTAGAGAAGATTACAGCGTTTCAATTCAGTGCTTCCAATGAGAATTAAAGAATTGGCTTAACTGTTGTCTAAGGTCAATACCTCAGATTCTAAGATGTCAACTGCATATTTTGAATGAGCTTAAGTATATTCAGCATACGCACAATCCTTGTAAGCTGTAAAGTTATTCAAGTGAATCAACTGTTATTTTCTATAATCAAAAATAGGAAAAAATCACATGGCTTTAATATTAAACACAACCCACCTTTAAATAAAACCTTAAAACATTTCTCCATCGACTTGCCCTTTACAGAAGGAATGAAAAGTAAAAAAAAAAAAAAAAAAAAAAAAAAAAAAAGTTATTTATGTTCTTTGAAAGGAAGAATAAAGAACTCCTGCATTTCGAAATAGCAGATCCAAAATGATTAGTTTCAGCGTAGAATTTTTGGAGAATTTCATTTTGCACTTGAACTTAGCTGCTCCCTTTCCCTCTCTACTCCAGCAGCACTTTGGAGGTGCCAGGGCTGTTCAGTTGCTCTCATGTTCTTGTGAATACTGCATTATTGAAAGTTGCACTGTATAAAAATGACAGACCCTCACATTAGAGCAAAAGACCAGCAGCGGTAGCCTCTGAACTTTTAGGAGCAGGGAAGTCTCTGCTGGGTCCCCATGAGGACAAGCCTGCCCTTCACCCTGATGAATAGCTCCCATTCCTACAGTGGCCCCTCTGCAGGGGAAGAACACCTTATGGACACGAAAAAGCAATAAAATACCCCTCGTGGCGGAAGAATTCAGAGACATGAGGTCATAAGATCAACCACCGCATTGGAGTCAGAGAGAATGGAAGAAATCCCATCTCTCTCCCAACTGTGTGGCTGGAACAGGTTACTTTGAATACAGGAGCACATCATGGAAACAGAAGGAATACTTAGGGTAGTTGAAGTTAAGACCTGGTGGTAAGATGCTATATCAGCACAGAAGACGCTCAGAAAACAACACTCCGAAGTATGAAGTCGCAGGAGAGACCACCTATCAAGCTTGATGCTGAGGACTGCCCTGGATCGCGGACGTGAAGTGCTCAGCGTCCTGTGATGTCCGAGTACTTGGGAAGCAGGGCTCTTCCATTGTCATGGGTACCTAAGAGCAGGTGGTCTCTTTGGAGGCTCTCAAACTCTAAGACTTTAACAGTTTTGTGGGCGGCAGTCTTACACTTAAGAGTCATTATTATTTACACCTTATCATTATCCTTTTGTCACTTTCAGCTTATGAGATCTCTGGCTTCCTGTCCCCAACCTGGAGTTTTCCATCATCAAACTGCTAGAGAAAGTGATTCCTTCCTTCCTTCCTTCCTTCCTTCCTTCCTTCCTTCCTTCCTTCCTTCCTTCTTTCCTTCCTTTTTCCTTCCTTCCTTCCTCCCTTCCTTCTTTCCTTCCTCCCTCCATCCCTCCCTCTTTCCCTTCCTCCTTCTCTCCCTCCCTTCCTTCCTTCCAAGCCTTGAGCCAATGGCATTATTCTAAAAGCCATCAAGGTATCTTTCCTTGGATAAGAAATTATCCTCCCCACTTTGTAGATGAAGCAATTGGGATCAAGCAAGCTAAAACTCAGTGAAAGTGAGCAGAAGAAAAATAAAAAAGGAAATAGTGAGAAGAGACTAGAAGCTGAGAAAAAAAAAAATGTCCTCAAACCTGTTGTGGGACAGAACTTTTGACCAGATACAATTCAGAGCCTATCCTTAAAAGTAATTAGAGTTCATATGGAAACACTTGAGCCAAGTTCTGATAGATCTTCACGATATTTTAAAGATTTTGGGGGGAGGAAGATATGCTCAGCTGAGCATCAGTTTAGAACTGGCCTACATCTTTCATCCACCTGGTGACTTCCCTAATAATCTTTTGCTGTTCTTTTTTTTAATTTATAATTCCCCACAACACATGCACGCAGGCGCACACACATGCACCCTAAAACTTTTTACAGAAGTGCAGAGGTGGGCATCTTTGAGTTTGGTTATTCAGAAACCTCTCATCCAACAGCATCTTTGAAAAATATGTATGGGCCCATAAGCTTTCTATCAAAGATGTCCTTAATCTGTACATATTTCCCAACTTAAAATATCCATCCTTCCCATATTCCCAAAGAGTCTTAGTCCTGCCATTTTCTTAATAATCCAAAAAACTCAGAGCCATTGAAATAAAATTGGAAGGAATATTAGGGACATGACTCCAACTCTCTTGATTTAAAACATTTGCATCTTTCAAGTTGCAGATATGGAGATTTAAAGAAAATTCTGAACTGAATATAAGTATTTGCAATAAGCCATTTCTTATCATTCCAGTGGACGGGTTTTTCTGTTTGCAGCTGGTTCATTTTCTTATGCATATATTTGCTTATCTGTTGCCTCTCTCCACCCTAACTCCTGGAAAAGTCATAACAAATGCAAACAAAGAAAACATACAGCAAAGCAACCCAAGGTTGAAAGAGCTGCTCAGGGCAGAACATTAGACCCTGAGTGCTTCTCAAAGCTTGGTCTGTGCCAGAAGCCACCAGAGACCCTTGGGCTTGCTAAAACAGAACCTGCTGGACACCACCTCCTAGTCTCCAATTCTCTAAGTCCAAGGTGAGGCCAAGGGTCTGCATCTTCACCATGACTCCAGGCCACGCCGATGGAGTCAGTCAGGGCAGCCCAGAGAATCCAGGAGATAAATTTTCTCAATGGGAAATTCTTTTTAGACCATCACCTTCAAGCCAGACACATCTTGTCCCTCTACCTCCAAACTCTAGAGAGAGGGGTGGACTAAGGGAGACTGATAGCCCAGCCCTGGGGTGGGGGGCATGAAGCTATAGATGGCAGAAGGAAGTACCAAATGGATAAGAGGCTAAAAGCCCAGGATGGGAAGCATGATCTGGGCAGCATCCCAAAGTATTTCAGAGGAAACATCCAGGTGAAAATTAGTCCCTTCCCTGAGAAGCTACTTCTGAGTCTCCATCATCCAGTACTTTACTGTATTGGATTGTATCAATTTTAATTGGGGGAAAAAAAAGTGGTTGAACATTCTTCAAGACCCTTTTCGGAAAGGTAAGATATTCTCTCTGAGCTTCAGCAAAATATCCCCACAGGGAAAAGGAGAAGACAGAGATCCATGCTCGGGCCCCAGTTGTCTTTGGTGGGCCCTCCCTGACATTCAGAACTCCCTTCACCTGTCTGCAGGGCTTGTCTGACAGAAGAAAGGGGTGGAAAAACAAATAGAGGGACTGCAAGGCTCACCCCTTCCTCCCCTGGGTTAGCTGGCCTTCCTCCATGGGACAAAACACCTGAGAAAACCAACTTTAACGAGGACCAACCTCCTGAAGTTTCCGCCTCTTCATAGTGCCATGGGTTGGTGACCAAGCCTTAAAAACACAGGCCTTTGAGAGGCTGAAGTCTAACTGGCCACAAGTCCATCCCAAACCCCACCATCAAAACCGGAAGCCTGTGGTCTGAAGATAGATTTTAAAAGTCCCTAGGTGATTATGATGTATATATACCCCAAGGATCAAAAGAAAAAAGAAAAGTTTAATCACATAGCCAATTTCATCTCTGTAAGACTGAGCTCTCTTTTAATTTGGATAATGAACAAATATCTAAACCACAGGCTGATTGAGGCAGCATGAAATGGCAGGAGGGCTCTTCGTGCAGAGAAAGAAAGAGGAATAGCACTGGAGATCGGAGAACTCTCCAGAACAGTAGCTGCCATCAAACACCAGGGTATTCCGGCAGGAAGCATTCATTCTTACTAAAGTGCTGCCCAAAGTCATTAGTAGCATCAATCAATTCTGATCTTTGGACTAGTGGGAAGATGAAAATCTCAGTTCACCCAAGTTGGCCGTATTTCCAACTCCCACTCTGAATCTGAAGTGGGGTGAGGGGGTATTGAAACTGGATGCCTGGAAGCTCTCTTAGTTCCAGTGTCTGCCCTTCTTAAGGGAGACAGCTGATGGGACTCAAAAACTAACCACTCCAAGTTGTGGCTTCTTTATCATCCGGAGGGAGCTGGTGGGAATCTCCCAGGCATTGGCTCTGGGAGCCTATCCAGAGGAGGGGTCAAAGCACACCTCAGAAGACGGTGCACCCTCAGAGAGCTGTGGTGGGTGTCTGCTGGAGGAGAACGGGATGCACGGATGGTTGTCTGATGGCTTGTGCTCTTCCCTGGTAAACAAAATGCGAACTTGAAACGCGTTGTTAGCATCTAAGAAGCAGCTCTTTCTTTTTATAGCTATTTTTTGGTCTCATTTAACTAGTTGACTCAGAGTCTCTGGAAAGGTTCTAGGAATGGAGTCCTACAGTGAGGACATAATGCTTATGTGGTTTTCTTAATCCTGTACAAGCTCTTTATCCATGGTGTTCACTTTGTATTTTCAACTCTTTGGGTGGGGTAAAACCTCCCCTCCATCCCTGGTATTCAGAAATGTGTCTGTGTGTTTTCCTCCAACAAGTAAGTATTTTTTTTTTTCTTTCCCACAGAGAACAGGTGACTAAAAAGGCCAGAATGATTTTCAAGGTAAAATCCCTGGGCTTATTTATGATTCTTAAAAGCCACTTGGCGTCTTCATGTTAACAAACCTCTCCTACAACATTTGCAGTCTCGGGTCTGGGGTTGTGGCTCAAGTGTTAGAGCGCTCACCTAGCACGCGTGAGGCCCTGGGTTCAATCCTCAGCACCACATAAAGATATTGTGTCCATCTAAAACTAAAAATAAATATTAAAAACAACAACAACAAAAAAAAAAACATTTGCAGTCTGTTTTTCTCTTTGTGCCTATTTTCAAAATTTTATAAACAGTATTAAGTTCCCTGCCATCAAATACAAATGCCAATCAAAGTTCATCTCCTGGCAGCCCAAGTTTCATTCCTCATAATCCCTCATCAGAGAGGGTGGCAAGAGCACTTTCTGGCTGATCACAACTCATGACTTCATGCATGCATCTTCCAAGCTGGAGTGTCTGGGATGAAGACCGTCTGCTATGGCAGCCACCAACCCTAGGACCACCATGACAGTCTGTCCACAGACTGTCATCCACCCTGCTTGTTCCGGGAGATGGCCGAGCTCAGAAACACCCCTGCCCCTAACCTACAGCACTGCCTTTGTCCCTAAACTGCCTGCTCATCCCAATGAGGTCAACCCAAGACTGCCAAGTGTGATCCAATCAGGGGACCCCAGTTTCAGAAGAATCCCCACCATGAGAGAGTGATTTCCAATCAGGCTCTGAGCATCTCCACTTGCTTTCTCTCCTTAAAGAACTGATTCTCCTTGCTGATACCTTTGAGCCCTGCTGGCACAAAAGTAAAAGCAGATAGATTCCCACTTTTATGAATAAATTGCTTTTGAAAATTGTGTCTCAGACTTAGTTTTGTCTCTAGCAATAAATAAATAAACCCTATAAATGTTCCAGAAGAAGTCTGGTCCCCACCCCTCTCCGCCTTCCCACCAATTGCCCCTGTCACCTGCATTTCCCTCTTTCTGTCTCCCTGTGAAGTGGATCCCTCTCAGGCCCACACAGAGACGGTGAGTCACCACCCCTAACCTGAGGTCTTATTTCCATGGTCAACCTTGGTCCAAAATCATACAGGAAAAATGGAGGAAATAAGCAACTTGTTAGGGTTTAAATAATTATGACTAGAGTATATTGTTATAATTGTTTGTCATTAGCTATTGCTAATCTCTTACAGTGATTAACTTACAAGTTAAAATTTATCATAGGAAAAAACATAGGGTACAGAGGGCTCACTACTATCCAAGGTTTCAGCACTCACTAGGGCTCTTGGAATGTGCTCTCTAAGCTTAAAGAACTACAGTGTAATAGGAAGAAACTGAAAGAAGAAAACTACATCTCTTGTTTTTTTCTACCCATCTTCTTTATTTTCCTCTTTTCTTCCTTCTTCTCTCACTTTTTTTTTAAATCTCCAAAATGTGCCCTCAACAGATGTTTTTGAGAATGCATATTTTCATCTCCTAGGCAATGAGAATAAAACAGACCAAATTACTGTGTTAGTTTAGAATATTTAATATCTCTGTGATGTCATTAAAAGGAGAAATTTCAACACTCCAAAAACATTTGCAAATGATGATAAATTAAAAAAAAAAACAACAAAAAAAAAACTAAGGGCTGGGGATGTGGCTCAAGCGGTAGCGCGCTCGCCTGGCATGCGTGCGGTCCTGGGTTCAATCCTCAGCACCACGTACAAACAAAGATGTTGTGTCCACGGAAAACTAAAAAATAAATATTAAAAAATTCTCTCTCTCTCTCTTAAAAAAAAACTTAAAAAATGCTTAAAGATATTGTATAAAACAATATTTCTGTGCATCCTAATAATTAATCTTTATCCTCAGCTTTTGAATACTATTCACAAATGCAGGTTCTATAGTAAATTCTTAGTAAATATATTTGAATGAACACATGCATGAACTTATTGAATGAAGAGATATGCCTAGAACGTGTTTCTATACACCAAAGAGTCTTAAACACACGAAAGTAGAGAAATTTCTGAGCGGGACTAAAGGGTTGAAATAGAGTAGGGAATGAGGCCATTATTCCACGATGCCACAAATCCATGCTTCTGCCTGTTTAGTTAACATTGGTCTGGTGCCAAGGAGACAACTAGATTCTATTGCTAAGCATTAATCCTGTAAATAATAAAATGTATCTGGTGACCTACTGAAAACAATTTTATTCATTGAAACTACTAGGAACCTGAGGACAGAGGAGAGAAAATCCAAATAAGAAAATATTTTTAATATAAAAATATTGAACAACTGTACCTCAAATTTATGCCCCAACTGGATTGTTATACTCTAAATATTTATAAGCTATGATGTTAACTTCAAATAATCCTAGGCACACAGTAGGGACTGAAACAGAGTCTTATTAAATCTGCTAAAATGAAGTGAAGTAAGTTTTTTCCATTGCTATTTAGTGATTATTTCTCAGACTCTTGAATGGGGTTAGATTCTCTTCTTTGCTATCACTTTCCAAAACAATTTAACTTTCTTTTTTTTTTTTTTCTCATGCAGTTTAGTGAGTATTTCTAGTAGTATCACTGTATTTCTATGGAGACGCTGTGAATATTAATTTTATGTGTTAACCTATTGGCTGGATCACAGTGCTCAGATATGGGCTCAAATATTCTGGATGGTTCTGTGAGGATGTTTTGGGATGATATTGATGTTTAAGTTGCAGAACTTTGACTGAAGCCCACTGCCCTCTACCCTGGGCTGAACGTGGTGTACCCCTGAAGTTCACCTGCTGATGCTTAACCCCCAACGTGAGGGCATCAGAGGTGGGGCTTTGTGAGGTGAGGTGGAGAGGGCAAACCACTGTGAATGGTGACAGCACCCCACAGAGCTGCCTCCTCTCTTTTGTCATGTGCATTAAAACAAAAAGACAAGAGGAAGCCTTCCTGTTTATCAAGCAGGACCCAGAATCTGCTGATGCCTTGGATTTGAACCTCCCATCCTCCAGCACTAGGAAGGACTGATTTCTCTTGTTGGCTCTAGCTGATCTAACTAAGAACCCTGCATAATGCGGCAGGGGCCAGGGGAGGGAGCTCATCCGGTCAGCTGAGGCCTAAACAGAGCAGAAGACCAAGCTCACTGAGCAAGAGAACACTCGTCACCAGGTCTCCTGCGTATCTGATTGGCAGCATCACTTCCTCCCTGGGTCTCTGACAGGACCACCCGCCCTGCAAATTTTGAATGTGCATCCTTCACGATCGCATGAGCCGACTTCCTAAAATACACCTAACCTACAGAGATGTCATCCACACCCAGTCTGTTGGTTCTGTGATTCTGGGGGATTCTGATTAATGCAGTGAGAAACATGTGAAGATCAAAGCTGAACTAGCTCTATTTCGTTCTAACATGAAATTCTGTTAGAGATCTGGGTCAGAGAACACCAACGGGTTCCTCTCCCGTGCCACCTCCAGGCGACTGGTGGTGCTGCCTGGCCAGACCTGCACAAGAAGTCTGCTGAGGCCAGGGGGAGGGGCTGGAGTGACGGTGTCATGGGCAAGGGGCATAGAGAGGGTCACAGGGCTGCTTATTTGCCTTCCCACAGAGAGGCGACTCTCTCATTGCCCTCCCAGTGAGACACTGAGGGGAGTCATTTTACACAATGTAATCTCCAGGGAATTAAGATTCACACTGAGGGTTTTATTTTATTTTTTTTTCCAGAAAATAAAAAAAAAAAAAAAATTCTACTCATTTAATGCTGGTATTAATGTAATTTTGTTTCAAAAATGAGAATTAAAAATCTTTTGAGGGCCAGCAAGGGGAAAGAAGAGCAAAATAAGTCAACATTTTAAACAATAACAACAAAAATATTTTTGAAGCTTCTTAGGTATTTTAGGAAATCGCAAAATTAAACCTCTAGAGGTAGAAAACATTGCCCTTTTTTTTTTTTCCTTAAATTCTTCTGATACTTTTTTTGGTAAGGCCTTTTGTGGCCACGTAAGGGTTTTCCTCATGGTGTTGTTTGTCCAGCCTAATTTCCCAGTGTAATTTCCTTTGGTCAGATGCATGTAGCTCATTAAAATGAGCACCACCAAGAATTTTAGAAGGAAGTATCTCCAATAAGAGAAAACCTAAGAACTAACTAACTACCTTGTAGAGTTTTTTTTTTTTTTTTAAAAAAAAAAAAAACAACTTTAAAACAATATGAGAAGTAGGAAACGATTCCTTGAGTTGATTACTCTGATACCATGAAATGCAAATCTTTCTTCATTTATGTCTTAGTTCTTAGAAGTTTGTTCTGATCACCATATCAGATACCTGTTTATTAAGTATGTTACTTTTCTCTTTAAACTATAAATTTATGGTGGACCAACACTTAATTTTTCTTGTTTGTTGGTATGTCATCAAGACTTAGAATCATTCTGGAAATTACATGAAAGGAATATTTATCCAATAAATAGTTGAATAGACTGTTTGGTACTGTAATTGTGCCAGTCAGCTTTCTGTAACTATGACAAAATACCTGAGACAGGAAAATTATAAGGAGGAAATGTTTATTTTGGCTCAAGTTTCAAAGGTTTCAGTTCATGTTTGCTTAACTCTGTTGCATTTGGGCCTGGGGAGAGGCAGTACATCATGGGAGGGAGCCTATACTAGAGCAAGATGCTCACCTCATGCCAGCTGGGAAACAGACAGACACAGGAAGAAGGCAGGGCCTCAATATCCCTTGAAGGTCATGCCTCCAATACTTTCTTCCTCTAGACCCCACCTCTTAAAGGTCCCACCACCCCCAAAAAAGGTCGGGGCTGGGGAACAAGACTTCAATACATGGGCCTCTGCGGGACACTTATTAAAAAAAAAAGATCAGAGTAGCTATTAACCAACTAAGAAAAAAAATTAGGACAGCTGAGACTGACAAGACTGTTGGAGACAAAAGGTGGCATTTTTAAGTAATCTGTGTTGGCGTTTACTCATTGCAAATGAATATTTCTCTCTTTTTACTTATTTATTTTGTCTTGGACTACTGTAATAACTGAACTCTGATCTCCTGTTGGGAACTGAGAAGTTGAAAAGGGCCCGTGTTTTTTTCCTCTTACTCTTCCTGATCCCGTGGGAACTGGACTGGGTTCCTGTGTGCATTGCTACAGTTCTTACAGATTTTGATCAGGTTCTGGCAGATCCAGGATGAATATAAAAGAGCAAGAGTGGAAAGACGAAGTGAATTTAGTTGAGAATATGTGTCACCAATATTAATAGTAGGAGATAAAGTTGGGAATAAGGACTGGAGTAAAAGAACGAAGGGTCTTAGAGAGGATGGTGGCTAAGAAATTCAGATTCATCAAATAAAAAAGTTGTTGCCCCCACCCAAGAAGGAACGAATGATAAATATAGGACTGCGTATGCACAGGAGAGAGGTTCACAGAAATAAAACCACCTGTGTCTTCAGCAATAAGACCTACCTACGTCTGGCTATCTATTTTTTTTTCTTTGTGATGCTGGGGATTGAACCCTGTGCCTTGTGCATCTGAGGCAAGCTCTCTACCAACTGAGCTATATCTTGAGCCCCTATATATACACACATGCACAATATATATATATCAGTTATCTAGGAATTTTATTCTTTGGTAAAGCCACATGAATAATTACTGTAATGTCTGTGTTCCATCACATTTAGGGGTCTATGCTAACATCATGAGTAGCCCTTTTTCTTAAGAGTGTTTGCTCTAGACTTTTCAGATTACAAAATAACTCTATGGGAAAAGATGGCCACTCGCCGAGTGCCTGCACAGACCACTCAGTGGATTGGCTGCCTGTAGATGTTAGGTCTAATCCTCTCTGAGCCTATTGAATTAGGGTTATTATCTTTATTTGAAAGAAGAGAAACATGGTAGTTAGAAAAATTATTCAACCCATGAAAAGTGAAGCCGCTCTGGCTTCGTTCAGATAGAGTCTCTGTTCTTGCATTCTGATCACATTAACCAGGAGTGTCAAGAGGGGAGGTGCAGAAATGGGAGTTGGAAGATGAACGGGTAGATCAGTGAGAGCAATGGATAAATAACTACACAAGGGAGCAGGAAGGTGAAGGGAGAGCTGTGGTCACTTTGTGCTTGTGGCACAGACGGAATGGGATGGTCAGATTCGTGAGCAGAGAGAGCTCCTCATCAGGTGTTCCTGGCCTTAGGAAATTCTGGTGAGATGAAGATGGAGGATGGTAAGTATGGATTAACAACTAATACATGGAAGGATTTGAAGTCTGGATTTGACCCAAAAGGGGCTAAAGAAACTGTGGGGTATTGGGAAGCATAATGATCAAAATGTTAGTCTTCACAAAATTGGCAATACAGAACAAAATGATTTGGAAAGAAGAAGAGCTGAAATATATTCACCAAATGGAGATCTGACTTCCTGTCATGGTACCAGAGACCTTAAGGAACAAACACGAGAATAATGATCAACACAAGAAATCCATGGTGGAACTTATAGAACTTGATGCATGTAAAGAAAAAACGAGGTGCAGTATTTACTTCAGAATTTGGGGCACTTAGAATAGAGGGATGATGTTGTCCTCAGGGTGGACTAGACGTGTGGACAGGAATGGGTGCCAGCAGAATGATGATTTTATTGCTAAAGATCTGAGCATTCTTTAATAAACTTGTGTCATTTCAAAACTATACAGTGGTGATGCACATTTTAGAACTATTCTTTTTCACAAGGAAGAATGAATGGCGGAAATAAAGACATTAGGTAGGAGAAAAGATGTAGTGCATTGATAAAGTTGATTGCAGGGAGCAGACAGTGAATGAAAGCAAACAGTCATGAAGCAATTAAAACAAGAAAAATAATAACTGGAATCAAAAGAAGGATGTTTGGCAGTTTTGCGTGGTAAGAAGAAATAAAAGTAAACACATGGGAACTAAGTATTTATACAAGTCTGTTTTGCTTTATTGAGATGTTTGAATAATTAGAGATGAGATTAGGCTTGCCAGATTTAGCAAATAAAAACACAAGACACCAAGTCAAATTTGAATTGCATAGGGCATATTTATACTAAAACATTATTTATGGTTTATTTGAAATTCAAATTTAATGGAGAATCCTGTATTTTATTTGGGAATTCTAAATCATCTTCACCGAGATCTCACATCTCAGGGTTGTTTTCACATTGGAAAGAAAAGTTGCAAAAGCAGGTCAACAAAAACAGTTGAGAAGCCTAGGAATAAGAAAAACATGAAAACGAGTTTCTGAGCCATAAATGCAGCCTGTACCCAGGTGTGGAGGGAGATCCCACCACTTTGACATAAAGGGCTTGGTACAGAAAAACCCAAAATGCCAACAAAGAGAGTTGTGTTGTCGTAGCCCTGAAAGATGGAGAAATGTGCTTCTGAGACCAAGGTGAATTCTGCCTAATGGCCAACTTGATTCATCCTTGTACCTTAATGCATCTTCTGGTAACAACTGTTCAGTAAAATCACAACAGCTCAAAACATGTTTGATGATCTGCAGGCCCTGAGGCAGCTCTGTCACTGCACCTGCATGACCAGGTTTATTCCACCATAAAAACCACCATGAGAGACTTTACTTTTGTACAATTAAGAAATCAGAGGACACTGAAATAAGTTTCGTGAAAAACAAAGGGATGTGGCTCTCAAATAGATTTTCTTTTCATACCCCAAAGTCCATGTGCTTAGATGAGATGAGCCACCATATAGACATAATGCCCTTCCACACAGAATTTTAAACACCTACATACTGCAGTATTTGCCTCTACGACTATGTAAGTCAAAAGGGATATTGGGACAATCAACATGATGGCGATACTTTGCTGTCATCCAAACTGAACATTAGCTAGGACCTTTTCGATGCTACAGGTCTGATAATTGCACAGAGTCTCCTGCAGTGAAAATGCACCAGACAGAGAGAGAGGGGCCCTGCTGAGCCGGCTCCAGCAGGCAGAGGCTGAGGGGCGCAGGGCTGAGGCAAAGCGCAGGTAATGTCACGGCGCTGTAAGTAATTAACTGAACTGTTTGCTCCAGAATCAGGAGGCAAAACTCCTGGAGAGTGGGAGGAAAAGAGACATATTTTCTTCATGTAGATGTGCTGTGAACTAATGGCCTTATTTGTGGAGATTTTACTTTGTGACTCATTCACCTGTATTTGCTCCTTTCCACGATTCTATAAAATAAGTACTATTTTGTCCTTATTTTGTACATTTAAAAAATGGAGGCATAAAAGGCTTTATGTAGCTTTTTCCAAATCGCTTGGCTCATGGTGGCAGAGGACACAGAAAAGCACCAGGACTTGAAGCTTGCACCTGCCCAATCACTCTCTGTGTTACTGCAGGAAATGTGTTCAGTTACTGGAAAGAGTCCCGACGTCTGTAAAAGGGTGTGGCGTGGTGGTAGTTTCATAGGAAATAAAGTTGCTTTATAATGTGCAGCTTACAGCTACTTTTGCTCTGTTTGGCTAACGTCTAGAAACAGCACTACAAACTTTAAACATCAAGCAATAGCATTAAACGGAGCTATATCTGGCCATCCCAATCATTTCTTGGAGGCCATTTCTATGTCCATTACATTCCATGGGATAGACTTTAAGTTTGTACAGATAATCATGAATGTGCATAAGGTAGCCAAACCTTGAGATGAAAATTCAAGACATACAAAAACATTTTTTGTGTGTGATATTTTTATCAGTGTGGAGCTTTACATTCGATCTGTCTAAAGATAGGTTCTTTGATTGAAGATTCCCTACCTGTAAAATTACCTGCATTTTATTTTCTTCTTCTTTTAGAGTTGGATGATGAATGGATTATCCATTTCCTTGTATATTAAAGTGCACTGAATTATAACCGGCTTAAGGATATTTGCACTAAATCTCCCGTGGTCTACCCCGAGGCAAGACTTAACAGGGAATATTGAAACAGTAAATAAGAAGAGCAAGGCTTGGAAGTTTCCCTTCTCCAAAGCACAGCAGCGTAGTGCACAGAATGATACTTTTGCAGCCATTTTTATTAATTATATACTAAGAGTTGAATTTGTATGGGGGGACAGAGAAAGAGAGAATAAATGATTCTTAAATAGGAGACAACTGGGAATTCAAACTTACTCACAATCATTGAGAAATAAATCCAAATGGAAAACTAATAGGTCAAAAAAGATTTCAAGCATCCAGTATAGTCTTAGGAACAGGGTACACTGTTTGTACACTGGGCACAAACAGTAAGAGATAAAATGTAATCTGAATGGGATAATTAAGCTAAGGAGTTTGATAATGTTTGTTGATTTTGAGAAGAAAAGCAAAATGAAAAATTTTGGTGGATTTCCATTCAAACCATCACTGAAGTTGCTTCCTCCATCATCAAGATTAAGAAAACTGTTCAGAAAGAATTAAAGCAACTGAGGAAGATCCATGAAGGAGGCCGGAGGCCGTGTGTGTGTATGTGTGTGTGAGTGTGTGCGTGCAAGCACACACACACACACACACACACACACACACACACAAATGAAACTTTGATCTCTACATCTCATGACAATCCAAATTTAGTGTCCTCTAGCATGTTGTCATCAGTACTCTCCCCTGGAGACTGGGTCTCTAGATCTTCTATTAACTTTCTATTGATTTTTAAAGTGAAGGTTTACAACCTGACAAAAAGTGTTCAGGCAGACCATTTTAATGAACATGGATAACCATAGATCATATACTTTTTAAAAATGTGTTCCATAATGCTTCTTCTTTAGTAACAGACTATAAGGACATATATGTGATGATAGTCCCACCTTTATTTAGTTCTACAAATGCCTGCAATGGTTTCTTATTGCAAATCCTCACTGAACTCCACCACTGTTCACTGAAATTCTCGTCTTTGCCAGTTTGAATAGGAACAGGAAATGCACAAGTGAGCAGATGTGACTCCTGACCTTAAGAAAGCTGCCCTTCCTTGAAAAGATAATCATTCAAATAAACATTTACAGCACAAGGTAAAATGAGCTGCAATGGAGTTGTGGATAAGAGACACTTTGGGAGCCTGCACTTGAAGTAGAGAGGAGAAAGTACTCTCGGCACGTGCACAGAAATGGTGGCACCTGTGGAAATCTCAGTCAGTGACTGTGAGAATACAACTCCAGAGAGAAAGGCCTGGGGGAGTCACATGATATGAGGTTGGAGAATCAGGCAAGAATGGACAAATCATCATTCTTTTGTCAAATTCAACAGGTAAAACTTTTACTTTAAAGAATTTAAAGAATTTTGGGCATGGCAACCAAGGTCAAGTTTGCTCTTGGTTCACTCTTCAACAGTGTGGAAGGTGGACAGCAGAGCTGAACTCAGGGCTCACTCAGGGAGAACTCTTCCTCATCAGGAAAGGGTCTGTGGTTCATCGTGTTTGGGCCTTGGACTGACTGGACACAGCTGCCCACATCAAACAGGGCCATGGCTTTCCTCACTTTAACTCAATGTCACACTTTTCCAGGAATACCCCAGGCACCCAGAATGTCTGGGTCTGGGCACTGTGTGTCCTAGTCCACTTGACACATGAAATTAGCCATAACACTGTCTGCATCCAGCGATCAACATAATGGGACAATCAGCAAGTGTGCACCACCAAATGTGCAGTAATGAGAAAGACAGATCACTCCCGTGGCTCCCCAGCCAGGGACCTAAGCACAGCACAAACTCCAACGAGGGGAGAGTTTACAGAGGAAATGACCACCATCTTTACAATGTCGAAGTACCGAGTGCCAAGGAAAGACGGAAAAATCTTTTGGTTGAATGAAACTTAGGATCATGGAACTAAATGCAATGTGCGACCCTGAAGGACCTCACTTTGCTTCAGAAGACATTTCCAGTGCAAGTGGTGAATTTGGAAAGCAATCTGAGGATAGAAAAAGTAGTGAAGGGAGTTAATTTCCTGATTTTGACAGTTCTGATGTAAGAAGGGAGGAGAGGACCCTTGTTTGTGTAAAATAAACACTAAGTATTGGAGGATGATAGGTGGTAAGGTTGTCCGCTAACTCTAACGACTCAGGAGAAAAAAGCTCATTGTCCGGTTTTTATAGCTTTTCTATAAGCTTGAGATTGATGATTTAACAAAATTGATAAAAACATTAATTATATTTTGTGCTGGCTTATTATTACATTTTGTTTTTTACACTGGGTATCTCCTAGTCTTTAACAGGTTGATTTACATTTAGAATTTCTAAGACAAATATGATGAACAATATTTCCTATAGATCTTTTTATACACAGCATCTCCTGGGATGTACTTAAAGGTAGACATATTCATTAAAAATAATAAGGAAATATAACAAAATACTTAATTATGAGTAAATATAGCAAGTTACTACTATTATGCAAATAGTAAATATTATCAGGATTAATAATCAAAAAATTTGAGCAAAGAAAGAACTTATTAAATATTATATAGATATTAATTTTCGTTATTTTAAAAAATGTTTTTTCATTCATTTTTTACATGACTTTTTTATTTTCTTTTTGGAATAATCAAATTGGATATCTGTAAAATTCGTAAAAATAAAGTCTATATATATTATAAATAAATTCTTTGGAGTGGAATAGATAATCATCAGTTTTCTCTATTTTTTGTCATATATATTACATATAAAAATATAGATAACATATACCTCATATATGTATATTTAATAAATATTCATATATCACTGTCTGTTTATGTATAAATATATATAAATCTATAAAGCATATATTTAATTTCACATATATAATTTCCTTTCTTCTCTTTGTGGGTGTGTGCTGGGATCCAACCCAGGTCCTAGTGAAGGCTAAATGTGAGCTCTACCATTGAGCTATACCTCCTGCCATACTTTGCTTTAATTTGGTTTGGGTCAACATCTCACCACAATACTTTGATATAGAACTTTTAATAATTCTTTGGCGTGTTAACACACCATTAAAATGTCTTTTCATGGAATATGTTCATTTGGTGTGTATGTCCCATGTTACGAGCTTACGTCAGAATCCCATACACTGTGGACTGGACTACCACGAGACCACGTGGCTTATGCTTGATAGGAGAGAATGGATGTTGCAGACTCTAGGGGAGCCAGCAGTTCAGGTGGCAAAACTGTCCCAGCTTTACAAAGGACACTAGGGAGCAGCCGTCAATGAAGCCTTGTTGGGGTGGACAGAGGCACAGGCAGCTTGCTTCACAGGGAGAACAGGGAGGTGGGTTTATTCTGCCAGAAAGGCCATCAGAGATATTTCCCTGGGAGCCCTCGTCCCCCTCCCTTCTGTTCACTGCCCACTGCCCACAGACCCACACCGACTTCTGACGGAAGCTGAACCTGCTCTTTCTGGGGGAGTACGAGGCCTGCTTAGTCAGGTCAACTAGCCAAAGGCCAACCTCCAGCCGCGGCTTGGGGGAGGGCAGGGCTTGTCTGGTTTGTCTTAAAATGGAAACAAGCTAAATTTCCGTTCTGAATTTATTTAATGATGATTGAATTATAGTAACCACAGTCAGCTTCGCCTGCTAGCTACAAATCACAGAGAAATGGATGCTACGACAGTTGAGCTTCATGGAAATAAAAAGTGATCTAAAAAAATCATAAGATGTAATGCAATTATTTAATAATATAGTGAGTTATTATCAATAATTTCCGTGCAATAGGACAAAAATATTTATAAACAATTATTAACCCCTTGTTGGGGTGGACAAGGGGTTAATTATTAACCTCTTGTCCAATTATTAACCCCTTGTAAGGGGTTAATATGCAACATATTGAAGGAACTCACACAACTCAATAGCAAAAAATAAAAATTCAAAAAACAAAAACCCCATAAAACAAAACACTAATAACATGATTTTAAAAATGGGCAAAGGATCTGAATCATCACTTTTCCAAAGAAGATATACAAATGGCCAACATGTAGGTGAAAATATGCACAACATCACAAATCAAGAGAGACACCAACGAAGACCACAAGGAGACATCATCTCACAGCTGCTAGAATGACAATTATCAGAAAGACACGCGATAATGTGGATTTGTGAGGAGATGAAGAAAGTGGACATTCATTTGCTGTTGGTGGGAATGTAAATTGGTATAGCAGTGTGGAAAAACAGTATGGAGACTCCCCAGAAAGTTAAAAACAGAACTGCTACATGCCCAGCAATCCTACCTCTGGGTATATATTCAAAGGAAATGAAAATCAGTGAGGTGACCAGATATCTACACTCTAACTTCATTGCAGCAAGTCTGAAAGGTAAGGTATGGAAACAGCCCACATGTCCACGTGTGACGATTAACAAAATGTGATGTCAATGCACACTGAAATGATATTCAGCCATACAGGAGGAGGAAACCCTGCCTGCCATGTGTGCCAACACCGTGAACCTGGAGGACATTATGTGTGCCAAGTGAAACAGACCAGGAACAGAGAGACCAACTCTGCATGATCTCCCTTATAGGTGGAATCTAAAAGAATCCTACATGAATCAATAGAGGAGTGTTTGCCAGGTGTTGGGGGGGTAAGGAAATGGAGGTATTAGTCCAGGGCAAAACCTTTTGGCCATAAGATAAACTAGTTTTGTGGACCTAAAGTACCTCAATTAATCTGATTGTGATAATTATATTTATATCAAATAGTGCATTGTATACTTTTAAAAAATAAAAGTTCAAGTTTTGGGAAAAAAAGATGAAAGCTTTAGTCCTTTTGAGATCTTAAATACACAATGAACTCACTTAGTGAGGGTCTAAAAACCATCAGATTTCTTTTAAAGCACACTTTTTATTTGCCATGTGGTCAATGTATGAAGCAATTAGGTCAATTATTTAATGCCATGTCACTATCAGAAAACATTTAATCTTTTTAACACAGTAATAGCTGTAGATTTAAATAAGAACCTACAATGTAATTTGATGTATGTACCAATCCCTCATTTTTTAGCAAGATTTATATTTGACATTTAGAACAATGTTTTTAAGTTATGAAACGTAAAATGTTTAAAAGGTCAAGGAATATAGTCCAAGGTTTTCTTTCAAACCAGAATAGCATTTATATTTACTTAATCATATCGCAGTGTGATTTCTAACCTGTATTTATCATATCAGCAGAAAAGAATTTTAAAAAAAATCTACCTTCACAAGTTCAATTTGACACCTTTGTCTACATAGACAAGAACAAATTTCTGATGCAACGGTGAGTGTGATAGTATTGATTACTACCCAGGAGTTTCTGCTCAGCCTGAGTAAAACATTGCCCACAACTGTAACTCCATTAACTCAACATGATAAAATATGAATGGCCTTTTCCACCAAGTTCATTTGAAAGCCTGTCACTGTGTTTGCAGGAATACTTGAAGATACCCACTGAAACACTCTGTAAGTTATAGGCTGGAGGTTTTGTTTTGACTTGTGTAAACACTCTCTTCCTGTCAGGTCAGAGTGTGTGCTGTGACTCCCACAGAGATAACAAAGCTTTTCCAATTGGACCACCCATCTGCTCAATTGCCACATCTTCAAATGCTTTTATTGATTCAAAACCAGAGGAGTTTTAAAACAGTGGAGTAAAAAAGTTTGACTAAAATGAATTTAATTCTAACAGCAATTTTAAAGAGAGTTTAATTCAAGCTGTTTCTTGTTCTTGAGCATCTCTATGGATCCCAGTTCACAAATGAATGAGCTCATTTGCAAACTGGAGTTGCTGGAGGCCCCATCAGGCGTTTGGGAAAGAATAAATTCTGTGCCTCCTAAAGGGGCCACATTCAGCCACACTAATGTTTTTTCCCAGGGTTTGATTTGCGTGGTAGGATTTAAGAGGCTCTAATTAGTCCCTTCTGTGTCTCAGAAAAAATAACCTTCCAAATCCTCATAGAAAATCCTTCATTTTGAATTTACTAAAATGGCATGATTACGGGTTTATTTAGTTAAATAGCACCTTATATTTAAATGTGGATTTTCCTGGGAAGGCTAAGGCTTGGCATCTCTCCACCTGCTGGTGCTCAGTCTCCCCCGCTGTTAACAGGGTCAACTGTCCTTGCTTTTAATGAGGGCTGTGTTTGGGTACTGGATCCCCACCTGCTCCATGAATTTTTTTCTGGAAGTTTCTTCCTTTTCTCCTGCTTTATCAACTATTCCTCCTCTGTTGGTCCATTTCCATTACCATAAATATGTTTCTTCCATTTAAAAAGCATCCTAACATGCTTTTCTCTCTCTCACCCCATTTTTCTGCTCCCCACTTGGCAGTTCAACTCATTACAAATATATAATATATAATGGAGGCTGCTCCAAACAGGCTCATCAGAACATTTCCCACGTTCACCAGGGACCTCTTGTTGCTAACTGTGGTGGCTGGGGCTCCATCCTCACCCTGTTGACCAATCAACAGCATTTGTCCTACTCTATCTTCCGCTGTTCCTCTAAATGAGTTCATCTAGATGTCTCCAGATGCCATCTCTCAGCCACTCCATTTAGCCCCACTTTCTGCTTCTTCCTCATCTAACTGCTTAATATCAAAGTGCAGGTAAAGCGCAGTCCTTGGACCTCCCCCCTCCCACGCCTTTTTCTTCCACATTCACTCCATTAGCAATCTCCTCAATCTCCCAAAGGACCTCCAACATGAGGTCCATTCAACGTCATCTCTGGGAGGATGAGTAGTCAGCTCAAACGCAACACGTATAAATGACGCTCTTCATACTGATCCCCAAAGAGCTGTGCTGCCATCTTGTCCATCTGGATTCAGGCCGACTCTGAACTTCCAAGTACTCTGGCCAAACACCTTTGTGCCATCCAGGAACCTCTCCTTCTTTGCCCCTGTGATCCCCGTGTCCCCCTCTCGGGTTCAGAATCCAACCTCTCCTCACCCATGACATCAACCAGTGTTTGCGGCTGACTCTGAGCTTGCCTCTGCCTGACTTCCCTGCATCCCAGTTCTAACACAGGAGTTAGAATCGGCGTTTTAAAGTCACAAGTCAGATCACGTCACTTCCCCATTCAAGAATCTCACCAAAATAGACCAGTAGAGTACAGGAAGGGGATCAAGGGAGGGAGGAGGGGAGGAAAGGAGAGGTACTGGGGAATGAAATGGACCAAACAGTGTTATGTGCATGTATAAATGTGTAACAATGAATCCCACTATTATGTATAATTATAATGCACCCCCCAAAAACCTTAAATATTCCCCACACCACCTAGAGTAAACACCAATAGTATTATTATTATTATTATTATTATTATTACTATTTATTTATTTCTTATTACTGGGGAATGAACTCAGAGACTCTTTAGCTAAATCTCCAGACTCCCCTTTTTTGTTGTTTAATGCAGAGACAGGGTCTCACTAAGTTGCTCAGGGGCCTCACAAAGTTGCTGAGGCTGGCCTCTAACTTGCAATCCTCCTGCCTCAGGCTCTCTAGCTGCTGGCATTGCAGGCATATTCCACCATTATTATACACTACCATGTTATACAACAATAACCTGTTGTATGACAGATTATTTTTAGTAGGTACAAGAATCTAGATATTTTCCACTTGTTTCCAACCCACACCTGGTCATCTGGCAACCATGATGGCCTCTCAGTCTTCAGACCATGCAGGGCCGTCTCCTACCTCTGGGCTTTATGCCTGTAATTCCTTTGCCTGCATGGCTTTCCCCTGTATGTCCACCTGACGTGCACTCTGTGCGTCACCTTCCCAGTGAAGCTGTTCCTACACACTCTTTAGAATCGCAGCTGTTTCACGATCTCCTTTGGACTCTTTCCTTGCCTTTCTGTCACACGGATAACCCCTTCTGTTTCTTCATTTATCTGTCTTTGCCTTCTACTAAAGTAAAAGGCAAGGGGGGCAGACATGTTTCTGAGTTTGGTTTTCCATGGCATATGCAACGGCTAGAATAGGGATAGGCACTGAATAAATGTTTGTCAAATTACTAGCTAACCTTGAATAAAATTCTGGGTTACATATATGGATGTAGCCTAAAAAGAGGTAGGCTAGTCAAAGGGCAGGAGAAGTCAAAGTACTGGTGTGGTGAGTGAAGAGGGTAATCTTGGGGAACTTTCTAGAGGCAATTTGCAAGGCTATGTGGTGGCTTGGGTCACAAAAAGAGGTTGGAGACTGTCACACAGTTGTCTTCAAGGTTCTCCTTGGCCTTATTAATACCTGCCAATATATACTGACTTCAAAATGACCATGAGCAAGAGAAGGAAAGGTCCCTTTGGTGATTTTTTTAAAACCTGCTTTTGTTTTTCTGAGCTCCGAACTCTCCTCATCAATCTCACAGAATTCCCGGTACAGTTCAGGGTTGCATGTCCATGATTCACCTCCAAGCCACGGACCGAAGCCACAGCTGAGTTCCAATTTTAAGACCAATCTTGATGTGGGTGACTATTGCTAGGCTCTCCAACAAATCACTTTATTTTACTGAAGACTTATTAGGAGGAAGGAAATGATCTCTTAGAGCAAGAGGCAGAAGGTTTTCACCAGGTCAATAAAGACCTTGATCAGATTACAAGAGCAACAATAGCCAGTGTTTATTGAAGGCTTCTTGGCACAATTGTGTTTTATCTATTATTTCTAATCTTAACAGAAACATTGAAAAGGAGGGATAGTAATACCATATCAGATGTGGCTTTTGGGGCTGTGACAATTAACTTACTCAGAGATACTAGGAGGCTAAAACCTATTAGGGCACAGATCCCTCTTAGAATGCATGCAGGTCCCTTCTGTTGTATAAAACATTAATAATTTCCCTTTTTCCCCCTCCACTTAAGGAGTTTTAGGGTAAAAGGAATTCTTGTCTCCAATCCTGGAACACCAAGGGATATAGAGATGAACGAAGGCACAATATCCTAATTCTGTTTCCTTTTAGAGCTTGACATAAACTTAAAGCCAATTTAGTATGTTCTTAAAACATTTTAGATGATGTCAAAGAGCAGTATGATAAAACAGCATGGAAAATGGATCATTCCAGAAAGAGGAGGTCGAACGGCATTGGGCACTTAAACCATAACTAGATAACAAGAGTTAAATTATCAAGGTGGGGTAATAAAAATCCCAGCGGCAAAAGTCATCTTCACTAGGTAATATGTTCATTTCTTGTACATGAAAACTAGAGAAAATAACAAAGGCAATCCAGAAATAGGTTGCCACATCAATTACAAAATAGTATGTTTTTCACGTTCTCCAGATCCACAAGTAGCCACCGGTAATTGAATTTGTAATTGACAGCTATACTTTATGATGAGCAAGGGGCACCATATTTATTTCTGTAATTATTTTAGAACTTTTAAATTGTGGCTTCTACTCGAAAGGCCTTAGGACGTAATAAACACAGCCAAGATTATTGAGGGCTCATTGTTGGAGATGTTTTACTTAACTCCAAGTAATTCAATTCAAGTCAATAAATCTCTATCAAGTGGTCTACCCTGTGCTTGCCAGATACTAGGCAGCGATGGGAGAGTTTAAAAGTGTGTAAGATAAATAGGGTTGTCTCTGCATTCAGAATGGTACACTGAGAATGGCAGCAGAGAGCCGTACAAGAGTTTGAAACAATAGAGCCATCTTCACCAAAACAGCAGCAACAATAGTACCAAGAAACTACGGTAGTCAATAGAGAATGGGGATAATTAATGTTTAATTAGAGAATATCTCTAATCCCTGTGAGAGAGACAGCGAGGAGTGTGTGTGTGTATCTGTGTTAGGGGTGCCCAGAAAGCTGGTAAGACATTATTTCTGGGAGTCTCTCTGAAGAGATCAGCATTTGAATAGACAGAATAAAGAGGCTCAGCCCTCACCAATGGGGACAGCCAACATCCAGGCCATTATAGACCTGAGCAGAGTACAAAGATAACAGCCTGGATTTGCTTCTGTCCGAGCTGGGACATCCACCTTCTCTTGCCCCCAGATATTAGATAGCAGCTCCTCTGGTGCTCAGGCCTTCAGACGTGGACTGAATTACATCAGGGGTTCCCTGGCTTTCCCGCCTGTGGAGAGTAAGTTGTGAGATGAGCCTATTCTTATAATAAACCTCCATGGGTGGATCTATATACATATGTGTACATGAACATACACATGCGTGTGTTCACACATATACACACATGTTCACATAGATGTTTATATTCACACACATATAATATATACATATTATACAATGTATATGTGTATATATTTGTATCAATCCTCTTCATTCTGCTTTTCAGCAGAAATCTAATATTTTATAAAATTCTAAATATCTTCGGGAGATTATTTAACAGCCTGATGTCAGAGAAGCTTCATCTAAAAACACACCTGGACAATGATAAGCCAGCTTACTCTGCGGCTTGTTTTAGTGTTCACATTCCATTTGTCTATTTAGATCTGCTAATATTTAAACTATGCAATCTTTTTAATTCATTATATTTGTTTTTAATGCAATGTGAGAATTTTAAACACAAGTAAAATCAAACAACTTGTATTTACTTCACACATGCCCTTCTTAGAATTTACCACATCACTCAAGAGATGGATTGTATACATGACTTGTACATAAAGGAGAAATTTTTAATTCAGTAATTAACTTACCATTCTTTGGATAGTACTATGCAATTTGGTATGAGATTAATCCATTGAGTGACACTTTTGAAATACTAGTTTGATAGGTTAAATAGTTCATTGTTTTTCTTAATACGACTAATTTGAAATATTTATTAGCATGAATAGGCCCATTGTTTTTCAAATCCTCGAAATATTTTTATAATAGGACTATGCATATTCTGTTCTAGAATTATATTCATTACATCTTCATTATCCACATATTTACATATATCAGAAACATTTCTGAATATATGTATATATGTGTGTTTGTGCGTGTGTATCTATTATAAGATAGACACACACACACACACACACACACACACACACACACACACACAATTATAAGATAGACAGATCTGTGGTTTTTAAGCCCAAACCCAGTGTTTATATGACCTTTGTCCTAATCCATCTTCTACAGCTATAATAGAATATCGGAGATAGGATAATTTATAAGAAAGGGACATTTATTTCTGACAGTCTGGAGGCTGGAAGAGTCAAGATCAAGAGCTGTCCCTGGTGAGGGCCTTCTTGCCAAGTCATCCCATGGAAGAAGAGAAAGGGCAAGTATGTGGCTCTCTGTGTGTGTGTGTGTGTGTGTGTGTGTGTGTGTGTAGGGGTGCAAGCACACAAGAGGAAGCCAAACAAATTCCACAGCCAACCCACTCTTGCAATAACTGCCTCAATCTGTTTGCAACCTGATCACCTCTTCAAGGCCCTCCTCTGTCATCCCTGTTGCCCTGGGGACAGGGCTTGCAACACGTCGACTCAGGGGGCGACAGTCAAACCATAGCAGCCTCTTTCATTGTTTGACCCTGTATTCAGTCTTCACTAATCTAGGCCTTTTTGACAATCCCAGGGGACTACAAGTGAAACAATTCCAATAATTTCTACTCGACCTTCCCTACTAGACATTTTATCTTTGCTTTGGAGATTTTCTATTCCTTCAAACTTCTCTGCTTACCTTCTTTTTTGAACATGAAACTGTCTTATTGAAGCTGAAATCAGAGAAAAACGTCTCTTCAAATTTATTTCGAACAAAAACTACTATAAAAATAAAGAAAAGAATTCTATCTAAATAGGAAATTGAAATAAAATAAGGACAATTAAAGACAGTTTAGGTAAAGCAGGACTAATGGAACGTAGAATAATTAAGAAATGTTCCCAGGGACAGATACCTGGAAGATCCCTCCCAAAGACGTCTCTCCCTCTGAGGACCCCAGAGTGGGTACCTGGGGCAAACAAGTCCACTCCAGTAAAATCCTTTATCGGGTATCAACTAAGGACACAACTTAATCGCTCTGCAGAAGAGAGTAATATGCTCAAATACTCTTTGTGTGGTTGTTGGCTTTAATCATCGACTGCTTGCAAAAAGTGTGTTCTACCAGATAGCCGGTGGCCTTCACCTCCAGGAAGGACCGGGCAACAGATGGTGCTTCCGAAGGACAGACTTTTAAAGAACTGTTTAGTTAAAAGCAACTTTATTCTTCTGTTGTTATGGATAGTAAGAAAACATTTTTGATTTTTGTTGGTCTTAATAAAATTAATGGGATCTTTAGTTACTTGGTTATCCAAAAACCCAGTCATAAATTTTTTGTTTGCTTTTTAAACTAAGTATTTCTTTAAAAAATAACTACAACTAGAATATAGGATAATATTTCTGGATGATGTACTATTTTAAATTCCTGATGCGATATTAAGCAAAGAAATCTTATAGAGCTGTTATTTTCCAGGTTTTCCACATATTACCTTAACAGAGCCTCATTTTTTAGCCTTGTTGTAAAATTGACATTTCAGGACTCTGTTTTCGGTACCTATTTTTCTGCCTATTTCTATTAGAAAAACTTTAGCTCCACCATTAAGTTGGACATGTACAGAACCATGCTATATGATAAATTGGAACTCTGTCTACTATTTTTATATTCTGCATTTTTTCACTTAACTAATGCAATGAATATTTGCTTATTTCCTTGAATCGTGATGATGCATGATTTCTAATGTATTAAAATGTATTTATTGGATACATATAATCCCATCCTCCGAATACTATAATATAGCACATGGTTCTCCACTGTGAGGTACTGGCATCTTCCACAAGTGGAACATTCTACAACCTGAAACTCTGCTTCACACACAAAATCGTTCAAAATATTGTAAAAATTACTTTCAGACTATGTGCTTAAGGTATATATGCATAAAGCATAAGAATTTCCTGGTTTGATGTGTGTCTCTGCCCCTAAATACTTCATTACATACACGAACACATTCTGAAATCAAAAACACCTAAAGTTGGAAAAAGTCTGAAATCCATGGCACACTTCAGTCCAATACTCTGTGTGAGGGATCATCAAGCCATGGAACTGGGCCGCCCAGGGCAGAGGTGCCTGTCCACTGCCTCCTTGCAGGTAGAGGTTATCCAACAGGCGTTTTCTCCAATTCCCCATTTCCACTTTACTGAAATGAGCAAAAAATTCCCCTTATCTTTCTTCCCCACAGGTTCCAATGACTTTGTGAGCTGATTCTCTGTACTGTATTTCATTCAATTTGGAAAACCTAGAGGGGTTCCCAGTCCTTCTGTTGAATCCCAAGTAAATTAGTCATAAGCAAAGCTACCTATTCTGACCTCTGATTGTTCGAATGATTGTTTTATAGGATATACTGCAAAAATGACTGGGTAAAATGTATGAATCTTTGACACAATAAAAGGCATAGGTAATTTTCTGGAAGTCTCTTGCCAGAAAATGTGTGGTAGCTTCATGATCACTACCCCACACATGAAATGTCCTCCCCTTCATTGGTGTCTCTGTGCCATGTTGTTGAAAAGCTTTGCTCAGTTAATATGTTCAAACATGGCAACTTACCCATGCATGGGTTTCACAGTGGAGAGAGCACTATTTTCTCACTTTGGTGGTTTCTATCAATTGTAAATGACTTTTTTTTTTTTTTAATTTCTCAGTCCTAACATTTTCCATTTTTTACAGGTAAGTCCTTGACTTTAGAACAGTTGAAGATTTACACATACTTTGCATCCAGTGCCCCCTGGTCATTAACATTTTACAGTAGGATGGTATATTTGTTACAATTAATGAACCAATAGATAGGACTTCGTCTGTAAAATCATGGCTGTGAGTCATCAACACTGGGGGCATACAAACCCAAATTGAAAAACACTGACTTGTGAGCTTTTTAAAAAACTTTAAGTATTTTTTTAAAAATTGATGTTGTGTTCATTTGCTCCTTCTATGACTTGTTTCATATATAGTTGAGCTCTTCGATCTGAGACCCCACCAATATTTAGGCTTATATCCCAGTTTCTTTATAGCTGCAACCTTATTCATCTTTATTCTATTCTGGCTCTGCACATCCCTTCAAGTAATTCATATCATTATCTTAAGGTTCCTTTTTTTTAGGATCACACACACTATTCTTATTTACTTTCCTTGTCTATGCTTTCAATGGTGTCTCTTTCTTATTCTGTTTCAGATTACATGATCTTTACCTATTTATCGCAAATCAGAATAGCTAGATGTTGGACTATTTTATATGATTCCTTTTTATGAGTACTATTTTGTATTTCTTTTAATCCATTGATTTTGGCCTTTATTTTAACTATTTCTCTCACTTAGTATCATGTGGATTTTCCTGCCCTATATTATAAAATACCCATTTTCATCTTCTTTTAATGAGACAAATATTCATAGTCAGAAATTAGATTATAAGTGAAAAAAATGGTAGCACTCCATGTACAGTGCTCATTTGTTTTATTGTGAAAGTTTTATGTGTAAGTTATTGTTTTATTGTGTAAGTTTATTGTTTCTCACTCTTCAGATACTACGTTTTCCTGGTTTTAGAACAAGAAAATATTTTATGGGATTTTCTTCCTTTTTAATCCATTGCTTTGATATACAGTGTTTGGATTTCACCCTCTCTCTAAACACTGAAAAGCAGATAAGACAAAAAACAAGGCCATCTTTGTATCATTTGAACACTGAAGACAGAATCCATGTTTGCTCTCCACTGACTCCCCCCACCCCATTCCTGTCCCCATCGGGGCTGGTGATGTTCTGATTCATCTTCTAATCTATTCCCAGTGACGTGCTGTTGAGGGCACCAAGAGGTGCCGCAGCCTGATTCTCCTGGCATGTTCCTGTGCATCGGGGGGACTTCCTCAGGCCATGCTCTGCACAGGAGGAAGTGTCAGTCGCATCCTTAAGTCAGCGTGACAGCAGAACCTGGGGCAAGGATTCCTGAAGATGGTGCCTGACCATGAGAATAGGAACGATGGTCCCCTGAGAGTTAAAGTTTGTCTTACCATCGTCCTCCTTGTGTTGTGCAGTAAGACCTTTATGCCTCCAAATATCAGAAACAGAAATGGCATCTGATATGGGGTGACTTTTATTTCTATTCTGTAAGAATGAGCATAATAAAGATTAAAGGCCCCTCAGGAATCCAAAGAGACTGTGGAGTATCTCCTAGGAGACAAGTGAGCAAACCCATCACTGTGCCCATTATCAGGAGAGGTTTGAGGTGTCCAGTAAGCCCCACTTTTTCAGCATCATTTCTGTGGAAAGGCCTCAGGCCCTCAGCATCCTGGTCCCCACTCAGGCGGATTCCCCAAACCATGCCAGCCTCACGGGACTTTAGCCTTCACTGATGGTAAACATCCCCTTAAAATGAGGATTTCAGCTACTGTGCTTCTACCTTTTAAGTTCATCTTCACTTTCCTGAAATATGTAGATATGAAAGCACTATATACCTGAGAATACTCCAATTATGTCCACATCTCAACCGTCTACCTTTTTTGAGCTTCATGTTTTATATTCTATTCCACCCCCCAAAAAAACCACACAACTAAGATTTTTATGCCCCCCCCACACACATGTGAAATTCTATCATTTTAATAATTACGTCCAGTTTTAATGTGGCACTCAAGGAATCACACGCCTGCTGCGAGAGAATTCTCCAAGAGCCAGCTGCTTTTCTGCCTGTCATGTGAGTGGACATAAGGACCACTTTGGATCTGCTTTCAAGGATGTTTGCACTTTGTACAGCCTTGGAAGATAGAAATCATGGCATCTGACCATGTGGAGGAAAGGTGTATTTGCCACTCACCACCACAGAGATAAAGTCCTCTCTGGAGCATAAGATTGGCGTTTCCGAGGCTGGGCATAAAATATTTTTAAAAAAATAAGCCTGTGGTTTCTCTACTGGACTGTACCCTTCTGTGCGTAACGACTCTGTGGAAACCAGGGCTCAGGGAACTGTGCAGAGGCTGACACTATCTGCCGCAGGTGCTGTGAGCAATAAACTCTCCTTTGTCTCTGACCCAGAATACTTGTCTTCTGCCAGCATCCATGGAGCCTGGGGGCTGACCTGCACTGTGTAAACTTCTGCCCTGCACAGTTTCTGACACTGCTCTGCTCACTCGGAGTTTTAAGAAGTCTTGTTCCCTCTTCTTGAGAACTGGTGGGCACTGAAGGGAACTGAGGCAGGTAGGTAGGGAACGGCGTGGTAGCAGGGAAAATAGGTCACAGCAACAACTGAGATAGTAGAGAAAAGGAAGAGGCTGGTGGCTCTAAAAACCAACTACTCTCCAATTCTTCCTGGGGCCAGTCCTGCATCTGGTCTCAGTCCTCCTGTGTCTGTCCCTCTGAGTGAGGGTGGAGGATGACTGACTCACTCAGTCATCCTCCAGCCTGTTGGTATTGGTTTATATTAATTCTCATACTAATCCCTTCCTGCACAATAAAAAATTAGACAGCCATCTGTAGACCCAAATTTCTTTAGATGACGAAACTTGGCGTAAAAAAATAAAAATCAAATAAACAACCACCAACAACAACAACAAAATCAACAACAACAACAAGAACCACCAAGGGAATTTGGTACGGATGGTCTCCCTTCTCCAGAGTGCTCAGGCTTTCCTAGACATTTCTTTCTACTCCTTTGCCTCGCTCAAGGAAGTGTGCCCAAGCGATTGTGACAAACTTCATTTCTCTAAAGAATCTTAATATCCATCCACGGGCAATGAGGCACCCATTTAGCTGGCAGCGAAACACACAAACACACATGCTCTCTATCTTGAAAAAAAAATTCAATAAAAACTTAGGAAAGGCTCTAATTGAGGAAAATGCACATAATATAAAAATAATCCATTTAGAAGTCAGCAGGAGATTGTTATGTGTTAGAATAATTACTAAATGAGTTGGAAACATAGTATACTATTAGCTTTCATAATGTATTACCTCAAAATGAAAGTTTCGCATTTCTTAATGTCTACTCTTGACTTGAATTTATTTTCATGGGACTTTGTGCTGTGGGATTTTAATACTCTTAATTATAGAGATTAATAGTCCTTACCTGGGAGGGAAAGCTGTACTTGCCCTTCCCTCATGCCATGATGCTAAACCTGCTAGGTAGCCAGTGTACAATATTCCAGGCCGTTGATCTCTCTGGTTAAATTCTGTTTCATTCTGGTTATCCAGATTTACCTGTTTGTTTCTTCACTTAAACTTCTATGTCTTTTAAAAATAAGTTATGGTGGTTTCTTTTTCCGATAAAGCCATTGCAACAAAATTTTAGGAGTCTATTCTTCATCTAATCATATATACCACAAATTTATCTACAATTGTATAGATAAATGTATAAAGTATAGAGCTGGGTAGAATCTGACTTGGGTCCCAGAATATGAATTTCAAGTTTGCTAGTAAATAATCCACCAGCAGCAATGGCGAATTACAATTTATCTTTGTCACCCAAATTGTTTATAAGAGTTAGTTTAATAAAAGATTCTATAATTCTATTGTGCTATTATTCCTGGTTAGCCAAGTAGCATTTCTTTGATGTAAACACATTATTAACTATTTTATGTATAGATGGTGCTATAAATAGATGGTACTATAAGATTAATTATGAAATAGATGGTACTATAAGATTAATTATAAAATGCATTTTAAAATAGGTTTTAAAATAACAAAGTTTTCCATTTGTTTTAAGCAGTCATTGTAAATTTTTAAGGAAGTATTTTTAAAAATTAGTTTATTGGGGCTGGGGTTGTGGCTCAGCGGTAGAGTGCTCGCCTCGCACATGCAAGACCCTGGGTTTGATCCTCAGCACCAGATAAGAATAAATAAGTGAAACAAAGGTGTTTCCACCTACAGCTAAAAATAAATATTAAAAGAACTCCAAAAAATTAGTTTATATTATTTATATTTATATTATATTTATGTTATTTATATTATTATATTAAAATAGTTACTCAGTTTCTGACATAGATTTTACTTAATCTTTTAAAATAAGAAAACTCAGCAAAATTTTAAAGTTTAGAGCTCAATCTTTGACAATCTTACAGAGAATCAAAGTAACTGAAAAAAACACTGAATTACCTCAACTTAAGAAAAATATTTTAACAAAGCTAGTTTAGAAGTAAGCATGGCAATATTGAAATGTTTTGTTGCCTCAAACATGATGCTTGTTGAAACGGTTTATCAAAATTCAGAGATTCTACTCCTTATAATGATTGGATGTTGTGACTCTTCTGAGGACACCTTCCCTTTGGTTCACCAGCAGCAGCAGAGATGAGGGTGAATGCACACCTCCTTGGCCATTTCTTCTCTCTTTCTCTCCAGAGGGCAGAATCCCCCTGTTGTTGGTATTAATAACTCTTCTGATCACTCCTATGTCTCCTACCCACAAGTAGTGAGAACATCACTGAGGATGTCTCCTGCAGCCACAGGATAGAAGGTCAGCATTGTGTCTGGGGCTCCACCACTCCCGGAGCCTCCCGGGGCATTTTCCAGCCTACTTTCAACTGGATATTCTTCAGGTCTCTCAGTATTTGCTCTTTCGTGCTTGTTCCCTTTCGTAATTTGTGATGCCACAGGAAAGTGACAGAGGAAGTTGCATTTGCTGGTAGCTGGAGGGATGGCTGGTTCCAGATGACTGATTCTCAAGTGGGCATGAAGGACTGTCAGGAGTGCTGACGAGGACTTTGATTCTTTTGTGTTCTGGTAGGGTGCATATTTGTCCTCACTCAACAAGAGATGTAAACTGAAGATTATGTTGAACTCAATGCAGCATTCCTGTATCCTAAAGCTTCTGATGCTTTAGATCATACTAATTCTCCCTCCAGGCAAGTCTGTGCAAAGGTGAGATGTCTTTTTTTGTGTTTTGTTTTGCTATTTTATTACTCTTAATACAGTACCCAAAAGGAAAAAACAGAAAACATTCTGAATTACCAGTCCCGACATCTTACTTTCAGAAATTCATTACACAGCGGCTACACAAGCCTGGTACCATCTACAAAACCAGTTCTGCAGCACATAAAATAGTCATTTAAATTTGAGTTGGTAGCCATCATTTCAAATATGAGGGACTTATCATCAGTATGTTAGTTTTCTGGGCGGCTGTACCCAAAGTCCCATATCTGGGTGGCTTAAATAAATGTTATCTTCTCAGTTCTTGGGGTGAAAAGTCTGAGATTAAGGAATCAGGTGTAGTTTTCTCTCAGTTCTCAGTGGGTCTTCCTGTATCTTCACAGGTCTTCCCTCTGTGTGGGTCTGCATCCTAATCTCATTTGTAAAATATTCTCATTAGTGTATATAGTTGTATATAACTTTGGATTTGTTTGGATGCACTCATATATGCATGGGATATAATTTGCTCTATCTCAGTTCCCACTGCTACCTCTCATCCCCTTCCCCTACTGCTATTCTACGGGTCTTCCTTCTATTTATTTATAGATTTTTTTTTAACTTGGTGCTTTATACAAATAGGTGAAATTCACTATGGTATATTCATATATGTACATGGCATAATCTGGTTAATCTCATTCCACAGTTTCTCACTTTTCCCATTCCCTCCTCCTATCCTTTAATCCCTTTCTTCTACTCCACAGTTCATCCTCCTATTTCCATGAAAACTTCATACTATAGTGATATGCGCACATCAAATTTATTTATTGTAATTCACAAAAGCCAAATTAAGGAACTAGCCCAGTGCTCATCAACAGATGAATGGATAAAGAAAATGTGGTCTATAAACCCAATGGAATATTACTCAGCCATTAAAAATGAATGAAAGTATGGCATTTTCTGGTATACGGGTAGAACTGTAGAACATCATATGGTATGAAATAAGACTGCAAAACATCAAAGGTTGAATGTTTTCTTTCATATGCAAAAGCTAAAGAAAATGAACAAGAAATGGTAAGAGCTATAGGATCCTATTCTCTTTACATAAGGACTAGAGTTGTACTGGATTAGTGCTCATTCATAGGACTTTGTTTTAATTGGAATCACTTATTTAAAAAATCTAATTTCAAATGCAGTCACATTCTGAGGTGCTGGGCTTGACATATTCTAGCACCTCTCTGTATGAATTTGGGGAGGAAGGAAACAATGCAGTTTATGACATTTAGAATCCCAATAGTTGTCTCTTAAAAACTACAGAATTCAGTGTGGCTCTGAGCATTCACTCCTTCTGCTTCTGAGCTCCATTCTCCACTCTGAGGGTCATAATCTTTCTAAATCTCAGTCTTTTTCTTAGTATCATTCCCAGTCTCCTTCCCCGGTGCCCTACTTACTAGATAGACTCTGTTTCTTAGCAGGGTGTGGGATCCTGCCTCTGCCTACTTCTTCATCCACCTCCCGGCTTACACAGCTGTTCTTCTTGCCTGGCATGACCTTTCCCATGTCCCTTCATTTAATCCGTCTCCTAGAAGACTCCTCTCTACCACGCTTCAAAGTCAGTGCCCCTGGGAGAGGCTTCCATGGGCTTCCAACACAGAAGTATCCAGTGCAATCTCATGATGTCTCAGCACTCAGGGGATTTCTAAATCAAGCACTTTATAAAAACTGCTGGAATTGGTTTCATTTTTTTTGTCAGCCTACCAGAATGTGAGTCCTTGCAGACGCCACCTTCTCTGTATTCCCAAAGTTTACACCCATGTACCCCAGAATGCAGGGGCTTAACCAATGTTTTTGAAAGAACTAAAAAGTACACAGAGAGATGGAGGCACAGAACAACTCTTTCCTGCAGGTAGCATTAGCATTCTTCCTCACAGGCTCCCACAGCCGGGGGCAGGAAACCCCGCCCACTGCCAACTTTTAGTCACATAAATTTGGACAAGTTTCTCATTTGCTCTAAAATCCCATTTTCTTATCTAAAAGTGGGTATTGACAACACTGGAGTTTTGTAAGATTTTTAGAGAAAAAAAAAACCACACACGAATAACCTTGAATATTGCAAGAATCAAAATAACAAGAATTATCAATTTTATTACCATAGTCCCACATTAAAGGAGCCAAGACCACAATCTGGGCCGTCTAGCTGCTGCCAACCGTTAGTACTGTTCTAAGATGCCTGATGAAAGAGTTGGCGGGTTGAAAAAATACAACCGTGTTTCCTAAGCAATCCTTCCCTGGATGAGTCCCGAGTCTAACCAGTAGGTTGAGTCCACTAGAGCCAAACAGAGATGGAGGGAAGACTCTAACAAGCCATAAATCACAACGACATTCCCAACTTCAGATAGCCTTGTAATTATCTGCAGCACTAAGATCAAGCCAAATGTGTAATTGCTCAAAATGTAAAATGGTACTGATTATAACCAGTGGGTTGAGAAATAAATGTAATTAGAGAAGGGAAGGAGAACAGATATTCAGAGGAACTTTATACTTCAGGGAAAGGGCAAAGCAGGGGAAAGAAGTCGGGAGCCACAGGTCTCCAGGAGGGCTGGTTAACACACGACCCCTGGACCTAACCTAGAGTTTCTGATGTGGGATCTGCAGTGGGCAGAGACTGTGTTTCCAACAAGTTCCCAGGTGACGTTGATGCTGCTGTCGAGGGGAAAATACTGAGCACCACTGAATTAGACGACAGGTAGAAGGGACGCTAGTGCAGGATGTGGTTGGTCCCTACAGAGCCCATGTGGTGGAGATATGGTCCCCCCAACAGCGGTGATGATGAGGCACTGCCTGTAAGCCACGGGGCCTACTGGAAGGTAACCAGGTCATGGAGACCTTGATTTCAGAAGATGTTTATGCCATTCTCAGCAGACTGGCGTAGTTCCCATGAGAGTGAATTGCTATAAAAGAGCAGGCCTGGCCCCTCCATCTCTGGCTCCCTGCCTTGCCATGTGATATCCCTCTTGTCCATGCTTCCCCCATGCCACCTGCCATGTTGTGATGCAGCCAAGGGGTCCTCATAAGAGGCTGCAATAGTGGGGTCACCCAATCCTGAACTTGTAGACTTCAAAAACGGTGAGCCAAATAGAATTCTTCTTTACAAAGTATCCAACCTCAGGTATTTTGTTATAACAGCAAAAAAAAAAAAAAAAAAAAAAAAAAAATAGACTAAGACAAGAGAAGTAAAACTTTTGGGAGAAAGAAGATATAAATGTTAAGTAAGATTTCAATGACTTCAGTGATAAAAGACACAAAAAGAGGGAGTAAATTGAAAAAAAGAGTAAGGGCCATCTCTTCCTGGGAGACTGAAACAGACCATTGGGAAAAAGGAAGCTGAGCTGCGATTTTACCAGAAGGTCAACAGCAGAATGTTTCTGGGCATTTGGAAAAGCAATAACTGGGCAGAGAATGAGTCTGATGTTTTGTGCTTTGGTCACTGTTGAGAAATTGTTGAGATCGAGTACTATTTACTTCAGTTTTCAATTAAATATTTGAAATTATATCAGTTGTAAATTATTGTTTCTTTAAATTATCATCATTTTTTATAACTCCATATCTCCTCTCCCCAGCTGTGGTACACCTTGGTTTCAATCTAATTTTCCAACAGGAAAGAATAATATCTTGTGAAGTTAAACTCAGCTTTGTTTTGTTTGTTGAATATAGGATTGGCCATGTCTTGTTATTGTGTTCACACTTAAAAAAAAAAAAAACATCAGTCTGTATTTGTGTTTAGGTGGAGTTAAGAAATCTGTGTGGTATAGGAAACTTTAATTTCCTAAAAGGATTTGGAGACATGGAGGTCTTTTTTGAGCTGCCCAGAAATCTAAAGGCAAAAACATGAAATGAAATAAAGAAGAGATAGAAAACCTAGAGTTAACTAGATTGTTCTTTCCCCTCCAGAAACACAGTATCTTTCACTCTCTTATCTATAAATGTCTTTGGTGGAGCAACTTACAGGGCATCAAACCCACAGCAGGACTTCTGGAGACCTCAGACATGACTGCCTCTTTGCAATACAGCCTTGGCTCCTAGGAACATGGCCCGTGAGCTCGGGGCCAATCCTCTCCAAGCATAGGTCACCAGGCTGAGTCACGCCTGTCAAGTCCACAAACTCTGCCTTTCCACAGGCTGTTTACTTTGGCTTCAGGATTTAGTCTTGATTTCCTAATAAAGGTGGCATTTAATTTTTATGCAAATTTTATGGAAATCGTTCTTTGATTTACTCCCTGAATTAAAATTAATGTGTACAGTAATGGAAATGCACTCTTTTAGGGGTTTGTCCCTTACTATGGTGTGGTCTCAGGCTAGACCTTCTCCAGACCTTGGTTTTCTGTTCCTAAAAGCCAAGGAATGAAAGACACCAGTGGAAGAACTCCTGAGACCTGACCATTCTCCTTGGGCCCCTTCCACCCTTGGCTGTCCAGTGCGAAATGTTCAGAGTGAGTCGTTTTACATCCTATTCTCTTTCCCATTGAAAACATTTCATCTGGGTTGGGGACGTAGCTCAACTGGAAGAGTGCTTGCCTAGGTGCACAGTGCCCTGGCTTCAATCCCCAGCACCACACACACACAAAACAACAACATTTCACCTGAGATGTGTGACTTCAACCTTCCAAGTTGGAACCCTGCTTCTTTATCTTATCCTTTGAATTTAGTTCTTTCAAAGTATAATGGGCTTAAATCAGGAAACTGAGAAAATTCAGTCCAAGTGTTACATCACAATCATTTTTGTGTCTTCTGAGGTGGGTTCAGTTAACAGTTTTCATCTCTCCTTCACAAACCACTTTGTGTAAGTATCATGTTACAGGGAGTTTCATCTGGCTAACAGTGACAGAGTTTAATGCTTCATCAACTCTCCAGTCTGTCAGCCAACTGAAAGCTACAGACCGACTGACAAGGTGTCGAGCACCTCATTGCTTATGGTGATTTATGCAAAAATGATTATAATTAATTTTTTTTCTTTAGGAATTGTCATGACTGGCATGCATATTGGCATCTCCAGCCCTCAAGCCAAAACAAGCAGGATGCTAATGTCACATTTCCTGCTCACTGCTATGGAAATTATATGCAGATGATGTGTGATAATGACCCAAAGGACAATTGAAAAAATACTGCTACTCTGACATTCTCATAGTTAGAATATTGCCATATACCCTATTCCAGAGAGAACGTCATCTTGCAGCTTGGTTCCAGTACCACAAGATTAAACACAATTTTGAAGACATACCTGTTTTATCAGTTCAAGTAAGCACATCTTGATAATGTCACACAAGCTTCCCGAGAACTTACTCCGGACCACTTAAATGAAAAGCAGTAAATTGCATAAATACTGATTCCTTTGTTTTATACCATGAGGACTAGGAGAACTATCTCTTGTTTTTGTTTTTGGGAATAGTGAATGATCATAATGAAAAGGTTCTTATTTCTAGGTCATTGGAAGAACCCTGCATAGCTCTGGTATGATAATTGACATGTCTGACAATGGTCTGAACACATTCCGGGGACATAAATACCTTTCAGATGTGGTGGAATGTGAGCAAACATTCCACTGGAGTAGCCAGACTTATTATTATTATTATTATTATTATTATTATTATTATTATTATTATTATTTTAGTTTTGTAAAGTATTTCTCAAAGTGATTAATCAACCTTTTACGAAACTGTCAGCTTATGTTAATATATGTATACATACAGATGCGCACACATTTCTCTTTTTGCTAGGTGCATAGTTATGCTTTAATTTTAAACATTATGTTAGTGTCAGTGTAAATTTTCAACAGTTAGTTGTCTAGTAGTGTCCATAAACTCTGCAGACTTTTGAAAGATATAGTGTTACCTTTGTTTGATCAGTGTTACAGGTTTAATGCATACAATTTTGCATGTGATATTCATGTAATTTTCTGTGCTATTTACACATATCAGTAAACAGTGAGGACTACTATGTTCTCTGCCCTAGATATAAATATGAAAACAAGTCAAAACACATTTGGGTGTGTTATCTGATTATTCCCACTTGTGCAGAAAATCAAAATATCAGGTATCATTTTCTAAGAATGTCAAGTATAAAATTTTTTTCTTTAGGCTTTTCAATTTTTATTTATTTCTTTGCTTTGCTTGGAGAAAAATTTCACCTACAGCATCTGTAGAAAATGACATATTCAACATGATAGTAAAATGAAAAAGAACATAAGTGCCTTGCGGGTTGTCAAGTATTCTTTGTTTCTCCCACAAGTGCGGTGAACATTGCACAAATGAGGTCACTTGAGGGTTACAGCGTGGTAATTAATCATTGTGGGGTTATTTGGACTGCTTTCACAGTAAAACAAAGCTTCAGGTAATTTTTGTGATGCTATCCCCTAAAAAAGTTTATATTTAAATTTCAAAATGAATGATCTCTGAAATTATGATTCGTCTTTCTCCTTACCTCGCATGGATCATATCAAAAGTGTCTTCTCCACTCTGCTGGCAAACGCTAGAACACACCGCAGGTGGGTTTTGCTCTCTTTAGGACTCCCTCACCTCCTGTCAGTTCCATGGCCGCCTGCCCCTGTGACAATACCTGTGCACCCTGAACCACTACTTCTTCCTCTTTGCTTTCTACTCTCAGGGACAATTGAAAACAAACTGAGAACTCACGCTTGTCTCAGACTCTCTGCTATCCCGTATTTCACACTTACAGAAGCCTGATCCAGTGTATTCTCTCAGGGATAAGGAAGGAGAATTCACCCCCTTATTCTTGTTGCCAACTTGGGGCCAGTTAATTTCATAGCTCTCCCTCTTCTCTCAATATTATGTCCTTCTTATCTCCTACCACAAAAGAATAACGTATGTATGTGAAGTGCCTTGTAAATTGTAGAAAAATATCTTCCTTGTGGAACTGCAAACTTCTCCTCCAGCTACTGCTCTGTTGACTTTCTGCCACAGTCTGCCACCAATCCTGTCCTTGGCCCTGCCCTGCTGGTACGACCTGTAAACCCCTGAGTCCTTGCCTCATGGGGCCTGTCCTCAGGTCCAACTCCTTCACAATCCCAGCATTTCCTTGGGAAATTTGGCTTTGTCCTGTCTGAACGAAACCAGGCCTTTCTTCCCACACCCTTATCAACTCTGCCATCAGCCCAGGCCAAAAGGGTTAGGCCTCCTTGACATTGACGCGACCTCTTCAGATCAATACTTTCCTTGCTTGTTTCAATTCCCAAAGACCTTTGCTTACTCTTTGATTGGGAGCCTGTTTATATGGCCCCACCTCAAACCTTCTCATTTAGGGAAAAAAAAACCAAAAAGCCAAAAGTAACATCAAGATAGAAACACTTCTGAAGTCGGAGCTTCCCGCTGGGGATGTCTTCCACCACAACTTTTTGGCATCCTGTGCACAGTGCTCCTCAACCCTTCCTGGTCCCCCTGTGGATCTCTCCCGACCCAGCCAACGCAACATGGTCTACACGGAAATAATGCACTCACCAGGATTCCAGGTCCCCTTGACCCTTAGACTTTCTCTGGCACATGCTGAGCCTGAGAAAAGGTCCTCATCCATTCTAGACTTTCTCTGCTTTTACACCAGGAATGCCAACCAGTTCTGGGGGCGGGGAGGGGAGGTCAACATGATGAGTGATTCCTTTACAAACTGCCCTCGGCCCACCTCAGCTGGGTCCAGAGTCCTCACCACCAATCCTTTTCCACCTCTAGTCTACCCTTTCGTAGAGCCTCTGTGTATAATCACAACCTTATTTTTTTGTGAACATCCATCAATTATCTTTTTTGAAGACTGAACTTGAAGAATGACACCAAGATTTCCCAAAATAAATGATTTTAATTCATATTTAACTTCTTCAGTTCTTTTTCAACACAGGATGGGTAGGAAAAGAAAATAATACTCATGTTCTATTTGGGAAGTACTAGATGCAGGTCGACTGTGGATATTTCCTTAGTGGATCCTTCTTAGCTCTGCAGTATAGATACCACTCACTTGATGTGGCTGCACAGGAAGGAAAGAGCCACACCTCAGCGGCAGAAGGACGTAGCTCTGGTCTCTGTGGCCAGTCTTCTTGGGCACTCACAATATGTAGGGAACCCTCAGACCTCCCGAAAGATTCTATCTACACCTTTCCATCACCACCAGCCAGTCAGCTCGACGTGGAGTGTCGGGAAAGTCTGACTCACCTGGGCTTCTTTCCCAGATCTCTCCTTTTTATTCTCCACCAGGTCTTGGGAGGCCTGGAGGCAACGATGAAGTCCCTCACACAGTCTCCACGCTTAGGGAGCTGAACCTCTGGGAAGAGGCTTCTCATTAAGAAGTAGGAAATTAGCTCTTTCACAGATGAATACAGTTACCTAGGGGGCCGACAGAGCACTATGGATCACAGCTGGGTTATTTGAAAACCCATGTTGTTTCGCTAAACTCTGTTGCTTTAAAGGAGAGAAATGCTCACGTTCTATGAGTCTCCTCTAAAAGTGATTTTTTTTTTTTTTTTTTTTTTTGTATCCTCTCTCCACTGCCTTGTTCCCTGTAAAGGGAATGAACGTTTGCTTCTCCTCTAGTTCTACCCTTCACTCCTGGGCTCCTCTCTACCCTTGTGTCTCCAATCGGTGTGGTTTCTCTTTCTCTCCCTTTCTTTTTCTCTTCCTTTATGTCCCCCCCCCCCCGCCCCCCGTACTGGGGATTAAACCCAGGGATGCTCTATAAATGTGCTGTGTCCCAGCCCTTTTTATTTTGAGACAGGGTCTTGCTAAGTTGCTGAGGCTGGCCTTGAATTTGGGGTCGTCCTGCCTCACCCTCCAGAGTCCCTGGGATAACAGTTGTGTCTTTGAATTTCTGTCACTAGACTTCGGACGCTCCTTTCAGGTACAGCATTCTTTCTCCGACTCCACTGCCCCATTTCAGACCTACCTGGGCTCCTGCGCAGCTGACTTGCACTCTCCCCGTCCGCTCTTGCTCCCCAGTGCACCCTGCAAAGCCCCACCAGCACTGACTGCCGGGAAGCAGTTCTCTTCGTTTCTTGCCCCTACAGCACCAGATTTTAAAGTATGAGTTCCATCTGGGCATGTGTGAGAAATGCACATTCTAGGACCCACTCAATCCTACTGAATCAGAAATTGAGGCTGGGCACAGCATTCTGTAGTTCAACATGTTAGCTAAGTGATTTGATTTATGTTCAAGTTTCAGACCCACAGGCCATTCCCAGGAGAGTCAGACCCAGTGCCTGCCCTCCCTGAACCAAACCTAGGTCTCCAACCGCAGCAGCCTCACTCCGCTGCTTCAGCCCTACCAAACCGCCCCTGGGTCTCACAGCCTCCTTGATTCTTCCTCTCCATGTTGCTACACAGACAATTCCCAGAGGGTGAAAGGTCATTGCTATCTTCTATGGTCTTTGGAGGCTCCGTTGAAACATCAGCGAGCGTATCTGAGATTTTCCCCTCAGCTCCCCTTTACGCAGCTCTCTCTGCAGTTTCCATTCCAATTAGAACAGGGGCCTGCACTTGGCTCCTCACTCTATAAAGGGTCAAGATAGGGAGAAACAGGGGGATGCATTAAAGGAAGGGGCTTTGGGGACCCTACCTGTGTCACCCTCAAAACCCTTTCTTGGCCTCTCAAAGCCTCCGTTTCTTCACCTTTAAAAAGGAAACAGCACCTCAAAAGTTTACCACACAGGAGATAATCTGTACAAGACATAGAACACAAAAGACCTGTGTCCTTAGAAATATTATAAAGTATGATATTTGAGACACAAAACAAGACCATGTCAGAACAGGTCACACAGCACAGCCTCCGTCACCCTGGACAGCGCACGCCACTTGGACTTCAGCTGTCAGCACTGACCATCTCCTTCACCTTCCCCTGGAAGGAACTATCCCTAAATGGCCCGTCTTTCCTTCCCCAATACAGCTGAAGCACATGCACATGAGCTGGTTTACTGCTTCCTGCTGACGCACATTTAATGCATATTAAGAGTGATTCATTCTCTCCAGACACTCTCTCCCCCTCACCTCAGTGACAAAGTGGCAGAGAGGCAATTCCTAAGCATCGTTGAACAGCCCAAATCAGTCTGTGAGGTGAAGAATGTATGAAGGTAGAAGGAACCCCTGGGCCTGTTCTGTAGGGACTCGGGCTTCGTAACACTGACTCCCCAAATTCAGTTACCAACAATTATTTAGTGGGTGATAAAATATCTTATTTTCATCTCTTGCAATAGGTGCCATTCCTGAGATTTTTTTTTTTTAAGAGAAAGATCCACCGATTCTTGTTACTGTGTAGAAGATAGAACACACTATTAATTAATGTCAGTTATTTATTTTCTGATTGCCTTCATGTGGGAATAAACATTAAGTAGTCACCACTACTTCACTGGCCCCCACATTCCTGCCCCGTGGGAGGCAGCAGCGGTTCTGTGAGGCAGCGGTCACCACCCCTGTTCACGGCTCAGGTGGCTCTTCATTCAGACACTCAGGTCTGTCCATGGAGTTGACCTGTGACACGGGAGCACTGACCCACTGATAGCTCCGCACAAGGCCTCCGGCTAAGACAACCAGGGGGTGGGAGAAGAGAGCCCTACTGCCTTCTTTAATATCTAATAGTTTTTAACACTTAGTAAATTTGTCTCAAAAAAGAAAAAAAAAATCTCATTGAACAAGTTGGCTGACTACCCCAACGGACATCTCTGGCCTGCTGGAAAGACACGTAATGGAAAACGAGGTCCAGACTGGCCATCTGCAGCGCCGAGTGGTTGGACTGGATGACATGAAGGGCCCATCCAAGACTGAGATTGGCTGTGTGATTTAACTTTCTAATTATAAATCTTAATTAGGCTTTACTAGACGGGGAGCCGCTTGAAGATAATACTGATTCATGATTAATCCCTCTCTCTCTGCTAGCCAGTGCCTGCTTCTGGGAGGTTTGCAAAACATTAATGATGACTGGAATTAGAATATCTAGAGTGAAGTTTTGACCTAAATTAAAAATAGATTCTGCGGATGCCTCTCTATTTTAATTTAGACATGAGATAGTGAAGCATGCCTTTATTTGTTCTTGTCCACTGTTACAGTTTCGATGTTTTCATGCTTTTTCTCAGCTGCTAGTTGGTTATTCGTATCTCCTCTCTCATATATATATATGCATTTGACAGTGTTTCGAAGAAATTCCATTACATTGGAATTACATTTGGACATTACTGAATTATAAAATAAAAACAAAAGTAAGAGCAATATAATTTCCAGTTCACATAGTTTTCCAAATGGGACCCTGTAAAAAATAAGAAGGGCTTGAGAGAAGGTTTAAACTTTCAAATATAGAGTTGTAAAGGTTCGTTTCAACTGATTAGAAGTGCTCCTTGATAAATTAAGTGCCCTTTGATAAATTAGAAAATGTTACTTATATAAAAATGAAGAAAGTTAAATAAAAAAGAGAGTAAGGATAGACAGATTAGAAAAAGGCTTCTTGGGAAATGGTATCCCTTTCAGATGAATTCAGCATCGACTGAGTCAAAATCAGATGATGAATCTCAGTACTCACCAGAAAAGCTTCCTTTAACACAAACACCTAAAACCATACATACTTTAATGAACTCTTTAAAAATACTTGTCAATGATTATTTTATTATGCCTTAATAATTGCCTATCACAATGTGTTCTTTTCCATTAATTTAAATGACTGAGTTCACTCAGAGTCAAGGCCAGGCCAGTATCACCTTGATGTCTTATGCAAAATGGGAACCAAGAAGAATTTATGTATTAACCACCACTCATACATGGGATTGATTACTACATGTTATGATTCATCTTTTAACAAGAAAAAAAAAACTATCTTATGATCCAGCAACCTCACCACTGAGCTTATATCCAAAGTGAACAGAACACCCATGGGCATTGCGGCACTGTTCATAACAGCCAAGATGTGCAACCAAGCCAGGTGTCCACAGTGAGTGAATGGACGAAGAAAACATGGCATATACCCAGTGGAACACAACCCAGCTCTAAAAGGAGATGGAAATCCTGCCATTTGTGACAATGTGGATAAACTTGAAGAGAATCTTGTTAAGGGAAGCAGGTACAGAAACAGAAAAGCTGTTGGACCTCACTCACAGATGGCACGTAAAATCACAGAAGCCGTGGCAGCACCGACGGAAGTGCTCTGCGCTTTAGAAATTTTTATAATTCTACAAAGTAGTATTATTTTCATCATCTTCTTTGACCCTTCTCATTTCACTTTGATAGTGTCTGATGTATATTTTACAGCAGTGAAAACCTAGACCCAGACAGGTCAAAACCTGTTTACTTGCAACTAATTGTGCCAAAATAGCACAGATCAATAGCACTGAAATAGTAAGACTTCGTTCTAAAAGTCACTGTGGGAACACATCTTTAACCGCCAAAGAAGAAAAATTATAAAAGCATATTTTATAATACAAATAAGTTTCTTTTAAAATTAATTAATGGATTTTTAAAAATCCCATTGGGCCATAAAAAAGACTATGTAATTTATTTCTATTATAAATTAAAATGTTAATTTATACAGCACTCCCTGAGTATCCAGCAATATTTGGTAATTATTAAAGACAAAATGAAATATTTCTAATGGAATTAATATTTAACTCAATATTTGATATTTATGTTTAAAAATAATTGGTTGCCATAATTAAGTATAAGGCAAACTAAAAATATAACTTCAACTGAAAGTTGTAGATATTGTTTTGGAATGTTCATGCCATCAATTCTAACAAATATCACAGGAGCCAATATCTACAACGTGTGCTTCTAGAAGGGAAGTTGGAGGCAGGGAGCAGAGGGACTAACATAGGGATTCGGAGGACTACCCAGTGACCAACAGCGAAACTGAATACGTACTCAGTCACAGCTGAGATGTACTCCAAAGTGCATTCAAATAGCAAAAGTAATTTCCAAGAAAACACAATGTTCATATTGTCACATACTTTTTGATGAGTTGGTCCAAAAGGGGTCTGATTACCAGATGGTAAAAATCTCTAGGGTTTTAGGTCTGTAGAAATAGAGTGAGCATGTCTCAAACTACAAATTGGTGGGAAACTGAAAGAATTCTAGTTTTTTCCTTGAAGAAATGAACCCTGGTGGTACTTGGGCTAAAACCTAGAGGCTGTCTGGGTCCTGGCCACCCACGTGGCCGGTGGCCTTCTCCTGGCCTGTTACTAGACGGTCTCTAATAGGCTGACACATGGAGGGGGGCCCCTCAGAGACTCTGACCTCACAGGTCCGATACCGTCCCCTCAACCACCACATTCTCTAACCCGTCCCCTCACCACATTCAAATGGAGACAATGTGCCTCTGTCATAACCAGAAAGCAGCTCACCGGTGTCTGGACTTCAAACATTCCGTTGTCACAGATTGTGCTATCCTTCAGATAATTTACTCCGGCAGCCCTAGTCCCATCATTATTAGAACTCAATAGAGGTTTTATTTATTGAATCCATCCCCTCCCCGCTCTGTCAGGTCAGAGCTCTCCTTTCTCACCCAGCTTATCATTCTTATCTTCTTTGCCCATTCTTGCACCTGTTACTCTGACGGACAAAATGCCAGTTGCCGAAGGCAATTATCCACCCCCTCTAAGTGACCTGTATTTGTGTTTCACTTTGAGTGTGAACCATGAACTTCAGCCACTGAACACTGCTGTATCAGGTTGTTCTGTTCTACTTTCCAAAAGGACTGTTGCATATTTTTTTCTCTTGTCCCAAATCACACAATCTTGTTTTTCTCCTTTGCTACTAGTCATACCCTCCCAGTTTCCTTTGCTGGCTCCTGATCCAGCAGCTACTTTCTGTTTATTGGAGAATACATGCTGGCTGTTCTGTTCTCTATGTAGCTGCTTCATCCACTCACACAGCCATGGACTACCCTCCTCACATCCCCACCCTGCACAACTGCTCTGAGGTCCAGATCTGCGTGCTCTCCTGCCTCCCTGACGTTGCTAGCTAGGCCTGTGTTCAGCAGGAGATGACTGCTCAAGACTCTTGAGGTTCCACTGCTTCTTCTCGTCTTTGTGCTTTTATGAACTTCCTGGAATCTCACTGGGACTTTCAGAAACTTATCAAGTTCTAACAGCACATGGATGGTCGCAGGCACAGCTAGAGGATGAGCTCTGGGAGCAACTATGGTGATCAGATGAGTCATGCCATACCAACTGCTAAACGTCTTGAACGTCATCCTTGACTATGGGCACAAGGAGGATCTCTCCATTCTCTTTTTCCTCCAAACCTGGTTGGTTCTCCCCAGTGTTTTTGCTCCTCTCCTAGTGCATTATAACTATGTCCCCTAGTTTGAGACAAGGAAGTTGTCCTCAATGTCTTCTTACTCTAAGTCTCTACATTTACATATTAGCAACTTGTTTGATCTACTTCTAAGCCCTATTTCCAAACTACTCACTTATTTTTGTGTGTACTAAATCTTAGACCAAATCAAGACTTTCTTTCTCTGTGGAATTAGCTCCCTAAATCCCCTCCCATTCTGGTCATCCTCTCTCAAGTTATTCTCCATGAAGCACTCCAAGTGTCTGTTTTTAACCACAATGCAAGTTTCTTATTACATTTCTCTCTTTTTAAAAGACTTTATGGTTTTCCATTGAATGTGTAATAAAACTCAAACTTCTTATTTTAGACATATTTTCAATTTCTTGCACATATGGAGGCAATGAGAACAAAACCCAAATATCTCATCTCAATTGCTCCAGATATGATTGCTTTCAGATATTGGAAACTAAAACAAGAACTATATGCCTATATCTACCCTGAACCTCACCTAGATTTCCCTGTCTCCAAATGCACTTAATATCTCAGCAGTAGAAAATGAGCCACCCTGCCCACAAATACCAAGTCTATGTCCTTCCCTGCATGTTTGGGGTTAAAGGAGGCGGGGGGGTGGGTGGAGAAAGTTCAGGTGTATGATTTATCTTCACAAGAGGAGGAGAATGTTATTGTAAAGTTTTAGAAGAGGAAGCTACATCCAGAAAGCACTGCATTTAGAAACTAGAAGTCCTTATTATAAATGGCTTATACCCTCCCAGCAGGATGAAAGAAGATTCAGTTTTTATAAAGGAGTAAAATGATAGAAGAAAAATTGATTGAGATGAAAATGTGAGAGAGTATGATTCCAAGACCAGTTTGTGTATTTATATGTGTGTGTGTATGTTCATGCGTATATATTTATCTATATGGCAGATGGTCTACTTTATTCATTTCACACAACCCGTAAAAGGCAGATGGAGAAAAGGAGGAAGAAAGCTTATGACATGCAGCACATATTATAAGTTTTCTGTTTTCCCAAATACTTTAAGGAAAAAAAAAAAAAGAAATTACTGTGGGAGTTTCTGTGTTTGGGATTGGGGTCTACAAACTTCATGATTGTGACATGCTTGGTGACAAGGAAGTTTCTGTGCAAAGACACAGATGCCTGGCTGCTGGGAGATACCTGGCGACTGGGAAACTCCTGTGCAAAAGCACAGATGCCTGGCTGCCATAGTATGTCCTTCACAGGTGTACCCTGCTTCCCAGACCTGGGACACCCAGCCGCCTCCCTCTAAGGTAATAGAAGTGCCCTTGGAGGGTCTCCATGGAAGTGCCCTTGGAGGATAGGAGCCCCATGTGTATTCTAACCTGGACCTTATCTCAGCTCCTTAGCACTAATTAGAAGACAGACATGGTCCCGGAGGGATGAGCTCTTGAGTGAATCAACTCCCAGGCAGGGATCGGCACTTCTTCTTGTGCTCTTCTTCTTCCCCACTTCACTCTGCCCGCTCCATCCTGTCTCCTGCCCTTTGTGTGTCTGTCTGTGTCTGTTCCTTGTGTGCCTCCTCACAGGTCTCCCGCCCAGGTATTCCTCCACAGGTGTTCCTTCACAGATCATTGGCTACTCACTTAGCTCAAGTCCTGAACTATCATGAGTTCTTTGTAAGTGTGTGTTTAGTGCTTAATTTAATCACGAAGACCAACGACAGGCAAGTATCTCAAAAGTGCCTTAACTGAAAGTTTACAGCTTTGGGTAGTATTCTGCTATAACACCCAAGGAAATGAATTTAATCCTCCTTTCTTTTGAGCAGTTGCTTATTCTCTATGCCGTGGAGTCAACGGATCTTGAGTTCCTGCCCAGCTATGTGTTGAGGCTAATCCAGGATGAGCTTTCTGATTGTGGAGTCAAGTGTCTCCTGAAGTTCGTCCTCAGACTGAATCATTACCCTGGGAGGGAGGGGCCCCTCTCAGATCTAGCTGTCAGGGTGAGCACAAAACTTCTACTGAATACTCAAAATGGACGTTTGAAAAGCTTTAGGATCTGGTCTAAAGTGGGGGGCATAAGCATGGTCTCCTCCACTCCAGGTAATCCATCTCCAGTATCTGATACCAGGGTGTGTTTGACCAGTCATTAGGCCAGATGTGCAGTTTGTGATCTGAGTGGTCGGTGAGGTGGGTGGCAAGGTCAGAGGAGTTTTGCAGAACCTCTCTGTTGAGTAGAGACGGAGAACTCCTTCTTTCAAACCTAATTGGAGGACACTCTCACATGGTGTTGTGTCCTGAGAACTACAATGAACATAGAAGCAAAGTCAAACAACTCCATTGCCTGGTGCCTCTCCACAGAAGCTCAGGAGGCCATTGGGGTGAGCTAAGGGGTGCTGCTTCTGCATCGTCTCTCTGGACTGGCTCCTCAAGGCCTAGGGTCGGCCTCTCCAGTTATATGTGTGGTCTTATTCCACTCTCTGTGCCCCTCCTCTCTCTTCACCTGATTTTCCAAATTTTGGAGGTTTCATTGAGTGGAGGGTTTGATTCTGTGCATTGAAAGTGAGACTGATTGATAAATTGTGAAAAAAAAATCATAATAAGAAGTGTACAAATAGTTTAAAACAAAAATTGAGTAGTAGCATCTAACATAAGATTCACTGTCCATTACCAAACAAATCTTTAAGCCAAAGTCTAAAGCCTGCTAAGAAATATTTTAGGCTGGAGTAGAAACTGGAATGATTTAAACTACTGAACAATTTAAAATAAAAATAATTTGAAGGATGGGTGAGAGATGGAGGTTAAAATTTAAAAAAGCAGAAACACCAGTTTCAATTAGGTGAAACTGATTAGACAAAATCTTTGATCTTGGAAAGACTAATCCTGGGTGCTTTAAGACGGATCCTAGAGCTCATATTTAACTTCTCTTTGAATGGCTAGAAAGCTTCAGCAGTTAATCTACCCGTCACTCACAGTTCTGACTGGCAGCAGGCCTTCTTCTCAAGTGCAGACTGGGTTTCCACAAGCCCTTCTCAGTCCTTTCTCTCTGTACAGCACATTTTGCACCACTGAATGATCTGAATTGTTTCCCCCTTGTCATGCCGTCTGCTGTGCTGATGTGAACAGAATCTTAACTCATATCTCAGAGGACCATCATTATCACATCAGTATTGCTTCTTATAGAGTAATCTATAGAAAACCCCACTTTTAGTATGTTCCCAGTACTATACAGGCATAGTTCAAAAGTTTATAGCATCCATGGTGTTTGTTTACAGAAATTGTTTTGTCATGAATTAAAATATCATCTAATACTTTCTTGATGAGTCACAGAAATAGAATCTGTTTTTTTATGGCTTAAAAAAATGTAGAAGTTCTTTATTTTGCCAAAATGGAATAATGTCTGAAATTCTGGGAAGCATCCTAAAGTCAGTACATGATATCACTATATGTGTGCATGTGGTACTTGTGAATATATATGCATATAAAATGTGTGTGGATTTTTGGTTCTCACCATGTTATAGAGTTCTTAAGTCATAGTTTCTTTTTCTCTTATTATTTCCTCCTGAAACAGAAGAATCAAGAGACAGAAAGTACAGGTTGGGCCTTGTCTGACTATCAGCTTTGGCCTCCTCTTCCGTATGTGCAGTGAAGGGCTATGGAACAGAAGGAGGGATGGTGTGGTCAGCCCGTGTTTTGCCATCTTTGGGATGGATTAAAAGCAATGGGTAGATAGACCCAAAATTGTGTTTGGGAAGCTAACTCATTTACTAAGAGATCACATGGGTTTGGATATGGCGGCCATGGAAAGACAGATGTGTGTGTGAGGGAATTAGTGAAGGAGAAGGCATGTAACCAGATATTGGGAAGAAATACAAATTAAAAAAATAAAATGAAAAAACCTTTCGAGATAACACTCCTGCAATAAGGTGCTGCCTGAAGTATGGACAGGAGGTTAGGGGACGCTGTGTTTGTCGGGTTAGCTGTGCCACAGGAGCACCTGCGAGAAGATGGTCAGAGGCTGGAGGACAAAGGACCTCCCCTGTTTTAGACACCATCAGCTCCCAAGCCTGCTATGGATTCCCTGGAAGTGTAGAGTACTTGACATTATTCTGTTTTATTTCCTGGTTATCAAACTGTACTTAAAACACATCTTTTCCATGTGTACTGCCCAGTTCTCTATGAAGTGATGGAGCCCCTAAGAAATGGTAACTGCCGGGGGTTTACAGCTACAGAACTCCCCCAGCTCCTGCTGCAGTCACCACAGGGGGTTGGTCCCCTCACTTCCTGGGATGCAGTGTCCCATCTGTCACATGCATGCCCACCCCCACTTCACTTCCCCTCATTTGTTTATCTATAAATATGAAAGAAATCACTGCCTACCTCAAGAAATCCACAGGTGAATGACAGTCCGATTTTTTGCTACAGACCAGCAGTTTATGAAGATATCTGTCGTCATTAATTGCATGTCATAAGGAAGCCACGATGACAATACAGGTGTTATTGGGTCTGCCCTTTCAGGCACAGGGATGGAAGGAGCTCTTGCATTTGAGTTCAATATTAAAGGACAAAATATCTCCCGAACTCATTTTATTTTAGATCTTGGCTTCAAGACATCTCAATAGTCCTATTTTTTTTTTCTGTCAGAATTTCTCAACTGGAAGCTTGATTTTTTAAAAAGTTATAACTATCTTTGTGACTATGCATAATCACCTGAACAATCACATATCTCATGATGCTTATGATGACACAAATGGAGAAATTGTAACCCTAGAAATACAAATGACTAAAAAATATGTGGTCCAATTAAACATTAACATTGAAATCAAAAGGTAAGTAAATATATGGCAATGATTATACTAAAGGACAGAATGAGTTTCAGAATCAATATATTTATTAACCAATATTTTAAAGGGGAAGGGCATGCATAATTCATCATTCTCTAGTTATCATTCAGTCAATCAACTCAATGATGCCCTACAGAGATTTTTCCCCTTTCTTTGACATTTTTAAAGTTAAATATTGCCCATTTGGAATAAATTTGATTTAGGTAACCTTTTATGGAGCATAGGAACATAGGATGCTATAAATGTCAAGGAAAGAATAAACCTTTGTCTCTTTACTCGGATGTAAAAAAATAAAGCTGTTATTGGTACACATTAGTGGAAAAATCTGCTTATCTTCAAAATTATCAATTGAGAATAGCATCATTAAGAAAAGCAATAAAAACAGAAATTAAAATGAACTAATATTAGTAAAGATCATATGCAAAGAAGCAGAGATATCATGTTAATCACCTCTGGATTCCCTACAGTGTCTGGCCTAATGTCTTGAAAATTCTGGGCACTTAATAATGGTATCTTGAATGAGTGGCATTTTGAATTATTTAATTGCAGGTACTCCCATTTTGCCAAGGAATGTATTTCACTGGCAAGTTTATGATCATAATGTAATACCCAATGTGTAAGAAATAGGCAAATTGGATAAATGATGCTTGACTCAGTTTCTTGATTCCATTTTAATCAGAAACTGGTTAGCCCATGTGACCATTACTCTAAGCTCCAACCTCTCCTTTGGCTTCTGAAATAGAGAAGACAGTTTACATGGAACATACCACACAGGCAGCTGGAGGAGGCAGGAATGGAACTGTTCCATGGATTACAACCAAACTAAGTCAACTACATGATTCAAGCCTCAAAGACCCATTTACTTACTCATTCAATCTACTAGTTAGAAGAGAAACTAATGTCAGTAGCATTCGGCTAACTAGCAGTCCGCTTAACACAGGTAGCCCTGTTTTTTTGGTCATCTGTGCAGCTGAAGCTGCCTGACTCAAGTGCTCTGTTTGATTTCCTTTGCAGGTGGTTGTGTTCATCATGTTTTCATTAGTTTACTTTCTTGTTAAGTAGAGCTTCAAATTCATGCAAAGGCTGTGATTAAAAAAAATAGACTTAGCTACCTTCTATCTGTTCATTTTCTTAAGCCAACACGGTTTCATTAGAGTTGTATAAAGAAGCAGAAGCACAGTGATCAGAACCCCAATTTACACATCTACACAGCAGAGCGATGCATGGATTTTCCTTTTACTGCCATTTGACATCAAGGCACACTGGGTGTACTCATTTGAAAGAGTGAGAATAATCTCCCCTGACTGATACACTGATCTGATTTTACAAAGGCACTAATTTTCCTTGTTGTTCATCTAACCAGGTACCATTGCACCCTATCTGATACAGAATGCTGACTACAATCCTGAATACTCTTTCTTGCTGGAGTCAATATTTATACAAGAGTTTTAAGAAAGAAATGAAATTTCAATCTTATAACTTATTTGTAATAGTCTGTTGAAAAAAAATGTCAAATGCATTAAAATTATTTTCTCAGTAACAGTGAAAATATACTCATTTCCAGAACATATCTTTCAATTTAGAACATGTAAAGCTTTCATTTTTTCCAATTTTAGCAATGAAAAAAAAATAACTCCAATATAATGGAAATGTAAGTCTAAACATCTATGATATTTAAATCTTCCAAGTCTTCACATCTACTTTGTTCTTTTTCAGTAGAGTATAAACTGCTCAGACATTTTAGAAATGAACTTAAATCAAACATAACCTTTACCATCTGGGAATATTATGAAGGTTATAAATACGTATATGCCAAAGTGAATTTAAGGAAGAATTAGGCAATTAGTAACTTTCTTCATGTCTGAATTAATTAGGGAAAAAAACCCATATTTATCATAGCAACTACTTCCATTTGAAACTGTCTGTTATACAGAGATATTAAAATAACATCAATAACTCCTGTGTATGATTTTTAATGTCTACCTTTGACATTATATGCAGGTGTTACTTGAAATATTTTAAGATCCAGTATTACACATACAGTTTGGGTTTGTAGTCCATTTTATAATTGTGTCATCTAATCAGGAAGGTAATCATGATTATAAGTGATGGAGAAAAATCACCTTCACCATCAAAAATTTGGCATTTAATATTGGAGGTGGAGCATTACGTCATCTTTCTGGGAATTTTAACAAAGAAAATGAAGAGTCTTTCTTGCACATGAAGGTTTAAGAGATATGGGGTTAACAAGAGTTAAGAATCTTGACCATTAATGTTAAGGTCAAAGTTGTATGGAAGAAAATATTTGAGAAAAGGAAATGTCAGATTCCATTTAGGTTTTGCCAGAGAGAAAAAGTGAAAGAAAGAAAACGAAATGAAAAAAGCAGTCTTACAGTTGTAGGAATTCTGGATGGGGTTACAAAACCACTCTTGGGTTTGCTTAAAAACTTGACAAATTATTTTACCATCAAATTCCCTCATATTTGAAATACAATGTTGGAGTTGATCAGGGGTTTATAAACAGGAGTCTCAATCAAAATCCCTTGAGGAGCCTGCAGTAATGCATAGGTTGAGATGCCAACTTAATTGGTCTGCTTGGAACAGTTACAAGTTACTGTCTAGCAAGATTCACTTTTTCTCTGGCAAGTTCTCAGGTAATGAGATTAGGAGTTTAAGAAAATTACTTTCCCATCCAAGGAAATTAAAATGATTCTTAAAATACTAAATCTTCTTATCAAGTCTTAGGATAAATGTGAAGTACCTAAAGCAGCAATAAGGAGCCATTGAAAAGCACCAAACAGCAAAACTAGGGCAAGGCCCATTGTACCCTATTCCCAGATGTCTGCTCAGCCCACTACACACAGTTAAAGTGAGAATCTACAACATGGCGAAGGGAATAAAGTATAAACTGAAAAAAAAAAAAAAACAACAACAAAACCCTCATCTCTTAATTCTCCTAGATTTCAACTTTCTTTTTTTTTTAATTTATTTTTTAGTTGTACATTGACACAATATATTTGTATGTGGTGCTGAGGATGGAACCCAGTGCCTCGCATGTATGAAGCAAGCTCTCTACCACTGAGCCACAGCCCCAGTCTCCCTGGACTTCAACCTGCTAATATTCAAAACCAAGAGTGCTAACTAAGTACCCTTAATATTCATTTCCATTTCTAAAGATCTGTTAGACCAAAATGTTATGTTTCTTTAAATGGTATTCCTCTCTCCATGTAATTACTTTTTACTGTTAAGAATCAATTTAACTGCTATGTTGGTAGGTAGTTTTAAAGACTAAAATAAAAGCACACTTGAATGGGAACCATATGCTTCACAAAAGCCTTTTTGATCCTGGCGTTTGCGGGAGTTGCACGATTGCATTCATCCGCAGTGAACCAAGTCAGTCCACTCGTGGGTAGCTACTGGCTTGCCCCATGGTGACTCACCAGCCTGCGCTGTAAACTCAGTCCTAGCAAACAAGGACAGCTCTCATACCTGGCTTTCAAAATACAAAAAAAAAATAAATAAATAGAGAAATAGTTGCAAACTGTCCCCCTTTGAGTCTTTACTCACTAAAATATGGCAACCAAATAACTGTTTTTCAATTATGCTTTTGCTCTTTCCACATGAGCACGCCAGGGTCACTTGAGAATAAAGCCTCCCATTTATTTGTGGAACATTTCAGGCATAAACACCTGTCACGTCTGCCTCTGCTACCAAAAAAAGTCAATATGTATCTTCTCTCGTTGTGGAGGGATTTACAGTAGAACAGATTTTCATTTTCTCCTTACGTTTGGCTTTATCTTGAGTTTCAGAATGCAACTGACTATTCGTAAATTCAACCTTGTACAATCGAATGCCTGACTCGGAGAAAAAGTGAAAACAACTTTGTTGAAGAATAGAAAATGGGAAAAGGGTGGTACAAGGTGCTCACTGTGTTCTGCCAGGGGAGATGTCCAATTTAGAAATCCCAGAAGCTCACGCATTTCATTGATATTGGATGTATTTATTTTCAGAAGTCTCTCCAATGCCTAACTACAAAGCTTTGTCCTAGACACCACACTGCCTGCCCTACAGAAAGTTACATCTTTTTTGGAATAATGAGATAATCACGTAAAAAATTCTCCAGCAAGATGAGAAGTGAACAATTGTATGCCAGAATAACCAAAGGAACTACTTTGAGTAGTTCCTTCCTAACCATAGGAGACAGGAAGTTAAAGAATATTTCAAAGGAGAAATTGGTTAAGTAATTCAAAAGATAGTAATAAGGTATTTTAAAGTACTTATAAATATTATAAATTCAATAAAATAATAAAAATAGCATATTAAAAAAGATGTCACATATTTTAAGTTATTAATGATGGATGCTGCATTATCATTTTTACCAGTTTGCACAAAATCTTTTCTCAGACATGCTAAGGAGACAACATAAGATATTGTGGGTTTGCTTCCATTCTTGCTGAGCCTGGTCATCCTCCTTTCTGACTTGTATGACCTGAGACTCATGGCCCCTTCCCTTCCAGCTCCTGTCACCATGAGCTGCTTGGAGACCCTCCTTAGAGGCTCTTGGTCTGTACAAATGTTGTGCCCCAGGGGACGGATGCTTTTGTAGCCTGAGTCTAGTTTCCCTGACAAAGGTCCAGTTGAATGATTTAGCTTCTTGCATCAGATGTCACTCTTAGAAGGGCTGACCTGGGGAAGCCACTGATGTCCAGATGAGACTTGCCTAGTGCAGACCGGAACCTAATTCCACTGATATGAAGGCCCCTGAGTGAGAAAATCAAGTTTCCCTTGCTCAAGGCCACTTCTTATGTATGACACATATTTGGGGGAAACATTTTAAATATATCTGCCTGTGCCAGAGAGTGGGTGGCTCTTCTTTTCCTAGAAGTCAGGCGTGTTTTCATGCTTGCTCGGTCCAGCTGACACACATTAGCCCAAATTACAGACACTTGTGCATTTAGTCGTGCTAAAACCGAGTAATTATTTGGGGGTGGTGGTTAACTATTACAACATCTCCCGAATTTGACATGTTATTCAGCCCACATGCTGTGATCTGACTGATGGGTGGAAACAGAGAAAAGGAAAGAGCCAGTTGATTCTGTATAAAAGGACAATTATAACCGAAGACACCCAGCGTAGGTCCACTCTTGGAAAACACTTAACCATTTTTAAGTGTGTCCCTGTCTATACTCATGTGCAAACCATGCAGATACTTCTGCCATTGATGATGAATTGACTAATTATTAACAGATCAGATGCAAGGACATCTATTAGCTTATGAAAAGAATTTTTTTCTTTTCTTATTTTGCACTACACAACATTATTCATAATAATAGTTAAAAGACAAATTACTTTTTTTCTGTTGCTAAATGAGCTCTGCGGATAATCTAAAGATTAAGTGTAAGTCAGTGATGTATGAAGTCACATAAACACTAAGCCACATAAGAATACAGATGGGTCATTCATGGACTAGCTATAAATGGGTGTTTTCACCCACCCCAGAGGAGAATATTGATAAACCTTTACTACTGAGAGAGAGAGAGAGAACATTTGTCAGTTTCTAAAAGGCAGGCACAGGATTACCAAAGACACTTTGACTGTATAGGTACAAGACAATGGTTTTGGTCTTTGTTATTGATTTGTTTAAGGATAACGATTCCATTAATAGTATATCCTCTAGAAAGAAAATCAAGGGCCAATTCAAGTCCCTGATAAATATGATCATAAAATACACACACTTCCTGTGTTTTCCTTCTTTGTTCTGGAGTGGAGAGAAAATCAAAACAGATAATTCGTGCAAAAGAGAGCATTAGCGTTTCTCTTGAAGAAAAAGGAACCAAGACTCATCAAGTAAACCTCATGAGATTTCACTGGGGTAAAATCTGCACAGTCATGCATAAGTAAGAGCATTCTAGAAAGGATGACTCACAGGAAGATATTTCAGTTTTGAATGAAGCAAAAACACCTCGATAAGGGAAGATCAGGGGTCCCAGTAAAGACATTGGCAGGTGCTTCAGTGAAAAGTGCCAGCGTAGCTTTGAGAGAACACGTGGATGGCAGAGTCAGCTCTTTTTCTTTTAAACTAGGCTTGGAGCAAAACTTGTGCCAAGACACTCAGAAAAACTCTATCTTGGGGAAAAATGCTGGGTGGATCTTAAAATACAGTCATCATGTTGACACTGAGTTCCTACTACACAGCCACTCAACTCCAAGAATGTAGTGATAAATAAATACATATTATATATATATATAAAATACACACTCATCTCATACACATTTGTGCTCAAAAGTTAGGCCATCCAAAGGGTATTATCAAGGATATAACTCTTTCCCATGAAGAGACTTACTTGTCCTTTATGTCACATATTAAAGTGCCAGGAGGAACATGAATGAATGAATCAATGACATCTGCACTATTCTACAAACCCTTCAGTACTTTTCCAGGGCTTTCTTTATTTGTCATGCAAAATTCTTCGCGCTCTGCTCTCTACTGACCAACAGATTCCTTGCTTCTTCCTGTCCTCTTCCTGGGATTCAGGAAGGGAGGTGACATCACAGGGAACGGAGTGCTCAGCGCTGTGATGTCACCACCCTTCCTGAATCCCGGTCGGCTACCTCCAAACACTTTTACGTTACATGTTGCTTTCTCCACAACAAATAAAACTTAAACAGCTTACACCTTGAAGATGTACCCGCCATTTTAAATACATACACATATTACAGTAGTTATAGTGAAATTTTTTTATCTTGTTTGTTAGATTTGGAAGTCTTTCAGGGTTTTAAATCTCTAAGTTTCCTTTGATGAGCTCATTGTGTGCAACAAAGCTGTTGATGTTAAAAAACATAGTTAACTAATAAAGCTAGTTGGTTGTCACTAAAACATAGTTATAATAATCAAAAATAAAATCTTGACAGCAACAGAAGGCTTCCACAGTGTGACCCGTATCTTAGATGGAACTTCTGTGATTATGAGCCCCTAGCAATCTTTTGCTCCTCTGAGCCAGAGGTCAACTGGGTCATTTTATTCCATATTTCCCTAATTTAATAATAATATTTGGTTTCTAAGTACATGAAAATAAATATGAATGCAAGAGATGAGCTGGATATAATAATTGATAAACATTCTTTAACATTACTTATATTATAGGTCACTATATTGAATATTCAACATTATTTATATTAAGGGTCTGTATAGTAAATATTTATTTTTACATCAACTGAAAGTATCCTGGAAACCATTTCTACTTTTGTGCTAGTATTTAAGGAAACAGCTATATTTGTTTGCGTTACTTTTGATATTGACAGAACAATTTGTCAGTCATAATGGTTCAGTGGCCGGATAGCTAAAAATAATATTAAACTCATCCAAGCAAATCTTTTATGTTTTCAGAATCTTACAAATTATACTTTCTGAACTACTCAATGCCAGGTAACTAACACCTTTGGAAATTTTGTGTCACTTCTTTTTTGTATGCACCAAAAAGACCGAAAAAAAAAAAAAAAAAGGAAAAAAGGAATTTTGAATCATGTCTCTAAAGAAGTATGACTCAAAAATGGGTAGGTATTTCTTCAGTAAAGTTCTGCTCCTTATGTGCTTGGATGTCCATTTATGTGGTGGCAGTATGCCCTCATCACATGTTCTGAGTCATGAAGCAGGACTATAGTGTTACTCAAAAGGGTCAATTTATTTGATGCACAGTTAATTGTGGTTTGTTTAGATACCTGGGTCAGTCATATTGCACACATAAATTTGTAGGTGTGAAAACAACTACATATAGGTCAGACACTGATTCTGGTCTTCAGAAAATGTAGTTATGACTGAAAAGAAATACAGATGGGACATTCATGGAAATTACTTTACCATGTTCTCTGTGTTATTAAATATTAATAGGAAAACTGATAAGTTCAAACTAAATTGAAAAGTGAATAGAGTTCATTGCGTGTCTAAAAATAAAAAAGATTATTTCTTAAAATACTTTACCCCAAACAAGCAATATCTAAGTACTGGGGATAAATGTGTGGCTGACATTCTAAATGCTTGATTTACCTACTTTTATTTTATTTCAACCTTAATTTCAAATGCAGATATTTTTAAAAACTGAAGACATGAGCTAAACATTGCAAGAAAAATCACATTTCTGAAATGCAAAGTTGATGGTATGATTCTATTACCTAAACACTTCTAGCCACTACCCATAGAGTAAAATCTAAATTCCCTAAGACACATGCCTTCCCAGCCTGAATTAGTTTAAGTAGCTCCTGCTTCTCCTCCCTGCAACTTACTTGCTCCAGGAGCCCCTAAAGTAGCCCAAGGCAGTGCCATTTCGCACCTGGGGGAAGCCGTTCTTTGTGCCAAGCTAGAATCTCAACCCCTCGCTCAGATCCAGAGTCCTGACCTTTCCTTTATGTGTCAGATCAAATGTTACTTTCTCCATCAAACTACCACTGAACCTTCTGGGAAGCAAGTTGCTCTTTTCTTTATACGTAAAACAACTTTTATAGCATTTTTATGGAATTTATTACATTGCATTGTAATTTTTTGTGGCGATCTGTTTCCTTCTTTACAGAATAAACTCTTTCTGCTTAGGGAGCCTGTTTTATACCCCTCTGTATCTTCTAACTGCATTCCTTGGTGCATGGCCCCCAGGAGCTGCTCAACAGGACATAATTCATTCTGGCACATAAAGGAAGGGAGAGTGAGAGAGACAGAAAACTCCATCATTCAGCTCCTACCGTGGGTTTAGGGTTTAGGCACTGCCAATGCTTTCTAATATTGAAGAAAAATCACTTGAGACACATACACACCTACGTTTTCTTTTCAAATGCACTAATTCCTGCATTAAACCAGCACTTTATGTCCCATCTTATTTACAGCTAACGAACAGGTTAATTGTGCTGAACCTCAGGCCAGCAGAACAAGATGTGATTTAACTTAGCAATGTGAAAACTATTTTCTTTTCATCCATACACTTAGGACAGGTCCCTGTTGTGCACATAATCTGTGGTGGGGAATGGAGTCACTGAACAACTGTTATCATCAGTGGCACGCTAGTGATGAGCTGAACTTAATTTTTTCAGCTATCATTCAAAATGGATTCATAAAAGTATCAGAGGTCTTTGAAGCTTGGTGGAAACTTGCTCCATTAGATGCTGATGTGGTTATTATTAAACATGTCCACATGACTGTTTTCAAAAGGTCCGTGAAATTCTAATTTACTTGAAAAACTAAAATGGAGAGTTATTTGTCTTGACATGTTTAATCACTTTTCCATTTTAAAGCTAAAGATGAGAAATCACTGGGGAAAATGAGAAGACAGTGTCACTAGGAACACAAAGAAATGAAAGATTTGCAAATGAAACTTCACATTATTAAATTGTCATTTAGCTGCAAGTGTTTTTATTACTTCTTTAGATCAGAAAAGGCATATAAACATTTTTGTTATTGCTGATTTAATGGGAAATTATTAGGGCACTTTGAAAAAAAAATCAACATAAAATCCCACTATTTGCTACTAATTGAATTATGATAATGAAAACATCGATATGAAATGTAAAATATTGAACTACAGTTTAATAATTTATCAGGCCTTTCCTGACATGTATAATACATTTCCGTCTTGGTAGAATTAAAGCATACAAACCTCACTTGGACTATACATTGAGTCGTTCACCCACCTTCACAAATGCATTGAGCGTTGACATCTGTACCAGGCACTGGGCTTGGTTCTCAGAAACAATGAGGAACTAGGGATGTGGGATCTGCTTCTCCAAGAGCTTATACGAGTGGTAAAGATAGACAAAGAGCAAATACACATTAGAGTGGTAGATGTTATTAAATATCGACAATGTGCAGTAAGAGGATGGAGGTCAGCCTTGAATGAAACAGCACACTCAGGCTGGCACTGGGAAGAGAGAAGGGCATTGTAGGAAGGCACCGGCCTCCCTCTAGCCCGCAGCAGGATCAGTTCAGAGTCAGGCCATCTCCTCCTTTTCTAGGAGCCTCTTCCTCCACATCCTCTTTTTCTGTTCAATATTTACATCAAAACTGGGTCTCGGAGAAGAGCACATGAAATTTCCTCCAGAGATATTCAAATATAATAGAGGACAAAAAACCCCAGATCCGTCACAATGCAAAGGGCTCCTGATGCCCCCGTTGCTGGTATCCTGTGGTCAGCGCCCCCTGGGAGCCTGGAGAATGCAGTGGGAGGGCCTGCCTCGGTCAGCTAGATGTGGCACCAATGGGCCATCAGCAAAGGGCAGTGTATTAGCAATTTCTTGAGAACATTTTGTTTTCTTGAGCAAGATATTAAAAAGCTCTTCCTGGAAACAGATGGAGAGGGAAGCAGATGTCTCTATGATGGAGTCTTTCTGAGTTCAATGGAAAGGAAGAATGGAGATGAAGGGAAAAAAAACATCCGTTTTTTTCTCCCTTTTTCTGTGATCTCCATACAGGGTACCAGATCTTGTAGTGACAAAGGTACACATGTTACAACTTTGCTATTGTGAAAGTAAAATAAGAGTATCCTCTAGGAGGAGACCACAATCAGATGCCCTTTTAAATACAAACACCACTCAGAAGTACATGGAGAGCGGGACCACAGGCATGGCCAGTCCAGCTAATGCAGCTGCAGAGTGGGAGGACTGTAAACGCCACCTGGCCCAATAGAGAGCTCTTTTCTAATAGGCCCTTGACAATCCCTGACATACCCTTGTACTCCCTCCTGATAAGACTTGTAACTTTTCTCCTTGCCCCTCAGCACCCTTCCCAGACTCAGGTGAGATGACATCCGTGAAGGCACTCTGAAGAGCTGGAAGCCCACCATGTGCACACACACGCGGAGCAACACCAGGGAAGTCAGGTGAGAACTCTGAGAAGGGCAAGGACTATTTCAACGTGTTTGAGAATTTTGCATTGATTTTTCTGTGGTGAAGAAAGGGAAGCAGCTCAGAGGCTTGTCTGAATGTCAGAGATGAGAGCAAGGCATTTAGTTCTGAGTTTGACCAGTGGGATCCCCACATCCTGAAGGTGATGATGAATTTGCATGAGTGGTCCCAGGCTCATCAAGTAGGAATGCAGACGTGGCAGCTCCGTGTGAGATTTACAGATCAGCAGACCAGAGCACATACAAGACAGTTTTAGCAAAATAGTAAAAACCCATCCCTCTGTACATTGTGATGTTTGGTATAAGGCTTTGGAAATTCCATTTCTCCTTTCCCAGCTGTCTCTAGGTCAGACTCTACAATACAAGAACTAGAAGACTGCAAGGCACAAGGGAAAAGGAGAGACTCACTCTTTCTTTCCCATCTAGTTTCCTGATCTTCACTGTTACCAAAAAATAAAAAATAAAAATGGCCGTTAATCCATGTACCTGCAGCTGGTACTGGAGGCATTTGTAGTGGTAGCATTTCCAAATTTTCCTATGCTCTAGGATACAATAACACATGTGGTGGCAATTGGGCTCTGAGCAGGGTTAATCCCAGCTCCTCAGCTTCTCTCTTCTGATCTCTTTAGGTATCACCAGAAGTTGGGGAACATGACCCTCTCAGCTATATATTTCTAAAGTTACATAGTCCACATTCCATATTACCATACACATAGACCATAAAAGACACTAGAAAAATAGGCACGTTATTCTTAATAGCATAATACATATTGTGTTAGTCAGACTTTTGACACTATAACCCAGATATCTGAACAGAACAACTTAGAGTAGGAAAAGATTATTTTGGACTCACAGTTTCAGAGATTCAGTCCATGACGGGATGACTCTATTGCTCTGGATCTAAGGTGAGGTGGAGCATGATGGCAGAAGGTCACGGAGAAGAAGAGTTGCTCAGCTCTTGGAAGGAAAGAGTGAGCGAGGTACAAGGGAAAACCCCAAAGGCAACACGCCCAGTGACCCAAATTCCTCCAGCCATGCCTCACGCGCCTGTGTTACCACCAGTCCATTCTATTGTTAATCTATCAAATGGATTAATCCAATGATTAGGTTATAGCTCTACTCATTCACTAACACAGGAATTTTGGGGAGACACCTCATATTCAAGCCATATCATATCACATATTGTGCTTCATTGTACCTAAAATTATTGTCTCCATGAATACTTTTTTTTTAACCAATTGTTTTTCTCACATTTATACAAGCCATTAAAACTTTAATTGTGCATAGTGTATTCTATTAATTGAATCCTTATCAGCATTCATATCACCTGTGGAGAAGTCTGAATTCTTGTTCTGCGGGGTCTTGCCTCCACGTTTCTCTCTTCTAATTACTTAACTTTTCCCTTTTGATCTCTAGTCATTACACCTCTTGTTTTAGTCCATCTGGGCTGCTATAAACCAGGTGGCTTATAAACAACAGAAATATAGTCCTCATAGATACAGAGGCTGTAAAATACAAGGTTCAGGTGCCACCAGGCTCCATTCCTGATGAGGGCCTACTTCCTGTCTCTTGCTGTGTACTTACACCACAGAGGGGTGGGGGATCCCTCTCTGTTCCCCTCCACAAGGGCACTGACCCCATCCCCAAGGGCTCTGCTCTTGAAAACTCATCACTTCCCAAAGGTTCCATCTCTGACTCACCTGCAGGGTGAGGGTTTCAAAATGTCTTCAGACCACGGCCTCAAAGTAACCTCCAAGTTCCTCCTTAGCCTTTTAATCGGTCATTATCTATTTACCATTTCTCTGTATTGATTACCCTCTGTTGAAATAAGCGGACCATTTCTGTTTTCCTGTTAGGACCCCGACTGTTTATAACAGTGTATAATAAACCTGTGACATCATCTAGCTAAATGTCTTTGTTTCCTTTTTTTACAGATGACCACACCATAGCCATGTATACTTAAAATAGTTGAAATATTCATTAATCAGTAATTTAAAAACTTTCCAGAAATGAGGGCAATTTCAGAGATTGGTGGTTTTGATACATTTCATTTCAATTTACCAGAAGCAATGATGAGAAATAAGAAGGTACAGATATCTTCCTAGGACTGAAATGCACCAATAATTCAAATGTAAGCTGGGAGATGATTTTAAAGTCAACACTTTTATTGGTATTGTAGGCACCTGAAATGGCTTTTGATAAAATAAGTCAATACAACTAAGTTAAAATGTGTTTGAATTATACTTGAAAACAAACGCTTTTCTTAAATAGGTTTATTTTAAACCAATCCCCCCAAAAAAGGTTGAAAGTAGTCCATAATTTTGATTTCTTCGTTAAACAAACATTCTTTTTCATTCTTGGTATTAAGGACTGAACTGGGTTCTCTACCACTGAGCCATATCACCAGACCTTTTTATTATTTTTGTTTGTTTGTTTTGTTTTGAGACGGGGTCTCACTAGATTCCTGAGGCTGGCTTTAAATTTGAGATCCTCCTGCCTCAGTCTTCTAAGTTGCTGGGATTATAGGCATGCAACTCTGCCCCAGCAAACATTCTTTTAACTGAGAGGGAAAAAAGTTCTCTCCTCCCAAATGACCCTTCCAGCTAGAATTTTCCTTGATGAAAAATTTCTCATTTGGGATGGTCCTACCCCCAACTCCAATTCCTCTGGACCTATTTCCTCTTTTCCAATTAAAACCTCTCCATCCAGGTGTCACCTCTGCCTTGCTGCAGGAAGAGACTTCTCTTAGCAGGTCCCTGTGAGTGCTGTCACAACTCGATGGCTTCTCTATCCTGTCTCTTGTGGCCTCTCAGCCACATCACCCCTTCTCCTGGATACGATTTACTTCTTGAGCACCCACTTCCTCCGAAGAGCATCCTTGTACTCTCTCTTTCCCTCAGCAATCCAGTCCTTCAGGAAATTGACTTCAAAATAGACCCAGAACCCAACTACTTCTCAGCACTTGAACACATCTACTACCACACAATCAGCTCTCACCTCGATTTAATCATGTTCTCAATTTCTATACTTAAAATCTACTTTTCAACACAGCAGCCAGAATGACCTTTAAAATGTGAAGCAGATGATGTCACTCACTGCTCAAGACCCTTTATGCGCTTCCTATTTCACTCGGAGGGAAAGGCGGAGACAGAGGGGAGCTCTGGGCTTCACCGGTGCTGGGCCCCAGGACTCCATCTTTCTTCTCCCGTCTTTGACCTTTTCCTAGAAAGCTTGGCTTTGCTGTGCTCCATTCAAGACATGCTCCTACCTTGGGTCTTCCCTTTGTCTTTTTCCCAGGCCTAGGCTCTTTCCTCAGACCGCACTTGGCGAACTCCCTCCCATGTTTGGAATCCTCACCATTGTTCTGAGACCTATGCTGATGTATTTTCCACCCAGAAGAGCTAACTCTCCTTTGCCCTTTGCCTTACTTTGTCCTAGCACTGTTTACTTCCATCTTCTGGCATGCTGTGTGATTTCTATACACTTCATTTATCCATTATCAGCTGGTATTTGTCTTCTACTACTGAAACGTAAGCTCCATAGGTCAGGCCTCTGTGTTGTCCTATTATGTGCACAGAAAACAGTAAGTCTGGTGCTGAGGTTCGGATCTGGTTTTTCCCCCAAGGTTCACATGTGGGAAGCTTTGTCCCCAATGTGGTAGGATTCAACAGAGGTGGGAAGTTTGGAAGGTGGGGCCCACTGGGGTGTTCCATCAGAAGAGATTAGTGGAGCTCCCATGGGACCCCAGTTTATTGCCATAAGAGACACTGTTATAGAAGAGCTGGACCCTCCCCATCTCTCTGGCTTCCTATCTTTCCATGCAGTACCTCCCTTTTCAATGCAGTCCCACCATGAGGTAAGCCACCATGATACCCTCACCAGAGGCTGAACAAATGAGACCTGAAACTGTAAGTGAAATAGACCTTTCCTCTTATAAAGCACCAACCATCAAGTATTTTGTTATAGAACTGGAAAATGGACTAATACATTCATTACAGAATAAATGTTCAATAATTTTTGTAAAATGATTATAGAAACTCATGTAGCCACCTGGTGCTCTCTGAAAAATTCTGTTTCCCTCAATAGATTCCCAGTCTTCTGTGGAACAGACACGCTTTTACTTCCTAAAAATCTTTCCCTTCCTTCACCTAGCTGAATTGTAAAGTATTCCAGTGCTCCAGTCTAATCTTACATGTTGGATATGCTTTTCTCTGACTTTTTTGAAACAAACTATTTGTACTCAACTTGGAAAGCCAGCCTGGACTAATGGAAAAAGCCTGAGCATGAACATCAGACGTCCTCCTCTGCTCTGGATAATATCGGTACGTTGCTGTGTATCACTGGGCTGATCTCTTAATACAGGAGCCTCACTGTTCTCATTTTTAGTGTAACAATGAAGTAATTAGATTTGTAATGTTTCTTTTGATTTTAATTCTCTGTAACCTCAAGTAGAACGTGAGCACCATGCTCATGTATATATTGATCTAGATCAAGAATTCAAATCTGGCTGCTTCAAGATGGCGGAATAGGGAAGTTCTCTTTCCTGGCTGCTCTGTGGCCTGAAACCAAGAAAGAAGACAGGCATCTTCTTAGCAAGGTGGGTTGAAAACAATGGGGGTGGGGAGTCTTTACTGGAATTTAATACTGGACATTCAAAGAAGATCAGGGACACAGGAGGTTGGATATGATAGAATAAGGAAGAAATCTCCATCCAGTGTCAAAGCTGCTGCCATGGCTGGAGGCACCAACCAAAGCAGTCTCTCCATGAGCAAAATGGAGGAATAAGGGGATTAAAGGAACCTGCCTTTAATCCTGTACCTTTAATCTCTGCCTTTAATCTCTGTACCCAGACAGTAATCTCTGTACTCCTTTTAGGAGGCCTTAGGTATGTCTGGGTACAGAGAGTTTTAAGATCAAAGACACTGCCTGACTAAACTGAAAGGCATACTGATCAATATCCTTCTGTGGGAAAGAAGCCAAATGTCTCCTGGCTATGTGCAGAGGACAGAGGAAGGCACCAATTTAGAGACCCTGCATAGGGTTCTTGTAAACCTGAGTTTGGCCTGATATACAGGCCTGGCCAACCCACACTGCACAACATAGAATGTACCTAAGAGACCAGAAAAAAAAATTCAAACATGGAGAGAAGTTCACATAGTGAACAAGCAGTTGTGGAAACCCACTCAGCTTTCCCCCTCCATTGCAAATCTGGTTGCTTGCATGAACAGCTGGGAACTCAAAAGAATGAGGGTGGGAGAGATTGAGTTTGGAGACTAAACCTGAGACCAGAAAATGTGTGGGCTTCCAGTGACAGAGTGGACTAAGAGTTGGTGGTTCCACCTCATGAGTGGAACCCAGGGGAGATACAGGGGTGCAGTTTTCCGACGTGGACCAGCAATTGCTGAGCCCTTGAGGTGCACTGATTTAAAATCTGCAGACCAACTAGCATTCAGTAAAGAGCCTGGAACCCACCTAAACCTAATCCCCACCTCCAGGAGTTCCACCCGTGGGATTACCTCTCACTCTTTAGCAACCCCACCCTGAGGGTGGAGCAAGCATCACACTTCACATGACCCCACCTAACACTGCTGAGAAGAGAAGGTAAGAATCTTTTGAACTCCAAGGGAAACAATTCTTTAACTTTTGGTAGAGACCTTTCTTTCTTTCTTCTTTTTCCCCTTTCTTTTCTTTAATTATGAACTTAATGGTTTATGGACATTTATATGCATTCATATTTTTCCTCACTTCTAGCATTTTTGAAGCCAGTTATCTTTCATGGATCAGTATTTGCAGAACTAGAATACTTGATTAGTGTATTTCAGTTTTGTTTTGAATTCTGTAATAATTTTTACTTTTGATTTTTTTAGATTTTTACTTTTTATGTATTTTATTCTCTCATTTGTTTCCCTTTTTCTCTCTTTTCTTCAATGCACAGCCAATTTCTTTAATTTTTTACTTTTATCCTCTCTCTTCCTCCCTCATAATCATCACATTCTACATCACTTCTGTTCTTTCCCTGTCCGCCATTCTAAATTGTAAACCCTTTGCAAACTTACTGTTATTATTGTAGGCAATAACTCATCAAATCATTTCTGTTTATTGTGACAATTAACATTGTAGGCATCATAACACGAACTATTTGTTTTAATGCTAGATATTGTTTGCATTAGTTGTTGTTATTATTTGTTGCCCCCTAAACAGTGAGGTACTGGAAACCTTCAGAGACACTCTGGGACCACAGAATAGAAACTCAACTGCTTCAGATCTATACTGTTACATGGGTAAACATACAAATAACACAAAAAAAAGCAAGGGAAAAATTGCCCCTATCAAAGCAAGATACTCCAATAACAGAATCAATAGACACCACAGTAGAAGAAATGTCAGAGAGGGAGTTAAGAATGTACATAGTGAAAATGATCTGTGAGGTAAAGGACAATGTAAGGAGTGAAATCAGAGAGAGAATACAAGAAATGAAAGATCACTTCAATAAAGAGATAGGAATTCTAAAAAAAAAATCAAGCAAAAAAAAAAAATCTCAAAATGACGGAACCAATAAACCAAGTTAAAAATTCAATGGAACTTATTACCAACAGACTAGACCACTTGAAAAACATGGATTCAGGCAATAAAGACAAAATATATAATCTTGAAAATAAAGTTGACCATGGAAAAAAGATGTTAAGAGACGAAGCACAAAACTTCCAAGAAATGTGTGATAACTTAAAAAGACCAAATTTAAGATTTATCAGGATAGATGAGGGCTTGGAGATGCAAACCAAAGAAATGGATTTCTTTTTAATGAAGTAATATCAAAAAATTTCCAAAACCTAAATAATGAAATAGAAAATCAAACACAGGAGGCTCACAGGACCTCATATATGCAAATTTACAACAGACCCACACCAAGGCACAATATTATAAAAATGCCTGACTTCCAGAATAAGAATAGAATTTTAAAGGCTACCAGAGAAAATGACAGATCACATTTATAAGGAAACCAATCTGGATCTTGGCTGATTGCTCAACCCAGACTCTCAAGGCTAGGAGGTTGTGGAATAATACATATGAAGCTCTGAAAGAAAATGCATGCCAGCCAAGAATAATATACCCTGCAAAATTAATCTTCAGATTTAAAGATGAAATTTTAAAATACCATGATAAATAAAATGTAAAAAAAATTCACAACTAGAAATCCTGCACTACAAAACATACTTAATAAAATATTTCAAGAAGAAATAAAAAAATAAAAACCAGCAAAGAAAGGAACTACACTAGAAGACTAGTCAATCAAAGGAGAAACTGATACAAATTATAAACCAGAAATAAATCAAAATGACAGGGATTAAAAAGCATTTCTCAATAACAACATTAAATCTAAATGGCCTAAACACATCAATCAAAAGGCATAGACTGGCAGATTGGAATAAAAAACAAGACTCAAAAATATGTTGTCTTCAAGAACATCACCTCATAAGCAAAGATACCCACAGACTAAAGGTAAAAGGATGGGAAAAACATCATTCACATGTATCTTGTACACAAGAAGGGGTTTCTATTCTCATATCAGATAAAGTGGACTTCAAATCAAAGTTAATCAGAAGGGACAAAGAAGGATATTTCATACTGCTTATGGGAATCACACATCAATAAGACATAACCATCATAAATATTTATGCCCTAAACAATGAAGCATCTACATACTTTGAACAAACACTTCCCAGTTTCATGAATTAAATAGACCAGAACACAATATTACTGGATGACTTTAACACATGTTCCTTACCACTAGGTAGCTCCTTTAAACAAAAACTAAATAAAGAAGCTACAGAGCTAAAAAATACAATTAATTATTTAGACTTAATATATATATATATGTATATATATGAATATAAATATAATATTTCATCTATCAATGACTGAATACACTTTCTACTTAGCAGCCCATGGATCCTTCTCTAAAATGGACAATATATTAGGGCACAATGCAACTTTCAGCAAATATAAAAGAATAGAGATGATACATTGCATTCTATCAGATCATAATGGAATGAAATTAGAAATCAACAATAAAATAAAAAATATAGAAGTTACTCTAACACCTGGAGGCTGAATAATATGCTAATGAATGATCAATGGATACCAGAAGAAAGCAGGGATGAAATAAAAAATAATACTTAAAGGTAAATGAGAATAATGACACAACAGATCGAAATCTTTGGGACTTTATAAAGGAAGTTCTAAGAGGAACGTTCATTGCCTTGAGTCCTTTCATTGGAAGAAGGAAAAGTCAACAAATAAATGATGTAATATTGCATTTCAAAGCCCTAGAAAAGGAAGAACAAACCAACACTAAAAGCAGTGGAAGACAGGAAATAATTAAAATCAGAGCAAAATCAATAAAGTTGAAACCAAAAAAAAAAAAATCTCAAAAATTCAATAAAACAAAAATTTGGTTCTTTAAAAAAATAAATAAAATTGACAAAAGCTTAGGCAAGCTAATGAAGGGAAAAGGATAACTCAAATTAATAAAATTTGTGATGAAAAAGGCATTATCATGATAGACACTACTGAAATACAAATGATAATCAGAAACTACTGTGAAGATTTGCACTGTAATAAAATAGAAAATCCTGAAGGCAAGGACAAACTTCTAGAGACATACGACTTACCCAAATTGAATAAGGAGGACATAAAAAATTTAAACAGATCAATTTCAAGCAATGAAATTGAAGGAGATATCAAAAAGCCTACCAACCCAAATGCCCAGGACTCGATGTATTCTCAGTTGAGTTCTATCAGACTTTCAAAGAAGACCTAACACCAATGCTCCTTGAATTGTTCCATAAAATAAAATTGGAGAGAACACTTCAAAACTCATTTTATGAAGCTAGATCACCCTGATACCAAAACCAGACAAGGTCACATCAAGGCAAGGAAAGAAAACTTCAGACCTATATCCCTGATGAAAATAGATGAGTGAATTCTTTATAAAATACTGGAAAATTGTATACCAAAACATATTAACAAAATAGTGCCCCTTGATCAAGGGAGTGGTTCATCTCGGGGATTCAAGATTAAATAAAATAAATCAATAAACATAGTTCATCACATCAATAGACTTAAAGACAAGAATCACAGGATTATCTGAATAGATGCAGAAAAAGCATTTGACAAAATGTAGCATAAATTCATGTTCAAGACACTAGAAACACTTGAGATACTAGGAATACACCTCCAAATTATAAAAGCTTTATATGTTAAACCCAAAGCCAACATCTAAATGGAGAAAAATGAAAGCATTCCCTCTAAAATCTGAAACAAGACAGAGATGCTTTTTTACCATTTTATTCCACATAATCCTTAAAATTCTAGCCACAGCAATTATTCAGAAGAAAGAAATTATAGGAATATGAATAGAAATAGAAGAACTCAAACTATCCCTGTTTGTTGATGACATGATTCTATATTTAGAAGACCCAAAAAAAAAAACTCTACCAGAAAACTTCTACAACTCATATATTAATCCAGCAAAAAAGCAGGATATAAAATTAACACCCCTGAATCAATTATGTTCCAATACATCAGTGATGAATCAACTGAAAGAGAAATTAGGAAAACTATCCATTCACAATAGCCTCAAAAAATAAAATATTTGGGAATCAATCTAACAGAAGAGGTGGAAGACCTCTACAGTGAACATTATGGAAAGAAACAGAAGAAAACCCTAGAAAATGGAAAGATCTCCCTTGCTCTTGGATCGGCAGAATTAGTATTGTCAAAATGGCTATACTACCCAAAGAAGTATACAGATTTAATACAATTCCTATTAAGGATCCAATGACATTCTTCATGGAAATAGAAAAAGCAGTCATGAAGTTCATTTGGAAAAATAAGAGGCTCAGAATAGCCAAAGAAATCCTTAATGAGCAATGTGAAGTAGGAGACATCAAAATACTAGACCTTAAGTTGTAGTATAGAGCTAGCGTTCCAAAAGTGGCATAGTATTGTCATTAAAACAGACAGGAAGACCAATAGTGCAGAATAGCAGACACAGAGACAAACCCACATAAATACAGTTATTTCATATAAGACAAAGGCACCTTAAACATACATTAGAGAAAAGAAAGCCTCTTTAATAAATGGTGCTGGGAAAACTGGAAATCCATATATTGCAAAATGAAATTAGTTCCCTATCTCTCACCCTTCAGAAATAACAACTCTAAGTGTAACAAGGACCTAGGCATTAGACCAAAGAACCTGCATCTACCAGGGGGAAGAGTCGACCTAAATATCCATCATGTTGGCTTAGGAAACAAACTCCTCAACAAGACACCTCAAGTGCAAGAAGTAAAATCAAGAATAAATAAGTGGGATAATCAAACTAAAAAGTTTCTTCATAGCCAAGGAAACCTTCAAGATCAGGAAGAGAGAGCCTACAGAATGGACCGAATTCATTGCCACCTGCACCTCACATAGAGCATTAATCACCAGGATATATAAAGAATTCAAAAAACTTAATATCAAAAAAAAATAACCCAATCAATAAATGGGCAAAGGAACTGAAGAGACACTTCACAAAAGAAGAAATATAATCTATCAACAAAATATATGAAAAAAATGTCCAACATCTCTAGCAATTAGAGAAATTCAAATTAAAACTACACTGAAATTTCATCTCATTGCAGTGAGAATGGCAGTTAACAAGAATACAAGCAACAATAAATGTTGATGAGGATGTATGGAAATGGGTACACTCATACATTGCTAGTGGGATTGCAAATTGGTACAACCAATATGGAAAGCAGTATGGAGATTTCTCAGAAAACTTGGAATGGAACCACCATATGACCCAGTTATATTACTCCTTGGTTTATACCCAAAGGACTTAAAAATCAGCATACTACAGTGAGGCAGCCATATCAATATTTATAGCAGCTCAATTCACAATAGCTAAACTATGGAACCAACCTAGTGTTCTTTAATAGATGAATGGATAAAGAAACTGTGGTATATATACACAAAGGAATATTACTGAAATATTACTCAGTCATAAAAATGAAATAATGGCATTTGCCCCAAAAAGGATGGAAGGGGAGACTATCATGCTCAGTGAAATAAGGCAATCCCCCCAAAACCCAAAGGCTGAATGTTCCCTCTGATATGCAGAAAGATGATAATAAAGGGGGAGAGAAGCCTAGAAATTCACTGGGAAGGGAATTTAGGGGCATAGGAATAGGAAAGACAGCAGAATGAATCAGACATAATTTCCTAAGCTTATATATGAATACATGAATAGTGCATCTCCACATATGTACAACCACAAGTTGAGAAGTTGTACTCCATGTATGTGTGTCAAAATATACTCTACTGCCATGCATATCCAGAAAGAACAAATAAAAAATGATTACAAATCAGTTATTTAACTATTCAATGTAATCATGTTTTCAAAACTCATGATAAGTTCAACGTTCACTCATTTATCTCTTAATCCATATTGTCAATTTCTTGAGTTACTGACTCTGTTCTTTTGGTTCTCATATTACCAAGATCAGTAACAGTAACATGTTAATAGCCACGGGACAACCTGGTATTTCTAATAGCCATTTACCCTTGTAATCATCCCACACTCAGTTCTCATGGGGAGTCCAAGTTGTAGAATTACCATCATTTCATTTGACGGTGAGTGAGTAGTTGACAGGTAAATTTAAATGTAAGGTAGATTTGAGCATAGGCATTTAGGATTCACACTCAATTTGGTTGTATTTTTACAATAAATACAGGTGACTTTATTATCATTGTATCTGCTTATCTCTCATGTATTTTACTGCCTAACTTCACAAAGGAGCAACTGTACTCATGAACCCATTTTTAGGCAGGACACACTGTTGCTTCTCTTTTAACTGTGCAATGCATTTCCATTATTTAAGTGAAGGCAGAAGCGAAAAAAAAAAGTTAATACTTAGTTTTTTTTTTCTGTTTTAAAGCAGTTTCAATATGCCTAGATTAATATGTAGCTTCCTGAAGCAGAATTTATCTTCTGTGTACAGTAGACATCTTTGCTGCTAAGTGCTTATGCTGGGTACCACACATTGTCACTGATTGTAAATGCAAGATACAGATTTGGGGGCACAAGATATGCCAGTTCCTGCCATTTCCCATTGGCATAGGCCAGTGCAGCTCGGCTTTCCCACTGCTGCATCAGGGACAAGGAGTAGGGGTGCATGAGTACACCCAGAGCTAGAAACTAACAAGGAAGGTTTCCAAAGACAGCTCCTTTCCTAGTTCGTGCCTGAGAGCCAAGGTTTGGACCCATCTGCCCTGGTGATGCTGTGCACTGATGGAGTGTGTTCAACAGCTGCGGAAACACAGGGCGAGCTTCTAAAAAACTCCCTATTAGGAATCATCATCTCTTGGATTGCTAAACAAGACAGAGTGCCAAATGCAGGCTGCATCAAAGTTGTGTTTGGTGTGTGCAGGTTTTGTGTTTGTTTGTTTTATTTTTGCCCTTTCAAAAAATTCTTCCATAAAATTGTCAGTAAAGAAACAAGATAGAGATGCTCACCCAAGTGAAAATGAAGTAAAGAATGTAGTACTAAGCTCAGGCCACCAGATGAGATTTGGCCTGCGATACACAGACAAGATGTAAATATTTGAGTTGTCATCTACTAGAGAAGTTATTTCAAAGAACTGGTTGGAAAAAATTTAGCTTGTATTTGGTTCTATTTGAGCATTTATTATTCAACACCTTGTGCACTAGGTGTATGTCACTTTAATATCATTTTCTCTATTTCTATTTCTCACTGTCTCACCTCATAAAGGAGTACCTACCTATACTCATACAGCAATTCTCTTACTTATCCTTGGTTTTACTTGATATCCTATTTCTTTCCTAGCTTTTGGAACATTTGGTATATCTTCGTTGTTTTTCTCTAGCATGGATTGAGGAATAGAGCCAATGTTATCTCAAGTACTCCCTCTGCCACAGCAGAACTTAAAAGAATTGTGTGGCTTTATAAGCATTAGGTTCCTCTCTACAAAAGCATGAATGTTCACATTCAGCATTTGTTTTGACAATTATATGAGGTAGAATATATCAAGCACCTAATATGTCTCACAGAGTGCCTCTTGTTACATGTTCTGTATTTTCTATTTGTTGGTTTTCATGGACAATAAAAAACCTATCTGGGTTAATGCTCCATTTCTTTGCAGTTCCTTCCGGGTTCTGGAATGTTCCATTTTCCCCTCTCATTTCCCATCAATCATCATTCCAAATATTTCCTATTCATTTACTTAGGATACCATCTCTCTGTTTGCTTACCTACTTTTTCTTATTTCTGAGTTTCACCCCTTGAGCATACTTTTTGTGACACCCCTTAGGGAGTGGGGATGGAGTAAAGAGTAGACAAGGAATCAACATTGACAACGTAAATATATGGCAATACTTTACAGTTTTTAAGCAGCATTAGTGTAGGCCTTCTCTATTCAGTGGAAATGGCACCTGTCTTTTCTGAGCCTTCCACAAAATCATCAAGTTGATGTTGGGGTCTAATTCTCACACTACATACACATCCACCTTAAGCTGGGCGAGGTCTAGATTCTGCATGCTCATCATGGAGCTGAACACTTAGGTTTATTATGCTTTTTTTTAATGAATGGCGCTGAGGATTGAACCCAGGGCCTTGTGCATGTGATATGAGGACCCTACCAAGTGAGCTATATCCCCAGGCCATGCTTTTCTTTTTAATAATAGTTGAACTACTGTTCTTGAGGAACCATCCTCCACGACTTCCAGGATAGAACATTCTCTTCTTGCCTAATTGTCACTCTATACCCTTGTTGGCTTTCTTTCTCTTTCCAAATTTTGAAAGAAGTTCCTAGAGGCTTGGCTTGTTTCTGTCTCTCTGCGGTTACTTAGTGATTTAATCCTGTGACTTCCAGTCCCATATATATGCTGGTAACACTGGAGTTCCTCTGGCCCTGCCTCTTCTGAGCTCTAGACTACATCCCTGACTGAAACTTGACCATGTAAATATAAAGCAGGTGTCTAAAATGTAACCTGTCCAAAACTGAAATTGACTCTTTTCAAAAAACACTTCTCATTTGTTTCCACATCAAATGTGGCTTACTCTCTACTCAGCTAATGATGTGAGGAATCTGCATGTCAGTCCTGATTCTCACTTTTATTTCACACTTCACACATTAGCTATTGCCAGGTGCTGATGGTTCTACATTTTAAATGTTGTTTTTTCAAAGATTGAATCTTTTCTCCATCTCCAGAGTTATCATTGTAGTTAAAACTATTATTGCATGTATCTGAGCCATGCAGGTATTCTCTGCCTCAGCATCTTTCCCCCATTCTTTTCTCTCTAATCCCATTTTATAATCTGTTATCTATTCTATCGTCTATCTACAGGCCCATCTATATATCCATCTATCCACTCATCTACCTGGTCTATCTACCTGCCCATCCATCCATGTCTATCCATCCCTCTGTGTATCTGTTCAACCAAGTGTCCATCCATTATCCATCCATCTATCCATCCATCCATCCATCCATCCATCCATCTGTTCTATTATCTACATAGAAAGCAGAGAGATCACTGAAAAATTACACGTCACTTCCTTGAGAAGAAATTCATCAATGGTTTCCAATTCTAAATTCTTACCATAGTTTATTACACTTTCTGGTTTCCACCTACCTCTACAAACTAATTTCTTCATTCTTGTCCATTTTTACATGCCTTAAACAGTCCAGTGCTTTCAAGTTATACGGCCTCTATTAGGCTTGTCCTCTTAGAGCTTGACCTTTACTCATATTTAGTGTCCACGCTTATAGTTCATGTTCTCTGCTGTTTGCCACACAGTTACCACATGTCTAAGAGGTATTGTGTGAGAGTGTGTGTGCATACGTGAAAAGAACCTTTAATCTTTAATGAAGTAAAACCGTTAAAATTCAATAATTTTGTTTCTAATTGAGGGCAATCATATCTCCATTTACCACGTTTGAATGACAAGTGGTAATACACATATCATACACTTGCACACACTCACACAATACCTTTGAGACATAAATTGTTAATAAAAGTCTTCAAGGTTTTTATTGTAATCTCTATATATTTATATACTTATATAGTATAATGAGGGTGCAGTCCTTAATGCTTGACATATTTGGCGCTCATCATGTTACAAAGATGACGGAGGAAAGAAAGGAGTGTGGGTGAATGTCTGTCTGTGACATGCGTGTGGTCTACACTTTGCCCTGGAATCACACATCAGCCAGGTGGGAGGATGGCCATGAAGGATGATTCTTCTTCATCTGTCTTATGATTCTCCCAACAGGGTAGTAGAGGGAAGCAAAGGTAGTAGAAGGCCTCTATTGGGCATCTAAGAAAAGGAATGCCACCTCGGGAGTCATACATAGCAAAATGATAATAAAACATTAGGGCTGTTTTGATGACTATTTGGGCCAAGGGCACACACAGACATTTGTTTGTGCTTATTGCTGATGAAAATAAAAGGCTCAAGTCGTGGTGAAGTGAGGTCCAGAAGAAGTCTGTATTTAGAAAAATAGAGCTCAGAGTTTGTGAAAAAGCCAACAGCTATGATTTGGAATAATGTATACATTTTTTTTACTTGAGAACTTGCTCACAGTATGGTTAGTTGTGATCACATGAGAGAAGAATCCACAAAGTCTTTTTGTGGTTTTGAAGGGTGAAGATTCTACAACAAAAACAAAAGAGAAGACTCTGGGATTTTCCAAAGCATAAATGTTGGGAGGGAAAAGAAGAAACTATAACTACACAGAGCAAGTGATAAAGCAATCAAACCTCTCAATGGACCTAAAGGAGACCTCAAGAAACAGCTTGGTTAAATCTGATCACTAGCTGTTTAGCTTGGTGGTAAGTTACCTTCTCCTTACAACATGCTCAGCTTTGGCAGTATAACAGGGGAGTCCCTCAGATCAGAGTTCTCAGCCTCAGCACTATGGATACTGGGTGCAAAATAAGTCGTTGTTGATTGTTAGAAAAGTGGGTTGAATCACTGTCTATTTTTTCTGGGAAGCTTAGCAGGTTACTTGGCCTCTACCCACTAGGTGCCAGCAATGCCCCATCCTGCACCCCCAGCTGTGACAATGAAAGATGTCTTCAGATGTTACCAAACATGCCTCAGGATTCAACACCAACCCTTGGAGACCCATTGCTTTAGCAGACCTGCCCCTCACGACTTCTTCTTCCCAATTCTCCATATTACTTGTTATGACTGAATTAAGAGTTAATAAAGGGAAATTAGAAAAGTTAGAAATGATCATTTTTGTTGTTAATAGTAAATGCTTAAATGTTGGAGAATAGGGAATGAAGGAAACCTACGCTTTATACAAGATCTCGATGAGCTACGATTCTGACTTCCTGAATATCACATTATCCTTTCTCAGTCTTCTCTATTCTAAATCATTCAAACATGGCAAATAGAAACATGATAGCCTTCCATTAGAAACAATTATTGAAGTTTAAGGGTCTTACTTCATTGAAGATTAAAAATTCTTTTCAAATGTGCACACACACCCACATGCACACACACTTGCCCAATACCTCCAGCAATCTGACACTGCTCAGCATTCCCTCATCCATAGGAACAGAGTTCACAATCCTCTGTTTTGTCAACAGCAATTCTACTAGCTGTTCTCTGTGGTCAATTGCACTGTGTGTACCCAAACTGCTGTGGGCAGTAAAGTACTGTATATAGTGCACCTGATTTTTCTTTCAGTTGGGAAATATTTCTCCTAGAGACTATGGAGCCCCTTGTTTGTTTATGAACAAATCATTTGCCATGTATGCCTTTGGCTCAGATTATCCTGCAAGAATCAGGGTCTAGTAACTCTGGGGATAGGGAAAGTTGGACACTTACCTGCCATGAATATTCCTACATGATCCAGATTTTTCCATTTTCCTACATAACATTGTATTACAAAGATGATGGAGAAAAGCAGAACATGTATTAACTGCTTTTTCCCACCATCACTAAAAAAATGTTCACTATAGATGCAGTGGACATACGACAGACATACAGCGAGTAGACAAACGCTGCCTGGTCTCATGTGAACCCCACATGTGCTGGGGTTGGAAAGGAAGAACAGTGAGCATGAGAGCTACGACTCCACATGTCCGTGGAGTGACTATGAAGTTACTCTGAAGTTTGCTTCACTGTTTACCTCTCAATAACATGACTGCCTGGACCATCCAGGTAAAGGAACTCAGAGACAACCAGATTGGATCATCCAGAAACGACGACGTCCTGGACAAGTCGCACCAGGCTCTCGCATGTGGACAGCCTCTGCCTTAACCCAGTGTACAACTGACTTGAAAGCAAGGCTCACGGAGGAGGCAGAAAAAACTCTGATCCCCTTTTAATCCCTGGTGTTATCACATGGAATGCATCCTCAAGTCTAAAGAGGAGAGAGCTAAATTAATTTTAATCATGCACATTTCTTTTTTTGTATTCTGTGTGGAAAAAAAAATAAATACAAAGGGAACATGAGTAATTTCAAGGTTTGACTTCAAGTTGTGCTTTTGAGAATACATTTGTTGGAAAACGTATATAGGCTTTAATTTTATTCATAAAATAGTTTACCCAGCACAGCTCTAGGCTTCAATATCTCCTTAAAAAAAATTCTTCTTACTATAAAAGTCTCTAATCAAAATTCAGGTCCTGATCAATTTCACACACATTAGCCTCCCACAGTCAAGCAATTATTTCCTCTGAGATACTAGCACATTTCTTTCACAAGGAATTTGGTTCCTATAAATTGATAAAGACAACAGAATAATGAAGTTACAGTTTAAACCAACTTGGAGATAGCTCATTAGAATAAGTCAATCAATAGGCTCTTTGGAAACATGCCACATGTAAGATCATGCTAAGCTACAGGTGGAGAGGAAGGAAGGGTGGGTTTATTGTCCTTAAAGCTTTAGGAGACTGAGCTTTTTCAGAGTAGTCAAATGTCTGAACTATGTAATAAATCAAACAAGGGAAAAGAATTAAGACTCAATCAACTGAAAACAATAAGAGCAATTTAAAATTGTAGAAGGGTTGAGTTCATCGTGGGACATTCAGGATTTCTATGGAGGACACATGAGACTCAGTTTTGAAAATTTAGGGATTCTTGGAAAAGTTTTCAGGTAAGGACATGAACCAGTAAAGCAGGTATTTTGGAATTTTAATCAGGTGGGGATGTGTGGAATGGTCTTTCTTCAAGTGGTAGGAACAGAGAGAAGCACAAGGAAACTGTGATGGTTCAAGTGTAAATTCAACAGAATGAAAAAGCAAAGATGAAAGTATTGATCATCTATTTTCTGACAAGTGTTGTAATAAGTGTTAGGAATACAGATATGAGTGAGATATGGCAGTTGAGGTTTGTGATTTAGAATGGAACAAAGAAAAATCATTATTATTCAAGATGTGAAGTCAAGGATGAGTAATTGTTCCCTGGGGTTGAGAAATGGAAAAGACACCAAAAAATGGGCCTTAAAAGATCACCAGGAGTTTATCAAGAGGCTGCACAGAGGGAGGGAGTCCTGGCATATTGTGGAAAATAGTCAGAATATAATGTGTTTAGCAGAAAAACTGAGGCCACCTACTCTGGTTGGGTTCCGTTTGTACATGCTCTTGTGTGGCATGATATGAAACTAAAACTTATCCTTTAGGTAATGGGAAATAATAAAATAGTCCCTTTGAATTTTAAAAATATAAACTGGAATAATGTGGGGGAGGGTAGAAACAAGGGAGATGAGTTTAGCACGTTTTAGCACAGACCGATGAGCCAGGAGTAGAGCACCACTGCTGCTGGAGCCGAATTCCACTGGTGTTTCGGACGCACCGTCACCACACCTGATCCCACATGAACAAGAACCAAAGTGTGGAACGCTCGTGAGCGCTGAACCACCGAGTGCCCAAGAGTCTGACCTTACGCTGGAATTTCCTGGAATCCTCCTCAAACTCTGGAATTAATCAGCTTGAGAAGGCTGGGGTGTTGCTCATTTCTGTGCCTCTGTTCCTTCATCTGTTGAATGCAGACAGATGATCGTGGACTCTCTCTGGAGGAGTTGCTGAGAGAATTAAATGACTTGATGCATTATCTTTGTTTAAGCAGTGAACTGGAGCAGGGCAAGAGTGAAATTAGTATCTCCCAGTGGACAGTCTGGCCCCAGAGCCCAAGTTCATAACGCCTGTGCCATAGTAAATAGATCAGTGACAGAAGACGCGTTGGCTCTGACAGTTCAGGTGACCTTGATTATCTTTACTGGTGATGTATTTTTGACTAGGATGAGGAGATGATGGATGGGTGAGGCTCTTCATTAGAACTGCTGGGGACTGTTGAGTCATTCCATGTGCCAGGCAGAGATGGAGGACAAAATTCAATTTTTCTCTAGGTTTTGAACTTGGGTCATCAGAAGAATGATTTTACCACTGATATCAATGAGTTACAAGGAAGGTTTCTCAATAGCATCCAACTTTGGAGGTCTATGGGCCTTAAACTAGATAATTAATGTAATTGATTTAGCACAGTGATGGGCACAGTCCTTCAAAAGCATTAGCCATTATCACGGTCACCATCCTTCATCGCAAGAGAGGCATGTTGGTGTGGCCCTGGGGCCTCATGTCCTCCTGTAGCAGCCCAGTAGAGAACTGGCTCAGGAGGTCTAAGGAAGCACAATGGAAGAGGTGGCTGATGTCAGCTGCTGGGCTCTGGCAAGTCCCAACCCTATGATTATGCAGAACATTACAGGGGTGAGCTCTTCATTGCTGGACTCCTGGCCATGGGATCAGCTGACCAGGCCTGCTTAACCAAAACTAAGAGCTGGGGGGTTGTGCACACTTCACTGTTACCCTGATTCCAATATTTCCTCCAACAAACTACTTCTCTCTCACTCTCTCTCTCTCTCTCTCTCTCTCTCACACACACACACACACACACGCACACACATACACACACACACACATACACACACACACACACCAAGAAAAATGGGAATTAGATGACAGAGAAAATCGGAGAGACTGAGAATTGGTATGCATCTGCACAGGGATTGACAGATGCATTTTAGGTTGGGAAGTAGCTAAAATTCATGCCCAAAGAAATAAGCAATACTCATGAACAATAGAAGGTTGCCGCTTAGACTCAAGTTAGTAATGTGAGGGTTAAAAACAAAATGACAGGGAATCGGAATGTGAGAGAGGAAGAATACAGGGAAATCAGAGGGAAGCAGTACTTCAAATGTCCAGGCAGAGAGCTGCAGCATGGTGATATGTCCAGGGTGAGCAAGATCTCAGCCTCTGCACAGGGGCTCCATCCTAGGGATCCAGGCTCTGAGAGTATCCTCCACATCTCAATGTGCTAAAAGAAAGACTGACAGAGCTTATGGAAGAGCAGGTGTAAAAGGAAGATCATCCGCATCTTTTAGGTAACATCATTTGTTAATAAATTCTATAGCAAAGATCTAGGCAGAATTTTAATTGTAAAAATTGTACTATGGAGAGTGAGTGGGCAAAAGCAGTTGCTGGAGGAGAGAAAAAGAACTCAGAAGTAGAGCAAAACTGCAGGTGCCAGAAATATGGTCTGTGCTCAGGTTAGAGAAGTCTCAAGGGAAGTGAAGTGGGATAAAATAAATCATGAAAATGAGTCATGATTAAAGATGGGACAAGATACATAATTATTTCTTCATGCAAATGTTGCCAAAGGCAGCTACTTTCTAAGCAGTACTGTGTGAAACCCTGCAAATTTTCTTGCAAAGAGCTTTTATAAATAGAGACTAAGAAAGATAGGGGTTTAAACACCACATTGGTAGCCAGAGGACTCATTTGGTCAACTTATATCATTCCTTGTAGAGGTTCCCAACCTAGTCTCACTAGAGACTGTGGGATCTCTTCCCACACAAATCTTATCTCCATTAGCAATCATGCCCAAGCAAGAGATAACTCAGTCAGGCTACATTTTTCACAGATCATGTGAAACTCATGAAAAACATATAAGTGATCACAGATGCTACTATCTGACAATGTGAATCTCTTAATCAAGCTGATTACCCTAGGATACTTCCCATCCTGAGGTTAATGAGGGAAGGGGAGGATCGAAGGGGAAGAGTCCAATCCAAAGTTATTGACTTATTTTTTTATTAATTATTATGATTATGGAGGTCAATAATCCTGATTGCATCATATCCAAACTATTGTGTTACCTCCAAAAAAAAAAAAAAAAAAGAGATACTCAATGACCAAATTATCCAAAGTTGACTTAGATATCTTCCTATTATATAACTCTAGATTGATGAAGTCTAACAGTCATTTATCACCAGCCAACATTTCAGCTCCTCTACACAGTTCCAACCCCTGCACGTTAATGGAATGGTAAGGAAGGCGGCCTCTTTGACAAAGCTCATTTGTTCTGTGCCCCTCTGTATCCTTGTTCGGAAAGTATCTCCAACAACTCATGTATGCACATTACCTATGGGGTTTCTGAGCTATGTTCTTCAGTGATCTTTCATCATTTTTTTATTCTTATAGTTTTTACTAGTGATATCTGATATTTTTTCCTTCCCTGATCAGTTATTTGTAAAATAAACTGAAGCTTAAAAAAACAGTATCTGACCCTATTGGCACATTTTACCTACATTTCACCCATCAAGTTGAGTAAAATTGATCATGTCTTTTCAATTTAAAAAAATGCTCTCTCATTCTCTGTTTCACTCATATACAACACTCACATATCATCATGTTTTATTCATCTTCCCTTTAAAAAAAGGCAAAGAGCATTGCTAAAGGCCCCCAAACCCTGCAGAAACTAGAATGGATAGGCATCCTGGAGTGTGATTATAAATTAATGTGTCCCCTGTGCTTTCTAAAGAATAAGTCAATACCTAATATCACAAACTACCCCCAGCCTTTTTCTTTTTCTTTCAACTTGGAATACAATGCGTCTATTGTGAAAAGTGCACCAGCCTGCGCTGAAGTATAATTAAAAGTGAATTTCCACTCAGCTTGCATGGTGATGGTACAGCCTGGGTGGGAATCAAAATGTAATAGAAAGTCACAGTGGAAGCACCCCGGAACAACATGCCATTCATTCCACAGTGTGTGACTTGACACCATGCGGTGCTCACAGCAAGTCTACTTGTGAATCAGGGGGAATCAATCAGCAAAATGTGCTGAGGATATGTCCAGGGACATCTGTATTTACATCTAGAGGTCTAGATACCCCAGGAACCCTGCCCCATGAATTGGACTTCCCTAGGCTCCGTGTTCCCATGGAGACCCCAGAGCTGGTTTTGTCTCCAGTGTCTCAAAATGATGGATCTGTGTTTTGCTGGAAGTTCTAAGAGAAGTATAAACTCATCAAAAAGAAAGACAATCTAAAGATGGATTTTAGGTCACCCATGCGTAGATGCAAATCATGTAGATTACTTGGAAATAAAGAGATTTGATGTAGTGACTCATCATTAAGACATAAGTACACTACACTGCTCGTTGATTGTTGGCTATGGTTTTAAGGAAAAAGTCTTGTGCATATGTGTATGTATCTTTCTATCTATGCATAAAATAATTTTAAGATTACATGAAAGATGGGGCATTTGTTCAAAATCTGTTATGTATATTTTAGAAAAAATGATCATAGACCCAATCTTCTGATTTTTGGTATCTGAATATAAATGCTCTATTTGTTGCATAAATACCATTAAGGAATTAAGTTGGAGCTTATTATTTAGGGACAAAATTCTTTAAAATTGTCTTCTTAAAAGTATTCTTCTAAGTAAGCAGGGAAACTATAATTGTTAAATTGATATAACTTACTCCAGGGAATTTTCCACTTGTAATATTGTTAAGCATTATACTTTTCAGAAATAGCATTTTCCCTATTATTTTATAATATGTTATTTTTAAATACTAATTGATAACTGTAAAATATAAATACTAGGAAGTTATGTTAACAAGTTAATAAAATAACTTATAACTCACCAATTAAGGGTAATCATCAATATTATTCAGATCTGATTTTATTCTTACCTTCAAGCTATCTATGTATTTATAAAAATAATGTTTGGGCCAGGTATGGTGATACATGACTTTAATCCCAGCAGCTCAGGAGGCTGAGGCAGGAGGACCCCCAGTTTAAAGCCAGCCTCACCAAAAGTGAGGTGTTAAGCAACTTAGTGAGACCCTGTCTCTAAATAAAATGCAAAATAGGGCTGGGGAAGTGGCTCAGTGATGGAATACCCCTGAGTTCAATCCCTAGCACCTAAATAAACAAACAAATAAATAAACAAAGTTTGGACCATATTCTACTTATATTTTTGTAAACATTTTTATTCTTAGTATTATGTTTTCTCAAGGTATTAAATTTGACTTGAGGAACATTATTTATACTAACATGGTAGAATTTCACCTAAGTATATACTCTGTAACATCACTAGTCCATTTCAAGTTATTTTTCTTATTGTATACATGCTGAGATAACTATCTCTGTTACCTCACTCAGAATGATTCAAATTCAATAGGTCAAAGGGGATTAACATTTTCAAAGCTTCTCATAATTTATGGTTTAAACTTAAAGAAGATTCTATGTGTTACTAAAACAATCTTCCAATGGATTTGCTTTATGAAACATTCTAAAATAAATCATTTGAAATATGTGAAGTGATGCCTCTATATACATTATTTAACTTTTGGGTAATGAAAATTTATTTAAGAAATCTTAATATCAGCAGTTTGAAATCATAGAGCTGTAAACAATTTCCTGGTAAACAATTAAAACATACAAACTTGTATTATTAAAAAATTTTATATGATGAACAAAATTCCTCACAATGCAAGTTATTACTGAACTTTGGAAACTAGCATGAATTCATCTTTTAAGGAACTACTAATGTGCTGTCTACAGAGAAGAGGTACCCTCTTGCTTAAGACAGTGTCATGGGTGGTGCCCAGATCAAACTGGAAGCTTCTAGCACTTGCCACCATGTCCCTAGCCATACCAGACCCAGACAGCATGGCCTCTTTTCCTATATCACCCAAATCACACTTACAGTTTATAAAGAAAATTTCACTAAGGCACAACCTAAATAAAATGAGATGCAGAAGATTTTCAGTGGAGATAGAAATTCAAAGATGATCTTTGCTGTATACAGGTTTCTAAAGCATCAGCAGTAAAATGGCACCAACTTCTACATAACCAGAACAAGGGGATTCGAACACTCAGGCTCAGCCACACAGTGGATTTAGGAGCAGGGCACATTCAGACCGGCTCTCCTGAAAGTCTTTGTTTAGGCATAAATGAAAGGGGTCAATAGTTACAATCACCTTCTTTCCACTCTTTACATGTTAAATCACATTTTATGACCTTATTAATATAGAAACACCAAGACTGTGTATTCTTCTAAATATTTGTTTGTAATTGTGACATTTTGCATTAACAACCTTGTTTCAAGTAGTGGGAATGTGTTTTTATTTTTGTTTTGGGTTACATATCAGATATTAATACTTTTTTGCAACTCTAATTAAATTACAATATTGTTCTTGGAAGCTTAATTTAGTTTTCCAAATGGATTATGCACTAAATAACCACAGGAAAATAGAACTCGTAAAAATTCCAACCGTTCCAATGAGAAGGCAAATTTGTGGGCCAATGTTTGCCAAATCAGTTTTAGAGCATGCAATCATTGCAGTGGGCAATGTCAATGTTTTTAGTAGAAAAATCAGAGAAAATAAAATACCCAATTTATTTTGACAAGAAAATACAACCTGGAGGGGAAGATACAAGGAAAGTGTGAGCAATCTATGGAATATTCTCTTACTTATGAGATTTATTTTATATTAATCCCCAAGGACAACATTATCCAGACAGAATAAAAAATAGAGGGTTTTGAGTTCACCGAGTGACCTTCATCCTGGAACACAGAACATATTAACTAAAATCCAAACCAACAAAATGCAAATAGTGGTATATCTCTCTGCTAAATCTTCTGCATTTTCAGAAATTTTGCAACGAAGGTATTTCCGAAAGGAAATAAAATGGTTTGACGTTCATCAGTGTTCATGCTGGCAAGAGTGGGGTAGAAGTGAAATGTATACATCCTTCCTTTGTTAATTAATGCAAATGGCTGTTTCTTAGATGGTTTTCTTGATGTTATTTCTTATACTAAGTGATTTATACATTTAATTGAATTTGGTAAAATTTACATGAAATTTTCTTCTACAAACTCCATATGTACTTTTAGAAAGAATAGGTGTAAGACACAAATTTTTTGGTAGATTTGTTCTACTTATTCATACCAATATATCTAATAAGTCCTTATCCTCACCATGTGTATACACATAAAAAGGAAATATGAGAAGCACTATGGTATACTCATTGAACTAAGACTCCAGAAATATTCTGATTTTAGATCAGTTTCCTTTAATTTCCCCAAATTCTTAGTTAAATTGACCAACTTTCTAAAACCTATTTTATCATCTTTAAGTAAACCCATTGCAGTAAGTTAGCTGTCACAAATTGGATTCTTTTGTTCATTCTTTCTATTTTTCAAACACAGCTTCAATTATGTAGGACCATCTTAGAGTCTTAAATTAGACCAAATGCAGTTAATAAATGTTTGTTAATCACTATATTTAAGGTTGCATTATTTCAAATCCAATGGTTCCTGCCACCTGGAAACCCAGCAGCAAGTTGGGTTTGCTCAAAGAATGCCAGGAGGCAGGATATCACACTAATATTTTTATGTGTTTAGTTGTTAGAAAAGAATCTTTAATCCTAACAGTGGGGTGTTTTTCAACTGTAGTAAACATTTATGTGTGTTTGTTTTGTCTTATTTTCGTCTCTCCAGATATTTTCTATTTGCTTTAAATCTCCCCAGACGAGCTTATACAGGGAAGAAATGATCAAATATGGTTGATCAGTCATTTTGACTGCACACTCAGGGAAAAGGGAAAACTAACAGAGCAAACAGAGAAAGTGAATACCCAGGTACTTTACAACAGCCTTAGATGTCAGTACTCCTGAGGCCTCTCTGAAGGGGCAGTTTGGGCACCCTCTTTGAATCCTTCCCCATTAGAGTCCACATAGCCAAGCCAGAAGAAGCACACAGCTCATTTTACAAGAAAACATTGGTCCTTGGGCAGGAGATATTCTGTGACTGAGCCCCAGTTCAAAGGGCTGGAGTACTGAACTTGACAAATGCTCTTGGGCACCTCTTCAGGTACTGTGTCAAGAGCTAAAGAGAGGAGAAGCTGGGCCTGTCCACTCCAGTGCTTATAGCCTAGGAGGAATTGTGGCGGCTACAGTCACATAGTGTGTCAAAAACTGCTCAGGTGTGTGCCCAGCACCTCAGGACTGAAGGGGGCTCATTGAGAAATCAGAACCTGGGGTGTGCTTGAGTCTCTGTCCCCAATCCCTTTCTCAGTACTTGCCGTCTCTGTACCGGGTGCTCACTAAATGCTAGCTTTCTCTCTCTCTCCTATCTCTAATATGTTCTTTCATATATTGCAAGAAATATATAAAAAATTGGTAAAATATTATTTATGAACTCCACAATGTGCCTAAGTTTTCTTTGTTTTCTCAAATTTGGAAATACCAGCTTTCCTTATACCATATCAGAAAATGTTCCAAGACTGATAAGTCTTATGAACAACCTAAGCCTCAGCTTATCATATCACTACACCACAAAGTTTAAAAATCATCCTATATAGTCAAGCCAGTCCGTCTTCCTGCAGTTGGTCCACATTTTCTCATTCTACTTTGTATTCACCTCTTGTTCAATTTTTTTCTGGCCAATTTCTATAGATTTAGCAGGATCACGATTTAGTGTAATCATGAACATGGAACCCCCCAATTTAAACAAAACAGGAGTATGATTCCCACAGCATTAGTGTTAAGAACCACTGCAGCAGTTTCAGAAGCAAATGCCAAATGGATCTCACTGACCTGAGGAAATGTCAATTTGACTCATCTTGGTCTGCGTGACATTGATGTGAACGGCCACTTTGCTCTCTGTGAGGTCGATTTCCACGTTGCCCAAATTATCGGCAAAGTGACTGAAGAGCAGGAGACCATTGGGGTTCCAGGTCCTGAACTGGAAACTGACTGAAAACAGGTCCTGCTCAAGGCGTCCAGGCACTTCCAGGTAACTTGTAGCATTGAAAAAGACAGGTACCGTATAGGGCTCCACACAAGAGAAACTCAAATTTCCCTATGAAAAAGAAAGGCATGTGACTGGGCAAATGCGTAATAAAATAAAAATCCATGTAAGACTTGGCAAAGGCATAGTTCTACAAACCCTATAGTCTGAATCTGAGCCAACCTGAACAGGGAGCGTGGCTAGATGCACCCTTCTAAATCTCCCTGAGCATAAGACCTAGCATTCAGTAGCAAGTGACCATTGGCTCTGTGGTAGAGGTAGCGATAAGCACCGCCTATGATGAGATTGACAGCCCGTCAGCCTGATGTGATGGGCTGACCTCAGGATGCAGTGTGTATACCTGAGTCATGGACTTCATTGTGGACACTGGACCTTCCAAAGACAGCAGTACTGCTGATACAACAGAGATCATCAGAATGTGCCTGCCATCTCCTTTATGGTCAATATCAATGGTCATTAATAGACAACTTAGTCTGGTCTCAATGGGAACTATGCTTATTTGTTTGCTATGTATTAATTTGATACTTGCAGGCAAATATCCTCAGGTTTTATCTACATATATGAATTAGTATTAATTGTTTAACATCTGTATAGTTATGATTATTTTGTTACCAATTCAAAAAGTCCACTTAAATTCACATGATGTGTGTTTATATCACAATGCATTCTTTATAGAACTAGTGTATAAATGTACTTTGGTATAAAAAACAATTAATTTACCATTTAGATGCACAGAATTTTATATTCCAGTGCTGAGTACCTTTTATTTAAAAGTCTGGAAATACACATATGATTCTGATTTTGTTATACTACCATATTATTTTAAGGAAAGTAATTTGATAACATTTTCATCAGCTCTCTGTCTCTTTCTCTCCCTCTCTCTCTCTGTCTTCCTCTCAATACCACATATATACCCCAGATGCCTGGTCATTACATTTTAGCACATTAACCACTAAATCTAAGGTAGGTTGTCTTTCTGAATTAATATTCAAATTAAATTTGCTCTGTACCTTCAAAAATGATTGTTTTTAAATGCTTGCTTTTCTATGCAAGCATTTTTCATTTTGCCTATGCATAACAAATGAGATGTTATAATTGCCCACACACCTATGCTGTGGCGATTGCCTCTCAGGCAATGTAAAGATCCTTCCTAACAGTGCTGACTCTGGGCTTGGTATACAATGAGGAAACCAGTGTGTTGAGAGAGGAAGTTGAATGAGTGCTGAGTCAATTTCATTGAAATATCAGCACCTGACATCATTGCAAACAATTTCTCATATAAATATTTGCCTTTGTAGGGTTCATTGAAAATGTGCTATTTGTCTCCACTCTACCTAAAATTTTCAATATGCATATATATTTTGATCTGAATGTTTACTCTATGTCCGTTCATGCAATTTTTGTTAAAATAGAATATATCTGTAGATTGTTTATATTTTATAAAATATTTGTGCTGTTCTGGCTTGAAAGAAAATTTATAATTGCAACATATTTCACAGTTAAAGTTGATTTTGGAAGGAGACTCTGTGGAACAATTCTCTGCAGTTTGGGTACTGAATGGGAACACCCTAGTACCAAAGAGGTTTGGACAGAAATAACATTTGACTCTTCTTAAAGGTGCAAATAACGAAAACAGCATGTTGATGATTTGGATTTTACACCTTTCCAGTTGGACCAATGCTTCCTTCAGAAACAAGAAGACCCTGGTGCTGTTTTATTCAAAACTTAAAATAGCATGTATGGCCAGGAGCAGTGGAACATGTCTGCAATCCCAGCAACTAGGCATATTCATTTGTTCAATCACTGTGGGCACCATAACCTCCCATGGTGGGTGACAAGGCCCTCAGAGTTCTTTCAGAGCACAGTATAAACACTCATGATATCATCTCTTTCCATGGCTCTGAACTGTGGGAGGTGTCTAGCTTCTAGGCTTCCCATGTGACACTTCTGTGTTGAAGTAGGTCCCGGCATTGCAGAACCAGGGCTAACCCCATACTCAATGTTTAAGCTAACATCTTTCAGGGATCTTCAGCAGGGCCTAAACAGGCAGGTATGCTGAAATGGTGTCTGATTCTTGTACTTCTTCCTAGAATCTAGTGAAACCTGGAACCAACTCACTCATGAGCCAGAAGAAAGCTGCTAATCTGCTTCTGTGGCCCAGCTTTTGTTATCCAAGGGTAATGGAACTTTATTTGCATGACATTTATTATGGATACAGCATTGACAAGAAAGGTATTTATTTACCTATTTGAACAAACCTTCAAAAGTACAAAAGTTAATATATTAAAGTTCCTGGTTTAAGGCCATTAAAATGTTGAATGAAACCCTATGGGAGAAACAAGGGCCTCTATACCCAGACATCTAAAAGCACAGTGCTGCCAATCAAGGGCTGCTGACCTGCCAGGAGAACGCTCCTGCTGAAGGACTTTTGCTCTCCTGCCATGGATCCCAAAGCTCCATCCCTACTGTTCTCTGCTCCCACTGAACAAATGCTACCTATAGTTTAGATTAGTATAAACCAAAAGCCATTATCTATTCTGAGTATGGCAAGTGCCTACGCAATTTCAGCTAACTTTAATATTTTTTGATACTGTTGAACCCAACACAAACTTGATAAAAAAAATGCTATGGGTTGGTGTTGGTTGTTCAATACTTCACTAAAAAATGTTCTCTTTTTAGGGACCAGTATTTAAGGGGGGGGTGCAAATGCTTACCACGTTTGATGGCTCTAATTTCTTCCTTCTGGCAAGATCAGTAATGTTGATGCCATTGTAGTTAATGCTTTCCATGCAGCCTTTAAAATTCTTTCTACTACTGGAACTTGGCTTTCCGGAGAAAGGAATGCCTCCAAAAGTTATCTTTAAGAAAAAAAAAATTAAATGTAAATATTTGAACCATATTGCAATAAACCAGAAAAAATTATGAGTACAAAGTCAGGTATCTTTTCTCAATCAAAACATACAAGCATTGAAATGTTTGCCTACCAAATCTTTTGCTTATTACATTATGTTGTTATTGAAGTGCATAATGGAATTCGTTAATTCTGATAATTAGATTATAACTTGGAAAATAAAGTAGCAACAACATCTTGCATTTTTGTAACCCCCAAAGGCATTTTATAAAGTTTCCTAGTATTGTTTCAAAAGATTTTATCTACCTAACTTCTTTTATCAAGTAATATTAAAAATATATTTTTCATGTTTATCATTCAAAGACATATTGTCAATAAATGCTTCTAGTCATCTTGAGATAACTAGCACTAACATAATAAGCTGATAAAACTGCAGCCCAAAGGAAGGAATATTGTATTTACTCTCTGTAGATTTACTGTAGTCTAATGACAGAAAGAGTCATAAGTTCATTGGACTTATCTTGAGTATAAATCAGAGTTCTACAAATATCATTAGTATATTTACGAGGGACTTGGAATTTGGGGGCTGTAAGTTGAACTGTATAGGCATAAAGATATTCCAAATTCATAAAATCTTCCAAAGTCTAAGGAATAAGGCCAATACCTCTTAATATGTTCCTTTGGGCACTATTATTGCTCATAGAAGGAGATGTGTAATTTTCATGTATATTTGGTCGATTTACAGCATTAAATACATGCAACACAAAGTTAGACTTAATATCTGTACTGCCAGGAAGGACATATGCTATTAATAGTGTATTAGGAAATAAATCCCAGTACTAATCATAGTTGTATTATCAAGACACATAATCCAGATGATTATTTATCTTATAATTCTTTTTGTCAGTGTTATCATTATCATTTTTCCTGTCATTTCTGTAAGTAAAAGCAACAGTAGAGATATTTTTAAAGTCAAGATTTCATATCTGAAACGTAAGGCAAAATGTCTTTTGTGTTCTAGAAGGCTTGTGGTAAGTCCAATTTGGTGTCTTTGCATTTTGAATACTTAATTAGTTTTAGGGAAAAAACAAATTAATGACAGTTTCTGAAGCAGTGTTAAGAAAAACCTCACTTAAAATTATTAATCATTGTTAGTTGACTTTGGGTCAGTTGCCCCAGAATCTGTAGGTAGGATGAGAAGGAGAAAGCTGAGCAAAAGTGAAAACATATAGAAAAGAGTAAGGAAACTATAAAAAGAGAAACACAAAGTAATCTAAAGTGGGAAAATTATTGGGAAGATACTTTCCAGGTGCACCAAAAGGACCCTATTAGGTCCTATGAACTTGTACATGACGCCAATGGTAATAACTACAGACACTAAAATGGAGTGCTGGATTTCCTGTCTGCAACTTGTTCTATTGATTCTTCCAGAATGGGCAGTTTTAAAATCTGTGTTTGATGACACATAGCTTCGTGTTTTAAATAATATTACTAAATACTGGTTTAAATTATTGTTTTACTTCTCAGTGTACACGGTTTCTTTACTCAAAGGCTTCTTTTTGCCTTAGGGATAATGATTCAAAGTCCCTTATGGTTTTTCTGCTTTCAACAACCATAGGTACATGCCCTACCCCAAGGAAGGCACCAGCTGAAGTATGGCTGTCTCAAGTCAACAGATTCCTAAAAATTGAGCAGGTTCTAATCCCAATTCCTTATGTAATAGTAATGTATCATTAGGTTGTCACTATTTCTAGTTACGTATTTTTGCAACTGGACCACAGAGTTCTTTCATATGTTCTAATTATTCTGATATTAAAAAAAATGTGGTGTTTGTCAGAATAACAATCATGTTTTTGTGTCTCTTATGGTAGTCTTATGAATGAGATCACCATCCAATAACCTTGCTTCTAAAGATATTACTGCATTTACAATTTTATTAGCTACAAAGTATAAAGTATAGTACAGCCTACTAGATACATCTAAATATGTTTTCTCCCACTGTCTTTAGGGAAAACAATGATTTTCAGTTGAGTACATTGCTTCCAAGTCAACAGACAACACTTATCAACCCATTCGAAGAATTGAAGCATACGTACACAAACGTATTTCTTTCTATAATTCCCTGTTGCCTCCTCAGGTTAACCCTAGGAGACATATGCTATTATATTCATCTTATGGTAGGGGAATGTGAGTTACACCATCACAGAACCAGTAAGATCAGAGAGGGATTGAACCCAGGCTAGTGGTCCTATGTTAGCCTATGTCATTGATTTTTTCTATAATCCTAGCCAGTTAGTTAGCCGTTCTTCAGTGGACAGTAGCCATCTCTTCCTTCCTTCCAAGCAGAACTACATTGCAAAGGACAAAGATTTAATATCCACAGTGGGCATGTCCTGGTGTTCAACTGAAAAACAGACAAAGTCCAGGCCAAACTCCAGTTTACCATCCCACCCTTTGTTTTCTTTGGCTCAGAGGAGGAAAAATGACACAAAGCACATTTCCACAGCTCCTTACCCACCCACCCCAGGCCACCATATTTCCAGTAGCTTGAAAGCAAACGGCAACTGACCTACTTTATGATATAATACAGCTGCAGACAGGAAGGAAGGAGGGGAATTCAGATGCTCTTCCACAAGAACTCTTCCTCATTGAGTCACGTGAGGTGCACAGATGCACATTATGCCTGTTAAGGATGTGCCCCTCTGGTCATATACATTCTACCCCTGACTTGGATCCTCCTGAGAGTGGTTCACGAGAACTGATCTCAAACAGAGTCATCATTAGAGTTGAATTATGTAAAGTTAAACTAAAGAGATTACACGAAATAGAAAATTAATATCTCCTCAGAATTCACCTCTACATTTTACTGTCATGTACGTTTTTGAGATTATGTATGCTTATTTTACCTATGTGATGCAAATATTGTATAAGAATGTGCTAATGGGAACCTCTTTCCAACTCCCTGCTCCGTGCTATCAAGTTGCTAGCATGATATCAATGATGATGGGGTATATCCTCTATGAAAATCAGGAAATTCCAAAAAACAAAAACAAAACCAAAAAAACCCAAACCAGTGCATTCTTCTCCTTCCTCCCCAGAGGGAGCCTGTTGTGAGGTGTTTACCAGTGCACCCTCATCCTTAAGCCTCAATGCCCTTGGCCTCAGACCCTTGGCCAAAAAGGTCCTTAGCCTTCTTCTGGAAGAACTGAAACTATGGAATTTCAGGAAAGCAGGACATTTCCAGGTTTTGGGAAGATAAGATCAGGTTTCTGATCCTTTAGGCTAGACTTCATACTAGTTTAGGTTCGCAGCTAATTTTCATGCAGCCTATGTAGACATGAAACTGGTTTCTATGCGGATGCATCCAGGAGATGTGTGTGACAATACAGGGAGATTGACTTCAGCATAGTCCCTAGACTCTCTTAAACAAATAAGCAAAATGAGTCTCTTCATATTAAGATAAATGTATACAAATAAAAAGGTAAGTTCAACTACTTTTACTACAGGGAATGCTAATAACAGCAGTGTCTAAGAGGAAAGTTACCAGGCAGTAGCTTTACAAAGAGAAAAATGTTTGTCTATCCTAACTTTTTCTCAGTAAATGTAAATTTCTCCCTACTGTCTCTTCCTAATAAATACATTCCAGAGATCGTTAACCATGGCTGAGGTTTCCAAACGTGGCACTGTGCATAGACAGCACCCATGAAAGCACCCGTGAAACTGGTGACCCTGCATAGAAGGTGTTGTGTGTGTATAAATATTCATTGGTTTCATCACAAACTCAATAAGGTCTATGACCCCCAATTTTTAATTATGTTTTTTTGAAAATTGGAGTTATGTTTGCCCATTGCAAATGTTCTAGGATTTCCCACCTCCTCTGAAGTTCTTCAGAGTTTATTAATGGAGGATGAATAATTCATCTCCAAGTTCTCTCACACCTTGGGAGACAAGTTACAAGGAGCCAAACTTTAAAGCCATTTAAAGAATATAAAAATTTCTGAGATTTTCACATTCTCTTCCTTTCACTAATCATCTTGCTTTGAAGACATTTTGGGGGGACAGTAAGATAATTATTTACCAATAACCTTAAGTTTATTTAATGTTTAACATAGATTCCATTAGGCTTTATGTAGTATATTCTAGTCTAAATCTCTATTGAGGAATGAATATATATTTTATCAAATATATTAGTATACTGAATATATTAATATTTAAATATATTCATATGACACAAAATTTAGAAACTGAACATATAAGTAAAAATCAGTCATAAATTCTAACTTTTTCACATTTTTGTATATTGAGCATATTCCACATTCTTAGAAATTTATACGTAGATGTATATAATGTGCATAGATGTATATATCTGTGATCCCAAAGCTAGGGCCAAGAACTCAAAGCCGATCCAGCACATTCACGGGGTACATTGGCATACTTTACAATTTTACAGGAACAAGAACAGTGGAACTCCCTGGGACCTGGTGATAAGCACCAGTTCAGAGCTGCCTCTCCAGGATCTGACCATGGTTCCCTACTTCTGAGGACCTCCTGTCTTTGTGGAGTTGGGTTTATGGTCATTCCTCTAATGAAAAGATATTATAAAGAAAAAACGAACTAGAAAAAGAGGATGGAAATGTCAAATTTCATCCCAAAGTCTGAGATGTCCCAGGGTGAATTCACTCATCCCATTAATTAGTGATTACTGTTATCTAAGATTGAAATAAAAAAATATATTTAGAGTTTTTCAAATGGGTGCCTGATAGCCTAGGACTTCTATGGAAAACTTACTAAGACACTAACGGCTCCAGGAATTAAGAATGATTGGAAACCACTGGGATGAACAGTATTTCATTCTTTTAATTTTACTACTATGTTGCTTTTTGATATTAAGTGTTAATCAGGTTTTCCTATTACATATAAAGTTATGATGAGTATCTTCTTAAAGAATTTTTATCCCTATGTATTATTAACAGTTTTGGTGAATGTTCTAAGGTTGAAATTGCTCTCCAAATAATTTATTAAAAAACCTGCTATGCCTACTAAAATATTATGAGGATATATATGTATATCATATCAGTATTGATTAATGTTTAATACACAATATCATTACTTTATTTATTGAATTTATTTTTATGTGATGCTGAGGATCCAATCCAGTGCTTCACGTGTACAAGGGAAGCGCTCTACCACTGAGCTATAACTCCAGCCCACTAAGTGCTTTTTAATCTTTAGTTATTAGAAGGTAAAATATGTCTTTTTGTTTATAGACAAGGTCTTTGAAATATTCTATATTTTATTTCATTTATTTTATGGTAACTATATCTGAGAAAATAGAACTTATCAAAAGACCTTTCTATCCTTATAAATTTATAAATATTACACAGAAATGAGAATTTCTTATCCAGTATTTTACAAAATATATTAGGTAGTGCTTTATATATAATGCACAGCACATTCTCAAGAGGACTCCATGCATAACTAATTACCAATTATGGTCATTTGAATGTTGAGAGGACCTGATAGAAGGAAGCTTGGTCCTCACAGTGGCAGTATCAGAAAGTAGTGTGGACCTTTAAGAGGCGGGGCCTACTGGAGCTACTTAGTTCTTGGAGGTGTGTCCTCAGAGAGGACTCTAGTTCTTTCTTTTTCTGCTTTGGTTCAAGATTTGACTGTTCCTATATATTCTCCCTCCATGATGTGCTACTATTTGCCACCATCACCAGAGGCCAAACCAACATGGCCCACTTGATCTTGGACTTAAAAACTCCAAAACTATGAACTAAATAAACCTTTTCTAAGAACATAGATGCCTCAGGTACTTTGTTATAGTAATGCAAAGCAGACTAATACACCATTAGAAAGATTACAAGTGTAATCTGAATTTACCATATGGCCCTAATGGCATGGCCCTTCTCTTTAAATTATTACTTTGGTATTAAGATTTTTGAGATATTTCAAATTCTCAGGATTGGACATTTAGAATTACGCAAAATGAAATATATGTATAATTTATGTTTTAAACATGAAATTTCCTTTTTGTTTTTTGGAGAAGGAAATGAAAACCATGTATAGGCATGTGAGTGACACTAGTGCAAAAGTGCAATGGTGACTGAGGCTCACTCACAATCACCGATGTTCACTCATGTCACTTGCATACCTCGTAGTCCAAGTCCAAATAGTCGAACTCCCCGTTGGTGCGGAAGTGCTGCACACTCCTGTCCAGCGTGAGGTTGATGCTCCGTCCCTGGCGCTCGATGACCACAGAGTGCCAATGGTGATCATCCAACAGGGTGCCCGTCATCACAGATGTGTGGCCATAGATGGGGCCCAGCTGGTTGCTTCCTGAGTCACCAGGAGAAAAAGAAACAATAGGTGGCTGCAGGGCCCACTGGGGGTCGGGGTGGGTCTTTCCTTGCCAACACCCAGCCAAGCTGATGATGGTCAGAGCTGCCTCCATTAGAGGCAGACCAGGAGAACTAGTAGGTAACTGAGCTAAAAAGACTCTTACAAAGTACAGGAAAGATCCCAGTGAGTTGGGAGGCTGAAGCAGGAGCTGCTCAAGTTGGAGGCCAGCCTCTATTTGAAAACACCCTGTCTCTAAATAAAAATTTAAAAAGGGCCAGGGGTATAGAGCAGCATCTCTGAGTTTACTCCCCAGTACCAAATACATGAATAAATAAAGAACATGAAAGTTATCAAGATGGAATTCTTTCTTTTCCCTTAAAATCAGTATTTTTTTATAGTGCCATAATTTCTGCTAATGTTTGGTAGATTCCTTAGGAAGTAAGTATCACAGGGGGCTCTGGAGCCACAGGGTCTGGGGTCTGATGCTGCCTCTGCATGAGCTTGATGCCCGAGCAGGTCTTGGGAGTCTCTTTCCTCAGGTGTGAAACAGGGGGAAGAATCCTCATCATTCTTCATTCGTGAAGGAGGAAATCAAATGTTGAGGCATGATGGTGAGTGAGTGTGTGTGTGTGTGTGTGTGTGTGAGTGTGTGTGTGTGTGTGTGTGTGAGTGTGTAAGAGAGAGAGAGACTGGGTGTGGGGAGGGGCGGGAAGGAGGGGAGGAGGAGAGGAGCACACATCTGAGCCACCAGGCTCCCTTGAGTTTTCCCGTTTTGAACTCACTGGAAGCTGAGCCTCAGGAAGCCCTGCCTGATGTTGACCGAACGGCATTAAAAGGGGACATGAGATGTTTGAGTGGCGATATTTCTAAGACTGTCATAAAGTCTGTTCAGTCACAAAAACTCTAAGTAAACTGCTTCCAGGTGAAAAAGTAATGAACTTTGTGTGTGTTGGGGGCTGGGGGTGGTATAACCATTTCCTGGTTTAAGAAAGGTGAGGTCACACCTCCAGGCACCACAGAGGGCTTTGAAAGGCCACTCCAGATGTTTGCCTGGGTGTTTAGATATAATCCTCTGCCGCCTGGGTCGGCACACTTCCATGGCTTCCCTTAATCCCTCCCTCCTGCCTTCTACAGAGTCCTGTTTTAAAGATGATCTCAGGCTGTTTTACTCAGGCAGCACAGAAAATGAATACATGCTCATTACCACAAGCAGAGAATAGTAAGAAAAATCAACAAATAAACTAAGAAAAGATTATATATTCCACCACTAAAAATGGTTTGGTGTGTTTCCTTCAATAATTTTATATGAATATATTCTTTTCATTATATACATATATGTATATATGTGCATTTGTATGTATGTGTTTATGTATATGAAATACATACAAAAAAATATTTAGGTTTATATATGCACATTTAAGGCAACAGTATCGACGCCCATGTTATTTACATGCTATGGATCATTATGTAGTATTTCCCCATATAATTAAAAATTAGCATAGATGTTACCAACATATTTCTTCTACTCATGTCACAATTTTCAATTTTTTACATTGTAATTAATATTTTAAAAGTTCATCTTTGGACTTCAATTCTCTGCAATCATTTCTCAATTTTCCCTTAGGATTACTGGAAAACCTTTACAAGCTATTTTAAATGTCTACAGATACACTTCTTAGTCATTTTCCCAAGAACATCATCTTAATTAAAGAATAATAAAAAAGGATATTTTGTTACACATTCACCAGCACTTATTTCATCATTTCTAGACATATATACTCACTTGACAAAAATTAGTAGCTTGTTATTTTATGGTGCATTTTTTATAGCTAGTGTGGTTGAGAATTTGGTGTTTATAGAAGGTTTACATTTTTTTTCTTTTATGAGTTGACTTTAATATCTAGTGCCATCTTTTCTTCTAACATCTTGTTATTATTTAGGAGTGATGATCTTTTTGTTTGTTTAACAATTTATTATTTAATGAATGACATTAAATTTCTATATTTAATACCTGCATTTTCCTAAATTTCACATGCACTTGACATTTTGATTAGTAATATAAAATAACATTTTATAATTAAGTAATCAAGGTTCTTTTGTGAATTTTTCCTATCTTCCTTTTCTTATAGAAACTATTATTTTGATAAGATCAGATTTTGAATGTGAAAAGTTCTATAGTAAATAATAAACGTTTAAGATAATGTATCATTACCTACATTAAAAACTAAAGTTGCATTCCAACATGGTGAATCCTTTTTTAGCTTTTAGTATAATTCTGATTTTCAGAGTAATATAAGTTAGTACACAGCTTGCAAGCCATCTTCAGGAATGTTGGAACACTCAGTCGATAATTGGTAAGAAAGTCAAATAGGCAGCGTCTCTTTCGGTATTCTAACCTTCAGTGTTGTAGCTTTCCACTATGATTCACTCAACATGTAAACTTTAGTTATTTATGTATTTTAAGGTATAAAATCTTTCTAGAATTTTTACAGCATTATAAGAGAAAACTTTAGGGGAATGCATGGTAACTTGAAACCACCCTTTCATACAACCTGCAGATTTTAGCCAAGCAAAAAAGATACCATTGCTTTTTATGAGTTGTAATTTCGATGCCAGGACCAACATGGTGGAATTCTTCTTTAGCTTTAAGTAAAACCTAGTTACATTACCAACACACAAACATGCACTGGTATAATCCATCTAAAAGCAAGAGAAACTCTAAACAAAAATAACTCACTTGAGTTACCTCTCCCTCCAAACAAATTATTTCTGTAGTTTAACTAGAATCTAGTTTGAACAGTTTTACTATATTCAAATATATTTATTTTTACTTCTTTCATATTTTTACCTACAAAATCAGTCAAAATCATCCTTTCTATTCCTCTGAGAGTAAATTGACTATACTCTCCATGCTGTCAAAACTAATATTCATTTCTCAGTCTTGATCTTAATGTGAGAATTCACCATCATTGGTCACTTCCTTTCCTTCCTTGGTCTCTGTGATAACAACACATTCTTTATGTCCTGCTTCAGTGTCTACTTTTTCTTTGTCTGGATTATAGTACCTGCTCTCTCAGTGCCATGTATGCAGTTCTATAATAGAAACCTCTGTATATGGGAGAGGCTACTCAAATGCACCAGGTTCAAAAAGACTTTAGAGTTCTTCCTAAATATTTTTTCCTGTTTCGAAAAGTGACATTGACATCTATTTGGTGCTCTAGTCCAAATCCCAGGAATTGCTCTTACTCTCTGCTCTTTTCTTCTTATGTAATACCCATCTCATCACAATGACCCTGAATTGATCACTATACTAGTTTTCCTAACATACATTTCCCTGCATCTCCACTGATAACTAACTCATGCATGTTGATGCTGTCTTTCCCCTGAACTATGCAGAAGTTTTACTTTGACTCTCATGCCAGCAAAAACTGTTGAGAGCCACAGCCAAAGGGGCCCCAGAAAACTTTCAGCTGCCAGCAAACTTCCAGCTGCCAGCTGATGATTGGCTCACAGTGGCCCCAGCAACTTCTAGCTGCCAACTGATTGGCTCCTCTGCGGTGATGCTCATTGGGCTGTTTCCCCACCCTTTCAGATCATGGAGCTGCTCATTGGGGGACTTTTTTTGGCTCCGCCCATGCAACCCAGCCAATCGGCCTCAAGAGCAGGAGGAGTGGGGGAGGTTGAGAGGCTTGTGGGAAGCCGGTGGTGGCAGTTGGGCTCTGAGGGTTTTTTCCTGAGGAGCTGTTTTGTTTGGCGTGTGTGGTTCTAAAAATAAAGTTCGTTTCTTTTGACAATTGACTCCTGAATTGTGCCCAACCAGACTGTGGCAATAAACAAATATTTCATAGAAGTCCCAGTGCACTTTTGAAATTATGATTATAATGTCATAGAGTTTGAGGACTCCCAATAGGTATCGATTTTAAAAATAATATCCAGACAGGTACAGTGGCACACAACTGAAATTCCAGCAGCTCAGGAGGCTAAAGCAGGAGGATTTCAAGTTCAAAGCCAGGCTCAGCAAAAGCAAGGCAGTAAGCAACTCAGTGAGACTCTGTCTCTAGATAAAATGCAAATTAGGACTGGGGATGTGGCTCAGTGGTTGAGTGTCCTGAGTTCAATCCCAGAACCTCCACCCCCTCAAAATAATAATAATATCTAGAGCCTCCACCATGCCCTGGAGCATCCCACAGGATTTGAACAGTTCCCATCCCGTCACCTCCTATCTCAATAACTCATAACATTTGTCTACACTGGCCTCCTCCCTGTTCCTTGATCATGAAGCTCTGTGCCTACAAGGATCTCTTCCTATGAAGTCCTTTTCCCCTTGAGGTCTTTATGATCAGTTCTTCGTTTCCATCGCTCAGCTCTGAGCTTGAGTATTACATTTTCTCCTAAGAGAGAAATTTCCTTATTACACATTCATTGAAGGCCCCGTTGCTTCAGAAAGGGCATGTAGATCTCTGCCCTTATCATATTCACCTCTTTAACTGATTTTATAATGCTTATTTGATATGGGGCCCATGTTTTTGACTCCGAGGAACACTAGTATCTTCTCTCACACTGAGTTAGAAAAGCAACTATCTATCCATACTATATGTACAGCAATAAATACTTACATTTATTTTTGTTTGTTTTATAATAAAAGCAATAATAAGTAATATATTATTTAATTCCTGTACTGGGTCATAAACTTCCTAAGCTTAAGGACCTTGTGTCTCCATTCCACTGCATGCAGTTAGCTGGTATCCTTTGTATAGTAGAAATGCATAATAAATATTTTCTAATGTAATACATCTATCCATATACACCAATCACTATGGATCAAGAATGAATCAACTACATAGTGGGAACTCTTACAATTTACATTTTAAAGGGTCAAGTAAGCAACCGCTGCTTGTGGGAGTTTTAATGCACAGAAATAATGGTACCTAGGTTTAAACTGAGGACCAGCTTGGCTTTTTTCAGTTCCAAAGTGATGTAGTCCCCTTGCTGTCCTTCTCCGTGCAGGATGACCCCTTCACTTTCAGAGGTTTTAAACTTCAAGGCGATGACGTCCTTCAGCGTTTTCATCTTCTTGTTTCTGAATCTATATGGTAACACGACGTGGCCGTCGAAGTTGATGACATCAGCCCCTAGGAGAAGGAAAAAGAGCACGTTAGTGCGGCTGTGGGCGCGTCCTGCTCCTGCACTGAATCAGTGCGGGGGGCTAGGGCATCTTTGCTGAGGGGCTGGGGTCCTGGGCACTGCCTGTTGTCATTCCTGTGATCTACTGTGAGTTCCAACGTGGATTCCATCGGGAGAGTGCATACAGAATGATCAGAAAAGCCACTTCAGTTATGATATTGATCATGAAAACTCATAATGGGTCATAAACTTCAAAAGTAATAACTTGGGGATGAAGAGTTTTGTCCAACAAAGTGCTTTTTTTTTTTCTTCTTTTGTTTTTGTCTCTAAGAGATTAGGAGATTTCATGGTTTATTCCTCAGGGACAATGATTTTTCATGATTTATAAATATATGTTCTACTAGACTTTGTTCCATGTTTTGGACATGAGAATGGACAGGGTTTGATGGTTAACTCAGGTTTTCTCATGGTTTTTGTGTTTCACCACATTTGTAGTGAATTTGTGGTATTCAGAGTTTTCAACTAATTGAATTTTAGAAAGTGTCTTAACATTTGCTGTTGGGCATCCTCTCTGGAATTCCTTATTAGATCCTTGCATTTGGAATCAAGAGTTTGGGGCGCAGTTCCACTCCAGTGAACACAGGCATCCTCACTTTCAGTTAGAAAAGCAAATTTCTGGCTGGGTGTGGTGGCATAAGCCTGTAATTCCAGCAGCTTGGGAGGCTGAGACAGGAGGATTGTGAGTTCAAAGCCAGCCTCAGCAATGGTGAAGCACTTAGCAACTCAGTGAGACCCTGTCTCTAAATAAAATACAAAATAGAGTTGCAGATGTGGCTCAGTGGTCCAGTGCTCTGAGTTCAATCCCTGGTACAAAAAAAAAAAAAAAAAAAAAGCTAATTTCTTAACCATACTAGAACTCCAGAAATTCTAATTGGAATTTAGGGCTTTACTTTAAAATAATGAAAGTATATATACTCTTCGGTAGCATGGACAGTTTTATCACTGCTCTCAGACATTAGGTGTTTGCATTATTTCATAACCACTGCTTTCTTCAGAATTTTTACAGAATGTGATGATACTAGTTATTATGTACTACTGGCATATAGACTCCTAATTCATGGACTGGTTCACAGAAGAACTATTAAAATGCAGATCTAATATTTATACAAACAAAAACTTAGTTACAATTATTGGGCATGTATCACCAAAATATTTTCAAATTTCTATTTCCACCACCTTTTAATTTTGAAATCATAGAAAATGTAGTCAAACTGGCTCTGATTATTATAGAATTTCAAGCTGGACAAAGCCAGACTCCAGGTCATAATAAACAAGGTCTGGCTAAAACATGCCACAGGGAGACTCTAGAGAAAACAATAAGAAGTTGAGAGCTCGTCGGAGAAGTCTTCTCATTTTATGTCCTAGTTCTCTTGCACATAGCTATTTCCATCACTGCAGGAACAGTTTGATGTTCCTGCTAAGTAGGGCTTTCCACCAGTTAGCTCCCTGTGGCCACAGAGGAGAGTGCAGGCCACCGTGGCTGGAGCCACAGTTTGGAGCACTCCCTGACACTCTGAGCTTCTGCTCTTACTTAACTGCATAAAGTGCACTGTGAATATAGTTCTTCCAAACATTACTTAAAACTAAATGGATGCTCTCCTTTCAAATCACCAAGGGCTTTCACGTGCTTTAAAAATATTTATCCAACTATCTTTAATATTGATGCTTTCAAAAGGACAGTCTGGGCAATACCACATTATAAAATAACTTTCAGAACTACGTAATTTGAACTTTCAGTTCCTTATAATCAGTTCTTTGTTACCCATAAAAAGATTTTCTTACTCAACAGTCTTCTGTTCTCTGAGACTCTGAATCACAGAGGTTTATTTTAATAGGGGGAGGGGGAATCAACCATTAAATTTGGCTTCTGCTAACACTGCAAAGCCAATTAGACTTTCTCTTAATCATCTAGACTGTCATAGCTGAATTCCAATGGCAATATGTTTATCTTCTGTGATGAGAGATAAAGGAGAGAAGAAATGGAATCTGATTTTCATGTCATAGGGTGAATTTATAATCCAGCAGTTGGGAGAAAATTCTTTTTGTTTTGAAAAATGAATAAACAAAAACTAGAAGGGAGTCAATTCTGATCTCTAGAAAGTAATTTTGCGGTCAACTTCATATCATTGACAGCCAAGTAATAAGCACATCATTGTTTTATACACTTTCAATATATATTAATTGACATAAAATATTCTCTTTCAACTCTCAGGAAGCAAATGTTGCTAGAGTTTAGAAGAAAGCATTCAGTTCCAGGTACATCAAAATTTATGCAAATAATGAGGCCTTTCTACCTCATTTTAGTGAAATGAGAAAATGTGACAGAAAGAATGAGTATGGTTAATTTTTTCAGACATTCCTAATATTCTTTAATAAAATTATGAAGAAAAGCTATCTGTGAAGACAAAGTCTCATTTCATCAATGCCAAGTAGTCCTCAGTGCATGCTAGTAAACAGATCAGATGCTTTGCAAGTCACATCTCACACATTGCTAATCAGAGTTTTTCTATGAATGGGTTAAATGCTTCCAAAATATCAGCATGTTTGCTTGCATGTGTGACTCAGAGCTAACTCAAAAATGATCAAATTCCTTGAAATAATCTATATTGTATAATTTACACTTAGACACATACCATAAACTTTAAAAAGAGAGATATTGTGAATTAGTGGAAATAACATCAGAGTTTAGTTGTGTTTCCTACAAAAATACATTAAAATTTCATTTGACATCTAATAATATGTTGTGCTTTCTTTAGGACAAGCCACTTTTCCTCCCCTATTATCCTGATTACTTCTCGCTCCCTAGAATTAAGTTTTCTATACAGTGATTAAATACGTGTGGTTGAACTGTTTAAGCAATTGGAGGAACAATAATGGCTAGTCAAAAATTGAATGCAAAATCATAGTGTTTCCACAATTTTTGTTTCTAACAATATCTTAGAGAACTGGAAATGGGCCTAATTCATCAAATTGTCTTGGTAGAGGAGGGCTTTTAAAATAATTCTTGTTAATCGTTATAGTCTCAGTTTGGATAAGATATTTTAAAGATGTGAGCAGCATGTAAGGATTTAAAAATTTTTAAAATAACTTTTTTGTATTTGTATGTTTGTCTAAGACTGAATCAGTTAAAAGTGATGGAATGAATTCTTGCCCCAATCCACAAACCCAAAAATATTATCTGTATTACCATTGTTTAAAGGTTGTCCAAAACTTAATATGTTTATTTTATAAAGAAATCAAATAATATAAAAGTGTTGAAAATAGTGAATTAGATCCACAAGAGATCACCAATGTTAATGAGTAATAGGTTTTGTGTAGCCTAGATTCTGTACATTTTACCTATCAATCTATCCATCTATCTAAAGTACAGAATAATATATATATATATATATATATATATATATATATATATATTTTGTATACATTCAGATATAAAATTATTATATCACATGCATATTATATTACTGTGTATAAGCACATATATACATATGTGTATATATGAGTTTATATTTTATATATAAATGTCTAAAAATACATATTTAACATAATTTGGGCAAGTAAATATAAAGTCACCTCAAAAGTTTGAAATGCATCTCTGAAACTAATGTGTAAAAACAGAGGGTAGAATTTGCCTAGATTTTCAAACTTTACATGAATGTGAATCCACCTATTATTTTTAAGCCATATGTCAATATTTTAGATACATTGACCATTGTTTATGATACAGTGTGATCGCTATCTTCATTTTTCTCCCTCCTCAGTCAGCTCTCTTCCTTCACACAGCACTGAACTCCACCTGATATACTGGCACGTTTATGAGTTCACCACAAATCCCCTCTAAGAATGAATGCATTGAACACTTTATTTAGCTCATCTTGAAGCCCACTACCTAAAATGATGCTTCAAACAATGATCATTGAATATTTGTTGAAGGATATAATGCTGTCTTTCATATTGTAATAAATTGGATGAAGTTATAATAAACACTATCACATATTTTCATTAAACATTTGGCACTAGATTGGAAGAAATTTTTAGAATCACTCTGATTTTCCCTGGTGCCACGATTACACATATGCCCAATGTTTCCACAGTCAGGAAAACAATGGTAATATCAGATAATGTTTTGGGGTTTGGGGCAAAAATTAATTCCATCATTTTTAACTGATTCTGTCCTAGACAGACATACAAATAAATAGAGTCCTTCTTGTTCTTTCTGTATGTAACTGGATCTCATTTCTTCCTTGTAATTTATTGACTTTTCTTTTGAGTTGTCTATGGTTTAAACCTAAATAAACAGTTAAAATAGATTCCTTTACTACATTCTTTGAAAAATGAGCTAGAGATAGACTAAAACATCATGTTTACTTTGGCAAAGAAGAAACTAGACAAAATCCTCAAAGATTTATTTTGTGTGTGTGAAGATCAGCATCTAACATTTTCTACAGTCTCTTTCCTGAAAACGTGCTCCTTTGCCACTAAGTGCTTGGTATCTCAAGGTACAGCAGCAGTATCAGAGGACTCTGACTGCCTCTCTCCATAACCTTTCGACTCCCACCCAAGCCCGAGACACTGATACCCATGGGTATTCCATAGGCGTATTTATCTCCTTGCCCAGTGCTTAATTGTTTCTCTGGGCCTTGTTCCTCTTGTCCTCTTATCCAAAATTTAGTCACTCAAGCCAGAGTTTGGCCACTTTCTTGAGCTCCTCTGTCTCTCGCCCACCTACACTCAGCACTTCCAAGTCCTAGAAACTTTAGCCCTGCCACATGTTTTGAACTCACTTTTATGTGTCCTACCTCCCGGTGCCGTCACCTCTCAAGTGGCCCATTGTTCTAACAAACTTAAATGAATGATTCCCATCCTCCATGCTGATTTCCCTCCATCTGTTCTCTCCAGAGAAGCTAGGAACAACTTTCTCAAATAAACTCCCTGGCAAGAAGACACAATCCCAGCTCTTCCAGGTAGCCTACAACACCTTCAATGGTATCACCTGGTTAAATTCCAGGCGTCTTCAAAGCCCTGGAGAAGCTTCACCCACCCGCAAGCTTCCCTGGGCAAAGCTGCCTTGCCTCCTGTCCCATCGCACCCCGGTACCTTGGTCACCCCACTCCCCAGACTCTAGTGACATTACCTTTTAGGGGCTTCATTTTTTCTATGGACTTTAAGTTCTTCTCAGGTACAGACTTTGGATTGTTCTACTTTGCCTTCTTGGCACAATAAATCCTTCTTCAATCAATCTAAACACAATGGGTGTTTGAAATAACAAGGCAAAAAGGAGAAGTTCTTATTTCCCTGCAATATCATATCTGGTGCCAGAAAATTTACTAAGGGCACAGACTTATACATTATTTAATGATATGTACTTATCTAACTATTGTAATTGTGGTTATCTGATATGAGGAAATGGTTAAAACATGAAATGCTATCAATATACTCATAGTAGAGCTATTTGTTTATAACTCAAAAGCTAGAAAATTTACCCACTACATGAGTTTAAATGCAATATATATGTACTATAGATATGTGTGTGTGTGTGTATATATGTGTGTGTGTGTGTGTGTGTGTGTGTGTGTGTGTGTGTATATATATATATATAGATCACTTTAAGAGAAACTTTTCTATTTTAAGATTAAAGTACTAAGTATTGAATATTATTTTAATAGTTATGTATATCATCCCAAGAGTAATATTTATTGAAGTTTAGAAGCAAGATGGATTTATTTCTGTATTTTTTATTATTGAATTACTTCATAAAGGAAACTATAATACGTGATGATTCACGAATGTCTAATTATATGGTTGGCTCACTTGAATCAAACTCAGAAATAGGAAAGTGATAGTAATTTTTAAAAATTATATTGTTAAAAATTATATTATTCAATATCAAAAGACAACATTGAGGTGCCCTCTGCCTCATGAAATTCTCATTAATAACACACACACACACACACACACCACATGTGCACATGTTCTGGTGCCCCTCCTATCTACTCACAACTCATAAGATCTCAGAAAACCAGAGCCATTCACTTCTGAACTGGGTTATAGTTCTAATATAGCTGATAATACATAGATAATAAACAATTTCTGAAAATTAGCATAAAATCTATTTGCAGGAAATCCATGTGGAAGCTATTTTTATTTATTTTTGTAAATCAAAAAGTCAAACAAATTAGACTTGCCTTCTCTGTGATAATATTGCTGTTTACTGAAAATAGCTCTACAGTTTTGACCATAGAAAATCTATTTTTCACTTGGGAAAAGTCTATTTAGAATTGTAAATCCCAAGTACATGCTACAAAGATGAGGAAATGAACCTGATATTAAGAAACTCCCCAGGATGTCTTCTGATTTAAATTATTCCCAGCATATCTTTCAGGTTCTTAAAAATCTCTGGTTCCATTTAAAACATCATTGTCAGTTCTGGTGTCTGAATTTCTATGCTGTGTGGGCTAACGGATGGCAGTTTGGTTGGAAAGGGTGCTAGGCACTTGCTTTCAGATCCTGTTTCAACAGTAATTTACATTAACATTAGGAAAGGATCAATGCTCTGTATCTGCAGCAGGGATAAGGCAAATGGACTGGTAGCAGGGACAGGGATCACCAACCTGGTCATTTCTTGAAACTGTTGTGGCTCACTTCCATGTTCACCCATGTTTTAGCTTGTCTTTTGTTTTCTGTGCTGTGATATCCCGACATCTGGCACCATGCCAATCCTGCAGGGACCACCTTTTACTGGGCCAGCTAATTCCTAGATAGTAAACAACTGGACTGCCAGCACACTTTCCAAAGAAAACCATTCAACCCAGATTCCACAATCCAACCACCTTCTTTATGAAACTCTCCTCTTAGGAGCCAAGATCCTCCTGCCCTAAATACCAACCAAGAGTCCAATCCTGCATGATTTAGGATAGCTCTAATACCCCAAAGCCCACTGAAATTATTTAAGTTACTACATATAAGCCTGCCTCACCCATTTCTTCCTATATAAACCCACAAAAAAAAATCTCCTGGTCATGGCCCCTCACTCCCTTTGCTGCCTGACAGACCCTGGGAATTCCCTTTGTAAGCCCTCTGAGCCCATCCTGGGGCATGGCTTAGCTGTTCCTCTTGGGAAGGATGGAACAATAATCCTTTCAGATAATTAATGATAATCTATCTTTTCAAATGGCAGGTGTTCCTCATATGTTGGACGTATGTTTCAAATTTTCTACTAATTACCATATATAGAAAAATCTCTTGCTGTAAAAGGTTGGGTCAAATAAGAAAAACAATCTTGCAATTGCTTACAATTTATTTCATAGATCTGCAGAAAGCTCTTTTCAAGTAAATCTTAGGAACCATTACTGATAGCCACTAGCATTCACTGAGACATCTTCCACATCTGGAGACTTGGAAAGACTCGGCAATTATTGAGGTAAAGGGTTGAGTTTTAAGAAGGCATTAATAGATGAGACATTCTATGAAAAGAGAATAAAGATTGAGCGAAATAAATCCAGATGGATAGGGGAATAGAATGTTTGATTGTGTTAAGGAGCTTGATTCCTTGTGAATTTAATGTGTATGGCTTGCAGGTCATGGGCAGGGTTACACCGGGAAGAGGGAGGACCCAGCCTCTGGAAGATGTGCCTGCAGGTGCCATGATGGCATTCTAAGCAGAGGCATGTGCTCAGGTTTACATCTTAGAAAGTTATCTCCACACATGTATGCAAGACTTAGAATGGAGGATGGGTAGAGAGGCAGAGGGAGCAAAGGCACACCTGAACACATAGTCTAATGGGGTAGCCAAAGCCTAAACAAATCCAGGATTCAGGAGACACCTCTGCCATTAAAGAATTCAGGGCTTTCTGATGATACATTGTGGCTACCAAAGATCTCAAATTAGTTCCAGCTTTTCTAGTGAAAGAAGAATTACAGATGAATATTTATAGTCAGAGTTGTGTCCAATAGCATGAAAAATTCAACATCACAAAAGCATCAAGACTTTTAATGGAATTTAATCTACCCTTAAAAATGTCAAAAATTCCTCTTTGATTTCCCTTATCTTCATTCACCATCTTAATTTTTTGACAGAATATCAGAAATGTTTCACTTCTTTAGTTATCCCACAATTCTATGCTCTATCCTTTTCAAATTCACACTTACAAAAGGAGCCAAGCCATCCCTTTAAAAATATATGATTGATACTTTTCCAAACTATGCACACTTCACCAACAACTCTTGCAAAGATTCATGGACAAGTACCAGTATATAACAGGTGACTAGTAAAGAAAGCTTTTTTTTTTTTTTTTATTCTGGTGAGTTAACCCAGAGATCCCAAACCGCTATTTTTTATTTTGAAATAATTGCTTAGGACCTTGCTAAATTGCTGAGTCTGGCCTGGAACTTGCAATCCTCTTGCTTCAGGCTCCCAAGCTGCTGGGATTATAGGCATGCACCACCACACCCAGCATGAAAGTAATTTCTATTTATTTTGTGTGCTTTCCTGAAAGTTAAATGTATTAGTACAAATGATTTGTGCCTATTTGCAAGAGGTTGGGATGCTCAGTGTATTCTAGGTTTATTCCTATGGAGTAGAACATTACAGCTGGGCTTTATTGTTGGTTTATTTCATATGCCTTTGGGTGAAACTTCCCTCAACCATAAAGTAGGATTAATAAAGCTCCTAGTGTACACATGTTGGGAAATAATATGCTCTCTCTTCTCCACTAGAGCAGTTGGGTCCTGTCAGGTAGAATGCTAAATGCTGCTCTGTGGCCTGGTCATCCACACACCTCAGTGCCTCGGCCCTGGAGGGAGTCTGATTCACTGTGACCTTGGGGCCATCCGTTACTCCATGACATCTGGGCTTCTGGGCTCCGGTGAACAGGCTGAATTAATTTATTCTATACATGAGCAATGCTCACAGCATTTATGCTGAGAACCAGCCCTGACAAGGGTAAAATGATTTGAAACTCCTGATATTGGAAGTCACAACTTTAGTGCTCAAGGGGGATCGTCATTCCATACAAGCGAGGGACACTGGATTGTTGTAATAATCAGGGAGCCCCATCATTGCCCTTCACCTTCTCAGATTAGATGGAGATATGGGAACAGAGATATATTCTTCCTGATAGAACTCACCAGGAAAAAGACCCTGCTTCAGGGCTTGGCCATGATAGTCGAGAATAATCGGGGGTGGGGGGAGTTGGGTTGCTTGAGGGGGGTCTCTATCCACCTGTAGGTAACAGTTGCTCTGTGGCATTATGAGTGTTATTCAAACATTCGTTCTGTGTAAAAGGCCAGAAACCCACATATTTAATGAAGTCTCCCTGCTTCTAAATGTTGAGCAGTGAGATTGAGTTAAGCAGAGGCTCCTGGCTGCTGACCCACCTGGGTCATAACAGTTCTGAAAATAAAACTTGTTACTCACATTCCATAATTTACCTGTAAAAAAACTGCAGTGTGTATCAGCAAAGATTTTAATTTCCAAAGGCAAATTCTGTAGAAAGCAAGGTAGTTAATTCTAAATAAATAGAATTGATGATTAAGAAAAATCAATTTCAATACAAATAAGAGAGGGTGTGTTTCTCCTAAGAGGCCTGGGGTCATGACTTACAGGAAGGGGAAGCTGTATGCTGTGCTGCTGTTGCTAAAAGGAGAGTCAACTTCCCAGGGGCCAGAATATCCTTAACATAGAAGAGATTTAACTGTTCAATTAATAAGAGATCACTAAATGTTGTTAATGACAACTAAGTAAACCAGAAGCATGTTTGGAGAAGATTCTATAAAATGAAGTGGGCCTTTATTCATCTTCTTATATTCTGTAGCTGGGCAAGGTACAAAGCGGATTTTTTGGTATCAATTTTGTAATTATGTCGGATTCTCGAGAGGGAAGGAAAAGAGAGGAAGGACAAGGGAGAGAGGTCTCAGAAAGGAGGAGCATGTTCCTGGAACCTGAAGGAAGAGCAAGTCTTGAGATAAAGCAGCAAAGAACATGGGTGAATTGTGTTTAAATTATTGTATTTTCTGGAAGGTAAAGCTTGAAGTGATAAAATTGGAGATTTAGCTAGGGGAATTTGGCAGTGTTAAACGTGTGGCTTGGCATCTCTTGAATGTTTATAATAAAATGTATGAGAGGGATGTGATTTAAAGATGGGATAATTAAAAGGAAAACAGAACTTGAAAGTGTGGAAAACTTTCCTTCTATCTCCATTAAGGGAAAAAAAATGCAAGGGTATTTGGAAAGAACAAAAAATGCGCCAAGAAGCTATTTTATATGAAGATGAATATGGATTGGCCATGTCAGGGGAAACCAGGACCCATAGTCGAAGCTGATGGAAGGGTTACTTGGAAGGCATTTCAGAGATCATTAGGGATGAGCTGTCCTTCCCAACACAGCCCCAGAGAGCCAAAGCTGGGACAACAGAACAATTTCAAAGGACAGCCATGGACACCTGCAGGACCTGGGCCTGCACTGTCCAGCACTGGCTCATGCTCTGCTCCCTGCAGTCCATTGTCAATCTGCTGCCCCAGACATGGGTCCAGCATGTGGTGTACCCAGTAAAGTTGGGGGGTGCAGTTGTCTCCACTTGGGTTTCAGAGTGATCCAGAGAGTTTCACAATCCAGGAAAGGACAACCACTGTGAGCATCAGATCCCCACAGAAAGCCCTTTCTAGGTCAGTGTGTAGATGTGCCATTGGGTAGGGTTGACCTCTAGGATTCCAGACCAGTAGAAGCCACCATAAGTGATCCCAGCAGAGATGGCTGCAGTCTCATGACCCATGTTCAGAGATGCCACAGAGCTGGGGTCACTGCTGAGAACTGTCAAGGGGGCAGGACCTCTCGGTTGTGGGGGTTGGGAGACCACTCCAGGAGGCCCTGAAATTGGGTCCTCCACCCTGGTGGGCCGAGGAGACAGAGTAACTACCTAAAGAATATTGTTTTCAAGCTTTGGCACATGTTGCCCTTTATTTCCTTTCTAGAATAGGCATGTAGTCTTATGCCTATTCCTCCTCATATTTTGAAAGTACATAACTTGTTTGATCTCACAACTTCACAGCTCCAGAACAATTTGCCTCAGGATGAATCATACTTTGAGTCTCACCCATCTCTGATTTGTATGGTATTTGGTTCTGATTTTGTATTTAAAAATTAAAGTTGATTCTGAATGACTTTGGCAGATATTGGGATGGAATGAATGTATTTTGCAAGTGAGACGTGCATGGACTTTAGGTGTCTAGGACAGAATGCTCTGTTCTGCATGTTTGTGTCCTCCCAGAATATACATGTAGAAACCTAACCACCAGTGTGCTTACCTTAGGAGGTAGGGCCTTTGGCAGGTGATTAGGTCATAAGGACAGACCCTCATAACTGGGATTAGTGCTGGTATAAAGAAGCCCCAGAGAGCCAGCTATCACTTCCATTGTGTGATACCAGAGCAAGACGGTGACTTCCATGAATCAGGAAGCTCTCAATATTATTCAAATCTGCATTGATCTTGATCTTGGACTTCCTGGGTTCCAGAACTGTTAGATATACATGCTGCCTTTCTTTCTTTTAATAAAAGGCTCTAGTTTATGCCATTCTGTTATTTAAAGCAGCCCAAAAATAAGATACCAACTAGTACACAATAATTCATAATTGCAAATCTGCCTATTTGCAACCCCCAAAGCCACACTCATGACACTTGGCCATCATATGGGCATAGATGCAGTGTTTCAGAACATTTGGATCCCCAGATATACCTTCACAGTAGATGTCCAGTAGGCCATGCTTGCCCTTATTGCTTCAGCTTTCATACTATTGAAAATATGTCTTTTTTCATTATCTGTTTGTGGCCATATTTTTCACATTTTTGTGCTGTTTGTGGATGGATTTTCCTGTTGCAAGTGCCTTCCTTCCAAATGCAGTGCTGAAGCACTGCTTGGTGTTTCTCAGAACCAGAAGGCTCTGATGCACTCTACAGGGAAAATACCTGTGTTAGATCAGCTTTCTTCAGGCCTGAGTGACAGTGCTGGTTGCCGTGAGTCCAGGGCAAATGAAATAGCAGTGAATATGATTAGGTCCCCTTAAATAGAAACACACATCAGTCAACATTATAGATTGACTGGTTGACAAAAAGAAGTGACCAGAAGCTCACAGGAACCTAACTGCATATATCCTCTAGGAGCTTGGTTCAGTATTTGCTAATTCAGTGTTTGTGGAAACTAAATCATGTAACTACTCTTAAAAATGAGGATTTACTATATTTACATTGCATTTATTTATGTTTAAATGGGAAAGCAGAGAACAATTTCCAATAGTACATACATCAATGAAAATGTAAGAAATTCTTAAATGAACCTTGAGGAAAATGATCAACCAACAGCAATGTGTGCAATGCTCCATTGGTACACTCTAACAAAATACTGCTTCTTGCTGTAATGATGTGACTTTCAGTATATGTGGCCACAAGGAGAGCATGCAAACACAGATATCTCATTCCTCACATGTTACTGCACTCAACTTTGTGGTTCACATGTTTCATTATTATGATTAACTAAGTACTTTCTAAACAGCAATTTCAGCATTAGCAATACAGGGATATATAAAATCTCAGAATCTCAGAGAATCACAGAATCTAAATCATATCTTCCAATTTCTATTTTCTGAGCGGTAGGGCTAAGAATTTTCATTTTATTTATCCATTTGATTATTGCTTACCTTTTCTGAATTTATAGGAAATAATCTGCTTTAAATTTGCAACATAAGCTGGGCATGGTGGTGCATGACTATAATCCCAGCAGTTTGGGAGGCTGAGGTAGGAGGATTGTGAGTTCAAAGCCAGCTTCAGCAACTTAGCAAGGCCATGAGTAACTCGGTGAGCCCCTATCTCTAAGTAAAATATAAAAAAAAAGGGCTGGGGATGTGGTTCAGTGTTGAAGGCCCCTTGGGTTCAATCCCTGCTATCAAAAAAAAATCCAACATAAAAATTTATTTTATTGAGTCTACTATAATTAGAACATTGATTTATATTCTCTCTGAACCCTAAGTTACTTTAAGAACATATAGGTACTGGAATTTGATTGTATTATAGATGTTATTAAATATCTATTAAAGTTATAGGTATTATTTTGTATAATTTACAATTCAAATTTCTCTTCCTAATGAAAATCAAGTGTTTCTATTAAGAAGACCTGCCATTTTCTTTTGAATAAGTGTCTAACCTAATGGAGATATTAGAACCTTATTGAGTATTTGAATCATTCCATAGCTCCAAGAAATGGATCATTGTGAATTCAAAAAATATAAAGTCATACTAACACCATAAATCCACATTAATTTTAGAAAAGACTTTTGAGGGCTATTAGGAAAGAAACTGAATTTGGAAATAGGACACATTTTGATATAATGCCTACACAGCTTATTTTCAACTTCCTGATTTGGGCATTTTTACAGCTTAGATCAATCCTAACAACTTATGCACTTCCCAAGGCATGACAGATGTGATACTGTAGAAGTTTTATTTTTAGTAGGTCAGTAAGTCCTTAACATGTCAATGGTCAAATTTCTTTTAATGTAGACCTAGAAGCACAGAGATGTCTTCATTTTGGGGGATAAGTGGCATGCTGAGGCAGAAAATTTGTCAGAGAATGAAAGTGATGCTTGCTTTCTCATGACCCAGAAGCAGTAGCTGAGTCAACAGCATCACATCCTCCCCATCAGGCAATCGTACAGTGCTTCTTGGAGCACAGAGACTAATGCCCAGCCCCGGCCAATTGGCCCTTGAGGAAATCATTTCACTTTCTGGGCCTGTAAAATAAAGGAACAGATAATCTGCTGTAGTCTTTTCTGCTCCAAAATTAATCATCTCTTATTCTGGGGGATTTTCTGAAACTTACCAAAAGGTAACTATAACTAGAGGACACAAAAGACCCCGCCAGAAGATTTCTAGACTGGATAAGCAAATTCAACAAAATTCCAGAATACAAGTTCAACATAAAAGAAAATCAACAGCTTTCTTATAGTCTGATAATGAATTTGCCACAAAAGAAATAAATAAATCAAGAATACTGCTCCGGTCACAATAACCTTAAAAAAATAAAATATTTAGGAACAAATCTAACTAAGGAGGTAAAATATTGCTATAGTAAAAATTATAAAACATTGAAGAAAGAAAGTGAAAAAAAAATCTTAGAAGATAGAAAGACCTACAATGTTGATGTAGAGGTAGAATTAATATCTAAAGGGCCATATTTCCCCAAATGATATATATATTCAGTGCAACTCCCATCACAATGTTGATGACATTCTTCACAGAATTAGAATAATACAGTCCTAAAATTTTAATGGAAGAATAAAAGATCCAGAATAACCAAAGCAATATGGAACAAGAGTGAGGTTTCACAATACCTGATCTCGCATTATACTACAGAGGTACAGTAACAAACCAGCATGACATTGGCATAAAAACAGACATAATGACCAATGGGATAGACTAGAATACATAGAGACAAATCCACATAGAGACAGTCATCTGATCTTTGACAAAGTTGCCAAAAGCATACATTAAAAAATAATAATAATAAATGAGAGAGAGAGCATTTTTAACAAATGGTGTTAGGAACATTGGATGCCCATAGGTACAAAAATGAAGTGTTAAGGCTTAGAAGTGTGGTGTTCCCCAAAAGCTTAGGTGTGAGACAACATAAGAAAGTTCAGAGGTGGGATGATTGGGTTGTGAGACCCTTACCTAATCAGTGCATTAACCCCTGATAACTGGGAGGAAGAGGATAGTCGGAGGAGGTAGATCAGTGGGGCCCTGTCTGGGGGATTTATGTTTTGCTCCTGGTGAGCTGAGCACTGTCTGCCTGCTGGTGACCATGTCCTGTGCTGCTTTCCTTCTCCGTTATCCTTCTACCCTGATGTGCTGCCTGAATTGGGGCCCACAGGGTTGGAGTCAGCCATCTATGGACTGAGACCTCTGAAACCACAAGCAGCAAGTGAACCTTCTCCTCTAATTGTTCCTGTCAGATCTTTTGGTTACAGTCACCAAGAGCTGACTGAAACAGAAGGTAGAACATTATCACTCACCCTGCACCAAAACCAACTCAAGTGGATCAAAGACCTAGGAATTAGAACAGAAAGAGTGAAACTACTAGGAAAATAAAAAACATAGGAGCAACACTCCAACTGATGGACAGAGGCATTGAATTCCATAGTAAGACTCCTAAAGCTCAAGAAATTAAACCAAGAACTAGAAGGTGGGAAATCATTCAATTAAAATTTTCTGCACATCAAAGGAAACAAAGAGTGTGAGGAGAGAGCCACAGAATGAGATAAAATCTTTGCTAGTTACTCTTCCATCAGCGAATTAATAAACAGAATATATAAAGAACTCAAAAAACTTAGCATACACAAAAAACTAATAATCCATTAAATAAATGGGCAGAAGATCTAAACAATCATTTCTCAAAAGAAGAAATATATATGGCCAAAAAAGATATAAAAAAATTTTCAACATCCTACAATCAGGGTGATGGGAATCAAAATTACAGAAATCTCTTACCCCAGTTAGAATGGCAATTGTCAAGAATACAAATAATGATAATTTCTGGTAAGGATGTGGGGGGAAAGTTATTATACATAGTTGGTGGGATATTAAATTAATACAACCACTTTGGAAAGCTTTATGAAGATTTCTCAAAACACAAGGATTGAAATCACTACATGATTGGACTCAGATATCTCACTCCTCAGTATTTATCTATAAAAACTGAAATCAGCATACTTTAGTGATAGATGCATGCCAATGTTTATAGCAGCACAATCCACAATAGCCAAGTTATGGAACCCATCAATAGAAAACTGGATAAAGAAGATGTGAAATACATGCACACACATACAGAGAGAGAGAGAGAGAGAGAGAGAGAGAGAGAGAGAGAGAGAGAGAGAAACACACACAATGAAGTTTTACTCAGTCATAAAGAAAAATGAAATTCCACCATTCACTGGTAAATGAATGGAACTGGAGAATATGATGCTAAGTAAAATAAGCGAGACTCAGAAAGTCAAGGGTTGAATGTTTTCTCTCGTTTGTGGAAGCTACAGAGAAAAAAGCAATAAAAAAGGGTATGCCATGAAACTAGAAAGGAGGTCATTAGAGCAGAAGTAGGGGATCAAGTGAGAGGGAGAAGGAGAGGAAAAGGAGAAGGCATGGGGAATGAAATCATTCAAATTGTTAGGTCCATGTATGAATACACCACAATATTTATATACATTTCTAATGCATCAACTAAAGTAAAACAGTAAGTAGAAAGAATAGAGTTGATGAAGGAGTTTGGGGAAGAGAAGAGGAAAGGGAAAGCGAGTGTACTGCAGATTAAAATGGAAAAAAACTATATTAAATGCATTCATGAATGTCACAATTAATCCCACTATTTTGTATAACTGTAATGCACATATATACACAAATATGTATGCAGGTGTATATGGATATACATTAAATTAAAAAATGCATATTCACACACAAAAAAAACTACTGATCATTTATTTTTGCTCTTGGACTGGATTCTAAAGATGGATAAATTTAGAATTTCAGTGCATACTCCCATTTCCTGATTATTTTCACACATTACCAATAAGATTTTCTCAAAGTCAATTTTAAAACAAAAAAAAATTCACACACTGAAACTCTTTTGTGAATGACTGCTTTGGACAACAATAAAACATGTACAAAAATGCCAAAACTTGAAAATGGTATAAGATTATTACATTCTAAATATCACGTATGATTGTTAATTTTAAAAAAGGAAAACAAATGTTGATCTTTTATTTCACTTTTATAAGTGAAATTAAACATAAGGATTTGTTATGATGAACAAACAGTTTACTTATACTCTTAAAATCTCATTAATGTTGAAAAAGCTACAATATTAGTAAGTTTGAATTATTTTTATTCTAGAACATAGGAAAAATTCTTTGAGTCAATTAAGGAAAATACTCATGGATGCAATTACCTGAGTCCAGGGAAAATGAATGCATGACCTTGAACAAGTACAAAATGAAATATCTAATCTTATTCAATTAAAACATGTCAAGTTTCTCTCCCTTTTTACATACTTAGCCTAACACAACAGGACAGCTCTTATAATATCAGAGAATTTTAATAGTTGTGTGTGTGTGTGTGTGTGTGTGTGTGTGAGTGTATCTATCTATCTATCTATATATCTATCTATTATATTCATATATATATGAATTCTATCTTCTTTAAAAATCAAGATTACATCAAAGAGAGGCAGATTTGTACTTTTTTGCTACTGGCCCTCATTCACAGTAGCTGGAGAGATTTAATAAAAACTGCCAGGGTTCAAAGGCAGGTGTGGCGGTACACACCTGTTATCCTGTTATCCCACCAAATTAGGAGGCAGAGGCAAGAGGATCACATGTTCAAGGTCAGCTTCAGCAACTGAGTGAGACTCAGCAACTGAAACTCTGTGTCTTCAACAACAAAAACAACAAAATATATACACAGGGCTGGGAATGTGGCTCAAGGGTAAAGTGCCCCTAGGTTCAATCCCCAGCTCGCTCTCGCTCTCTCTCTCTCTCTCTCTCTCTCTCTCTCACACACACACACACACACACACACACACACACACACACAGCAAAAACAAAACCAAAAAACCAAACAAAGAAGCTATTAGGATTTAATTCTGCTTTGCTACCTGGTAGCTATGTGACAAAACTATGCAAATATTAGTATTTAGAGACTAAGTGGGTTGGTAAACGTGGAGTACTTAAAACAGTACCCAGTACACTATAAGCTGTTCCCAAACATTAGCTGTTACTGTTCTCATGCATTACATTTTTATTAACTGATTTGAAATACTGAGTATTCTAACTCAGGCATTTGCTGCTGCAGGCCGCAGCAAAATAACCGGGGGATGATGAGCAACTTGTGTAGATTGATACAGCAGGAGTAGGAGCCATTTATTGTAGGACAGTAGCAATCTTTATACATTCCACACAGCTTATCTTAATTAACATAAACTAGATACAGCAGTCAACCAATAAGAAATCTCCACACTTAATGGCTGGCTTTTGTTACATCACAAACCACTCCCTCTGGCATTTTGCTAGGCGCCATCCAGACTTGTTTACAGACTCTAACATTTTCCAGGCGCCATCCAGACTTGTTTACAGACTGTAACAATTTGCCACACTAACTCAGGCCTGGGAGGAGCCCAGGGCCATGTTTCAGTCACGGTCCTGATGGACTTAGGGCCAACTGGCCTGACAATCCAGGTGACCATGTGGCCCTCCCTGCTTATTGTTCCATATTTTTGCTGACTTTCCTGATGAATTTTATTTTTTTTTCCAAACAAGAAAACAAAACACAGAGAAGTGAAGTGAAAAAGAAAATTGCATGATTCAGTCTGTCTTGACTATTCTCAGTGATGGACAACCTCTCAGGGACACAGGTACTTTGAAGGTCTCCTGGCATAGCGCGCTCTCTCTCTCTCTCTCTCTCTCTCTCTCTCTCTCTCTCTCTATATATATATATATATATATATATATATATATATATATATATATATATATACACACACTCTGAGACCTGGTGCAGGATGAGTTGGAGAGTCTGCCCAAGCATCTTCAAGAAAGATTCAAATGGGCACTTGAATTCATGTCCCTCATCTATAATTTCATCCACAACAGCATAACATAAGCCTTTATTTCTTTATAACTTATGATTTGCTACCCAGAAAACAACAAATATTCATTGAATATAGAAATTCACTATGTTAACATCTTGTTGAGTTTATGTATTCAATATAACCTATGTTTTTATAACTTTAAATTACCAAATTTAGCTGAGTCCAACTCAATGCGTAGATTCATTACAGATGGGCTACCAATTCTTGTATTTTATGACCGAATCTGGAGATTCTGAGGAGTTCAAGATTAAGAAAATATCTCAATTACTAAATTGCAATGTTTCGGCTAGGCAGATATTAGCTAAATCAAGTGAGAATTTAAAAAAAAAAAACAAAAACAGTGTAAAGTTTCAGACATACGTGGGAAAAGACAGGAAAATGATTTTTCCAGTGGCTCTGTGGAAGTGTCAGTGGGCATGGTTTGTAAGATTTCAGACTGTGCATGGGAAGGCTTCTAAAGGGTGTTCATAGACATTGGCCAACACAGTGAATTCAAAGAGTAGGAATGTGGAGACACTGAAGAGGGACATGTGGGATCTGATCACTTCAAAAGACAGTGCAGAGGGAGCTGCTACAAGAGGTAGAAGAGGTGGGACTCCCTGGGCCAACCGAGAGGTTGAAATGCAGCTATAACATCAACCTGCAGAGGACTGGTCGGCTGGAGCCACAGCGGGGTTAGGGTGATACCTACGTGAGGCTGGAATAGACCAAACTCCACTCCAGCCACACATCTAGCCACCTCGGCTGAGCAGCCTGGGTCCCGACCACAGGCTGGGAGAAGCAGCTTAGCTTCTGAGATTAAGCAGATAGCTCTGTCGTCACCAGTTAGTACGGGGAGAGTGTTATATAGATCCGGCTATGTAAACAGGGGCATCCTCAGCTTCCTTTGTCCCCTTGTATGACCAGCATTCTAAGAAACCGTGTCATCGGTGGATATCCACTGGATACAGGCAACACTCGCCTGCTACCATTTCCAGCACTCATGAGAGTCCCTGTCCTTCAAAGTAATACTCATCTGGACATTCCAGGCCGGTCTGCTCTCATGGTTCCTTCAACTTGGCTAGGTTCTTGAAAATGGAAAGGGGAGTTTCAGGGACATGGCATTTTACTGCCCTCCTTTCCTTCAAGGATGATACACCCACTCTGAAAAAAAAAAAATCTGTTGCACTAGAATGAAAGGAAGAGCATGGCCTTTTGATGGCTTTTCCTAATAAATTAAGCACGAATGGCCATTGTGAGGAGCTGCTACGTGTTGTGCTCAAACCATTCCATCAGGCATGAAAATAAAATGCTGTTCTGTGATATGCACTTCATGACAATTTTCATTAAAAATGAAATCAGCCATGTCGTTAGACCAGAACCCATACTGACAGGGTCAACTCGCCGTGTGAGATCCAGTGACTTATAAATACATAACATATATACATTCCCAGCTCTCCCATCATACAAATACACACGTGCATGGAGGTGTGCAACAAATTGTTCTTATGCCACTTAAACACATTTGTACTAAGGCTAAGCATAAGTCAATGGGAGGGGGAAGCAAATGCGTACTCCTTCTTGGTGTCAGCGACCGTCTACCTGCCCTTGCCCATTCAACATGCCCTCAGATAACACATCACCTGGAATCTCACAGAAGAATTCACAGTAAGTCCTAAGGACTCTAGTGATTCCTAAAGCTTTTAAAGACACTAAGAGAGTGGTTCTTAATTAAAAGGAGAGAAGGGCTACAGAGGAGGCCAAAAGCCCCAGAAACAGTTAACGAGGGACACCTTGGCTGCAGGAAGATGCCCTCATGTCCTGAAGTTCCACCTCGCAGCTAGCGACGAGCAAGCCGGCAATGTGATAGAACATGCATGAAACTACAGGCACAATTACACTGGCTAATGTCCATGGTCCTCCAAACCAGGACTCTGGAAGTCCCAACAGAGCAGGCCAGAACAAAACTTCCTGCAGGACCAGAGGACAACCGAGGCTGCCCTCACCTTCTCTTTACCTCTGATGCTCGGTACCAAATGTCCTATGGTTGGCCTTGCTTGGGTCTCCCAGATATTTTATCCCACTGAAGATACGCCCAGCTGTTTCTCAGACCAACGTTGTTGGTGGAGTGAGAGAAAACCCTGCATGGTGCATGAGGGAGCGAGTCTGATGGAATATTTTCTGAGGATATATCCAAACAGTGTAGACAAACATGAAATCGCTTTGTTTGTTCTCTTATCAGTTTCACTCTTTTGCTTCCCTGAATGAATCTATTTTCTTCTTTGTTCCTTACTCTTTCTCATTCTCTTTAAGCTCTTATTCTCTTAAATCCTCCTCTTTCAAAACTCATCAAGCGCAAATATAGCTCCCTTTCTTTTTTTAAATGTGATTTTCATGATATTCTCATTAAAATACCCCTTTAATAACATTCCTATTAAAATTTTCTTAGAATTTAAACTACTGATTAGTATTAAAGCTGAAAACACTTCAATGAATTTTTCTGAGGCCTTCCGGTAGAAAACTGCTGTTGGTGACAGGCCTCGCTGGCTCCTCCGCCATCTCAATCTGGGCTATAATGAGGCTCTAGGGTCTAAAGGCAAATTTGCCTGAGAAACATGATGCCCTGTTTGATGTACAGAGCTTTTGTTTTTGTGTCTCAACTCTATAATTTCTACAGAAACAGGACCTTTGGGTTGTAGATGCAAATGAGTTGCTCACTGCTATTAATCATTTATATCTCCAGATCACTAGATCAGAGTTTGACTCAGAAAAAGAATTTATGAATTACATAATGGGAAGCAACACACCAAGGAAACAATTAGATAAAAAAGAGAATTTAAAAATATACAATGGTAAGCTGACCAGATGATAGCCTGTGAAATGCTTACATGTGTAGAAAGAGGCTATGTATCTTAGCTCTTAAAAGCAATGAGTGTAGGCCAGGCATGGTGGGGCTAACCAGCATTCCCAATGGCTCGAGAGACTGAGGCAGGAGGATCACAAGTTCAAAGCTAGCCTCAGCAATTAGGGAGGCCCTGACCAACTGAGAAAGACCCTGTCTCTAAATAAAAAATAAAAAAGGGTTGGGAATGTTGCTCAATGGTTAAGCCACCCTGGGTTCAATCCCTTGCGTGAGCATGTGCCCCCTCCTCCCAAATGTAATAAGGGTATAGTTGTAGGAGAGATATCACCTGTAGGATTTCTTTCCAGCCCAGACAAGAGTAGACAAGGTAACAATGTGAGGAGATGGGTAACAGTATTTACTGATGCTATTTTCAGTACATTTTTCTTAAGCAAATTGCTTATTTCTCTCAAATCAGAGGGCACCCATGGAATCATGAAATTTGTTTACTTAAAAATAATACTCCCTTAACTCTGAGAAATAAGTACACTTGATCTTATATTTGTATGTATCCAAACTACTCTCAGTTACTGCATAACAAAGGATTTCATTATTAATAATGAAAGTGAAAGTGAAATGTCACCAAGGTGCATCACTCAGTGGTACTCAACTACAGTAATGTAGAGTTTTAGTTGAGAAGCCCAGGTCACATTTATAGACATTATATCCCTTTTAATCTTATTTGCTGACTAGAAAACCTACTGGAAACATAAGTGATTTTTTTTCTTTTTTTTCCTACATGTTAGATGATTTATTAATCAATTATTTAATTTATCTGCTTAATCTATATTTATTAAATTCCTCCAATATGCAGGCTAAACACTGGAACTACAGTGTAGACTGCATAATCCAGATCTAAAGTGCAAGTAAGAAATCTGCATTATCTTGGACAATAAATCTGTTTGCCTTAAATAATGATTCCTGTTTCCGTCATGGAAGCTTACCTTGAAATGGTCTTTCTTCTATTTCTAGCTATCTCTAGGGTGATTTTTAAAGCACACACAAATCCCAAGCTTCAGGTTCACACCAAACAAGGGGAGACCAGAGAGAGATCTGGTTGTATCAGTCCCCTCCTGATGGGGGACATTGGATAGCTCACTGGGTGAATCTCATGTTCATTAGATTTTAGGCCACTGTGTTCTAAATAGCTAATTAATAAAAAGGCAAATTTTAGCTATGCAAAAAAAAATGGACTTCAGTTTAAATCCATTTTCATTCCCTTCTGATTCTAACTTTATAGACTTTTATAAGAAATATGACTCTGCTGTGTCCAGTTTGAAAAAAAGTTACATAAAATAATATAGTACTGAAGACACATAAAGGTAACCCTGAGGGTGACAGGCACAGTGACAAGACTACACACCATGCTTCTCAAAAAGCAGCAGGTCTATAATTGTTATTCTAGATGCAGTTGTTGTTTTATTATTAATGTCACAGAGACTCTGCTCCATTGTTTACCTGTTCAATGATTCCTATTAGGTAACCCATAGAGACAGGTGTGCATCGATTTGGCTGTGGCTCATTGCACCCAAGTTTGTCACTGGAGCTACATCCTGTAGTCCACATCCCAGCACCTGAGGGGTGAGGGTCATTGGTACTGCAAGCTCTCAGAGGGTCTGTGTCGCAGCTGAACTGGGAGGCTTCCTTGAGGACATTCCTCAGCCTCCCTGTGGCCTCAATTTCCTCAACTAATCAATGGGACTAATAATGACATCTATCAAACAGTATGGTTAATAAGAAAAAATTAATCAAAATATATAAAATCTGAGAAATATGATTAGAAAATATGCATCGAAGTATGCTGGTTATGATTTATCACAGAATGGAGTAACAGTAAATTAAGGTCTGGCATCGAACTACCTGAGATAAGTGAAGAAGAAAATAAAATATTATAAATTAGACCAGACAGTGGAGCATTTTTTAAATGAAGGAAAACTAAGCATGTCTGTGGAGGGGGGTAGGAGGGCAGTGAATGAGGTTGTGTGCATTAAACTCTCAGGGCCAAGGGACCTCCAGCTTCCATCTGCATCGCAGCCAAAAGGGAACCTGCAGACATCAAGCAAAGATCTGATAAGAAGGAAAGAACACCAAGGTGAGAGAGCTTTCAAAAAATCTGTGCTCTTAACAGCTTCAGAATTCCCTGTCTAATCAGTAACAGCTTATCAAGCATGAGATGGGAGAAAAACAATCATCGGGGCTCCAGATGGAAATGTTTAATGCATATGCAGTTTACAGGATGAATATAAATTGTGAACATGGTGGGTTTTGGTTAATCTGCTGAATAAAAAAATATTGAATTTGTTCTACTTTAATTAATGAGTAACTGAATATTTGATACAACAACATACTTAACTCTTTCACAGAAAGTCGACTGCCAGGGATTTGACTTTTTTTTTTTTTTTTTGGCAGACAAAGCTGTCATTGTTGGTGATATTTTCTTTCATATAATTCTTTTAAAGAATATTTTGTGGCAGAGATAAAATCCTACATGCATTGAGATCTATTCACTCTGCACTGATGAAAAATATGTGTCAATTTACTTAATTATGTAGCATACACTGGAGAAGAATATAAGCATCATTTAAAATGCTTAACACTCCTTGAACAAGGGAAGAAAGGTAAACCAGATGTCATGGGCTAGAGAAATGATCCCAATTCCTGTTAGTGAGAACAAGAAGCCTGAGAATATAGGAGATAATAATGAGGAGTAAATAAAGTGATATGCTTCTGTCGGGCTCTACTTCTCTCCTTCCAATCTGTATATCTTGTAGCTGTATTTAATTACACATTTTTTTTATTTATGTAGCACTCACTGTGTGTTCAGGACCTTTATAAATATTAATTCATCTAATCTCCATAACACCCCTATGCTATAGTACCATCATCTCTTGTTTCAAGAGAACCCAGGCACAGTGAGGTAAAGAAGCTTGTTCCAGGCAGCTAGAAACATCAGAACTAGGATTTTAAAGTAGTCTAGCTTCAGAGTACTCTTGTATCCAACCACCTCCCTGGGCTCCCTATCTTGACAGCAGCCCCAAATGGAACCTACAGATGCATGGGCCTTTGCTAGGGATGGCTTCACAATAGTGGCAACTTGCTATTAGATTACATATTAGGAAATATGGGGATTTTATTTCAGCCAAAGAATATGGAATGGTCAGTTGCTACTATCGCTTTGAGTCTTCCCTTTTATAAAGTGGGAGTGAATTTTTTTTTCAATTTCCATGCATATATGAGTTTTTCAGGGTGAACCCAACTGCTAGGTATAAACTATAAACTCTAATAATAATTAAAATAGGAAAAATCATGTTTATATACTATATTCACTGAATAAAATGTGCAAATAAAAATGCATGTGGAGCTAATCACAAGTTCATTAGTTAATTTATTTAGTTAGTTTTGGATTTTGTCTTTTGTTTTTGGCACTGTGATTGAACCCAGGGCCTCAGGCACGCTAAGGCTATGTTCCTTCAGTGAGCTACAACTCCAGCCTCATATCACAAGACACAGGAAGACAATGAAGGCCAGCAGAATTATACAAATAAATTTACACATGTAGCTGACCTTTATAAGAAAACAAAGGAGAACAAAATCATTTTTAAAATAATTAATTTGTTCCATTTTTTAAAAAAGAAAAAATTGAAATCTGAGCTGCAGAAACAATAGGGCTAAAGGAAAAAAACAATGAAAAAAATTATTCAAGTATGAGAAAGTACTCTACTTTCTCAGATGGAAATTAGTTTTGTTATATTAAAAATCTGAATGAGTAAATATTTTCTAAGTATTTCAATTTAAAACATCTACTGCCATGATATCCTCAGGAGAAAACCAAGCAGTTATCTTTTAAAGAAACTAATACAATGTTCTTCACTTAGCAGCTGATGGGTGATTGCGGTATGTTTGTAGTATCTGCCATTAGAAGAGAGCTAGCTATTTTTAAAATGGAAATAGTGACTTTGAGCTTGACAGTGCTGTTTTTCTTCTCCACCTTGTTTTCTGAATTGTAAATCTTGCATTCTTTTCAGTATTAAATCCAGGGTTTCTTTAAAGGGGGAAAATACAAGCAGCCTAAATATTGTCTATTATTCAATGTCTTCACATCCAGCATCAGCGAACGTTACATTTATAGGTAGAAGTAACAAGAAACAATACCCAGAAGTCTTTGGTTGAGTTTTTAAATGTTTTGCATGGTTAAACATGACATAGAACTTTCACCAGTAAAAATACAGCAGATTGAAAATTGCTTTGGAAGTTGGAATTTACTTTACCTATAAATTTATTCAATTAAAAAGATCATATTTAAAACTATGGCATTTCACTTCTTAATGTTGTTAGTAGGCATAATAGCTGCCATTCTGGCTACACTCATACACTCTGATGGGACTGCAAATTGGTGCAGCCAATATGGAAAGCAGTATGAGTATGGATATTTCTTAGAAAATTGGGAATGGAACCACCATTTAACCCAACTATATGCCCAAAGGACTTAAAAAACAGCATACGACAGGAACACAACCACATCAATGTTTATAGCAGCACAATTCACAATAGCTAAACTGTGAAACCAACCTAGATGCCCTTCAATAGATGAATGGATAAAATAATGTGGCATACATATACAATGGAATATTTTTCAGCAATAAAAGAGAAAACAATTATGGCATTTGCAGGTAAATGGATGGAGTTAGAGAAGATAATGCTAAGTGAAGCTAGCCAATCCCAAAAAACCAAATGCCGAATGTTTTGTTTGATACTTATAGGAGGCTGATTCATAGTGGGATAGGGAGAGGGAGCATGGGAGGAATAGATGAACTCTAGATAGGGCAGAGGGATTGGAGGGGAAGGGGAGGGCATGGGGTTATTAATCATGGTGGAATGTGAATAATCATTACTATCCAAAGTACAGGTACGAAGACATGAATTGGCGTGAATATACTATGTATACAACAGAGATATGAAAAATCGTGCTCTATATGTGTCATAAGAATTTATTTATATATGACACATTCCGCTGACATATATAAATTAAAATAACTATATGGCATTTCACATATTCGCATACCATTATTATTCTTAATCTGGAATGCCTTATGGATGTGATCTTTATAATTCTCAAAATATTACTCAAAAAATGCAAGAAAGTCTAGAAGTTTAAAGATAAAGCCATTTGCTGGGTGGAACTGGGGTGGGAAATGTACTACAATGTTATTGCAGTTCGTTTTACCACCTGCCAGTGGAGTTTTTTCAGTTTTAGACCAAAGAGCACGTAAAAGCAAAGGGGTTGAAAGCAGGGGCAGATAAGAGAACTTGGGCCTGTGTCTAACCAACATGTGGTGCAGGAGAAAGATGGAAATACTATCACCCGTGACTTCAGCCAAATGTACAAACAGATATTGTTTACCCACAAAAAATACATACCAATTGACCCGAGTGAAACATTCATATTTAAAAGAAGATTCATGAGTGTCTTTACAATCCCATGTATTACTCATCCTGCTATGAGAAACTCAGAAATTTCATGATTGTAAAGGACCATTTTAAAAACTGCCTATAGTTAACAATCAGTGAATAATGCTTCTTTGTACATTGATGGCATCTGACAACTTCCTAAAATGGACCAGCCTTCTGTATCTTTATCTCAATTTAATGCACATCTACATTGTGTGTCCCTGAACAGCTGGGTTATAAATGAAGTGTCTTCTGACACAAAGATTTAAAAAATGCTTCAGAAGGAGGAAAATATCTTTGGATGTGCCAAGCACAGCTATTAGAATAGTTCAGGCTTTGAAATCTCACACCTGCAGGTTTTGAGTATTCTTGAATGTAGTTCAGTAGAAAACTATTCACACTGAAATAAGAAAAACCACAAACTCCTCATCTATGGTGTAAATTTATTTCAAGGAACCTAAGAACATCATTAAATGAACAGTTTTATTTTTAATTTGATTTGTATTTTGACTTATCCTGTTTCACTGACACAGTTCTATTTATTGTAATGGAAGTTTCCCTGCGAGGTATTTGGAATGAAGGAAGGTCAACAAAAACAAAATTTCTACATCTGACAGGACTTTTAAAATATAAACAAAAAGAAATTCTGTCCTTGCATGAAGCTGATATTGATATATTTTTTAGGTGTCAATTAGCCAATCATAGAAATAGAAAAGGTGGGGGGTGCATCGAACAGAGATGAGAAGATGGGTCTGTGGCTGTGCCATCTGCAGAAGGAGAAAATGAGCAAATGTCTTTTTGCATCCAAATGATACATATCATCTGGAAAGGGGGGAAAGGGAAAGCTGCTACTCGCCTATTTAATCCCAAAGTTTAGGCCAACCAAGTACAGCATCCAAGAATGTCAGGCAGATGATACATGGAAAGGCAGATGGAGATTTCCAGAAACAACAAAAGAAGGGGAGCCGAATGATTTTCAGTGAAACAGGCTGGTTTTCGAGGGATGCTACTGAAAATATTGGCTGTCATCTCAAGTTCTTCATCCAGGGTTAGGTTCTATGGAATAGAACAGCTCTTCAAGTATCATGCGTTAAGAAATGATAAAAGGTTAATTTGATCAACTCTTGGATTCCAAAAGCAAACTCATCTACATGAACAAATCCACTGCCTGGAGCTTACTCTATTTTACATCACTGTTCCACTTAGAGATGCCACTCTTCACTTTCAGGATCAGTCTCCTTAACCTTCACACATTCTTAATAAACACTGACTACAAAGCCCTCCATCCTGGGTTTCTGTTCCCCTACCTGCTTCTATCCCGGTTCCTATGAAGCTTATGTTCTTTCATCCAGTCACTAGATTAGTCTTAGATTCTCTGGTCTTCTCACCCGACATTTTCTCCTTAGGTGATCTCAGCCATATGTGGCTGCCATAACCCACCCTGTTCATGGCTAAAATCACAAACATCACTAGACCTCTACACTGAGTTCTTGACTCTTTCATGGAGTTGTCTCTAGATATTTTGTGGATGCCATAAAAGCACTTAAAATTGAACATTTAAAAGAATGAATTTTGAACCTTTCTTTGAACCTACCATCCGTCTCTCTATTGTTTTGCACATGGCATTGCTCAAGAGCTGGTGAGGACAGAAAGTCATTTGGCAGGCATCTCCAGCACTTCTTCCCACAATAGCCCCTGATAAGTCCAGCACCATGCCCTGGGTATTTTACTTTCTTATATTCCTTAAATTCTTCTACTTAGTCCCACTCTCATACCACCAATGCAAGACAAGCTGTCACCTGTCACCTGGACCACAGTTTCCTCCCACTGACTGGCATGCTGAGCCCTCTCTTGCTACCATCAGGTTTGTCCTATATACAAAACATATATGACCATGTGAGAGTTCCCCCAGGGCCATTACCTCCAACACACATGAACTTGTTGCTTGCAATACTTCAATAGCATTTCTTGGGTCTTCCATGGAATCAAACTAGAAATCAGTGACATGTATTGGCAGGATCTCTCCACTCTCGACCTTTATGTCACACCAGACCACACTTTCCTCTGTGCTGCAGTCACGTCAGTCTCGCCTTCATGTTCTTGGGGCTTTGTAGATGCCCTTTCATCTACGTGGAGCATGACCCTTTCTCCCACTCTCACGTACCTCCAAAGCTCATCCAACCATCACCTCCTATAGGGAGTTTTCCCCTAGCTCCATATTACGATGGACCTATTAACTTCAGAGTATCAAGACTCTCCAAGGAGAGCACAAAGGTCAGATCTTAATGTTGGTCTCCCCATGAAGACACAGAGATGTCTTCAACATGGGCATATCCAAGCCCCTTGTACACTCAGTAATTTTAGTTGAGTAAATGAATATTATGGCCTCAAAGAGTTGTTAATATAGATATCCAGAACTCTCAAGAATGACCTGAAACAAAATATCCCCACCCCTGTCCAGTACTGTGGAATAAGCCACCTTTTCCTTTCTTCTTCATCTTATTAGTTCACTCACTCCCTGCTACTCCCTCAGCCCTTATCCTTGCATTGTTTTTAACTAGTCTTATTCTGACTCATTTTGTAGATCTCAGCTTAAACATTGCTTTCTCATAGGGGCAGGGAATATTTGTTAAATGAATGATAACCCTATTAAGCATTTATTGATTGTTATAATTAGGTGCCAGGCAGCATACTGGGGCCTGGGGTTACAAAAATTGATATGAGACTTTCTTTGCCATGAGGAACTCACTTCATGTTTGGGGACTGCGGTCATGTAGGGAGATAATTAAAGCACAATATGAATGGTTCAATGGGGGGTGAGGCACAGGGGGGCCCTGCTGCTGTGACGACAGTGTGGCAGGATGCATGTAACCCCTTTTCAGTGTCATCTTCTGTCTCTTCATTAGCTATGTAACTTGGACCATTTCATCTCATTTCTTTTTGGAAAGAAGAAAAATCCACTATCTGAAAACATGGCTGAAGACTTTCTCTTATGGAGGAAATTTAACTCCACTCTTTGAAGGAACATTTGCAGATGAAATGATGGGCCCCAGAGCACCAGGGACAAAGGCTTGTTGAATTGCTTTACACAGAAAAATGGAAGAATGAGGCTGGGGTGAAACAGCTGGAGGAGCCCAGCAAGAGCTCCAGTCAGATGGAGACGTGGAGGGAGATATAATGAGGCGTTGGGATAAAAGAGAAGCTGAGCCACTCACCCAAAGCCTGGGCCTGAGGAAAAACAGATATACATGCACACAAAGGCAGCCAGGGGTCCCTTTCCTTTGCTTAATGCTTCTTTTGAAAACAGATATATCTAAGCTTCAAATGGTTGTGTTCTGATATAAACCCACTCTATATGAGATTCTTTCCCCATTATTCCTCAGCCCCCATATTAGTAGAGTTAAGAGCAATCTCTGCAGGCTGAAGTGGCCAGACATGAAATCCAGGCTCTATGCCCCAGGAAGCCCACAGCTCCGAACATCCTTGTCAGTCCTTGCATCTCTGTCCTCTCTACTCCTGGCAAGACTTTGTGACTCTCCAGTTCAGTGGCAAAGGCAAATCCAAAGTTCCCTGAAGTCCAACATTCTGGTAGAACCGTAGGTAGGCTAGGAATCTGAGCACTGGGTGAGCCCTGTGGGGATCAGCTGTGGGAGTGTCCCTCTGAGTTCTCTAGGATCCAGGTTCTGGATAGACACGCAGCTGGGAACTGAAGTTCAGAATTTCCCAACAGCAATTCATTGAAAGTGTGGTACCACAGTGACATATCTGAGAGTGTTAAACCTTGAAAATGGACTGTCCCTCCATGTTTTAGGATCCAGAAAAAATGAATAGGTCATTTGTCCCTGACACACAAATACTTTTTCTGCTTCTCCATGATGCCTGCTTACATTTTCATTGGATTGTTGAGATACATCTAGTCCCTTTGAAAAGATTATACTTTCCATGCAAAAAGAAACTATGTCCTATACTTGATTTCTTTCTGTGGTTATAGATAAGCTAAACATATTTTCTTTAAGGTGAAACAAAGCACATAAAATTGCAGTATGCAAATAGCATAGTACTGAACTGCTCCATTTGGTTTCAGGATAAAAGTAGATTTTTCAGGTAAATTGTTTATCAAGTTCACATTAATAAAACAAATGCTGAGACTGTGGACATTTCATAGGTCATATTTATGGCCAAGGTTGTTGAGGTTCCTATAAAAGTCCATCTGTGACAGGTCCATTATTCCTCCAGTGCTGTGCTGCCCAACACTGCAGTCACCAGCCAAATGTGGTTATTTAAACTTCAATTCGTTAAAATTAATAAAATTAAAAAATAAATTTCTAAATCATAGTAGCCACATCTCAATGCTCAGTAGCTGCATATGGCTAGTGGCTACTGTCTTGAACACTGCAGATATAGAATATTTTCTTCACCACAAACATTTCTACTAGACATCCCTGTTCTGAATTCAGGAGAAGAAATATTGCACATAGCAAACAACTTTGAGATTAGGGACGGAAGCATTTTGGGGAACTGGATCTACAATTGTCAATATGGATCCACTTTTTGTATCTTTACTTAAACCCCATGCTGCATGTGATCCCTTCCTTCCCTTCTCTCCCACCTATTTTCTTACTTTCCTGTCCCAGAAAATCCTACTTTCTGTTTCCCATTTAATAGAAATTTTTGGAAATGAAAAAAAAAGCAAAAAAGTAGTAAAATATATGAAAGGCAGAATTCTGAGATAGTTACCAAAGTCCTAAGCCTGTACTCCCCGCCCTTGCGTGTTGCAGAATCTGTGCATAGGACAGGTGCACTCTTATCATGGTTATGTGCTTTGGTGACAGGACAGGATGCTGCAGATGCAGGTGAGGCCCTGGGTCAGTTGGAATCCAGTAGAGAAACAACCAGGAAGACAAACTTGTATCAGGATTTCTTTCAAGGAATTGCTTATGCATTGTAAGAGCTGGCTTTGCAACCCACAGGACAGGTTGTTAGGAAGGGTAGATGGCCATGCTTGGACAGAAGCCCTGTCCATGGGCAGAATTCTGTTTTATTCAGGGAAACAGAATTCTTTTCTTAAGGATTTTTCTCATCTCTTCTCTTAAGGATTTTAACTGATTGGATGAGGAATATATGGATTATCATGGAAACCTTCTTGAAGTTAATTAACTAAGGAGACCAATTTCACCTACGAAATACTCTGAGAGCAACACCTTGATGCAGGTTTGATGAACTGAAGATTACAGCCCTGCCCAGTGGTCCCATAAACATGACCCTTCCAGGTTCCTGTACTGATTCAAGCAGGTGAACTCTTCAAAAGGATGTACAGATTCGTGATTGAAAGCAATAGATGCTTTCCTGATGTTTCTGAAGACACAAGCACCACGAGAGCTACATCCAGCAGTGCTGGAGGGGCTCTGGAAGCCCCAGCCTCAGATGAGACCAGAGCCTGGATTGAACCATGTGGGCAGCATTGTGAGACCCTGAGCAGAAGGCCCTGCCCAAAACACCCCTGGCACCTGATGCCTGGAAACAGAAGTAATGAATGTCAACTTGAAGCTGTAAGTTCTTGGTGATTGCTTATTGAGGGCACTGGGTTAACTTGGCATTGAGCTAAGGAGACTTCATCCGTTCTTTCAAATATTAGTCATGGTGGTTATACTTTTTATCAATCAAACATCATATTTTTTTTTCTTTTTCATTTTCAATGACAAAGAATACAAAGTTCAAAAATTAATTTTACCAAAGTAGGTGCCTATTGGATCCAAAATTTACACTGCAGAGAAAGTTCAGATTATCTCTTCTCACGGACACATGACGTATGTAGAACAGAGGAGTTGGGGGATTAGTCACTGCTGCAAATATGGTGGCACAATCATTAAAAAGAATCACGTTAAAATATTATTCTTTGCGATAGTACCATTGGTGCTCTAGTTTGCTATGGACAGCATGTTTGTCCCTCCTCAAATTCATGTGTTGAAATCTAATCCCACGTGTGAGTATTAGTGGGACCTGGGTCAGGTGGTCACATCATGAGGGTGGAGCTCTGGTGAGTGAGACTTAGTTCCCTTGTAAAAAGAGGCCAGGAAAACCATCCCACTCTCTTCCCATCCCATGTGGATACAGGAGAAGTTGGAAGTCTACCACCTGGAATGCCGTCACCAGAATTGTGTTCTGGCTCTGTTCTCAAACTACCAGAATCCAGAACTGTGTGAGAAATACATTGATTTCTGTTCTTTATAAGTCAACAATTCGTGGCACTCTGTTATAGCATTTCAAACCATCTAAGAAAGAATTTAACATATGATCTTCTAAATAACAAAGGAAATAAATATCCACTGTGGTTGATATTAGGGAAAGAGAACCTATATAATGATTTATGCCAACATTTTTCATCTTCACTACTCTACCACTATTGTGAGTCTGTTCACTGTGCTCAGATTCAACTTCTCAGAACAACTAGTTATCCTCTGTGTAAACACAAGTGATTATTAGTCTATAATTTAAATTGAACATATCAACAATTTGAGGAAACTGAAAATATCCTGTAAATTTAAATAAAATTTACAAAAAATCCAATTCCTCAGAAATTTCTACCAGATATATCTATCAAGAAAAAACAATTTTCAGCATGTTACGCTGTTGAGTTTTTAAGTAAGGCATCCCTAGAGACTTTGGCTGGCTGACTGAAGCACAGGGAGATGGCAATCTGAGGCCTGACTACTGTTTTCTCACCCTCACTTTTGGCAAACAGAGGTGAGACTCTAACTCCTCTGTTATGTTGGCTGTAGAGTAATAGAGTCGAATAAAATAACCTTAGGACTGGCAATGAGCTGCTAGGAGTTTCACTCTACTGACATCATTAGTCCAGTTTGAAGGACTGTTATGGATCACTGACAGGACTTTTTTCTCTCTCCTACTTAAATAACAGGTCAGTATGACCTTTACTGCCTTCCAGCATTTGTACATCAAGCTCCAGCTGCAGGTGTCGGGTTTTTGCTCTTAGACCTCTGAATTAACATGCTCTCTGCTCCTCTGTAAAACTGCCTCCATACTTCTTATACCCTAGCATTTGGAAAGTAGATAGATACGAAAAAGATGAACCAAGATTACAAGAGGTACCACTTTCTCTATTTCCTTGCAGACTCCTGACTCCAATATCCACTGGAATTGAAGTGAAATCACAAATAGACTTTTAACCATGTCCATTTAAAAAAAAAATGAGATCTTGTCCTGACTTTTAACCATGTCCACTTTATATTTGGGAATGCTCAGGAAGATAGGAATGCTATGTCGAAGACAATTCACACATTCAAGAAGTTGATAATGGACTGAAGAACATACTGATAAACATTAACTCCTAAATGATATCTTAATATATAGGTCAAACTGAACATAAAAGCAATGGGAAATGAGGAGGAAAATGATCCACAGCAGAGATACGTGGATTCTAGACTGTTTGCCACTAAACAGTGACTTGCAATCAAATCACTCTGGATTTCTCTTACCTGGTGTTTAAATATAAAAATTAGAAGAGATCATCTTAAATTGCATAGGAGAACAATACTCCTTCAACTTCTTGAATCATTTGAGCAGTATTATTCTTTTTTTTTACATTGTAAAGTTTTGTGTTTTTATTCAAGTTATTCTCTTAGCAAAGTTTAAGAAAACAGAGTATACAAATACAATTATAAATCTGAAGAAAATTTAAAAGGGGCCTAAAGAAAACTATCTTTGGAATTGCTTTAAGTTGTTTTGCAAATGAAGTTAGGAAACGCATAAATAACCATAGGATAACCACATGATAAACAATTCTGAAAAATAAAGTATATTTTATGGATTCAAAACTGGATTATTAATTAGGAATGAATTTTGTCTACAAATTTATTTCATTCTTATTTGACTTAGAACAGGTAATAATAGTCTCCTAGAGAAGATTCAAATGGTTGACATTTATTTTATAATTACTCTGTGCTTGCCATTTTCTGTTAACCTACTCAGTTTTACAATATGAAAAACAGCAACTTCTATATGTACGTTGCAAATAGGAAATTGAATTTAGAAAGGGCCAGTAACTTGTCTAAAGTCATGGCTAATTAAGAAGGAGCTGGGGTTTGGACAGGCTGTAGATGATAGTAGGTTTCATTTCGGCAGATCAAACACTTTCAATGGTGTATTTTATAAGAAATTTGAGTTCTGGAAATTTTGCAAAATGGATGAAGGATTTACAAAGTTTTAGTTATTAAAAAATTGGCTTTCTAGTGTGAAATGATGTCAATGAACTTCTTAACACCCTTGAAGAGGATATCTGTTAGATACATGGCTGTTGGAGATGGGAAGCATCATTTTTGTTCACTAGAGATCCTTCTTCATTTTCCTTTATTTAAGACATATTAACATTAATAAGCTCCTCTCTGACTAAACAAATATTTTGAAATTATTTATGGAAAAATATAATCTAAGCACTGTTGGCTGGAGATGTGGAAGAGAGGTAGGGAAGGGAGAGAAGCATGTGTGCATTCAAGAGAATTCAAGCAACACTTGCTTTCTGCAAAGAGCAGAGAGAAAATAATGTCAAATCTACAGAGTGGGGTGGGGAGTTCTTCCACATCAGCTAGCAGATGAGACACTACCTTTTTATCAAGTAGTCTGTACTCATTATACAGCAGAAAAGTTTTCATAGTAGAATAAGAACTGTGGATCAGAGGAAGGAATTTGGGAATGCAAAATGTTATTTTTTCTTTTCTTACTATGTGGAACAATTTTATGAGCTATTTGTCAGGATAATTCTAATTTATCAGTTTCATTGACATTGGAATTTTAATAATCTCTCCTCAGTGCTCAAAATAGCATGTCTAAAAAAAAACAAAATTCAAAGTCAAAAGAATATATCAAATAGCATGTTAATGGTAAGTCAGAATTTTAGCATGAAGAATATTATATTTATACCTACTGCGATTTGAACATGTCATTTTAAAAGGTAGGAATCACTAAAGGACATTTGTTAAAGATTGAAAATAGTGCTGTTACCAAACATTCACTTTGTATGCATTTTAATGAGCTAGCCTTCTCTATTTCTTTCCATCTCCCTTTCCCTTTGTATCTCTTTCTCAAAAGATGCTGTAACTATTGACCACCTTATTTATCCTTGTTCACTTGTGATGCTAAAATGATCATATAATTTGGAGAAATCAAAACTGTGACTTGGTAAGAGTGATTTGCATAATGATTTTGGTAGCATTGGTAAGCTGAACCTCAGGTTTTCTTAGCAAATATATGTGTTAATTGCTTATGTCCAAAAGTACGTTAATTATTAAATATTCCTGCCTTCTGGTCCTTATTTTCATATGAATTAACTTATTATTTAAATATCACTTAAAAACTTGAACATTCTCTACTTCGCTAGACTCAATAAACCCTTTCATAGATCTGCTGAGTTTGCCATAATTCTTTTCACGTCTCAGAAACAGTTGAGTTTTTCTTCATCTCTTCACCCATAACTATGGATCAGTATCATTTCCAAGAGTGAAGGAGTCCCACTGCACCCCACACCTGTAATTGAAGAATTCAATTCTAATGTAACTTTCTGAAACATTAATTACTCATTACCACAAAATCATTTTATATTTCTGATAGATAAAATAAAGATTCACTCTTTTCAAAATATTTCAAGAGATTTACTACATGAAAGGTAGAATGTTTGGGCCCCTAAACTACCTACTGATGGGATTCTAGAAGGACAAAGAAAAGTGTTGGTGTGTGTGTAGTAATAGTCAGCCACAAAAAGAATGACACCCTATCACTCATGACAACATGGGTGAGCCTCGAGGACACTATGTCAAGGGAAATGAGCCAGACACAAAAAGACAGATGTTGCATGTTTTCACATACATGGGTAATCGGAAAAGGAAGCTACAGAAGTAGAGGGTTGAACAGTAGCTTCCAGAGGCTACATTGCATAGGGGAGAGCAGTGACAGGTTACACTTTGGCCAAAGGAGACATAAGGTGGGGGATGGAATAGGTTCGCAAGACCTGCTGTCCACGTGATGTCTCCAGGAAATGACAGAACGTGGTACTGTAGAAAATGCAGAGTGGTTTTGAACAACCAATAAAAAAATTAAAAAAAAAAAAAAAAAAAAAAAAAAAAGAAAATGCAGAGTGGCTGTGGAGTGTCCGCACCAACAGTGATGGCTGTGTGGATGTGCCTTTGTCACTGAGGTCTGACCATTTCACAGTGCATTTACTCTGCAAAACATTGTGCTGTACACCATTCCATCTGTCCATTTAAATAACTAAGTAGAGTTTTAATAAGGAAATGAACACAAGCAGGTTACTTTTGATGCAATACAGAGGAAGAGGACTAGGTGAGTCCTACACCAGTTTCAATAGGGTCGTTCTACTTGTTCTGATGGGTGATTTCAGGGGTAGCTACTTTCTCTCTTTCAGGAAACTCTCCTTGTTTATCTATAACCTTAAGTGCTGGATGAGGTGATATCCAAGAGGCCCATCGCCGTTCAACCTTTTCTGGCTCTGTGCCTTTGTCTGCTGCTATTCTTTGAAGTCAGTTACTGCAGAGAACCTTACCTATGAGAGCAGGAAAATTATATTTTTATCTAAAGGCAACTCCTTCTAGAAAGCATTATCTCTCCAGGCAAGCATCGAGACTTCATTTTTGATGTCTAATTAATGCTTAAGATATATTTTCTTGTGAGATTAATAAGAGATGCTGGGTAATAAAATGCATCTTGGAGTTGATACCACAGTAAACAAATAGTTACTTAATAATTCTATGTGTAACCAAATGGAGGAACTAGGGAATGTGAATAGCAGCAGCTGTAACAATAGTAGCCAATATTTGTAAGTGTTTACCTTAAGTCAACCATTGTACTAAGCACATTACCTTTAGTATCTCATTTAATCCCCATGACAAATCTATGGAGTAAGCAGTATTGCTCCCATTGTGAGGTATCAGAAAAGTGGATTTGCAAAGCTTAAGTAACCATCTCAAATCACCCATTAAATAAGCGTAGCATTTACTTTGCATCTAAACCCTAAGAACCATCTCTTTTCATTATATCGTATCACTTATCATAAAGGATAATGTTCCACTTCAAAGTACAGTTAACTCAAATAATCCCTGTGCATACATATTCTGTTCAAAACTAAAAATTGACATTGTCAGGCAAATGTTTGCAGATGGAGTCTATGAATCTATGACATAGAAAACCATACATGACTGTATTCGAGATCAATAAAAAGCACAATTACTTATTTTGAAAATTGATAATACAATAGGAAAAAACTGTCATTGTACTTGGGTGTACTTTCTCTCCTTTTGACCTACAGAATGTGCTTTTATATTGTCTTTACATTGTGAACATTACAGTCTTCAAATTATTACGATTTTGAGCATCCTACATAGTATTCAAACAAATTGTGACAAATTAATCACAACATATAAAGGTTATAGAGATTCTTTTCATATGACATTTCAAATATAAATTTTGGGTACTTTGATGGTATTACTTTTATACATATATTGAGGAAGAATTTTTTAAATAGTATTGTTAGCACTTGCACATTAAGTAAACTACTCACCACAATTTACATTTTCTTTTGAATAAAGAAACTGGTTGCTATTTGGGATGATTAATCTATGTGGACTATTAATAGGTTTCCAGATGGTTCAAGTGCCCAAGTCTACCAGAGATGCTGTAGACCCACTGGGCGTGGGAGAGGAACGCAGTGGATAGTGGTACTGTAAGTATTAGATCTAATTCTTCTGGAGAGTAACCTGTCAATACACAGTGTCACAATCAGACTTCAAAATGGATTGACACCAAGATGGACTTAGATTTAAGTTTCTCAAAATAGCAGCTGGATGGGCACTTTTAATTAACCTTGCTGATAAAAAAGGTGTAAGAACTTCCATATACATCTGAATTTGTAAGTTGAGATTCAGATCTTGCATATATTTGAAAACTGTGTTCGTTTAGAAAATTATTTATAATTTAAATTAAATTTAAAAAATTATTTATAATTTTTAAGTCTTATTGGCTGACATGCTTCAGCCAATAAGACTTAAAAAACTGTGAGAAGAAGGCAACATGGAATCAAACTCCTTAACAAATTTTTAAGTGTCAATACATTATTTTATCTAGAAGTAGAGTTTTGCATGGAAATTTTCTAGAGCTTGTTGATCTTGTTTAACTGGAACTTTATGCCCATTGGTGAGTATTTTCTCTTCCCTTCTCTCCAGACCCTAGCAGTCACCATCCACTCTGATCCTATGCTTTTGACCTTGACTACTTTTAGGTACCTCATGTTAGTGGGATCAGGTGATATTTCTGTTTCTGTGATCATAATGATTTATTTTGGGAAGGGGTACTGGATATTGAACTCAGGGGCACTAGGCCACTGAGCCACTTCCCCAGCCCTATTTTGTATTTTATTTAGAGACAGAGTCTCACTGAGTTACTTAGTACCTCCCATTTGCTGAGGATAGCTTGATCCTCATATATCAACCTCCTGAGCCACTTTAATTACAGGAATGTATCACCCACCCAGTTATAATGATTTTCTAATATTAGTGATACAGTTCCAGAATATTAGTGGTAAGAAAAGTAGGGGAAAAAATCTAGATGATCCATAATATCACAGCTAAGAAATAAATATGGTTAGAATTTTGATGTATTTTTGCACCCTTTTCTCTTTCACCAAACTGATAGGTGAAGAGATATCGCTCTGCAACAGAAATTTTATATACTGCTTTTCTCTACTGAATAAGTAGCCATTTTTTGTTATCATCAAAAATTCTTCAAATAGTTTGCAATGGTTGTCAACATAATTTATTCAATCACTTCCCTTTTTGTGATAATTTTCAAATAGCTATTCTTAAGGAAAATTTTAATTTACCTCTATTGTGCGCTAGTCAGACACAGAGAAACTTTTTCCATTGTTCTTTTGGAAGCGTTCTAGAATAAGCAACCAATAAGCAGACAAATTCATCATCATGCTGGATTTTACATTCCTTGGCTGGATGAATGGACAAAAATTTATTTAATCTGTAGTTTTCTCATTGACAAAATGGAAATAATAATTACTAAGCTGCCCCAGTATTATGAGTTATAAATAAGGTACTTAGCCCAACATCTGACACATAATCAATGCTCGATATATGCTGGTTACTATAATCGTAGCAATAATTATTATTATTACAGTGGTTCTTATCATGAATCTGTTATGCTCTGATTTTAGGTGGCCTGCAAGAGCCAACATGCTTTGGTGAAAGAGCAAGTTAAACTGACTTTATTCAATGTGAGGCGTAAGCTATTTTATTTCTTCAATTTTGGTATGCACATTGCAAAATGGGAATTTAACAACCTATTTTGCAGCATTTTTGAAAGCACATAATACATGTAAGCCAGAAATACTCAATAAATGCTAGTTTTTACTTATTTTCTAATTTTAATCTTTCCTACTAGATATATGTCTAATTCAAACTAGTGAGAATTCATCTAACAAACGTTAACTTAGTTAACCAAATCATCCTTTCTTTCCTTAACTAAAAAGCAAGCATGGAATAATAACATGCTTAACTTTGAAGTTTGGGCCCACTATATAACTGGAAATAAAACATCGTTAAGAGCATTTATTTTCCTTATCTACCCCAAACACACACATACACACACACACACACACACACACACACACAGAGAGAGAGAGAGAGAGAGAGAGAGAGAGAGAACCCTAAATTTCCAAATAAACCCCACCTCCAATTTTATGGTCAAATTGCTAAGTGACTGGATCATTTGAACCATATTGGGAATTGAGGATGCTTGGAATTATCCATATAGCTCTTTGATGTGGTCAGTTCAGTTTAAAAGCAATAGAAAGATCAGTCAAACAAAGTTAAGTCAGCCACTGAAACAACTGTTTGAATGTTAGATGCACATATATATTTTTTTAATACTTTAGTTGTGGATGGACGACACAACACATTTATTTATTTATTTATTTATTTATTTACTTATTTATTTATTTATGCTGAGAACTGAACTCAGGGCCTCAGAAGTGCTAGGCAAGTGGTCTACTACCAAGCCACAATCCCAGTCTATATATAGCACAGATTTTATCCTGTCTACATAGGATGCTCCACTATGTTCATTTTTGAATAAACAGGATTAATAAAATGACTTCATCCTCAAAATCTCAGAGAATCCACTGGCATAATTCCATTTCTTACCAGGACCCTAATGGGCCTTCTTTTCTTTAATCAGCAAAAGAGTTTCTGAATAGGAAGCAAAGTAGGACAAAGCTATTTTATTTATTTATTTACTCTATTTTTGAGAAAATCAACCATGATCTGTATCATGAATGAATGCTCAAATGTGAGTGGAGTGTATGAAAACAATGTAAATTTGTAGTGTATTAGCAAGGTGTATTCTATGATTTTTCCTGTGGGTTTAGCCGTCTGTTGCAAACGTGAGATGCAAAGGGACAACCAGATAAATAATCTTCACCCTAAACCAGGTAAAAAGAGCCAGTCAATCCTATTTTGACCTCAAACCTATGCTTACATAGGGAACTGTACAATTAACCCCAAAAAGTACAGATACAAATTGAAAAGACAGCTTAAAAAGATGGCTTATGACCCCAAAAGGCAGGAGATGGTAGTTAAAATAATTCAGCTTATATTCAACTTTCCAAATTTTGCATGATTCTCTGTAAATCACAGGTAGAAGGTATGAGGATTTAAGAGGGTTACCTTTATTTTGGTATTGTGTAGGCTGACAAGATGATATACCACTTATTCCATATGTAGTATACACACAAGCAATCGACATCTGTGGGTCTACTTTAATACCATCACTATTGTCCTAATCAATATAAAGTCTAAGGAACTGCCCATCTGCAGGATGTGCTTTCTGCACATAACAGGCCACTAATCTGTATATAAAATAAACTTTGATTCAATTTTTATAATGTGTCCATTTTCTTCCTGTCATAGTGCCTAACAATATAGTGAATCAATTACCAGGTGGTACTTAGCACACCTATGCCAGAATTCTTGCAGTTTTGTCCCCTGGAGACACTAGTCAGTATCTGGAGTCAGGATTGGTTGTCAGAGCCCGGGAGGCCTGAAGTTCTGTGATCATTCAATGGGCAGGGGCCAGGGATGTGGCCAAAGATTCTGCCTCACACAAAGTGGCCCCTTCCTCCCCTACAACAAAGGATTAGCTGCCCAAAACATAGGCAGTACCAAGGGTGACAGACCTCAATCTATGTTGACATTTGCCTTGACCAAAGCATGAAGTATGGTTTGTTTTAAAGCATTTTATAAAGAAGCTATGAGAAAAAATGAATTCAAAAAAATGAGTGATATAAATTACTATTTTTAAAAGAGGAAAACTAGATGATCCACAGTGGTGGAGGAAGGTCAGGTATGGTTCTCCGTTGCTCATTCAGATAAATATGGCCATAGTTATGAAACTTGCTTTTTGCTTCTCCTTGCTGAGTTTACATTAGGAAACATGCCTTATTTTATGTCAACAGAAACCCTCCCGCTGATAGATGGAGGAAACAATGAAATCTGGAGTGAGCATGAACCAGAGGTGCTCTGTACTCTAAATTCCATTGTTCTCGGAGTCAAACCCAGACAACAGTGAACTCAGCCATGTGTTCACACTGTCCTTTGCAAAAGACAAAAAGCTTGTGAAATATTTGGGGGAAATGATCATCCTTTCTATATAAACGCAATGATGGGAAAGGGGCTTCCCACAAGTAAAAAAACAAAACAAAACAAAACAAAAAAACAATATTTCCAAGTAAATTTAAGGAGCAACTTGCCCATTCTCAATTAATACCCTATGGTACACGAATGTGGCTACTTTCACAAGTTTAAAATCGCAAAAAACAATAAATAAACAATATCAGGTGACAACAGGGAGGGACACATTGCATGGGACCACACAGGCTGTGGATGTAACTAACACTCATAAAGGAACCCTAGTTACTTTAGTAGTAAAGTCATGGTATTAGGGTCTGATGGTCAGATTAGATTCACATAAGTCAGGTATCTCATTCAGAGTACAACATTACCCAAAATTGGGGGAAATAAGAAAACAAGAGGTGATGGTGCAGCGCCTAAAGTAAGGCCCAATGTTATGTGAGCCTTGACACTAGGGGAAGCCAGGAGAGTCTCAGGTGGCCCAGCTGCAAGCTCCCCTCCAACCCTGCTCATGTGGATGAGGCAACCTAATTGGGTACCCTCCTGTCAGGGAGGAGACAGTCCTGCTGATCCCTCAGTGGTGGGTGCCCTTTCCCTGCCTCCCAAAGTAGCAGATTTATTCAAACCAGCCAGTTGCATCCTCTGTGGAGGCAGGGACAGAACACCCTCCTGCCACCTCAAAGCTGCCTCCCACAGTCCTGGCAGTTCATTCTGTTCCCAAGGGCAACCCTAGCTGGGCTTGCCAGTCATGAGGCGCTTCCTCCCAGGGCTATTGAGGTACATCTCTCATAAACTGCTGGTGATCTCATCTGTACAGTGCCACCTGTTCAAGTCCCCATAACCCTAGGACAGGAATTGCTCCCTTGCAACAGGGTGAAGAGGACACAATTAAAGCTGAGGGGCAAGCACAGTAAAAGGGATCTGGTACACACTGTGCTCTTTCCCTTGAACTGTTTCCTCCAGCGTCAGACATTCGCTCTCTGGCCTGGAGCCATAGGAAGGTCTCTGATGACCCTGCAGCTGACGACCTCACATGGGAATCTTTGCATTGTGAAGTAACTCAGTTAACACCTCAAGGGGTTCCCTAGCTCACAAGTTATTTTCTAAGAGCCACGAACAAATCCAGAGATGCTAAGTCTGTGTCTGTATAAGCAACTTAAAACAGTGACATCCGATCACCCCATTCCACACGCAAGGAATTTCCTCCTCGGGAGAATCATATGTGGGTGCTTGGGGGCAAAGTGTTCAGAAGGTCCAAAAAGTGTTGCCTTCTCTTTTTGAAGATTGTCCCCCATTCATGGAAAAGTGAAATGGAACATTAGACACCTTCTTCAACTCATTCCAGGCCACCAAACAAGAAAGACTAACATGACAATATTTTGAGCATAAGAAATTATTACATATACATTTCCCCTAGAAATACAAAAAGTAAATTTAAAAAGTGTGATAACTGTCGTCAACCTTAAATATAAAAAGATATGATATTATTCTAGTAAGAGTAAAATAATCTAAAGTTTCAAAATGACTGATTGCTGATTCAAGTGATTTAGATTGAAATTTTAAAAGTCAGCATACTATATAATCATTTTATTGTATTGTTACTTTTAATTCATGAAGGTGATAACTGCTATCTTAAATATTTGTTCTTCTCTCCATAGCTAAGCTAATTTAAGTAGGTGATAATTAAGACTAACAACTCAAGAATAAAAGCTAATAAAATAATCTCTTATATATATTTGCAGTGTTTTAAATTTTATTTCTTCCCTCACATTAAACAGGGGTTTTAGGTGAAATGTTGATGAACTGTATCACTGTAACTGAGACTTTAATACTCTTTGTAATCACCTAACATAAATAAGGATTACCTTATGTGTAAAAGGTAGTTAAAACATCTCGGGAGGTAGGATTACCTCAGGAAATGTGCTGACTGAGATTGATAAACTCTCTGCACCAAAATGCCATGAAAGCTTGAGTCGTGTTTATTTGCAAGCTGTTCTTAAATGAGTGTGTTAGAAAGAAGATCAGTCATTTCAATTTCCTTTTAGAAATGTGGAATGTGCAATATTATGGAGGTATTTTTCTTGCTGAATATCTCCTCCTGTATGTTCTTGTATTGATAATTGATGGGCTGGATGATATTTATATTCATTAGAGTCTACAAAATAATTTTGTGTGGGCTATCACTGAGACTGCAAAAAACCTTGGTGGTGGAGAAGAAGAAAAGAAGAACCAAGGAGAGGCGAGGTGAGACACTGTCAGGAAAAAAGCAATGCTAGAGATTGCTGCACCTGGATTTCCAAGTCTTCAATTAGCTCATTTTAAGCCACAAGACCCTGTGGATTTTGGTCTCCTCGTTAGTAAAAGAAGGGATTGGGCTGGAAGGTCTTTGGGGAAATTTTCAACTTTAATGTTCTTGTAGAATGCACAAATGGCTCTTCTGTATTAATCAAAACATCTCATTTATAAAACATGCCACAACATAGTTTCTTTTCATTACTCTTATCTTCAACCAGCTATGGTAACATGTGGGTATACTTTTGTTTCAATCTTTAATTTTCTTGGAAAATTATTTCCTGGGAAGAACTTTGGACTACTCTGTACAATGAAAATCAAATGCTCTGTAAATTCTACAATACAAATGCATTGTTATTCATAATTCAGAACAGCAAACATGGATTTAATTGCATGTTAGTCTTTCTCAGTAATTTTAAGTTGCTTTTAACCCAAAACTGTTGGTTTTAAGTGTCAACGTAACTTTTAAAATTCTTGAGAGTAAATTTTAAAATTCACACAGTAAGTAAGTAATACAATGTGAATCTACCTACAAATCAGAGTCATCCTAAATGGTCCTGCAAAATACGAACTGACATCTGTTAATATCTTGTATCTACGTGTCCACTACATTATCTTATTGAACACACTCAATACTAGTTAATTTCTAAGTAAACAAATTAGTGCTTAAAAATTAATTGTTGGTAACAGATATCTCCACAGACATTACAAATGATAATGTACTATTTTTTCCTCCTTAAAATTTATTTTCAATTCAAAGTCACCTTTAAACATTGTTTCTGGAATGAGACCCACTGAGGATCTAATGTTTTCCATAGCTTAACACGGGGTGGGGTAATATCTTACTATCTTTTAATATCTATACTTTTAAATTGACATTGCTAAAATAACTAAAGACTATGACACAAATGATCTGGTATGTTTTTCAACATCTCAAAGATATCAGAAGGCTTTAAGAATGATCTCTCCACAGTTTAACTATTTTGAATTAAGCTGTTATGAACATTGATGTGGCTGTATTACTGTAGTATGCTGATTTTAAGTCCTTTGGGTAGAGACCAAGCAGTGGGATAGCTGGGTCAAATGACAGATGCCCTTCAGTGGATGAATGGATAAAGAAACTGTGGCATATATACACAATGGAATATTACTCAGCATTAAAAGAGAATAAAATTATGGCATTTGCAGGTAAATGGATGGAGTTGGAAACTATTATGCTAAATGAACTAAGCCAATCCCAAAAAAACAAAGGCTGAATATGCTCTCTGATAAGTGGATGCTGATCCATACAGGGATGGGGGAGGCATAGGAAAAATGGAGGAACTTTGATTGGGCAAAGGGGAGGGATGGTTCAGGGGGGTAGGAAAGATGGTGGAATGAGATGGATATCATTGCCCTAGGTATGACCGCACGTATGAGTGTGACGCTACATCAAGTACAACCATAGAAATGTACAGTTGTGTTGCAATTTTGTACAATGAGTCAAAATGCATTCTTCTGTCATACATACCTAATTAAAATAAATAAATAATTTTAAAAATAAATGAATAAAGTAAAGATAAGAAAAAAAGAATGATCTGTCAATTGCTATATGAATACTACCAAGGAAAGCCACCAATATGTATATATATATGTACATATATGTATCTATACATATTTATACACATATATGTATGCATACATATACATATATGTGTAGATACATAAATTCATGGATAGATACAGATACAGACACATCCGTTGTATTACAAAGATTTCCAATTCTAGTGTTAAATGCAACCTACTTTGGGTTGGTTTTTTTTTTTTTTTTGGTACTGGGGATTGAACCCAGGGGTGCTTAACTACTGAGCTATATCCCCAGCCCTTTTAAATTTTTATTTTGAGACAGGGCCTCACTAAGTTGCTTATGGTTGTTAAGTTGCTAAGTTGCTAAGTTGGTGAGGCTGGGCTGGCCTCAAACTTGCAATCCTCCTGTCTCAGTCTCCCAAATTGCTGGGATTATAGGCATGAGCCATGGTACTTTAAAAAAAAATAGAGAACACTACATGTTCTTGAATCTAAAGTCCATTTCTTTTACCAAAAAGATCCATTTCTCTTTTTTCTTTTTGCAATGGTCCATTTATAACACACAGAATTTATTTTTTATCTAATTACTTGAAAATAATACAGCATGTCCTGCATACATAATATATTAGTGTGACAATTTTAATTACCTTTTTATCTTGATATCTTGACATTGGTAGCTATTAAACCCATTTTTACTTTGAGTTATTTTTATTTTCATACAAACCTAGATATCATACCCAGATTAATGAATGAATAATATATTTTTTTCCTCTGATGATGAACAATTTATATATAAAACCCATTAAGGAGTTTCATGAGATTGTAGTTTAAAATAACCTTACTTAGAAATAACACAGGAGGCCTAGAAATATTTAGAGAAAGGAACACTGAGTTACTTCCTTGATACAGCTCTTTCAGAATACCAATTAATGTACTGGGTTTGACAATTGTTGCAGCAGTTTGTAGGCCCTTGGATCACCATTCAATATAGCATTATAGAATTATACCCTGATCAATCAGTAGAAGAATGAATACAGCCTCAAACAGTAGGCAGTTTTCACCAAGGGAATAAACAGCATCTGTACCACTTACACCTAATATTAATTCACTTCCAAAAACATTTTGTGTGTGTGTACAGAGCATCTGCTAAATAATGAAATGTGGCTGATGAATGAGGTGGCTGTATCTGCCTCCTCTACCCAATATCCCACCGTCTACTTTAGTTTTGAAATATCTTGATAAATAAATGATTCATTGGAAATGATCATATGATATAATCAGAGTAAAGAAAAGAAATGGTTTATTCCAGAACTCCAGAGAAGTCCTACAAGATTTAATCTGAACTGAATCTTGGAAGATAGAAAAACTGAATAGGTAGAGCATGAAGGAGAAGGAATTCCAGTCAGATATATAATCTTAAATGGATATATATTCAAGGAGCAGGCCATTCATGCATTTGGAGATATAAATAGTTCATATTAGTGGGGCATAGAATGTAACATGGAAAAGACAGAACTACAGAGGTAGTTGCTGACCTGGGGAAAATTATATTTCAAACCAACAGCCTGGACTTTCTAATCAATGTAACATCATGAAAGTGTTTTAAACACAGGTATGTTGTGGTCAGATTTTCATTTTGAGTTGAAGTTGAATTATCAAAATGCTTTACAAATAGTAGAATTCAACTCATCCTAATCAAATTGATAAATCTATGTCACAAATATATTAGTCCTCCAAGCAATATTAAAACACTCACTTTAACTCTACACACATATATGAAAAACTAACTCCAATTATAAGAATAAATTATATTGTCACCTCTCAGATTCTGATATTGAAAAAGCTACTCCCATCTGGATTCTCCTTTGCCCTAATTTTTATCATTTTTAAGATGGGTGATACCTGACCCACCTACTAACAGTGGAAATGTTTCCTACCCCTGGATGGTCATATTTTTTACAGAGTATTACACCATTTACTTGTCCATCTCTTCTTCCCAAATTTAATTTGTTAGAGGGCAGGGACAATGCTTTAAGTTGTCTCAAAATGCCTTAATACAGTAGACTACAAGTAAATGTTCACTGAATAAATTCAACAAATTCTGAACACAAAGTTCAAGTATCAAGAATCCTTCTATATCTTACAAAATTTAACACCTAATTTAAACAAGAGAACACGGTTTGAGTGACACAATTATTTATTTCTCTGCCCAATTAAACTAATCTAAACATAGATTTTTTCCGATTTTAAAAAATATGTATAGCACTGTATACTATTTTCTGCATATTTATGTCTACATAGAACCTCATGATACGGGCTTCCTTGGAAATTGAGTTTCGACAGTTATAATTAGAGTGACGTCATACTGGGTTAGGGTGAGCCCTAAATCCAATGACTATATCCTTATAGAAAACTCACGTGGAGACACAGAGATACAGACTCATGCAGTGGGAAGAAGAACATGTGAAGCCAGAGACAGCAGTAGGAATGGTGAAGATAGAAGCCAAGGGTTGCAGCCTGCGCCCTTTAGATGAGGGAAAGGCATGGAACAGGTTTTCTCTCTGGGTTTCCAGAAGGAACCAATTCTCTCTGTGAGAGAATACATTTCTGATGCTTCAGGTCACATTGTTTGTGGAAATTCCTTTCCAAAGCCCTGGGAAAATAATCCATATATTCAACTTAGGGTCTCTTGCCCTGGCACAATGAGAGCTAGGGGAAGCAGTTGCTGTGTTAGTCAGCTTTTGTAGTTGACAAGAACAACTTAGAGGAAGAAAAGTATCAGAAGTGACTCCATAGTTGGCTGACTCCATTACTCTGGGTTTGAGTTGAGGCAGGACATCATGGTGGGAGGGCATTGCACAGGAAAGCTCTCAGCTCCTTCAGCTCATGGTAGCTCGTAAGCAGAGAGAGTGAGAGAAGAGACAGGTACAGAACATACAATCCCAATGGCATGCCCGCAGTTACCTACTTCTTCTAGCCCTGCCCCAGCTGCCTACAGTTATGACTCAGAACAGTGATCCTTTAAAATTATTAGTCCATCAAATGGATTAATCCATTGATGAGGTTACAGTTCTTATCATCTAAATCACTTCACCTTCGAACATTCCTGCATGTGTACCATGAGTTTTGGGGGGATACCTCACATCCAAACCATCACAGTGTGTTACCTAAAAGAGGACAGTTTCATGGGAGAAGTGGATGTGTTGGGCACAGTATGAAAGGATCCAACACAGCCGTGTGTCTACACTATATTTGGCTTTTTTGATATGCTGTTTTACTTGGCCAGCCATTGATTTTTCACCATGATCTATAGTAGGTAACCCTATGTAGGCCTTCTTAATTGTTCACCTGAATTGAAGGCCTATATAAAAATTACTTAAATTGTTTATATCCTGGCTTTCCAAGGTAACAACCTGACTCTCAGGAAGACTCTGGTTAAAAACTAATTTTGTATTTGCCATTGCAAAATAATCATTGCTTTAATCAATACACTATGTTTAGCTTTTGTGAAATGAATGTTTGGGTAATGCAGCCATAAGTGACTTTTTAAACAAAATATTAAACGGAGACTTTTTGTTCCCTGTAGTCTTCCAGGATGGAGTAAGAAGATTAGCGTCAGAGCTGTGGGAGAAGGCTTACCGAGTCCAAAGACGTGGGACGTCTCACTAAGTTTTAAAAATAACAGCATGCACTTGTTTCAACTAAACTTGAGGGAAAACCAAGTGCAGAGGGAGCAGAATAATTTAAAATGAGTTTAGATTCTTTGAAATTGGAAAGCATATTATATTCAAGACAAGTCAGGGAACAGGAACAGCAGAAACCCTGAAGGCTTCAAAACGGTGGCCTGGAACAAAAGTGCTCCACCTGGGACAGAGGGAATCTCTCATTTTTAACCTTGAAAAGCACCTAATTTCTTAAATGACAAAATTCTCTTGGAAGAAATGCATAAAGGAAAGAAAGAAAACACAAGGCGACATCCAAGAGGCACACAAATAGAATGGGGCTCACTTGGGAGTTGTGTCCTGCTCCCCCAATCTGGTCTCCCCAGTGCTTCTGGCAAACATTGAAGGAAAAGGAGTACCAGTCCCTGTCTAGTCTTCAGGTTTTAGATAGATCCCAGATCAACCTCCACGGGGCTCCTAGGAAGATGAGGGAATGCATCTCTCCTCCCACGGAATAATCAAAGTCACATTTCTCCTTGCTGAGACCTTAGTGCCACAGCACTGCTACTTATGAATAGGGCAAATGGAAGGGCAGACCTGACCCACATTTCCTCTCTCAAAGACAAACGGCTACTTTTCTCAGGAAACATCAGAGACAGCCCTTGAGACAACAGTTTATTCAGTTGGAGAAAAATTGAGGGTCACCTAAGCATCCCCTCTAGTATGAATTCCATAAGAGATAAATTTAAATTGTAGTGAATTTTAAAAAGTTGCACATAATAAATACGTTTAACACATCTTTTTCTTTTTGTAAACATACGATTTTTGAAAAAGAGATAAATGCAATTTGCATTTTTTAAAAACAAAAAAAGAAACCAATCTGTAAATTTTGTGTGGTTAGAGAAATGCCTGGGCTTTTCATTATTGACTATAAAGACAGTTTCTAGCGTGATTAAATTGTTTCCCAAACTAAGGAAAAAATTAAAGACTGCCATTGGAGAAAAAAAATGTTATAGTTTATTTAGATTACAAAGGGATATGGAATAAAAATATGAAGAAGTATATGTTTTTTTTTTCTAACTGCACTCCAATATGGTAGCTAGTAGTTACAATATTTAAATTCAGATTTAGATAAATTAAAGTTAAATAAAAATGCAGTTTGTCTGTTCTTTAAGCTCTTCACCAAACCCCAGTAGCCACTTGTGGCCAGTGGCTAGAGCAGGTGGAGAACACTTGCATCTTTTTGGAAAGTTATATTGGAGAACATGGATGTGGACATCTTCTGATGTTTTTGCAAAATTTTATTTTCTATCATGATGTTGCTGCTGTATTCACTTCCTATTGCTGCTATAACAAACTACCAAGAACTGGTGGCTGGAAACAACAGAAATGTGTTCTCACAGTTCTGGGGCCAGAAATCCCAAATCAGGTCCACACCCCCTCTGGGGGGTTCAAGGAAGACTCTGCTCCTTTCTCTTCCTGCTCCTGGTGGCTGCCCACATCCCTCGGTTTGTAGCCATTTCACCCCAGTCTCTGCCTTGAGGTCACAGCCTCCTCCTTTCGTGCCTATTTCTTATCAGGACGTAAGTAGTGGAATTTGAAGCCCCCCCTGGAAAATGCAGGCTGTTCAAGCCATGGTGAGACTCTTAGTCCCACTTATACACTCTGTTACACAAGAATTAGGCCCTAATGTCTTAGGAGACACTGTCTAGCCTACTACAATGTTATCTTTCAATTTCTTTTTTTATTTTAGGATGTCAATTTATCATGTACTCCACTATGGTATCTATTGGTACAAATATTAATACAGTTTTCCAAATCTGTATGATTTTTTTTCCTCCAGAAAGATTTATACACTAGAAATATCTGGCTTCCTATTTTGTTTCAGTTATTTACCCTTCCAATCTGGGGACTTTCAAAACTTAGTCTTGATGGGAAAAAGCCATAATAGCATTCACTCTTCATTTGACAAAACCACTTGCAGTGATTAAAGAGCACACTGTCATATTTCAAGTCTCCCACGACAATGGGTAAACTTTAAAACAATACCAAATGCCTGAATCCTTGGAGCAACAGGAATTCCTATGCATTGTGAGAATCTGAATCAATACAACCACTTTATAAAAATGTGTCATTCGTGGCAAAGGTTGAAAATATATATATATATATATGCAAGCAATTGACTAAATACCTTTTCTAACATTTTTAACAATTCTATAGAAAAATTCATAGTAATTCCATAGAAATACCCCCAAACTGAAAAGAACTCTAATGTTCATCAATATGAAATGTATAAATTATGGCAAAATATTTACCCAAAGGGATAATATTAATGAAAATAAACTAATATTTTTTATACAACAACATGGATATGTCTCATAAATATTTGTAGAAAAGAAATAAGATACAAAATAATGCATATTTTATCATTCCATCTGTGTGAAATAAGAGAAATAAAAGATAATTTATAATAATAATGAAGTTTTATCTTCAAGAAATAGTAGGGACTGGGCCTGCTAGGGGCTCCCAGCAGCTGTGTGAGCCTGTAGTTGCTCTGGGGATGGTCACCTGGGTACCCACTTTGTTGGATTTAGGGCTTGGAAACAGAAACAGTGAGCTGCAGCACTGTCCCCAGCCACCTGGCTTTCCTTTTGGTCCCATCACCAGGCTCTGTGCCCATGGGCAAATTTTAACTGTCACTGTTTTATCATAATTAATACCACTAGATTAACTATATAAATTTGTCTCCCAAAGACCAAGGTTTTCTTATTCCCTGTGCTGTTACTGATATTTAGCATATCTCATGACACTTGAAAAGTACCCAATAATTAATTCTTAATAAACAGTCCCATATGTCATGGTTTCCATGAAGAATATTACATCTTTTTCGTGACTTGAAAGCTGAACATGTTTCTTAGGACAGGTGTCATGTCGATAAAACACCATGTCTCACCCTGGCCACCCCATGATGCTGAGAGCCAGAATATTCAGGGAGATAGTGCTCTGTGTCCATGAGCACCCAGCCCCATGGCGGTGAGGATCCTCATCAATTGCCAGGGCTCTTTTTGGGTTTTTCCCAAAGACCTAAAACTTCCTCTTGAAAAGCCACATTTTCTGAAGAAATAAATCTGTCCCTCTATGTGTTATATTTGCTATTATAATGTTCATTATACAATGAACACCTATGGAATTTTTAGATAATACCCATGACCCTTTTATTATAATCTGCTAAGTTTGCACATCATCATTTTGCCTATGAATTAATAAAAGATTATTCAGTACCATTATTTTGCCAATCTCTGTAACTAAATTCTCATAGATATTACAGCTTTATGTATTATTTATATAGAATGTTGTGTTCCCTTAGTTTTAAAAACCTTGTGAAATAGAAGAGTTTTCCATTTTCTGGTTATAGTGAACTTCTGTGTTTATGGGTCTGTAAGAACTGGTAGTAAAAAAATCTAATAAGAAAATCCTTGCAAAAATCCTGATATCCCAATTCCCTACCCTGTTCCTACCCAATATTCTTCCTTCCCTGGCTGATCAGCAGAACAGGGAAAAAGATATTTCCTGGGAGCAGAAGAAAATATTTTACTGGAAAATTCATAATATGAAGCCAGTGTTTGTAAGTAATGTGTTTACAGACTGACTTTATATTTTCTAGTGGCTTCAAGAAATGTAAGCAATTTTTAATTTGGGGTTGGTATTGCCTTCACAGGAAGAAAATAAGCAAAGAAAAACTCCTCTCTAGAAGAATCTACCACCAGTTTTGTTCTTAAAGAAGTTCCTCAGAGAGAGTTTTGACAAACTTGAGGTCAGTCAAGATGGATAAGCAGAAGACTGTGGACAGGAATAAATTGAAGGATAAAAGGAAGAAAAGGGGGTAAGAAAGAAGAAGAGGAGTGGGAAAAATAGAGTGGGAAAAAGAGTGGGTGAGAGAGAAGGGGAAGGACATAAATGAGGAAGAGGAAATCAAATACAGTAGCCTCTCCCTCATTTGTTCAGTGCTTTTGTGCAGTTTCAACAACCCAAGTTCAATTGAGGCCTGAAAATATTAAATATTAAATTCCAGAAACAACAGATTCATAAGTTTGAGTAACTTTTTTCCAGTATATTGTTATCATTCTATTTTCTTAATGTTTATTGTCATTAATCTCTATGTCTAATTAATAAATTAAACTTTTACCATAAGTAGGTATGTATAGGAAAAATCTGTCTATATGGTTGGGGTTCGTTACCACCCGTGGCTTCAGGCATCCACAGAAGGTCTTGCTACATACCCCTGGAAAAAGGGTGATGGCTACACTATGAACAAAAATAATCAGAGACAACAGATAGCAGAATCACAATACCCCAAATCCATATATTGACATCATTGGGAACAGGTATAAAGTATTAAGAAATTTAAAATGTTAAAAGAAATTTATTAGAAATAGGAGAGAGTTAAAACAAGATTAAGTGAAAACAAACTCTTTGGGTGAAAAAATATAGATTTGAAAAAAGGGAAATAAACTAATTGACATAAAAATTGACATAAAAATTGGAAGGGCCACAGCTCAGATATGGTGGAATGTAAGAAAATTCTTCAGAATGGATCCAAAACTCTTCTCTAAGAGCCACAAAGGTGGGTACGAGTAGAGGTTCTCTCTTTTTAAATATTTCATAAGACTATAGACAACTTAATTAATAAGCTTTGTTGTTTTGGACTGCGGAACAAAAGTCACTTTCTAAGTCCTTTACATAATGGTATTCTTACATGTGTGTGCAATATGTTTATTACTACAGTGAAAAATGAGCATTTTTAGTTTATTTTCAGAGAACGCAATAAAAAGCAGTTAATGAGAGCCAGATGGCGCTCTCAGGGTAGAGGAGCAACCCGGTGGGCACATGGACTCACAGTAGGCGCAGCCGTACACCTCCACGCGGAGCCCGATGTGGCCCTCTCCGTTCCAGTCCAGCGGCACCATGCGCACGTAGCGGGCGACAACAGGATGCTGCAGGTCATGTCGGACCACGCTGTCAGAGTTGGTATTTCCAGGAAATGCCTAGGAAAGGAATTAGGATTTAGAAATGTGTGGAAATACTTTAGAAACCCCCATCCTCCATGTGCTAAAAGAAGCTCAGACTTCCATATCCAGCCACACAGGGTCTTAATCTTACATCATAAACAATTAGATTTTTTAAGAAAGCTGCTTTTCTTATTAGAAAACAAGCTGTTTTAAATGAGAAATGGGCCAAGGCTTCCCTGGGTCCTTTTATATATACAAATATATTCCTGTAGAATAAAACACTCTGGCCCTCCATTATCATCAATAAATATTTAAATTAAGCTTCAATATTTTGCTTTTAAATTACACAGTATATTTTTAAAATAGAATGTGTTCAACCATGTTTGTTCCTTTAAGAAAACCTTTTCCACATGATCTTCCTATGCCCATCCTAGAAATCTGAAGATGACATCATTTTAACAGTAGGTGAGAGAAGGACAGTTGAACATGTGAAGAGGTCTAGGTTTTCTAACTTTTATTGGAATAGACGTATTTATAGGATTTGTTCAGTGAGTCAGAACCATGTTTATTTCATTTTTCTCATTATAGTAGATTCTGTCAAAATAGTAGTGTTCCGTGGATCTTATCTGATGTGGAAAGTTCATATTACCTTTTCTTTCACCAGCAGGGGATAAATAGGTTCCCAACGGGAGCATAGATAGCATCCTTTCCACAAGCACTGGTAAGACATCTAGTACCTAATAGATATGGAGCAAGATCATACGGGGCACACAGGGATGTGTGGAACCTTAACTCTCCCCTCACAAAGATTACAATCTAATAACATGAAAATCACAGTATTAAATTATAAACCAAGGAAGATTTAAGGCAAGTGGCCATTATAGTTCACAAGACTCAAGTCAAATAAATGAAAACTCATGCTAACCAACTGTTTTAACTTCATAGATGCATCCTAGCTTCCCCTATAATAGATAACTTCAGTTGGTTAATGCTGGATTCAGCATGGGATCCTCACTTATTTTTCTTTAAATTATCTCTTAAACATAGGAATAAAGATTTAAAATAACAAGATTTTACGTGGGTGATGCTATGTACATCACATTACACATTACAATGCTGGTCTGTTGTACTCTCAACCCCTGGAACTGAGTTTTCTTGTATAGAAAACCAGTTTTACCTTTTAAAAATTTATCCTTTATAATATTTTTAAAGATAAAATATGAATAAGAAATAACTAGAGATTCTTTTGATAAGAAGTCTAGAACAACTTTGAACTTGAACGCTCTGGATTGCAAGACAAAAACCAGAAAAGCAAATTTTTCATGTGAGATTTACTTCCCAATTTGCAGCACTTGCCAGTCATACTTGTGTATGGTATAGGCCTAGTATTTATAAGGAGTGCATTGAAATATTCCTCAAGGCTGAAATGATTTTGTGTAACCTTTATATGCTTCCAATAGTCTACAAAATGGGCACTGTTTAGTCTATGGCATGGCAGTTATGTTAAAGATAAGGGTGCTTTTCCATGAAGACTCTTATAGACACCTTCTTTTTTTTATTCTGACATGTTGCATGTTACTTCCACATCTTAGAAATAGCCACGCCTTTCTTCAGTCCTTCCCCAGACAGAACTATTTGAACAGTAGGTTTTGAACTTTGACACTTAAGAGAGAAACCCTTTGGCATCTTGCTGACAAAATTAGTTCCAAAATAGCCCACATTTTATAAAATATTTTTTTCTTTTTTTCTATGTCTTTTCCTAACAAACTTCCAGCTTACAAAGAATCCACAAATTGAATCAAACATAGCCATATTTTAATCTCTGTTGAGTGTGCTGACTTCAAAGGCAAGAACAAGAATCACTAACCAAAATCATTTGAGTTCATCTCATGATTGTATATAGATTAATTTAAAACTTATCATTCTAAATAGTATTTAACAAGAGTTATCAATTTAAGTTGGAAATGCATGATATGCTTAGCATATTACGAAATTTAATAGTAACATTAAAAACAACAGCATACTCCTTTGGAATTCTGTTCCTGAGACATGTAATTGTCTGAGGCCTAAAATAAAATATGAAAGATCTTGCAAAAGTCAGTGTTAAAAGGAACCACAGATGTGCATGATGTAACTAGTGACTTCACTAACATTTGGAGCTCTGTGTTGGCTGTGTAATCAGGCCGACTCTACGGATACTTGAAGCTCAGCTGCATGGGCATGCAGAGTGGAGCTTGAGGCATTGAGTGGGGTGTAGTGAACAGGTAAAGCAGGAAGAGGCAACTCACACCACGGGTTGAAGACACAGAGTCTAGTTCCAGTTGTGCTGAAATTTTGCTCTGTGCGGGTAAATTCTCTAAGCCTCAAAATGCTTTATCTTTCTTCGCATATAGACCATATAGTCTTCCCCAAAGACTCAATGACCTTATTTGTAAAATCCGTTTTAGAACTGATTGTGGACTCTCTGAAAGCATGAACCAAAGAGTCCTTGGGAGTTGGCAATAAGAGTACATATAGCTGACTCAACAGGCACCCATGCTGGAAAATCATGTCTCTCTAAATAGGGACAACATAATTGCCATGCATTTTTTTTTTTTACTTTTTCAAATACATGACAATAAAATCCATTTCTGAGATTGTGGGTCTTGAGAGATCATAATGGGGACAAGAGGACTCCCCAAAAGGAATTGTAGGCCAATGTGAATGTGGTATTATGAGCAAAAAGGAAAATAAAAGATAGATATGGTATTAGAATCAATAGCAAGACGATAGTAGGAGAGAAGACCAAAGTATTCCAAGGTACTAGTATACAGGCAGTCATGACAGAGAAAGGGAAGTGAGAGTAACATGGTGAATGCCTCCAGCTTCTTTTTCTTTGAGTAGCACCAGGATTTTCTTTTAAAATTTCACTCTTGATATTTTACTCTTAATCCATGTGAGTCGGGAGCAGTAGCCATGACTCCCTAGCACAAGGGTAGGCACCTAATTCGCTGAGACTCAATTGCAGCACTTTAGCTAAAATGATTCCTTCATTTATTTACCCATTCACTTATTCCCTCACTCAATCAGGAGATATGTGAGTGCCCACTGTGTCCCAGATACTGGTCAAATCACTGGGGATACAATCATGAACAATATAAGCAGAGTTCCCATATATATATACAGATATGTGTGCGTATAAACACACACACACACACACACACACACACACACATATATAATTATATAATACATAATGATAACATATATTTATGTAAAATATTATATATTGTGTGGTGTGTATTTATTGTTATTTATTTACTATACATTTATTACTGACATGACATGGACTGATGATGTCACAGTTCTCACATTCCAAACATTCCACATTCCTGCATTAATACAAGAGCTTCTGGGAGACATCTCATATCCTAACCATATAGTGTGTGTGTGTGTGTGTGTGTGTGTGTGTGTGTGTATTATGTAGTATATGCAAAGACTAGAAAGGGAAAGACCCTGAGCATTCTGGGCATGTCTTTAGGGGGTAGCAAGAAAACTACCGTTGCTGTAACTGAGAGAAGGAGGGGAAAGGTGGGGAAAAGGTGGGGAGATGCAGAGGTGAAAGCCAGTGCGAGGAGGACCTACGGACCATGCCAACATTGCAGATTTCATTTTAAGCATGCTGGAGGGAAATCCACTAGAGAGTTTTAAGCAAGGAAATTACACATCTTAAAATTTTCAAGATTGAAAGTACTAAAATTCCACTCCCCGAGGGAAGGGAAGTTCCCAGGGGAATAGTTGGAGAGGATGTCATAATAGGTAGAATAAGAGCTGATGGAAGAATCCATTACTGAATGCTTCAGAAGAGTGGATAAGGTGGGGAGGTGAGAGCAACCGTGCTGTGTGTGCAAGTGAGGGCCAAGGGAGGGCATCAAGACGCCACCACATCCTGGGATCCCCAAAGTTCAGGTTTACAGAGGAAAACTGCAAGGAAGGAGACTCTCTTCCCACTAAGCTCAGTTGGCCATGGTCATCCCCAAAGGGTAGAAGTCAGAGAAAGATAAAGTTGGTACATCTGTGATGACAGCACTTGAGCTCCTATATACAGAGTTTGCTGAAGTGCACTTCTGGGCTTTTTGACTAGTTTATCAGTTTCCTTAATTTTTTGTTTAAGCAACTGCGAGGGTTTTGTTTTAGTCAGGGTTTGCATTGCTGTGAACAAAATATCTGACCAGAATAATATAGAGGAGGAGAATTTATTTGGTTCAGTCCATGGTTGACCTGCTACATTGCTCTGGGCCCCAGGTGAGGCAGAACATCATGGTGGAGGCATGGTGGAGCAAAGATGCTCAGCTCATGGCAGGCAGGAATCAGAAGGAGAAAGGGAAATGGGAAGGGGCCACAGGGAAGATGCACCTTCTAAGGGACATGCCCAGTGACCCACTATTTCTAGCCATTCCCCACCTGCCTAGAGTTACCACCCAGTTAGTGCCTCGTATTCCAAACATTCCACATTCCTGCATTAATACAGGTGTTTTGGGGGGACACCTCATATCCTAGTCATAATAGGTATTGACTAGCAGAAGGATATTTTAAGGCAAAGGTGACTAGTGATAACATATTGCATTTGAGATTTCACAATCAGATGAAAGATGACAGAGAATTTGTGATGTTTAATATAACAGTGTTTTATCTTTGTTTAGCTACTTTTACTATTATTTAGCACATTTACTATTTATGAACAAATGTATTTAAATATGACATTTTCTTCAGGATTCACAGCATCAATTGCTGGTTCTTTTTGCCCTGCTTTTCATAATGAAGTATATTTTGAGATTTAAGACATTATCCTAATTGAAGTTTTAAACATGCCATAGAATATTGTGTTTCTGCTCCTTGTCGTGAATACAAAGTTGTAAATAAATGTAAAACTGTCTTCTTTGATGCAGCAATATTTGGAAAATTAAAAAAAAACCAGGAGGTGCAGCTTTGTATTTAATAAAAAATCTAATATATATACATTATTATTAAAAGGGTTCTAATGCACTCTACTGTTTTTGCCCCATAGAACACTTTAAATTTGGTAAGGATGTTATGTGTTCAAGTGAGGATGTTTGTATACAAAGAAACTGGATGATGGGATAATGGTAAGTGCACAGGTACCAGTAGTAAGGTATACAACTCTCCCACTCCCTGTACTCAAAAATCAAATCTTCAGCTGGAAATAAAGATCTTCCCATGTAGGCACAATGCATTAGATATTTGATATTTGATATTGCATACATGGATATTAAAGTAAAAATATGATAATTTTCATTATACCCCTGGTCATGCAATTGATTTCTAGCTTATTTATTACATTTTGTCTACATATTCTATTTCTCTATTTTTATTTCTAAAAAAAATGACAAAGTCAGTTTTTTATTTTCTCACACATTTTACTCAGCCATGTTCCTACTGTGTCATTAGCACCAATAGCTCCTCTGTAGGTTACATTCAAGTAATTTAAAAGTTTGAATGAATGACAGTCTACCAGGAGGAAAGAAAGATTGGTCATTAAAGTGCACATTGCTTTAGTGGCAATGACAGAACCGCCATTGGTCTTGAAAAGGAACATTTTTTTTTTTTCACATAATTTGACCCTTTTCTGAGGACTCTAAGTTTTTCCCCTAAGTGTAAAAGTGGAAGAAGTAAGACATATGACTTATTTTTACCAAATGTGCAACAAAAACTGAAAAACAAAAAATAAATAAATAAATTTGAATCCTTCCTATGTAGAACAATACCATTTAGAATTCAACTTCATTTAGACAAGTATCAAAGAATAGTAAATGCTTTGTAGAGACATGAAAACAATAGTCAAATTTCCCACTGAAGGACTAAAAAATGCATTTACAGCAACTTGTGAATTACATGTTCTCGCTATTAAACCTCCCTTGCTTGTTGTGATTTGTATGTATATTTAGGACAGGGTACTTTTTGCTATTATTATTTTGGTTAACACAGCACTTATATAACTCATAAAGCTTTCTGTTCAGTAAAGTTAACAGCAATACAATGAAATGTTGATCATAAACTTAAGGCATTACTTTTAGAGTTACTATCCCATAAATTATGCAAACAGAGAAAAGATTTCTTCAATGTATTGTAAGTCACTCACAATGTTACCTTTAGAACAGTCTAAATATCAGTAAAGTTTTAATAAGTGAAAAAATTCAATTATGTGTACCAAGTTTTTTTTTTTTTTTTTTTTTTCTTTTTGTGTCAAATAATAGTTCGGATGGTCCAAGAGGGGAAGCAAACCTATTCTAAGCATAAACCAGAGTTGGCTCATGGTTTGCTGCTCTAGCTTGCTAGTCCCTGTTTTGAAAATCAATCAGCCTTCCTCCCCACCCCGAACTCCTTCCCTCCTCACCCCCTAACTCCCTCCCTCCCTCCTTTCCTTTCTTCTTTTATTTCCAAGGCTGGGGATGGAACTCTGGGCTAGGCAGGAGTGTACCTCTGGCCACATATTCAGTCCTCCTAAGAGAATCTTCAAAATTGGTAAACCTTCCTCTCAATTCTGATAAAATACTTAACTCTGTACTCCTCAGAAGACTTTCTACCCATTTGGCATTTAAAAGCCCGTAAACTTTGCAAAGGCATTTTATAAGCTCTCGAAGCACACAACTTATCAGACTGGAGGGGACATACAGGGATTTAGAAATGTGCTGTGCGTGACGCATGAACTAACATTTCCCCTCAGATTTACCATTGTGGGGTCTGTATTTTATGAAGAGAATAAGTGTATTTAGTCCTCACTAAAACCTTATTTTTCAAGAGAACTAATATCAGTGATCCCAACTTCCCATAGCAAATGAACGAGACTCCATCTTGGTGCAAAGATTTTACTTCACTGAAAAATATGCTTGAATCCCTTAGCAGTTGCGTCAGTGTGCCTAGGAAGGCCTTTCAGCGTCCCTGACAGCCTCAGTGAGGGAGATTCTGGGATGAAAAACAGCAACAACCACCACACATTCTTATTTCCAGAAGTGAGAGATTTTGCCTAAAATAGAAAACATCTCTACTAGAACAGAAACTCTGCTAGAAGAGAAACACAGATCAATCATCCTTTACATTAATGTCAGGAACCCATGACCACTGTCATCACTTTATGTGAAATCTTACTTTTTTGGTGAATTTTAGACTTTATTTTCCCTGTGCCAACAATTTATATCCAACTTTAGAAGCAGACTTTCTACTTTATTGCTGGATGTGAATCTCGAAGCCTGGTTTCCCCCTGGTGGCCCCCTGCCTCCACCATGTCTCCATTCGGCCACTTCTCCTGGAGTTTGTGCTCCCTCCTCATGTTCATCTGGTTGGACACACACATCCTGCAGGACTCAGTGCAGACCGCACTTCCTCACACTAGGGACCCACCTTGAGCCCTGCTCTTAGATCCCCAGCTGTGCTGTTGGGGGCTTGGGAGATTCCTGGGCTTTTATTCCCTTCCGTCCATTGTGATGTGTTTCTGATTATCCACCCAACAGCAGAAGTGTGTGAGTCAGCTGTGTACCAAGGAGGCTGTGTATCCCAAGCCTATAGCACAGTGGTCAGGGGTCAGTTACTCTTTACTGTCAATATTGAATGAATGAGTAAAAATGGACATTCTCAAATTCCCAGCCATTTACATGCCCTTGGCTCTTGTGATTTCTGTATGTGCAAAACAAGTCTAGCCATCAGTTATACTTCATGAACTGTATGTTTGATAATATCCTATAGGAAAAAAAAATGTTAGTTTGATTCAAGAAGCATGAGGGCAAGGAATGAAGCTTTCCTAGAGGAATGAGGATGTCATCAGACTTTGCAAAGTGGCTGAAAACCACAGGGATTGTGGGAGCAAAAGGAAAGGATGGTGCAGAGAATGCAAAGACCCATGTGAGAACTAAGCCTTGCCCCCAAGAAGCTTAGAGTATTCACACGGTGATTCACTTGAAGTCAGCTAAAGACATCCTCTGTTTGAATCACAAAACCATGACAAATGCCAAATTATTCTGTGAGCAGCAGAAAACAAAACTCTCTTCAGACAATACTGTTCTCGATCCAATTAAATACATCTTTTCTTTTTAATTTTGTGAACATTATGAAAGTATTTTAAAGTTGATTTACCAGAATCATTTAATAATTAAGAAAAGAATGTGCTGCAAGAACTACAACTGGACATTAAAAATCATATGGCAAAAAAAAATCTGAGTGCCGCATGAAGGCATATATCTATAATCCCAGTCTCATAATCCCAGCCACTCGGGAGGCTAGGATCCCAAGTTCAAAACCAGCCTCAGCAACTTAGCAAGGCTCTAAGCAACTTCGTGAGACCCTGTCTCTAAATAAAATATAAAAAGGGCTGGGGATGTGGCTCAGTGGTTGAGTGCCCCTGAGTTCAATCTCCAGTTCCAAAAATCAAAAACTCTGAAACATTTGTTCTTTGTCATTTTCTGAGTTTCTCCTTTGAGCTCCCCTGCTCTCTGTTTACCCAACAGGCAGAGTCGGTCTTTCTGATGGCCTCCTTGCCTCTCACAGTTTACTCCTCTGCAATCTAAGAAGGAATAAATGAAGTCCTGACATAAGAAACTTGGTTCTACCCTCCTCTCCTCTTCCCTGTCTGTCTTCCTTCTTCCTTTGCAGTGGTTTAATATAATTCATGATTGTGTCTTGCTCACATCACAGTTCCATAAGGAAGGAGCAGAGAGCCATTCAGGGACTCAGGCTTGCTTTCTGTGGGTCTCAAAGCACTATTGGAATAGAAGTGAAATCCTGGAGGAATGTAAAGAAGGGTTTGTGGAGAGATTTAGATACAGAGGAAATCCATCTGCACACATTCCACAGATCCTGTGCCTAAGAGACTGGGAGATGTAGCATGAAAGAAAGTAAAACAGGTTTGACAAGTGGATGGTGGGGGTTGCATGAGGCTCACGCATTTTTGAAATGTTGTGTTTGCTTATTTATAGGATTTATTATATGAAATAGTAAGATTATATACGTTTAAAATTTGTCTCCTAAAAAGATTGTGTAGAAAACTGTCTGGACATGACATGTCCTCCCAAATCTCCTGCTAACACAGGAGTGTTGAGAGGTGAAATAATAGGATTGTGAGAGCTGTGACCTAACCAGTCCATCCTGGTTTGAATGGGATGACTAGACAGTGATGGTAAGCAGGTGGGGCCTGGCTGGAGAAGGAAGGTCACTTAGGGCACGCCCTGGGAGATTGGATCTTCTCTGTGGCCCTGCCCTTCTCTCTCTCTCTCTCTCTCTCTCTCTCTCTCTCTCTCTCTCTGTCTCTCTCTCTCTCTCTCTGCTTCTTGATGTCATCATGAGCTGAGCAGCTTTCTTCTGCTAGGCCATTTCCCTCATGTTGGGCCCAGAGCAATGGAGTGGGCCATCTATGGACTCAGACCCCTGAAACCATGAGTCCCAAATGTACTTTTCTTTCTCTAAACTGTTCTTATTGGGCGTTTTGGTCACATTAATGAAAAAGCTGACTAACATGTGAACACTCTGTTGTTTTAAAAGTTGATAATAATTGTAATATAGTGAGTTGCAAATATCTTAAATGAATACTTTTTTAACTTTTGAGGAATGCATTCAGTGGTGCGCTCCCATACCCTGTCAATATACAGCACATTCTACTACACTGGGAACTCCCCTTTCAATCTGCTTAGTAAATAACCTGCTCAGCTGACACTGCTCTCTGCCCCATACAACCACTCTTTCCGTTTCTCACCACAGATTAACTTTGCCTTTTCTTGAACTTCACACCATCAGACTCACCACTGAAGAATATTCTTCACATTCCCCCGGGCGGGTGTGTATATCTATATTACTTTTTTTTTTAATTTTTTTTACTGTGTAGTACTTTATTGTACAATCAATAGAGAATTTAAAACTAGATCAGGTGTGGGGAATAGTGTGTTAACTAACTACTAATTGATCCATGATGAAGTCAGTCATTAATAAGTAATTTCTAAGTTGGTAAGTGAATAAATTGCTATATAGATATATAGGGAAAGTGGAACAGGGGATTGGGAAATATTGGAACGAGAGATTTTGCTTTTTAACTAAAGTATTTCTGTACTATTTACTTAAAACAATTATCCATAAACTATTTGATAGGATTACTAAACCAAACAACATTCTCTCTCTCTCTCTCTCTCTCTCTCTCTCTCTCTCTGTGTGTGTGTGTGTGTGTGTGTGTGTGTGTGTGTTTCAGTCTAAAAATTTGGCTTTAAGACTCCTGGAATACTACACAGAGACACAATCATTCAAAAATTCATCATTTCTGTCATTTGTATAAAAAATAAAACTCAACTAGTTGTTCAAACAAGCATAATACTCCTGGTGTTGAGCCTAGAAATTTTTCAAATCCTCATATAAAAGAAATCATACTACACCAAGAGCCACAGTCAACAACGTCTTTAAAACAAAACAAAACCAGCAATAAATTCCATAGGGATTTCCTCTAGTTTTTCTCAACAAAGTCCCATGGAAAAGAGCAAAACTCAATTTCGCAAATACTATTTTACAGGGGTAGCCAAATTTTTTAGTGCAGGTGTTTGGCTGTCCTCTGACTAACTTTCTGCATGAATACTTTTATAAATGTAGAGAAATGGATGGTTTGCCTTGCTATCATCATATTGCCCTCCATAAACACTGCTTTTCTTGAGTATTTGGTAAGTATGGATGCCAGTAAAAATAAGAATACACTGCTTGAAAGGAATCTAGTAAATCTCTTCCAAAGTGCAGAACCAAATGCTTTCATGAGCACAAAATCAAAAACCAAGTTTTATGTAGGGTATAATCAGATCTAAGTAGATTACCCTGAGTAAATTTTATTTTTTCAAAAAATGAAATTATTCATTTCGATAGCTTTACCTGATATTAATAATTCTAACACTGAATGTATGATTTAAACATTAATGATTACTGCTTACTCATTTTAATATAGTTGTTCTTTCTTCCATTTTTATATTCTTTCACAGAATCGATACCTGACAATGTTTCTTTGAGATGCAGAAAATCAAAATAACATTTCCTGGGTGTAGAGAAGCTCATTTTCTTCTCATAAATTTGGATCTGCTCCTTCATGGCAGGGAAAGCTCAACTATTTACAAAGCTTCTCCATCTTTATTGGTTCTGATTTTCTAATGCCTTCTGCATAACTTCTCAATTAAGCTTTGCTCTGTATTTTCTCCTTCCCCCTTGTTTTCTTTTAGCCTATCAATATGCTGATTGCTTTCCTCTGAAACAGAAATCAGATAATACAATCATCTTTTCCTTATTTATTTGATTTTTCCTGGGTCTCTCCAATAGTCATTTTCTCTTTAAATCTCTCTTATTTGAGGACATTTCAATTGTGTGCACTCTTGCTCAATCCCTAATCCCTTTTCTGTTACCTTCATTTAAATTGTTAACCTGTCCTGGGGGTCTAATGATCATGTTGTTCCTCGAACTCATTCACAGGTGAAATCACCCATTTTTTCACATTCAAACATAAGTCCTGCCAAGGATACTTTGCTACTCTGAAATGACCTATTTATCTACATTTCATGAAGACACTTAGGTATCATCATGCTCCATCTCTGGAGCAAATCCTTGAGGTCAGATTACACACATCGCCTTGCCCTGTGGCTCCTGAGCTTGTTCTGCATTTTGATGGGTAAAACCTGCTCCTTTCCTGTCTTCCCACACTGTGTGTTCATATCTTGATCCTCCTAGTCCTCACGAGTGGCATCTTCTGTTGCAAGAATGACTCTCCTCTTACCCGGATAGTCCCAGGGCCCACCAGGATCCCTCTCCAGCACCCGCTTCCCAGGCCTGTGGCCACTGTGCTTTGGTTTAATCCTCCTTGTACCCTGACAGCTCTCTGAATATTCTCCCGATTTGGTCTCTTTCTTCTTCATTGCACTCTTTATACTAACTACCTGAAGGGGAATGGCTCTACATTCAAATCTCAATCTGTGAGAATTCAATTACTTTACTCAAAGTATAGACAAAGGTTGCTTTTGTTCACAAGTTGTCAGCTCAATAAATTGAAAAGAATAATTTACACAATTATCACCCTTTGTTTTGTTTATAGGATGCTTAATGGTTCACTTAACAGATTCTTTTCAACAAATTAACACAATTGACTTGGCAGAACAAATACATTTGTTTTCCTGGTGTCATGCACACACAACCGCAGATTCACTTGAGGTAGAGCCTGACACACCCAGGTAGCCTTACTGCTCCTGATTCACAGGGAGCCCGGACTGCGGTCCTCATCTCTCATGCTTTCTTTAATATAAAAGGTTTTCTTATGCAATATGATAGGTGTTTCAAGAGGTCTGAGATATTGTCTTATACATATGAAAATTTTATTTCCTTTCTGGATTGAATAATTTAAAACTTCAAAATAGATGACCACCACATTAATATCAGAGCCCACTTTCCTCCACACTAAGCAGGGGGTGAAGGGTAGTGATACATGGAATACGGGGCACATTGAAGAAGAGCTAGTTCTTGGATTTAAAAACACAGTGGTAAAACGTTATCCTGGCCAATGTTTTAGTTTTTCTTTTTTTTTTTTTTTTTAATCCCTGGAGCAATCGGATGTGACAAATGATATAGGTGTGCAATAATTTTAGGGAATTTTTTGCGCGGAGATGAAGCTAATAAGCCATGAGTTTTGTAAGCAGTTACACACAAGCAGAGGTTCTGTGGAATAATAGCTTATTTTGAATCTGCCCTTTTGAATGATTATAAAAGGGAAAGAAAAGATAGGAAGAAAGGAGGAAAAAAATACAAGCCTTACTAACTTTCAGTTACTTTGAGAAAAAAATGAACTAAATGGGGCTATTCAGACCTATTTTATACAACTTGCTTTTGGAAAATGTTCCTGTATAGAAATATCTAGGTGGGAAGGAAAAATAAAAATAAAATTAAATAAGCCTGTAATAGAACAGAAAAAACACTACAAGAATAAACTAAACATTATTTGAAGCTATGTATTTATCTCTATATTAAACTATTACTACAAATATGAAAAAATATTTCTTGAATTATATAAATAAAATTAAAAGATATTTTATAACACTTAACAAGAAATTAAATCATTGGAACAAACATGTACCATTCATAATGTGTTTTCCAGAGTTAGTTTCAGTTATTTTAATGTAATAAGCAAACATAAAGTCATATATTGGACTCCTGTCATCTTATTTTTATAGTTTTGAGATTAGTATTCTACTGTCATTTCTTTATACTCTAAAATGATCTATTTATCTACATTTCACAAAGACACTTATGTATCATAATGCTTTCATGTATATCTTAGGATCCCATCTTCAATTTTAAATTCATCAAGAATTTCTAAGCAATATAAATACATTTAGGTTTTGCAAGCCATAAAAACCACGTTGAACAAGCTGAGATATTTACATATAATATATACACACATCCAGGATGGGGATGGAGTGGGGCTTTAAATCACATGGCAACCCACAAGTCTGACCTTTTTTTGCCTTTAAATTTTGTTTTGAAATAATTTTACTCAAAAAGTTGTCACAAAAATAATATAGAATTCCCTATGTACCTTTCCCCTGGAACTTCAAATAATAACATCCCAGGCAATTTTGTATAATCATCAAAGTCAGGAAAATGACATATGTACAATATTATTAACTGCAGAGCTTATGCTGATTCAAGTAGCTCTATGTACACTGTTTTTTTAATATGTATACCAGTTTTACCACTTGTATTTCTATGTAATCATCACAATTGTGATGTAGAATAATATCATCCGGAAGTAATTCTCTTCAGTTTTAAACTTAGGAGTCCAAATTAGTAGAATATGGTTAGAAAATTCAGTTTTATTTATTTTCATTTAAGAATCTAGTCCTCGCTCTTGTGTACATGATTTTATTTTTGCCACTGATGTGATTTGTAACTGTCATTGGATTAGATACTGGACACTAAGTATTAAATAAACATGTCAAGAATACAAAAGAGACTCTACAGACTAGGACAAAGTTGTAAATAAGACTAAGTATTTCCAGCAGAGTTTAAATTGGGACTAGCAAAGGAGATTTGGGTAAGTAAAGAGGGGAGAATGACACTGACCTGTCACCAGCTCAACTCCATAGGAAGCCAAGTGAGAGGAGACAAAGAGACCTTGTCACAATATCTTTGTGTTTTTTTAATCACTTTAGTGATTAAAACCAAAGATCTTTGCTTCAAGAGGAATTGGTTACATGTCTCATGGTGTCTGTAGGTGCATGGAATACAGCTCATAGGAAAACCAATGCCCAAGGAAGGCAAAATCACAGTGGATGACTGAGATCTAAGATGTGCACCAGGTAAGTGGCAGCTCCCAGATGAACAGACTTAGGAAGGGATGCTCTGGCTCATGCATAGAACAGGTACCTGGTGGCAAAGGTTAATGAGAAACAGGGGTAGAGGAGAAACAGATGTGGCTATAGAAAGACTCTCTGTGGTGATGGAATTGTTTCCTATCCCCACTGCATCAATGTCAATGTCCTGGTTGTGATACAGCACTCCAGTTTTATAAGAGGCCACTGGGTGATCTGAATGTGAGAACACGTGGTATCTTTCTGCAGTATTTCTTGCAAACACTGGGTAATCTAGAATTATCTCACAGTAAAAGTTTAATTAAAAAAAGATTATGTGCTAAGCATCATAAATGGCTCCTTGCACTATCAAAATCTGCATCTTAAAGGAAATTTATTTTTTATTTCACAATGATATAAAATTTTGAGACAAATGTTGACACTTAGGAGAAATAATATGAAATTGTGTACTCCCATTTTAGAGGGTGAACGTAGCAGCTGCTTTCCCCTTGTTCATCTCTTCTGTTACCTCTTTCAATGCACTTCAAGCTGAACAACACGATAAAATCTAATGTCCATCCCTCTATGCAAAAGTTAATCATAGGACAAGGAATCCAGCACTAAGCACTACAGCAGCCAAGCACATGAGAAGTTTATTTACATTATCTCTCTGAACTCAATGCGAATTGTGACTACCCAATCTCCATTTCATGAATAACAAACTATTATTCTATTATAAAGAATAGAATCAGGATAGAGAAACATGTAATGTGACTGTCACTATATTTGATGAATACAACATAATAATGTACCTTGATTAGAAATGTTAAGATATGTCCAAGGTAATTTCTTAATCCAATTGTTTTGCAATTAGAAAAAAATATTTACAGATCTCCACCAAAGTGATATTGAACTCATGATATTCGTTTAGATATTTCATTATGGATAGAATAATAAATGGGCTTATTATTTCTTTCCCTGTTAGAAATTTGTTAACAAAAGAAACCACCAGAAATATTATTTAATATTTATGTTAATGATGAAAAATATCAATTATATATGCACATATATGAATGTGTGTACATATAATCATATATTATGGGCTTCTGATGTTCATTGGACTTGAGGGACTACACACAGAAGTATGCTATCAGTATGTGTCTATATACACACACACACTCAAAATTTTTGCTTTATGTTTTTAGACAGCCTTAAACATTTCTGCATGTTTTATAAGAATTCAGGCCAGTGGGGAATTTTTTACCATAAAATATTGATACAGAGAAAAGAAGAGTGAATTTCACGTGATTGGTTGAGGAAAACTTCCTTGGGAGGTTGTGGAGGTGGCTATCCAACTTGTATTTCTGGGATAGTGGCCTTGTCATAGGTGGGGGCAGATCTAGTGGTCACTGTAGACTATTCCTGGCAGGCAGTGCCTCACAGATCTCACAGAATGACCAGTGGAAGAAATGGGAGGGGAAGCTCTGTCCCTTTCAGGTAGAAGATAGTGTTTGGGGCACCATTTGCAATTGTGATGACCAAATGGCAACAAAGACATAACAGAACTCTTAGAGGTCTAGACAGAACCTAGAAGGCAGCTCAAATGGCCAAAAGATTAGAGCATCTTCCCATAAGATCAGTGCACTTCGAAAAATATTGATTTCAATTAAAAACGTGAAAATCAGAGAAAGCAGGGTGTGCAGTCTTATCCAGAATACAAGTATTTATACATCATTATTCAGTCCTTAAGTGGCCTTCAAGGTGTGCTAGAGAGTTGTTTCCTCTATAGGTCAAAAATCCACATGTGGGGGGACTGGGGTTGTGGCTCAGCGGTAGAGCGCTTGCCTAGCATGTGTGAGGCACTGTTTATAAAGAAATAAAGTCCACTGACAACTAAAAAACAATTAAAAACAATCCATGTGGGTATGGTGAAGTCAAATTGTCATCAGACTTTCAAAGGATATGAAGCTTGCTAGGATAACAAAATATTATATGGCCAAGGCAATATTTGAAAACAATGAAAACTACAAGGAGGCAAAATCTAACAAGATCGTGATGTATATTTAAATTTTCAAACTGAATGAGAGCAGCCAAGGAGGGAGAGGTCTGTGTTAGGAATGGCCCTGGTTTGGAAGCCCTAGGGTTCTTTTCCTTGATCTCAATTCCCTCTGAGCTACCAGGTGTTCAAATGTAAAGTGAGACACTAGATCAGAATACCTGGACTTTATGATGAATTAGCAAAAGGAAAGTGTTCCTGCCAAGGAAAATAAGGGCCCCATTGCATTTTACCTTGGTCAGGACCACAGTGTTCTAAAAAACCAAGCCACACAAAGAACGGCTAAAAGCAAGCAGAAAACAACTATATAAGCATTAATAAAGGGCCACACTTCAGTGGCACCTGTTAAATAACTGACAGGTCATAACACAGAGGAGTACAATGGTCATTAGATGGCAGGCCAGGTCCCAGGGCTTTTGATGGTCACTGGACTCCAGGGACTCTTCACAAAAGTATGTTATCAGTCAGGATCTTGGTCCAAAATTTGCATCTGTGAATCTGAAGTATGGAGCTGACTCTCTAGCTGTCTCATTTATTTTAATCACAGAATGCTGAGCGGGTAGGAATGGACAGGAAAGTAGATTGAGCTGTGTGTGGGCTTCAAGCGCACCAGGGCTCTGTTTTTGGGTCAATATCAGCACGGGCCCTGGGAAGGCGGCACAAGGCCATGGGCCAATTTTCTTCCCCAGATGACAGCTCTAAGTGGGTCAGCTCAGACAAATGAGAGCTCCATAGGACAAGGAAACCCGGCCCAGTGGTTCTGCAAGATGTACAACACTCCAACCAAACAGTTGCTTATCAAGTTCACAGCATAGCTTGCCCACATCCATCATCCCTGGACAGACATTTTTAACTTTGTCACCTTTCTATTGTCTCATTCTATTCATCTTGATGAGGCATTAAATCCACTGTTTCAATGAAGCCTACAGAATGGCAGAAAAGTACACTAAAGGAGACCACATAAAATGTCCTAAAGCAGTTGATACAAATATCTAAAAGCCCTCCCTGGTGCTAATGGTGTCAAGTGTGATGCAGCTCATCTTGGGATTCAGGGTCAGCCAGTGAGGAGGACATTCCTCCCTCCCTCTCCCATCACCTACAAGCATTGAGCTTCACCCACCCCTTCACTCCACTCTTTCATTCCTAATTGTTTAAGGTTCTTTAATCCTTTTTCATGCTGATTGCTGTAACCAGAACCTATGACCACTTAAATCTTTTCCTAGATAAATCCTATCTCTTATGGCAGAGATGTCTATGGACAACTACTTCCTTTTAAATTCTATTTTGACTAGAAATAATTAGCCCTGAAAAAAACATTTTGCACCTATTGTTTTCTGCTTTTCATAGTAAGAGTGTCTACACTTGTTTTATTCTCATATTTGAATCGTGGAGACTCAGGATCAACTGTCTATGTATCTTTATGCCTTCAATCTAGACTTCTGCCTTACACATGACAGGTAAGATAGCCTCTGGTTATCAAGTAAATTAATAATACACTTGTAAATGATGAGTTAATATCAAAATCATGATGAGTACTCTGATATTGACAACTTCACCTATTACACCAAACACATTTGAAATTTAACATTTTGAAGGAAAACCTTTCAAAAACAATATACAGCTCCTGATAGGAGTCCTTTACTTAGTCCTTCACTTATGTTTGTTTTTGCTTTAGTTGTGAATCATTTTAATGGTTCTCTCAGTTTGGGAGATGTCTAGAGAACAGAGCCTCCCGTTCTGACTAACAGTCAGTCAACTATTATAAGCCACTGCTGAGTGTGAGAAGGTCAAATCGCATCTAAGACAAGGAGACAGCCCAGACCTGAAAACAGGAACGTTTAGAAATGCGCTTTGACACTCAGCTAAACTGGCTGCATTTGACAGAATGTAATTACTTCCTTCCTGGAACTTTTTAAAAAGAATTTTGAAGAATATAAAATGCAAATTTGTAACTGGTCAACCGATTCTCAGTACCACTTAGGAATATAGGGGTGATGATGATAATAAAGATTTGCACATACTTTATTATTTTTATCTTTTCGTTAAAGTGCCTTATTTTATACTTTGCATTCCTTTCTCAGAGATAATTTTGATAATATTCAACTACAAGTTAATCTGTAGCATGGAGATCTAGATGATATCAGGTCACTCAAAAAGAAGGGAAGTGATCTTCAATGGATAATCATTGATTCCTTAATGTCCACTCTGCCCTTGACATTGATTCCCAGAAGAGCTCAAATCCCTTTTAGGCAGGAATTCCCGTGATGTAGGGAACTAGTAAATTCTCACCCACTTTCCTGCCTTTGTTTATCCTCTACTCCTTGTTCATTATCCTTTGTGTCTTTTACACATACACACTTTACAATTAGTTTAATTGGTTCAGACAGCCAATTATAAGAAGTAATCTTTGAAATTGAACATGACCTTTACTTTGTAAGTCCAAGGGTTTTCACAGACATTTTTGAAGTAGCAGAAATCTTGTTTTTCAAAAGAAAATATGAATACATTTTTAGTTGTCAGTCAAAAATATTTTTCTGAATAAGGCATAGGTGAGGAAAAGGTTTTTATTTGTTCCTCATCCATCTTTTATCCCTCTTCCCATTCAAAGCAGTCCTCTAGTTAAAATTCTAAAGATTTGTGAAACACAGGTTAAAAACCATTACATTAATATCAAGCAATTAAACAACACGTGTGTGTTACATGCTCAGGGCACACGAGTGCTCAGGGTGCTGGAGTCAGGGAGGGGCTGATGTCCAAAAAGAGTCCAGTTAATATCCGACTTCTCTAGAGTGAAATTTCTAGAAAGAAAGCGGTCTTGTCTTTCAAGTCTGTATTGTGTTAGAAAATTCTGTACTAACCAGTGAGACAGGTGGTGTATAGGAATTAGCAAGGAACAGTATCCCAAATTTAAAATTAGGTCATACAGATTACAATTCTATCATATCAAAGAATTGTCATAATCTTCCTGATGAATCACTGATTGGAAAATGCATTTTGTACTATCTGTTTATTAAATTGAATCATTTTTGTAAAAATCAACATCAATAAACAGAAAACTAGGACATTGCTTATGTTTTTCCCCCTGATAATGTTATTAACGGTTTCTCTCCAATAAAAACTAATAGCTCAATTATAGATTTATTACCTGTAGAACATTAGCCGATTTTGCCTCCAACTTAGAAATTTTGTTTAAACCTTCTGTCTCATATTGATCATATGCAATATTCTCTCAGATTTTTTAATTTTATGAATCAGTTCTAGTATCTTGCTGGTTGACTCATTAATGTTTTAAACCAATCTTTGAAACATGTTATTTATTTGTAAAATAATATGTGTTTTTTGTATATTTTGAATTTTGTAACTAAGAGTTTATTGTGAAAAAAGTTGTTCAGTAGAAATAAATCAGTTGACTTGTTCTTAGTTTGCTATTTCCTAAGTCTTTGGCACTATCAAAATTTGTAACAATTGAGTTCAGGAGGTTAAAAACTTTAAAAATAATTTGAGTCAAAACCAAATTTTGCTTGAAATATTTTTAGAAAGCATCTAATAGAATTTTTGCTTACATACAGAGTAGGCAGTTACAGTATCCATAGGAAAAAAAATCTTGATTATAAAATAATTACAACAACTAAGGCAAAAAACCTTACTACAGAATGAAACAAAAATGCACTATTGTAAAATGGTGTGTGCAAAGCATCCTGTTAATGTCACCTTTTAAGAAATGGCTGTAGTTGCTACATTTTCCCATTTACTGATATTTGCATAAAGTTGAAGACTGTAATCTGAAAATAAACAGTCACGAGGGGAAGAAAGTGGGGGTAGGAGTGGAGGAAAGAGATACAGGGAAAGAAATGAGAAATGGAAGAACTAGAGGAAAAGGAGAAAAGCGCTTTTGAGATACATCAATCTAAATCTAATTATGCTGGGGAGAGAGGACAGGAAATCCTTTAAGCTGATTTTCTTTTGCTATCTTAAATTAGCAAGATATTACTAAGAATAAATCTGGCTGAATTTTCTTGAACACCTCAAATCAGCCAGTTCCCCCGCCCCCCGCCTGGCCCTTGCTGGACACTTGTTTTTTCCTCTGTGCCTTGAGAGCAGGCTGGCCCTCATGTGCAGTGTCCTAGGCAACAGACCTTTCCCAATTATCTCTACAGGATCCAACTCTAACTGTTCTGTCGCTTCCACACCTCCTCTTCCTCACCATCTATCTAGCTAATCTGAAAGACTGCCTTGTGCTCTATTAATCTAAGGTTTCTATAAAGAATGACACAGGGCAGTCCAAAGAAGCCTCCCAGACACAAAATACCTTAGTAAACAAGGAGTCTGTAAACTGAATTGTAGACACTTTGGCAATCAAGAAGAAAAATTTTAAAAAGATGAAATTAAAGAGTTTGCTATTTGTCATTTGTATGGAACATGTACTTATTAATAAATCCTGAAAAAAGTAGTCTGCATAGATTTATGACAATCCAAATCATATACTTTATTGTGTGGTTTTAAGTTCTGCTCTTACACAGATTATCTCAGCAGACTGTAATGGACAAGATTTGAATACAGAAAGATCTGATTGATTCCTCAGGTCGTCCAGAGAGTTCCCTGAGCTGCTGAGATGTCTGGCCCTGCTGAGTACAGAAGCACATTTGGCTTGAATGTAGCAGAGAACAAGGACTTTCATCCTTTACCAGAGACATTCAGATGAGCAATCAGACCTAGATTAAGGCTATCATTGCTCACTGGGTTTCCCTGTCTTCACCAATTGTGAGATCTAGCTAAATTCTGCTCAAGTTAGCACTGTCAGAAGGTTTTTGAAAAGTCACTCACCTTCCAATTGCCTGGAACCCCAATAGAAAATTATCAAATTCCCCGTGTACCCAAGTGGGGAGCATAGTGATCATGCAATGCCATTAAGGTAAGCTCTTAAAGTCACACCTGAGAACAGTGACAACATGGTGTACTTCATAGCAGAATATATTCCTGTTTGACAGAAATGACAGTTGCTTTGCCCATCTTTCCTAGAAAGGAAGATGGTGAGAGCCAGTGTAGCACCTCTGAGCTCCTACCACAGAACCATGTGCCAGAACAATATTCAAACATGTGAGTTAGAATTCAAGTTTGATTATCATCAAAGTGTAAAGAAGATGGTTTATGAGGGTTCCAGGAATTTCAACTTGCTTTATTGTTAGCATTCTTACCTTTCTTAAATTCCAAAGAACACAGTGGTCAAAAATAGGCATATGAAATGGGTATATTGGTACAAGAGTAATTCAATAACTCAAATACATTTTATCATCCAAAATGTAGAGCAAGCCAGACAAATGGTTCATTCTATAATCCCAGCTCCTTAGGAGGCTGAGGCAGGAGGATCACACGTTTGAGACCAACCTCAGCAAATTTATTGGGGCCCTAAGCAACTCAAAAAGACCCTGTTTTAAAATTTTAAAATGTAGCTCAGTAGTAGAGCACCTTGGGTTCAATCTCCAGTACCAGGGTTGGAGTATACAATGAAGAACTCTTACAATCTGCTCATTACATATCATCACTAGTTTCTCTTTAATGAGCCACAGCTATGGAAATTCATATTATCACTATTAATATCTCGCTAAAGAAAATGAGTCTTTTATGTTACAAGGACATGATGTTTTCAAGTTGATTATTTAAAATAATAGGACTGAGTTTTTTGGATGATGCCAACATTTTGACCGCAGAATTAAAAAATGACCATCTGTTGGAACTGGAGACCACAGAATACAATATAACTTAAAATAAGAGTGTTAGAAATGTCCTGAGAAGTTGGCTTTCTCAGTTCTTTTAGCAACATTATTATGTCCAATTTATTAATGAAGCCAGAGCATTATGTGTCCAGAGACCCTCTGAGAGCAAACCATTCCTCCTTCCTTTAAACTTGACCCTTGGCCTACATTGGGCACATTGAACTCTATTAACCACTTCCTTGTCCTTTGTTTCCTAAAATGTCTAAAACACAAATTCTGTGAGGGGAAAAATAAATCAGAAAACACTTTGCCAAAAGCATCTATAAACATTTATTGAGCACAAAGTTAACAGATTTACTATAATGATTTAAGAAATTCCTTAGTGTTTACAGTTAACTTATATATGACGTTTCATAGTAAGTAATTTTTTCAATTTGGCATTAATAATCTTAAAATTATGTATCAATTTGTCAGGCATCTCAATTAGAGCAGTCAACAGAAAGGAACAGCATGTGAGTGTGTGTTCCGCAGCGCTGTGTATGGAGTGCTGACAAATCTCCGGGGTAATTAGAAAAGAGTGTGTGTTATTTAGGTCTCTTTCTTTTTACTTTCCTTTTGGTAAGATATTAGTCCTTTCGCTACTGATTAACCCTCTCTCCACCAAAGCCTGGGAGGGCAGCTAGCTGCAAGGTATGTTCAATCAATCCATTTGACTCCTGAGCTGATGGCTGCTATGGAGAGAAGGGTTCCAGGGGAGGAGGCAGGCTTTCAGAACAAGCACAATGGATAACCAAAGAGGAAACCCTGAATTCCTTTTATCCGTGTTATGTCTTCTATTCTGAGCTAAATAAATAAAGATGCCCTTATTCATTTCTGGAAAACCAACCTATTTATTTGTTGTTGGAGAGTGTAGTAAAAGTTTCCGTGGTTACTAATAATAAAATGTTATATCAGTAAATATGAAATAGAGCATCTAAGGCAGTGCTGATAGAATGGGCCAATATATTATAAATTACTGGGTGCCCTTTTAGAAGACAAGGACATGCACTACAACTCAATATATGTTTTAATTAGAAGAAAAATTAACCTATTAGAAATTCATCTGATAAAGGGTTTGTTATGTTTTACTTCTGAAGTTTGAATTTCTGTTGGGAAAATGTACATATGTAGGAATACAGCATACTGACCTTAAAGTAAGCCAAGATACCATGCTAAGGGCTAGTTTTTGCAAAAGCAGCACCAAAGTTCTGCTGGTTAAAAGCAATTACTGCTCTTCTGCCATCCTGCCACAAATATTTCTTTTTATTCATGACTCATTGTGCTTCTACAATACAATGAATTAACTAAGAGGCATTTATATGTTTCAGCTCTCTCACCAACGTGTTCAAAATCTTGCTGAAATACAAGGCATAAAGGAGGAGAAGAATTACTAATTTTCTGTCCTCAGCTCTTAGCACTGAATTTGAGTCATAGAAGCCCAATAAACATAAGCCAAAATTCCTCTTTTGAGAACTTCACCTTGAATTAGAAACTGTGGGTGGAGTTGAATAGGAAGAGAGTCATCCATGATATTACAAGCAGAAATATTACCTCTGCTGAGGACATGTTCTGCGAGAATTCAGAGGAAGCAGTGGACATGGATAGAGACATCTAGAAAGGTCTGATGGAGAAACAGAAGCAGGAAAATGTTTACCCTCTTTCCAATACTGACAGACCACAGAAGGCTCCGGTAATTGTATCTACATAGTTTTACATAGGATTTGGGATCTCTTTCATCTGTCTCTTTTTCCTTCTGGGTTATTTTTATATACAAATCAGGACAGTCAACCTAGTTACAAATAATGTTTCAAAAGCCTTGGCATGGAAACCTCTCAAGGATGTTTTCAAAGTCTATATCAGTTCTATTTCCTCTTGATTAGCCTCAAACACTATTCTCAAGTTTAAAACTGATCGATGCTTAAATTTTACATAGAATTAAAACTCTTTAGAATTATTTTATTTCCTTTCAAGCTTCAACCACATTTATCGCCATTATTCATCTTCAATTCTGAATTAAACTTTTATTTTTTGATACTAATGCTATTTTCATCTTCCTAATTATTTTTGAGATAATTTTAAACTTACAGAAAAAATGCAAGAATAATATGAAGAACTTATTTTTTCACCTCTTGTATTACTTCAAAGTAAGTTGCTAGCTGGGTTTCCATCATCTGCATGTATGTTAATATGCAATATCTATGAATAAGGATATCATCCTGTATAACCCCTATAACCCTCTAAATAAGGACAATTATATATTAATAACTACCAACTAATATATTAATCCTATTCAGATTTTACCAATTATGACACTACTGTTCTTTACAGTGAAAAGAACAAGTCCAGAATAACATCATATTGCCATTTTTAATACTTCTCTTAACCTTCAATGATTGTTATTATTTCCTTTCACATCATTACCTTAATGCTCATATCCCAAAGCAATATGGTTCTATAGACTGTCCATCAATTGGGGTTGTTTTATGATTCCTTACAATTAAGTTTAGGATAAGCATTTGGGCAGGTATATCACAAAGGTGCAACTTTGCATCACATGGTACATGATATAAATTTGTTCCATTTCTGGGAATCTAACTTTGATTACTTGCCAGCTTTTCTACTTAGAAATTACCATAGTTTGCTTGCACATTTAGCAATTATTTTAAGGGGAGTTACATTGAGATTATGCAACTAAGCTATAACTCTTCAAGATTTTACCCACTAGTTTTTGCATCCATATTTCTTAGTGGACTTGATTATTGCTACAAATGGTTGCCACATTGTGATTTTTTCTGAACCATCATTTCTTCTGTATAGATTAATTCCTATTCTCTGTAGGAAAAGCTTTCTCTTCTCTCCACTGTTTACTGGTTTCATTCATAACAGCATAAGCTGAAAGATTCCTATGTCATTCAGTAAGTTACAATGTGGAGTATCACTATTTATTCTGATGCCCAACTTGTTCTAGTTTGGCCCATGGCAACCCCTTCAGACCAGTTCCTATGTACTTTTGACATGTTATCATCATTCTTTAGAACTTCCTTACTTTTTGGCACAAACAGATCTTTCAGACTTAATTTATTGTTGTTGTTGTTATTGTTCTTAGCCCTGAAATACAACATTTTTCTAGGAAACCATAATCCATTAGTGGATAATTGTATCCAGGAACCAAGATGTAGGTGCCTGGTCTGCCCAAGGCTACTGGAGTATTTCTGCTTCTAGTTCTTTCCACTGGAGAAAGCTGCACATAAATTTACATCAGTATGTTCTATATTCATGGAGATACATAAAGAATCATGAGAAGTATGTAGCTTCCAAAGAAAGACCTGAATTGATTTTGTAGTAAGACTCTGAAAGTCACATAATAAAATTCAAGCTGTTGACTTTCTTATCTGATTGCTTGAACTTAGATAGAGGGAGACTTGGAGGATGTGCCTTTAGTTAAAGGTCTCATTAATGTTCAGAACTAGATTGATAAATATTCTGTTAGAAATTGAGCTAAGTTACTCTATAGTGTATTTTCTACCATTAAAACAAAAGCCTTATTTTTTATCTGAAGTGATCCATATTTAAATGTGTTTTCTTCCGTTCAATTGAATTGCAAATTTGAGAAAAACACAGCTTGAAAAGTCCACTGGCAACAAATGATACCCTTTCAAAGAGGAATTATTAATTCAGGAAAACTCCAAGGGAAATAAATACACCTTTCTGCAACCAAGGTGAGCTCATATTTTGGACTAAATCTCACTGAAAAATCTGTCCTCCTTCCAAATTCTACCATATGATAAGCACTAATTTGGTTAGAAATTACATGGCTTGGATTTTTTCATAATCAGTGTTTTTCTCAGACATGATATTTTTGTAAAATGTGGCATCTTATGAGAAGAATAAGAAAAATCATATGATGATTATCAGTACATATATCTTATTGCATTTTATTCCCATTACTAAATTGCAAGGCACATGTTAAGCAAAAGCTGTTATAATAAACACTCACAGCTACATCTGACATGAAAACTTGTACTACATGGATGGATATTTGTATCTGTACAGGTTATCTACACACGTTACCTAGAATTTTACAATGCATTTGTTTTAGTCAACTTTTTTGCAGCTGTGATCAAAACACCTGACAAAAACAACACAGAAGAGGAAAAGTTTATTTGGATGTTATGGTTTCAAAGATTTCAGTCCATAGATGGCTGACTCCATTGCTCTGGGCAGGTGGTGAGGCAAAATATCCTGGCAGAAAGGTGTGCAGGAAGGAAAGCAGCTAGGAACATGGCCCCAGGAAGCAGAGCAAAAGCTCTTCTCAACAAGGACAAAATATAAACCCCAAAGGCATGCCCCGTGTGACCTATGCCCTCCAGCCACACCCTACCTGCCCGCAGTTACCTCCCAGTTAATCCCTATCAGTGGATTAATCCATGGATTAGGTTAACATTTCAGCTCTGAATGTTCTTACATTGTCTCACATGAGCTTTAGGGACAAGCCTCATATCTAAACCATGACCTTTGAATATTTTTTCCATTTGTTATTAAGAGGCAGAGTAGTAGTGCAACCCCAAAATATGCCACTCAGGCATAAAAAAATATTTTGAGCTAAAGAGAAATGAAAAAAAGCAGACACAGGAGAGAGATCTCTCCCCTCTTCCTATCTACCTGAAAACAGACCAGCAGTTCTCTTCATGAAGCTTGGATAGGTCCTTCTCTATCCACCCTCTCCCAACCCCTATGCCAGGAAAAGACAACAGGTTTGTTACCAGAGACAAGAAAGACACTGAGAAAGAGTCCTTACAAGCAAACCTTAATAACCAGCCCTCATTAAATCCATTTCCCCATATATTTGTCCTTCCACAATTTGCTGCTCCTAGAAGCTTGAAATTCTTTCCATTTGAGTTGTCATTTTTCTTTGCCAAGATGCTACATAAGCCCAAATTCTCACCACTCCTCAGCTACTCAAGAGAGAGCGCATGCGTGCATAACATGTACGTGTTAGGATGTGTTTACAAACTTCTGTTTTTCCCTCTTAATCTACCTTTCATCAGGACCCTAGAAGACAAACCTAAAATAAATAAAAGAAAAACATTTTTTCTCCCTACAGGTACTATAATTCCTTGAGAAAGAAAACAACTTTGCCTTTGTAAACTAAAGAATAAAAGTTACATTTTACCAAAATTATTAATTTATTTCACACCTTGAAATCATATGCACTTCAGAAATTGTCTGTATTTCTCTTTTGTTTGTTTGTTTGTTTATTTTTCCCATGCAGGGCTGAGGATCAAACTCCTAGGATGTTCAGCATGTTAAGCAAGCACTTTACCACTGAGCTATACCCCAAAGCTTAATAAATTCTTGAAAAGAATCATGATAGTAGCCTACCACTTCTTCAATTACTTTCAAATAAAGGCCAAAACAAAACAAAATAAAATATGGCTCATTCTCTCATTATGCATCAGAAATAATGGAAGATTTAGACCAATTGGTTCTCATTATTTTCTGCTCCTTACTTGAGTAGATCATTTGATCTGCTTTGCAAGCAGGATTACAAATGCCATTCTTTCTTTTTTTAAAAATATGAATGATTGTTTATAATACTTTTCTGATGGATCATAAATAAGAATGGATAATACAAAGTTAAGGAACTGCAAAATTGGGTCTATTTTAAAGTGGGGCCACCCAATATCAGGTGTTTCTTTAGTAGATATTATTGGGTTGACCTTGCTACCCATTAAAATATTTAAAAGAGACTTGCCATAGTCATTAATTTCAATAAAAAGCAGAAACAGGAACCTGCAATTATTTTTTTCATTAGGAATTTAGCTTTTCTTTCAATTAATGATGGAGGAAAGAGGCACATTTATTTTATTGCATATTTTATTATGTCTAAAGCCTTTGAAGATAATAAGTATTTTCTGAAATTTACTCACTAGAGGTAGATCATAATTTTTTCCTTTATTGGCATGAATAAAAATAATCTGTGAGTTAATCTAGAAAGTAGAAACTAAATATGTTCAAATATTTTAAGGTATCCAATATTTATCAGGTATATTCATATTATTGTTTATATTATTGAACTTCATTACTTCAGATTTATTATAGATTACTTAGTCATTCTATTACTGGGAAAACTCACAAAAAAAAAGAAAAGATGGTTTTCTTCTTTTTTAATATATCTTTTTTCAGTTGTACAGGGACACAATACCTTTATTTTGTTTATTTATTTTTATGTGGTGCTGAAGACTGAATCCAGGGCCTCACACTTGCAAGGCAAATGCTCTACCACTGAGCCACAACTCCAGCCCTCTTATTTTCTTAATATTTTTATATTTCATGATAAATAGTCACATGTATTTGCATAACAAAAGTCAATACAAGGAAACAATAAAATGACAGAAGCCTTATATGCTAAAGTCTAAATATTATCACAAATTCAACTCCAAGTCACCTTTATCCAAGTCAAATATTTTTGAAACACAATGTTTTATTTCTTCCTTATAAGGAAATGATTAAAAGAGTATGTGAAGTTATCTTATGCACAGGTATTTTCCACCTTATCATAAACTTCAAGACTAAAAATATAATAAAGGTTTAGTTTAGAAAAAAATTGATTCTATATTAAAAGGGACTGAAGTAGAATAGAAGAAAGATAGGTAGAAAGGAAGGACAAGAAAAAAGAAACAGATCTTAATTCAAGACGACCTGCATATTTTCCAGGTATGTCACTCCCTAAGCCAGTCTCTCTTGGGAACTCTATAAAACTACCTTTGTACTATTAATTAACCCTTCCATACACAATAAAATCAGATAGTGTGATATTTTGATAAACCTATAATTTAGAGGACTTTCCAGCACTATTTATTGATCAGATAATGCAGAATACATCAGTCAGAATCCTCAAATCCACCCAAACCCATTTTGAGATCACTCGACTGATACTATTCCAACATACCTTTCCATACTCACCTCTCACAAAGATTCCTTTAAAAGAAGAGTTGGGAACCCCTACATACCTCTCGCTCTCCAAATGGATGGCATTCTCCCTTGAATGTGTATTCCTTGCTTACCCAAAGGCATCCCTTGAATATGTACCACTTTCCTAATTCAACCCCGTCTATGCCTCTGAGTGGTGGGAGCTGTAATTCTTTCTTGTACATGAGCCAAGAGTCTCACTGGTCCTGATTTGAGCTCCCCTTTCCCTCCAGAAACTCTCTAGACCCTTCTTCAGGTATACCTCTTCTCGCATGACAGAAACATGTTTTATAGAACTTATGTTGGGTCACTTAGATTGCTTAGTTGTATTGAACACTACAAGAGTCTGCAATTCCAAACATGCCTTTTGGCACAAGGATTATTTTGAATTGATTGTTTTGAGAAATTGGAGATATAGGGTAAGCTCCCCCAATACAGAAGTTACTCTTTTGTAAAGGAAATTTGTATGTATAAAGGAAATCTCCAGGCTGGGGCTGTGGCTCAGTGGTAGAGTGCTCACCTAGCATGTGCGAGACGCTGGATTTGATCCTTAGCACCACATAAAAATAAAATAAAATAAAGGAATTGTGTCCAACTACAACTGAAAAAAAATAGGAAAAAAAGGAAGAAAATCTCCAAGCATAGGGTCTCTCCCTCTCAGAGTCTGAGAAGTGTGACTGAATCACTGGAGACTTCTCCATGGAGAAGAACCTGATTAAATCAGCAGAACACACCCGACTCTTGTTTGCCATGCTCTGTATGGACTCCTTGCCCTGGCTGCCTCCCAAGCACCCTGATTTGCTTCAGTTGAAGAAGGTATTCATGCCTGATCATTCAGCCAACTCTCTGAGACTCACTCATTTCATGTATAAGTGAGGTAGACATAGCAAGGACCTGTTTATTTTTTCTTCTTAATTAGTCTTTTGTTACAGGGGTCCTTTTTCAGTTAAGAATTCAGAAGGTAAAGGGAAAGTGATTTTTCCTCCCTTAGGATAACTTTGTGTCATGTATTGAAAATATGGCTTAAAAGTAGCAGATGTTGATGTCATAAAAAATCATGAGTAAGATTAAAGATGAGATAAAGAGTTATAGACACATGACTTTTCAAAATTGTGAAATATTCCATCATATAGATAAGCAGAGAGGAGAATACAAAACCCTGACATACCTCCCAGATTTAACAAATATTTACTTTCACCACATATTTAGATCATCTTAAAAATTTAAACACCACCTAGTTTTAAAGCTCTTCCTGATAGTTTGTTCTTGCATCCAGAGAGATCAGCCTATTTTCAACTCAGTACATGTCTTTCCCATCTTTTTAAAAATAATCAGTTACAAATTGATGTATTTTTAAAATACATGCATAATATTACTTGATTTTAAAATGTTATATGGAGACTGTCACAGGAGAAGTGTCTCCAAAGAAGAATCTGAGGAATTCCCATAGAGGAGGACCTCGCCTTAGGACCAGCAGGGTTTGGGGCATACTTGAGAGAAAAGTACTTCAACAAGTGCCAATCAGAGTCATAGTCCGGTTTACTTACAAAAACAGGGGCACGTTCAAGGGAGAAGGTGGACTATAGTTAGGAACTAGGCTGGAGGTGGAGCCAGGTTGGACCAAGCAACTTCGCCGCAGATTTCCCTGTGATTATACACGGCCATCAGGCTACTTGTGGCATGCAAGGGCATCTTTCTTTCAGTGGCTCCTGGGTGTATTTCATATTTTCTGCATTTGAAAGGTTCACAGAGACACAGTATCTCTCACTTCATCCCAAATCCCTAACTCATTACCACTAATCATGTGGCACTCTACAACTTGTTTTAATTTTTCACTCAACAGTACAGTCCATACTGTGATCTAATCTATTCATTTTGATAAAATCATTGATAGTTAGATAACCTTGGGGAAGCTACTAAATTCTGTCTGCTTCAATTTCCTCATCTATATACTGAAGACAATAATAAAAGGTGTGGGTTACAACGGATAGATACATGCGTACAGAAAGAAAATGTCTATCAGTGCAAGCTTCTATATCTTAGTGCAAGCTTCTACATATTTGTCCTACGAGGTGAACTGTTAGCTCTGTGCAAATGAACAGTTTTTACTCTGCAGCACAAGGACAAACTCATTTCTCAGACTGTACCAAATCTAACTATTCAGTAGTCTATGAGAAACAGTTTCTCTGCCCAACCTACTAGTAGACACTTGGCATTGTAGAAACATATCTTTCCACAGTCTAAGCAAAATGAAATATAATCTTGTTTAGTTTTCATTTCCAATTTTTCTCTGTTTATTGGATATTTGAGTGCTCTTATCTTGAAATGATTTTCATCTTTTAGGAGTGGACTTTGGCTTCCCTCCTTTTGCCTGGTGTACTAAATGATGAAGAAATTCTATACCCAAATGTTTAAGATGTCAACTGGTAAGTGATCTTCCTTCAGATTTACAGAATGCAAACCATCTGTTGACCTTTAGATAACACCAGAATGTGTAATGCCCCTTCTTATTCTAAATCTAAAATCCTAATTCTAATTCTTTAATCAACTAACACACAGATGTAAATTGCTGTGGTGTTTAACTTGCAGAAAAGTTACACGTCTTTTTAAAGATCTATAGAGGAACTAGCTCCAGGTGGTCAAGGTCAATAGTCATATTCAGAGCACAGGGGAAAATGAGAGAGACTTATGCTCCTGTTGAGAAAGACCCCACTGAGCACATAGCTTCTCTGCCCATTTTCCCAGGGTGTATCTCCTTTCTTCCTTACAAAAGTTCTGTTGTAGCTGAAGAAACAAATATGGTGCTTTGGGTAAGATAAGATGACACTCTGCATCTTCTCAGACCCAGCCCTTAAACAAAGTTGATTTTTCCTTTCTCCAACCCTTGTCTTCTGAATACTGCATTTTGAGTGACAAGTAGACATATCTGGACCTGGTAACACTCTGTTAAAAATCCTTTGCTTATTTTTTTTTACCAGGTCATATTTTTCCTTTTTCATAATTTTTTCAGGATTTTGTATATTCTGAAAATTAGTGTTAGTTTTATGAATTTTGTTTGATTTTTATTTATTTATTTTTTTGGTGTTAAGGATCAAACCCAGAGCCTCATATGTGCTAGGCAAGTGCTCTACCACCTAGTTACATCCCCAGTCCTTGTTGTGTGAATTTTAAGTATATTCTCTCCATCAATGTCATGACAATTTTGCTTTTGTAGTTTTTGTTGGTGGTGGTATATTATATTGTAGTTTTAAACTTTAATATACTATAGTTGAGTTCATAAGTTTTAGTCTTTAACAGTTTTAATTTTATAGCATACTGAAGAAATTCTTTCCTGACTGATATGAAAATATACTTATGTATATATCCATTTTAATTTATTTTTAACTGAAACATGAAAAACATAAAATTATATATATTCATAGGATACCATATGATGTTTCCATTCATATGTACATTGTGTAATGGTTAAATCAGATCAAAAACATCTATTTTCTCCAAATTTATTTCTTTATGGTGAAAACCTTCAAAACCCTTCCTGTAGCTTCCTTGACTGTGAAGGGCATTTTTATCATCTCTAGAACCCTATTGAGCAAGAAGACACCAGAACTGCTTATTTTATATATTGCATGCTTTTATTTTATCTTATTAACAAGCACAAAGTTTTAAGTTTTTAAGTTAACAGTATAAAAGGCTCCTATGGAAAGTCAGGAACTCTCTGCTTCATCTTTCCAAATCATCACCAGTACCCTCCACTACTGATATAATGTTCTTTTTGTATATATCTATTTAGCTACAAAATAGGCATATAAATCTATTCTTAGGTTTATTATTTTTAAATATTTACTATTGGCTGATTATTTATTTATTTTTATGGAGGTGGGTATCAAGCCCAAAGCCTCATGCATGATGGGCAAGAGCTCTACCAGAGTGAGAGCCCACACCCTCTTATTATTATTTTAGATGAGGTTTAAACTCCTAGTGCTAGTTCCTATACTCCCCATTTCTTTTCATCAGGACTTTATATACACTCCCTTTTTGATAAATAATATTATTTGTATTAGCACAACTTTCCCAGCATTTTATCAAGTCTAGCACAGAATATGAAAAATGTTTTTTGAACAAAAATTTGAAAAACTTTCTTCAACCTTCCTCTTCCTCTTCTTGTTCTTCTCTTTCTTTTTTCTTTGCAGATTTTATTTGGTAGATTTAGCTGTTCTCACATCTGTGAGTAATCTCTCATCATAATACCTACAAGGTAAATCACGTAGTGCAAATCCAACTGCACCCTAACTCCAAAGAACAGGGAGTCCCTCCTGGAGAGCTGGGCTCAGGACCCAGCTACATGGAGAGCTCTCTAGTAACACCCAACAGCTGTCACCCTGGGGCAGTCACATGTCCTCATCCTCATCATTTTCATGTGCCTTTTATTAATGTTGCATTGCCTTACTACTTTGTTTCTCTGTTTAAAGAAACGCACCTTTTGGAATTTTCGCCAGATGGCAAAAGTGGTGCCATCACAAAGGTTCCAACCTGGCTGAGGGCTGCGGTTCACTCATGCCTAGGGGTCACGCAGGGGCCTTCTTCTGCTCCCATGCTGGGGATTCTCTGTCAAATCTCTGGTTTTCTGAACTTTTACTTTGACTTCTAGGTTTACTCTGTTATTGGAAGAGGACATATGCCATGTTCCAACGTGTGTGCTCCAAGCAAGTTTTCAGGCCGAAATCCTCACCCCTGACACTTCGGCATTAGACGGTGGGACCTTCAGGAGGTGTTTAGGTGATAGGGCAGGGCGTTATGATTGGGATCAGAGCCCCTAGAAAGGCACCCAGAGAGCTAGAGGGCCTCTTCCGCCATGTGAAGATGCAGCTAGAAGGTGCCGCCTACAAACCAGAAAGAAATCCCTCACCACACAACTCACTGCTGGCTCCTTCATCTTCAACTTCCCAACCTCCAGAACTGTGGGGAGTAAATTTCTGTTGTTGCTAAGCCACCCAGCTTGTGGTATTTTGTTACAGCAATCTAAATGGACACGTAGTGGTCTCCCTGGCATGAAAGCAAAGGAGGTATATTTTTTACATTTACTGTGTCTGAGGATACTTGTGTTTATTCTCATACCAGCTTCACAATTGGCTGGCATGTTCCTAGAAGCCAGGAAAAGTTGGGAAAGGGGAGAGGGAAAGGTAGACTAACGAGCACTAAGTTTAATAGCTATAATTATTTTATCTACAGTTCTGGGGGTGCATTGCACAGGAAGGTGGTTATAGATAATGACCATTTACCATCAATTGTTTTAAAAAGTTAGAAGAAAGGGTTTTGTATGCATTCACTATGAAGAAATAAATGTTTCAGTAGACAGACAGACATGATTACCCTGATGTGAACATTATGCAATGTTTACATGCATCCAAACGTCACATGGTACCCTGGAAATGTGTATAATTGGTATGTATCACTTAAAACTTAAAAAATGAGAGAAATGGTGACTATAGAATTATAGATTAATATTTTTTGGAATGTTTTAAGACATTCTTCAATTATCTTCTTGCTTCCAGTGCTGCCACCAAGGAGTCCAAAGCCGTTTGATACGCGATCTTTGTATGCAATGGAGCTTCTGTTGGTTGTTTTTTTCCCAGGCTCATGGAACCCCCATTTTGTGCAGATTATTTTAAAGTTTTATAATTACGTGTTTTGATGTGGGTGTATTTTCATTCACTTGGCTGGACATTCTGTTTTTCCTCTCATTCTGAAAACACAGAGCCCACAGTTAAGGAAAATGTTCTACACATTTTTATAGATAAATCCATGCCTTCTGCTTTCTCTTTTTTGAATTTCCATTATTTTAATATTTGCCATCTCAGATAATTTTATGTCTTCTGTTTCTTTCTTTTTCCTTTCTGGGTTCTTTTCTTCCTCAACTTTATTTCTTAAAACATACCAAGGTTTTCCCCCCCAAAATTACTGTGATTATATTTTTAACTTATAGGAATATATATATCTCCAAATGCTATGTGATATAGCAGTTTATTGTTGTTAGTAAATTACTTTTTCTTGTCAATCTGATAATGTTGTTAAGTAGTTTTATACCCCCCACCCCCCAGGTAATTTCTATTTCTTCCAAGCTTTTTGTTTTTCTGTGTGTGTGTGTGTGTGTGTGAGAGAGAGAGTGTGTGTGTGTGTTGTTGTTGTTGGTTAGTTTATTGATTTTCTGATCCATGCTACAAGGTTTCCTGAAACCCCTGACAAGAAACCTGGATTTAAGTCTCTATAACTTTCCTTATGGGGTGGTAAGGACTTTGTATGTTATATAATCTATAGCAGCTTCTTTAAATCAATACTTATCACCTTGAAAATAATTACATTTAATTTTTTTGCTTATAATTAAGAGATTATTTCCAATTTTAAGTGCTCCATTTAAAGGTACTTAATGGAAAAAGTTTGTTACAAATAGAAATCCCCCCCAAAAAAAACCCCTAAAATCATCCATAAAGATGAATACATCATTTTAATATCCATGAAGTAAACAGTTTCTACTAATACAAATGTGAGGTTTCACAGAACCCCAGATATGTAAAATTGACATTTACCATTGAGTACCTGAACAAATCTAAGCTGAATAATCACTAATGATATTTTTGGGATGGAAGAAAACAGCTGCATGGTGTAATGGCAAGACAGGAAGATAAAAGGAACCAAAATCATGTAATGTGAGTTCCTCATTTAGCAGAAATCATTCCCAACATTTGCTGTAAATGGTATTTCTATTTTTCGTATGATTGTCACTAAAAAATTTAAATGGTGTACAACTAGAAAAAATTGCTTTCCTAATTATCCCAAAATTATACTCAAGAATTCATCAAATCTTTAAAATTACTGATTTGAAAGGAAATGAGAGCTTTCTAATATAACTTTAACATTAATGCTCAGAATATGAACAATAACACTGAGCTATGCTTAAAACAATTTGTGAAATTCTTTTCTTGGAAGAGGAAATGCAGGGCAGTAGTAGAACCTCCAGAAGTAGATGATTCCATCATCAGATTTAGAAGCCTGAGAGAAATGCTGAAAGTGTTAAAAAAAAAACTGGTTATGAAAATAAAATTAAAACCCAGAATCCTTAGTGCTTTCTACTAATTACCCACAATGCCCTTGATCACTCATTCCTTCGCCTTCAGATTAAGCTATGCTGTGGTTTACAGCCCCTGAGGATTAATTTGGGAGCTTGGTTCTCAGCATGGCAATGTGAGAAGTGGTGGCACTTTTCTGAGGAGAAGCCTCATGTATAGTAATTAACTAAGCCTGGCTCCTCCATGGTCTACTTCCTGTCTCACCATCAGATCACTTTGCAATAGTTTCCATTAAAATGGCATCTTCCATTGGGCCCTCACCGTAGAGCCCAAATTGATGGAGCCACCTGATCTTGAATTCTCAACCTCCAAACTGTGAGCTAAATAAATCTCTTTAAAAAAAAAAAAAGTATCCAGCTTCATGCATTTTGTTATGTCAATGGGAGATAGACTGATACAAACTAAAAGTTTTCAGCTGTTATTATTTTAATGTGTTGTTAGTCTTCTACAGAAAATGTGAGTGTCCCCCAACTGTATCTAACATGCATTGCCTGCTTTTAACAATCTAAAGTAATGGTAATATACAGTAAGGTACAAAGTAGACCAGATGCCTGAATCATTCTGATTCATACATAAGGGTATAAATCATGTCAAAATAGTATTAGTTGAATCTGGAAAATATTAAACATTTCCAGAAATTGCCAATTGCCAATTTTTTTCACTTAAAATAACAAAATTGTAACTTTCATTATAGCAGTAACTAACACAAAATAGTATATTGCAGCATGAATTTCTTATACCATATTAATGAGGCATGATTGATGAACTAAGAGATGTTTATATTTACAGATGGTTGAATTTGGAGGTAAGACTATACCTACAAAAACATCACTACAGGTATATGAATCGGTGTAGCACATGGAAACACAAAGGCAGAGAACAGAATATGTAAATTCAATCAATAGCATTTGTAATTCCCCTTTAGGGCTTGCTACAATGTGAGGACTCCATTCCTAGGTAGGGAGTAAAATAATAATTTATTTTAAAATATCCTATAAATGTTGAGAGAGTAAAGTTCCAGCAAGGATTTATTTAGAAATATTTGCCATAATTGTGTTTGTGAATTTTGTTTCTATTTGCACTTATATTATAGTAGCTGATTCTCACATAAAATCCTAGCATGACCACATCTTCTTCATACATATTACATTTTATGATATTTGGCCTGGCAATAGAACAATCCAGAATATGAAGTCATTCTTTATTGTCTTTACAAATGTTTGATACAGTGACACAGCCACATCAATGTTTAAAGCAGCACAATTCATAATAGCTAAGTTATAGAACTAACCTGGGTACCCTTCAGCAGATGAATGGATAAAGGAAATGGATACACACACACACACACACACACACACACACACACACACAATGGAGCATTACTCAGCCATAAAGAAAAATGAAATTTGTGGCATCTGCTGGTAAATGGAACTGGAGACTATCAGGCTAAGTGAAATGAGCCAGTCACCAAAAGCTAAAGGTTGAATGTTTTCTCTGATACATGGAAGTTAATCCAAAACAAGGTGAAGGGTTTAAAAAAAGAATATAAAAAAGATCAGTGGAGTATACAAAGCAGAATGAAGGGAAGGGAGGAGGAATGGGATAGGGAAAGCCAGTGAAAGAAATCTGACCCAACAGTCCTGTGTGCACAGATGAATATACCACAGTGAATCTCACCATCATGTACATCCACAAGACACTAATTTACAACAAAAATAATTATAAGTAAATAGCAGAAAAACCAGTGGAGTAGAGGCAAGGGAACAGAGGGAAGAGGCAGAGAGGAAGGGAATGGGAAGCCCTGGGTACTGAATTAGGACAAAATTATATTTCATTTATAATTTATAACTGTGTCATTTATAATCATGTCAAAGTAAATTCAGTTGTCATGTGTAACTAAAAAGAGCCAATAAAAACTAATTAAAAAGTAGTCCCTCTGATTTCCACCTTCTCTAGCTTGAACACATAACAAAACGTATCAAAGCATTTGTGTTTCCCAATATGCTTATCTAAAGGGTCTCTCTGCTGCGCAAGCTGCATAGTTATTCCACGGTATCGATTCCTAACAGAAACGCTTCCGAGGGAGTGTGTGTGCACATAATAGTAGCATTTCTCAGTCGGGGCCTTTTGCTTGATGTAACACCCAAACCTTGAAATGAATAGTGTTTGCTGAGTAGAGAAAAGGGACAAACACGCAGCTATCATCATTCAAGCAGCAACAATACATTTATTCTGAAGCAGTAATTTCTTCCCAGTGAACTCTTATAAAGGCATTCAGCAGTGCATAATCACTTATTCTTCATGCCATCCACATTGTTAGTCTCTGAATACACAAATCACCATAACAACATGGAAAATGAAGAAATATGATCATTCTGAGTTTTGTTGTTCAACCATCTCAGCATTTTTCCTGATTCAATATGTGCTCAATTGTTCCTATGAGCAAAATTGAATAATTTCCGCCATTATGTTGCACTTTCTTCTTTAAAAGAACTTAGCCAAGTCCCCAGAGAGGTTTATGTATCCCCAGAATTCTGAATCTACTCCCTTATAGGTTTTAAACTTATTATTACAAAACACGAATTTGATGAAAACTGTTCTGCTCCAAACTTCTTTCTTCCTTAACAACCTTGAAGGATTTCATTAGATTTCACCGTGTTCCCTCCTGTGGTAGTAATATTCTGATCACGTTGGGGTGCCCTGCCTAAATGTGTTACGGCTTTGGTGGGTCCGGTGAAGTCATTTCTCTCTTTCTCTGCCTTTCTTCTGACCTCTCTACTTAATGGTATTGAAATGCTAACTACATATCAGGTGTCCTTCCTCTTACATTTGAATTAAATTATCTTGTTATATATTATCAACAGACTTTCAATCCCAACATACTTTAAAATTAATGACATACTAAATTAAATGACTGATATGCATATACTTTGGCAAATGTTGTGATTAAAGTTCAATATTTCAAATACAATTATTATTTGATTCAAATCTGACTAGATATAATTTCTTTCTTTCCTTTTCCTGAATATATTTATTTCCTTTTTAAGTCCACTAAAAAAAAATCGACCTTATTTATGAGTCACATTCTTTTCTCTAACATTAGCCTGTGACTCCATGGGGTAGAAATATTTATCAACATTTCTTGTACTTCCCAAGGATCACGGGGTATTTGCTTAAAGAGTGCAAAACTGGAAAAACCAGGCAGGGCTTCTCAGGTGAGGGCAATCTGGGGTGCCCCCCAGTCTCCTCTGATGGTTCGCGCCCTATCTGAGGCCCTTTTGAAAATAGAGTGTGGTGATTGGAAATGATCACTTTCCACTCGATTTAGTCAATGATTTAGTTTTCTTGTTAATATTTTTAAATGATCCAATGTTATACACACAGACCACAAAATATGCTTTTTGATCAAAAACCCAGCAACCTCTAAAAAGAATAGCAGAGTGGTCACATCCCATCACCCCTTTGAATGTACAGCTTCCCTCAGGAACCAAACCTGAGGGAAGAAATATCTATTACCAAAAGATTTTCTTGGTGAAATAGTAGTTACAACTCTAGGGGAAAAAGAAGGTATTGAAATTGAGAGGACAACATCAGCCATGGAAGAGAGTACACTCTGACACAAACCTAAAACAAAAACAATTGAGACTTCATTTACATTTGTAAATAATAAGATCAGAAAAGAAAGTGAAAGGAACTCCAGTACAAGTAGCAACCCATGTTTTTGAAGGGTAGGCACTCCACCAGACCTCCGGGCCAGGGAAGTTGTGTTTGGAATACATCAGTAATTTTTGAATCTGTAGGAACAAGTTTTGTAGACCATATTGTCCATGTATATTCTCCGTAGTGAATTGAACCTGGTGTGCTAGGCAACACATTAATTGAATAATTAAGACACAGCAGGATAATGTTAAACTTTTGACCTAACATGCATTAAAAATTTAAGTTTACTCACAGGAACAAATAAGCCCACAGAAGTTCAAACAAATAGCATTGTACATCAGATCTCTGGAAATGTGGCCGACTTCACGTTTCCCATCTCTGCTTTTTCCCCCTCTGTTACATCATACATTAACTATGTCTTGTATATAAAATCTGTAAATATAGTCAAATGTCTGTGTGACATCTGATTTCAACGTGAACAAAGTGCACATATTTTAGATTGGAAAACTGAAGAGCAGGTTTAGAAATAAAGTGTTTTTTCCATGGAGCTCTTAAGAGGGAATGATAGTAAGTAATGGTACCAGAAGAGTCAGACTCATGTTAAGAAGATGAGGCTACATGCTCAGACTGTGGGTGCTCTTGAATTATAAACTGAGAAGTTTGTATTTCACTCTTGTCAATGGAGGGCCGGTGAGAGTTACTGAACTGGCTCATTACAGACTCCTGTAAGCATTGTGTGACGTTGAACTAGGTAGTGGGTTAGGGATATATCGGGTAGGTCAGAGCAAGATCGTAAAAAGCGCCTATCTGTAGTCACCTGTATGCAAGACAGCAGTGTATGTTCCTAGGGTGGTAATAGGTAGCAACATTAGACATGAAGATATAAAATCATGGAGAAAGAGTGACTTGATGACATGTATCAGGGATTTTATTGTTGTTGTTGTTTATTTACTTGATTTTATTGTACATAATATTTTACATGGTTGTTCCCAATGTTCACACTGACTTGCAGGAGATGTTTTGGATTTCTATGCTCAAAGTTGCTCAATTGCTTCTACTACTGCTGTTGATTTGTTTTCTTTCTGGTTCAAGGTGGGTGCTTTCATATAAAATCAAATTTTTAGTTCCTTCTCTGGCAATTCTTTTCTGGATTCTCTGCTTTGCATGATTATACCTCCAGGGAAACCAGCATCCTAAAATCACCCAGATAAGTCCTCCTACTCCAACATCTCATGGTCTTCTAATTCTACTCTCCTTCCTGGGCTCACCTGGCTCCAACATGGCTGCCATGGGGACCAGCAGGATCCTCCAGTCCCACCTATCCTGTTTGTTGTTTAAGCAGTCTGCAATCGACACTGTTAAGAGTTGACCAAATATCCTTTCATGACTTAAGGACTTACTTCCCCTGACATTTCCTTACCTAAGGACAGTCACTTTCCCCAAAGTCACTTCCCTCCTCCTCAGGCATCTTATCCACTGACTGGTCCGAGTGGAAGGGAAGGTCCTGGGCCCATGACCCAATTCAGGCCAATGCTAAGGGACAGCTGAGGCTGAGGGCAGCCGGTAAGAGAACAGTAGAGACCACTTCCCTCTCTCCCTATCCTCCCTTCTTTCCTTCCCCTTTTTCCACCAAGAGGGGTCTCAGGAGCACCCTCAGTAAAACGCCAACATGCTGAGCTTCAACTCAGTCCAACCCAATCACAAAATCCAAGATGGTCAAAGACCAATGTGATTCCATGGACCAACAGCTGACAGGCAAGAAGAATAGAGTGTGAGAGAAGAAAGTGGATAAGAAGAAAGAAAGTGTGGATTTCAGAATGAGAATGGGGCTGATTGTGGGGCCATGGGAGAAATGTCCAGCCGGCAGGAAGAAGACAGCCCACATTTCAGGACAAGTTCACAGCCATCAAGGTACCTGTTGTTATTCACACAGAAAAGGTAGCTCAACTCCTGTTTTGAGCAGTGCTGTTGCCAACATTGCTTTTATTATTCTGTGAGAAAATCCAAATAGCCTAAGATCTATTATATGATTCCTGATAAGATTTCTTTTAAACTAAATTCTCTTTGGTCTGTGTATGAGTCATGTGTTCAAATGGTCTAGCTGAAGATTTAGATCAAAATCTTGAACAAGTTTTCAGCAATGTTAAACCATTTCATCTGCTCAAAGTTAACAATAACTGCTTCTTTGCAAAGTCTTCAACATGATAAGAAATACCCCCTACCCAAATAAGTCATTTTAGCCAGGGACAATACAGAACCCAGGGAAGCAAGCCCATGAATCTTAATGCCCAGAAAGTCCAGGAATCTCAAAGGCTATCAGGCCATCAGGACTCCAACAGGATCATTGGGAGTGACTTAATATATTTTTCAGCCTCTGTGGAGAATGGAACCTAAATAGTGGCTAACTATGATCAGAAAAAAAGATAGAAAACATATACTAATCTATATGTAAATGTCATTCCCACTTTCTTATTCAGAGAACTTTCCAAAAGCCATTTTAACCAGTTTTTGTAAATGTTTCCTCCCACTTCTGGTAACCTAAATTCTAGAATTTAGAAATGTTACATTCTACATTATAGTATTATTCATTTCAATCTTGACATGAATTTCAAGGAATTTCAATCTTGCACATTTAATGACATTTCTTAATATAGGACCTTAACAATGTGTACCCTGAGAAAGTGAATTCTGGAGAAGATTCGTCAATTCATTAGTTTACTCATTTGCTCAAATATTAATTGAGCTAAAAACTAAACCACAGCCCGGTGCAGTGGTGCATGCCTGTAATCCCAGGAGCTCAGGAGGCTGAGGCAGGAGAATTGTGAGTTCAAACCCAGCCTCAGCAAAACTGAGGTGCTAAGCAACTCAGTGATACCCTGTCTCTAAATAAAACACAAAAAGGGCTGAGAGTGTGGCACAGTGGTCAATTGTCCCTGAGTTCAATTGCCTAATACCCTCCCCACCTCCGAAAAAAAAAAAAAAAAAACTCTGCAAAAAAATAAGAAAAAAAGTCTTCAATTTAGATAAGTTAGAAAACCTTTCAAATTAATCCACTTTGAATCACAATAGCAATTATCTTCACTTTATAACTGCTTAATTTTAGAGTATACAAAATATAAATAGGAATACCAAAACAGTTGGAGTCAAATTTTGTCATTTTCATTTATTTGTACTTAACTTTTATTACAAAAATGTATGTTTCTTTTATGCTTCAGGAATAAAAGAAGGTGCAATTAGTATTAATGTTATTTCTCAATAATAAATGTTTTTTTAAAAAAATAACTCAAAAATTACCATCAGCAACTTCTCTTAAATAAAATGAGTAATAGCAAATGTACACTTTGACTTATTTCTCATCAAATATGAAACATTTGAGGGGGTATTTACAAATTCATATTAAATCTAATATTATCATTAAAATGCCTACCTTGTGTTTATATCCCTAGTCATTGATTTGACTTGGCCCTACACTTCCAGTTGTAATTTACTGAATTTATTGAGCTTATTCTCTATGCTAAGTTCCTTGTTAAGAGCTTAAGAAATATAATCTAATATCATTATCAACAGTAATTTTCTGATATGCAATAACATTATATTTATTATGTGAAATACTTAAACATAAAACTTTGTAGGAGTTTGTCACTATTCCATAACGGGTGAGTGAAAATATACAACTCTGGGCCATTTAACCTCGATGCCCTTGCTCTCAATAAGCAGTTCTAGGAAAATGCTATTTATGTCTCTCAATAACACATTGCAACCCCCTTAAGAAAGAATTACTAGAAGGTTTGATTGGACTCACTTGGGAAGTATGGATCCCAGACCCACAGCAGTGTGGGTACCACTAAGGGAAAAAAAAAATCTTCAGCCTCCTCAGACCTATCAAATCAAGACTGCAGGGGAGCGTAGCCCTTGGAATTGTGCTGCAACAATCTCCAGGTGATTGATCTGTCCCAAGTGGTGAGCATCATAGTGATAAAATGTCACTTTTTACAATTTAAACACTATTTCCTTTTCTTGCATATGAAAATAAAAAGAGAAAGAAATATTGAGGAAATCTTTCTTCAATTTGGATCTCTGCAGTCTCTTAAGTGATAGAAACTTTCTAAAACATAATTGCTCATTGCCAACAGCTAATAAAGCCAGTCCCAACAAAGGTCTAATAGAGATAGAAAAAATGTTTTAAAAATTATTTATTATAATTTGACATCATTTTTAAAAATGAGTCAAAAATGTCTAGTGGACTCTAAATATTTTATTGTTTTGGAAAAATTATATATGTATATATATTTTAATAAACCAGCTTGTGTATACTCCCAGCATATTGCCCAAAGAATTAATAAATATTTAAAATCTAAACCTCTTTTTCCTATACATGGTTTCTCAATTTCAAAGAACAAAAAGGAAATATGTATGAAAAACTTGTTGACTCTCCTGATGGTTAACCTCACTGAAGATAATGGTTTGAAGTGATTAACAAATTAGCTTAAAAAAAGAAAATACAAGGTAAGAATAATCATAATGAAAATATCTCAAGCATTCTCCATACCACGATCCTATTTTTAGGTATCTGGTGATCGTTTGATAAATCACTACTAATGTATTTTTCAAAGAAAGTAATAATGAGCTGGAGTTCCAGGTCACTGTCCCATGCTTATCGATGGATGACACTTCACGGAATAATTAAGGAAGCCTGGTGTTTATATACTCTTTTCATAAGCACTTTCATCACTGTGAATTAAATTAGGAGTACTCAGCTTATTATAACTACACAGAACAGATTCAAAACAGTGTGAAAGCTTTTGTCTAGAATAGTATGTTTTTGTGGCAAAAGGTTAATTTCACTATATTCATTCCATTAGAACTCAAAGAGGGCAATTTCACTCAGATGTTGGAACACATGAATTGGGACTGTCAAATGCAAATTCCACTAAAATTAAATGCCTACTTAAAAAGAATTGTGCTTGCATTTCAAAAGCATTACATTTAGCTGATGGCATGCAAAATTGTCGGAAAGTAATACTGATTTATAGAATTTTGCATTGCCAGCCAACGTTGGGGAAAATGGGAGAACCAGAGGGACTCAAAAGAATTTGATCTTTTCATGAAGAAAAAAAAAATACTAGTGATGGAAATATTACAAAGAATAAACTGAACGGGGCTGTGGAACTATTCAAATGAATCCCGCTGTGGGGAGAAAGGAGAAATCCTGGCGTGGAGCTGAAGTGCACCTGTTCCTTTATTCTATTATCATCTTGTCTTTTTAGTGGCAGGATATGTCACAAACTCACCTTCATACAGCTGTGCCTGAACCAGAAGCCACTTTTCACTACCAGAGAGTAGAAGGGGAAGAAGGGCAAGGGGAGAGGATGCAACAGAATGGAGAAGTGAAATAGATAATAAGAGACCTGGGAGTGAGAAAAAAAAAAGGCAAAATAAATGGAGGAAAAAGCAGGTGGAGAAATTTAAAAATACAGTGAAAGTGAGGGAGAAGAACGAGAAAGAAAAATAAGACCTGCAAAGAACAAAGCAGACTATTTGCACATGTGATTTTTCTAATCGGGCATGATTTTCTTGTTTTATTTGGTAACACAATGAATATCAAAGAAAAAAAAAATCTTCCAAGTGGGTCCTATTCACCATGGTTGCTGCTAACATTTCAGGGACACATCCTCTTTATTCTGTTTAGCTGTTACCCTGTTCCTGCACTAGGCAGAAAGAGAACATTTCTTTTCCAGCCCTTCTGCTGTCAAGAACAGATTTGCACTAGCAACCTTAAAAAGTGTGCTCTGAAAGAACTGCTCCAATGAAGACATCCAGGGCAGACTGAGGAGAAAGCAAAGCACTCGTCAGCTTGCCAAAGGGGACCCAGTCCAATGCACTTCCACCTGTGCATGCACTGCTTTTTCTGGAAAAAGACAACTCAGTGTGAGACAGAGAGAGCTTGGAGTTTTGGGGTTAGCTGTGTGTGGAAGTGGGGGCAAGAGAGCATCCTGAAGGAACTCATTAACACACAAACGATTTTAGCTTCGTATCTAGAACTTATTTTGTTTTGTTTTGTCCTTCTCTGATTACTAAAATTCTATACTCTCTTACATGTACAGATTGCAGATGTGTACACCTTCTCCACAGAAGGGAAAGAGATACACTGGCATCTTCCTTTAGTAAGAGGATAAACAACATTTCAGAGTTGATCAAGTACATAGAATGAATGTATTCTTTTCTAGGCTTCAGACTCCTACCTCAATTTAGTATGAACTTGCAACAGAAAACAAAAACTCAAAAGACAATTCTAAGAACTTTGTCACAAAAATGCTTAATTAATACTAGTAGACTATAAGGTTGACGCGTAGATAGTTGAAAGCCTTCTTGTGTCTTAACAATTGATCAGCCTATATTTCAAGTGGGTTATTATCAAATAAAACTATTAATGTGCATTATGTTAACAGTGTACATGTATCACAATGAAGCTGAACTAAAACATTAGCAGCAGAATTCCGTAGCTCTAGTTATTTGTTGACTTATTTACCATTTTGCAGCCTAGGTAAATAATCTCTGGATCAGTATAGGTAAAAACAATGGATGTCAAAGATACACAATTTAAACAAGACCAAAGAATTGGAAATGGGCTTTTATTTTCAATTGTTGTTAACCAAAATGCAGAGGTAAAGCTGTCTTTTTTCTCTGGACCTTTTGACATTTGTGGCAACACATTCTGCATTTTACTCTGTCATCTGTGATATTGGAAATGAAATGCTGTGTCTGATCAGAGGCATCAAGCATGAAGCCAAGCAGAAGATACATAAGTATCTTATGGTCCATTGCTCACAGTGATTGAGCTAGTGGCATCTTAAAGGGACACAGAGAGGTCTGACACACAGCTCCATCTCTCACAGCTGCAACCACACACACACACACACATAAGGACACACACACACAGAAGAGGTGCCCTTCTCCTTCTGGTGCCTAATGATTGCCTAATTGAGCATTCAGGCCTTCACAGAGTGCTCGACATGAGTGGGACTGAAGGATTCTCCCCCTTTGAACCGACCTAGGATAATTTCCTAAAATTTTATTAGTGTAAATAATGAAAAATCCCACATAAACAGATAAAAAGGGAGTGTCAATGTCTACATTAAAAATTTTATAGTACTTGATACTGTCCTACATTTCACATTTAAAATCTAATTTAGTAATTTCTATCCTAAATGAGTGTGAAGACTACAGTACTAAATTTTGTGTCTATTGCAGGGGATATATAGGTATATATATATACATAATCTATATATAGAGAGATATATATCTATATAGAGATAGATAAATATACATATGTGTGTATGTGTGTGTGTATTTCTCTATATAAGGAGTAAGTGAATTACAAGTCTGTGGGTCAAATCCACTCCTCTATCTAATTTTGAATTGTCCATTTATGTTTTTAAAAATGGTAAGGAGAAATCCAAAGAAGAATGATGTGTAGTGTGTAAAAATGACATACAATTCGAGTTCCATGTATTCAAATCGCAGTGTCAATTCAGGAAGTTCTATTGCAGCAGTCAGACTACTGGTTTCAGCTTCTGTCTGTTTATATCCATGGCTGCTCTCATGATGCAAAGGCAGAACTGAGCACTTGTGACAGAGATCATATATATCCTGCAAACCCTAAAATATTTACTGTCTGGCCCTTTTCAATGAAACATTTGTTAACTCAGGACTTAACCGCATGGTCGTCTACTTCAACTGAAGTAGAAACAGTCAAGTTGAGTCCTAGTACTTTTATCTCAAGCCTTTTACAGACATGTTATCTTATGTGTGATTTTTTTCTCCCTACTATTGAAGACTGAACCCAGGGGTGCTCTTCCACTGAGATACATCCCCCCCTCCGCCATTTTTACATTTTATTCTGAGGCAGGGTCTCTCCAAGTTACCTAGGTTAGCCTTGAACTTGTGATTCTCCTGCCACACAGCCTCCCAAATAGCTGGGATTACAGATGTGTATGCCACTGCACTCTGCTCCAAGTTTATTCTTAATAATTTATGAATATGTAACTCTTCCCTGGTTTGTCCTCCACCTGCAACTTCTTGGGAGATAATAAATTTTATTATAGAGCACTCTAAACCAGAGTGCACATTGTTTATCCAGTAATGAAACTGAAATATGCTTTCTAGATTTCAAAAACAAGTAGTAAACAATACAAATGAGGAATATAGGATTTTAATTACATAAACCACTCTACATTTTTTAAAAGTCCTAGGTCTCATAACAAGATGCTTTAGTCAGCTTTTTCACTGCTGTGACCAAAAAAAAATCTGATAAGAACAATTTTAAAGGAGGAAAAGTTTATTTAAGCTCATAGTTTCAGAGGTTCAGTCCAGCCAATCCCATGGCTCTGGGCCCAAGGATAGGCAGGACATCATGGTGGAAGGGTGTGACAGAGGAAAGCACCTCAGAACATGACAATCAGGAAGGAGATGGAGATTTCCACCCCCCAGTGAACTAAGTCCTCCAGCCACACCCTACCTGCCTATAGTTACCACCCAGCTAATCCATTTCAGTGGATTAATGCAGTGATTAGGTTAAATCTCTCATAAGCCAATCATTTCACCTCTAACTTTCTTACACTGTTTTCCACATGAGATTTTGGGGGAGACCTTATATCTAAACCACAACAAAAGATACATTCATATATAATTCAAACTGCAGCAGACTTTGACCTGGAAACGGGGTGATTATGCAACTGCTTACCATCCCAAAATGGTAAGACAAGATCCACCAGTGAAAGAAGTCTCAATTTTTCCTAGTGTAGACAGATTCAGGGATTCATTTTCCATTGATTTCAACTATTTTTCTATCACAAATTTATATAAATAAATCAGAAATAGCTTTAATATTACTTATGTTTTATCTAAGACATTATAACTATCCAAACATGTACAATGTATGATGTAGCTCTGTATTTCTAGGTGATTCGTCAATATTTATGAAATGAAAATGACCTCATGGCACAAAATTCTCCATCTCCATCATCCTATAATTTCCATGGGTTACTTCAATCTTCTTCTTCTGTAACACAGACCTATTTCCAGGAAACCGAAGTCTTCTATTCATCAATGACATTTTTTTGAACTTTTGCAGGCTTGAGGCCTTGTCAATAACACTCTTCCAAGGAAATATGGGCAGAAGTCATATATGTGATTTTTAGATTAAGGGGCTTAAAAAATAGCCATGCCTTTGATTTTCTTTTCGATGCTAGCTAAAGACCAGGAATTCTGAGGTCCTAGGGTAGATGGGTCCAAACAAAGTAAAGAGCCCAGTTCCTGAATTACAACAAGGAAGCTACCTGCCAACCAAGAACACCTGCTTTGGACAGTTCTGGGAGTAAGAAGCAAACTTCCATTGTGAGAACCGCTGTCACTCAAGGATTTGTTATAACAGATTGAGTTACAGTGAAGAACAATTGCCAACTCTACTGTGTTGCTATGTATAAAGGGTGCACAGAGCTCTATTAAATTTGCATAGCAATCCTAGTGTTGATCAATCTTTCTCTTTTGAAATTCCTATTATCTTTGTCTTTGCATTCTTCAGGAAGACCACACTATGCAGCCCCTGCCAACCTTACCATATCCCCAAGTCCCTAAACTTCCAACCAATCCTCCTGGTTTGTCATTTTCATCTTTCTTCGACAATTCTTCTTCAGAGTTTATATTCTCCCAAAACTCTGTCCAGGACCCTCTTCTTTCCCTGGTCAATAGCAATTACTTTAAACCTACTGTAAGAAACATTACTTTCTAGGACCTTCACCTGTGGATCAGTGATAATGTATGGCTTGAGTTAAGCACTATTTTGAATATGGGAAACATGAAAATGTTACATTTCCCATTATGATTTATATTTTGTTATTCTCTTTTAAAGTCTTAACCATAAGGAGCCAGTAAATTAGGATTTCTACATTCATGGGCATTTTCTCTTCCTTTTACAAACATATCTTTCTTGGTGTATGGAAATTACAATACTTAGGTAGATTTTACTTTACCTTACATGTAAGGTAGGGGAATCAGAATTATTTACTAGTCCCAACAAAAAAATTATTGGGAATTTCTCATGGGTTGACACTGCACAGAGATACAGTGTGAAAAAGCAACCATAAGCATCTTGCTTTTAGGAAGCTTATTTCAAGAAATGGGAAACAGATGATAAACACAAAAAATAATTTCAGGCTGGGACAAAGGCTGTGAAGAACAAAACTTATAATCATGGAGATACACAGATGAACTGTGGTCATGAGGAAAGGTGGCTGCTCTTCAGTTTGCTGATCAGTGTAGTGTCCACTGAGGACACAACCTAAAACGAGGAGGATGAGGCAGCCTTAAAACCGCAAAGTACTCCAGGAAGAGGGAAAGCCAAAGCAAGAGACAGTGACCACAGTATGAAACAGTGGAAGACTACCAAGATGGCTGGAGTCTCTAGCACAAGAAGAGGCCAGAGAAATAGAATGGGGGCTGGCTACGGGCAGGGAATTAAAAGTCAAATATTCTAAATATACTGACCAGCCTTCAGAAGGAAGACAAATGGGAGAACAGGAGAGTTAGGGAGTTCTTCACATCTTTACCACCATGATCGTGGATAACTTGGGAAAGTCACTATTAAGTGGAGTCACTCCTGAAAAATATGGTGGTTGGAATGAATGGGCATCATGTTTTGTCTGCACCTAGAAAATAACCGGAAAGCCAACTAGAGCTTCAGAACTTTCACAGGGGTCATATCAAAAATAGAAATTAACTTGGTAGTCAAATAAAAGAATTTAGGGTGAGCATTCCATTTTTATTTTAATAATTTTATTCACATTCTTGCTTTACTAGTATATTTTTCCTTCGTTATTCTCCCAAATAAAACTACTTGAAAAGTTGGATAATTTTCTCTTGTTATTTTGGAGTCTTCAAGTATTAACATGCAATATTTAATCAATATATATTTAACAAGTCAGCAAATTTTGAGTTGAATATACAGATATATGTGTATAGACATAATATATGCACATATGCACATATATGTATAGATATATACACTCTGAAGACTCAAAATCTCCTCTCCCTCTTTTTATGAGTTTGTTCCCAATGGCAAAGTTAGAATCACATTGCTTTATATCTTACTTAGAAGAAACTCTGAAGATCATGAAGTGTGAAGTTTTTATTTATCTATAAAATTCTCTGCACTGCCCCCTTCATCCCAGCTTTGGAAACTTATGTCTGGCAACAGGTCAGGCTTTCCTGGTGACACCTGACTCTTGGCTTGGGCCCTCATGTGCCATATGCTGGGTTGCAGGTCAGGTTCCCTGGCCATCACCTGGCCATCACCTCTATGTGCTCACATTTGCTCGAGCAATGGACCAGCTTATCACTTGGGGCTAAGATGAGAAACCACTCACACAACAGACCTGCTTTGATGCAGCAAAGATAACTGAATATTTAAACTTTCCAATTCTTCAGATATCTAAAGATTCTGAAGCCCTTAGCTGAAAGCAGTAAAATATAAAGTAATAGTTTGGTGAGTTGGAAAAGCCTCCTGTACGGTCAACAGCCTGGTCTGAGATGTCGTTCTATAGGGGAAACTAGAGAGGAAATGGACTCTTTGCTTCAGTGCCTTAAGTCATTTACGACCTTTTCTATACTTACTCCTATCTTATCTTTTTTAAAAAACTCAATTTCTTTGCACAGTGTTCAATCTCTTAAAAAAAAAAAAAAAAGCTCAGTATGTGTGGTGCCACACAAATCTTTATAATGGAGTCTTATTTACTTATCTCTCTTTCACATCAACCAACACAATTTGACAGAATCACTCATTTGATCTTTTCAAAATCTAAAACTCTGACCAGGAAAAAAGAAAAATGATTCTGTCCCTTAAAAACACTGACAAAGGCAGGTTTCCCTTGCTTACCAAAATAAATGTGTGAATACATTGAAAAATTCCAAAGTGTAAACTTTAGTGTCTATGAGAACATTTATTTCACTCAAACTATCAATTCTGCAATGTACACTGTTAAGAGCTTATTTTTTTAAAAAAATCTAGTAAGACAAAGGGACTTTGTCTACCATGACGACCTCCTCCCCAGTCTTAGGTGTGTTCCCAACACTCCATATCATTCTCATTCACAGTGGCAGAACTGTTCATGTGTGGCTCAGAAGATTGACAGCTCAGCAGAGATAGCAAACTCTTCTGGAGACTCTTCTGAAACCAGCTCGTGCATCGTCAGTGTCTGGTTCCATCTTCCCATTCTCCCCTAAATGCTTAACTATGAGTGTTCTCTCGGGTTTTATTCCTCCCTTTCTATTCATTCTTTGAGGAAGTGCATCTAAGGACACTCACCTACCACATCTTGATGTCTCCTTCCTCCTGCTAAGCTTTCCTGGGTTTTGGGGGTGTGTAATGAACACCTGGTTACTCATCTCTCCATGCAAGTTCTCAGTAAGTCTTAAACAATAGTTCCTTCTCTCCTGGCTTTCTTTCTAGGTCGATTTACCACCCAAATTGACAAATTTCCAATGAAGTTGGCACCATATTTTAAATAACATTTTAAGGGTTCCTGTTTTTTTTTTTTGTTCAGTCTGTAATGCTGCCTAAATAATTACATACAGATTTCTTGATTTATTTATATTAGGAATTAAATGGTTGGCTCTGACATGAAAGGTAAGAAATTTATATCACATCATCATCTTGTGAAATTCCCCCACCATTTTGAGTTTTTGTGATAAAAAATAATTTGTTATATCTTTAAATTGTAGTTTTGAATTTCGGCTTCTTAATACATATGCTCTCTTAAAAAAAAAAAACATGAAAAAGTCTACCCAAGAAGGCTTTGGATTCCTCTATGCTCTGGTAGCTTAAAGTAAAGGCTTCCTAATTTTGATGGATGTGTCACTTCTGGTATCATCTTGAAATCTATCAACTCTTGTTCCTATTTCCCTGTGCTTGTGGTTAGAAGAACTGAGGCATCTTAATTTCTGCCTCATTTGCATCCTGTAGTTAAAGACCCTGATTAGAATCCTAGGCTCACTGCCTGCTTCCTGCTGCCTCTGAGAACACAGGGCTGTGTTGCAGATGAAATGTGCACATTCTCACCCGTTGCCTGTTCACCCTGGATATCTCTTCTTGTGATTCTATCCAAGTTCATCCTCCAGAGATCACACAGAATTTCTAGTTCTATCCTAAACCAGAAACTCGAAAGAACCAAGAGAAGTTAAGAGAACTTTGCCAGATGAATAACTGTCTATGCTAGGTTTTTAAAGAAAGTCTACTTTTTAAAAAATTTGCAGTTCAGTGTTTAAAAGCAGCAAAATCAATCTACTTTTACTACACTTAATTTTAAGACTGTTCAAATAATGTTACCAGTCACCAACTTACAAAGAGATTTTTTTTTTTTTTTTTTTTTTTTGCCAGTAAGCCCTCAAATATCTAAGAGCATCAGAATGATTTTGGCTTTATATCACCAAAAAATCTGCTCAAAATACAACTTGTACAATTCAAGTAAGAAGTTCAGTGGTGCTGGGAGCTTTGTGTGTGGCTTTATAAGAACCTAGTTCACATTTTCCATGACACTTTCATCCCCTATCCTGCTTCCAATACGTGCATCCTCAGGTTGGTATTTTTCACGGGAGCAAAATGACTATAGTAATTCTGGGCCTCAGGTCAGTTTAAGAAACAAGGCTTCCAGAGGAAGTAAAAACGGATCATCCACAATTATAAAACAAATTTTACTGAACTTTACTTTCCTTAAATCTAATTAGGTCCTTGCCCACTCAAGAATTACCTTCCAGAATTGGAGGAACAGAAGTCAGGGTTAGACTTGGGTCCATCTCTGTGGCAAGGAGGATGGGACTATGACGATGGCTTTTACAGAACGTGGCCTTAGGATGAAACGTATCCCCTCAGCTTGGCAGCTCTAGGCTGGCCTAGTGGTCCTGAGAAGGCTCTCAGCACATGTTGATTGAATGACAAAGAATTTTTCAGAAAGATGTCTTCATTCAAAAATATTTATTAAATGCCACTGTATACTCAAAATGGGAAGGGTTTTGCCAGGAGGAAAGGGAAACACTCTTCATTTGGAATTTATCATGTAGAAACTTCACTATGCCAACTGGGGAGAACATAGGAAGGATGCCAGGGAACTGACTCACGACGTCTACCATTCAGACTGCCACAAATGCTAACCTTGACATCTACTAAGCTAGGAGTGTTCACATATTGCACTTCTTTTTGAGGTTACCCAAGCTGACCTCAAACTCCTGAGCATAAGCGATGCTCCTACCTCAGCTTCCCAGGCAGCTGGGACGACAGGGGATGCACACCACGTCCAGCGGTCACGCCATTTAAATCAGAGTGAGAGTTTCCACAAAGCCTCTCGCAGTGAATGTTTAGAACATTTTTTTTTTTTTTTATGATGGTATTGAGCAAACTGGGAAAACCTTAGCATATTTAAACATCCTGGTATTTTTTAAAAAGTATCTTAAGTTCTTCTAGCATGAATTTACCTTGCACCTACTACGTTTTGACTAAATATAAATGCAAAGGAGAAGTTACTTTACACTTAACAATAGCATTGGCCAACAGAACTTTCAGTGACAAAGGAAATGTGCTGTCCGTATTTAAACTGTCCACTGGTTGCCACTAACCACATGTGGAATTGAGCACTTGAAATATGACCAGTGTGAATGAGAAATTGAATTTTTAGTTTGATTTAAATTTTTAATTTAAATTTAAATAACCATATGTGATGAGCTGCCACTGTATTGGACAGCACAGCATTGACCAATGCATGTTTAATCCATTAGTACATTTGACTGAGGCATACTAGTTACAATCACCCCAAAACCCATGAGCCAGGAAAATTGAGTAAGTCAGCTTTTCTCTTATATTCTGATTCAAATGACTATTTCAAGTGCATTAATAAAAGGTTTTCAAGAATTAAATTCCTTTCAAGGAAGTCTTTTGAATGCTGCATAATACAGCCACGCATTTTACCTCTCTATATAACTAAGGTAATATATTCAAGGCAGCACTTGAGAAATGTTCTGTGGCATTAAGCTCTTGCAAGGTCAAGACCAAAACTTTCATTGTATATACATAAAACTCAGTTATTTTATCATTTTTTTTTTGCAAATTAAGAGCTCATATTACTTGCTTTAATGTCATTAATGCTGTTTAGGTTCATATGTAAGTAATAATAATTCATTGGTGTTGTGTTTTTAGTTCTACAAATGTGACAGCCTTGGAAATGTAAATGCTAATTAAAATATAAGGTCAATATTTAATTTTGTGATTTGAATTATTATTTCATGCTACAATAATATTTTAGGGAGATAAGCATTTTTCCACATTGATTTTAATTCCAAAATACAATCTCTTTGAAATGAAATGTACCGGATAACTTGCACATCTTCTTAGTATATAACATTACTACTAAAATTCTACAGCAATAAAAATTGTTCAAGTTATTAAAAAAATAAACAAAATCATATTTATATATGCTGTGTACTAATTCATTAGAAGGGAGGAAATTCTCTTATCCTTTTTTAAGACTCTTCGCCACCTCAACATTATAGTGATCTTTAGTGTTAGATTATTTATTATTCAAACTTCAAGGTATATACACTTTTGACAAGTGTATATACTGACCAATAAATTGGGAGAAATCAAGTACACATGGAGTTAATATAGCAAATAGTGGAAATGGCATGAGGTTCAAAATGAAAAACTTCTAGTTATAACATCAAAGCAAATGCATGATATCTTTTGGCACTAGAATAGAGTATGAAAGAAATAGTCAATGTACCTCTCCTGATGTTCTGAATGATTATGTCCCCTAAATTAATATATAGCAATCACAATTAAATCCTGACACCTGAGACCTCATGAATGAGACTAGTATCCTTATAAAATTGGCTGAGAAGGGACACTTGCCCTTCCCCCATGTGAAGATACAACAAGAAGTTGGCAGTCTGCACCAGGATCCTCACCAGAAGTGGATCCACACAGGCACATGACCAAATGCCACCTGGTCTTCAGCTTGCAGTCTCTGCATCTGTGAGAAATCCATTCCTGGTGTTCATATCCCACCCCGTATAAGGCACTGTGTCTGAGTAGCCCACATAGATGAAAACATGTTTTTACTATACATGTGTGGTTACTGTGCATCTTCCTCAGCTACTTCTAAATATCAACCACATCTCCAGGGTCTGAGAACAAGAAGAGTGTTTCCCTCTCCTCCTGGCAAGACCTTTCCCATTTTGAGTACTCAATGGCATTTACTAAATATTTTTGAATAAATACAGCTTTGGGCAAAGTTCTTTGTCATCCACACAACATGTACTGAGAGCCTTCTCAGGGCCACAGGGCCAGCCTAGAGCTGCCAAGCTAGGGGGATAACTTTCATTCCAAACCACAGAAGAGCGAGGAGGTAAGGGAAATAGGGCGACATTTTCACTTTGGTGTTACCCTTCTCTTGTTTGGGGACTCTTTAATGTCTTCGTCTGTAAAATGGAAACATGTTAAACAGGTAAGACTCCTAATTGCTTTTAATGAATGATGACTGCCAAACACAGCTTGGCATGGAGAAGTCACCAATACACAGTAGCTAATATTATAACCCATTTCTGCATAAATCTTTCCTTTTAGCTATAAAATAATTTGTTACACATAGGATTATAATTAGGATGAAGCTAAATGAGGCTCAAGGTAAAAACACTCAGCGAGGCATTGCACACATTTCATGATCTTTAAACTTCAATTTCACATGATGATGGGATGATCTGCCCATCCCCTCCACTCAGCCATGTCTGCTGCTGTGGGTCTCTGGCCTGGGGCATGGTATTCACATACATGCTATGCCTGCTGGGCTTTCTCCGGGATGTCCATGCCCCATCTCTATATTGCTATTGGTTTTTGTCCACCATGTTTTGTGTGACAGGGATTTTGTCTAAATCTGAGTTACTCAGAATGTTTTATTGTTCATAAAATACTCTTTTACCCTATTTATCGCATGAGAGATTTAGACAGAACCTAGCATTGAGTTCAGATATTACTAAAGCAAGAGTCTAGAACAGGAGTTTCTGTTTCTTCCCATTTGTGTTCCGGGGGAGCTGGGGCTCAAAGCCTGCTGATGTCCAACGGGGCGTCAGCTCTTCCTGAATGTACTTGCAATGGAGAATCTGGCTTTTCTCTGCACTCACCATTGTGCATGCGTGTTTGCTTGTACATTTTGGTTTTGCACAGAGACCTAAAAATCATTCCTCTGCAGAAAAAAATGGGTATGACTGTAACCTTCATGGTGACTCAAAATATAAATTCTTATCTGCTGGACTGAGTGACCCCCAATTGGAGGCCAGATTGCAGAAGTTATTAAAAGTGATTGAAATGAGGAACTGCACTCAACCTCAGGTCTAAAGCCAGAGGGGTTCAAGGGACCACAGCTGGTTCTGGCCACCCTCACCACTTGAGTGTGATAATTTCTCCTTGACTGGAGACATATTTATATTCATATTGTATATAGATTTGCATGCAAGTGTGTGTGTCTGAGTGGAAAATTCTGCACAGGCAGGGGTAAAACCCTGGGGCCACAGATGACTCCTGACTAAGCAAACAGAGGACTGGACATTTTTCCCTTTCAGGGCTTCATATGCTTCTTTCTGTTCACCTCCATACAAGCTGCACTAGACCAGAAAGAGAAGAATGAGTTGTCAATGCCTGGGATAGAAGTTCTGCACAGAGTTCATAACAGTTCCAAGAAACTGCTGTCTCAATCAGTAGCCACAACACAGGGTCAAGGAGGCACTTTACTGAGGCTCTCTGGTGAGCAGAATCTGTGCGGTCCAGCCACAAAAGTAACGTGTGCTTCTACTTCACTAAAAGAGGTGGCATGTGAGAGTCAGAATGGATTTACCTCCAAACAGCCACGACAACATTTTGAGGGAGATACCTCACTCTCTCTCTAAACCAAACTTGAATAAGTGACACCTAATAATTCTCTGTAGCTTTAACACTTCAGCAGATTCATCTCCCTAAATCATCATTTGAATCATCTTATTCTATATGCAAAAAACGTTTTTAGGATCCTTTTCTGCTTTCTGGCTAATTTCAAACATCCTTGTATTCCAGACTTTTCAACATGGCTTGCATTCAACAATTCAGCTTTTGTTGATATTTATCACAACAAAATAACTAGGTTTAGGTAAGGTGGCGTGTACACCATTAAAGTAAAGTGCAATGGAATACACATGGTCTGAGCTCATAGCAGCATGGGATCCTACAGAATCCTCAGGGATTTGAAGTAAGAAAAAACTGGTACTTGAGTCTGTTACTTTGTGCAACTCAGAGCCTCAACATCTTCCTTTGTAAGATTGGGATACAAATATGCTCTGTAATTAGAGAAGGACCAAATAGCTCAGATAGGATGACATGAGTCGGATGGTGGTTCCACTATGTCCTCTTCTCCATACTTGGTCTCCCTCCATCCAGAGAAATTTCAAGGGCATACAGTACACAAAAATTGCCCTTTTGCCACTCTTATCTGACTTTTTCCACATGCCATATTCTGTGGTATGTCTTCATAGTTGATTCTGTAGGGTTCTTTTTTTTTTTTTTTGGAGGAGAGGGGAATCAGGGATTGAACCCAGAGGCACTCGACTTGACCACTGAGACACATCCTCAGCCCTATTTTGTATTTTATTTAGAGACAGGGTCTCACTGAGTTGCTTAGCACCTTACTTTTGCTGAGGCTGGCTTTGAATGCTTGATCCTCCTGCCTCAGCCTCAGCCTCCCAAGCTGCTGGGATTAAAGGCCTTTGCCACTGTGTCTTTTTTTAGACTATAACATTTTACAAATTCCTTTAGGAAAGTAGCAGTGTTTTTCTTAATGTCATCTAAATAACTCTTAGCACAATGCTGTACATTAGGGGTTGGTAAGTTCTGGCCCCAGATCTAATCCAGTCTGTCACCTGCTTTCATAAATAACACTTTGTTGGACCACAGCCATGCAAGCCTACCTATGTTGGCATTGTCCTGGCTGCTTTCATGCTATGATGACAGAGTGAACTACACAGACAGCATCTGATTACTGGGCTGACTGAGACCAAACCTACAATATTTATACCTGGCCTTTACAGAAAGAATTTATGGATCTCAACTATACATGAAAAGGAGGTTCAGCAAATACTTGTTCAAAAATATAAAACTGTACGTACTATTTTCAGAATCACAAAATATAAACCCTCACAGAGTCAAGTTCTAGGGTTGAGGTTCATTAACACTAAAGGGACATCCCCTGGTCAACTCTGTGTCCTGTGGTCAGTTTCCCGTGGAAGCACATTCAGCATGACCAATAAAGAATGAAACAGGGTACACACCTTTGTTTTAGGATTTTACTGTCTTCTTTTAAGACATCTGGGAATTTAAATTAAAACAATGAAATTTTAAAGACAACCCAAAAGAAAGCTTAATTGCAGGCTATTCATCTGCAGAAACAGATACTTCATTTAGTTAAGTGACAATGATGAGAAATTTTGCATGTTTTAGTAACATTTTGCAGTAAGTTCCATTGTTTGGCAAATGTTCACTGAAGTTTGGTCCTTGATTGAAACGACACTATTCAAAATAAAACCACTAACAAGTTATTTTAATTCAAGAATAGTGGGCTGAAGCTGTGGAGAAAGTTTCCAGCTCTGATTTGGATCTCAAACGGGACCTTAATGAATCAAGATCAAGCTCATGGATTTTCTCATTTACCGCCTCCGCCACTGGTGATCAGTAAATAGGGCGGCTTGTTGTTCAGAGCCCTCTTGCTCAGAATTTTCTAATCTTCCAACAGGCAACCACTCAACATAAAAAATCATCCTGTCTCGCCTAATATGGTGAAATAAATAAACCAGTGTCTCCCTGCCTGTGAAGATGAGCTTTTGGATTGTTTCTTGCAAATCAGACTCTAGCTGTGTTGAGCTATTCAGATTTCATAAACTGGGCAAAATCCACTGCTCAGGTAGCGATGATCAAATCGCTTAGTGGTGCATCAGGACAACAGGAAACCATTTTTTAAAAATAAACTTTAAAGTTCAAATTAATTTTTCAACAATATGACATCTCTTTTGATAGTAATATTGTACCTGTCCTATTTAAATGTGACTGAATATCTATAGGCGCTATATATTGTGCTGGTAAAATTTTTCATTTAATTGTATTACTGCTTAAGACACTTCATGCTATTCTCTGACATAAGTAAGCTAAAAGGGAATACAATCCTAATCTATTAAATTATATATACGTGCATATACAGAAAAAAAACTACACCATGGTACTTGAAGCAGAATAGAAGAACTCATCTTGAGAACTAGAAAGTTAATGTGGACATTTTCCTTTCCTCCTTCAGAGATTTTCTGAAGCTGGCTAAATTTCATTGCTTTCATCAAGAGCAGACACATGCCATTGGAGATAAAAAGAATTACTTTTAGAACAGAGGAAAGGAAAAGTGAATGCAAGATTCATGATAATATAGAGAGTTAGCAAATAAAAAACTAGGAATAGGTACATTTTAGAAAACCTTCTAGTCAACTTTCATCCCTTAGCTTTTGTTTCATTTGAATTCTCTTTTTAATGGTTGACTTGGATTTTGTGGTAGCCAAATCCCTGTGCAGAAAGTTTTCATCAATTCCACAATGGTGAAGAACCAGGTATTTTTAACTGCCCTGGGCCACTTCTCACAATGATCTCCCTGCATAGGCATAATAACTCTCTTTCTCCTGGAAGTCACTATTAAACCCAATTTCCATGCTCATCTTCTTGACTTAAGGAATATACCTGTCATCCTCCAAAATATTCAATAGCTTCTGACCTGGGAAGAGACATTGGGGGTGAGTCTGCCATGTCAAACTCAATTATCTTTAAGATGTGCTTAACTAAAAATTCCATAATGTGAACATTCATTTCTCTATAGTCCCTTGTCTCTTAGCTCATCTTCATTTCTCCCAAAAGCAGTTGCTTGCAGACAACATTATTGATGACCTTTAAAACCTCCAAGTCCACATCACCTCAAGCACTCCTTGCTCAATCACAGGAGGTTTATGGACTCAGATTTGAGCTCAGGTTGACATTTGAGGATTTGTGACAGCAGGATAGTCAGCAATGACAGAGGATGTGCCCAAAGGAATACCCGCAAAACACGGTTCCACAAAACACAGCTTCACTGTGACCATCCTTTCACTTGTTAGCAATCATTTTATTCATTAAGCATCTACAGAGCCCCCGAGTGAAGCACTGTAAATACAGAGAAGAAATAAGGTACAATGTCCCTGCCTTTAAGAATCTCACAATAGTAAGGAACAACTTTATGTTCACACAGAAATAGTACTGAGATAACAACTTTATAAAATCTAAAGAAAGAGCAATGTAGTGTTTAGACATATCCAAACAGGCTACATAAGTAATCACTTCAGAACTGAGTATGATCCCATTTAACTTCTGACAAAGACAAGGAGAAATGTCGTTGCTTGCCTAAATTTCTGTGTGACCTCAAATGGCTCATTAGTTACTCCAGGTCTCTAGCAGACTCAGATACTGTGATGCCAGGCACCTTGGTGATCTCAGGACTCAAATTTAGCTCATTCCCCAGAGAATGACTCGCTTTCTATTTTCAGATGGTGAGATCATGCTGCAACTTCCTAATACCCATGAGCACATCAAAGACTCTGCTCTCTGTCTTGCATCTCTCTATTCCCAGGACCCCTGGCTGTGCTCAGCATTATAAGCATTGCCTCGCTCTACAAAATCTGTCACCTGTCATTCCACCATTTGAACATCATTTGTGGTCTCATTTCTCATTAAATTCTCTGGGGAGAGCAGTCCCGTGGCATATCATTTAATACACTGGAATGGGACATGGGGCAGCAACCATGGACTGAAGGCAGCTTTCAGGATAGAAAATGTTAAAAAGAAAGGTCCCTTAAAGGGAAAATGAAAGAGTCCTAAGGACAAATGTCTCACAGTTCTCTTCACTTCTAATTTTATCTTTCTCACCCAAATATAGGTCACAGGTTGTTACTGTGAGCCACCCGTAGCTAGACCCATCAGCTTAGCTCCTACAGCTATGCCAGTGGTCACGCTCATTACTGGCACTTAGAGGATGCACCAGGAGCACCGCTCTGTGGGACTCGGTGGGCTGGGCCTGCAGAGGTTGCTCCTGGCTGAGAACTGACAATCAGCTGCACAGCTACGGCCAGCAAGGGAATGAGAATGGGGATGGGTTCACAGGTCACTTTTCATCAAGTGGACGATGAATAATGGTTTTGTTCCTGTGAGCCCAAGAAAAACATGCATCACTGATCCCTCAAGGATTAATTTCTCATGATAAATGTAATTGTCTACAATCATAGTGGGGAAAACCAATCATTCTGCATGAAAAGCACAGAGAATGAGGGAGTTAAACAGCCTATGCTAAAGGAGAAAAATCCCGAAAGAAGAGGCAAGGGTGCCCTCTAGCATGCGGTGATCACAGCTAGAGGTCAAAATAGGGGGCAATCTACACGCCCATCCTGCTTGTGTAGGGGTTGTGAAATACATTAGGAGTTTTAGAAGGCAAACAAAATGGGAGAAAAGTAGCCCAGAATTAGCTGAAATTCAATATTATACTGAGAGGTCTATTAAGAGTTTGAAAGAACAATTGCACATGTTTCTACAGGTTAAGTGTTTGAATATTGTTTGGCACTTAGGGGATGCACCAGGACCATATAAAACAACTTTCCTTTTCATTAAATCTTTTATCTGTGGGTTCAGGTTGTTGATAAACTTTTGAAATATTAACCACTGAATGACATAATTTCTGAAGCTTTTTAAGAAAATAAAGCCACAGAATCTACAATAGAAAAATTAATTTTTTCTAAATGAGGCAGTATATTTCAAATGACCACTATGAGCTCTGTGGAAATGACCACAGGTCCCAGTTTAATCAGTATGTGTACTGCACATAGGGGCGCAGAGGGTCCAGGAGTGCCTAACAGGGATTTTTGGTCTCTGACTGGTGTTTCTCTTAGAGTTTTGCTGCCCAGAACCCAAACAGGCAAAATCTGAGAAAATATAAATGTTCACAGAATAAAGGATAGGATGCTGAAGAAAAGCAGAGTTACTATTTTCAAAGGGAAGGATGTGTAGTTTGGACCTGAATGCAATTATTACATGCTATATGTATACATTAAGGAAAGATACAGCTTAGGTCCCCAGGGAGTGCTGTGTAAGTTGGGAAGGGGAGCACAGGGAAGCAGGTGTGACAGAATCTATGTGCAGCTGGCAAGCCTGCTGGGGCCAGAGGACATGCAGTCCCTGAATTCTTGAGAGACCCACTCTCAGAGCCATGTTTCAAAATGAGCGTCAGGAGAGTATAAGACACGCAGAGGGAGGACAACCTGTGACAGGGGCCGGGGGAATGTCTCTGGTGACAGCCTCAGCTGCACCCCAGGCTCTCTCTCACTGCAGCCTTCAGGGCCCTGAGAGTGGAATCCCTAGGCCCTGCCCATCACTCCAGCCTCTTCCCAGCGCTACAGCAAGCAGATCATGTTCTGTGCACCTGACCCACCCTTCCTGGAGCTCAGCTTCACCTCATTTATGATAACACCAGTTTCACACCCAGCCTGGAGTCCAATTCTGTTTGTACTTTTTCCTGTTTTTAATGTAGGTCTGAATTTTATCTCAACTCTAGGTTGTGTATCTGACTTTGAGCGTAGTCACAGAAGCAGGAGAAAGATCTGAGTCTTTTTCTCCTTTTTAGGTTATAATAGTTATGGTCCTGATTCAAAGAGCTATGGAAATCATAGGGAAAGACACAAGATATGATGGAAAAAGTAGTCTTCTTAGTGTTGAGTTAAACCAAGAAAAATAATGAGGAGAAGATTCCTATATCTAAGCTTAAGACGACTAATGAAGCAAAGAATTTTTGTTTCAGTCATTCATTCAATTAATTTTAATTGGCTACCTACTAAGTGCCAGGCAACAAGATAATTACTGAGTGAGTGTGTGTGTGTGTGTGGGTGTGTGTGTGTGTGTGTATGAGAGAAATAACTATGTAAATAAATATGAAAATATGCTATGAAGGAAAAAGCATCAGTATATAATTTTTAAAAACTTTTAGATGTTGGAAATCAAAAGAATGTCAACAAACATTTTTTCTTTACTCCCTTCATCTAACTTCATGACTTCTACTTGTATTTCTAGAGAAAGATATAATGGCACATTCTTACTCAACTGTTTCCTTCTCTGTATGAGCAACTAGGCTGCACCTTAATGAGTTTACTGTGCAAACTTTGGCACATGTTAGATGCCTGTAACTACTAGTTTCTGGGTCCTCCCTAATTCTTCTCTCACAGCAGGAGTCAAATAAATGGACAATTTCAGGAATATATTTATATAATGAAGTTGTACCTTTAATTCTGTTAGGTTCTTATGGCCATGACTAAGTAAGAATGGTGTACATCCAATCCTTCTTGATGATTTTATTAAACCATATATAAGGTAAAATAGTATATATATAACTTCATTTGCACACATACAAATCCATGATTCTTATATTGATCTTTTTAATTGTTTTATTCTTTATTGATTTTATATAGCTCTCAATCTTTTATTGTCTATTCCAAGAATGCCATTCTTTTCCCTGGCTACCTAAGCAGTCAATGTTGGCTTCTCACCTGGAAAGAAATGCCCTGTAAAACGTTGAAGTACATTTATTTCACACTTTTGTGTATGCTTGTAATTAGCTTTCTAGACCTAGTTGCATCCTCTCCTAGAGTAGGGAGGATGCAGGTGAGGTGGGCTCTACTGATATTTTCTTTCTGCCTTCTCTTAGTAGGCAAATAGCTAACTTCACTTGAGTTTAATGTTCATATGAGATATTCCCCTGTGCTATTCTTTTCCAGTTTATTTACCCAGTGATCTAGTTGTATTTACACAAACTCATCCCAAATATCAACCACTCAGTTTGTTACAAGAAAGGAGACTTGTATTTCTTTATTCTACAAAGAGATACTACTACACAGTAGCCTATGTCCCCAAAAGGGTTGTACTAGAAATTGTCCTGAGTAGAAGATAAATTGAGTTTATTAAGTATTTATAATATTGGATATTTTATCATTCCACATACCTTTAATTGGCTAGTACATTTTAAATTTGCTCTTGTCTTTGCCAGCATAGGTGGGAAAGAGAGATGATGATGAAGTACAATGCATAAAGTGTTGTAAGCCCCACTAAACCTAGTGGAAGGAAGGGCTTCTTCATTCTTCCAGTGTAGACCTACAGTACATCCTCAGATTCAAGGGGGGCTCAGGTGGGGTAGCGAGTAATCAAGAGTAGCAAAGACATTTCCAGGTGGAGAGGAACAATTAGATATTTTCTGAAAGGGCCTTGTTGATGCTTTTATAACCATTTACAGCCATGGTTGTGCATGCGGTAGATTCTAATGAAGGGCAATGCAGAACTTCTCTCTGGTTTTCCTAACTGAATTCACTGTCTTCAACTTCATTTTGTAATAATAAGTCCATATACCAAACAACATCAAACAACTAACCATTAATAATATCTTGCATTTATCTTACTTTCAAAGTAATTTTTAGGGTTGATTGGCTTAATTAATTTAAATGGGAGACAATGTCAATGAAATCTATACTTTATAAGAGGAGATATGAGCCCATCAGTTATGGTTCTATTGAATGTGATGAATCAACTCTTTGACCTTCTGAGGACTTACTGAGATGAAAACCAGGTTCAATGGTGGATGGTAATGTTACCTGCCATAAGGCATGTGGTTGAGGATCTTCATTAGGTCTATCTCTGTGTTTCTATACTGCACACATTTTTTAAATTTATTTTTATTCTAATTTGTTACATTTGACAGCAGAATGCATTACAATTCACATTACACACATCAAGCACAATTGTCATATCTGTGCTTGCACATAAATTATATTCACACCATTTGAGTCTTCATACATGTACTTAGGGTAATGATATCCATTTCATTCCACCATCTTTTTTACCCCTATGCCCTCTCCCTTCTGCTCTCACACTTTTGCCCTATCTAGAGTTCATCTAATCTTCTCATGTTCCCCTTCCCAACCCCTCTATGAATCAACCTCCTTATATCAGAGAAATAATGCATTTTAAAACATTAATCATTTTTTTAAAATTTTTATTGTTGGTTGTTCAAAACATTACATAGTTCTTGACATATCATATTTCACACATTTGATTCAAGTGGGTTATGAACTCCCATTTTTACCCCGTATATAGATTGCAGAATCACATCTGCCATACTAGTGTCTGTTGTATTCTGCTGCCTTTCCTATCCTCTACTATCCCCCCTCCCCTCCCTTCCCCTCCCATCTTCTCTCTCTACCCCATCTACTGTAATTCATTTCTCCCCCTTATTTTGTTCCCTTTCCCCTCACTTCCTCTTGTATGTAATTTTGTATAACGATGAGGGTCTCCTTCCATTTCCATGCAATTTTCCTTCTCTCTCCCTTTCCCTCCCACCTCTCATCCCTGTTTAATGTTAATCTTCTTCTCATGCTCTTCCTCCCTACTCTGTTCTTAGTTGCTCTCCTTATATCAAAGAAGATATTTGGTATTTGTTTTTTAGGGATTGGCTGGCTTCACTTAGCATCATCTACTCTAATGCCATCTATTTCCCTGCAAATTCCACGATTTTGTCATTTTTTAATGCAGAGTAATACTCCATTGTGTATAAATGCCACATTTTTTTATCCATTCATCTATAGAACAATAAAACATTAATCATAATAGACTTTAAAAGTATTCTTTCTAGGATTATCCAAAAACATATGCTTCTAAAATATCCTTGACATACATCTTATTCTAATTTTCCTGACATTTTAGAATAATACAACAGTACTGTTTTGACAAGCTATAGTGGTTGTGGTCCAAGTATCTGAATGTATGCTAAATAAATTTCTGGTTAGAAAACAAGAGTTGTTTATATCCCTGGTGTCCGTCTTTACTTCTTATTAGCAGAGTACTGAGTGACTTTTTCAGATTGTTGTGTGGTACATACATTATGCCCAGAAAATTATAAACAATTTTTGAAGAAAACGTCTTCCAATTATGTGGGTAAGTACTATTAAGTCTTCTTGGACATAGATAAGATTTGGCAAAAGTAAGTAAATATTTAGAACCACTAAAGGTCAATAACTCTAGGTGACCTTGCCAAATAGCCCAGGGTTAAATGGGTCTCAGAGGAGTAAAGAGAACACAGAGGAGTCAAGGATAACAGTACCAATGAAACAAATGAACCCCATGTATGTTTTCCCAGGACAAAGAATCACTTATACTGTTTGGATGCCAAAGAAAGTCATGTAACGTGTCAGAGGACAGGGTGGATACACTCACAAAGATGGGAAAATTCTCAGTATAGATTAAGCAACTAGAGTTTTAAAACATCCACTGTGTTTTCTTCTGTGAAAAATGGCAGCTGTCTGCCTGATCTTCAGACTGATACTAGGGAGATTTGTATGATTTGAGGCAAAAGTGGCATTAAAAATCAATGAAGGAGTAATAGGCTACTCAATAAATGTTTCTGTTTACTTTTTCATATATATATATATGAAAAAGTAAAGCTGAACTTGTATTTTGCATCATATACTGAAATAATTTGGAGTGAAATAAAGTTGCATAAGTGATATTCTAAAATTTTAGAAGAAAATATGAGTGCCTGGGTCTGTTGAATAGAGAAGTATTTTTCTTGTAAACAACAGAACACACATTCTAAAAGAAAATATTGATCCATGGAAATTAAAAAATTTTACATGAAAAAAAAAACTAGTAAAATGATACAGAAACAACATGAAAATTGAAGACACAGATTAGGGAAGAACTATTGAAGAGCTCACCAGATCCATCAATTACATCACAGAGCCATCTTCTCTTACAGAATTTCACTGTCAAGCTTCTCACTGATTAAACAGTTCTCTTCCAAAAGTAAGATTTTTTTTTTTTTATTTTTGTAAAGAAGTATGCCTTCCCTCTTATCTGCATATAGGTTTTTGATGCTTTCAGTCACTTGAAAACACATGCAAAGATCTTTTTTTTCCCATTCTGCATTTTCCAGACTTAATGAGCCATTAGTGTGGCATTTCCATTACACTGATCACATTCATTCTGCTTGAGCAAAGCACACATTCCGAAATATGAAATGTGCCCACTGTGTGTCCATTCAATGTAACATCCTAATTTTAGGGGAAAAAAAAGTAGCAGTTACCTTTAATGCTATTTTATTAAACACTAGAAGAAACCCATTATGTGTTAGATTATAAGTTAATGCAATTTTATCGCAAAGGCATAGAATGGAAAGGAATAAAATTTAAAGCAAGAAATAAGATGGCAAAGCCTCTTCCTATCTATACAGCCATTTAAGGAAAACAAATTAAATAAAAGTTGGTTTTATCTGGAAATCTCATACCACAGGTGATATGGCACTGTCATGGCAATAATAGTTGATTATATACAGCTATCAGCAAAAACTGGAAACAATATACAGGTGTACCCTGCTGCCCTTAAATACATATTCAATATCTGTAACACCATGCAAAAAAACCCACACAGATAATTCATTTACTATTTTTAGTAACAAACCCTTCTGTTCAAGATGACAGTGTAATTCTTATGGTTTCCAATCATTTTAAAGGTTAGAAATGTGGGGCTTTATCATTTTAAAAATAAAAAAGAGATTGTTTCAGCTCCCATGACTGCCTCTGAGCAGGTTTCTGTTTAACTTAAAGCCCAAACACATGGTTGGTCAGTCATATCTATGCAGACATTTTCACCTAAGATTTTGAAGCTTTGGATCTGATTGATATTCACTGCAGCACATTTACCATTTTTATTTCATACCTCGCAGTTAACTTTTTCAACGTCCATTTTTCGGTGATGTGGTGATTTTAATAATAGCCCCAGGATTGCTCTTTTATTCCGCATTTGCTAGCTTTGTTTCAAGTGCTGTGCTAGCCTTGGAAAATACAAAGATGAACTGAACGTAACGACTCCATTCTCAAGTTCACAGCCACTTTGAGGAGCAGCGACTAAAATTAATTTTAAAAAAGCTTCTGCTCAGAAGGGATTCTAATATTTGACCACATAAGTACAGGGCATGGTTTTATGCTCATTATAAACAGTGCAGTTTGTAATCTTCATTACAAATCTGTACCCGAGTTATTAGTCCAGATGAGGAAAAAACAATGCTAGGCTTTACTGAATGAATACCAAGTGCCAGGATTTGAAACAGAACTTTATGTGTCTAGTTGTGTTTTATCCATTCCACAATCCTCTGAGATAGTATTCCTATCATCTCTTAAAATGAGGCAACTAATTTAAACTAATGCAAGTCGACAGCCAGTGACACGTTTGAGTCCAGAGTATATGCAACCCCTAAAGCATTGTGATAGTTATAACTCTAAAAGGTATCAGTACTTCTTGAACAACAATTCTTATGCAACCTCTTATCACATTTTTCTTTGTGCCTGCTACTGATCACTCAGATCTAAAATAGCACAAGTATCCATATTGTCCAGTTCTACCCATAACTGTCTTCATTGAACCTTAACACCTGATAGATTCTGTGGTCTATTCATTTAGTTCCCAGAAAGTCAATAGATGTAATTTTATGTCCCATGGAATATAATCTTAAACTATCAGCAAAGATTAACTATCATCTCAGAGCACTCTGCTATAATTAATAACATATGCGCTTGCATTTCCTTTTAAAAGTGAGTGTGAAGCTAAATATTTGTAAGCTCAGAAATTCTGGAGGCTCTGCATAAGAAAAATATGTGTTAAAGGGATAATAAATGAATTTACTGAAGATCTTCAGCTTCTGTGATCTATGAGTTTCCTTTAGAAATGGCAACAAAAGGAATTTCTTGGATAAAAATGCAAAAATTAGGATTACCTGGGATAGAAAGTTGTTAATCATGTATTTTGAATCTTTTGTCAGCATTTTTAAAGAAAACCAGGCTGTACAAATGTGTGTTCTCAAATAATATAATTCTTCCAGACAATTGTTGGGGGTGCCTAATTTCATATGCAGGAAGAATTTTCTAAAGAAATCAGAAAATCTCCTGCCTAGGGCCTCTGGTACCAAAGGCAGGATCACATTGTGACTGCTTCTCTTGTCAGGTAAACCACATTTTGTCCTTGGGGTTGTATTAATGATTTCCTCACTGATAGACAATAATTTCTGCCAAATCCTTCACACATATTACTATCACGGTGTTATTGTTTTCCTCAACTTGCTAACAAGAACCAATTTACATTTTAAAAAGGCAATAAATAAATGAATAACCAAAGCTTTATGCTCATATCCTTCAACATTTCTGGGGCTGTTTATCTTGCTGCCTTCGCCCAGCTCCATCCTCAGGGTGGACCTTGGTCAGGGAGAAGTTTTAGGAGCTCTGGTTCAGATCTGCACACCCCTCAATATAGAGAAAAGGGAATATGAGGAGTAGTGACCAAATCTCTGATTTAAGCCACAGAACAGGAGACTGAGGTTTGAAATTCATCCAGTCAGAAACTTAATTGTGATTTGACAACATAAGAAACATAAGAAATTAAATTATTTGTAAGGAATGGTTATCACTGAACACTGCAAGAAACTTTTTTAAGCTCTACGTCTACCAGAAGCCTAGAGGGTGTGTCTAAACTGACAGATTTCAAAAGTATGGAGATGGGAATGCAAGCTAGTGGAAGGAACAGCTGAGATCAAGTCGAAAGTTTGGGACCACCTAGATTCATTAATCCATGTGGAAAAATCACACTGGAGGCAAAGCTGAGGACCAGATAAACAGAATCCAGTGCATCCTTGAAGTTCAGAGATGAGGAAGGGATAAGCCTTGGTAGGAATTTCTTCCTCCCGCTGCTTCCGTGTAGGGAAAGTGTTCTGAGGGGAGCTGTTCATATCCTGAGAATATCTTTATGACTTATAGAAATATCTGCAAACCTAGGCTTTGTATTCTTTGACTGACCATCAAAATTGGTCTACCCTTCCTTCTGTACTTTAAATTCAAAGATGGATCCATCTTTTGGATGTATGGATCAATTGAAGCTTAAGTCTATTATTTACATGGACTATGGAAGGCCCTAAGGAGGGCCCTTGTAGTGTATTCTGCTATCGATTGTTTTTCAATTTGCAAAAGTATTATATTTTAAGCACATTGGCGACAACCATTGTTTTATTCAGGCTTCCACTGAATCATAAGTCCCCTTAGGCTTGGTACTGTACTGTTAGAATTATTCCCTCTGTGTGCTGTGCCAATCTGCAAAGGACTTCAATGTGAATTGGATCCCCAGGATGTTACAGACAGGAACACATCCTATAAGACTTGGCAGAGAACTATATGTTTTGTAAAGAAAAAAAGGTTTGGAGTGTACAGAGCTACATGGTAGTCTGTGTAGCATGCTTTTAACCAGGTGGGTCAAATTTAAAATGCTTGTATGACATCTATCCCATCAATACTGGAAACCTAAGTGTCTAAAGTCTATTTGTTATGACATGAAATGAAATTATGTTCAGAAAAATAATCATAACCAAAACAATAAACTTGATATTTATATGTTTTTGAAAACTACAGAGAGGGAGAAGGGCACAGAAAAGTTTCTCTGAGTTTTCCTTGGTCTGGTGGATTCATCTCTGAGGGGTCAGATGTGTTTTTGATTCTACAGGGCATTTTGAAGTTGGAAGGAAGGAAAGAAGGAAGGGTGAGCATTATGAATAGTAATTTTTCAGTTTTACCAGTAGTAAAGTCTCCAACTTTCTGCCTTTGAATCCAACATTCCTTATCCTCAAAAGAAGATGAAGGGGAGTGATAGTGTTTCAGGAAGAGACAGCACAATAGCCAAATAGCTTTCCTGTGGTGGAGACTGTTCAAATATAAAGTATAAAGAAAATAGACTCTTGTACCTGGTCTGATCTATTTTCTTATATGTAAAATGAAGGATTCAAGAGAGTGATCTATACACATTTCCTAACATTTCCAACATGATTTCTAAGAAGAATAACATCATCATTAATAGCCTAAGGTTGATTGCAGTTCATTGTGGAAAGACTACACAGACCAGAACTGGTCAGCATGAGTTTGATTCTAGTGCTATATGAAAGATATGATTCTAATTTTAAGTTAAGAGGGATTGATGATTGTATGATTGACTCACTCACCAAGCTGGGCATAAAACAAGAGTTCTCAATTAATGGTGTGTCCCAATCCCATCATACTAAACGTTGTTACTTCTTTTCTTATTTCCATTTTCCTTTTGCTGTTATAAACCTCATCCAACATTTGATGAACTACGGATACTTGAACCTCAGTATTGTAACTAATTCATCCTAGTGCAGAAACAGAAATATTACTGGGTTGAGTCAGAAAAATCAATGCCAGAACATCTTACATATATGAAGCCTAAAACACCAGCCACTCCTGTTTAGCCACATTTAAATCACACAAAGTTACATGATGACATAAAATTGGGCAAAGTCCTGCTATAGATGTTCCTGCCAAATAGTGATGCATATGCTTTCAAGGAAGGCGCACAGCTGGACACAGTTGTTCTTGTATTTGCAGGTACTCAGGAGGCTTACACCACTTGTGAGTCAACCTCAGCAGCCCCAGATTCTGCACAGTCCTTGGCAACAAGCAGGCATCAGCAGCTTCTGGCTTCTGCAGTTGCCAGTTGCATCTACACTGGGATGTCTTAGTGTTGTGCCTGATACCATGGGCTCCAGACTTATGGCAAAACTGCACCAGCATTAGCTACCATGGGCTTTTGCTGCCCAATTCCATGCATGCCATAGGTACTTCTTAGAAAAACCTTTCTGAGGAGACTGGAATATGTCCCTACTTCTTCAAATGATACATTGACACAAGACCACAAGGGTCAAGAACATTCAGGGAAACATGACATCATCAAACAGACAAAATAAGGTGCGAGCAACCATCATAGAAAAAATGTAGACACGAATCCTTTGATAAAGAACTCAAAACAACTTCCTTTTTAAGAGAGCTCGGTGAATTTCAAGAAAAATAGAGAAGTAATTCTGTAAAATGAGGAAAACTAAGCACGGAAATGAGAAATTTAATAGGCTGAAATTTTAAACTAAAAATCAGAATCCTGAAGCTGAAAAATATAATGAACGAAATAAAAATCTAATAGAATGCATCAACAGCATTTTTGATCAAACAGAAGAAGGAATATATGAACTTGAGGAGAGGTTTTTATTTTTAAAGGAGGAAAAAGAAAGTAAAGGAATGAAAATAGCTTACAGGAATTAAGTAAAATCATCAAAAGAGCAAATATTTGAGACATTTGTGATAAAACTGGGTAAAGACAAAGATATAGAAGTAGAAAACTTATTTAAGAAAAAAACCTAGAAAAAAGCCCCAATATTCAGATACAGAAATGTCAGAGGTTTCCAATAAGATTTAATCTAAATAAGACTATTCCGAGAATTTTAATCAAATTGTCAATGATCAAAGAAAAAGAGGAGATTTTGAAAGCAGGAAAAGAAGTGAATAACATAAGCTGTTCCAATATGACTACTAGATTTATCAGCACAAATCTTACAGCCCAGGAGAGTGTGAAATTGTATGTTCAAAATATTAATAGGGGAATTTCAAAGCAAACATGTCATTTAAAAGTGAAAAAGAGATAAAGATTATCCCAAATAAAAACAAGGGTTCATGATCACCATCCCTGTTTTTTTTAGTGGGTGGGGTGGTGGGGATTACTGGAGATTAAACCCAGAGGTTCTTTAGCACTGAGCTACATTCCCATCCCTTTTTATTTGTCAATATAGGCTCTCACTAAGTAGCATGGGGTCTTGGTAAGTTGCTGAGGCTGGCCTCAAACATGTGGTCCTCCTTCACAGGCTACCAAGCTTGTGGGATTACAGGCATGCACCACATGGACTGTTTATAAGATACGCAACAGAGAATTCTTTAAAGTTGACAGGAAGGATAGTAATTAATTACAAAATATTCATTTGAAAATATAAGTCTCACTGGTAAAAGTGAGTATGCAGTTAAATTCAGAATACTCTAATCCTGTAATAGTGACATGTAAATTACTTTTATCTTTAGGATGAAGGCTAAAAGACAAAACTTAAAAATAAAAATAGCTACAAAAATTTGTTAATTAATGTGCAATATAAAATAATATTAAATGTGACATAAAATTGAGAACAAAGTGGGGAAGTAAAAGTGGAATTTTTTGATGTTGTTGTTATCAAATCATCTTTTTTTAAAAAAAATTTTAGCTTTCAATGGATCTTTTTATTTATTTATATACGGTGCTGAGAATCGAATCCTGTGCTTCACATTTGCTAGGCAAGTGGTCTACCACTGAGCTACGACCCCAGCCCCAAAGTTATTATCTTAAAGTAAACTATAGCTGGAAGATATTTTTGGAAGCTTCAGTGGAACCAAAAAGGATAAGTCTATAATATACACACATGAAATACAAACAAGATGTTATGACATATCACTATAGAAAATCACTTAGCCACAAAGTAAAATGGCAACAGAGGAAGAAAGGAACAAAGAATTCTACAAAACAATCAGAAATCAAATAGCAATAGTCAGTCCTTATCTCATGTATAATTATGTTGGAGGTAAAATGATACACAGAGTAGCTAAATGGAAAAAAAGAAAAAGACTCTACTCTACCTGCAAGGTAGGCAAGGATATGTGGACTGAATGTGAAGGGACTGAAAGAAACCACAAGTAGTGATATTTATGTCAGAGACAATAGACTTTAAGCAAAAAAATTGCAAAAAGACCAAGAAGACAAATATTAAATAATGATAAAGTTGGAAAATGCATCAAGAAGATATAACAATTATGTGCTCCCAACAGTGCAGCACCTAAATATATAAAGCAAACATTAATAGGGACATAGCTTAGTGGCAGAACACTTGCAGGGTGTGTGTGCCTTGGGCCAATCAGACAATGAAAAATAAACAAATAAATGAATCGGAAATTTAAAAGGAAACAATTCAACTGACACAACAGAAATACAAAAGATCACAAGAGACTGATATGAACAATTTTACACCAAGAAATTAGATACACTGTAAGGAATGAATAAAGTTCTAACACAAATAATCTTCCAAGATGGAATTATGAAGAGATCAAAAAAATGTCAACAGATCAATTAATAAGTGAAATAATGCAATTAGTAATGAAATATCTCCCATCCAAGAAAAACCTAGAACCTCATGGTTCTACTTCTGAATTCTAACAAACATTTAAAGAACTAATTTCATTTCTTCCAGTTCTTCTGAAACTTTTCCAAAACTCTAAAAGGAGAGCATACTTCCAAATTCATTTGTGAGGCCAGAATTACCCTGAACCCAAAAATCAGATGAAGGTACTTCAAAAAGAAAACCACAGATGAACACAGGTGAAAAATTCTCAGCTATTGAACTAAATTCATTAGCGTTAAATGTTAAACATTGACATTGAAGAACGATCATTAACCATGATCAAGTGGGATTTATCCCTGGAAGCATGGCTGGTCAACAGAGGCAAATCAGTAAATGTGGTACATCACATTAACAGAATGAGGCAAAACCCACTTGATTATTTTAACAGGTTCAAAAAAAGCATTTGAAAAAATTCAAAATCTTTTTTACAATTAAAAACTCAATAATTTAGGCATGCAAGGAATCTACCACTATTGCATTTCTGTGAGTAATAAAGGCTGTGTATGACAAACCCACAGTCAATGTTTTACAGTGGGGAAAGGCTGAAAGGTTTTCCTGGATCGGGACAAAGGCAGGATACCACTTCTACTCAAATATTAACAGATATTTTAGTCAGAATATTTAGTGGAGAAAAAGAAAGAAGAAGTATCCAAATTGTTAAAGAAGCTAAATTGCTTCTATTTGCAGGTAACATGACCTTATGTATAGTAAACCTTAAGGATTCTCCTCACAAAAAACTGTTCAAATGAATACATGCATCTAGTAAAATTGTGAGAGACAAAAATCAACATATAAAAATTAGTAGCATCTGTACACTAAACAAGAAGCTTCTGAAAATGAAATCAAGATTAAAAAATTCAATTTACAACCAGCTACAATATGAAAACAAAAACACCTAGGAAATAAATTTTAACCAAAGAGGGGAAACATCTCTATAATGAAAGTGATTTGTTAACGTTGGTACTTGTGTTTATCTCATTTGTCCTTATTGTTGAGCCAGAATCTGAGTGCTTTTACCACCTTAGGGCAGCAAACATCATCTACTGACTACTAAAACATCCTCCATTCTAGCTGTTCTGTAATATATTTTTTCACACCGACCTATTGTGGTGTAGATATGAGGTATCTACTAAAAGCTCATGTGAAAGACAGTGTAAGGGGTGAACCTTAAAGATTAGATTATGAGAGTTCTAATTTAATCAGTGCATTAATCCACTTGAATGGATTCACTAGATGGTAACTGTGGGCAGGTAGGGTGTGGCTGCAGGAGGTGGGTTGCTTAGGGTAGAGGGTTTGTCCTGGGTGAATGGAGCACTCTGTCTGCTTCCTGATTGTCTTGCCCTGAACTTCTGTCCTCCCCCATGTACTTTCACCAGGATGATCTGCTTCTGAAATACAGCAAAGGAGTTAGCAGTCTAGGGAGTGAGACCTGTAAAACCTTGAGTGTCAAAAAGACTTTTCTCCTCTAAAGTTGTTTTTGTTGGGTCTTTTGGTCATAGCAGTGAAAAGCCTGGCTAAGGCAGTATTCAAACTAGATTTTTTGATCATACATCAGATTAAATATTTCTCAATGATCAACAAATATGTAAATGATAAAATGAAGTAAATATCCAATGACTATTGATTGTGTACAAAATAAGATACAAAATTCTGGCCAAGGCCTGTAAAGCCATATATGGTCTCCAAATTCCACCTCTCAGATGTAATCTTCGGAAACTTCATTCCAGCTTTACTCCATTTCCAGCTCTTTTGGCTTGATGGCCATACCACACTCCCACCCTAACAACTCCTCCTGCCTCAAGGTCCCATCAATTCATGGCCTTCAATTATCACCTTTAGGAGGAGGTCTACTTGGTAGATCAATGACAATCGATCGATGCAAGTACAGCAGCAACTTGGCAAATACGCCATTCAAAAGGCACTGGGGGAAAATTTTGTAGGGAAGATATATAAATGGGATTTTAAAAACTAATTTTTCAGGAGATAATCTAATTTTGTGTCACAAAGTTCTGTTTCTGGCTTTGCTACATCTACTAGTCCATTAGAAGGTACACATAATAACTGCCAAAATTAAGGTGATAAAATGTGAGAACGAGCATCAGAGACATTTTTATTATTTATATTTGTACCAAGATGGAGGTAGTGTTTTAATGTTTCCTTTTGTGGAAATAGAAAAATGGGTTTATATTTCAAATCTCGCAATGATTTGGAAATGTCATCAATTGTGTATAAAAATATTATCTAATGGGAGAAATCTAAAATTTTGACTCTTAAAAAAAAGAGTAATTGAAAATGAGCTCTTCAGTGGGAAAGAATGACATACATGGTTTTTTCTCCATGTCTTGTGTTCTGTTTTGAACTAACATGTGCAGTAAAATCAGATGAAGTCAACTAATGACATAATACCAGGGAAGCATCCAGCATTTCACTGAGGCATGATAGTTAAACACGGGTATTTCCCATTTTACCACTTTAACTATAGACAAAAATCTTTAGTAATATGATGAACTGCCTTTCTAAAGCCAAGAGAAAAATATGAAGCCTTGGTAAGCACGTTTATTTGACAGGAATGGTAAGCCTGAAAAGTTTGAGTGGAGAGTGATTTACAAATCACATTTGCAGAGATTTCTTTCTTATCTTGGGTACATAAAAGTGGTATCATGAGGTGAACAAGCATACAGAGTAACAAACCAAAATCATGATTTCCCACTAGCAAATGCCTAGTTCCCAGATAGGAATATAAAAAGTCAAAGGAAAAGTAAACTTTCACAATCTCTATGGAGTTTAAATTTAATTTCAACCACGGTTTGGTCAACATGGTCCACGAAAATGGATCCCTGTCATCACACTTATAATACTGGAACACGGGCACACACAACATTTATTAAGACCCCTACATTCTGTTTTTGTAAAAGGGAGGACAAAAATATGAGGCATGTACACATTTTTCATGACATTAATAAAATATTAAATTTATATATATATATATAAATCTAGAGAGCACTGGTGAGCCCTGCCACTCTTTTCTGAAGGTATAAATTGGCAATTATGCTGAAACATTTCCCATTTGTAAACCAGATTTCAGGGTTACATTGGCAACACTTCAAACTCTGCTGCAAGCATTAGTCCTGTGGGACTTGGGTAAGCCAACAGTGTTCAAAACAAAATGTCAGTTTACTGAAAACAAAATGTCAAAAACCGAAAACAAAAATCTCATTTACAGTACGTTAAGGAAGAATTTCAAGTACTGAAAAAATAGAATTTTTAGAGCGTTTTGGCTTCCTTTGGCTTTCCATCTTTCTTGAATTGCTTTAGATTTTCCTCTAGGTGCTGAAACTACTGATTCCTTTCTCCAAAGGAAACATTTTGCCTTCTAAGTCGTTTTCTTTAACTGTCAAATTGGCACATTCTTAAGACACTCAGTTTCTTTATCTATAGGCATATTTTAAAAAGTGAGGGGTTAAGAATAAAGTATCACAAAGAAAAAAGTGTCAAGAAATAAAAAAAAAAAAATGATTCTCTTTCTCATGGGAATACTGAAATTCTGGGAGGTAAATGGCAGTCGCTTTCCCAAAACTTCTGCAGTGCTATTGAATAGAAAATCACTTTAGACTACTTCTTTCACTGGAAGAGAGATTTCAGAGAAAGAAGTAAAAAAAGAACGAACTTCTAAATGTCCCCTTTGTTATTTATGTGTTTCTCACAAATGGATGAGAGACGATCCTGAATTTGCAGTAGACAGGTTTGCTATATTGAATTCCGTATCTGCTAGGTATAGTGATGGCAAATGGGTGAGGAACAGATTCCCCAAGTAGAAAATGAGCCACATGGAAGAATTCAAATGGAACTCCTACTGTGAAATTCTGAACTATCATGTAAAGTAAGAAGCAAAATTGTATTACTAGGGTTTGCTTAGATCAACTAATGCTGTTCTGTGCTGAAGAAAGAGAAATGTACTTTTTCTCATTTGGGGATAAATTCATAGGCAATGATGGGCTTCTTCCGGGGTCAATATCTAGTGGTTTTTAAATTTTCTATTCTTTCCTGTGCTGTTTATGCTGAATAGTTAATGATACAGATCCATTTCAAAGTTATACTTTTCTTGTAAATGCTAAGTCTCCATTTGTGCTGTACTCAGGGCTAGCCTGCACTGCCAATTTTCTGTACTCAAACCTAGGCAGAACAATGATGAGTATGTAAATTTACCTTCAGCAATCACTTCATTCATCAGAATTGTCATATTTCTGAGATCACTGATGTCTAACACCCGGGTTTGTGTAAAGAAGCTCAGTGTAATATCTGTTGATTGGTGAATGAGACATTAGATGAGCATAGAGGGTAGAAAATAATTGCATATGTTTCTGGCCCTTAAGAAACTGGTTGGGCTAATGAGGAATATGCAAAATTAAACCAACACAACAAGTTTCAAAAGGATTTAGAAGATTAACAAAATAATTTCACATGGAAAATCAAATTAAAAAGAAAACATAATACTGTGAAGGACATAGAGTCTAACCTTTAAATTAACAAACTAGCCAGGCTTAGTGGGAAAGGATTATTTTTAACACAGAGGTGGAATGGGGGGACTTGCTTTCATTCTGGATGAGGTCAGGTTATTCTTGGAAATAGAATGTAACATACATAATCAAATGATATCTCACACATTAAAGTGTTATAACTGGACCTACTTAAGTATTCTAACATTTTCAATATCATATCTTTTATGTTTGTATTTTACTTTTAAACCCCTGCCTTAGCCACTCCTCATGATTCAAAATAAACCAGTTAAGTCCAGGAAAGTACAACTCTGAGGAAATTGTTAGACCAAACCAGATTGTCTCTTATAAACAGAAATAAAGAAGCTCTGGAGCCAAACTTTATGAAACAATCTAAAATTCAAAATCTTCATCATTCTCATAGTGGGTAAATTTCAATGGTTGATCTTCACTTTTTAAATCTCTTGATATAAGAACATTTTTGAGATGTTCCTTAACATCATCTTCAAAAGAATTAAATGTAGTTATTCTTGATCTTCCAAAACTGCCATAAATAACCTGGTATTCATTTTTCATGAACACCTTTCATATTGAACTTTCTTAATGGCTTCCATCCTTGGTGCCACAATAACAACTAGTGATCATGAAGGTTCATGGTTGCTATTGAGGAGCTATCTGTTCAGTCAAAGCTCTGTCAAATCTGACGTCAGAATCCTGCTTCCATGTGCAGTAAGAGGCAGAGCCTAGAAATTAATAATTACATATTGCCAGTCATTTCTTTCTAGCACTGAACTCAATGTGATATGAATTGGTGTAAGAAAAGTTTTCCCTGTGGGAACTCAAATTAGTTTAAAAATTTAGCAATGTTCTTTTTATTCTCCTTAAGATCACAAATGTGAATAAGTCTAATGCTGACAATTTTAAAATTATGCAATAATTAAGTTCTGAATTCAAAAATCCTATGAACCTATCACCCAGAGCCAACACTGTTAAAATTTTGGTATGGAAGTATACCCATGTTAATAGTGCTTGAAAATAATAAAATGATCTTATACGAGGCTAGTTTGTAATGTATTATTATTAAAAAGAAAAAGAACAACTTAGATGCTAACAATATGGGTTTGTTACAAAATTATGGCATAATACCAGTGAGTATTATTTATCCAGCAGAAGGATAAACTTACTTGTAAATGGTATCACCTAATTTAGATATTAAAAAGAAGATATGGAGTCTTGTGAAATTCAACAAATAAGACAGTAAAGTGGTTTTTTTTTTTTCTTTTAAAGGTAAAAGGGCTCACATATCAAAAGTGTAGAAGACAGGAGGAGAGGATGAAGTACACACAATAGGTCCTGAAAAACAGATGGTTAATTTGGTTTACGAGTGCAGGTACAGCTTAACTCTAAAGGTCTGCTTTGAGTTGGAGGAGTGGGTTGTAAAGGGCAAAGAATGGAGTCTGTTTGCACTGCACAATCTGCTAAATCTGAAAACTGCAGGAAGTCAAAACAAGAGGAACCTCTGAAAGTCAAGGCCAAGGTAGGGCTGGGGAAAAAGGCTAAGAGTCTGTATAAAAAGTTTTAGAGTCCAAGTTCCCTTCACATCCTGCACAGTCAGACAGCTACCCCTTCCTCATGGTAGAAGGCTGGGGGCTTGCTTTCCAGAGAGGCTGGAGGAAAATCTCTGCTTAGGAAATCCAGGGGCAACTGAAAATACCCCATGTCTTCTTCCAGTTGCCCCACCCAACTTACAGAGTGCTGTGTCCAGGATTCCAAAAATAGGCGACGGATTGGACTGAAAGACGGAGACCCGTGAATATAAAAGGTGGAACAAAAAATGCTCCTTTCACGTCCCTTTTCCAAAATACTAGGGAATATACATAACAAAAACAAAAAAAGAATAAACAAAAAAGAATGATGTGGAATTTGGAAAATATGGAATCTAAAATGTTTCAGAGAATTTCACAAATGTGAAGGGAATACTAAGGACTATGGCAAGAGAAGTCTTTGTACTGAGAAGTTCAGGTAGTAAACAGTCCAGACAGAAGCAGGAGGATAGAAAGTCATAGGAAGGCTATTTCAGAAAAATAAATCAATTAAGCTAATATATATGAGGAAGCTTATGACTTTAAAAATTTGATTATACTGGAAAAAGAGTTAAAACTTTGTTGGTGAGTTTGGAAAAACATATCTGGCAACAGAAAACTAATGAAATTTTAAAAATACTATTAATATTAGATTTTTAAGAAGGAAATTTAATAATTTCATATACTCTGTGGCTCAAATGTAAAAAAAAAGGCATATTAATGTACCAAAAGTTTTACATATTTAGATGTTTTATAGAAAGGTAGTATAAAAAATGCCAATGGAAAATATTTTAAACTTAAAAATTAAGATAATACACTAAATTGTGCATAAATTTAACCCGTACCTTTAAGAATAGAAACAATAACATGAATAATTTTAAAAACCAACAGAATTGCCCCTGGGGTAATGGAAATCATGGGCTTGACTGAGCGAGGACCACAGTGTTTTAGTTGCAGATCTTTTAACACAATTTGTCTTGTAAAACCATAACATATGTTAATATAGGATCTAGATCTTAAATGGTCCCCAAAGGCCATGACCAAAGCTTGGTTGAAACCTGTGGAACTCTTTGGAGGTGGTTCAGCTTTTAGGAGGTGGAGCCAAGTGGAAGGAAGTGAGGCCACTGTGGGTGTGCCCTGGAAGTCCATTTGGGGACCTCAGCTCTTACTCCTCTCTCTTTGCTTCCTTGCTGACATTAAGTAAGAAACTTGGATCCACCCTGTGCTCCTTGCCATGATTTTCTACTTTGCCTTTGGCTGAAGGTGATGGGGCTGAGCAGCCATGGACAGAAACCAGTCATAAGCCAAAGCAAATCTCTCCTCCTTATAAGTTGATTTTCTTAGGTATTTTTTTTTCTCAGTGCTGGAAAACTGGCTAACAGCTTGATAAAACAAAAGTGCATGCATATTATTTTATACTGTGAATAGTATCACATATCTTTATATAAATAAGATTTTACAGTATGTTTTAAAGTTAACTTGTTAGACAGATTTTACTTGCAAAATAACTTTTGCAAGGAGAGTAACTTTCTATATACATTCTTAATTCTAGAGAAACCTTGGAATCCTTTAATTGGATTTATTAATTCATTTCTAGATCATTGGGTTATAGTCACTGATTAATTGCCACATGATGATAAGCAAAATCCGTCTTTTTTGGCAAATTCAGTTTTCAACATTGAAGAAATAAAAAATGCTTTTCTAATAGCACATGTGAAATCTTTCACGTCTCAAGGTTACAAACCAGCCATCCTTGTAACTATTAAAATACATGTCTAAGTCTTACAAGAGAACTTTTTGCCCTTTCCAATAAGCAGATTGAGAAAATTATACTTCTGATGACATAAAAGAGTAAGGTTCTATTGAAATTGTACAGTAAATCATCTTCCAGGATTGCTTTGATCTCAGTAAGCAAAGACTAAGGACTACCTCAAAGCTCTCCTGTCAACACAAATTCTTTGAGTCAAATTTTCAAGAATATCTGCATATTGATTGAAACCTGTGGCTCAAGAATAATTTTCAAGGCTGAATTGAAGTTATTGATGATGTCTATTTTCATATCTATTGAGCAACAGAACCTCTTCATTGTATTATATCCTTTTGAAAATATATGTATTTTTTATTTAATTTTTTTAGTTGTCAATGGACCCTTATTTTTTATTTATTGATACATGGTGCTGAGAATTGAATCCACTGACTCACACATGCTAGGCAAGCACTCTGCCACTGAGCCACAACCCCAGCCCATGAAAATGTATGTATTCTTTAACAATAAACTGACACATATTTTATGATTCTATGCAGATATTGCTTGGGGTTTTGTTTTAGGAAGAATTCATTTGTAGCTATGAAAATGTTATATTTACTTCATAAGTTTTATATCATTCCTATCATAACAAAAGCAATTGAAATGGTTTGCTGTTTTAAAATTGTTTTGGTTAGATAAAATCTGAAAGCTACAGAAATAGAAAGAGTACAGGCCTGGCTACTATACTGAGCAGGAGTAGAAATTGTAGGAGGAGATCCATTCGCCTGCATATTTACTCTTTCCACAAATCTTCACTGTGGGTCTGTAAGTGTGGAGCATTCCATATGAGGCACATCAGTTTTCTAAACAGGATATCCAGAGCCTAGATGGAATAAGTCTTACAAAAGCTCAATTTCTGAGATGAACTCAGTTGAAATTACAAATGAAAAATAGCAGAGAGTAAATTTTTTCTGCACAAAGTTCTGATAGCTAAGAATGGAGTAAGGAAGATACTATGAGAGAGAGAAGGAAATTAAAATTTTTGTTAAGCTGGAAATAGTGTGGCCCCAGGTACTTGAGAGACTTTGAAGCAGGAGGATTACTTGAGCCCACAGTTTGAGGTCAGCCTGGGCAATGCAGTGAGTTCCCCATCTCAGAAAATATATCTACATATATTTGTAATATTGTCTATCAAACACACACATACACTCCACAGATTAGTTTAATAAAAATATGAAATGTTCTAAATAAAAAATACCAAGGTCCATGATTATTTAACAATAAAATATTCATAATTATTGCTTTATTAGAAGCTGAAGAATTTCTATTTAAAAAATACCAGAGCCAATCATAGAGATACTTTGTATACAATGGTCTGTAAGCAATGCCAGAGGCTGAGCAAACAGCCTAAGGATTCATTCAAATGCAGCGGTGAATGGCTGGTGTTCTGCCTTGACTAGATAGAAGTGCTAGTGCCTCCTTCCCCACAGAAACAGGGGGTAGGAACCTGGGGACCTCAAAAGTCAACCTATAACCCTTTGGAGTGTCACCTGGCCTTGAGGTCTAAACTGGCTGTTTGGTCTGAAGCTTGCTAGCAGCCCAACTAGGCAGAGGGCCAACTGGATTCTGCCACTGGGGTTTTATGATATGTCTATAATGAATATTCAAGGTGTCATCAGAGCATCCCAAAGAGAATGAGCTGGGATTTAGTCAAATTTAGAGAGCATGACACATATTGTGCCTGCTTTTATTATTTGGCGTGCAACAAATTTTCTTTGGGACAGACAGCTATGGAAGAAAACTACGGCCTTCACTTTGTTTGACTGTTGGAACCCCTTATCTCAGTGATGCATACACATTTTTTTTTTTTTGGTACTGGAGATTGAACCAACCCAGGGTTGCTTAACTACTGAGCCACATTCACAGCCCTTTTTAAAATATTTTATTTAGAAACAGGATCTTGCCGAGTTGCTTAAGGCCTTAATAAATGGCTGAGACTGGCTTTGTACTTGCAATCCTACTGCCTCAGCCTCCTGAGCAGCTATGATTACAAGTATGTGTCACTGCATCTGGCATGACGCCTCCTCTTTATGAACTTTCATTACAGATGACCGAATTAACATAGGGACATCCATAAAAACACACCATTTTACTATGTGGATGTTTCCATTACATTTCTCACCTTGCTCTACTTAAGGATGTGCCACACTGATTTTTAATGAAAGTCAATTCATTCTCATGTTTAAATTTGATTATGTATTTATGGGTTTAAATATAAAGATAATGACTTTAAAAAATCTTTGGTCTGATCATTCTCCAGAGGTCAATGAATTCTGTTACTACTCTTCAAAATGTAATATGAGCCATGATAACAAAAATCTCTTGACAGGGAAAGAATAATTCTTTTTTCTTTAAAAAATGATCTTGAAGACTTTCTATATCTTTTTTTTTTATTTTTTATTTTTTATTTTTTTCATCTTTCATACATTTGATTCATCTTGATATGTAAAGTGAGACTCTTTAGAAGTGATTTTGGGTTATCATAGTTTCTAATGTTTTTCTGAATAATAATGTATAATCAGGTGTGATGCATTAACACACTTATATGTAATACCTACAATGATATTAATTATAAAGGTATTCTTCATAAATGAAAGATACTTTTTAAGCATATGGGTATCTTTAAAAGCTTGCATTTGTGTTTGTTTTGTGAGGACCACAGCTTGTTCTTGTTAGGAATGTGCTTGCTGGACTGAATACCACAATATGGCACACTTAGGCACTGAATTTCTGGCTTCTTGGCCTGGTTTCATATTTATGCTCAATAGCTATTTCCAGAGCTTAGCCCAGATCCAAGACTGCTGACCCCAGAGGAGATTCCAGATGAAGTCACCCAACAATAGTGTTCCAGTCACTAGCCCATAGTAGGATCTGTCTTTCTTGTGCATTTCTCTTTGGGACATATGATGTTTTTTCTTGGTAGCAAACTTTGTGGCGCAATGAGCCAGTCCAACACATTTCCTCAAAACAAGTTTTCAGGACCAGGAGTCTCTCCTCTCCCATAATACCCTGAGCCTTGGAGTGGAAACTCATCCCCTCTCCTCCTTACAGTCAAGTTATGGATATCAGTGAGTAACGTGAACCGCCTTCCTGGGGTCATGTCGGTGGAATCTAATGGCATATAGTTGGCCTGAGAGAGATCTCAGGAGTGACTCTTCCCGGGATGAAGTAGGTTCACTTGGTTTCCTCAGACAGAAAAAGGTATAGGCGCTCCATCCAAAGCGACCTTCACAGAAGACAGTGGTATGAGAAAGAGTGAATGCTGGTGTAGGATGTCATGCCCTCTCCAGAGGATGGGACCATTCCTTTCTCCTCCCAGTCTCCAGCTTCCTTGTTCCCTAGGGAGAAAGCAAGCCTGACTGACCTTGGCTCCCCTGGGCTGCACCTTGGGGTGCTAGTCCGTCTCCCTTGAATTCTTCACTGTGTCACTCACACATTTTCTCCTTTCTATCCAGGAGTCCAGCCCTGCTTGAGCCTGACATTTTCATCTGGATGGCGAATGGCCTGTGCTTCTACTTAGCACTGAGGCTCTGCTTCCCACAGGAGGGGGCATTAAGCACTGACCTCTTTCTTGCCCTGTCTCTCACCTGCTTTCCTAAGCCTGTCTTACACTCAGACGTTTGTAGCCCCAGATCTCCTGGGACTTAGGCGGTGAGTTCTGAGGTCTCTCTCCAGACTTCCAATTTTCTGCCCTTGATTGTTTTCTTCTTCTCTGCCTACAAGTATGATTTGTACTCTCCACTTAAATTGTCAACAGCAGCAACATCTATAATGAAAGATTGAGAAACCTGCCCTTGTTAGAGGGAGGGAGGGAGGTTGGGAGGAGAAGGAGACCGAGAGAAAGAGAGAGAGAGAGAGAGAGAGAGAGAGAAACTACATTCAAAATGTACCTTCCTCTCACCTGGTGTGTATAAATTGAAGGAAATATAAAAGAGTCAGTCAAGCAATTATTTTATTATTAATGCCTTTATGATTGGTTTGACTAGTACTATTTTTCTCTCCACATGTAGAAGAAAGTAGATTGGGTGAATAATTAATAAAATTTGACTTCTTAAGCTACTAAAATTATTAATTTGTCAAATGGAATCTAGGTCTCTTAGAAACACAGATTAGAGTTATTTTTTAACTTTTAATATATTATAGGGTATTTTTAAAAGGTAATCATTTATAACATTTTTATAAAACACACTATTATTTCTGTAAATTATAAAGGAGGTTAAAAAAGGAAATTTATTTTGGACCCAGAAGTTTAATAATTTTCTAACAATTTGGGGTTTAAAAATGATGGCAAATTTCTGATGATTTTCAAATAGATATAATTGAGCATCAGGCCTTGGAATTATGGTGGTTTCTGTAGAGAATCTACATTTATTACCAAACTATAATTTTACTGCCTTGTAACTTATAATATGGAGGCTTATTAATTATGCTGTAATTTAGGCAGCTTCCTTGTCTAGAAGTAGCTTCTAATATCATAGAAACTGATTTATGCCTTAATCATAGAAGGTTATTTTTTGATTATTTTTTAGCAACGAATCTGACAGTAACCTGGTAGGATTTAGCAAACTGAGATTAAAATAGTTGAGGGCAGTTTAAGAAAGGGACTCTTTATAAGGGTGTGAGAGGACCATGTAGGGTAAAATGTACTCCATGGATTTGGTTCCTTCAGTCCAGCAGAGCCTGCAGAGAGGGGGCTGCAGGAAGAAGACCACCTAACAGACATGATCAGGTCATCTTGGTTGGAAGACTTCCTTCCCGCAGCCGTCCTGCAGGGAGGGCACCAGGGGTCGACACCCACACTGGCTTTGCTTCGTCTTCCGCTGTGCTCTCCTGATCCTGTGAGCCCAAACCAGCTCAAAGACAGAGGGCAAAGAATCTGTCCATGTTCCCTAGAAAGGGTAGAAAGTGGATGTGGAGGGAAAAAGAAAACCATCCAGAAAGAAAGCCAAGCAGCGTCCTCGCTTATCGACAAGCAGATGGTTACTGGTTGCTTTAGAGAATGCCACAGCGTGGCTGATGCCGCGTGCTTTAGTTATCCACTTAGTCCCCTCAAACTCATCTAAGGGTCTTCCTAAGGCAGAAGTGGCAAGACAAAAATGACAGATGTCTTTACAGATGTGTTTTACACTGTGCCAATCCAAGTCATGATTCAGGGCTCTGCTACATGGTTGAAGTAGGGCCTGGCCTCCTTCTTGCCTTGAAGATCTTGGCCAGGGTGGTAAGCATCGGATTCAGCAACTAGGGCAACAGCTTACTGACCACCGAGGAAGCTGTAGTTCCCCTCATGATCCAGGTCTGCTGTGTAGTGGGGGGAGACAATATTTAAAGGTCCATTTATAGCCTTTTTCTGCAGTACCATCAATGGGTTGATACCTTGACCAATGACTTTCCCCCTACAATACCTGAAATGGTTTCTGTTGTGTGCAACTCAGACAATGAAGAACTTTTAAACATATTTGTGAAAGGGTTTTCAACTGTCGGGGGGCTTGACAGAACATTCTCCATACTTTCAACTTCCCATGCAGAGTTCATTTTGACAGCTTTTTGGAATGGAGGAAATAAAGGTTCTATTTATATACATGAAGTGAAATTGGAGATGATTATTCTTTCCATTTATTTCAGCAGTAGATATACTCATTATTTGCAGAAAAAAAGCCTAAGCAAATACAATAGGTGCTTATAATATTACATTCTCTGTGTAAAATAGACAAGTTTTAAAATAGGCAGTCCTATGTTCTTGAACTTATAACTATCCACAGAGTGTTATGTGAGACTTATCAACTATGATTCTTAAAGTTATATGAAGATCCAGAGAAACAAGTAAAATGTGGCTTATTAACCAGAAAGCATCCTTTTTTTTTTAAAGTTATTCTTTTAGCATGCCAGTCTACTCCTGCATGCAATCTAAATTGTTGCATGCCAATATTGATCTTCAGTGTTTAGAGTTGAAATGCTTATATATAAAAATGTTATAAGATAATTCATACTGACAAGGTTTAATTCTGTTCAAACACATACATATATAAACCCAAATGAACAAAGAAGAACATCTCCAGATGTTTAAAAGAAATCTTTGAATAAGAGTAGAAGAACTGGCTTTAAAATAATTGTGATAGGTCAAATATTCTGGTAGGAAAACCTGGCTTCCTACCTGCATTTGTTTCACAATCCTGTTTCTCACTTTACATTTCCATCTTCAATAACAGATGCTGGAACTGAAAGCTTTTTAGAGAAGAATATGAAAAGAATCTCCAAGAAGCTGCCTTTAATGACCTCCAGATGTAAGTAAACTCTATCTGCTGAAGTCTCACATTGACTAATTACTATAGACATTGCAAATGTATCACTGTTCCTGTATACTTTGTGGTTTCTGAGTGCAGAAATAGAGGCTCTGGGGACTCTGTACCCCCTCAGTGATTGGGACAACAGAATAGAGCCCACTAAACAGGCCCCTCTGCCTCCAGGCAGAGGTCCTCTTCAGATTAGTGTCAGACCTCTCACACAGAAAGAGGGGGATTTTTAAAATTTGACCTTTTGAAATAACCTGAAAAGTTCAAGGATATGTCTGGAGAAGAGAGCTGACTAGGCACAAACACCTCAGCCTCGTACTTTTGTGAGTCCCATTATGGACAGAACACAGTGAGGATGTCGTTGCTCAGTTATGAGAACTCATCCAGCTCAGCTTCTATGATTTGATCCAAGAAACTTAGTAGAAGCAAACATAAAATTTAGGTCATAGATAGCAGGTTGGAAGTTCTCAAAGATTTTTGCCCCCTTTATGGATTGTTAGAATCACCTGGAGGGGGTGTCAAAAAAGGTTGTGTTCCCCACTCCCAGAGTTTCCATTGCAGTAGATCTGGGAGGGGCTGAGAATGCTCATTTCTAGCAAGTTCTAGGTGATGCTGTTGCTATGGCTGTGGGCACTGAATTTTGGAAATCAATATAACAAATGAGTGGGTTTGGTGCTGGAAGATGGAGAGACATCCTCCTCAAATTGAAGGAACCATTTCATGGTTTGATAGAAAGTAATGATAGGAACCAAAGAAATATTTAGTAGAACAAATTCTACCAGTAACAGTGAAAAGCAGCCCCACTAGCATGCTACCAATAGCAAGGAAAGCAGTCACAAAAAAAAAGAAAAAGAAAAGAAAAAAAATGAAATGTCTCTCTTTCTTGGAACTCACTATATTCTTATTTTCCCAAATAATTTCTAAACTAGAAAGGAGGTATGTGGAATTATCATTATAATTATTTAACCAAAAAAATGTTTTTGAGCACATGTATTCTAGGGACTATGCCAGGCAATGAGAATGCATAGAATAAAACTCCATCTCTCTCCCCATGGAGATCAGTCAATTATGAAAAGAGAAAATTTGACCATGGCCAAAATAATGCCTTATGCTTTGTGGCATTCCTGAGAGCCTTCCTCAAAGGGTCCTGTGCATAGTGAGCACTCAGTACAAACATGCTGAGCAGAAGTACCTTCGCAGCACTGGGAACATAATCTGCTGATCCCTGTATTTTCTACACCCTGAACGAGGCACCAGATCCTCTGCTAAGCATCCTCTGTTTTTATTCTCACAACCACCACACAAAGGAACTAATTTTATAATTCTAATTATAACAAAAGGAACCTGAGCTTTATGAGATACAGCAACTTGTCCCAGATTTGCAGCCAGAAAGTGTCAAAGCTGGAATTTGAGCCTTGATCTATATAATTTCAAAGTCCTCTTAACATCAGTTATGCTGTCTCAGAAGTGATGGAAGATGTTTTTCCTTATTTTGTCAAGCATGTGTTCCTGTGATCTTCACTCTGGGAATGCATTTAATAAATTAATATTTTTATATTTCTCATTCAGTTTTTTCAACCACTTACCACAGAGGACAAATATCACTTAGGTTTTAATGAGCTATCCCAATATTGTGTTCTAAGTAATAATAAGAACAAGTAGTTAGTGTGTTTTAGGCAAGGTGTTAAATCTGGTTCCTCATTTTATTTTCAAGGAGAAACCCTATACACATTGTTTTTACTACCACTTTATAAATGAGAAATTAGTGTTGGAGAAATTAAGTTACATTTTTACAGTCACAGACTTAAAAGTAGCAAATCTGGAATTTGAGCCATTTTTAATAATTTTACAATTCTCACAAAACACCACTATTTCATACTTGCTTTCTTCCATTTTGACTTGCTTATAAACAATCTTTCTTTGAAATACATATTATGTGGGCTGGGGATGTGGCTCAAGCGGTAGCGCGCTCGCCTGGCATGCGTGCGGCCCGGGTTCGATCCTCAGCACCACATACAAACAAAGATGTTGTGCCCGCCGAAAACTAAAAAATAAATATTAAAAAAAATTCTCTCTCTCTCTCTCTCTCTCACTCTCTCTTTAAAAAAAAAAAAGAAATACATATTATGTGCTTTCTCCTTTATGTTTCTATATAAGGAAACATGATTGATTTATCTCCAAAGGAACCATATGCATTGATCCAGGAGTACAGGTAGCCCCTCAAATGCTGTATTAGAACTTGACTGACCACCAAATTTAGGAGAGGGGGAAATTTTGTGGTTTTAATATAAGGGTCAATCAACTGAAAATTCGTAATATTTAGTATAAGGATCTGGCATAATTAATATAGTGTCAATAAAATAAAAATCAATGTGGTACCAAAAGAAAACCAAAAAGTCAGAAAATGATAAGCATTTTATTTTTCTTTTATTAAATATTTTCTTGGAATGTAGCATATAACATGTGAAGGAATTGTGGGGGTAACTGTGCATTTAATATATACAAACCATGTCTAGATCTTTAGACAAATGCAACAATGTTGGTAAGTAAATGTGTTTATAAATCAAGAATAACTAATCATAAATAAACAGAGAATATGATCATTATTACTGGATGGGTCAGATATCACATCTATCATTTGAAAGGGTAAAATGAAATGAAAATTTCTATTATGGATGAAAATATCATTAAGGAAGGACATATATTCAATGAATTGTCTAAAATATTGTCATCTGTTTCTTCCTTTAGAGTTCAGGGTAACCCTAGAATGACCTTTTATCCGATAGCAGGAAACACACAAAGGCCTTTCCAGGCTCAGTACATGTCTGAATGTCGAGTTCCCATGGCACTGGATCCTACTGCTCCCACTCTTACCCTGGGCAAGAGGCTCGAACCATCCTTGCCTCTCCTTTCTCAAACAAGCCAACATGTTCCTGAAACCTCCATTTAAAGATCTTTTTGTCTAGGACTCCTCATTTAGATCTGTGCTTATGTGTCCTGTTCCAGAACATCCTTTTCACTTGTTTCTTAGTTATAATTTATACTAATTTATAATTTATATCATTTCAGGTGCAGTCCTGTGAGCTTTGAGAAATGCATGAAGTTATGTGGCCATGACAATGAAAATAGAAAACAGTTCCATTACCCTCTGAAATTTCTTGGATCTCTCTGTTGTCAAACTCATCTCCCACTTTATGTCCCAGGGCACTGATAATCTGTTTTCTGCCCTTATATCTTTTCCATTTTTAGACTGTAATATACAAGGAATCACAGAATGTATGGCCTTTTGAGTTCTAATTGAGTGTCCTCTTTTGCTACTCATATACTTTTGTATACAATGTACAAATATATTTTGCTACTTATATAGCTGTTGACCTGCAGTTTACTCCCTAGCATTTGCCACTTCATTTACTCTTCTCCAAAAGTATCACTTCAGGTTTGTGTGCTGATGATTTATTTTCTTTATTCTAAGCTGAAACAACTAGAATATATGATATATCTGGGCAAATTAGAAACTTTTCAGTTTAACTCGCAATTCAGGTATGTAAAGAAAAGTGAGTCTACAAAGACATTTTGAAGATGAAAGATTAATGAAAGTCTTCAATTCACCAAGTGGAAAGCTTAACAGTCAATGAGTCGATTTAAAGACAGGCATTTTATATTTAAAGTTCAAGAAATCAATGCAAAAGAAGGTGCACAGGTTAGTTATACAGTACTTGTAAATTCATTTTTATGAATGTTCAGTTTTATAGAATATAAATTACCAATAGTTCAAAATAAAGAAAAATTAAAATTATGTTTCACCTTGTTAGTACTTTTGTGAAAAGTAGATTGCCATACCCGAGAAATCAGAGAGAAACATTTATAAATACAGATGAATGAAATACAATACATATTTACAAACTATGATATATATTTCAATTTTGAACTAATGCCATTGTGATATTGATTTAAATATGGAGAGCTGAATATGTTATAAAGGAAGTAGAACACCATATGACATATCACCAATAAGTAGATTTTAATATAAATAGTATATTTAATTAAAGCCAAATTTACTTAAAAATATACTAAAAGTTATCATCAGGAAAACCGAATGATGTAAAAACAGACAGACCAATGGAACAAATCCAAGGTCCCGAAATAATCCATAGTCAACTGTATTTTTACAAATGTGCCAAAAACACAATGGAAAAAGGACCATCTTTACAGTACACTAACCATATCTACATGTGGCAGAATGAAATTAGACTCTTATTTAAGAAAACAGGGGAAAACATCTATGACTTAGCTTGGGAAATGATTTTTTGGTTATGGTCCCAAAAGCTTGGACCAAAAAGAAGCAAAAATAGACAAATGGGATTGTATCAAACTACAGAACTGTTGCACAACAAAGTATACAATCAACAATAGAGTGACAAGACCACCTATAAAATGGAAAAGGTATTTGCAAAATATATATCAGATAACACAGTAATATCCAAAATATTTAAGGAACTCAATGGCAAGAAAACAAATTACTTGATTAGAAAATGAGCAAAGGCCCTGAATCTACTCTATTCTTGAAATAGCTCTTTTCTATCTCAAAAGAAGAAGATATGTAAATGTCCAACAGGCATGTGAAAAAATATTAGTCACAAGTGAGTAAAATGTAAATTAAATGCATAGTGACATAACACTTCACAGCTGTTAGAATGGCTATTATCTGAAAGACAAAAGATGACAAGTGTTAGTGAGGGTGTGGAGACAAGCGAACACTTGCACAAGTTTGGTGGCAATAAAAGTTATGCTATTATAGAAAACAATAGGGGGGTCTCTAAATCATTAAAAATGCAACTATCAAATGATACAAGAACCTAACTACATCAAAGAAAATGAAAGCAGTATGCAAAAGAGACACCTGGACTCCTCCGTTCATTGCAGCACTATTCACGATAGCCAAGAAGTTGAAGAAACTAAAGAAATTGGGGTACATCTACATAGTAGAATACTACTCAACCATGAAAAGGAATTAAATCCTTTCACTTGCAACAACATGGATGGGGCACGTTAAGTGAAATAAGCCAGGCAAAGAAAAATAAGTATTACTTGATGCCATTCGTAGGTGAAACATATAAAAGCTGATCTCATAGAAATTGAGAATAGTGGTTAGAAGCAGCTGGAGTGAGAAGAAGGGTGGGGGAATTGACCAACGGGTGCTAAGTTACAGTCAGGATGAAGAGTTTCTGCCATGCTACTGTGCAGTAGGGTGACTGCAGATAAATCTCATTGTACTGTATGTTTCAAAAGGATAGCAGAAAGGATTTTGAAAACTGTAACCATAAAGAAATGATAAATGTTTGAGGAGATAAACATATTTAATCTGATTTAAACATTCAAAAAAGGTGTAAGGGTGATGCCACATTAATAGGTGCAACTTTTATATTTTAATTAAGAAATAAATTAAGATTGCAAATATAGAACTAGGATTGTTCTTTGAAGTTGAATGTGAAGATACAAAAAAAAATCAACCATGGTCTGATCACTAAAGTAATTTTATTTTAATTTGATGTCACCTGTGGGATGTTACCTATGGGATAGTCCCACCACATGAATTCAAAGCAAAGTATCACCATGAGACCCTGATAAACTTTTATTACTTCAGCACTAACACAGCATTTCAACAAAAATTATTATATTAACTTCTGGTTTTGCTTATTATGGACATGGCACTCTTGGGTGGAATACATAAATGTTGATTTCATAGAAACTGTGAGTTACTAGAGGTTAGGAGAGGAGACGAGAAGGAGGGCCCGGGGGCAGGTCAATCACATGGCAGGTAATATAATTCCTTGCCCATAATTGCCAATTAGTAGATACGTGACACACAATGACATAGGACAGTATTAGTATGTGTGCTTGAGGGAAAAAAAAATCAAAACTTGTTTAACTTAACAGAAGTAGAGGCAATAGAATTACATTTTCAAAAAGTATTAGAGTTTCGTCTATTTTTAATGCTTTTGAAGCACCTGTCAGCAAGAACATCTGCATCCTAATAGTCTATTTTAAGAAAATTTAAATCATTTTTATGCTGACAAATATAGCCATATCCCAAATATGTGCATCTCATAAAATCTAATACATATTCAATGACTCATTAAAATCAAACATTTAAAAACATCATGATTCAGGACCCAATACATATTTTTAAAATAACATCATTTCTTAATGAAAGGATTGTACACTGTATCATATGCAAATATTTATCTCATTTAATAATGATGATCACTATAAAAATGCCTCTTAATTGAAGGAAAGAAATCATTAAACCACGCATATCAGCACAATAATTCATTCCTCTCTATGAAATTCAATGTGGTTTAAGATACTTGAAAATTACCATCTATTACATGTGTAATAGTCATTATGCTCCTGAAGATTGTAAACCAAATTTTATTGTTTTTAGTAAATGGCAAAAGGTTTTATTCCCCTAAAATAGCAACACCCATGCATTCATCCTGCTTCACCCCTGGGGTCCAAGGCTTCGGATAGAGGGCAAATGACAAGTGTAAAGAAAAGTCCTTTATAGGCCACATCAGATTTCTGTGAGCCCCTGCATAAAAAAGGCCTGGAAAGCCAGGCTTTATGAAAGTTAAAAATAGTTTCTCAGTTCCACAGGCTCCCTTTAACAATCAAGCGCTAGACATGGCCATCTGTGATCAAAGAATTTTATTCTAAACCTTTGCTATAACAAACTCAGGACCGGATGAAAGAGAGAATTCTTTCAAATAAGAAGAGAAAGTAGGAAGAACACCATATCAAGAGCAAATGGAGATAGAGATGTGAATGTGGAAGGATCCTCAGTCCCTAGGAGGCGGATTCCACAAGTGCCTGCTCTTCAGGAAGTGGTGGGAGGAGAAGGTGGAATCACAAAGTTCTGGGAGAAATCTCTATCTCTACCAGGAGTGATGCCTTTCTCTCCCATCCAGGGAAGACTTTGCAGGAGATGTTTTTGTTTGTCCCATGTACATGTGTGCATGAGGGGGCTGACCTAGTTATCTGGCATCCAATAAATGTAAGTCAGGGATGCTACTTAGCCACCCAGTTGGAGAGGACAATCCTCCACTGTTGTGCCACAATGCCAGAAGTGCCAAAGTTGAGTGACACTAATCTAGGCTGGTGTCCTGCTTCATTGTCACATCTAGCATGGGGCCGTAGGGTTTGTGGCAAAGGATATTTTCTAAATAGATGAGCTCAAGATTTTTCCTCAGTTTCCTTCTGTCTGCTCATATGTACAGTGATTCCAAATTTGGGTGTGCTTCCAAGTTTCTGATCAGTGTAATGAAGTCCAAGGTCATCAAGAGTTGAGGCCCTTGACAGTTTGTGTGTGTACTCAATAAATACCTGACATTATCTATCCATGAAGGGTGTAATATATAAACCTGACACAAGTGGCATGGTGACACATGACTGTAATCCCAGCAGTTGGGAGGCTGAGACAGGAGTATCCCAAGTTCAAAGCCAGTTTCAGCGAAAATAAGGCAACAGTGAGACCCTGTCTTTAAATAAAATACAAAATAGGGCTAGGGATGTGGCTCATTGGTCAAGTGCCCCTGAGTTCAATCCCTGGTATCTCTCCTGACTCCCGTTGAAAAAAAAAAAACAAAAAAAAAAACTGGCACAATTGGGTAAAATCACTGAGATAGAGTATAAGATGCCTTGCTATTTCATAGAGTGTCTTCATGAATCTTCTGTCTGAACAGGTGACATGAGTAGAGGGCCACAGAGAGCAAACAAGGTATAGACTTCCTGAGCAGAGAAGCATGCTTTCTTTGATTGAGGAAAAGTTAGTGAATGGAGTAGAGTAAATTAGAGGGAGGGTGGCCACAAGAGAAATCATAAGGGAACTGTGGGCTATTGTAAGGACTGGAATTGATGTAGTAAGCCCCATGGGAAGCAGTGAAGAGTTCTGAGCACTCAAGTGGCATGAACTAATCTAAATGACTCTTTTACCTGATGTTCAGGAGGATGGGGAGAAGATGTAACTGGACCAGGGTGGTGGTAGAATGGTAGAACAGAATTTGAATGAACTCAGTGATTTTGCATAAATAAAGGAACAGAGTTGTCATTGACTAACACAGGGCAGACTGGGAAGGAGCAGGTTTCAGATGTCTTTTGTTTGATTGGGGGCCAAGAATTTGATTTTCAGCATATTAATTTTGATAACCTATGATATCCAAATAGAGTTATAAGCTAAGTGCATCTGGAGTTCAGGGGAGAGATCTAGGTGGGAGTTATAAATTTGTTTTCAGCACAGTGATGGTTTTTATACCTGTTAAACGTGTGATACCATCTAGGGCATTGATTCTGAAATTACTTGTGGTGAAAACACAGGAGTTTATTCAATCTGATGGGCCAATATTTGACCACACTGTATATGACCAAAGCGCAATCTACATCATTGAGATTGGCCTCACCCAAGCTGTACTACACTTCTTTGTGATGGCACAAGACTATGGGTCATGGTCTTTGCTGTTGCTACCATGTGACACTGAGAAAAAAGGTTTCTGGACTTTTAATTCCAGTATCATTAGTTATCTCACTGTATTTGGGTAGAAATCAGGATTATCCAAAAGGCGTCTAAGTGCCATTTTGAATAGCACTAAGTTAAGGAGTCAGTGAAGTTCAAGAAATGACAGTGACACCACTCCTGGTGCACAGGGCTTCACTGCGTCATGACAGGCAGGGGAAACATCATCCTCATGGAGGATCCACCGGGAGAGGCAGGGATGTCCTTCATGGCATTAAGGTTGATGATGTCCCAGGCTCAGCCACCTTATTGGCGAAGGGAACAGAGTGAGAAGCACCCGATAAGTAGGAGTTAACTTAAATGATACGGTTATAACCAGTGGAGACCAGGTTAACTCTCGCTGTTGAGCTTAAATCATCTCTGCTCTTAGTGGGAATTGGAGACCAGCCCAGATGAAGAAAAAGTGAAGAAACACAGAGGTCCACGCTCCACATGTGGCCATAGCATGTGGATTTCCACTCCTTACTCTCACTGTGTGCTCTTTCTACTATTTCAACATCTAAGGTTAAAACACGGCAGCGAGTTGCCCTGCCTGTTTTCTTATTATAGCAGAACTCTGTACCAATTGATTTTGTCCCATGTGGCATATAAGTTCTAGTTTTTTAAGTACCAATAGACATATATTTTACAATAATATAGCTTCTTTGAAACATGGAAGAAGAAACAAAGTATATTTCAAAAGCACCATCCTCTTGAGATTCAGATGATAAATTAGAAATTATAAACTAGAAAGACCCGGCTACTGAAGCATTTCAGGAAAGTGTATGATGAAAGCTTAGTCCCCGTGGCCTGCCTCCCCCCACCAGCCCCATGCTCAGGAGGCAGCTTTTTATCTGCCTTGGCATCTAAAATTCCTGGCAGTCACCAGCATAATTCAGCTAATGTGAATATATCTGCATTTCCTTAGCTTTCAATTTATCTACCTACTGACACTTTCATATACGAAGTGGGAATTTAGCCACATAAACCACACTTTTAATTTCTTTCTCCTATTCCCAGTGCTTCATAATTATATTTCTTCTTGTGGTTACCTTTAATAACCTTGAATAGCCTACTTAGAGCTGCACTCTTCTCAACCTTACAGAGTAGCTCTTGACTTTTCTCTTTACAAGGATTGCACCTATTTCTCCATCTTTTCTTCCCTCCTATGGCAGAATTTTATTCAGACTATCACAGGCTGTTCTCTAACAGATATATTTTATATTCCACTATAGTCACAACCTGGGCCATAGTCAACTTAAAACATTTAAAATCAGTAGAGTTGATATGTCTGTGGATTTACATGTCATTCTTTTGACTTTGTTATATGTCTCCTCTAGGGAGTACCAACTCCAGGAGGCAGGGATTTTGTTCTTTTGCAAGTTTGTGTCTTGATGCATCCATCCCCAGAGATTGGAATTCAAGTGGGGATTAGTAGGATTCAATAAACCTTTTAAACAAATATATTTTCCTCTTAATTATATGCTTTTTAGTTTGTAATTAGGTAAATATGATTCATAACCCTCATTTTCTTATGGAAAGTAGCTTATTTTGAGCCCCAGAATATATTCAAATATATACGCCAAATTACATATTTACATATATTTATACATAGATGTATATAATTTAGCAAATATTGGCTGACATGATACATACCACAGTATAAAATGTTGAAGAAAGGGGAAATGGTTAGGAAATAGTCGACTAAGAAGATCCACATGTCTGGGAGAAAATATTTTTGAGGTTATTAATTCAATCAAATTACAGATTTATCTGGAATACAAATGGATTCTGGAGGGAAAAGAAGTGAAAAGTAGAAAATTTATGTAGGAAAAACCTTAAAAGCCTCAAGGAGCAACAAATATATTCCCCCAGAGTTCACATAATTAAAAGTAGTAGAATAAATAATTGAATGTTTCCAAAACAACTGTTTTCAAAAGCCTGATGTTTCCTCAACATCTAAGGCAACGGCTTGCCTGACGGCCTCATAGTTTTCAATATCCAATCCTGGGAAGCTCTGACATTTTACTTTGAATTGTAATACACTTATTGAATATTTACTTTTAAATTTTCCTATTATGAATTCCATAGAGGATTTATAACAGAGATACAATTTTAAAAAGTGCTTTTGTGTCTTTCATTTCCTTTGGCTTTTATTTTATTTTTCTGCTTTAAGTCAGATTTCATTTTCTAGTACATATTTTGCATGTTCCATTTTCCACAACACCGATAAACGGTAATGCTATTCGATTTTCTCCCTGTGTACTCATCCACGTATTAAGAATATCTAAGAAATTATGCATAAAGCTATTTTTAATTGCTTTTGCTGTTTTTCTTTTTTTTGAGAGGAGATTATGAGTATGTATAGTTTATTCTTAGTAAACATCTGGAAAGAATTTTATTGTTTTATATGGAAATATAAAACCTCGTGTGCATATGGATTTTACTCAGCAGTGATTACTAAGGCTTCAATGAATTATGCACAATGGAGAATTATTTTCTCTGTGTTATTGCTCTGCTTATATTTTGATAAATAGCTGCTGTTTGCACTATATAAATTTTCCAACCCTTTAGTCAGATCTTTTTTTAGAAAGTTTCTTGTTCTACCAATGTGTTGACACCCTAGGTCCAATGATAAAGAAACTTTAATAATGTGATTATTACTGCATTATTAATCAAATAGCATTTATTGATTTTTATGTTCTGTGAAATATAAAAATATAAAAAAACCCACTTTATTATAAGGATAGAGGATGATCTTGCTCATTGAATAATAAACTAGCATTTACTACATGTCTAATAGGAATGGGAATCATGGTCAGCACTGGAAGAATCAGACGGTGCAGATTCCCAAGAGACTTAACACAGCTAGGAGATCATATGAGGGAATGAAAATGGTCTAGAGAAAGCTGATAGCCTCTGCCTCCTAGCCATCTGGGAAGTGGGGATGGAGGGAAAGGAACAGGAGATGAGGTTGGAAAGACAGGCCGGAGCTTGATTGGGTGAGTATCAGTTCACCAAAGAAATTTGGATTATGTCCTAGAGAGGACTGCAGGGTCTGGGGTGGTTGTGGGGTATGATGCAGATAAAGAATACAGGACGATTACAGAAATGGATTTCCGCTTTGGAAAGCTTTCTAAAGATACCCTCACTTGTTAATGGTCAGGACTCAAAACAGGAAAACTAGGAAATTATTCAACTAATTTGAGTTAGGCCATAGCAGGGCTCAAAGTGAAACAGAACGATAAAGAACATTAGATCTGCCATAGACATGTCATGATGACAGAGTTGACAGAATTTGGTGACTGAATGTGTTATGTGGCAATACTGGAAAACATACTGATTATCACGCTCATGACAGCACAGTTCATAAACTTCCTTTCTTAGTTTTGAAAAGCCATTCAAGCCTTATTAAACTAGTGGCACTGAAGTGACAGCTCGGATTAGTTATGTATTCGTGGAAAATGACTAAGTAAATAGGAATATAATTGATTTTTAATTGGTTGAGAGAGAATTTAAAATAAATTCAAACTACTCTGTTTCTTTAACCTCCCACCCTTGCCCCTTTGGTAGGTACAAGTAACTTCAAAGGTTTCAATTCTGGTTAATATCCCAAAGCAGGACAAAGGAGCCTGCTCTCCTCATGATGTACTGCCTCACAGAGCTGGGTGCTGAGAACCTGCTTCAGGCGCTTGATTCTGACCAACGTTCCCTGTTATAGTCCACTCCTAAGCCAACTGGGTCCTCCCTACCTCACTGGGTGCCTACTACTGAGACAGGACTAAGGCAGGAAAAACTGTCACCTATTGACCTGCCCTACCCCTTAGTTTTCCTGGCCTGTTTTCTCTTCTGTCAACCTTTCCATCTGGAGCTGGGTTGAGGCTCCAGGTAGTTAGGGATGGAGAGCTGAACTTGGGTACAACCTACTGTGTGTGCATTCTCTCCACAACTCAGGGTATTTTATCAGAGGTGCTTAGGTAAAAATAAACCAGAATCTTAGAGTGAAACTCCATGAACAAATTGAAAACAGGAGTCACAGATTTGGGGTTCCATGCAGGGAACAGCAAGAGAGAAAGGTGTTGAGGATGCTCTGGATACCTGGCGTAAGCTACTGGATAGTCTATATCTCAGTGTTCAGTCTAGAGTAGGGACAGGTTAAAGGGTCTAGTCTGAGGCTGTTCATGACAGTAATGTGAGGCTGGGATCCCTGAAGGTGAGCATCTAGTAGAAAATGTCATCACCGGCATGAACTAGAAGCAGAGATAAAGTTTTAAAGGAAAAGTCTGGCTCTCAAAAGATTTCCAGAGCAGAGGCATTTCCTACAGACCAAGAACAAACAACTGTGTACAGAGCAAAAATCAATGTATGAAATTCAGTTTTTGTAGATAAGCTATCTGATTGTTGGACTCTGCCACCGAAATACTCAGCTGGTGGCTCTGGAGTCCCATAAACCACAAACAGACTTGTTTGGCGCAGAGTTTTAAAACATTTTTAATTAATGACAGCATTATAAAATTATGGCTTTTCACACTAAAATTGGTATTCTCCTAGAACACGACAATATTTGATAACTGTGCTCAGTTCTAAATTCACAACATGGCCCATCTTGTGGGTTTCATCAACTCTCTTGTGACGTGTGTTGGAATTTGAGACCCTCAACTTACATATTAAGAAGTGTCAGAAATTTATGTGAAATTTTAAAATATATAAAATGGGTTCCATTTTATTATCTGTATAATGCTGGTCTTGATTATCTACCGTCTACGTTATTTTTTACCTAGTGGGGGGTATAGAGTGACTTTTAGGCTTTTGTGTAATAAAGTTATTCTTGTAAAATGATGTTATTTACATTGAATATGGAATTAATTTCTATTCAGAGGAATACATATCCAGAACATTCCTGACTTATTTCTATGTCAGACATTACCCAGTTGTATCTAACTCAAAAACATTATCCTGACATTCATTTATTAAATGCTTTCTATTTACCTACGTCCTTAAATGCAATTTAGTCCAATCTTACTATCTTACGTTAACATTTCCATCATCAGAAAGTTAAATAAAATCTTGACTAATTTTTATTTTATATTTGCCTGGAAGTCATAATGTTACCTTATTAAAATTATACTATAACAGAGGAAAAGAAATTAAATCAATTAACTCATTTATCAGAGTTGTTTGAGATTGGTTTTTAAAATTACACTTTGCTGGGGTTTAATTTTATTCTACCTGAGGTTGCTTGGTTTGTCAATCCATCAAAAATTGCGCTGATTGTATTGCATAAAGACACAGTGAAGCCTTCAAGGGCTCAGAGTATTGTGACTGAGAAGTCTATCAGATATGGTTATTATGCTCAGCATTACGTGTCAAGATAGCTGTTCACACGGCATTATAGACAATGAAGAAAATCATGTGATTAGAGTGTAGGAGAGGGTGGGGAGCCCTGGAGGAGATAATAAGGATGGGTATCAAGAGCAGGGAGCAGCACTGCCCACGAGGGATGACAGCATGTGTCCCTGCATTGATTGTCAAATTTAGAGAAAACCTGAGAGGGAGAAGGCTATTTACACTGGCTATGCGAACCAATTACTCCAGATTCTAGTGTAATTCTGCACCCTTTTCTCCTACTCTGGATCTTATTTTGTTTCTCAGACCTAAAGTTGGCATTTTAGGTAATGATTTATCCCAATAAATCACCTTAAATCAGAGAAAATAATTCCATTTCTGAAGGCTGCAAACTGGCCGTCCAGGTCTTTCTTGAATTCCTGAGCTGTTGTACTCATGTTAAGGGAGAGCCATCCCGAGCACTGAAATATCCTAAAGTCATTAGTGTGATTCGCTGAAAACTTAGAAGACAGACGTTTTGTTGAGGCCACACATATTCCTAGGAACAGCAAAGGTTCTGGGAAGATGGGGATTCAATGGTGCTTGGGTGCCTTCCAGTTTCTGGAGACACTAGTCATTGTCTTTGTTGATAAATAATCGACAAATATTTCAAGAACCTAGCTTTAAAGGATAGTCAGAATATTACTCTCCTAAGTGTCCACAAGCTCAGTTCCTCAAAAGTGAGGTGTTACCTTGGAGATCTTCCTACTTCTTGCCCTGGAGTTTCTTTCTATAAAATCAGCTGGTTGTTAGCTGATAGAACTTGGTGTATTAATCCCCAGCACTTGGAGTACAAATGACCTCTGAAGGTAGAAATGCAAGGTGGTAGGAAAGGTACCCAAATTATTATTCCTAGAAAGACACAGTAAGGAGATGCAGTAGGCCTGACTGTGATTGCTGCTCATCCAGCCTTTGGATACTCAGCCATCATTCACCAGACTTCTCAGAGAAGAAACTTGGCACAACAGTGGTCGTCTACTCTGCCCGCCTAGAATGGCCCTCCCCTTAACCTGTACATGCTTCTGCTCCAGGACAGAGAATGCATTTTCCCCTGAGATACAAACATTTAATGACTACATTTTCTGATTCTCCTTCTTCAGCATTACATTATTTAGTTTTTTTTAGAAGGGATTTGTCAATCAAATCTATAAAATCCAAAACTCCAAATTAAGTGAACTAAAAAAAAGTCTTGATTGTAATTATTTTAAAAAGCATGTTCATTATATACCAGTCTTCATAGAAGGAACTGAGGAAGAAAAATATTATTTGTATCTTTTAGCGTAGAAGAAGTAATTAATGATGCAGGAAATATAAAAAATGCATTTATGTTATCCATAAAAATATTCATGCTACAAAATACTCAGTATAAAACATTTTATAAACAACATACATTTTCCTATCAATTTCTGTTTCTGTGAGCTACCTTAAGTTTTCCTATAATGTTTGTATATGTGGTATTTCTCAAAACCTTACTTTTCTTTCAGCATATAGAGTTAAATGTCAAGTTGGAATTCTTAAGAAGATTATATTCAGAAGTTTATACTTGAAATATTTTTGTAAATATTCACTTTATTGATTGAAGTTTTGTAGTTTAAATATTTTTAAAAATTAAATCACTAAAGGAATCTAAGACTTTAATTCCAAGCTTTTTGTTTGACAAGAAGTCTGATAAACAATTGTTGAACATTTGGAGACTGGATAGGCAGTCACTATACCTAGTTATTTCACTATACCTAGTTATCTGTTCTCATCTCTTTTCCCTTAACTTGAGACAATAACATTATCAATTAAAGATATCCACAAATGCTTTGCCATTCTTCCCATTGAGAAGAGGAGCCTGCCTTGCTGGCTCTTAAATCCAGGTGGGCTTTATGATTGACGTGATCACTAGACTCACAGGGGAGTAATGCTGTACTCACTTCTTGGTTCCCGGTTTCAAAACCTGATAGCATTCATTTCCTGTATCATGGAAAATTGACAACTGGAACCCAGAGTGTCAGAGTCCCAGGAACCTGTGGAGAAGCCCATGTAGAAAGGACCCGAGGCCCCAGCAGAGTGGTCAATGAGGGCAGCACAGACTTGGCGGCTCTGGAGGGAACCATCTTGGTGCTCATGTTGCCTGAAGCCAGCCACTCAGCCCAACGCCACATGAAGCAGAAATGAGATGTTGCCACCAACTGTGCCCAACTTGTAAGTTCATGAGCAAAATGAGTATTGTGGTTGTTGGGACCTACTAAGTTTCAGGGTAGTTTATTATAGAGCAATAAATAACTGGAAATCTTACGTTTGCCAAAATATTAATAGAAAGAAGTAGCAATGAGGATTAGAATGTATATGAAGTTTATGGAAAATTATTTTTTAAAATACCTTTTATATATTTTATTGATACATTATAATTCTATATAACAGTGGGATTTGTAACATGTTTGTATGTAATATATTAAGAGTTAAAACAATATAATTTGATCAATTTTGTATGTAAAATTATATCACAAATATTGTCAGGAGTACAAAGTAGCAATGAAAAGGTATTATTTAAAAAGATACCAGTTCTCATGCCACCCTCATAGATAAAACTAGGGCTTCCTGGACTTCAGTGTTGACGGAGTTGTCCTCCAGCTGGTTTTGGTAGGAAAGCTGCCTCTGATTGTTTAGCACTACACATTTGTCAAACCTTTAGAGATTTGCTCATTTGGGGTGTAGCTACATCAAGTTAGGAGATGCTCCACACGTCATTTCACTCTAAAACAGAACTTACTGGAGAAGTAAAAAGAACTCACCAGAAAAGTAAGAAAAGATACAATTATCATTCAGGAATTTGAATGTCCCAAAATACAATGTAGAGTAGGTACTAGGCCTGGGAGTTCTGTGAAATCTATCCTAGTGGGTTTTTTTAAAATCCCACCTAGTGTATTATAAACTTTTAGCTAACATACTAGGTAAAACACTGTACACTACTGTACTTGGTGATGTATAATCATAGTTAAAGATGCTATGTTAAAGCCGGCATTATATGAATTAAGACCCTAGATAAGAAATAGAGTTATTGTCATTTTCAAAATGTTTAAAACCCTATTAAAATTTTACATTTAATTATATAATGACTAATGTAAATATCAAAATTAATTACTTTTGATTGCATTTATTTAACTTATTTTAGCAACCTTGTTTTTTTCCATTCATGATCATCAGAAATTCTGATTGGAAATTATACATGCTTGATTAGCAGAAGTAGGAAATAATTATTATAAATCAATCATAAATTAATAAATGAGGCTGGTCTGATATACAAATGTTCAGAACATGGTATCTGAGTGAAATTCACAGTATCATGTCGGAGTGAAAATGAAAAAATAATGGTGAGTGTCTGGAAATGAAGGGCAGAACCTGACCTGGATTCTACATCTGGTCTATCTTTAACTCGGTGGGGCTTTGGGCAAATCATTTCACCACTGAACATATGTTTCTCATTTGATATCAGATCAATAACATCAGCCTTTACTCACTATTTTTAAGAAGATGACATAAAATGACCTACAAAAGTAGTTTAGAGATCTGAAGACTTTCTATGGATGGACAGTGATAGAAGAGAAAATAGGAGCCATCTTGACCATATCTCTTTTGGGGCGATCTGAAGAGCCTCAGGACCCAGGTGGCATTTTCATTTTTGCTCCCAGTGAAAGTGGGAACTTTGTAAGATAAAAGATGCTGTGGGGTTTAACTATCTGGCTAAATTCGTGGCTGGCAGCACTTGTGTGATTTGGCTTTCTATTCTACAAATTAACCCAGAGTGATGGCCACTTGGCTAGGACACCAGAAATCTTCTAATGAGGATCAGGAAGAAAGGGTCTGTCTGGAGACTTTCCAACCTCATCAGTTAGTCTCAAACCTAAATTATAATTGGAGAGAGAGGAAAATGTCCCAGATAAAATTTTCAAGCCAGATACCAAGAAAGATATGGCAAATGATGAGGAAAGTATAATCAAGACAGACATGCTCAACAATTTATATGATAATATAACAAGAAAGGGCTTCAGAGAAACTTCTTGGTCTCTATATACTAAGGATGTGTGCTGAAGAACAAAGTATTCTGATTTTTTCTTAAAAAGGTTGCAAACATAAAATTGTTGATACAATCAGGACTTAATGATTCAGATTCAATGAGAACATGACAGTAGAAAAGCACATTTCTTTTTGAAATAAGATCATTCGGAGTGAAACAATCAATTACAAGTGCTTTTTATGTAGAATTTTAAGTCTTATCTCTATATGTATTCATATATGGGGAGATACTTCAATCATTCTCATTGTTTACAGATGAATAACTTGAGCCTGGGAGTTAAGGAGATTCACCCAAGATAACAAATATAATAAAGAGTCATGTTTCAATTTATACTTAGCATCTTCTCTAAGTTCGATTGCTCTATTCTACCACATCTATGGAGTTTCTCTGTGACAAAGAAGATAGACACATAGACTTAATGACCCACAGAGGAAGGATCTAAGTGAGTAGGAAAAAATTTATCTCGCTAATAGTAAGATTTCTTAAAAACTAGAAAAAGTAAAACTTTCCGAACCACTTCTCAAAATACCATAGAAGTTGTACAATTTTTATATCAACAACTCAGTGAACTTGGGGATAAGTATAACCATGAAAATATTATCATCATCAAGGCCATAAACATGTCCATCAGCTCCTCAGGTTTCCTCCTCTCCCTTTATAAATAATAGTAGTATTAGGATTTTTGAGGTAAGAATTCAAATAAGATCTCCCTCTTAAGCATGCTAGCTCCATGGTCTGTGCTAGACCCCAGAACTTCACTGTGAGTGACTGAAACTCTGCCCCTTTCAGCATCACCCCCAACTGCTCCTTTCCTACAGCCTGACACCCACCCTCCACTGTCTGCTTCTGTGAGTCAGATGACTTTAAATCCCACATACCACTGAGATGGCACAATATTTGTGTTTCTGGTCTGGCTTGTTTCACCGGCTTTGATGTTCCCTAGGCACACAGGTGTCATCTCGGTGACAGCACTTCCTTCATCTCTCAGGCTGAATGATATTCCCCTGGACCACGCAATGGACCCTGTCCTTACCAGTGGGAGAAATGCTGGCAGGCAAAGGAGATGTGACAAGGATCATGAAGAAAGTGACCTCACCACCTCAACTTAAAGATAACTGAAAAGGAAAGAGCCGGAATATAGTCTGATTTAAACTTTTTGATGAGAATATATGTATATAAAATAGAAGCTAACTAATAGTGATAGAAGATAGATTAAATGAAATTGTTAGCAATCTATCTATAAAATATCCAAGTGAGAAGCAAAAAAAAAAGTTATAAAATTGAAAAAATTTCAATGTGATTTCTGTTATTCTGATCCCATTGGGTCCTGACAGTTTTTTTTTTTTAAAGAGTCATTTGATTAAGTAAAATGTACCATATTGAAAATAACAATGTGAAAACATAAATTAGAAAATTTTCACAGATTTTGGAACTCCTATTTTGATTAAGAAAAAAGGGAAAAAACCATAGAAGTCTAATCCTAGAACTTAAAGGTGTGATGTTAAGAGACCTTATGTGTTATGTCATGGTCTATTTTTTTTCCAGGAAAATTTATATCAAGATAAAATTCTTAGAATATGCACCTAAGTTTAAAAGTGATAAAAGACAATATAAAAATACACAGAACAATCCTAACTTATTTTATATCTTTAAGACTAAAATTGGATATCTTAACATGGGATAGAATTTGTGTTCAAGTTCTGATGTGATTTCATTCGTGTTTGACCAAGCCCAACAAGACCTGCAGTAGAGAAATTAATTACAAAATGCACATTTATGACTATGATCCTACCTGTAAGGAAGAACTAAATTCCTGTAATAGCCTTAGAAAAAATGCATATCAAGAAGCCTGCATGCAATTATTAGGATCAGATGACACTTATCTCTTTCCTTTTGCTTGTTTTGATAAGGCAATTAGAGAGAGAAAATAGAGGAAAATATTATAAACATGGCTTGACTTCAATAAATTTTCTCATTCTGACCTTTTGGACAAAAGAAAGAAAAAAATAGAAAATCTGATCCAATGGCTTTACTTATGGTGTACTGATTAATAATGAAGGTCAGGCTAAGGATTTTCAAGCAAAATGACTATATTCAAATGAGATAAATAAAAACTGACATAAATCTAAGGTAGAAAAAATAAAGATTCTTTGACTACTCAGCCTAACGGAGAGGAGAGTCTTTGAGGAAAGAGGAAGTGTATAGAAAAAAGGGGAAAGAGATAAGCACAACTCTAAGGAGCTGAAGACTCCTGCATGGTTGAGGAGTAAATGTTCTGTATGACCCATTAAGCACCCATGCAGACATTACCCATAGCCCACTATCCTAATATAACACAAGGTTTATTTAGCAGGAAGAGTTGCCCCAAAATGGTGAGTTTATAACAGTTTTTTACTGTTATAAACAGCCATACAAAGAATTCACTGGTGACATGGAAGTCTGGACTACATAAGTTACTGAATGTGACAATTGTACAATTTTGGTACCAAAAAAATATTTGCATGAAAATTTTCTGCTGATTTTAAATGGATTCCTACTTGGTCAAATCAAGCATACTGAAAATTATTTGTACAAAATTTAAAATCTATAAAAAGATTTGAGTGCATCAATTCACAATAAAAATGAGAAATTGGGGACTGATAGAATACTGCACTAAAAATGAAAAACAAATATATATGGTCCAGGTATTCCCAATATTCTCCCAAATTCTCACCATGTAGCTATGGAGTGAGGTTTAATAGCCCCACCTTACTTATGGGACCACATGTGCAAATCAGTGTTAATATCTACCAATAAGAACTATATAGCATTGCAGTATTTTTAACCTCTTCTAGAATTAAACATTAAAACTATAGAAAAGTTAGCAGAGATTTTAGCAGCTTGCAATATGAATCTGGTGATGTTTAGGTATAAGAAATATTTCTAATTTATTTTGGATAAGAGTAAATAATAAAAGGGAGAATCTTAAAGTCTTAAAAATCCTGAAAAGTTAGCAAAGTAGTGTTAAAGAAATCATGATGCAAGCAAACCTCCTATGGTTTTGGACTTTATACTTGCCTAAAATTGATTTTGATTTCAGGGTTGAATAATAATTTATAATATAATCCTTCCATTAAAAAAAAAAACAGCCAAGGAACAATTAAGGTAACTCCACAAAACCTTGAGTCAATTGCTCTAGAATTCATCTATTCTTGAAGTCTAACAAACAAACGGGAGTAAGCACACACACAATTAATTATATTCAGAGTCAAAGAATATAACTAAGCATGGAAATCCTTTCCTATACAATAGACACACAAGTATCACCAATACTCTTTCTTTACAATTGATGTTGAAAAGAATCTTTGAATTCAAGTGAAAAGCCAGTTGTTAAAACACTACCAAAGCATGGTCTAGGAGAATATGGTGATTAAAAAATGACCAATGGAATCTCTTAGTCTTCTCTTTGGCTCCTTCCTACCCTTACTGGATTATCCTGTTTTCATTGCAAAAGAAAATTCAGAGGCAATGAAAGTAATTGCTGAAATTTTCAAGGAAAATTCAAATCTTAAATAATTAAAGTTACCCATTTATATTATCTAGAGTTATCATTTATCACACCTGCTTTCTTGCTGGAGAGTTAGAGGACATGGCTTTATATAAACAATAGCAGCATGTGTACATTTTTTATTCAAATCAGAGAAATAACGGTTTGTTTTGCCAAATTCTTGAGCTCCAGGAGATGCATCAAATTTAATCTTCCCATATAAACTTTCTCTAAAGAATTATTCATGTCACACTACTGGATCCCTGATATTCTTGTTTCTTTCCACCAACTTAAGAATTCATTTAACATGTAAACACAAGCTTTATATGATACACTCTGAAGATTTTTTTGTTGGAAGGACTAATAAAACAAACATGCTAAGATGTTAATACTAACATTTTGGGAGCAAATTATAATTCCATTTTATTTAAATTAGTTCTATGTCCTCTGCAAATCTTGCTTTTCCCAGTAACCACAAAACTACTTAGTATGAAAAATGGGTCATCAACATAACTCATTTAAAATGTTTTGTACATTTTTTTCCACAAAGAACTTTTTGGGGGTCTGTGACTGTGACAATAAACAGATATTCAAAAAATTTCGCTCGGCATCCATCCATCCTAAGCACCCTTCAGAGCTTACCAGATACAGTGATTAAAAATGTAGGTGCTTTCCTTCCCAAGGGTACACAGGATATCCTTAATTTTTTTTAATAAAGTCTAGGAAAACAAATTAGATTTTGGAATGATAACATCATGACACATTTTACTTCCAGCATAGTCTCTAACTTACAAAGCACTCCGCCCACTGCCTCTCTGCTGCTGCTGCCTGCGGACTCCTCTCATAGTTTTGTTCCCCATGTGGTCATCAATGCACTGGAAGTCTTGGGTAACACTTCTTGTGCTCCAGTGGGCCATCTCCTTTCCAAACTCTGCATCACAATGTCTGTGTTCATCCTGAACATGCCTGGGACTTAGGCTATCTCCAGAGACAGTGGACTCTTCGTACTTAGAACAGCGCTCAAGCCGTTGCCAATAGGCACTGAGCTGAAATGTCACACTTAATTCTCAAGACAGCACTGTGAGTCTCACAGATGCCCTAGGAGATAATCTGAATGATAGCACCCAGCCAATACGTAACGTTTTTTATTCACTATTCTATTGCCACCTGTTGGTCTCCCTCTTCCTTCTGTTTTAGCTGCAATACAGCTCCAAATATTTTTTTTTCTGGTTCAATGTGTACATGTATTGCAAAAAGAGAATGAAAAGTTTCCACTGTTTGTGTTCTGACTGACCTTTATAAACCTGCTGGAGATATCATGACACCTCCAAAATCTAAGCAGGGTTGCAAGCCTAGTAGATTCCCAGTAGGTCTTTACTGCATGAAGGAATTATTTTTGATTGGTTTCCCTCTTCTACTTGCTACACTGGCTCATCCTTTTTTCACACAGAAGGTAGGGAGCTCTTTTAAAAACACAGTTATTACTTCTTTGTAATTCTCCAATAGCTTCCCAATTGTGGTCAAATTACACCAAACTACTATTTTTAGCTTAATGAAGTCTTTCTGATCTCATTGCTATGCTGCTCTCGTCTCCCCTCTTGACTCTATAGGGACATTGCTCTTTTCCCGGTCTCTAAACACTAAACCTCCCTCAACACCAGAGTCTACTCTCCTGTTACCACTTTTGGAAATTGCTTTTATCTTCTCTTGGCAAGGCTGGCTCACTTCCACACATTGGACATAAACCAGATTTCCCCTTATCAAGGAACAGTTTCCTGATCCTTCCTTCTAAGTTTGGTCTCCCGGCCATTCTTGTTTGCATCACACTCTTATTTTCTTCACATAGCATCCTGTAAATGGATATTTTAAATAGTGGCTGCCATTCATTTTATTATGCCCACTTAAACTTAAGCTTTTCAAGCAAACCCTTCCTGTCTTGGTAAGTGCTCTGTGTCTCATGACCCCCGCTCTGTCCACGCAATGCTCACCACCTCCTAACTCATCGGGAACATTGATGAAGTGAGTCAATGCAAAACACAGAGGTACCAAGTGAATGACCAGATCATTTGCCCTTGATTCATTACCAATAACTTCACTTGAAAGAATCTAACATTCTTTCCTATTCACAGAGCCATTGTCAGTGTGATATAGGTATATAAGTATGTTTATGCATATGTAATATAGCAGCTGCACTAACTGGAAAACTTGACTCCAAATCAACTCTCTCTAATAGATATATTACTACTTTCTCTCATAAATGTAATGTGTTTCTAGTCCCTAGAGAAAGTCCTGGCACTTACCTTAATCTAATATAAAAATTCTTTTAAAAATCTGATGTCATTTCTTCTAACATAGTATAGAATCCCTCTTCATAACTTTGATCAATTTGATTCACTGACACTCATTACCCTTTGCCTGCATGCATTACCTATTCTAAAGCTTGAAAGGCTGAATTTTAAAGCCTTCTAAAGGGAGATTTATCAATAAATATTACTAGTGTCATCTTAAAATTCAAATAGAGTAAATAAATTGATTTCTCAAAGTGTACATGCTTACAATACTTGAAAATGTAAGCATGTACACTTTGAGAAAACAATTTATTTATAATAACTGAATTATCTTTGTGAAAACGAAGCATTCTTTGGCAGATGAATCAGTCCAAAACCATTACTTTATGGACTGAATCACTCAGTAGATCCATGGTTGTGTCTTTCCATCAAAAACCATATTTCCACTAAACCTTTCCTCTTTGGAGCCACAATTCCAAATTCACATTATTAAATTCAGCTAGGTCTCCACAAAACTGGTGATATTTAAGATGTTACAATATGGAGTAATGAAGGATCATTCCTAACATTTAAAAAAAAGATGTGAATGTTCACACAGACCTATTTACTGCAGATCTCTCATTGTGCATACCCTAGTTTTTAAAAATTGTATTCATTAATTCTATTCCTATATTAAATTTAAGTTTATTAAAAGTTAGTGTTGTGTACAGCAAGGCTAGAAATGAAAGAGGTTGTGGGGGAATCAGATAAGAAAATGTAAGGCTGTACATTACAGTTCCAGGTTATATGAAGATAACAAGTTAGAGAGATGTCCATGTTCCAGGTATGTGGAAGGGATTTATATCCACTGCCTGACCATGCACATGGCCCTGTACAGGAACTCATAGGTACTGAGATCCATGCAAAAAGAATTCTAACCGTTATCATAATACCTGAATTATCTTCATGAAAACAAAGCATTCTTTGGCAAATGAATCAGTCCACAAAGCATTGACTCAGCTCTCTCTTTTGCAATTAAGGTTCAATTTTTATAATTAAAAACAAACAAAAACATAGGTCATAAGATATGCTATCTCTGGACACCACAAGTGAATTAATCCATCTTGAGGTATGCAACTATTTGGAGACTACCCTAAATTGGACATTGAAAGGTGCAGGAAAAGAACTATTGATTCTAATAGAATTTCTACTATTCAGTTTGTAGGATATAAGAAGGATGTTAAAAGGGACATATCTTCTGTCATTCTTTTGAAAATCTCTAATATAGTTTTAATTTCCATAAAGCACTGATTGCCTACTATAACTTCAAGTTTATTGAATATAGTGAAGATGCAAAGTTTTCAATGGAAATTTCTCTATTTACAAGATTAAAGTCACTGAACATTAATATTAATCATGATAGGTCAGTTGGGCATAGTGGCATGAGCCTATAATCCCAGAGATTCAGGAGGCTGAGGCAAGAGTATTGCAAGTTAGAGGCCAGCCTCAGCAACTTAGTGAGACACTAAGCAAGTTAGACTCTGTCTTTAAAAAAAAAAAAAAAAAAAAAAACACCTCAGTATGTGACTCAGTAGTAAAGTATCTGTGGGTTCAACTCATGGTAATAAAAAACAGGCCATAAACAAAGAATTTATAACATTTAAAGAACTACTTAAAATAATAAGTGGTATATCAAACATATATGAATTTATTTTTTATATTAGAGAAACCAGACAATTTATATTAACATTCTTTTTAATTCATATTAAAAAGGTGTAGCTTGAAGTATTCTAAATTATTTACTAGATGATATTGAAGAAGTTATGGCAAATAATTTTTATATTAAAATATGTTTTGATCTCTTGTCTCTTTAAGCATTGGGCCTTGATGGTTTTAACTCTCTAGTGAAATTACAATGACATACTTTTATTCTTTATGAGTTATCATCTTCTAATTTTCTATATTTTTAAGTTTTTGAGTGAACACTCAATTTATTTTTTAAACAAAACATTTAAAGCCAAGCATTGACTCCCAAAAGAGTTTTATGCATAATTCAGAAGTTTCTATATAGCACTCCAGGATTTGTATACATTTATATGATTGTTCACATTTTTTAGTTTTTTTCTCCCTTCAATGATGCATTGGAGACCTGCTTTTAAATGCCTAGTTTTTTTTTTTTTTTTTTTTTTTTTTTTTAGGGGAAAGGGTTATGTTGGGCAATATGTATATTTTCAAATTTTATTTTTATTTTTATATCATACCTATTGTTGAGGTACAAATTCATGACCCACACAATATCTGATTTGTTATTTTTATGACTTAAAATGTTGAAAGTAATCGAGAATAGCTTAATTTCATATTTTAAATATAATTTTTTTGTTTGAAGTGAAGGAAATTCTAGAGAATATTGGGGGGGAAAAGATCACTCTTGAAGTCATGGGATTTCCAATTTACTTCCATCTTGTCATCTTGTCTGATTTTATTTGCAATCTTATTGTTGAATTGTTAGTGTGTTTGCATGACATACTGTTCTGTTATTTTAATGAATCTATCACTGTGTGTGTGTGTGTGTGTGTGTGTGTTTAGATAGACCTATACAATTTAATTTTAAACATATTATGGTATTCCATTTAAGAAAAAATTAAATCACTTGTATTTAAGTTATTTGTAATCCCTGCTGCATTCATGGAAATATGTGATGTTGTGTTTGTCACTGTTTCCTGCTTTGTGAAATACAGATAGTAAGTCATTTGCTTTTAATCACAAATATTAAGTGGAAGATTTAAGAATATTTGTTTCTACTGCTTGTTAAGAGCATGTATAGACTCAGAATTTTCATAAATATCAATGGCAATAAAAATCAATCCTCTTCTGAGCTCCTATCCTGGACATTGTTGATGACATTTTCATTTTTATTTCCCCCCCAAACATACCTAGCAAATCCATCTTTCAGTTTCAGTGTGCTAGAATTACATATTTAAATGGTTATTTGTATATTATTAGCTTTTTAGTCTGAAGATTTCTATTCTTGAAAACTTTCATTTGTATTTAGCCCATGCACAATTTCCAAAATTTACCAAAATGTCAAGACTTAAGTCAACATATGAATTCAATTTCCAAAGCAAGTAATTCTTAGCAATATTTACTGATTCCCATTTGTTCATTTTTATGCATCTTCCTATGAAATTAAGTTTTATAGAGCTGTTTTTTGTTGTTGTTTTAGAAAGACATGGAATATATAATATATTTCTATTATTTTCACTGTTGGAAATACAGATTTCCTTGCCCCTGGAATTATTGAATAGTCAATGTTTCTTTTCAAAATTCTGTAACTATTCTTCATTTTACTTTGTAATTTAATAAGGTGAAAATTTTTTGTGATCTTATTCAATATTTTTATGGTTATTGAGAATTCATATCATCCATCTTAAAGGTTTTTATTTAGCTACATTTATTTTTAAAAATTCACAAATATGGTGTTTATTCTTTTAATTTGACTTTATGTGTTTAGTTCTCATTACTTTTCTGTTAAAACACAGAAACCTTTTAGTAAAAACACTTTTACATCTGTTTTTTCTTTTCCCCAGAAAAATTTTTCCAAAGCATAAATTTTCAAGAGATTGAGTCTTGCTCATCTTTGTCTCACCATGGCCCAGCTTGCCAGCTTGGTGCCAGCCACAGAGTAGACCTAGATATTTTATTGATCCATATGTATCTTTGATTAACATTTCTATTCTACTTCTGTATCTGATGACATATTTAAATATCCATTTGCTCTTCCTTGTATTTTTTTTCATCATTTTATTTCTTTGTCATTACCCTTTGCATTACTGGTGGTCTTATAATGTGGAACTTAATATCATTCATTTGATTCTTACAATGTTCCTCTTCCAAATACATATACTCTCTATTATATGAATCTTAGTTCTAATGAGTTTAGTTCACATTATTTTCTGTTTAGAAATTCCCTTCCTATTAGACTGTTCTTTTCATTTTAATTGCATCTTTATTTGACAGAAGCAGATTGTTTTTCTGTTAATTTCATTAGGAAATTTTTTTCCCTGTTACATGAGTAAGGGGAATCTGTATGAATAAGAATGAGTCTGGGATCATGATCTTTCTGCTGTATTATTGGGGAAATCAAAGTTTGTTATTTCAAAAATATTAACCTAAAAGCTAAAGAATAATCAATGAAGGCATTTGGTCTTTAATCCCAGTTCAAAATTTGATCCCTGCCTCAGTCAAGGGAAATTAATAGCAGGTGGATGAATTATTAAAAATGGGGTAAAAATTAGGCAGGACCTCTGGACAATTTTATAAACAGAACTTCTCTATATTGTGGTATCTGGATTTCCACTGGATATTGTATTTAACAAAAATATTTCCATGTTTAAGTAAATCTCAAAATCTGGAACTCTAAGAAAAATTAAAGATATTCTAACTATACCATGTAAGTAAAGAAGTAAATTTACATATTTGAGATTATTTACTTTATTTTTTGATAAAAACTATACTGTCTCCCTGGGTTTTCCTACGCCAAGGACATACTTTGTATGTTGGGTTGCTAAGAAATGGTGTCATATTGGTAGATACAAATAGTTCAAGGAAAGTACATTGGGATCAAAATTCTGGAAGAACTTTAAAAGAGTTCTCAAGACTCTAATCAATTTTAATAACTACTTGTAATCCAGATAATTTCTCATAAGCAAGTCTCAAAAGTGAATACTGTTCCTGTATTTTCAGCAGATATAGGCAAGTCATTAAAATGCTACAGGATTTTTTAATGCAAATATAATGCCCTAATTCGGCAAACACATCGCTGAAGAGGTTTCTGGAGGTAGGAAGGCCTTGTGAATCTAGGGAGGACAACAAATTCCAACCTTTGAGCTTTTGGAGACATCAGATTAATGTGCAATTCACCAAATTCCCAGCCCTGCGAGTATAGTTTTCAAAAAATGACAAAAATGTTTTTCTTCTTCTACTAATTTATCAATTAACTAAAAATGGCAAATATGTTCTGATGTTTTTTACTTATGCACATAATAGTCAGGAGGAAGTGGAAAATATGTTCCTAAAATTCCTTGGTGAGGATGATAATGAGAGAAAACAATGGCTAAGCCCTGAGTTCAAAAACTCCACTGTCATGGAGATGTCTAACTCAGACAAGTTTATCTATCTATCTATCTATCTATCTTTTTATCTACTTATTTTGAGTTTAAATAAGAAACATTTATTTCTCACAATTTGGAAAGCTGGAATTAGAAAGACAGGCAAGGTGCTAGCAGGGTTTGATTCCTGGTGAGGGCTCTCTTCCGAGTTTACTGATGGATTCCTTGTGACTGTCCCCCTATGGGAGAGAGAGACAGAAAGGGGGGGGGTGGCGTTCCATTTTGTCCTTTCTTATAATGGCACTGATTTTATCATGAGGAGCCGATTCTCATGGTATGATTACTTCTGGAAGGTTCCCTCTCCAAATGCCACAGCAATAGGTTCTAGGGATCCAACATATGAATTTGGCAGAGACATGGCAAGCAGTCATTAGAGCTCAGAGGGTTGAGAAAAGCCTTATTAAAAGCCATGGTGTTTGAGCAGAAACCTGGAGGAAATAAATTTGCCAGGTAAAGACCGGGAAGAGGAAAGGCAGGTAAGTATGGTTAAAAGAGAAGGTGGCTCTAGAATCTGCTGTTGAGGGGTAAGTTAGTTCATGGACTGAAGAGAAAGAGGAAAGTCTGTCCTAGCAGAGAAGGGTAGAATTGAGGGCTGGAGCTATTCAAGAGGCTGCTAGGGTTAAGGAGGACTCTCTTCCTTCTGGCCAAGGGCATGGGTGGAGAGTAAGAGGTGATATGAGAAAACCACAGCCTTGGAGCCTTAGCTCATGCCTAGCTGCATTGAAAGAGGGAGCTGAGTTCTGGGAATTTATGAAGGTGTTGCCTTTGATTTTAATGGAAATGGACATATTGTATTCAAAAGTTACATTGGAGAGTGGCTCAGTGGGACATAGGAATAAAGAAAAGTAACCCACCCCAGGAAAAGAGGCCCACAGGACTTTCCCTCTTTTGAAGGATGCTCTGGACAGAGTACTCTTCAGCCACTTCCTGCCTGATGACTTGGCAATGCTCAGGCAAGTTATTTTAAAAAATCTATTCCCATCACTTGGAAAGGGGAGGTCTGACTTCTCAGAGAGTAATGAATATTAAATCAGCTAATCCCTATAACACACTTATATGGGTGTCTCTAACATGGCAATGCTCAATCAATATTGTATGTTTTCATTATTACCATTAGGATCTTCGTGGAAAGTGGAGGAGGATTCATAAAAAAAAGAACAATGTAAAATTGGCTCAACATTTTCTTTTGACAGCTTATTAAATATAATATTAAAATAACTTAAAAATGTTCACTAACATCACAGCTGGTAATATTTCATATGAATTCGTACACTTAATTCTGATTTTTAAATCCTAAAATGGTTTTAAATGGAGAAAAGAATGGAAGCATATCTCATCTTCTAAGCCAAGATCTTTTGATAACAGTGCCCAGAATTAATGGTGAGAGAATTAAATCGATTCAGTATTTATGATTAACAAGTGATGCCAACTCTAGGAGGAGAAGGAGAAGGTGGCCACAGACATGAGCTCTACAAATCTATGAATGCACTTACCTATCATTGCATTTCATTGTACAAATACTGAGCAGTTACTACAAGCCTGGCTTGATTCTTGGTTTGAAAATGTGATTGTAGCCAAAGTCTTTTCTACCACACAGCTAATATAATTTTGGAGAAGAAACCTATTTAAATAAATGAACAAATAAGAAGTTTGCACAAGGAAAGTGTCATAAAGCTAAGTAAAATAGTTAGAGGGAGGCCAGGGGTACTTTGAAGTGGCCAGAGGGGCTTTGAGGTGGTGAGATTTGAACAGGAGCTGGTGGGGTGGAGGGAAGCTTCTGAAGATGAGCAGGGAGAGCAGTCTAGTGCCGAGGTCGTGAGGCCAGGGAACGCTCCTGTGCTTTGAGAAAGAGCAGGAAAGCTAATGCACTTCTGGTGGAGTGAGACGTGGGGAAGGCAGAGGAAGTAGGGTCAGGGGGGCAGGCACCTGCCAATTTAGGAAGGGCCTGTGACAATAAAAAAGAGGATTTATTCTGAAGATGAAGTTAAACTGTTAAAAAATATTTCTTTGCAAAATAGAAATGGCAGCGTCTGATGAATGTTTTTAATGAAAAATTGCTGTTTCCCAACACCTACTCACAACATCTTCTCCTAACAGAGCTTAGGGCTCCTGTAATCTTATTAACAAAACCAGTGATGACACTGGGAAGGAGGGGATGATGAATAGTCTTAGGAATTTACATACATATTCTTTCTAGATGACCAGCAAAGTGAGTTTAGCATTGTACAAATATATATATATATATATATATATATATATATATATACACACACACACACACACACACACACACACACACACACAGCATCACTTTTCTTCCTCCCTCCAGTTTCTTAAATTTGTCACCCACCAAATTTAAGAAAAAACTTGAGGACAAAAGATTCAATTAATGTAATCTATAGACTGAGCAGCCAGCCAGATACGAAAGTGAAAAATGGGAGACAGTGGATCTGGGAGAATAAACAAAAGATACCTACCACTCAGCAAAAGATGGAGACTTCGTATTGACAGATATAGAAGCAGAGCTCTAATCATTTGGGGCTGTCAGCCCTTAAACATTTACTACAAATCTCAAGATAAAAAACTAAACTGGGTCCACAAGGAGACATTTTAAAATGTTAAGAGTACAAGTTATGAATCCTTTAAAAGGTATTTTATTAAACATTTTATTATGAATTACCTCAAATGTATAAATAAGGACCAAAATGGCATAATATCCTTCTTAAAACTATATGCTGAATGGAATTTATAATGAATTGTGAACTTCACCAAGAAGGTCTGTCTAAAGTTGAAGACATTGACGTAGAACAGTTAGAACCACATGCAAGCAGCCATACCAAATCTCACCAAGAGAAATTGACAAGCATAAGTGATTGCCTGATCAGCATTTCAAAATAAAATCATCTGAATAAAGTAAGTATTGTTGTTTCTTATAGGAGGCTTTCTAGCCATCATTAGAAACTCGGTTTCACCAAATATCAAATGTTTTCTATGATTTAAGGAGGCTGATTCACAGTGGGATAAGGAGCAGGAGTGTGGGAGGAATAGATAAACTCTAGATAGGGCAGAGGGATTGGAGCGGAAGGGAGGGGACATGTGGTAATTAATGATGGTGGAATGTGATGATCATTACTATCTGAAGTACATGTATGAAAACACGAATTGGTGTGAATATACTGTGTATACAACCAGAGATATGAAAAACTGTGCTCTCTATGTGTAATAAGAATTGTAATGCATTCTGCTGTCATAAGTAAATAAGTGAATAAATAAATAAATAAATAATAAAAAGAAACCTGGGTTTCAATATCTGAGGAGAAACACGTATAAACACATATGCCCCAGGCCCTCTGAATTTCATAAGCATCGCCCCCTCTGAAGACAATCATGGTCCTTTTTGGGCCTGTCCTCAACTGACAGAAACAGGGGACGTTCACACCTGACTCACATGACCCCAGCTCTCTAGGAGTCTTTTCCTCCGACAGAGGGTCACTGTGCACCTCAGAATTGTGTGTGCCTCCAGCTCCTGGCTCCCACCCCACACTTCCAGCCTCTGCACCTAAGAAGTCCCTGGTACATGGGGAACAACTAATTAATACACTGAAACAAGGAACGCCCAGAGCAGCAACAGCAAAATACAGAGCGTTCTTGAAATAATAAAAGAGCTGGCCAACTTGCAGAAAATAAGTGATGTGAAAAGAAATTTAAATGGTCAGTATAAATAACTGCACAGCAGTTTTTTTTTTCCCTGTAGCAACTCAGCCTGAGTCCTCCTTTCTCTGCATTAATATCTGTGGCCTGACTCAAATTCTCAATGCATGCATGCATGTGTGTGTCTGTCTGTGTGTGTGTGTGTGGGGGGGGGTTATTTCAACTAATGTTAGCATTGACCAAATATAATGTGTAGCATCAACAGACACTCAGAGAAGAAAGGGGTGATCTGAATCTGCCTGCCACATTAAAACATCAAGAATTCTCCAATGGTAGGAGTCTCAGTCAACACCTTCTTAAGTGTTAGAATATATGAGCTACACAAAGATTCAGAAATGAGGACCCTGGCATAATTTCTCATAAATTAAGCATTAGGAACAAGAAATAAATACATATAGGTAAAAATGTGTCAGAATAACTATGAAAAGAGATTGCTTCTATTTGGAATAATGATAACTCAAACTCCAGTTAAAATGTGCTTTCTCCTGCAAAATGCTCTTCAAATAAACAGATATTCTCAGACATTTGCAAGGCTATTCACTAAAAATAAGAGACAGCATTCTTAAAAAAGTCATTTTAGTTTGCAAAAGAACTCCCCAAATATTTTATGCACACAGTTCTTCTAAGAGAGATGTTAAGCCTTCTAGCTATTATCTCCTGATGTGCATACACCATATTTGACAGTAATTCTGGCATGTTTGAGATGCATTCTTGCCTTCTAGCTAAGCATGCACTATCCAATTTGGAGGTCTTAAATAAGCTCTCAGTATTTTTGAGAGCTAATTAAAACTTCATTATTAGTACAACAGCCGTACCACATTACTGGCTTGATAAGAAACTCAATAACTGACAGTGTCTTTGTAGGTTTTTGGGCTGACACTTATAATTAAGTTGCCTGGAACCCACTGCCCTCTAGAATATTTCTCATGAAGACACAACAGTAAGCACAAAACACTGGGTTGACTTATGTGGAAGTAGAGTCAAAGCCTGGATTTTGTTACCGAGTTTCAAAGTTTCAAACTTACCATTTTAGCCAGAAAAATAATTATGCTTTAAACATAGTTTTAGTAAATTTACTTTTGGGGGAGTCTATATATAGTTGGAGTCTATATATAGTTACCTTTTTTTCTTGTGATTTCAGTTAGCAAACAGGTAGGTGACATACTTTCCAATGCAGAATTCAATTTATTAAAAAACAAATACAATAATTTAACTAGTCCCAAATAGGAAAAGATAAGTACTAATATAATTAACTTTTCCTTTTTCTATTGATAAAACCATGACAGTTACTTTTTAATATAAGCTACCTGCACCCATCAGTGGCCAACTTTGCTTCTGGGCAATTTTTATGTAGACATCAGGTATTGTGGAAATGTCAATGAACTTTAATATTATGTAGAACAAAACATAATTAGAAAGAAAATTCTTTGGAGAATAGAAATGTGATAAATCAAGCTGCAAAGTAGAAGAGTTACAGTGTTATGCTGTTTAAACTTCTTTATGCCTATAAACCCCATTAAAAGAAACACATCCTTGAGGAATGCCTTAGTGTAGGCCTATATTCCCATTGAGTAAGGAGAATGAGGCAGAAGGATCTCAAAGCTGAGGCCATCCTCAGCAACTTTGCAACACCCTTTCTCCAAATTAAAAATAAATAAATAAATATAGGAGAAAGGTCTGTGAATGTTACTCAGGGGCATAGCACTCCTGGTTCTGTGGTCAATACCTAGTGCAAAAGCAAAACTAAAACAAAACCCCCACATCCTATTATTTCTATAGTTTTTCCATGCAAAAAGATTACCATCAATAATTAAGGATCACTTTTTTTATTAGTTGCTCAAAACATTACAAAGTTGAAGGATCACTTTTTTTGAAATAATAAATCAAAAAGTAAAAACAGGTTCATATTTTATTACTACCTTATTGAAAACACATTGCAAATATAGGGATATGGGAGGTTAAAGGGTTATCCTAGAAACAGACAACCCAGAAAAAGACAATAAGAAAGTACTTCTCAGAAAATGCTCAAATTCTTACCTCACAACAAAAATTTTACTGAGCCCCAAATACAGTATTTACCTTTATTCCCTGCATGCCATGGTTTATGACTAAGCTCAAGTGACTATTTCTCAGGTAATATGAATGAACAAAATTGGTATGAATTAAAGGCACCTAGGATTCTCTCTTAAATATATTTGATGTCCTCAGTCAAAAATTGTTTGAATCAATGCATTACATGAATTACCCTGCTAGTACATGTGTCCCACTGGGAAATTTTTATAATCCATTTAGCATACAAATCTCTAAAATGAATGAGTTTATACAGTCATATATTTTATCAAGATAATATAGAAGGTGACAATGTATGAAAATTAGATTTTCTGTGGTCTTTTTAATGTCATTGATTACATATAGCTGTTTCTGTATCTGTTTTTTACCAAATATGTGAGCACCTAGTATAAATTTAGAAGCTCATGTTTTATTAATAATGTTTTCGAAGGTTATAATTTTCAAGGGTAGTAGTGTAGTGAGAGAATAATATTAAAATGATTGGCATTTAAATAAAATTCCATTATGGCTATCATAAATTATGACTCCTTTTATTGACACAATCTCAAAATGCAGTTTTTCAAACTCTTAGAAAAGTAGAAACTTAAAGTTATGATTTATTGCAGACTACTTAATTATACACCTGTATGTCAGTTTGAGTGAGGAATTAGAAGCTTCTGCTTTCTACACAGGCATTAACAATATACATTTCTGGGTATAAAATAAACTCACACTTAAATTTAAAGACATAATGTAATTTAATATTGAAATCTGGAGTCCTCTCTAAATCCATTTCCTGACTGTCAAAGAGTTTTTGTCACTTCTAGAGTTTATACACACTTATAAAATTACATCATGTATTACACACGATATACAACTTTTTCTAGTTTAGACTATGTTATGATGCTACTATGGTATACATATGTATCTTGTTTATTTTTAGGGTTGCATTGTTTTTCCTCACACAGCTATACTATAATTTATTTACAAACCTATCATTGAAAGACAATGGTTTCCAGCTCTGCTTAGTATACAAAATGCTTCCTGAATGCTAATGAAAACCTCATTCAAAAAGTACATAGATTTCTGAAAATTATAATTCCAAAAGTTACATTGTGATAAAGGCTATAAGTGAACTATTTGAGTATATAGTTCTGCCTAGTGAATCCTACATGAGATTCCAGCTGCCTCTTGATTCACTAGGAAAATGCTTTATATAGCATTGATATTTGTGAACTAAAGACCTGATTTCCATCACAGATTCACAATATAGCAATACCATTTTTTTATTTTTATGTTATTGATTTTTATCTTGTTTATTTTACTAACTGTGGGAATGTTAATATAATTGACACTTTGCTTTTGTTTGGGGTATAAAACACCAGTATGGATGATTATGTTAATTAGTACTTGCTTTGCTATTGGCAGGTATTAAACTAAGAATATTTTCCTTCATGTTTTTTTAAACATCAAATTTTCTGAAGTGTATTACACAGTAAAAATGTAAAAATGTGAAAGGAATATTATTTTGGAAAACAATGAAAAATATGCAATTACAAAGATATACATAGAATCACCTAACATTGAAGATTTGGACGCTCTACTTCCTATTGAAGATTTTAGTTTCATCTTGGCCTGGCTAATGAGATACATCCCTTGAAATCATTCTCATCTTTCATCACTAAGGAAGTAAAACAAGACAGATGGGAGACGACCAGGGGAAACGACGGGAATTATAAAGAGCTTCACACTAAATTCAGTAGGTAAAAAGTTCTCTTATTACACTCAGAAACACCTCACTATGACAGGAATTGTGTATTTTCTAAGACTTACATGCAAGAAGTACAAGAACAATGTGTTAGTTGGGGTCCTCTGAGTAGCCATATTACTTGTGAGATGGTTCAGGGGAAATGTGCCATTGTATATCTGGGCACAGGGTCCTTGCTGGATTTATGCATTGTGAATATATTCTCACAGTCTGTGGTTGGTCTTTTCATTTTTTTCTTAATAGTGTTCTATGAGGAGCAGATTTTAATTTTTATGCATCATAATTTTATCAATTTTTCTTTTATCCCTACTTCTTCCTGTGTTCTGTACAACAAACGGTTGGCTGTTACAAGACTGTGAACATGTTCTGCTATGTTGTCTTCTACAAGTTCAAAAATATTAGTGCCTACATTTAATTGTGTGATTAATTTTGGTGTAGTGTGTGAGGGGGTGGTAGCATTCACTTTTCCTGGACCTGTATCACCTTCAGACTATCATTTCCCATTCAGTTATGTGGTGGCTTTGTGAGCCTGCTAGGAGCTTAGTTTTGTACTCTCCATCTATTTGCTCTGTGTTTAGTTACACCATTGTATGACAGCTTTCTAGTACTTTCAGAGATTCTTTAAAAAATATTTTTCAAAATTATTTTGTATACTACAGGACTTCTTCAATGGAAGTAAATTTTAAATCATACGAAATAATTTTTAAAGCGTGTACTAGAAATCTAACAAGAAATGTGCTGCAGGCATGGATCAATTCGAAGAGAATGGTCAAACTAACAATGTCTCCCAATTGATAAGCATGGTGCATCACTCTGTTTAGAGATTTTTGAGTTCTTAAAGAAATATTTTTAATTTATTTTGAAGAATATGAGCATAATTTTTGTTTATGTTTAGCTCTTTGTATTTTAAGTCTTTGATGCTATTTTAAATCGTGTTAATTTTATATATCACATTGTCCAATGTTTGATGCTAGCATATGGAATTGACTTTTTGTATTAATATTATATCTTGATACCTTGCTGTATGTATTATCACTTTTAAAAGTTTAATTTCAAAATAAATTAGTATTTACTAAATGATTTGTTATGTCATCTATGAACACAGACAGATTTACATTTTTCTTTCAAGATCTTTCTTTTTCTTTTTCTGAAGTACTGGGGATTGAACACAGTCCTTACACATGCCAAGCAAGTGCATCACCACTGAACTGCACCCCAACCTCTTTTATTATGGTATTTATGCTTCTATTTATTCTTTTATTATTTCACTGGCTAGACTCTTCAGTGTAACAATAAAAAGAGGTGTGAAAATAGATATACTTTCTAGGAAATAAATAAATAAATGGGAAATATTCTGTTGTTTAGCTTTAAATAATATCTATTTTTATACATGATCATTTTTTATACATGATCATTTTTATAGTTGATCTTTACCAATTTGAGGGTTGAGTTGTATCATTAGTAAAAGTGGAATTTAGTGAAATCTTTTTTTAATTCTATTAAGATAAATCACATGTGATGACTTTCACTCATTGATTTTTTTTAAATATTGAACAAATTTTACTTTTCTCAGATAAATTCCATTTAGTAATAATGTGTTGTTTCTCTATAAATAGTGTTGGATTTCATTTTTGAATAAATTTTTTCATGTGCCTGTATTCATTACAAATATTGATCTGTAGTTTTCTTTTCATAAAATTTCCTATCTGATTTGGTAAATATTCTTAATATATTAAAGAGGGGTGTAAAGATACTGAATGACATATAGGACAAACACTTTAAAATGTCTATCAGTAACCACCTAATGTATTACTTTGAAGATTTCAATTCTAACAAATATTAAATTAAAAAATAATTCTTGGTTTAATAACCTCATTCATACCAAAAAGGGAGGAGAATAAAATATTGGGAAGTAGTCCATGAGGATAGGTAAGCACTTGGACATTTTGCTTAAGGTGAATCTTGTCTCTCTTATCAGTGTTTTCACTAATAGTAACTAACACCTTTTTCCTTAATTCCGTTGAAGGGAAGTACTGACAAATATTTTATCTTTGTACTGTCTTAAGAACCCTAAATTGCCTATCTCTGTCTAGAGGAAATTCTATGTGCTCAGGAAAGTGTCTTTGATTCCTCTCAAGGTTAAAGCCTTGGTTGGTAAATGCCTAGTAATGGGAGGGGATGCAAATAGCATATTCGCTAATTAGGATTATATATATTATATATTTTCATTCAAGTCTGTTAATTCTTCCCTTAATTAACCATCAGTGACTTTTATTGAATCACATTCTGTATTTAATTAGTTTTTTTTAATTGAAGCTATTCTAATTTCACAAGTTAACTGTGGAAATACCTTGTGGACATTTGACTAATATTTTAATTAAAGCATAGAGTCATATGAAAGGCATCACTCTTGTCTTGAGTAATTATCACCTATTGATAATTATCCATCTCTGCTGAATAAAGTTTTTGGTAGTATGATTATTTAGTAGCAAATAGAGTCAGAAGCAAATAACTAGCTAATGATTTAATTAAGTTCCTTTTATTTTATCTCCTTATGCTATTTATTCCTTTAAAAATCATCTTTTAGTATAAACATCTATTCCTGAAAGATGTTTAAAAGTTTGAAAATGTAAATTTTCAGTCATTGCTCTTTTTGAAATCTAGGTTCTCTGTTCTCTCTACACTTTCATATAGTTACCGGTCTAAATGATGTCTCAAGTTGTCAAATGATTATTTTTCCAAAAATACATTAAGCAGGACCCTGATTAATAAGTTCACTAATTATTTCTGTTTAAGGTAACTGTGGATCCAGTAAAATAACAATTCAGAAAAATGTGCATACAAAAAATTTTGCTCAAGCATAAAAATGAATACAACATGGTTCATTTCTGCATCTGTCTGAAACACTTTTATAGTAGCAGGCTGCAGAATGACCACGTTAGGCCCTGCAGGTTTCACTGTAATGCTGTGCTTCATAGAATCATGTGAACAGAGCCAGGTTCATGTGAATTCTGCACAGAATTGCAAAGATAAGAATGTACATGAATGTGTCACAGAACTTTGAATTCCAGCCAAGGTGAGCATAAGAGAACTTTCAGATAAAAAATGAGAACAACATCTGATTAATAAACTATGCTTTCACCTTTGAGGAATCTGCATAGTCGTTGATAGACAGGTAAGTGACATCCTACCTTTTTCCCCCAAGGCACAAATTCAAATACTATGAATAAATATTAGCTCTCACTCAGAAGAAGTGAGTATGTTGAACAGGGTGTCATTATTTTTGGATAAGATGTCCAGATATCATGGGGCATTTGTGATATTCTTATTATAGGGAACTATGATAAAAAGTAATTTATTACCCTTTCTTCAGAAAATAACATTATGATGCAAATGTAGCAAAAATATATAATCCTTCCACTCTCACTGTCATTGGGAAAAGTCTAGATGCTATACCTTCTTTGATGTTATAAAATCTGACCATTTTATTTGGAATAGATCATAAGATTTATCCATTATATCACAAGCTAAGTTCTTGGACTATCAGAATAGAAAAATAATTAAAAGATAATGAATTTTTCTAACATGAATGAGTAATATAAAGAATTAGCAGGTGGAAAAAGTCCTAGCTTCTGAATCCTTTGCATGGTTGTGAACCTTGTTGCAGATCAATCATTTCACCTTTCATTTTCCTGATGTACTAACAGGTAAAATGAGCACGTTATCCTTTATCCACCAGAGCATGCTTCATAGGACAAGTAATTAAAAGGTTGGCAAGTGCTTTCTCATTAGAGTGGTTACATAACTGCCAATGGATAATAGCCCCTTCATTCAAAATCCAGTGCCCAGAAGTTAATTGAGTTGCCAAGGGCTCAAACATTATCAGTACACATCTATATTCAGATTGCTAATATACTTACCTCTTAAATATTTATGAGGCATCAAAGTTCCAAAATTCAGAAAATTATACCAATGCACTCACTTCCCATTTAGGTGGATAAAAATGTATGCTGTCCATTCCATATAGGCCATAAAGCAACGTAACACAACTCTGACCACCCTGATGAAGAACAGCAGGTCCACGAATTACCCGAGCCACAATTCATGCGTGGAGGACTATCTTGCTGAGTACTGATGATATTCTTCTGATTGTGGCTTTTAAAGTAGGAGATTATTTTTATGGTAACTCCATGCTCAGGGGTAGGTTCACAATCTCCAAGTGCCAGGAATTAAATAAAGCTTTAATATGATAAGAATAATGATATCAATTATTATGCATTAACAGAATGCTTTATTCTTTACTAAAAGCTTTCTATCAATTTTATCAAATAAAGAAATTACACAAAATTGTCAAGCACTTAAAACGCAGCTCGTTATATGGTAATTGCTATTTTTTTTAATTTTTAAATGTTTAAGAAAATAAGGGATTAAGGAAAAATTGGTCACGATCAATGAGGTCAATGGTCAAAGATCAGTATGATATAGTTTTCTTTCAGATAAAAATGCCCCTCTTGAGTTTATGTACTTATGTAGTTCATCTAGTTTATGGGTTATAGAGGTTGTTCTAGAATATTCCTACTACTCAACAGTACATGGTACAGCTGCTGGCCCATAGCACCATCTCTCACCACTGTCCCCAACTGCTTTTTATTTTTTTCATTATTTATCTATCATCTATCTATATATCTATTTATTTATTTATTTTTGTGGTGCTAGGGATCCAATTTGATTTTTTAAAATGTATTTTATAATCATACCCTTATATTAAATTTGCTCTGAACCCCACGAGGGTGGAATCTATGTCTTTTTACTACCTTTTTTTCACTATATCCTTTATACAAGCATGACCTTGAACAAGAATGACCTTAATAAATATTGCTAAATAAGTTGAACTCTCATATATTTTTTGTACTTATGTGGCTTTTCTTTGCATTATTCTTTTTAAAATCCTGTTTTGAGTGTTGGTGTGGGCCCCTCCTTGGGAATCTCAGGTCTCCTGTTCTCTTAGGAACTGGCCTTCCTTCTAGGGATCTTATTTTCCTGAAGTTTTCTGGCCATTTCTTTTTTAAAAAATGTTCTCTTTCATGTTTTCTTGGCCTGAAAACTAAATTCATACCTTGCTTTTATCACTGGCTCTTTTTCTCCCTTCCATTTATTCACAGAAAACCACAGACCATCTTTTATTTGCCATTGATTGCTTTGGTTTGTGGCTGTGTTCAGTCCCACTGGGGTGAAGCTCTAGTTGGGTTTCTAGCCAGGGTAGATCTCAGGATCAGAGTTAGGGTAATGGGTGGATTTTAATAACCTTTTAAGAGTATTGATCTCCTCAGGAGCAATAGGTGCAAATTTATAATACTATACTGGTGTGATTCTGACATCAGATTTGTGTAAGTCCTATTGATTAGACCAGGCGGATTGCCTTTTTAGTACCAATGTCTCATTTTAGTGATGCTCTTTAAAACAACCATTGATTCTGCACTCCTTTTTTTTTTTTTTTAAGATTTGACCTGTTCTTCATTGAGGTAATTAAAGCACACTTCCTAATCCCTGTTGAAATAACCCCCAATAATCAAATGCCATTTTCTATAAGTTATCTCAAAAATTTTTCTCTTATGCTCAATCTCAATTGCTTTGAGTAAGAATGCATTTATGGGATCTGAATCAACACACAGTGTCAGCACTTTGGCCTTTCTTATGAAGCTTTGGGAATTGTAGATATGTAAATATAGACCCCTGTAGCTTTAAAGAGTTTATCTGCAGAGCAGAGTATTCATGTTATCATTTCCCCAATGCTGGATTCTCCCTGGTATTCTGAAGCATCAAGACTGAAAGAAAAGCATTTATGCTGACACAGGCAACATGACTTTAAATAATAATGCAAACAAATTCTAACAGAGGAATATTAGATAACAAGTTTGCAGTATCAGAATCTAGATTTAAAAAAAACTGAAATCATGTTATTTATAACTATGACTGCCTTTGGGCAGATAATATTATTAAATACAGGGTGGTTAAGCAGTTTGACTTAGAATAAATGTAAGCAAGCCAGAGCTGGTAGGGAAGCTGCACAGTACCTAGAGTAGGCCCCTGCAGCCAGATGTGAATCTCTTTCTCACTGAGGCATGTTCTTTATCACATCGGAACACAACACAAGTGCAGAGAATCTGTGAATCATATTTGCCTGATGATTCTTTCAAGAAATGCTAAGTCCTTCTCTATCTTCACAGGCCTCCACAGTCATGATTTGCCCATGTAGTCTTGGCAGAAGATGTAATGGTGATTTATTTTCCTCAGTCCAGGCCCCTAGCACCTTTCCCTACATGTTTTAGAAATCCTGAGTTGTCTTGTCTAATTTCTCATCTGCCATATTTATTTTCATTTGCAAATTTATTCTAAGTGTCACTTGTTGGCATCTTTGAATTCTTTCCTGAGAGGTATTTGCAGTCCTTGACTGGCAAGAAACTGTGGTCACCCGCTTCACCCCATAAATTCTGTTGAACCAAATGTTCTTTCACAGGTTAGTGTACATTTTTGTTTCATATGAAGCAAAACTAAGCACAGAGGAAACAGAGGTTGAGGACTATCATCATTTTCACCAGGACTGGTCTGTATAACAATTCACACTGATAGCTGGGGGTGTGTGAGTGTAGGTAGTCTGCATGTCCCACACTGTCCTGTCAATTCTTGCTACACTGGCTGCTCTCTATTCTCTCCAGCCTCACATTTCCCCTCAGTTATAACTCTTGGATTAATTTCTTCTCCCTTTATCTGATTAGGTCAAACCTCTAATTTGCTCAGCACCTCACCTTTCAGCTAGTTAGTGGGAAAGATCCAATTAAGCATACTAATGCAGATGTTAGTCACTGGTTTAGGTTAACATGTTTACTTGTATACTCTCGTAAGGCATCTGTTTTGAAAGAGTGATTTGTTGAAACAAGGCAAGTAAGGTGTTGCAAGTGCTGGATGTTCAGAAAAGTTCATAAAACTTTTAACTTTTGCCATAATTTCAAATTTCCATAAAACTTCAATAATTAAAAGAAACACTCAAGGACCCTATCATACTTTAGCTTGATTTTTGTCCTGATTTTCCTAGTCTGTTGCTTCTCTCTCTCTCTCTCTCTCTCTCTCTCTCTCTCTCTCAACACACTTTTCTGAAATGTAGTTGCCTACAATGTTCACTTGTTTCCAAGTACTTCAGTGCACATTTCTGAAAATCAGGAATACAGGTAAAGAAGTATATAGTTATCAATTTCAGGAAACCTAACATTGATAGATTGTAGGGATTCTGACCATGGAAATGTACAGAGAAGTGTTCCCCTGGTGAGCAAAGTCCTGGGGTGTTACAGGCACCCTGTTTCCCACCTTTAGGATGACCTGTAATCTCTCTTAGATCTAATAATATAGTTAATATATGTGCAATGTCTAGCTGATAGGGCCATGCCCTGAGCTTCCTCTGTGCTAGAGACTCATCAAGCCTTGACCTTGATTGCAGGCACATAACTCCTGGGAATACAGGAATTTGCTTGCTAGATAACTACAATGTTTCATCAAGCTCTGGTGCTCTTGGATCTATCCTCCTAACAGTAACTTCAGACAATGGACTTGCTTGAGAACTCCACAAAGCTCCTAACATTGTATATTGTAACTGTAAAATGTAACTGCAGAATAAGCAATCTTACTGATACTCTAAACAATAATGTAGTTATGGTACTAATGACCTAATGTAACCTATTGATATAAATAAACGTGGTTGCTTAGACAGGGGCACTCTGCCACTTTACCTGACTCTGCACCATGTCTCTACATCTCCTTCATTATTGAATCCTTACAACTGGTGCCCAATGTGGGGCACAAACCCAAGACCCTGAGTATTAACCTGCCATATCCCAATTTTATCCACTGACCCATTATTGTCTCTTATTTTTGTCGGTGGTACCAGGGTTTGAACATATTTTTGTTTCAAAATGTGTTCCAGGGTTTGAACCAGGGTTTGGTACCAGGGTTTGAACACATTTTTGTTTGAACACAGGGCACTCAACCACTGAGCCACATCCCCAGCCCTATTTTCTATTTTATTTAGAGACAGGGTCTCACTGAGTTGCTTAGTACTTTGCTTTTGCTGAGGCTGGCTTTGAACTCACAATCCTCCTGCCTCAGCCTCTTGAGCCACTAGGATTACATGTGTGTGCCACTGCAACTATCTCCAATAATGTCTTTACAGCACTTGTCTTATACAGAGAGGATCCAGGCCAAGATTACATCTTACTTGTAGATGAAGTGTCCTTCGAATCTTTTACCTAGAATAATTCTATAGCATTTTACTACTTTTTTATCACATTGGTATTTTAACCCTTTATCCTCCTCTCCCCTTTAACAGAATGTTCTTTGCAGCCTTTTCTCCTTTGGTCCTGTCTCAGGATTCCTCCCAGTAGTCTGGATCCATGTGCACATTCCCAGAGGAGGCTACATACATGATGTTGGGCACATCTCAGTCCAGCTCCTTTGGAAGTGCATGGCACTCTTGTGAGTCTCTTGGTGGTTTCTATTTTGACTACCCAGCCAAGATGCTGTCCAATTTCTCTCATGTAATTATTACTTTTTTTTCTCCTAAACAAGTAATTTGTAACAGACACTTTACGGTTATACACATATTCCTCACCTTGTCAAAATCCTCCCCATCTCCCAGTTGTGTTGCTGATTACTGTCTCCCACCAGGACTAATATTTTACCAAGACAGTTGCAAAACCTTAACCTCCCAACACCCCACTCCTTATGCATTAATCATAAGCTGGCCATCTACTGTAAGCAGTATTCTTTTCTCCCCCTCATTTTCTCTTTTTGTTTTTCCTCTGTCTATCCATTGTGTCTTAAAGATTCCTATTTGGGGAAAGATGTAAAATTCATTACTGTGAAAAGTACATAAGAGCCAGCTTGAAAAAAATCACATTGGCCAAATCTGTATGATTTGAGCACCAACATAATTAAGGACAGTAATGAATTATACATCTTTCCCAAAATAGGAATCTTTAAGACACAATGGATAGACAGAGGAAAAACATAGAGACAGATAAAATGAAGGGGAAGAAAAGAGCACTGCTCACAGGTGGTCAGCTTCTGACTAGTGCATAAGGAGTGGGGTGTTGGGAGGTTACACTTTTCCAACTGTCTTGGTAAATATTAGTCGTGGTGGGAGACAAGAAACAGTAACACAACATTTATATGTATATATTTTTTTCTCATTTATTCTTTCTTGTACAAAAGTCAACATACAATAAATGATCTTTGCACTTTTCTTTTTTTGCTTAACCACATATCCAGGAAATTAATCTCATAAAATATTGTAGAGATTTTTTTTTTCTTTTGATACTGGGATCCATCCCAAGGGCACTTAATCACTGGGTCACATTTCCAGCCTTTTTTATTTTTTATTTAAAGACAGGTCTCTCTGAGTTGCATAGGGTCTTTCTAAATTGCTTAGGCTGGCTTTCAACTTATGATCCTTCTCCTTCAGCCTCCCAAATTGCTGGGATTATAGGCATACACCACCATGCCCAACTGAGATAAGTTTCAATATTTTATCATTACAAATAATGTTGCAATGAAAATCCTTGTACATGTGAATTTCATAATGTTTGTGCTGAATACTTTTGGGAAAACTAGAATTGAGATAATTGGGTTGAAGAATAAAGGAATTTGTTGTTATATAAGGTAATCCCAAATCCCCCTCCATAACGTTCATTCTAGTTTGCTTTCTCTCTAGTATATGAAAATGCTGTTTCCCCACATGTTTGCCTAAAGAGTCTACAGTCACACTTTTGAAGTTTTGCAAATCTGATGAGTGAGAAATAGTGTCTCTATGTAGATTTAATTTGCATTTCTCTTCTTTTTTATGAACATTTTTGTATACTTAAAACAATTTTGTATATTTTGTGTGAACCCTCTTTTCATATCCTCCCCATGTTTCTGTATTTTCACAAATTTAATTGAGGTTTATTTTAGATTTGGAAATTTTGTTGGTGACTGCTATGGTTTGGATGTGAGATGGTCCCCAAAAGCTCATGTGTGAGACAATGCAAGAAAGTTTAGAGGAGCAATCATTTAGTTATGAGAATCTTAACCCAATCAGCCAATTAATCCCATGACAGGATTAATTAAGTGGTAACTGAAGGCAGGTTGGGCTGGCTGGAGGAGGTGGGTCCCTGAGGCATGCCTTTAGGGTATATATATATTGTATCTGGTGAGTGGAGTTTCTCTCTCTCTGCTTCTTGAACATCATGTGAACTGTTTCCCTCTGCCATTCTCTTCTGCCATAATGTCCTGCCTCACCTTGAGCCCTGAAGAATGAAGCCAGCTGTCTATGGACTGAAACTCTGAAACCATGGTCCCCTAAATAAACTTTTCCCCCCTCTACAATTGTTCTGGTAAGGTCTTTTAGACACAGCCACAAATAAAGCTAAAATAGTGACATTAGCATCTATCATACACACATGGCAATTGAGCATAATGTTGAACAAAGATGAATAAAATTAGGTATTCATCTGAAAAGTAGCACAACAACAATTAAAAAAAAAAAAAACTAGGCATACCCATAGATTGGTTTACCTGTTGGCCCTTACACAAGCCATCTGCACATGAGGATTTCTATCTTAAATGCATTCATCTTTGTTCAAACTAGAGCCAAAGGAGCGACAGATATGATGTTTCCTTAGAAATCCTTTCATTAGTAAGTCAAATTCTGTTCCACACCTACTATCCATGTGTTAAGCCTGAACAGAGATCCTGCATAAGCTTCAAAACTGAAATTACCTAAAGATTACACAGTTCCCCTGTGTGATGCACATAGGCTCTTCAGGTCCTCCATTGCTAGGTGCCCTGGTTCCCTTATCCCTGGTCCACTGGCTTTGTCCTGTAATTATTGCTGTGATTAGGGAGCAATTCTGACAATAGCTCTTAGTTTCTTTCCTTCCTAGTTCCTCAGAGCTGTGCTTTAATTCTAAGTTTGCCTAATTTGTTTTTAACACTTGCTATTGAAATTTAACATACATGGGGGGGGGGGAACGTGCACATAATATACAGCTCCATGCACTTTAACAGGTGTAACCAGCAGCTTGTTCAAGAAATGATTATCAGCACCACCAAAGCCTCTCTTTGTGTCCCCTTCCAGCCATGAGCCACCAACAGAGTAACCACTCTTCCTTATTGCTTGCACAAAGGTTTTGCATTTTTATAAATGGAAACGCAGAGTTTATAACATGCTCTTTCATTGTAAGTCTCTTCGTTGGCACAGACTTCACATTTCATACAGCTATCCTGACACTCAGCATTTAACATAGGAGCAAACTCTCCACCCCATCACTAGATAACCTGCACAGACCCAGATTCTAGCTCAGACTGAATATTACCATGTGAGTGAATTTGGCACTCATCCCTTGACTGTTTCTTTCAGCAGCCTCAGCTGCCTCCAGGCCTCAGGGAGGACAAGTTCTGTGGCTGAGCTCAGTGTGCCTGGCCTCCCTGGCACCCTCTGTTGCAGTGAACAGGGCTATCCAATCCCAACTATGGAAATCCTGAGCTTTCCATGTGTTCCTGCACATGCTGTTTTTAATAGTTTGACTTTTAAAATTGATGCAGATATGTGCAGCATTTGTCAAGATTATTATATAAGTACAAATTCTGTACAAATAAACACTGCTGTTTATTCATCAATTGTGCAGCAAAGGAGAACTGCATATTCTAATGTTCACTAAATTCCATAATCAAATCCATATGTTGACAAGAATGCTGAAAACATTTGACATGCTTGATACTGCCTGAGCTGATCAGACCCATCCTTTAACAAGCCAAAAGTAACTCCTCGGAGAACTTACATATAATCAACTTACATATGATCATATGATCTGGTAGATGGTTAGGAGTAATTTTTTTAGCAAGGGCTGAGTATGGGGGTGTGTGTACAAAGTCAGTGTGTTTTTATTTCACTATCAGTGGTTTCAATCCAAACACAGAAAGTATCTGAATAACATTTGCTCAGTGTTGGATGTTAAAATTAAAAAGAAAAAAAAAACTATTGGCATTTCTTCTTATTTTAACTAAAGCTAAAGTGCCATGCCCTATCTATTACTAGTCTAAGAATAAAACTTTCATATTATAGATATTTAGTCATACACCAAATTTTTCATTTAATCAGTCATGTGAAAAGCCCATTGTATATACTGTCTTGTATCTCAAACACAACATCTTTTCTAAGGGACAGGAAATTTCTCTTATATACATTCATTTTTTTTTTTTTGGTTCTGTTATCAAACACTTGCTTGTGCCAGGATGAATGTAAACAGCCTGAATAACTTTATGATAAATTCACAGCCTTTTCCTGTTGCTCGAGGCTATCATATGCAGCTCTATTTTCCAATTTGTATACTATAACAAAGCTGAAAAACACACGGGACAGTTGCTGTGTGTAGGGAATGAGCAATTGTGCTGGCTGAGTGCATAAGATAAACAATGCCTTGGCTCTGTGCCTCTTAGTTTTTATATTTGGAATGGGAGGAGTATGTTTCTTAACCTTCTCCAGTGAGTACCATGATGGCTGACTAATGAAACCTGCCATTTTTAAACAGGTGCTATTAGAATCCAAATGGAATTAGCAATTAAATCTCAACATTCAATTGGAGAAAGCCATTTCAGCTTTGAGACAACTCTTTTCTTTGCTGATAGAAGAAATGTCTGTAATTGTTTAGAATATATATTCTTAAGAATCTGTTTTTTAAAAATACTTAATATATCACAAGGAATTAAATGATATTCAAGTGTCAAATGGTGCTTAATGCAGAATAAAATCCTAGGTGAGCTTTGAAACTTGGATATTATTTTCAGACTTCAAATATTTCTCATGGGATGAGAGAAGAGGGCTGTTTTTATTTTTAGTGTTTACTCCATGAAAGAATAATTCTGAAATTGTTCCCTTGAATGTAATACCTGAGTGAAGAGAATCATAGGTAAGTGTGTCTCCAACAAATCTTTCATGGTTTGACCCAGGCATATTTCCTGAGCTGATGGGTATTTTAGTTAGATTTTTGTAGTTCTGACCAAAATACCCAGCAGCAACAACAACAACAACAACAACAACAAAAAAAAATAATAAATAAATAAATAAATAAATAAATAAAAACAGAGAAAGTTTATTTGGGTCTCATGGTTTCAGAGGACTCAGTCCTTAGATGACCAACTCCATTGCTCTGGGCCCAAATGAGGCAGCACATAATGGGGGAAGGGCCTAGAGGAGGAAAACTGCTTAGCTAAGAGTAGGGTCAGGAAGGAGAGAGAGAGAGAGAGAGATAGAGAGAGGGGGTGGGGAGAGAGAGAAAATGCTGTACTCATCAGGAACAAAATATGAACCCCAATGACAGGCTCTCAGTGACTGACTTCCTCTATCCTCATCCTGTCTGCCTATAGTTACTGTTCAGTTAGTCCACATCAGTGGGTTAATCCACTGCTTAGGCTGCAACTTTCATAAGTCAGTCATTGTCTCTCTGAATATTCCTGGGTTGACAGGAGCTTTTGGGGGACAACTCATATTTAAATCATAAAATAGGGCTTGATGAACAACTCCTCTTAGGCATTGTCTGTCTTATAGGACATTCCTGAGTTCTTTGTAACCATATACAACACTACCAGTATACCAGTGCAAGCAAAGAAATTGGCTGGCCTAGCTCTCTAAAATACTTTTTAGGTGTTATGGGTTCAATTTTATTACCTCCCAAATTCATATGTAAAGTCCCAATTCCTGGAAATTCAAAACACTATCTTGTTGGGAAATAGGCTTGTTGCCTATTTAATTGGTTAATAAGAGATTGTGACTGGTGTTTCTATAAGTTGAATATCATGTCAGGGTAAGACACACATACACGGAAAACAGCAGCACAGGCAGGGTCTGAACCAGCTCATTTCCTTCCAGCCCTCAGAAGGAGCTAAGCCAGACAGCAACTTGAGTGTGGATTTTCGGTCTCCCAACCTGTGAGAGAATAGATTGCTCTTATTTCAGCCATCTAGATCAGGGGACATTGCTATGGCAGCCCTAGCAAACGAGCACATAGGTGAACGGTGGTTTCCACTTGAAAACAGCAACACCAATAGAATTTAAGAACTAGATCTTCAGCCTTTTAGGTTCTGTGATATTAGGTTCTGAGACTTAACTTTCAGATTTGAAAGTTGTGAAAAATGGTATGTACTACCAAAGACTTTGAGAAAAGTGAGTGAGTTGAAGTGAAATGTTCAGGGGATAGCACACAGGCTGCTCATTTTTGTTTTATTTGGTTTTATTTTTTTAGTGCTTGAAATGTTATGAACAAGACAATAAGAGCTCCTGGCATGGAAAATAGTTTCCATATCAAGTTGTTGTTTTTTTTTCCCCTCATATCATGACTTTGTGATCTTTAGGGTTTTTCTATTAATATTCGTTAATTTGATTTGTGTTATCTGTTCTCAGGGTTATCAGTGCATATTAGAATCCTATAGGGAGACTTAATAACTCAGATACATCCAAGGTCCTGACTTAACGGGGCTGGGCTGCAGCCAGTCTCGTACGGTTTTTAAAGCTTCCCCACGTGATGTTACTGGTACTGGGTCTGAGAACCACTAATCTCTACCTCTTTTTTTACATAGGGATTTTTCTGATTTAGAATAGGAAATTTTGAGTCATCCAACAAGTCATAATGGTTGTTTTATGATAAATTAGTCTGCACATACATAATATAGTAGTTAGGAAATCAACAATCACAGGAATCCTAAGGCTCCTATTCTGGGTTCAAAGCAAAGTTTCTAGCACTCTTTTGGAAAACTTCAAACATCATCACCTTAAAATTTGTATTTTCTTCTTTTTGTTATTTATAAAAAAAAAGCATCATTTTGGTTACCAAAGTACAGAAACATGAAATATGTATAAACATTAAAACCTCAATATTTAAACTGAATATCCTTGAGAGTCAGAATGACTGATAAGAAGATAGAAATGGAACACATCCTAAATATCACAATCTCATGCATGCAAGCATTTCTCTAAAAAAAAAAAAAAATGTAAAGCTTGTTATCTTTACTTTGAAGATCTAATTGCATTTAAATTTTGGTTTCATTTAAAATATTATTTTACATATATGCAGTACTATACAGTAAAAACGTGATATGTTTAACTTGATTTAAAGGTTTCATATTATAAACATGTATCAAAATATCACATTACCCCAATTATATATACAATTTTGTTTTGATGTATTATAAATAAACTTAATTAAAAAATCATTCTGGGCTGGGGATATAGTTCATTTGGTAAGAGTGCTTGCCTTGCATGCACAAGGCCCTGCGTTTGATCCCCAGCACCACAAAAAAAAAAAAAAAAAAAAAAAAAGAAAGAAAAAATTCTACTATTTGTTCAAAAAACTTTTTTTTTTAGTAGTTGTAGATGGGCATAATACCTTTATTTTATTTATTTAGGTGGTGCTGAAGGTCAAACCCAGTGCCCCATGCATGCAAGACAAGCACTCTACCACTGAACCACAACCCCAGCCCCACTCAAAAGACTTCTATGCTTTGCATTTGTTTCTGCAGTGAAGGCAGAACATCTTTAAAGAAAAAAAAAATTGGGTTGTTGCTAAGCTCCTTGTGGCTGGTAACAGGAACTCCTGAGGAAGGTCGTCATGGTATAGAACACACTGGCCTTGATTTCAAATCTCAGCTCCACTGTTTGTTTTGGAGAGGTTGTTTATTTTTTTAAGAAATGTAATATTTATTCAATATTATAACTCTTGTTTTTTCCTTTGATATATGTATACATTGTGAAATGATTGGCATACTTAAGTTCCTTAACACATCTGTCACCCAGCTCCAGTGTTAATTCACCATGTGTTCCAGGAAACTATTGCCATCTCGAATCTTTGATCTGCAGCCCAAAAGGGAGGGGGCCCTACTAATAATAATGACACCATCACATATTATCTGTTTTGAAAATTAAATGAGATAAAATACATAAAACATTTACTAACCCCACAGTGAATCTTGGTTGGCTGTTATTATTTATTAACTGGTGCAGGTGGAGTTTTCTGAACTGCTTTGCTCAGTCACAGGAGTTTTCATAGATGTCACTAAAGCTGCACATTCATGCAATTATAAACCATATAAATGGCAATTAGAGTAGAACTACTCACTGTCTCATCAAAATACACAAGAAGTTCATTGGATAAAAGTGGGTATCTATCTTAAACATCCTTTTCAATTGGAAACAAAGTAATCTTCCTGGAAGCAGAAATCTGGGTTTCACTTCTTTTCTACTCTCTGGAAGATGGCCTCATGGTAATTGAGCCACTGTCAATGTAACAGTTTTTTGCCAGAATGATCATGTCAATGCAGCGTATAATCAAGCTAGTTTAACTCAAGGCAAATCAAATGTATTTGCCAAGACATTTTAACATTTCATTATTTCTTTTTCAAAGTCAACATTGACTAAATTAATACTTGATAAAATTGTGAGCATGAGTGGACTCATGGAACAGGTGTTATCCCACTGGCCAGGGCACCTGAAGGCTGGATTCGAGAACCTAGGCTTTTGTTTAAAGGTATCATAAAGGTTTTGCTGGCTTTACAATTAGAATATGTTATTCTCAAGAATAAACCTATTAACTAATTTCTTATGTTCTTTATATTATTTTAATGCAGTGTCCAATACTCATCAGTATAATAGTAATGATACTGATAAATAATGAGAAAAGTAAAACAGGAGGAAGAGGAAACTATGTTTACAGATCATGTTCTCAGCAATTTATTTTTGATTAATTTATTTAATTCTCAACCCCTCATCCCCAAAGTAAGCATTATCATATCCTTTTTCAAGTGAAGGTAACTAAAGCCCAGAAAAGATTGGTGACCATGGTCAAAGGCATGCCAATTGTTAAGTGTTAGAGCGGGGCTGTGATGTTGGAAGCCAGGCTCTAAATCCCAGGCTATCTTGTTCTAAAATCACCATGTATGCATTTAATATTGTCTTCATTTAGTTAAATGAGCAAGTGGTCATTACTGTAGGGTTCTTCTTATAGAACCAAATAGGGATTGGGTTCCATGTCGAGTGGTGGGTCCCTCTGTCTGGATTTGAGACTCAGACATAAATAAGATTATGGTTCCCTACCTCAGCTCACTTGCTTCAGAATGAGATGCTTCACTTCAGTTGTAAGCTCATAAAAAGCTACTATGTGCTTAGCAGTAAATTCTGCATGCTGAGAGAGAGAGAAGAAAACACACACCCTAGAAGATCATGTAAAGGCCAACCAAAGTTCTTCCAAAGTAGGGTGTTTACATCATATAATTTCAATATTACTCATTGAATGGATATGATTCCAAATTTCTTTTCTAAAAAGGTCAGCATTTTATTTTTTTGCTTGTAATAAAGCCAAGAAAGATGTGGCTCTTTTTAGAGTCCCACTCTTCCTTGCTCCCTATTTAAGTGGAAGATCCCTCTGTTTGGGATTACTTTCTGCTCCCCCTCTCAGCAGGGCAACTGCTTATCTGCTTAGCCATCAATACCTAGCACCTCAGCAGACATTGTTGACCTTAACCCTCAGCCATTTCTAACTAGGCATCTTTTTTTTCACATTTCAAAATAACTTGTGCATGCTTCTAACCTATTAGAACACAGAATTGAACAGTACATCTGTACGCCACACATTACCACTAGTATCTTCACCCCAGAAGACAGTAAATACTGTGTTTGCCATTTAGTTTGTTGATCTCCAGCCTTCTGTCAATAGTAGTGCTCCTTGAGTGTCATTTAGCAAAGCTCATTTGCTTTTCATAATAAAACTGTTGATAATTTGCATTGCAGATCCTAGGTCTAATTCTACCTTCTGGTTTGGAGACACAGAGGCCAATTCTAATTTCTCTTTCTCATCAGAGCTCTGGAAATACTGAAACCAATACACTCTATCTTTAAGACATATATATGAATCACCTGTGAATATAGTCAAATTGCAGATTCTGATTCTGTAGGTCTGGGGTGGGCCTCTGAGACTGCATTTCTAATAAGCTTCCAGGTAGCAGACTTCAGAGGGCCCTGACACTTCATTTGCAGACCTTTGACTTATGTGACTAACAGCATATTTGGTTTTTACTAATGCTTACGAGCCTGTTTTAGAGTCTGCTTATCTTGCCTTTTTAATTAGCCCAAGAAGATATGGAGTACTATGGACAAACATGGGATATTTGTTTTCCTTGATTTCCATGAAAATGAATTGATGAGACTAAATCTAATGAAAGCATCATGATCATATTTTCACTAATGTCCAGCAAACATATCTGAAAAAAAATTGCTTGGACACAAATTTTTATGTCAATGTACAGGACTCAGTGTGACAATAGGATGATGATTTGATTGATATAAACTAACTTAGCATTCCCAAATATACTTAAAAATAACTTTTTATTAACTTTAGGATGATAAACACAGATGTGATACAATGTATATGTGGAGCTGAGAAAAGTCAAAGCAAAGTGAAAGAAAGAGGCTGGTTTGAATTTTTAGGAACAGATCCCATGTAATCTGGAAATTCCAAATTTATAAAAAAGGGAAATTGCATGGAAATGGAAGGAGACCCTCATTGTTATACAAAATTACATATAAGAGGTTGTGAGGGGAATGGGAAAAAAAAAAAAAAAACAAGGAGAGAAATGAATTACAGTAGATGGGGTAGAGAGAGAAGATGGGAGGGGAGGGGAGGGGGGATAGTAGAGGATAGGAAAGGTAGCAGAATACAACAGTTACTAATATAGCATTATGTAAAAATGTGCATGTGTAACCGATGTGATTCTGCAATCTGTATTTGGGGTAAAAATGGGAGTTCATAACCCACTTGAATCTAATGTATGAAATATGATATGTCAAGAGCTTTGTAATGTTTTGAACAACCAATAAAAATAAATAAATAAATAAATAAATAAATAAATAAATAAATAAAATGCATCTGGAAATCCCAAATTTATAAAATGTAATAATAAAATAATAAATAAATAATTAAAATATGCCAGGCATGGTTCTTGTCTCTTTACATGGATAATTAATTTAATATCAACAACCACTGTTGTGGTAAATAAAGTTAGTACTGTCATTATTTCCATTGCACAGATATTTAGCAGAAAAAGAGTAAAAAATCTACCCAAAGTCCCATGGACCTATGTGATTGAAACTGTAATGGCTGGCCTGGGTGTTCGGATTTCAGAATATACAGAGTTAATTGACACTTTCACTGCCTCTTGCAAGTCTGCAGCCACATGAGAAGCATGGTTCATTGGGTTCTAAATTTTACCATAAGCAACTATTAGTCCTCTGGCCTGTGTTAAGTTATCACTTAAGCAGAGTACAGACATGCATCTTAAGTAAGGAAATTGTCATCTTATTTAAAACTTTGCAGGTCTTCCTCTACCAAGGCATTATATCAGTCTGCATTTACTTGGAATCTTCTAAATCTAGCCTTGACCTAATTAAAAAGAAAGAAAGAAAGAGAGAAAAAGAGAAGAAAGAAGTAAATTAACATCTCCAATATGAAAGAAAGAAATTAGCATCTCCATTATTTGAGAACAATGTAAAATAAACCACTGGAGATTATCGACATACTTGATGAGAATTCTTTCAGAGAGGTCTCCAAGCAATATGGTAGACTTTAAAACTTTAAATAAGCTGGGTGTGGTGGTGCATGCCTGTACTCCCAGTGGCTAGGGAGACTGACACAGGAGGATTGTGAGTTCAAAGCCAGCCTCATCAACAGTGAGTACTAAGCAACTTGGGAGACCCTGTCTCTTAAATAAAATACAAAATAGAGCCGGGGATGTGGTTCAGTGGTCAAGTACTCCTGAGTTCAATCCCAGTACGCCTCCCCCAAAGTTAAAACAATAATTACGTATATCCTATTTGTCTCATATATGAAAAATACACTGAAATCTAAAAAATTATTTACTATTATTTGACTACCTTTTAGAAATATTATTGAGTGGTATACTTTTCTTCATCAAATAATGTTTGACAAAAATGTATTCAATATTATTAATAAAATGGTATTTTTTATTTCCAATTTTGGGGGAAAATTAAACACATAACCATATTTGTTAGAATAATTTTAAGTAATAGTTCTATAAAGGATGTTGAGTGACTCACAAATTGACACAAGAAGAAAACTCATGACCCCTTAAAACGAGATGCTCACAATACAGATGCATATTTAGAAAGGTGATCACAATTCACTAGTAGAAGCATTATAGTATATGTAAAAAGATCTGGAATATCCACTCACCCTATTAAAATTCATGAGACTTTAAAAAATATCACCCAGTCAAAGGCGGGAGTAAACAGAAAAATCTATTTCACAGAAATAAGAAACTTACTTTAAATTCACCTTGGAAATTGTTTTCTTCTATACAAGTCCTGAAGATTTTCACCGCATTTATATCAAAGCTCATTTTAGAAAGTGTTTAATGCAGATTATTTTGATGTGTTTTATTTCTCTATAAGCTATCTATAAAATTATTTTGAATATGCCTGTCTGGTCCTTTCTCAAATATCTGATTGCAGAAACTAGGCACATGGATACATAAACAAGCACGGGTAGTTCCCATCTCTTGGTGAAGAGAATTGCATTAGTGTGCTAAGTGGAAGATATCATGTGATGGAAGATGCAGGATCAAGCAACAGGGATGGCTTTCTTCCTTAGTTTCAATTGAAAAAAAAATTCCACACCTTTTGGAGAATCTCTGTTTACTACTGAACTGTGAAACAGAGGTATTCATGTTTTACATTTATAAAACACAACATTATGGGAACAGATTTTTGAGTGGTTTGGAAAATTAGTGCAACTGCTATAACAAATGGCCCAAAAGAAAGCACAGAACAATGTGTTCATTTTGAACAGTGTCCCCTTACATGGCTCATTGCACACAGGGCCATCATTATGGTAACAAATAATTTGTTACAAGCATTGCAATGGCACTTGGCCCAGAGCTGGGCCTCCCTGTCATGAGTCACTGGCCCGGCCTGCATTGCCCTACCTACCGATGCATTTAGCCATGCTCTTCCCTTTGTTAATTTGAAAAATATGCCAGAGATTTGTACGGTCTACCTCCTATTTTAAGTCATGTGTCCTTCATTAACAATACTGTCCGGTATTTTATGCATGAGGATAGGGAAAAGGTATCGAGATGAATAAACCTGACAGTGATCATTGCAGGCTCTTCTCACTGAAAGGACACACTACACTTGATTCACAGAATGCTTCTATAATTGACAGCACTTGTGTTTCTAAAGCCTCATAGTTTGCAAAATTTCCTTACTTATATATTCAGCTAAATCATCCAGTTGCTATTATTCCCATTTTTTAGATTAGGGATTTCAGGTCCAAAGAAAGAAATCACATCTTCTAAGTTTACAAAACAAATAAATGAATCAAGACATGCAGCTCAGACCTTTCAATCTTATGTATTGGCATCTACTTGACACAAATTTGATTAATGGGATATTTATTTAAAGATATAGTGGAGTATATAATTCCAGCTATTAATTTGATGTTCAGAAAACAAAACATTTAGTATATTTATCTATTAATTGTTATATTTGCCTTCAAGATTTTTGAAATATTTTTGTTAAAAACAATGTAGCTTTATGTATGTGTATACATGGATAGAAAAAGCCTGTATGTAACAAAAACCCAGATTTTTAACAGGTCATGCAAAGAAATATTCTTTGGGATATATTAGAGAACATGGACTTTTATGTTCTTATTTTGGTAAGTATCAAACTATATAATTCAAATGTGGTAAAACATTTCTCCCAGCAGGACTCTAACTAGTAGATACAAGGTAACTAATCCTAATCTGATACCTGCTTAGCGTTCACCATTAACAAAAGGAATTAATGCTCTTTTTAAAAAAATGATTAGGAATATATAAGGACTTTCTCATGATTAAGAAAATAATTCAAAAAGAATAACTATGTCCATATTTCAGTACAGGCAAATTTGTAGTAAGTGTCCTGCAAAATAACGGTGGTATTTGAATAAGGCCTATTAATAATCCATTTTTTCTATTTTTTTCCAAATACCTGCATTCCAAAACCAAGTAAAACTGAATTCACCTTCTTAGCAAAAATATATTGGAATTCTTATTTAATGTAATGTCTAATGGACTTTTGATAAAAAATGCTTATACAGAATAATTTTCTCTCCCACACATTATACTTAGGAAACCTGAAAATACTGCCAAGAGGTACACAAGTCAGAGTTTGTGGTATAGATTAAATCAATGACTAAGGGGGGGCAGTTTTATCAATCCACAAATTTCTTTTACATTTGAAAGGAAATTCTAAATAGAAGGAAATGGTATCATTAATAAAGTATATAGGATTCTTTTATACTCAGTATTATCAAAGAGGAGTAGAAGGTTTGAGTAATTAGGAACATTTAGCAACTTACATCTTTGTCTATTAAATATTCAGATAAACTACTCGTTAGTAATCTATTCAAAAGCCATTTTCATTCCACAATGTAAGAGTCATGACTTTAAAGTCTTATTAAACTGTCAGAATACTCTGGTCTTTGCATATTTTAATATTTTATATTTTAATATAGTATCTAATGATAAAAATATAGAATATCCCCCTGGACATTTAAAAATATTATTGAAAAGAAGTCATGTCATTTATTTTCTCAACAACTGTATAAAGAGTAGCCACTGACATTTGTTAAATATTGAACAGATTGAATTTACATTATCTTACATTCTTCTGAGGTAATCAATCATTTTAGGAATGGCAATCTCAAACACATCAAAATGAAATCCTTTGACTCTGAAATCTTAGACGGTGTTGTTCATCAAAAGCCATCTAATCTAATCGAGGTTAGAATTTTCTTTTAAATCCAAATTACATGAGGTTAAAAAGTAGCAGATTAAAAGAAAATCTAGTATTGAATTAACATTTTTAATAAACTTAAGCCTAAAATATTTTTGTTGATAATGCAGAAGCTAAATTCTAATCACTTAATGCTTGTTAAGACATGGGCTCTGAAGCACTCACAAATTTTTAAAAGTCAATGAACTTGATCTCTTTTAGAATACATCAAAGCAATGAACTATGTTTCATATTAGGATTATATCATTTCTGTCATAATTCATTAAAAAAAATAGTTAAGATTAGAGCCATCATGTGGCGGGCTTATTGACCCTTAAATGTGGTTCACAATATCTATATTTCATTTTAAACTTGATTTTTAAAATTTCATGATTGCTTCACTACATTTTTTCCCACAATCACTCATCACATAGCCCGCTAATTTTCATGAAAATATATATGATTTGAAAGAATGAAACAAAATGAAAACAGAAAGGTAGAAGACTATAGAAACATATCCTACCTCACCTTCACAAATATCTGCGAACCCTGGAGACCCAATCCACATTCACAACTTGTGATATTTTCACCGCAGGACAGCTTTGGTATTTTGTACATCACCAGAAGAGTCCATGTCATCTGGGACAATTTTAGTTTCTTTCACCCTTTTAACTTGTGTCTCCTTATTCACTTCATACTGTGACTAATCTGTTAAGCACCTGAACAGATCCCCTGTGGCTACATTTTGGCAGCCATCTTCATTACAGTTTAACACATCCAGGGGGCAGAGGATATGAATATTTCTTAATTGTCAGGTGAAAACTTTATAAAAACACAGATGTGAAAGATAGTTTGGAGTCTGACTTTCAGCTCTTCACATAATTTGATCTTAGATTTGAAAGAAAGACAGAAAATAAGGAGTACTTACTTAACTGGATAGAGTGTGATCTCAGCCCTGATTATTTACACACAGTTAGTTGATCTGTTGTTTAGTTGACTGCTCACTTGGTCAGTCTCTGTCCCTCTCTCTCTCTTTGTTAGGTTTTAAGGCAGGTCAGTTCTAATTTTCTATTCCACTTGTTTTCACTACAAATTGTTTTTACCCACAATCTACCTGCAGACTGAAGCCAATCTAAAATATGGTTCTCAATGTGGGCAAAATGTTAAAAAATAACCTTGAGAACTTTTAAATCCCCAAACCCCTTTCCCTGTTTTGCATGTTAGGCCAATTAAATCCAAATCTGAGTTTGGGACATAAGCAACCATCTGTTTTAAAGCTCTTTACATGATTCCATTGTCTATCCTGGGCGAACAATCCCATTGCTATAATTTATGCCTGAGGCACTGAATTATCATAATTGTTAGATAATTTTCCACTGAAGCATTCCTACCCTTGTTTCCTATAAGTTATACATTCCAATACACACATGTTTGTGCTATACAATTACAGCTCAAGGGAGTATTATTTGGGCAGGCACACCTTTCATTTCCCAGGTATTATTTCCCAGGTATCCTTATTTCACATGATAGTTACTGTTATTAGACACTGCTGAGGAAGTGATGACCGTGCTTGGAATTCTAAACTCTGGGATTCCTTTTATTCATTTTTTAAATAAATTTATTCTTGTAAAGTATAAATTCCCTAAAAATGGGCCTGATCAGGTTGAAAGTACCCAGTACTCTGTCTAAACTGTGAAGGGTAAATGTAAAACATGAATATTTCCTTCTCCTCCACTTTGTCCTTCTCTTTGCTTATAATATTAATGGCTTTTTGTTTGTAACTGTTTTTTGAAGTAGTTAAACTACAATAGATTCCTTAAAATTTAGTATTAAATAATGTATTCAAATGTGCTAAATAATTGATTGAATAAATACTACTTTCCAATTTAACTGAGGCTTTTTCTGAGTACATGAATAAAACCTTGTTTTTCTATCACAGTAAGAGAATAAATATAGATCTGTAATAAGGGTATAAAGTACAATTATAGTGTGGTTAAATTGCTAGTGCTCCTGTTTCTCTAAGATATTTTCCTCATGATTTTTAACATTTTATTCTCTATCTCAAAAATTTACCAATATCATGAATCATATTTTCCATTGATGTGATTCTGATCTTTTTGTTCTGGGTATGACTGACATCCACATACTTTTAAACCTCTTCAGGTAATTTGAATACATAACAGACTGAGACCCATTGTGATACAATAAGACCAATCGCTAAGTATTGAAAAAAAAATGCAGTCTCAGGAAATTCTTCAATGCACAAGAATAAATAAATAAATAATGGATAAATATTTAATAAATGGTTTATCAATAGTTCTAATGGAAAAATAAAGCTACATACAGCTCAAGAGATGGAGGGCCTGGAGTACCTTAACCTGTGGGTCCTCTCCCATTTTCAAATACTGGTACCTCTATTCTGTCTCTCTCTTCTCATTTCTGATAATGACTCACCCAAATATTCCCGTCCTGATGGTAGGGTTTCCAGTTTCTCCCCGTGTCACTGTAGAGCATTCGGTACTGGGTCACCCAGTCGGAGCTGCTGTATCTCCCTTGGGTTGCAATGGCGCTGATCTGCTTCCGGTTGCCAAAGTCAACCTGAAGCCACTGGTAATGGTCACTGTCAGATGGAGACCATCCTCCAGCACCTGAGGGTAGAGGCAAGAGGGAAAGATGAATATTTGAGGCTGAACTTGTACAATTGGAACAGATTATTCTACATATCTTAATTGGCCTTGTCAGTGTTATATTTCGCAGATATATTATGAAGTGTCCTTTATAGATGCCACTGGGACTTCAACTAATAGTCTTCCAGCTGGGTAACATTGATTCTTTAACCTCTTTATGGTGTAATTATGTGCTCATTTTCTCCTGAGCAAATGTCTTCATAATTCCTCAATTAGATCTTATTAGTACATGTCAAAGTCTAATTGGCTGAGGGTTGATCAATTTACCACGAACTCTTCTGCTAAAATCACCAGGAAAAAAAAAAAAAGTAACTAATTCCTTTTCTTTCATGTAAAGGTTTTAACTTTTAGTAAATTATAAATGAAACAAAAACCAATTATATACAACTCTCAAATACATTTTGCCTTAAGAAGTTCAGAGTTCAAAGAACGTAAGTACTGTAGTTCTTAAAATGAGATCTAATCTTACATTAGACCCCTGATCTTGTGAGAGGAAACAGAAACATGCAGAGAGAGAATCCACTGACTCTTTTTACCATATTTCTAGAAAAATAATTTAAAACATTGAATAAAATTAATCATATTTTGGTAAAATAGGATAACCAATTGGTAACAGTAAGAATATAAGAATATTTTTTAGACTGTGACTCTAACTTAGAACCAAAAAGACTCAATTTTTTAGTAATATTCTTTTTTTTAATATTTATTTATTTATTTTTTAGTTATTGGCAGACACAACATCTTTGTTGGCATGTGGTGCTGAGGATTGAACCCGGGCCGCACGCACGCCAGACGAGCGCACTACCGCTCGAGCCACATCCCCAGCCCAATTTTTAGTAATATTCTTAATATTAACCACTATAGCTTCACACACAAAAAAAGTGACAGAAAATACTGAATAATGCTTAGTGCTAAGAGGCATTACAAACTGGGGTGAGTTCAGCTACTAACAGGCAGAAATGATAGAAAAATATTCAGAGGATTTTCCAATGTATGATATATCAACATAATACATATCATTGTTTAAGTAAGGAATTCAAAGGATGGCCAAATAATTTATTCTATGAGAACTCTCATAAAAAATCATTTTATAAATCATTACACATACAACATTCATTTAACAATGTTTATATGGCTTATGTTTTCTTTTGGCTCTGATAGAATAACTCTCTAAACAACTACAAAACTGACAAAATATATTTTTTCTAAAAAAATGCTGTTCTTAAGGACAGGACTACAGGGAGGGCAGGACCCTGATCCACGAGTGAAGATTAATGAGGCAAAGCCACCAGGCTCCTTGCATTTGGCACAGTGCACTTTCCAGATCACGGTACAGGGAAGCAGATTCCAGAGTACAGCAGTGTCATGAAAATGGAAACAGATCAGAATTCAACACTGATGAGGAAGCTGGAAATTGCAGGACAGAGTCCAAGAGAGTGGACAGCTGTTTTGAGAAAGAGAGTTAGAACACTGCATAGGGATCATGGAAGTCTGTGAAGTCAAGTTTCTGAATCAATATTTTGCTGTGTGTTTGCAGACTAAGACACCAAAGGACTAGCTTATAGGAGCTGTGAAATGAACCACTAAAGGTTGCATGGGGGTAGAAAATTTGATGTCAAACTATATATAGAGAGAGGCCTTAGCAAACATCCAGTCATTCAGTAGACATTCCTGAAAGGTCATGCCTTGAAGCAGGGATAACAGAGTCTTAGAACAAGGGCTACTCTGGATATACCCTAACAAAGGTTACTGGAAAAGGTGATTCTGATTCACGAAGAAGTTAACTTCTTCCATAAACAATTCTACACTCCATCAAGCAAGGTCATGAAAGTTTAGAAACTACACAACGTTGCAACCATAATATCCAGTGTAAAATTAGAACACACACACACACACACACACACACACAAACAATGCTAGATCTGTGCAAAAGCAGAAAAATATGATTCATAACCAGAGGAAAATCAATGAAGGAAATGGACTGCAAAATAACAGAAATGATGAAATTAGCAGATTAAGACTTTAAGGTTATAGATTGGTTTAAAAATAGCTATATACAGTTGTACATGGTGGTGCATAGCTATAATACCAGTGGTTTGGCAGACTGAAGCAAGAGAATCACAAATTCCAAGCCAGTCTCAGCAACTTAGAGAGACCCTGAATAACTTAGTGAGATCCTGTCTCAAAATAAAAAATTAAAAAAAAAAAAAAAACTGGGAATGTTGCTCAGTGGTCAAGTGCCCCTGGATTCAATCCCTAGTACCACACAAAAACTATATATATATATACACACACACACACACACACACACACACTTGTGTGTGTATTTGTATTTTTATATATATTTGTATTTATATATTCATATATAGATATTTGTATTATATATATGTTTGAATTATATATATAGTTGTATTTTATATATTTGCTTACAAATGTAATGTATCTATTTGATGACACAATGGCTAAAAGATATAAATTCAAATATCTGAGAAGTTCATTGAATTCTAAGCAGTATAAACACCAAGAAAATCCACCAATTCATTTCATAAGCATTTGCTGAAAGTAAAATGTCAAAGAGAAAAACTAACAGCATCAAAGGGCAATAACTTCTCAAAAGAAACAATGGAAGCCAGAAAATAAGGAAGCCACATCTCTGACATGATAAAAAGGAAAAAATAAATAAATAAATAAATAAATAAAGCTTTCCATAAAATTTTTACCAGAAAACAATATCCTTTTAAAATAAAAATAACATAATAATATTTAATAGAAAAGCTGTGGAAATTAATCACCTGTGCTTGTAGATTTTAAGAAAGTTAAATTTGTAGCTTCAGGGAAATTCTTACCATATTAAAGCTCATATTTTCATGAAGAAATGAATGTTGAATATCAGTAAAGATAAAATAGAAGAAATGAATGGCTAAAAGATCAGTAAATATAAAATACTTGTTCGAGATTTTAATTTTTAAAAAAACTATTGAGAGTTTAAAGCAAAATAGTAACACTGAATTCGAGGGTTTATAACAGAAAGAGTAGTGAAATGTGCAACTACAGTCAACAAAGGATAGGAGGTAGAACTCCGAATACGCAGCACCTAGCTTCTCACATCTTGCGTGAACTGACATTATTTAGAATTCTAAATCAAGGACCAGACATCTTTTTATGTAAAAGGTTGAAAAACTGAACATTTTGGGCTATGAGGGCTGTGCCATCTCTATTAGAAGTACCAAATTCTGTCAGTCAATGTGGCTGTTTTCCAGTAAAAATTGTTAATAAAAACTCATGCTGGTGGTTGGACAGGGGGCTATAAATTGTCAACCCCTGCTGAAGACCAATCTCCCCCCCCAAAAATAGAATATGTGCTTTTCACTATATCTAAATAATACTTCAAAACTTTCAGAAAATATTTATACATAGTGTGCCTAAACAGCATATGTATTATCTGTAGAGTGTGTGTAGACTATGTGATAACTAATTTCTCAACTAGTCTCATATCTTCAGAGCATAGTTTTACTGGAATGATCTTTCTAAAATGGTAATCTGATCCTATTTCATCCTTGCTCATTACCTTTTCATTGATCTTCATTGCCTGTGGAAACAAGATCCCTGAAAATTCATATACAGGAGACACTCCTGGAATAAACTCTGTACATCCACCCATTCTCTTTCCACTCAGCCTGGTAAATAATTAGTGAGCTGTCCATGTGTTCCCTGGAAATATTACCCAGCGATTTCCTGGAAAAGGAATGAGAACTGTACCCATGTTTATAACCCTTCCTTGTGTTATAAGTGTCATGACCAGCTAGCCTGGGGCCATCCAGGACTAGCATCCTGCTTCAACTTGTGGCCATTCTGCAGTACATTCTGAGCCTCGGAGCTTCCTGTGAGCTTCCTTCATTGAGACTGTATTGTACCTAACTTCTTCCTCTATTCTGGGCTTCATTTCTTTCTCTTTCTTACCTTTTCATCCCCAAAGTGCTCCCTGACTAATTTCCTACATGCTATCTCCATCTCAAAATTTGTGTCCTGGGGAATCTAATTGACAAAACCACTGGGAAGCCACTTTCTACATAGCCTGCTCACCAGCAAGAGTTACTTGTCCTTGCTTTGACATTTGTGTGTTATTTACATACCTTTTTGTCCTGTTGTAATACCTAATATGTTTTATAGTCGTTTTTCATCCACATGCCTATTTTCTAGAATTCTGTAAAATTTTGGAGGGGTCTCAGATCAAGTTTGGCGATATCAATATGCTCAGCCACCATGAGATGACTTATTAGATATGCAGTTCCAAAGCTTGAAAAATTTGTACTCAATTGTGTATAAATTTTCACGTACACATGACTAAAAGAAATAGAATAATTTGGTCAATGAAGTCAGCAAGTAATACAATCAGAAAAAAGGTGGAAATGTATCCTAGTGTTTGTGGGTAAAACTTAGAATTCTTTTCCTAAGTGTCATGCTAAAGAATACTCCAAAATGAATTTTCTTACATTAGCCACATTTTGCTGCACTATGATTTTTCAGTGAGTAGGCAATTAACATATGGCTACTTAATCCCATTTATCTCATTACTTTTAGCACCAAAGAATTTACTGTCGACTTTAAAGGAGGCAAAAATCTAAAGGCAGGGGAAGTGCGAATAAAAGCTTATTTTTAGTAGAAGTTTATGTGGAGAGAATAGTGATTTACTTTAAAGGGAGGGCAAAAGTCAGGTTTGCAAGAGGAACATGGTAGAAAGATCGATGAAAAGTTTCCTCTTTCTCTTTGATCTATCAAGCATGTAATTTGGGGAAGTTGATTACTTTGTTCATTTGGCTTGTGGTAACTTCTATTGATCCAAGGATTAAGAATGATACCTCTTATATTACAAAAAAAAAAAAAGTCTGGAAAATGGTATGTAAAAGGGTGGAAGTATCTACCAGCATAGAGTAGGGTGTTTAGGAGGACTTGATTTTCCTATGCCCAAGTGGCTGGAGTGCATACTAGGACACTCAAAGAAACTGAGTGGATACTGAAGAGGAAGGAGAGGAGGTCGAGATATTGACAGTGAATAGTCGTGAACCACTATAAGACCTAAGAACTCTCACCCAGCAACAAAAAACCCAAAAACTATCCAGCAAATAATGAGTAAATTGTTGGAATAATTTGAAAGATGTGTACTTATTGCAAGACTATTTCCTGAGTAATAAGAATTACTCCCTCTCTCTTTCCCTCCCCTCTCCTATTGTTCCCTTCCACTGTTTTTCTCTCTCACAGACAGGCAGTTCTCTGTGTGTCTGCATGTGTGTGTGTGTGTGTGTGTGAGAGAGAGAGAGAGAGAGAGAGAGAGAGAGTGTGTGTGTGTGTGTGTGTGTGTGTGTGTGTGTAAAAGATACAGGGAGTTTGTGTCCTAGGTGCTCATTCTATGATGGATCCTTGAGAGAGAAAATACAAGAGAGAACCTGAAGCAAAGGGTGTGAGTTCTCTGGATGGATTCAGTCAGTGCTCTGAATTCACAGGACAGTTACTTTCTCTTGGATTTCTGTAACTCAGTATCTCTGAGAGCAAAGAAGAGCTCAGTGGGTGGTTCCAGAGAAGGCATGGAGCTCCTTTCTTCCTGATAAATGGCTCCTGAATAAACACACCACACAAGCTGACAGTTGTAAGGCCACCAGAGACTGTAAGGCTGGATTCTAATTTAGAAGAAAACAGTGAAAACAATTTCAATTAAGGAGAGAGCTACCTTTAATAACTGGCTGAGAAATATGTATCAGATGAAAGCAATAAATTGAAAAGGAGACTCCAGGCAAGATAGCATTATGAGTTCAGGCTTTGAGGTCTCCTTCTGTTCCAAATACACAATATTTTTAGATAAGACAGATAAAAAGAAAATTGAAAAGACATAGGCCAGGTTCAGAAATAAGATAAGCATCTCCATGCCCAAGAAATGCAACCAAAATGCAAACAACAGGAAGGTTTGAGGCTGAGTTGAGAGCTGAAAACATCAGCGGCAACTGGACCCTTGGCGCTTAGGAAATATTGGTGAATGTGTTACCTGGGTGTGTCTGCAACAGGATGCCTGTGTTAGGGCTAGAGACCAAGATTGGCTAAAGTCTAATTTGCTTTTGAAATGAGAATGGAAAAAAAAAATAACTGTTCATTCTCTTGGATATGTGACTTCTATAAGACTGTACAAAGAGGTGAGAAAACAGGCCATGTGTACTTGGACAAGCCATTGGCTTGTCACTAGATCTGGAACTCCCTAATGACTCAGAGGCCAGGCACAGGGCCAGCAATGCAGAGATGGCTTTAGACTGGGTTTCCTGGGACATTGAGTAAAGAACGTTAGAGCAGAAGGGAGAAAAGAAGACGAGGGGTAGAAAGAGAAGGTGAGGGACAGTGACTGTGAAAGGGTGTGTAGGGTTGGGGGGAGGGAGGGGGATGTGCACTCAAATCCACAATCACAAGAAAGAAAATGAATGCCACAAGTCAAGAGTTCAAAACAAATTAACTTCAATGCAATGAGGACCATTGGGAACAAATACATTTTAACTTCTTGAAAAAACTATAAAAGAAGTAATACATGCCATTAAAACAGTGACAATTATGATACAGACAGTGAAGAAATAAAGCATTTACAAATGGTAACATAAACCCAAAAGTCATCTTAGTCATAAAAAAATGTATTCATTGATAGGGAAAAACTCATCAGAGGTAAATCTACCCATTTTAATTGTACAGAGGATAAAAATTTTTAAAGAAATCATGATAGAATATTTTTTCCCAAAAAAACTGAATACAAAAAGAGCCACCACCCCATGAGTTGAGAAGAGAGCTGAAAAGAGCACGTAGTGAGAGCACGTTATGATGGGTGTCATGATGTGTAAATGGAAGACTGGTCTGAAAGCATACGACTGATGAAGTGTGACATTTTAAAAAAAAAAAGTGTAAGCATCCTAGTTGAGAATTATCTCACTGTTAAAGAAAAATAATAGGCACCTTGGGAAGTGCTAAAGGGACTTGCTAATGAGCTCGGGTTTTGAGCTCAGATTTTATTTACAGCAGGACATAAACACCTGCAAGGATCTATGAAAAGTTGGATAAATAGCCTCAGCCATGTGCAGACACTTTTTGATCAGAGTAGCCATTGAAGGGAGCCATACCCATTAATTAACATCTGTCCTCAGCAAGAATTAAGCAGCACCACAGTCATTCCTACAAAAAATGGATAAATTAATGCTTATATAAAATCACACCGAAACAAAAGAGCATGACAGCTATTTTTGAAGCAACAGAGAAGAAAGATATCGTATCATCAGATAGGATGAAACGGCGGGAAGACAGAGGTATTTCTCCCATTCCGTCCTTTTCCAAGGATAAAGGTTCTCAGAGCATTCTGGGAGCAGCAGAACTGAGCATGAGGCTTCATCTCCTGAGACGAGTTAGGACCTAGTAAGAAATGGAGCTGTGTTGACGTTTTGGAAACATTCAAATTCAGATTATATCCCAAAGGACTGACATTATTCATAAAAGGTAATCTTAGTTCCTTTGAATATTTATCAAAGCTGCTGCCAGAAACTCAGAGACAGGCACAACATCAACAAGAGCCACAGAACAGGGGAAAAAACAGCAATGTTAAAAGGGAGAGAATTGGAAAATCTAAAATATATAGGAAACATCTTCTTTAAATTCTTGGGTGTGCATTGTGAATATTTAGAATAGAAGAGAAATGGAGGTCTGGTGATAGTGGAGGTGGTATTGGTGGGTTACAAAGATTTCCCTTTAAAATCAAGTTCTTATTTAATAGAACACAATACATTCCAAAGATGCATCTCCACCTTTAATTACAGCAGAGCATTTGGCAAAATTTCTGATAAGTAATAAAATGGCAAAATGTGGCCTGGGAGATAACAGCTTTAGGTAGACTCAAAAATGGCCAATAATCATGCCCCAAATATGTTGATTAATGGCCATGTCAGCTTGAAGAGAGCTCCCTAATGATGTGCCACAAGATTTCACCCTGTATACTGTCAGTTTTAATATTTTTATTATTTAAGGCATGAAGACATGCTTATGAAATTTGTCAATTATATAAAACTGGTAAAGAGACCTAATAGGATAATTAACTGAACCATGATGTAAAATGTTTTTGACTGTCTGGAAATCTGAGCACATCCCAGAACAATTTGTCTTAATATAAATAATAAACTAAGATACCCATTACTGAGTCTATGCTAAAAGATATATAATGTTTAGAAATAATTATGTAAATTTAATTTACTCTATGGATAATCTGATCTTGAAATTATGGCATCTGACTATATTTCTATGCTTGCTGTGTAAGATCAAAAATATTTTTGTACATTATGTAATCTTCACATCCATCTCCCTCTCCTCTTGTCCTCAGTGAATCAGCCCAAAGATTTATCCATGTGGTTGCTACGTCCCTCACTGTGGTGCTCTTGGGAGAAGATAAAAACTTTCGGAGGTGAGGTCACCTGAAGTGCATTCCTTGTCTCAGGTCCCTTTCTCTCTCTCTCTCTGCTTCCTGGTCACCAAGGTGAGTTGCTTTGCCTTGTCACACTTGCCTGCCATGATGATTCTTTGCCACAGACCCAGAATCAATGGAACCAAGTGACCATAGACTGAAACCTTGAAACCAAGTAGCTACAGTTGAGTTTTTCCTTCTCTAAGTTGATTTTGTCAGAGTGATGACAAGCTGACTTACTACACATATTTTGTTGATTTTAAGATATATTCTGAAACTATAATTAGTGAAGACAGGAGGGTCATTAGTGCAATGATAGATAAATAGATCAAATAAGCAAAATACGGATTTCTGAAACAAACTACATATATGCATGTGTGTATCAGCACTTGAGGTATGACAAAAGTCATATTTCCAATAATGCATTCAGGGTCAATTCCATATCCACACAGGAAGAAAGGAAATGTGCCTCTGTTGTACACAAGAATTAAAGCTCACATTTAAAATATGCAGATCAAGTTATAAGAGATGTGTTGTGGTTTAAATATGAGATGTCCCCAGAAAGCTCATGTGAGAGACAATGCAAGAAAGTTTAGATGTGAGCCAGGTGGGGTGGCACATGCATGTAATTCTAGAGACTTGGGGGGCTTACAAAGTTGAGAAGCAGGAGAATTGCAAAGTTAAGACCAGTGTCAGCAAATTAGTCAGCCCTAAGCAACTTAGTGAGAACTTGTCTTAAAACAAAAAAATAAAAAGGCCAGGGATATGACTTGGTTAAGTGCCCCTGGGTTCAATCCCCACTACCAAAAAAGAAAAAGAAAGTTTAGAGGTGCTAAAATAATTAGCTTATGAGAATTTCAACCTAATGAATGCATTTATCTATTTGTATATTAGCTGGTAACTATAGGCAGGATGGGTGTGGTTAGAGGAGGTGGTTCACTGTGGACATGCCTTTTGGAGTTATATTTTGTCCCTGGTGAGTGAAAGCTCTCTCTCTGTTTCCTGACTGCCATGTCCTGAGCTGCTTTCCTCCACCATGTTCTTCTGCCATGATGTTCTGCCTCATCTCAGGCACAGATCAATGGAATTGGCCATCTATGGACTGGAGACCTCTTAAACTATGATCCCAAATAAACATTTTCTTCTATAAAATTGTTACTATAGGATCTTTTGGTCACAGCCACACACACACACACACACACACACACACACACACACACACAGGTTGAATAAAATAAGGTGAATCATTTAACGGTCTAGCAAATGACATAGATAAATGAAATCACTTTTGTGGTTGAAAAAATTTCTTAAACAGGCTCAAAAAGCACCAATTATAAAAGAAAGTATGGATAAAGTACATTATATTAAAAATAGAAACTACTGATTATGAAAAGGCATTAATAAATTTGTGAGATTGCTAACCTTGGATTTGGGTAAAATATTCCTAAACATATAACCAACAAAATGCTCAGATCCCAAACATGAAGTCCTACTAAACAATCAGAAACATTTAGACAATTCAATAAAGAATGAACAAAATCCACAAGAAAAAGGGACTATAATCTATAAAATGTATAGTGACAGGATGGACCTCATGGGATTGACCTTTTGAAGGATAATTGAAAAGCTCAGAGTGTTCAAGAGGAATACCCAGAATGACGAGGAACTACATCTCATGATATTGCTCTCAAAAGACCAAAGATGTTTAAGTTTTATAAGTGAAAATTAGGGAGAGACTTCATTTCTATCTTTTATATTCAAAGGATTAGTGATAAAAAGATAAAATTATTTTTTAAATAATAAAGCAATAAATATACACATTCCAAAAGTATACATGCTTTTGTGTATATAGATTATTTAGCTTTATTTCCCATTTGTAAAATTAATGTTTTCCTTAAATAATGTTTAAAAATTACTTCTTGATTCAATACTGTCAATTTCATTTGTCTGTCTATAAAGTATTCATTGTACTCCAATTGTTCCCGTTTTTGCACCTGACCAAAGATTAAACTGAAAACTGAACTCTTTTCTCAAATTTGAAACTAACACTTTTCTGGGAGAAAAATAAAATTATTAAATACAATTTATTCCTTTCAGGGCTCAGCTTACTACAATAAAAGAAATTTAGGAGATCTCTTGACAATACTGGTAATATCCTTATATGACTAACATAATTAAAATAAGTAAATTTGTTGAAATTCAGAAAAATTAGAGAAGCCAATATGTCAATCTGAGGCCTATGTTTATAAGCTCACCTCTTCACAGGCAAAGCACTGAATCTCAGTTGTAAGAAATAGATTTACAGAAATGCAAATTTGTTTTCAGAAATTTGAAAAAAATAGATGCATTTATGAATTTCACAAGTCAATTACGTTTTAAAATCTTTGATTTGTTTCTTAAAATGTCAAATATTATCTCAAGATTATGTTTTAGGAGACCAAAAATTAGAACCAGTACAGACTTCCATTTTTGCATAAGACTACATGGAGTTTTCATGGCAGCAAAAACTAGGAACCTCAGCTAAATCTGATCTACTTCCTGTCCTGCATCATAGCCACAGAAATCAGCACAGAATCAGAGCCTGGATCAGTGAGACAGCAAATAGACTCTAATTTTAACATTATTTTATCTACATTCATTTTACATTACACTTGTATACCTGTATACAATGTAAAAATAATGTGATTAATGTAATAATATATGACAATTAAGTTTAATTTAAAAATCTTGACTCTGCAATTTTAAAGTTTATTTACCAAACACTATAAGTAATTTCTAGTCTTATTTTGAAAAATGTCCTTGACAATAATGTGACCAAGAGAAATACACTATTTGTGTGTATTACCGTAGATGGTGGTATTAGAAAAGGAAGCTATAGGCTGCCATATATTAATGTGATATTAAAGAAAAAATATTAAATTAGATATCACCCTAATAAAATGGATTACAACTAGAGTAGCAAGCTCTTTATTACTGTAGATATTCAATTTACAGCTAGAAAATCAGAATTAATTTAGAAGTAGAAATTTATGTTAGATAAAAGACTGAACTAAATGTCTTTCACTTCATATAGAAAGAACATTGAAATGCAAACTGTAATGATAAAACCATTAGCAATAGTATCAAATGGTTTTTATTTTTTAATGCTTATTATACAGGTTTCGGTTGATCTATTTTATTAATAAGGGGATATTATTTACACTATTGCTAAGTAATACTTGACTATATATAATTTTTACTGTTAATGAGTTAGGTCATTTCCATTTTTACAGTGAATAATTCCTCTGGTTCATTCATTCAGCAAATATTTATATTTATGGAGCACTTCTATATGTTAGCTATTGAGGTTACTTTTTTTTTTAGAATTTTTCAATTTTTACGACAGTTTTTAAAACAAACTTGAATATCTAGTTTGTTCATTTGGAGAATGTACAAAAATATTCTTTATTTAATAAAGGTTTTGTCACTTGGGAAATCAGATCTTTCATATATTTTTAAGGTTCACAGAAAGTGCTCTGTATATAATCATAAAGATTAGCGTTACTATTACAACCAAGTCAAAGTCATTGAGAGATGCTTCCCGTTTGCGAGTGTGCAAGCCTGCTGTGAGGTTCTGCCTGTGTGTCTCCTGGAGGAGCTCCACACGGCTCCCTCCAGCATCCCTTTGTTCAGTGCTCTTCTAGCTGTGGTCAAGGCAAAGCCTTCATTAGTGGGTACAAGCATGAATGTTCCCAAGAAACTAAAAGCTGTGTGAGCAGGAAGTCAATTTTACATGTGCAAATCTACTTCTTCTTCACCTTGTATTTTTGTAATTTGGGGCATGTGTTCCTAGTAAAGGCTGAAGAATTTTGGAAATGACATAGTTAATTAGAAATAATTTTCCATTCACTGGCATTGTCCAGAAAATGACATCACTCTCGGGTAGTTTTTGTTCCTAGTTTAGCAAAGAGAATTGTAAATATATTCTTATTCATTCAGCTCCCCCAAAACATGACTTGACAGAGTGCAGAAAGTAAATTTATGGGATAAAAAGGGATTCAGGGCTCTACCATACAACAGTCAATTTTAGGTGATCAAATAAATTGGCCTCTATTTGGAATACTGAAGGAAGGAAATCATTGCAGAAATCAGTTAAAGAGCAAACCCTAAACAAGGGGGTAAGTAAGGAATCATCAATTTTTTGAAGTCTAGGACTGGTCTTTATTCCTCATGAATAACCACTGCTACGTTGCTACCTTTGGCATAACAGGTACTCAATAAATATATTTTAAAGGAATAAAATATAAGAAGGAATGAAGTAAAAATTGAAAATATGAATAAATCAAATGATAAATGAATATTAGTCTGGCAGTAAGATCTCTGAAACACGATGTGAGAATCCCTGGGCCCAGTTGCCTGGTGCAAGGAAAGCACATGAAAGACAGATTGGACTATAATAAAAAGTAATCCCTTAGTCACCCTTCAGGTTCTCATGGTATCTTCAGAAGAGAAATATTAGGAGCTTTTCTGGGGACGCCTATTATATTTACTCTAGATATTTGTCTTGTCTTAATATATATTAGGTGGACATTCTCATTGAAGAATGTTTCTGTGGTCATTATTTAAATTCTTTTGGTTGTCTGCATAAATTAAATCTTTTAAAAATTAAGCTGTAACCAACCATTATCTTTGAGAAGTCCTTGGGTTATATGAAAATTCTGATACACAGAATGGACAAAACTAGTAAAAGAGCACTTTTTCAGTTCAGTTTTAACAAGCTCTGCTTGATCTACAGCTGTTACTCAGGTGTTACCACGTCCTTAACTGGGAAAATTCTCACAATCACTTCCTTGGCTTGCCGCAAAGCATCAGCCCACATAGGTCAGCCAAAAGACGGGGGAGGTATTCTGAAGGGCTGGGATTTGCTCAGTTATTCCAAGTTATTCTAAGAGGGATAGGGCATGTCCAGGAGAAATGGCTGAGCAGATACACAAATCAAAGTGAAAATCAATCCAAAGAATTCAGATTTCATTCAGTACAGTGGGAAATTTCTTTAATGTGGAGATTTTAGCTAAGAACTTAACAGTAGGTGAATTTCAAACCAGATTGTCATGTACATTGTCAAAATCTAGTCTCCATCTAGTGTTTTGTGCAGAATGTTACTTGTCATTGATTCCCTCACTTAAGAAACAAAAAGGTCAGAAGACCATTTACAAAATGGAAATGTTCTAACTGGTAACTAAATATAGTTTATTGTTTATTAACAAAATAATTAGAGATGCAGATAACATCTTTATGCCATCTGCCTCAGGGACTCCTTTACTGAAGCCTCATTATTTTCTGGGGCACAGTTTTTGCTCTAAAAGAAATCACTAGAAGAAATGTCAGAGAGCAAAAAGAAATGCATGTATTCTTTGTTCAATTAAAAAAATATATTTTATGGTACATGGAATAACATGTCAGTGGCACATGAACATAACATATGCAAAACAATATATATATATAGATGTGTATGCTAGATATATATATATATATATATATATATATATATATATATATATAAATGGAATCAACTGATACATGCAGATTTTATATAAACTAAATATACAATGATTCATTCGATGATATAAAGGTACTAGTGGCCTATGCAATGATATAAGGAAAATGTAAATGCAATGAATTATAAGTAAGATCTATCCTTCATGAAAGGAGAGAAAGATGAGGGCTTTTTCCAGTGAAATATCATGATAATTGAGACAGATGTTTCTACTGACTTGAAGTAGGTGGAAAATTGCTTTGTATCTTCAAGTTTTATACTTGTTCTCGGTCTATGATATACTAATTTTCAATGCTTGAAAACATAGGTCATAAAAACTTTCTCTGCTTTAGTTCCATTTTTCTTTTTTTAGGAAAAAATACGAAGAGGATTATTCTCAAGATCAATACAGTTAAATATAGTAAACACATCCTCTCAGATCTAAGTCAAATGGCTTTTACAAGTACTGAGATCTGCCCCATAATTCACGCACAGTGAATGACTCCCTCCTCTTGGGTCAACACTTTCTACACATTATTTATTCCAATCTTGATGCCAGCTCCTGGGTGGTGAGCATTGTATCCTTCCCCAGTTCATTTTAATAATCCATAAATGGCACATAATAGCTCTTTCAATAAACATCTATTCTAACTACAGAATCTGTTTTAGTGAAGAGGGCATTTGTATACTGGCAGATAAAAAGATTTCATCAAAAACATTGTGGGTGTATTTGGATACAAATAGAAAATATTTATAGTACTCCCACCTACCTAGGCTCTGAATGTGTAGGGGAACAACACCAGGAAACAGTGACAAAGGCAGATGGAACTTGTAAACACAGTCATCCCTCAGTGTCCACAGGAGATGGATTCCTCGACCCACTCTGGAAACAATTTGTGGATGCTCTTGTCCCTTATTTAAAACAGCACTATTTTTTACATGTAACTGATATATCTCCCCTATATATTTCTTATGGTTTAGATATGAGACGTCCCTAAATGCTCATGTACGAGACAATGCAAGAAAGCCTACGTATGAAATTATTGAGTTAAGAGAGTCTTAACCTAATCACTGCATTAAACCCTGATAGGGATTAACTGGCTACTAACTGTAGGCAGAAGGGTGTGGCTAGAGGACGAGTGTCACTGGGGGTAAACCTTTGGGGTATGCAGTGTGTGTCTCTCTGCTTCCTGGTGCCCATGTTCTGAGCCATTTTTCCCCACCACACTTCTCTGCTTTGGTGTTCTGACACATGTTGGGCTCAGAGCAATAGAGCCAGCTGTCCATGAACTGAGACTTCTGAAACTATGAGCCCCAAATAAACATTTCCATCTCCAAAATTTTTCTTGTTGGGTCTTTTAGTCACAGCAGTTAAAAAGTTGTCTAAAACAATATTTTAGATCCTCTTTAGACTGCCTACAATACCAAATACAATGTAAAGTTGTATGGATGGTTGTTGTACTGCATTGCCTAAGGGATAGGGACAAGAAAATAAGTCTTCCCATGTGTAATACAGACACATTTTTTTTTCCTATTTTAAGTTTGTGGTGGTTGAATTCCTGGATGTAGAACCCATAGATATGGAGGCTGATGGTAGAGTCGCTTTTAGGGAAATCCTCTATTAATATCTTCATACATATAGTGGAGTCATCAATTCTCCTCACCAAGATTTTCTTGAATAGTTTCTTCTATAATGTGAGACTGAACTGGCTGATCTTGCATTGTGTCAGGATAGAATTTTAGAGATGAGAGTCCCATTAAAACAAAACAAAATAGGCTCCACATTCTTTGCACACTTTAATAGAGCCAACATCTTTTGCTTTCATGAAAAATTTACCATATCTTTGTAACTACCATGTCACTAATTTTGATTCTTAAACTATAATTTTATTTATAACCTGAGATTAAGATAACATATTATAGCAGAAAGCATGTTAGACTAGAATTGGGATGAAACTGGTTTTTAACCTACTTGTAAAACTAAGTTTTATGACATTATGGAATATGGGATCCAACTAATTAAGCCTCAATATTTTGATTTGGCCATGATAAAAATTAAAAGAAAACATATGCTATTATTGTATTTGATGAGGAACCTTGCAATAAGAAGACACATTATCATTAAAATGAATACTTTGATGAGTAATGCTCTCACTATTTTGTTAACATCGAATTCACAAAAGATCTCATTAATAAATATTTAATCCCCATGACTGTAGAAATAAAACAATGAGTCAGAGGCAGGTTGAACAAATATCTAATTAAGTTTAAAAATATTTTTATCTATTTTACCTATTTTACTTGATGTTTAATGACATATAATGAAGGATCAAGAAATTAAAATATTCACTTGATAAATAAGTGGTTTTTGTATAAATCTGCAAGAATTTAATCTTTGTAATAACCACAGGGCTTATAAAACATATTTGTAATAGGAAGTCAAACTTCCACCGAGTAAGCTGTGAATGGATACAAGCCCTGTACTAAGTCATTTAGGACCATGAAAAAGCAAAAAGATATTGGATAGCAATCCCAAAGCAAACAAAAACAAGCCAATCAGGTGAATAAAAACCATCCTTGGAATAACTAACTAATCACTACAAAAAAAAAAAAAAAGACATTGGGAAATCCAAAACTAATAGATGAAAATACAATAAAAAATGATGGATTGGCTTAAGGTCCTGTCAGTGAACAGGAAGGGAGACTGTCATGGCAATAGTAAAAGCAGAAAATGAATCAAGGATTCCTTCTAGATGTTTTGACTTGAGAAACCTGTAGTGTGTTGGTGCTAAAACTGGGTAGATATAGAAAAGACAGAGAAGCAGATTTGAAGAAGGAGAACAAGAGTGGTGTGTCAGCCTTAATTGGAGGTGTCTGTAAATATCCAAGGCAAGATTCAAATTGGTTGTATACATGAACCCGGGCCTCAGAGAAGTCAGAGATTTGGAGCCATCAGTTGTTAGGTAGCAAGCAGACACGGGTGGTGAGAAGAGGGAGTTGAGCATTCATTCTGAACACTGAGTTTTATGCTAACTCTGACTCTTCCTTTGAAGCAGCTCACACAGGCCACTCTGAGCCAGCTTGAGTTGAAGAGAGAACAGTACGTTACAACCCTTGACCAACAAGCTTGTTATTTCCAGGGTTCTTCTTCCTTCTTTGGGATGAGGAGTGTAGGTCCAGACTCCTCTGCCAGTAAAAAGAACACAAGTTACCCTGTTCCAGGCCAGACTGGATGAAGGAGGGCCTTTGTGACCTTCACAAAGCCTAATGACTGAGAGCCACCTTTAGGTAGAAGCATTCCAGTAGGGACTTACGTGACTGATACCATGCCACTGTCAGTCAACAGCTAACAGACTGTGCTTGGTGTAATTCTCCAGAAACCTCCCCTTCTACCCCATTAAGTCTCAGAAAGAGTGAGTTATTGCTCTCCTCTCTGAGAAGACCCATTCTCTCCCTTGAGTGTCTTTTCACCTCTTCTTTCCCTTGTAAAAACTTTGCTTCACTTTTACCAAGTCTCATGGCTTCTTGAAATCCTCTCATGCAAAGACACAAGAGCCAAACATACAACACAATCTCCAGTAAGAAGTTATAATTGTGTGTGTGTGTACACACACACACACACACACAGACACAAATATATATATTTGCAGTGCTGGGATTGAACTCAGGGAGCCTGGCACAAACTAGGCAAGTGCTCTACCATTGAGCTACATCCCCATTCCTTTATGAATGGTTTTTACAGATGATATTAAAAGAAATGACCTAGTGAGAGATGTGTAGAGAATCCAGGACCCAAGGCACGCTAATGTTTGATAATGTTTTAGAGAAAAAGGAAAAGGAAAGGCAGGTAGGTAGAAAGGGAACCCAGGAGAATATGTGGTACCATGATAACTAAGCATAAAAACTTTCCTAGAAGGAGAAAGAGGTCCTTATGTGTTTTATGATACAACATGGGAACAGTCTTCACGTGAGTCAAAGTGTAATCATGTCCTTCATCTATTAGCTTCACTTGGTCAAGGTTTGAGTTTTTTTTCCCTAAAATAAGTCTCATGGCTTGTCACCCCTTTTCAGAGGGAAGTAGATTTTTACACAGATATATTCACTTTTCTACTATATGATTATTCAATAAACTGAAACAAGGAACATCTAAATTTTCATAAGTAAAGAAAAGGTAAGAAACTTGGGGAAAAACAATTACATATACTGTTTTGTAGCATTAGTAAAATTAATAATAGTGATTAAATATTGATAATAATGATGATTTTTCAAGTGATATCAGAGCAAAATATGAAACTGAAAATGTACTAAGTAATCGCAGATAAAATTATAAATAATGTGACTCAGGACTGTTTTAGAGTAAAATCTGAATTCTTTACTAATTCTATTTATTATTTAAAAAGTTTTTCTCCATTAATAATGTTAGATACTTTATCATTGGTTTTTACTTTATTACTGTTAACCAATGAAACTAAAATTTTGCACACTGATTATAAAACCATCAATCAAAAAGTCTCCCTATATCCTTCATCTATTCTTTTATTTATTTCTTAATGTTTTTCTTGTCTCATTTTGTGATCTTTCTAAATAACAAAGATGTTAAATTTTAATCAGATTTCCATAAATAACTAATGATCATTTTCAGCAATAGATGTAAAGGTTATGTTTATAAAAATACCAACATTATATATGTTAAAAGAAAAATCTCAAATAGTTTAGGTGACTTGCCTATAGCATCAGAGGGACCGAAATCAGGTGGAATTCTCAGAAGTCTGATCCTAAAGCCCATGCTGTCTTTTCCTATGCAAATTTTATATTTTATAATTAAATATTGAAAACAAAAAAGTATTTATATATACTGGAATACTATTTTAAATTGTTCTCAAAAGAAATTTTGCTTGCGGCTGAGGTTATTGCTCAGTGGTAGAGTGCTCGCCTAGTGCATGAGAGGCCCTGGGTTCTATTCTCAGCACCACATAAAAATAAATAAATAAAGTAAAAGTATTGTGTCTAACTACAACTAAAAAATAAATATTTTTTTAAAAAGTAATTTTGCTTAACAGAGAAACAAAATGTTAACAATATGCTAAATGGAGAGGGGAATGTGAAATAGATTGGCCTCCTCAGGAAACTGAAAGTCAAAGGATTCTATGAACTACTTAATAGGCACATCAAATCCTTCTAAAAATTAATGAAGTGTCACTGGTTTAATACTGAAATAAAGGCTAAAAGCAGCACGCACCATTAGAAAATTGTCTACTGATATTATTTGAATTTAGGGTTTAAGATGAATCATTCCCACCACCCATTAGAGAACTTGCCAGTTCATCAAACTATTAAAACTGTCTGGTACCAGAACGAACAAGGATTTTCAAGTTGATAAAGAACCTGAGAAAAAAAGAGGCGTATTACAAGCAAATGAGGAAACAAAATATGGAAAAGCTTGACCCCACTACTACTAATATAAATACCACTAATATTAATTCAGCTCTAAATTTTAATTTTTCAAAAATTTTGAATACCAAAGTGACTCAGACAAGAACATATTTTTCATCCATGTGTCACATTCTTTTTATTATAAGTTTCTGAGACTTTTAATCAATTGCCATCCAATTGATTTTGATTTTGAATCATGCATCTTCAGCGTTGACACGGTTGGTTTCTCCTCTGCATTTACATTTGTCTTGGCATCGGAAGCCCTGCCTGGCCTGGCCCTCCTTCTCTAGCTCTGCCGTTTCTATTCATTTTCTTCCTTTTTTTCATTTTGCAATACTGGTATTTTCAAAATTCCCTTGACCCAAATTGAATAATAATTTTAAAATAGCAGCCAAGATGTCTACCTTTCCCCCTAAAACTTCTGCCATCCCTTATTAGAGACTTTAGTTCAAGTTGCATAAACGGTTACCAACAATTCCTATTTAGGTCCTTCTTCATGTCTGCCCCTGCCCATACAATATAAATTCATTTCCCAAATTATAAGACCTTTTATGTAACTTATATAGGATAAGCTCTTTAGCTAATGAGCTGGCACTTGCTGGATTTGTTCCGGAATCCTGGAGTCGAGGTTTCCCACCACAACAGCTGGTGTTAACTCAATTGCCCTTGCTGGTCGCCCTTTGCTTGCTCAGAGTGGAGCCACAGCAGGGATTTCTGTTTCTTACTACTTACTCTACCTATGCTGGCTTCTCCCCACAGAAGGCCCACACCTCACTTTCATGTCACACTAGGGTGTCCTTCAGGGCCCAGGTCTGTGTGTCCATCAGACCCACATCTTGGCATGCTTGGTTTTACATGAGTCAGGTGTTTGAGCTTGTCTTCTGTACCTTCACCTACTCTCAGAAGCTCTGACCAGAGAACATGACTCAGTGTCTATGGCTGTGGGGCAACCACTGGCCCTCATCTGGGTAATGGACAGGACATGTCCTCCATTGAGAGCCCGTCCATGCTAACTGCCTCTCTGCTCCCACCATCTTGTTCTTGAAATGAAAAGTCCTTCCCTCCCAGCCTGAAGACATGGAGCCACTTCTATGCTCCTCTCTACTTCCTCTCTGTCCCAGGAACACCGTCCTCATAGACCGGTGTCTATAATTTTCAGTCTTTAAGCACCATGATTCTCACAGTCCTGGAATCACTCCAGAGGACAGGCCCATGAGCACCAGGCACGTGGGATGCTTCACACCCCCCACTCCAGCTAGTCCTCAGAAGGTGTCACAGAAGCAGCACAGGGCTTTTTCCAATATGTGTATAAAATAAAATGAAATGGATAAAATATTTATTGACCTCCTCTCCACATTGTGCCAAAACTAATATATACTTGTATGTGTATGTACATGTGCTTACATATGCAGTGACATGTATTCATTATACATATGTGTACACACAACGAGCTTCTAGCTTTGCTTCTAGCAAATTTAAAGATGAAATGAACTGCAGAGCTCCTTTAGTCAAATTATGTCATTTTCTCAGTAAATAAAATATGACCTTTACAAAATTTTAGTACATTTCTAATACCACACAGTTATTTGTAGCAAAAAGTTGGATTAAACAATGAACTACAAATATATTGTCACTGAGGAGGAGATACAATTTTTTTTAAATAATATGCTGCAGGAATAGAAGGGTATTTGTATTTATTGCAAATATATTATAATTTCTGCATGAATGAATACATCTATCATTAACTTACATCTTGTACTGAAGTCTTGAAACTGTTCATATTCAACAATGAAGTAATGCAGTATTGTGTATTTGCCACTCTTGTCAAAAGATTAATGGCAAGGTAGAATAAAAAGGTGCATTCAGCACTAATTTTTGGTGAAAGCATTTGTCATCTTGTAAATATGTTTTCAGAGATTATGAATGCTAGTTACTATGGATTAACTCCAAAGAGTTGGTGACTTCAGTGTGAATTATGGTCAGGGAATTGAAAGGTGCATTTTCAAAAGCTAAAAAACAAGTTTTGGGGTTTTTTCCCCAAAAAACATGAAGTCAAATAATTTCTTTCAATTATTTATACACTATTTTTCTTTTAAAAAAAGTATTATGAATCTCAAGAAACTTTACAATCTTGTCATACTGATAAGTGGATGCATCATTGTAACTTACAAAACAATGGTTCGGGGGAACCAATCTGGTCCTACCAGAAATGTCTGAAAAATTTGACTTGAAGCTGACTAACTTATGCCTTTGTATCATTTATCTATCTAGCCATTGTTACCAGTTCAATGTTAATTTTGTGTTCTGAGTGATTTGTGGTTCTCATGTAGTTTTACACATACATAAGTGTATGTATTCTTCTGTAATAGATATATGAATTACAGAAGAAAATAAATTAACAAGGGAAGAGTTTCTATAGCCAGGCTCCAAATGCTGTCTTATCATGGGACATAAAACTTTGGTATTTAGTTCTTACTGTCTTTTTAGATCTGCTGTTATTTTGACAAACATGTTAAGATGCTATGTACATTATGTTAACAATCTTGCATGTAATTTTCTTCATTTGCTTAGTATTTACCTTATGGAAGGCATAAGCAGGTTATTTACTTGATATTGAGATACAGCCCTAAGAAGCAGATAATTATGCCCACTTTAAAGATAGGGAAATGAATGATGTGAGAGGTCCAGTCATTCTTGAAAGTTTTAGAGATGGCTAGGAGAGAAACCTACATACTGAGAATACTTTTACAACAATAAACTAATTTTACCTTAGAAGTAATGAATGATTCCCTAGAAATATACATTGTACCATGATTAAATCATGAGAAAACAGAAAATCTGAACAGATTGAAAACAGTAAGGAGACTGGATTAGAAAACAAACCTGCAGAAAAAAGCAAAACCTAAAATCACATGATATCACTAGTAAGTCTACCAAATATTTAAGAAAGAATGAAAGCCAATTCTTTTAACCACCCCCACTCCCCACTGCCTACTGGCCCAAAGGAAGAGACAGAAACACTCCAAGCTTAGTTTACAAGGCCAGTATTCACACCAAAGCCAAAGATGTATGATACAAGAAAAGATCACAAAGTATTTTAAAATAAGCATCCTCATTGAAACACTGGACAATTGGATGGGACAGCACATTCAAAGGATCTCCACCATGGTCAAGTGGGATTTCTCCTAGGTTGCAAGGCTGGTTCTGCATGAGCAAATCCATAAATGTGAGATATCATCTCAAAATGAGAGATTAAAATTGAATGATTACCTCAATTGTTGTAAGGCATTTGACTCAACATCCTTTCATGATAAAAGTCATCAAAAATAGGGAGGGAAAAGCTGTAACCTAACAGAGCTACGGCTGCATGTCACCCATGGCTAACATCACACTCCACCATGAGAAGCTGAGATCATTTCCTCTAAGTCACAGAGAAGACAGAGGGAGCCTTCTTACTAATTCTATCAACACCAGGGTACAGGAAGTCCTAGCTGGAAAAACTAGGCAAAATGGAAAAAAAAAAAGAAAAGAAAAAGAGATAAAGGACACCCTAACAAGAAAGGAAGGAGGCGATTCTGTTTGCGGAGGACTTGATTGTGTATATATTTGTACACCCTGAGGACGCCACCAAAAAGCTTTTAGAACCAATAAATCAGTTGAGTAAAGCTGCAGGATGAAAAGCCAGCAGCATCAAAGAGCAGCTGAAATTAAGAAAACAGTTAAATGTACACTAGTACAGAAAGATGAACATACACGAACGGAGTTAGCGAAGCGACAGATCCACATCCTGAAAACTGGGCTACATTGATGAAAAAAGCTGAGGACACAAATACAAGGAAAATTCCAAAACCTTCTTGAGAAGGAAGAACAAAATTGGGAGTATCACAATTTCCTGATTTCACACTGTATTATAAAAACGACAGCAATCAGAACAGCACGGAATTGGCATGAAATAAACACACCGACAATGAACACAGCAGAGAGCCCAGCGAGAAATGTAGCACATCTAGAAAATAACCTTTGACAACAAGGAGGGAGAGTCTCTTCAACAAATGGTGTTTGAGGAACTGGATTTCCAAATACAAAGTAACGAAACTAGACCTTTATCTTATGCTATATATAAAAATTAACTCCAAATTTATTAAAGATTTAAATGAAACATCTGAAACTGTATAATACCAAAAAGATGACACAGAGGAAAAGCTCTTTGTCATTGGTCCTGACAATGAGGTATTGACAGGATACTAAACCAGGGCAACAAAAGCAAAGCTACATAGCTGGGTCCACATGAACCTAAAACAAACAAACAAAACCAAAAAACAAACAAACAAACAAAAAACTTCTGCAAAACAAAGGAAATAAGAAATAAAACAAACAAAAAAGGCAACAAATGGGATGGGAGAAAATATTTTTCCAATCAGTTATCTGGTTAGGGTTTAACATCTAAAATATGTAAGAAACCCAATTATAAACACCAACACAGATGCAATATGATTAAAACTGAACAAATGAATTGAATAGACATTTTTTTTAAAGAAGACATGCAAATGGTCAAGAAGTATATGAAAAAGTGACCATCACTCATTATCTGAGAAATGCAAATTCAAACTATCATATTACACCTATTAGAATGGCAATTATCAAAAAAACAAGAGAAAAATTTTGATCGAGTGTGTAAAAGCAGGGAGCCCTTGTACCCTATTGATGGGAATGTAAATTGGCAAATTCCTTAAGGCTTCTTAAGAATTAAAAGTAGGCTCATTGTGTGATCTAGCAATCATCTCCTAGTTAGGTATCCAAAGAAAATGAAATCAGTATCTCAAAGACACATCTCTTCCTGCACATGCATTGCAGCACTGTGTACAATAGCCAATACATAGAGACAACCTAAGGTCCATCAAATGATGAATGCATAAAGAAAAAGGGTACATATTTTCACGTGTGTGTGTGTGTGTGTGTGTACGCGCGCATGCACATACACACAATGAAATATAACCATAAAAATAAAAGAAATCCTGTCCTTGTAAAAATATACATGAACCTGGAGGAACCTTGCTAAGTAAAACAACCAGACAGAGGACTGCAAACACTGTATGACCCCATTGATACATGCATCTAAGAAAGCTGAATTCACAGAAACAGAAAGTACAATGACGAATGGTGAATTCAGGGAGATGTTTATCAGATGACGCAAATTTTCAGTTATAGCATTAGTAACTTTCAAGAATGTGATGTACGGCTTGAGTGGTAATGGATACATTCACTAACTGAGTGATCATGACAAAATTTATTTATATGTCAAATTATCACATTATATGCCTTGAATATATATGCTCTGTATTTGTCAATAAAATATTTTAAATTATTTTTTTATTTAAATAATTAAATAAAAAGTTAGAGGTGAACAACATAAGCTCAACCTAAGCAGAAACCTGATATCCAGGCTTTTTGAAGCACTTTTGAGTTTAGATTGACAAAACCGTCTTTGTTGAAATACATCTCAGCCACATTTTACACTTTAGTTTATATTCCTCACAGTGCTCTCAATCAATGCACAGGATCCTGTTGTATTGCATGAAATAGAAATTATAAATATCCATTGAAGAATTATTTGAAACATATATAATGCTATTGTCTTTGGGGTTTAATTTTGTATATTGTAAGGAGATGAAAATAAAGCCCTAAGGCAGAAACACAATTGCAAGCTTCAATGAATAAATTATATTAGAGAGTATACTTGAGAGATGGTAAGAAACTTAAGGCGGGCTGCTTATGTAATAAACTCAAGTCTCCAGTGAAAGTAGCAGACTTTGTAGCTGCAGTAACAATACCATGTCAATACTTTTGCTATTTTCTAAGACACTATTTTTCTACATTTAAAAACAATTAAATCTGGGGTTTCTGTGATCCACCAGCACTAATACCACCAGAAAATTGATGGGTCCAGAGAAAAGAGTGCAGATCTTTAAGTCTGAGAGACTCTTAGTCACAAAAGGGGTGGGAAGAATGGCACTGGTTAGAAATTAAAATGAAGTCCTTGAGAGTTGGGAAGAATGTGCATGATGAGGCAGATCTTTCAGCAGAATCTAAAACCTGAGAAAAAGGACCTAATGAAGAAAAAGCAGACAGGCAGAGGAGAAGAAGACAATGTAGAGACAGATGGCAGAGTGAAGACAGAAGGAGAGAAAGAGGGAACAGTGTGGTCCTGGAGAGAAAGGAGGAGGTCTCCTGGGTTCCCAGGTTGGGCTGAGTTCAGGTAAACTGGTATCCGTGCTGTTCCTTCGATGGTCACCATGGAAAACAGTAATGTGCCAGGAATGTAATCTGACATGTCATCCATGGGCACAATTTGGATAATACTTATCAAACACCTGATGTGCTCCTGTTCCTGGTCTCTGAAGTTGCACTTCCAGGTACCCTCAGCCCCCATAGAAATGTGCAAAGACTTTCCTAAGGAATGTTTATCCCAGAATCACGAAACGTGACAAAATACAGAGCTCATCTAGATATCTAGCAGTGGGTCATAACCTAATAACATAAAATCAACTCAAAATGTAACATATTAGTAAAATACCTAAGACTATGGAATATGACTAAAGCTATAATTAGTTGTGTTAGAAACAGAAAATGTAAACTAAACTATTATCAATAATTAAAACTAATGTAAGATTATGGTTATTAAGAAATTGAAAACAGTTGTCTAATTTGTAAGTTTATGGGTAAATTTATTTCTTTTTTATTCCAGTTATTTAATTTTGAAATTTTTCATGGGAAATATGTGATATTTGCATAATTTTATTTTTTATTTTTTTAAATCGAATTTTATTTATTTATTTTGTATCACAATTCTTAATACACCATTATACCATGATTTATCATATCTCTGAATATATATAAGGTATGTTGACACCAAATTCACATCTACATACATGTATTTTGTATAATGATGAGGGTCTCCTTCCACCATCCATGCTCTTCCCCTTCTCCTTTCCTTTCCCTCCACCCCTATTCCATATCTAGAGGTAATCTTCCTCCCTTGCTCTCCCTCCCAACACAATTTTGAGTCAGCCCCTTATATCAGAGAAGACATTTGGCATTTGTTTTTTGGGGATTGGCTAACTTCACTAGCATAATCTTCTCTAATGCCATCCATTTCCCTGCAAATGCCATGATCTTGTTATTATTTAGTGCTGAGTAATATTCCATTGTGTATAAATGTCACTTTTTTTTTTATCCATTCATCCACTGAAGGACATCTAGGCTGGCTCCACAGTTTAGCTATTGTGAATTGTGCTGCTATAAACATTGATCTGGCTGTGTCGCTGTAACATGCTATTTTTAGGTCCTTTGGGTATAGTCTGACAAAAGGAATAGCTGGGTCAAATGCTGGTTCCATTCCCAACTTTCCAAGGAATCTCCATCCTGCTTTCCAAATTGGCTGCATCAATTTGCAGTCCCACCAGCAATGTATGAGTGTACCTCTTTCCCTGCATCTTCTCTAGCACTTGTTGTTGTTTGTCTTCATAATAGCTGCCACTCTTACTAGAGTGAGATGGCATCTTAGAATAGTTTTAATTTGCATTTCTCTGATTGCTAGAGATGATGAGCATTTTTTCATAAATTTGTTGATTGATTGTATATCCTCCTCTGAGAAGTGTCTGTTCAGGTCTGCGGCCCATTTATTGATTGGATCATTTGTTTTTTTCATGCTTATCTTGTTGAGCTCTTTATATACCCTAGAGATTAGAGCTCTATCTGATGTGTGAGGGGTAAAATATTTGCATAATTTTAATTGATATAAAATGTTAGCTAACAAAATCTTTTAACATCTATTAAAATCTTGAGATGTTTACATGTTTATTTCTTTAAATTCATTCCTTCATTTAATAAGCATTTCTGTGTTGCCAACCAAGTGCTGGGCATTGTTCTGAATATTATAAAAATATTACCCCAGTTAGTCAGTTTTACCACTCTATGTGATAGGTCCTAGGCTTGTGCCATCTTCACAGATAGAACTGAAACAGAAAGGGAGAGATGAAAATGTTCAAGATCAAACACAGATGTGTGGCAGATCTGGGATTTGATATCAGGAAGTTTGGCTTGGAGTCTGTCTTAAGCATTATTTTCTGCTGCTCTGTTCTGAATGTGCCAGACAAAGCTGTCTATTTAAGGGGCAATAATTTGGTGAATTCACTTTCATTGGCCAGAATGGCATCTGCCAACAGACAAAGATAAAATCAAACCTGAGAATTAAATCCTGCTTCCAGGCTCCTCATTCCACTGAATCCCTAACGAGAGACAGATTAAGATGAAAACAAATTCTGAGTCTACATGTTATCCTGTGAGGGCAGGATGGAGCGTAACTCTCATTGCAAATATAATACTGAAATATTTACCCTCCCCAGCAGTCAGGAAGGCTTCTGCCACGTAGTGACTAGTGTGGAATATGTAATTAGTGTTTTACCTATGGCCATTAAAGCTTTGGACAAGCATGTGTGCAGTCAGAGAGCAAGAAAGAGTGATGAGAAGCCATCTAATTTACATTGGCAAGCAGCGTAATGAGATTGACCTATCTTGTGTCGACAGTGACTGAATTTCTGACTTAGAACCTGAAAGTATGAAATGTACAGCTTTAATAATTCTGGCCAGCTATATTTTTAACTGACTATTGTACTTTATTATTCTCATTCTCAAATACTACAGCTTGGCTAGTCTGCAATAATAATGGAGAACTAATAAAACAGTTCAAATAAAGATATATTTGCCAGCCTTCTACCAAGGTTCACCTTCATTTTCTAGTAAGGGCAGCCTGACTGTCTTTGGAAAACTATTCTTACCCATCATAGTATGGCTGACAGTCACGGAAGCTTTGCTCCTGACCCAGGGATCAATATTATGATAGACACAGAGCATTCAGTGTTGGACACACCCCAAGCTAGGCCAATAAACATCCATCCCTGGTGTCTTCATCCCTCCCAACCTCAGTATCTCCTCCCTCTTTCCCTCCCTTCTCCCTTTCTTCCATCTTCATTTCCTTCCATCATTTATTCCATTTTGTTTCCAATAAGCAGATCTCTACTGTTTCCACATTTAACTATTAACTCTATACAGTCTTATACTATGTCCAAGGGTTTTCTAGATTCTTTAAGTCTACAACGGCTGTTTCTCCTCCCCATGCTCCATTAACCTTAGGGTTTAAAATTCAAAGGAGGAGGACTATGGAGACAACCACAGTCTGGCTTGACAGCTCATTTGCCATTTGTTCTTCTCTCTGGTGCTGATAACTGGCTCGTGTATTTCTTATCTTCTCATGCAAACCTTAAACACTCTTGCTTCTTTTACTCTTCTGAGAGGAACCCAAAGAAAACCTTCCTACATGATTTCTGTGTTTCCAGTACAACAGAAAAAAAAAAAAAAGATTTGGGCCATTTTAGGTTTACAGATGCAACATAAAAAGAGAATCCTAAGTCAAAGAGGATGATGACTCAGAACATGGCAATGGGCCCTATGGAATTTAAAGGACCAAGGAGGGTGTACTGTGGGGACTAGTGTGAAAGGAGATAATGGGCCCAAGGACTTTGTGGCACTCTAACACTTTAAGAATGCTCTTGACTAGATAAGTGTTAGTGTTTTTGCTTATTGAACCTCTTCCCAAAGTTAGGTATCGTGTAGTTATACGACATATTATGGAGCTCTTTGGTAAGATTTGCATTTCCAAGTGCTGAGAGGGAATTATTGCAGAATAAGGCTTTTCATGCATGTCATTCTTATTATATTTACTTATATCTATTCCCAGATAACCAAGGATTGGACATGACTAACATCATATTTTAAATATTTTTGCAACTTGTATATCTTTTGCCTTGCAACTTTTTTCCATTCAAAAAGAAAATATGCATTTCTCTCTTCTTCCTGGCAGATTAGAAAACCCTGGAGGTCAAGGACTGCCATATTCCCAGCACCAACCACAGAGTCTAGTCAGAAACATCCAATAAATTATTTAGGATCTCAGGGACAGATTAACTTTTCCTTTAAATATGAGTATGATGAATAAACCCTAGAAAATAAATCATTAGCATCTAAGAGTAGGATTAGTAAATTTTTGCTTTCTCTTACTGAAAATGTAAGTGACCTTATCACAGCTCTCTCTGTCTAGTAGAGGAGCAGGCGGCTCCCCACTCTCTCTCCTTGCCTCACTTCCCTCCCCACCACACTTCCAAAACAGTGCCTGCCCCTATGTGATGGGAATATGCAGTCAGAAGGTGTAGGCTACTTCTGTGGATTTATCTCAGGTAAAGCTGAGCAATGTTCAAGTCCAAAGGTAGAATTTTTATCTGTAAATTGAAAAACCTGTTTCAAACCTTAGCCTAGAAGAATTAAATGTTCTCACCATCTATTTCTCATTCTAGGAATGAAGCACCTTTGAAATCAAAGGGAGCTCTACAAGGAGACAGAGAAACAGGATGAAGAAATTCAAAAGCTTCAAATTGCATCCCAGCTTTATTGGAAATATGCAGCTCACATAAAACTATACTAAGGCTTTCCTTGTAGCATACATTTTAGCACCCGTCTGAATATTGTACTGTGCATGCAGGGACACTATTTCTAAATAATTCACTGCCACTTTTACAATTCTTTTAATATTTCATGATTATATCTTTAAAATTATATTTCCAGGAAGTATAATTTACCATGCACCTTCTCAACCAATGCCTGGTACTAACAGCTCTTCTTGTAGGCTCAGACCACTGCCTGCTATCTGCTTTTCATTTATTTAAATTCAAATTTATTGGGGACTAATGATGTACTATAGATTCAAAGGTGAAAATACTCCATTGCTGTCTTCGATCGGCCTGAGATCCAAGACTGATAAGTACTAACCAGAGATTGTGCACATGCAGGGGCTGTTTCTTCCCTCCTGAGCCCCTTCCCCTTAGTCCACCCAGTGTTCTTTGCACACCACCTGCATTCTTGCCCAACTCACATTCTGTCCCCTGGGGGACTGTAGGGAGGTCTTCCAGCAGGTGGCACCTTTATTACAAGTGTCTGGTGCTGCTTCTGTGGATTTCATTTTGCTAGAATCTGAGATGCTGGCTTCTTCTTTCTCCTTGGTACAATCTCAGGGCCAGATTTGACCACCAACTCTCATTAATGTCTTTTCTTTTTAAGTGCATTTTTGGCAGTCCCTCTCTCTCTTCTCAACGTAGGACGTGCTATCTTTGCCTTAAATTCAATGACTTGTCACATAAAGGTACGTAGTAAATGTTAGTTAAGTGAATAAATGAAGAGCTCTTCTTAATTTTGCATTACTGTTAGGTGTTGTCCACATTCACATTCATGTCACTTTGAGTATCATGGTCTCCTGAATCATAACAATACCTACCCACCTCCCCCTCCCTATTCCGGGATTTTCATCTATGAATGGAATTTACATGTTCTTGGTAAGACGTGATTTTCTTTTTACCTGTAGTATCTACAATGTTTCACTTTTCTCAAGCTAGGTAACCTTCCAATCACTTTTCTTCTAAGAGTGTGACTCCTACATCCCCATCTCCAACCTCAGTGCTTCTCCACAGTCCAGTCTGATGACCCACTGTTGTCTCACAATACAATCAGTTGACCTTATAATAGGAAGAATATTCTGGAGAGCCTAATTCCATCCCAGAGGCAGAGTTTCCTCAACCCACAAGCAAGAGCAGAAGTCAGAGAGGCTCAAAGCCTGAGAGAGATGTGGAGTGAGGGAGAGTCCGCTGCAAAGACAGCCCCAAGAAACTCATGCAGCCACAATCTGAACTAGCTCAAGCCATTGCCCCAGACCTACCAAATAACTCAGGACACGTTTACTCCCATTTTTTGTGAGAGTGCCTGAGGGAGAGAACACAGCCAGTGCACCTGGATCTCTGACCTATAGAATTGTGAGCTGGTTTTAAGCCACTAAGTCAGTGGTAATTGATTATGTGGTGAAAGAAAAGTAACCCAATACCTAAACTCCATCTGTTTTATCTCAGCTAGTTATCTTTCCCCAAGAACATGTTTCCTCTCACCTTCACAGGGGTGTGAGTGGGGCTCAGACCTCTTGGCATGGTCACTGGGATTGGCCTCTTCTGCCCACCTCACATCCACTAGTGGTCAACCACCACATCAGCATCCACTCTGTCCACTCTCTGAATGTTAAGCCCCAGTTCTCTATGATCTCATTCAACACATCCTACCACATTTCTGGACCCACCAACTTTTCAGTCAAATTGAACAGTCCATTCCACCATGAATAGTTTCCGTGTATTTTCACATGCATTTCCTTCTTAAATACGAAAATCTTGCATTTCAGAATCACATCTTCAATGTCTAGACAAAATGTAATATTTCTTGCTGCAGTCCGGCTGCAGCAAAATAACCGGGGGGGGTGACGAACAACTTGTGTAGATTGATACAGCAGGAGTGGGAGCCGTTTATTGTAGGACAGGAACGGTATTTATACATTCCACACAGCTTATCTAATTAACATAAAATAGATACAGCAGTCAACCAATAAGGAATCTCCACACTTAATGGCTCGCTGGTGTTATTTCACAAACCACTCCCTCTGGCATTTTGCCAGGAGCCATCCATATTTGTTTACAGACTCTAACATTTCTCTGGCAAAATGCCAGGCGCCATCCTGACTTGTTTACAGACTCTAACAATTTCTGTACAACACAAATTAACTTTATGTTTTATATAACTTTATATTTTTATAATCACTGTGAACAATCCTCAGCAAATATTTGCTCAATGGACTAAACATAGCATCTCCTTGTACTTTTGGAAGAAGGGAGTTTCCTATTGTGATTTCAGGGTATTCATTAATATGTCTCATATACTGCACAGGGCAATGTAATCCCTGTTCTTAATGCCTTGCTTACCTCCCTGTAAAATTCACAGTCGTAAAATTCAGCCTTATTGTTCTCTGTATCTTACCTAATAGTTTAACATTGCAAGCAATGGGAAAGTTTCTTCAATTTCACAACTGACATATCAGCTGCTGGTCACCTCTGTCAATTAAATAAGATTCTGAGAGTTCTTGGGAATACTTGATGAGTCTTCCTCTAGGAATGTCTGGGTGCCCCAGGACATTAGTGTGGCCAGGTAGCAACTTTAAACAACCAGCATGTTTGCAGACTTTCAGAAGTTCATTTTCACAGCTTGCTTTGCAGCTAAGGCAGACACATGATGCTAAAATTCTGTGGAGAAGACGAACCAGCTCAGGACTTTCATTCTAAGGGAAGCAGGGTGGGGAGCAGCTGCTGGGCAGGATTGGTTTTTCAGCCAGGGTGATATTGGTATTGGGGCAGCTGGTCAACCCAGGCTTCTGAGGATGGCCAGGCATGAGGTGCCAGAGTCCTCTGGTGTCTATGGCCATGGTGGAGTAGTACTGCCTCACTGAGGAGCCCTGTGCTGTGGCTGTGGCTGTGGCCTCTGCTGGTAGCATTTCAAATCTGACTCCAGCTCTCCAGAAACTTCTGCAACTCTCTATATCCTTTGGCAAATACCCTTCTGTTGAAACAGCTAGTATATCTGCTATTGATTACAATTGGAACCCTGAATGATAGGTGACTAAGAGAGCAAAACATGTATACTTATTAAAAAGAATGTCCTACATTAGTGGGATGATTACAATTGCTTCTTCTCCTATTCAAAATTTGAATTGGTTCCATCTGTATCAAAATGTAGCATATTACTATCATTAAATATTGTTATTAAATATTAATTTTTTAAAATTTAACACATTTTCTTGAGTCCCATAATTACTCTCATTAGCAATTATAATGTGTCAGCAATGATCTTAAATTGTATATGCATATTAATTCACTCAATCTGGACAATCTGAGTCTTCTCCACAAAAGATCCCTGTTTTAAAGTGAGGAAACAGAGATCCAGAAACTTGAGTAATTTTCACAAAAGTACACCACTAGACAGTGCTAAGAAAAGGCTCTGAATTACATACTCACTCAAAATCCTTCTGCTCTTAACTGCTACAGTGATTGTGCACAAAGGATTCAGCTGCATTGAGCGATATTCTCGCATACTTGGCATAAAATATAGCAAGGGTATTTTTGCTCAGTATCTTCTGAAATCTTTGGAAACTGACTAATCTCAATGCTATCCAACTTCTTTGGAAATTGGCTTATAATGTACATGTATTCATGTATAATATGATACAATAATTTGAAAGATACTGAACAAATATAAGTTTGTATGAGCCAGTTCCATGGGAGATTAAAATATCTATTGCCACTTCCCCTACAGTCTTTTCCAACATGTGTGAACACACCTTGTCATGCTTTTCCATGTTCATGATTTTGCTTTGCTAATTTCCCTGATAAAAATGCACTATTCACCTTGGATCCATCAATGATCAGAAATCAAAACTAATAAGTACTTTCTTATTAATGAAGGAGGCCCACACTTTTTCAGTGTAATCCCAAATTTATGTTTAAGGAAGAGTTTTGTTAGTGGGCTCCGCAGTCACTTTGTGCTCTGCTCAAAGCCCTTTCATATACTGACTCCTGTAAGCCTCAAGTGAATAGGGCAGTCAGCATTGTTACCTCCATTTAACAGATGAGAAAATTAAGTTTCAAGGAAATTAATGACCTTTTCCAAAGTTATTCTCCTTTTAAGTGGCCAAGCTGTGTTTCTAACATGAGAATTCAACAACACTTCTTAAATTACAGAACTCTGTTCCAGAAGGTAGATCTCATTCATCTTTATTTCCTGAGCTTCTACAATAACTCCTGGCTCTGATCAATACTCAAGCACTTACTGAGTGAATATATTATGACTGAGTAAACCAGAAGGAACCCACAACTCATTTTCTCTCTCTTAAGCTGGAGAGTAAGTTTTTCATTATAGATTTTTTGTGACTTTTTCAGTGACATAAACAAAAGAAAGCCCACGACCAATTTAAGAATGAACCCACCAACTAATTTAGAAAAGTAGATAATTATCAGCGCCTTTGAAACGTCCTGCTTATCTCTCAATACCATCTTCCTCCCTCCGATTTAAGAGTAGCTAATACCCTTCATTTCTTTTCCTTATGATTTTACCACATATGTATACATTCCTAAACAAAGAGTGGCTCTATCTGTTCTTGAACATTGTGTAAATGGAACCATCCTGTACATATTCTTGTGTGAATTAACATTAATCAACACTATAGTTTTTGTATCATACATATTTATTTGTAGTACATTTCCTTTGAAACTTGAATTGTTTTTTATTATCTATAGTACAGCCTACTTTTTCCTATTGGTGCTATTATTGGATGTTTAGATCATTTCATTTTTTGGCTATTACACACAATGCTACTATATACATTTTTATACATATCTTCTGATAAAAATATGCAGCATTTTCCTGGGGTATTTTTCAATCACTGGGATTACTGGCCCAGAAAGTGTGGGCAGTGCAGCTTTATCCAAGGATAGTTTCCACGTGTGCTTTTTTTGGTCTTCGGATTGTACTTAACCTCCCAGAACCCACCTGACTGAACAAGAGGGGAACCTGGAAATTGGCAAATCAACCAACACCTGAAGGACTGAAGGACTTATGGGAGCTAAGTACTCCTGCTCTGTGAGGTCACTGTCTTCAGCGCTTGCTGGGTAGGAGCTAAGCCAAGGGCAGAATCGATGGAATTGGCTAGAAGGCTGCACCCTGACTTCATGGAAGCTCATTTCTCATCTCCTTGCTAATTTCCCACAAGAACATTTTCATTTTCATGTGAGTCCTCATGTTCCCAGTAAAATCCCTTGGTCCTTTTAACGTTTTGAACCTTAAATGTTGACTTTAATGAGATACATTATCCTTGCTAAAGAATGTAAGAGTGTTCTGTTGGAAACACCAAGTAAACTCAGAACCCAGGTGGAAGCCAGAGAATTATCTTAGCAGGAGCCAAACATCAACATACAGAACTGCACTGTTTAAAACATCGCTAGCATGGCTCATATTTGACACCCAATATTTACTACTTATATTCTCATTCCTCACTTTGCTGTGAGAGATAACAGATTGCTCTTTATCATGATGATTGATGTTTTGTCAGCAATGCTCAGATTTTAGGGGAAAAGAGCTCTATTTATATACCAGCATTATGTCTGTAATTAGCATATTTTCTTTAAAAAAATTCACTGAAAATTTAAAGGCAACAGGTGCCCTTGCTTTCTGCTTCCTCTGGCTATTGTAACTACAGCACATAACATGGTAGGTTATATTCAGAGAGGCTGCATTTTAGAGCAGAACTTCATGAACAGATAAGACATTACTCAGTTAATAGGGTAAAGAAATAATATACTCTTAAGGGCTTTGAACTAAATATTTTCAAAGATGAAATTCTTTTTTGCTTTATGTATGTGAAAATAATGTTTGGGATAAATTTTTGCTAATTTGAAATAATTGTTTTCTTTCTAGATGAATAATTGAAATAATACCTGTGGTTTATTTTGCCAGCTTTGGGATACTCCAGGTTGTAGGTAGAATCACATTGTGGTTTTAATCCTGTCTCCAATATACATGACAGATAGATAAAAAATTATCTAATATCAGTATCCAACTTTTGCAAAATCATAACTACCTTATGACTATTAATACTTTAATTTCCACCTAGAGACTCTAAATCACAACTGATGTCATTTAGGGTCATGTTATTTATGACACTGATACTTTTCAATAGTGGAATAATTGAATAATCTTTATTTTTAATGAGATACATTATCCTTGCTAAAGAATGCATTCTCTCATAATTATTAAATGATGTCTCCTGTCACCTCCTAAGCATCAATCCTTCTAAACTTAATAGAAATTATGCATAAGCAATGATTTGGATAAACTTTTCCTCTATGGTTATAAACAAGGGTTTGCATTGTAATGTTCAATATGAGAACATAATATTACCTTTGCATAGTTACAGGGCTTTGGCTGAGCCAGGGTAATTAATCCAGGTCTCTATGGCTGGGGCTCAGTTCACGAAAAGGACTATCAAATGCATTTAGTCCAATCTTCACTGAGAGAATACCATTCCCTTTAAAATTATGGTTCGAACTCATGGTATTTGTTTGAGTTATTCAACACAAAGGATCCTAGCCCCTTCTCTCCAACAGGAGCAGCATAGTCATTCTCTCTCTACAGCCTCGGGGGAGAGATTTGGCTGAATATACCCCAATATAATCCCATGAAACACCAGCAGCTTATAGCATGTTCTGGAAAAGAAAGAAAGGCATATCCCAGGGTTCTATGTTCTACATTGGCAAATAAAACTTTCATCTCAGAATTGTTTCCTTATGAGCACCCTGGTGCTGTGCTCTACGCACTGCTGGTTCTTCCTGGGCTTCAGAACCTAATCCCTCTCATGCTGCTGAAATCCACCCATGGATCGGAGGCTGGCCTTCATCACTGGCCCCAAGGCTGGAGCTGGCACTGGATGTTACGTCTCAGATACCCAAGATGAGCTCCCCGGTCCTCGACTTTTCTAAAGGATTCCCAAAGATAAACAGCAGCTACCCCATGTCGGCCTCTGCCATTCTTGCTGATCTGATGAGATGAAGTGGCCCCATGGATGGAGGTCAGGCATCCAGCCTCCTAGTCCTTCAATTACCTTAATTCCATTGTCCCACCATCCAGCTATCATTGAGTTGTGACACTCTCCCAAATCAGTGCCACCACATGTGGTCATATATCACCCTTCACATGGACCAAGGCTGACCAATACACAGGACTACTGAATATTGGCATGTGTCTAGAGAGACTATTACATGTCTGAGAGAGTGAGAAAAAAATGAATAGTTACCTATCTATTTATTTTTCCTTAAATCCCTAAGGTGTTTGAATTTGTATTAGTATACAACATGATTTTTAAATGACATAATATACTTTGTGATTATTATCAGAGTACCTATCTTTGTGTGCTGTTTTCACTTGTATGTTCATCTCTGTGCGTCACTCTCTGTATCATTTTTGGTACCAGAGATTGAAACCAGGAGTGCTCAACCACTAAGCACATTCCAGCCCTTTCTATTTTTTTATTTTGAGATGAGGTATCAATACATTGCTTAGGGTCTCACTAATTGCTGAAGCTGGCCTTGAATTTCTAATCCTCCTGCCTCCGCTTCCCAAATTCTTGGGATTACAGGTATATGCTACCCCATCTGGCTTTTATTTTATTTTAAATGACAAATTTAGATTTAAAAATCAACCATTCAGTTGTTGGATAACATTTTAATTATTTTGGAAGCCACTGGACTACATGAATCTAGTTTTTCAATCATAAATGCTATGACATCTCAACACAGATGACTTATCGCTGATGGAAATTTAGCTTCTAAGTTGAGATAAGTTATAATTATAAAATACTCCCAGTTCTTAAAATATTAATAGAAAAATTCAAAATATATTCTTGATGCCTTTAATGTTGACTGCACATTGAAATGGCAACATTTTGATAAAGCAGTTTAAATAAAATATCATGAAATATATTTCACCTACTTTCTTTTTAATTTTTTTTTAAAAAACACAGACATTGGATACTTCAAAATTACATATTTTGGCTCACTTTATATTTTATAAAGTGGCACTGACATCGACTTTACTATGTTCTGAAAATAGACAGTAAATAAATATTATAAAATTACTGGTTCTTTCCCAAATAGTTTTCATTGAGTTAGACAAGTTCCCTGTCCTTTTTGATTTCTTCTCCAAATTTTGGACTCGAGACACTCACCAATGTCCTTAAGACTATCATAGTGATGAGCCCATTTCAGAGCATCTAAAAATTCTCTTTGCTGGCTTTGTAGATGCTGAAGTCCCTGTAGTAGTGTGTTTTCCTGATGCATGTGCTCTGCTCAATATATTTTGATGGAATGAGACTGCCTCATTTCCTCTTATCTAAACAATGTTTCAAGTTTTACTTTGACACAGTCTTGGCCATTAGTCCTTTCCAGATCTTGGGCTGAACCTTGCATATTTGAACTACTTGAGGGGCCTGTGGCTAAAGGGATCAACATTGTTACCTTAGCTCCTATTCCCACTCTAACAGAACTGCTGATAACCTATTTGTTCAGATTGGTTCTCTAACAAAACACGGCCAATATACAAGGTCAACCTTGTGCTTGATTCTGTTGGAGTTATTTTACCTAAAATGTAAAATTTAGATTTACAGGCAGTTTTTCTTTTTAACTTTTCTTCTCCTCCTTTTAGATACAAGATGTCTTAGCCACAGAGAAAAAGCAAGAACGATTGCTAGTGTTCTCTCCCAGCCTGAATAACTCAGAGCTACAGAAGTGTTTATGAATAATGAATGTCTAATTGAGGTGCCTGAAATATGAATAACTGTACTACTCCATACTGCAGAGAGACGTAGAATTCACATTCAGCAACAGGATTTTTATTTTCTTGTCTTTGCCTTCTGTCACACGATGGTCAAGTGTGAAGCAGCACAGATAACACTTCGGAGCTTCTAAAGAAATCGATCTCAATTTTTTTCTATTCCAACTAATCCACACCTCTCCCCCCCAAAAAAAGTGACAAAGTGGGATCCCCATGAGTTGAGAGCAAAGCAACTTTAAATCAAGACTAATCCAATACACAGAAATAAAATCACAGCGTTTTATATTTTTAGTCTCAGTGAGAAATCTATTTGAATTTAAATTGTTGACATTTCAGAAGCTGATGAACATGTTTCAGGCTGTTAACAAAACATCCTGCCTGTTTATCACTCCTCAGCGAATCTTTGCCATATTATTGACAAATTGCTAAGGGGAACTGGGTATTTTCAAATGTATATCATATCAATAGGGAAAAGAAAGTTCCAAAGAACTCACGATAAATTAACATGAAATGAACAAAACGCCATCTACTTTCCCTCTGTTTCACCCCACCAACAGCATGCCTTCTCTTCTCTGCATCTTGTTTCCTGGTGCTTCAAAGAGCAGAGAGAGTCCTGGTTGCCATGCCTGGCTCTGTCCACCCACACCTCCTCACGTAGGTCCACAGGGTACTAGAGGAAGATGGAGGTACCCACAGATCTTCAGACATCTCTATAGGAATCACTGACCAAATCATGTTCATAAAGTAGTCTTTTGGCTGAAATTCCATTATTTGGACATCACCAATAAGCGTCCGTCAAGCCGGGCCACCTGGCTGTTTCCTTTCAAGTCTGGCCAGCCACTGCTGAGTGCTGGAACTCACAGATGAGGAGGAAGATGGGCCAGGGGCAGGTCACACTGGCTTTGCCTCTTCCTCTTGCCTGATGCCTGGTGACTGCTATTCCAACAAACACCATTGGCTGTTCAAAATATGATCCATTTCAGTTTTTTCCTTTTAATTGTAGAAATTCAAATACACAGTTTGAATAGATAAATCAATGGCAGTTTGTACTTCTCTGACACCTTTAGAAAAATACTTTCTATTCATTAAACTTTAAATTATATGGAGTAAAATAATAATATTAACTTTGAAAGAATTGGTCAAAGAATTCTTTGCCACACTTTATCCAATACCTGATTTAAGGAAGTCTGGGGAAGGAAACTGAATCAATTCCCCTGTGCCTCTCTCGTTTTTCAGACAGTATGCTCCATTCCACTAAACAATAACAAAAGGGAACGTAAAATAAAACCGTGCCAATGCTTTCTTTGGAATGGGAGCAAGCATTCCATGATTGATAATGATCACATGGTGGGATATTGTTATTATTAATGCTAGGTTATTCCCTTCTCACACCAAACATAGATCTGGCTTATGGCACATCTAGCAGATCTCAAGACACTTTCTATTTTGTAGTTGAGTTTTATTTCTGTTATTCATTTCCTTTCACTTTGTACTGATTTACTGCTTTTTCTCCATGTGTGTTTTGAATATTAAGACTGTTAGTAACTTAAAAAATATTGCTTCTGTCAGATGCTAGCATATTGCTGCTGCACCTCAGCATTTGTTTTCAACTCTTTTCTGGAAGAAGGAATCTTGGGCTCATTGTTTGGCTCCAGTCTTTGCTGTTCTCACATATGTAATATTTCAATGACACTTAGGTTTGTGCCAACAACCTCACATCAGATGCATGCAGAAATAAGAGCGAACAAGTCTGGATTCTGCTACCAGCTCAGAGTGGAAGGAAGAAAAGTTGTATCTTTAGAAAGATTGTACGCAAAAATTTAAAAGAATGTCTTTTGATTTTTGATGATTTAAAACAAGAATTAAAATCATTTATGGAAATCACCATAGCATTCTAAATAAAAATCTGGTCAGTCTATTCTTCCTAGAAATGAAATAGAGAGGCATTCTTTTGGTATACAAGTGGGTATATTTAGCTACATTTTATGACCAACTAGAACATCATTCTAATTTTTCCCAAAATAAGAGCTCTTAGGTAGGCAGAGAGCACATATGGAGAACACAGCAGCCAGTAATCTTGGAGTCAAAAGATTTCATTTCAAATGCTTATGTCTGGTGTCTTTTAGCCATGGCCTTAGGTGGTAATCTAAATTTTCTTGAATCTGCTTTCTTAGCCATAAAACATTTTTGTTACTTCTAAACTCCTTCCTAAGGATTTTACGGGGATCAGATGAGATGATATGTAGATGCAGCACGTATTTCTGTGAGTTTAACTCAGTTCTCCACACCATCCTACATGCTGGATATGCTGGGACACATGGTTGCCTAGTAAGTTCGGAGGTAGAAAAAGCCTGGCGTACCTTGGAACTACCAATGGCTCATCTAGCCATTGGTGGTGGATTTTCAAAAAGGTGACACCTGAAATGTACTACCAAAGAACAAGGACTTTAAAAAAACAGACGCTATGTATAAAGAGCAATTTATCTTAAGAAAAAAAAAAATCCCAAGAACCAGTGGTGACTGCTTATGATTTAAGAAAGCTTGACCAGACAGTGTGGGGAGGGATCAGGGTCGCAGTCAAGACGGGGTGGGATCCAGAGTGACTTGTGATGGCTCTCCTCTGCCCTCCTGGGACTTTGATGAAGCTGCCCGCACTCCACAGTAAGGAGAGGCCATCATTTCTGCTTTGCCTGCGTCTTCTCCTTGTTTTCCGAAGTTTAATCATTCTCCTTCTAGGAGCTCTGCATGATCCCGTGGGAATGCATGGCCTTATCAGAATCTAAAAAGAGGAGGCTCACTCAGGACACTAACCGCAGAAACTTGCTGACCACAGTAGCACGTGGTTGAATTTCCACTCTCTAGAACCTTCTGGGGAAGAGCAGGGGTGTGGGTCACACTTTTCATCAGCTTCATAGCAGATCCTATAAAGTTTACCTGATACTCTAAGCAAAGAGTCAGAAGTGAAAACAAAATCAATCAACCAACCAAACAACAACCTCCCTGCCATTCCCCATTATTCATTTAAATACAAATGTGCCCCAAACACTGGCTAGGGAAAATCCACAAAACACTATTAATTATGTTATTAATTATCAATGTGCCTCGGCACCAATCCTTTAAAATATAAAATAATTCAGAACAGTCTTCCTGATTGCAGGAGGTAACATGTATAATTCACAAAGCTCCTCAACTCCAATAAATAGCATATCCATGCTGGCTTTAAAGGGTGAAACAGAAACAAAGAAGAATCCGGAAACTACTAAAAATAAAAACAAAGCAAAATAAAAACAGGAAACATGAATTCCTTACATTGCTAAGAAAATAAAAAGAGCTAAGAAAAACCAAAATAGAAGTGACCTTTGGGTGAAAATCTGGGGAATAGAACTTTCTATGTTTTTGTGTTTACATTTTAATGTTAAAAAGGCATACACAATAAAAGTAGATGGTCTTAAATGTCATGGTTTATTGTCAGCAGTATTCCTGTCAAACATAGATCTCACTTTTAAAGCAAGGGATGAGTAAACAATGCTGATTGCTCATTTTCAGTGTACAGGAAAGGAAACTGCCACAAAGGCCGGGCTGCTTTGATTTGTTAAGGGGACAATATTTTTAGAATTAGTTCTGGAAGGTGTGAGTATAAAAGAAAGAGCATTTCTTTCTTTCTATTTTAATTCTTCCTAAAGAAAATTTATAAAAAAAAGAGATGAATGTGCTGAGTGTTAAGACAAGGTTCCATTCATTCTAATAAGCATGACCCAACCAGCTGCTAATAGGGCAGCCTTAGATGAAGTCTTCCCAATTGTCTTGGAGATAATGTAGCTTTTTTCTTCTCTTGATGAGTAAAGAAAAGGAACAAACAGGCACAAAAGTATGAAAGTTTTTCTAATTATAGGAGAGGAGATGCTGAAGACTGGAGAGCTACTCCTTTAAAGAGAGCCACCGTAATTTTGGGTTTAAGTACAGTGAAGAGCATCTCTCCTGTGGGGTTGCTCGGGCTCTGACAGTTACTAATGAATGGGCTCTGCTCAGTGCCTCTCACCAACCAGTGGACGTGAGCTTCCCAGATGGACTTGCCCTGCTCACTCCTGGCCTTTGCCTCTTCTTGTGGCCAGGCTGCTGCAAGGGAACATGGAACCATTCCTATGGATTGGACATGGTGATAAGAACAGATAGGGGGTTTCTGTCACCCATAAGCGTGCTCAAGCCAAAGGCCTCACATGTGAAGTAAATATCCCCATGTAAGAGGGGCTTGTTTTACCAATTCAGCATCACTATCTTGGTGGTTCCAGTTCCACTGTAGCAAAAGCACTCGGGGGGAAAGGTAGTATCAGGGACGTTTTTGGATTGTTCATTCTAGAAAAATGATACTTCATTTTCTTAAAAAAATACATGAACAATGATAATTGTATTTGCTCTTGTTACTCATTTTCCATATAGTCAAGACACCAACTGGCTATTGTGGGAGGCCAACCTTACGGGTGACTGAGTTACACTCCCCAGCTGGGTGCTGAGGCACTCAGTCACAGAAATGGGTGTGTCTTGCTATAGCCCCATGGGTGAAGCTATGCTCACCTGTTCCTTTGTAATTTAACCCCTTGCCCTGTTTAGGATAGAATCTTCCATGGAAGTGCCTTGTGTGTGTCCCCTCCTCTTACTGTGCCCGTGGGTGTGGCCTACCCAGGTGTCAGTCAACCTGCTGACAGTGGACATCATGAAGATAGACTCAGCCCCCTGAAACCTGACCCCTTGCCTCATTTGAACAGCTTCTCCTCAATAAAAGAGGTCAGCGCATGCTCTCGCTCTCTCTTTCTGTGGACCCTTAAGGTCAGAGGAGCTGTCACAGCAACCCCAAAGATAAAGGTATTTGTGTCTCTTGTGTGGTTATTTCGTGCAGCCCAGTTAGCCCAGTTTAACTAGAGTGACCCCTGAGCCTTTTAGTCACGAGAACAGAAACCCGGCAATTGGCGCCCAACGTGGGGCGAAAGGTCTGTGTCTTTAAGCCGCCAGAACAAAAGCAACAAGGGGACTCCAATTTAAATATTAAAGAAAGTTAGTGAAGTTGAAAGTTCTCTCCAGAAGTTAAGCATGCTTAGGATTGCAGAGTATTGTGGGCAGAATTGTAGAAAGTAAGTGAATTAGACAAAAGGAAAATCTGTGACTTTAAAATTTTTAATGTTGGGTTATAATTGTAGAGACTCTAAATAAATATAATTATTAAGTGATTGATGGGATATATTGTTGGGTTGAGTCCTCTACATGGAAAGTGTGCTTTTGTGGATTTTTTAAAATTGTTTTTATAAATCTTTATAAAAGAGTTCTTGGGGGCTAGGATTGTTGCTCAGCGGTAGAGTGCTTGCCTAGCATGGGCGGAACCTGAGTTCGATCCTCAGCATCACATAAAAAAAGCTTTTTAAAAAAAAAAGATTTTTTGGCCTTTATGTTCTAGAAGTTTGCGCTAGGAGAGTGAGAAAAAGGGAAAGAAAATGTGATGTTTACCTGGAGAGAAATGTTTCAATTTTCTATTGTTTTTGTCAATACTCAGAAAGTATTTCAGACCTTTTTACTACATGATTGTCCTATGAATCAGAATGGCTGTAACTCAGCCGCTGGGGACAAGAGACTTTAGCCACTGTTGCTCGCTATGGGGTCCTAGCCCCAGTGGCCAGCAGTGCTTTTAACCCTTGAATTACTTGACCTAAATGCCAAACACAGACTAACTTAAGATCTGATGGTAATGCTAGCGTTTGCTGCTAAAAACCCTTTCTTTGGAGCAGCCACGTGCCACAGAAAAAAGTGCAGAATGTACACGAGCTGCAACCGCAGGTCACAGAGACAGAATAAGCTGCTACCACAGTAGAATCCTTCTTTCAGTCACTTGGCTCTTGGTCCAAGGGGCTATAATAGAGAATAATTTGTAAGATAATTTTTTTACAACAAGCAAATGTTAGTAAACATTCAGCCTAAGAAATCATTCCTACTTGGAAGTGATGGGAATTTTAACTTTGAAATTTGTAGAACAATTATGCAGTATATATGTAAGAATATTTCTTCATTCAGAAAATGCTCTTTGAAAATCAAGCATGTGCACAGCATTGGGTTAAAGTGTTTTGAGATTGTGTAAGTCCTATCTTTAAATTAAATTTCTGATACTGTAAATTCCCCTGTTTAAGATGTGAAAAACATAGTATCCCTCTATGAATACCACTAGAAAACAGTAACAAGAATACCCAAACAATGTCTAAAACATGCCATTGTTATATGTTCTGGAATGGTTTAGAATGAAAAATGCAGTTTGTTGAAAATCCAGTTGATGGAGACTTTCAATTAAGTATCCTGGCTAATTTGGGAGATATGGTCTACCCACTAAGAATCAGCAATGATAGGCAAAGGTTCTCATTGCTGAAGTGAGGTAATTCAGCAACTGAACAAAGGTGGGAAGTGGCCCAAGCTGTCTTCTGGTATAAGAGGGAACTCTAGATCCTTATCAAGAAAACTACAAGATAGATTTATTATTCACATCTTCCCAAAGTCGGTATTTATTTAAATACATTTCTCTGCTCATTCAGAGGTGAAGATATCTCAACTCATATATCCTAAGTGTGTTTAAAGCAAAGCTCCAAAACACACTATCATAATTGATTATTCAAAAGTTCCTTCCTTTTTTTAGACAGTTGGCTTTTAATGTTGTGACACAAGCAGAGTTTTAGAAACTTCGTATCCCAGAGCCGTTTAAAATATCATAGCTGTGTAACATAGACTATCACCGATCTTTAGCCAGCTTATGATGTTCTCAGTGGCAAATACTAAGATATTTAAAATTTGCTACAAATTCATGCAAATAGAAGCTTCCTAAGAATAATTAACTAAAAAATTCTACATCTTCAAAATCCAAAATCTAAAAACTCATTTTTTCCAACTAACTCCTCTTGCCCCAGGCCCCACACAGGCGACAGAAGCTGGGTTCCCCTGTGCAGTAGGCTGGCTGAGAAATATGGTGAAAAACCCCATGACACAGAAAATAGTTTTAAAGAGCAGGACAGGATGGCTCTTAGACATTAAGGGTGGAGCTTTCAGGCAAGAAAGAGAGAGCAAGAGCCTCATTTGCTTTATTTATATGGGGGAATTTCAAAGGCTCTCTACAGAATGTTCTTAGCCAATTAAGATGTAAGGTGGGCTGCCCAGTTCCCAAAGGGTCACGCCCTACTCCAGAGCTTCTAGATCAGTCTTCCTAGCCAGCGAAGACAGAGGTCACGTGTGTACACTGTGCAATCCATTAGGTGGAGGGGCCACAAAATAGCTTGCAATGCCAAACCAAAATCTCCTTGGCTCCAAGGCTGAGTGAAGACGCTCATATAGCTCAGGAGTGGCTCCCCACACACTCCAGCTTACTGTGCTGAACCCCAAATCATAATATTCATTATCCAACAGCCTTTTAAATCAGAACTTTCAGAAACACAGAAGTGAAATCATGGGACACACCGCTATATCTATGCAGAGTAAACATCTCATTGAAAACACTTGATTCAGAGTATTTAACTAAATTTCATAAAGCCAGCTCCAACAGTCAAGTTGTATTCTGCTGGCCTAAAAAATGCTCCAGGAAAGAGGACCCCTAGCTTTCCAGTGGAGGGGCACAGAATACAATATTCGTTGAGCTGATTTGATTAGAATATATGTGTATAATTGTGTTGGTGATACATATGAGCTTTACATGGCTTAGAAAACAGTACTCTATGGGAAATAGTAAAAAACTTAGCCCAAATTTCTAAGGGCAGAGCAAAAGCAAGGTGTTGAAATTCCAACATCATGAAATTTGATCCCTATAGAAGAAACATAGCAATATGATTTGCAAAATCAAACAGCTACATCCAAACCAATCATATGAATCATTGCCTCATAAATATGCTTCTAACATTGTATCATTTAATAAGTATTAATGATACAAATGTTTCATGCATTACATGCTTAATTCTATAAGGGTTCTGAGGAAGGTAAAATGCCAATTTATATTTGAGAGTTTAAGTCAAAAAGGATAAATCAAAATTTACAATATGAATTATATGGCAGTTCTCATTCAATTCAACAACTGAATATAAGGACTGTGAGATCCTTAGAAGAAATAATTCAAAATACTTTTTATATTCAGATTAATGATGTTAAGGAACAAAAATTTACTTTTGCTTAATGTCAAGAACAATATTTTATTTTTTCTAAGGACTATAAAGTACAAAAAAATCTATTGGTATTATAATATCTATATTTTCTAAAACATTCTAAAGATAATAAGATAATCAGAATAAAACAACACTTGAAAATTGCTGATATAATCTCATTTAAATTGAGAAGGGTATGAGGTGAAAAGACTTGGGGCAGATTTAAGTTTAATGTATATAATTGCCTAATTTTGCAAAAATCATTAACAATTATTTAAAACATTAATTTATAAACTTTTAGAGTAGTTTGATAATAATTTTTATTAAATGATGATGAGAAACACAAATTGGCCAATACACAATTCTTATAGTAACTTCTCAGGAAGGTCTTGCTTTTGTAATGATAAGAGTATTTATGCAATCCTTGACTTTATATATGCTTATCTATTGCTTTTAGGAGCTGGGGGTTACTATGGGAAGAACATAATACTTAAATGCATAACAGTTTGTGTTGCTTATTTTTCTTTAAGCTTTGCAACAGCTCTGATAAACTGTATGATTGATTTTACTCTAAACTATAAGTAAGTGGACCAGATGTCTATGAATATGATGCTCCTCTTGAAGCAATTATAAATTTTACTTTTTCAATTGTCAAAATTCCTGGTTTGGATAATAAATTTCATAGTAGTTGAAGAAATCAAGAAAGTAAAATACAGAAAGGTCACGTATCTGACTAATATCATTCTCATCCATGGTGGATTTGAAGCAGACCAGGTACCCCAACCCAAGAGACCCTTGCCATAATTAAGCTTCACCTCTTGTCAGATCAGCAGGATGTCTGCAGAGGTTATTATAGTTGGTAGTTTCCTCTTTTTCTGTAAATGCCAAATTTGTACACAAAAGGTATGACAAAGTTAGTCTGAATTATTGTACAAAAAGATATTTTCTGTTTTCTTGGTTAAAAAAAATTGTGAAACCTCTGTCTGGTTTATAGGATGAAACAGAAAGTACTTCTCATGTGAATCTTCAAGCAACCCCCACCCCATTGAGTATAAAGTTCACAGAATTTCCAAAATCTTGGTTCAGAGGAAGAATTCTTAAGCCAGAGCCACCTCTGAACCCTGCAGTCAATGAATCTGCTTTCTGAAAATTCCTCTGGTGTCCAGCCTCCACTGTCCTACCTCAGTTCAGAATTGTAACCTCGGCACACAGGGATGCAAGCCACTGTCTTTCCACTGTTCAGCAGGTGTTTTCCAAAGGGTGATATGAAAATGAAGGAGTATAGTGAGGAAAGATAGGAATGTCAAATATGTTGAAATACTACACTGAAAAAATCAGTCCTTTGGATTTTTCCTGCTACCAAGGATCTGCTCTTAAAAGGCAAGTGCTCCTAGGAGAGGTAGCACTTCAATAATGAATTCATATTCCAGCACAAATTATCACTAAGTGGGGAAAGAAGTAGATTAAAAAAAAATACTAGATGGTAGAGAATAAAAGAGGGAAAAGAAAAAAAATAGTCGAATAGCAGCTTATAAAATAGAACAGGGACTCACTAATTTGGTTGGAGATAGGGCATGCAGAAGGGACAGAAAAGAGGAAGAGAGGTTACCACCCACCTAACTCTTCAGGGAACTGACCTTAAGTAAACCTGTGGCTAGTTACCATATCATTAGCATCGCAGTTTGCTCTCCCTCTGTGCATTTGGGGGGAAGGGAAAGGAAGGCAAGAAACTTATGTATGCATAGTAGAAAAGAGATTATGGCATGCTGAGCTGTCAATCAAGGTGCCCATCAACCCCCAATCCACCCAGGGGAGAAGAGGAGGACCTGGCACAGCCTAATCAGAACATGCTCCACTGTGTAGATGGTGTCCTGGGCTATTGGCCAGCTCCCACTCCACTCTTTTAGGGTGTTATGTTCCCTTTCAATAAACCTTTGCCTTACCTGCCAACCTCACATCTTGCTCAACTCTTTATTTTAGATGCCAAGAACCTGGTCGCAGGACTCCCTGAGGATCCCTGCCTGCATGCCCATAATAAGTCTATTTTATAATTTAAGTCTTGAAGTTATATCGTGAGGGAAGAACTTCCTAATAAAAGTCAAGAACACAGCCTAATGTGGCATATTCTGACTACCACGAGTGGGCCATGTGGAGCAGAGGGACTGAGACCACCTGGAGGAACACAGCAGGAGGCGCCAGTGCTTCTGAGAGGGGAGCTGTCCTAGGGAAGTGCTGTGGCTGTTTTCCCAATTCATGGCATGTCAGCCACAGCTCTGGATTTCACTAGTTGTGACAGAGCCTTTGACTATCTAGAGCTTTCTGAAAGGGGAGAACAAATAGAAAGGAGAGGAGAAGGAGGTCTTTGCAAATGTGACTAAGGGACAAGTGAGTTGAAGTTTGCATAAAGGAGGAGAAAGTGTTTCCTTGAAATAGCACTAATAGTATTGGTCACCAGCAGGGTTAAGAACACTGTTTTGCCCCAGTGGCTCTGGAAGCCAAGACAGGACGATCACAAGTTCAAAGCTGGCTTCAGCAAATTATTGAAACCCTGAGTAATTTAGGGAGACCCTATCTCAAAATAAAAACAGCGAGGGGTATGGCTCAGTGATTAAACACCCTTGTGTTCAATTCCTGGTACAAAAAAAAGAGAGAGAGAAAGTAAGTTGCTGAGCCACCCTGGAGCTTGCAGGGGTGTCTGGCATGTGTGTCTACAGACACGAGGACCAGAGAAGAGCTGCCAACCTGCTACCTACTAAAGCTCTCCCCTGGCCAACAGGAAGCAGAAACTTGAGGTGATATGAAGGAGCTGTGACATCAGGTCCGGGTGGCAACTGTTAACCTCAGTGGTGTCTTTCAAGGGAAAGTAAAGATTGTGGTTTTCTCTAAGACAAGCATGGTCATCCAGAGCCCCACCCCATCTTCCTTTCCAGATGTCCACTATGTACGTCCTCCTTTCAAAGAAGTGAGCTTTAATTTTGTGGCCCATGAGTACAACCCATCTTCCTTGCTGAAGGAAAGAAGGGGGAAACAACTTGACAATACTACCGACACTCTCTGCCCTTTGGTTTAATAGAGAAAATGATACATTATTAAAATAGGAGAACATGCTCAGGAAGAAAATCTAAAGGAAAACATCTCTGAGGTTAGCAGCAGGCAGTGGGCGATCTACTACTTAAACATGAGTGCGCCCGATGGAAAGAACAAAAACCATTCAGTCTGCATCACCTGGGACACTGAGACACCAGGTTGTGCTTCTCCGGCTACATGACCATAAATCCAGGTTTTCTCAAATCTTCAGCCTCATTTCAACTTCTATCTTTAGTCTAAATCAAATCCTGCAGTGATACCACATCATATGGTGAAGTCAAATACAAAGTTTGTTGGGTTCTAGTTGAATGCATGGATTTGTGTCCTTGTCCTGTAACCCTGGTCCCCAGCTATGCCCCCTCAGAATCTAAATTTTTAATCCTCAGTATATCTTGGGGTTTCCATATTTATCATTTCTAATCTATAAAGTAGGGATAATAATAATTGTTTCTTCCTCAGGAGTACTTGGGTAACAAGCAAGAAAACATCTTCAAGTTAGCTCTGCACGTGATGGTGGATATTAGGATCTGGAAAGTGTGTCACAGACTTTAGGCAGAAGCACAGCAGAGATCAAGCATCCTGGGGGCAGGGCCCTTGGGGAGCCAAGGAAGGAAGACAAGGACTTTCCTCTGCTTCTCCATGCAGACCCCCAGGTCTCCTGCATTCATGTCTTCACCAGCACCTGCTTTCCTCTTCTGCGTTTGCCTTATCTACACACCAGACCTTGGTTCCCACAGAAGTCCCTGCAACTCCCATATCGACATCACACCACAGAATAGAGAGATTCGGGTCAGCAGTGGAGACCAGGCTAGGACAGAGAGGAAAGGACCACATGGCACAAGCCTGTTCCCCTGGAGGTAGAAGAGGATTCTCCATCTGCAAGGCAACAGTGTTGAGGGGTGGGACCTTTAATAGGTGTGTAGGTAACGAGCACCCTGCCCCCGTGAGGACATCCATGCACCATCATGGGAGTGGTGTGGTTACACTGGGAGTAGGTTAGTTATATCATGGGAGTGGATTAGTTATCATGGGAGTGGGTGGCTTATAAAAGGCTAAGTTTGACCCCTTCCCCTGTGTCTCCAGTGCATGCTTGCCTTTCCATTTTTACCATGGGGGACACAAGAAGAGGTCCTCACCAGATGCAGAGTGGAGGCTTGTGCTGTGCCATGGACTTCCCAGACTTAGAACCATCAGCCAATTAAATTTCCTTTATATACCACTCAGTTCCCAATGTTCTACAATACAGCAGAAAACGGCACCTCTGACTTACAGTTTTGTCTAACAAGGTTGCTGTGAAAGTCAAGAGACACTTAGAACACATACAACAGCATGCTATAATCTGAAAATGCTATTTAAATTTAAGAACAGTGAGACTGTTCTTAAAACTCTCAAGGGTTTAATATCTTTGTTAACTTAGGAAAGAGGAACAGATTTCACTGGGATGTACTTAACAATCACCCAGGATCTGGAGGGCTTCTTCAGCTAAGAGCAAATCAGAACAAATCAATGAGGAAGATGTAAACAAAAAAAATAAGCAAACTCAGAGAACCCCTGTCTCTAAGTAAAATACAAAATAGGGCTGGGGATGTGGCTCAGTGGCCTAATGCCCCCTGAGTTCAATCCTCAGTTACCTCCCCCCCCCCAAAAAAATCTAAAAACAGTGGCTCCAAAGAATGTGGGAGTCACACTTGGATTCCCACCAAAGATCACATCTTTCCCAGATTTGTCATGTACCAGCCCCTGATATCAAGGTTATAGCAGATGAATTTGGGTTGCAGGGACTGAAAAAACTAAACTCAATGAAGAAATGCATGACAGACAATCTGTCATCTAAATGTGTATTTGAATTCATATTCTGCTTTCCTATGGATTTACAAACACATAGAGTCTCTAAAATATATTTGAGGAATATAATTTAAGCAAATAATAAAACTTGAAGTCAATGTTTATCAACACAATGCTGAGCAGAATATGTTCTTTTCTGTATTTGTATAATTACTAAGTTGCAAACTTCTTTCTGTGTTCAAATGTGATCTTTTCACTTTTGGATGCTTGTGCAGTGTAAATGTCAGATGATTCTTGCCACCAGTGAAGTACAAAAACGCAACTCCAAAATTCCTGGCTTCTCTTACATAAATCTGTTTTCTTCTTCTTCTGTTGAGAATCCTCTGCTGCCTTTTTCCCTGGTCATTCAGATATTTACTATCACACTATACTAAAAATAATACTGCATTCTGCATTAGTAAGGGTTATTTGTCATATACATTTTAGCCTGAATTTCACCTAACAAGGCATTTTTCCCCAAAGCATTTGCCTATGAACTTTTCTAATGGAAGAGAAAACTTTGTTGTTTATTAAAACAACCACATGTAACTTTCCTTTCTATGTTTCTTTTTTTTTTTTTTGGAGAGGATATACTCCTCCTCCTGATATCACCTCCTCTGAATCACACCAACATGACCAGTCATCGCTGACCTCACACATGTGACTCTTTTGTATAAGAAGGGGCAGAGCAGCCAGAAGGCATGATGGGGGGCATAGCGTTTATTACCCCAGAGTCTGCAACACTTAGGTAAATAGCACATATGAATAGACAAAGTTTTTATATGTACCAACATAGTATACTACTTTGAAAACCAAAAATAAGTAAAATTCCAGCAGAACAAATGTTGTCACAATGGTCCATACTGAAGTAATAACCTGCTGTATTAGGAGAGACAGAATTTTCTCCCCCAGTATGATTTCCATCCTGATGCATGCAAATACATTTTATCACTAGTCAAAGAGAGAGGAACTGCAGGTCAGAGAGTCAGAAACTGCATCTTTTCAAATAGTCTTTCGCTTTTGAACAATGTTCCATTTGCAAATGCATTCTATCCATCCATCTTTATTTCTATCTTTAAATATAATATATATATACATATATATATATATATATATGTATATATACATATATATATATATATTCTACACATATATATGAATATATATCACATACACATGCAGAATCTATATAGTAAATATATGTAGAATCTATATAGATTCTATAAACTGCAGAGAAAACTACTATAATGAAAGTTAACACATTCTTCAAATCTGACCATCTGGGTTAAAAATATATAAGCAATTTTAAAAGTTTGTTTAAATCTCACACTCTACTTATATGAGTAAATAATAGATAAGTGTCTCTAAGTAATTTAGAATGTCCTTTTGTACACTTAAACACCTACAGGTTTTAATATAACTTCATTAGAATTGAATGAGAACAAAAAACAGTTGTTCTATAAAATGTTAATTTCTAAAAATTAAAAGACAACACAAATTCAATACTAAAGTTTTTGCATGTGGTGCTCCCTGATCTAAAAGCACACATCTATGTAATCCCCACAATCTGGTCCGTTAGCATTCTTGTGTCTATACCATTTTTATTTGACATACAACTCTAATTTCTAAATTAGACACAGAGTTATACTGAAAGGATCCCTTGCTCAAGACCAGCTGTTTGGCCAGGGTTTATTCATTGTTTATTTTCACTTTCTTATCACTGACAAGATGGTGTCATTCATGTTTCTGAAGTGTGTGTGCCTAATACAACCGGAGGCCCTGATACACTGACAAGTCATGGTCTTCAGTCATATTTCCTTCCAAATTTCCGAAAGCAACACTTTCTGACTTGGCTTCCTTGCATTAACATTATTGCTGATTTTTCAGCATCATGACAGATATTTTAGGTCATGTGCTATCTTCTTGGTGCCTGGACTATGTGTTATTTCCTTTATCTTTTACATTTTGTTGCAGCTTTCATATTGCTGGGAAAGTCTGCAGCATTAGTATGTGGGGATGGTCAACTTCTTGTTTCATGTTTTTCATTTTTTGTTGTATCCAGTATCTTTTATGGAAGAGGAATAAACTAACATCTCCATTACATCAGCATCTTCAAGCAGAATTTCTGGTAATAAATAGTAAGAGTAACTTGGCAACTATCTCACGCTCATCAAAGATGAGCTAACTAACAATGTCATTAAAGCAGACCTACCATGTTGTTATCTACATCCCTCTGATTTGCCTGTGTGTCTCTCTCCCCAAGTCTTATTACTGATTAAGGGCTTATGTTAGTCAGCTATTTTGCTGCTGTGATTTAAAGATCTGACCTGAAAATTCTTAGAGGAGGAAAAATTTTTTTAGTTGTCAATACATAGACAGCAGACTCCATTCTTCAGGGCTCAAAGTGAGGCTGAACATCATGCAAGAAGAATTTGGCAGAGGGAAACAGCTCACATGATGATTAGAAAGCAGAGACAGAGAGAGAGAAAGAGAGATCTCCACTTGCCATACACAACTATCTACCCAAAAGGCATACCTCCAATGCCCTACCTCCTCTGGCCACACGCCTCCTTCTTCAAGTTCCACTCAGTTAATCTCATCATGTGTTAAACCACTGATTGGGTTAAGACTCTCACAACCCAACCATTTCTCCTCTGAACCTTCTTGCATTGTCTCACATGTGAGCTTTGAGGGGACACCTCACGTCCAAATCATAACAGGTCTCTTCACACCTCTATAAATTTCCATAAATGTTCTGTGTACAGTGGTCTACTTTTCATATCTATATTCTGCCCCCTTTGGATCTTACTAAATCATTCCTATCTTTTTTTCTTTTCCTGATGCTATTTTTATTACTTTTCCTCTTCCTCTTAGAAAAGTTCCTTCGGATTTTCTCTTTCTCATATTGTTTGTTAATGGTCCTTTCTCTCCTTCCTCTGTCCCTTCTTCTACTCTTCTATATTTATTCCCTTTTACTTTATGGGTCTTGAATTGGCTATGGTTTAATACTATTTTATTATTTAGTACTTCCTATTTTTCCAAACCTAATTAAGGTAAAACTGACAAAAAATTATATATTTATAGTCTAAAACATGATGCTTTGCTATATGTATACATTACAAAATGATTAACCTAAGCTAATTAGTATATCCACCTCACTTAGTGAACATTTTATGTGGTGAGAACACTTAAGACCAACTCTCCAAGCAGTTTCCACATTAAAAAAAAAAAAAAAAAAAAACAGTCTTAGAAACTATGGTCACCATGCTCTTCAACAATCCACAGGGCTTATTCCTTCTGTTTAACTTAAGCATTGTCCCTTATCAATCAACATTTTTCCCATTTTCCCCACCCCTCCCCAGACCTGGCAACCCCCATTCAAATTTTTTTAACTGAATCAAAATAGTGATCAATTAGTATTTGATCAATTAGTATTTACCCAAGATCAATTAATATCAATTAGTATTTACCCAAGAAAATATTGCTTATTTCTTCTTAAAATTGCCATCTATTGATAGTTCTATCAGTATCCCTTTGAAGTGAGTTTTCTGTTTCTGCCTCTAATTGTGTTTCTTTACTCTTTATGAAATGCTGTCAACTTTGAAACTGTCAATAGCTAAGGAATACTTTGATTTTAAAGTTCAAAATTCAAGCAAATGTATAACTATTTTTCATACAGCTTTAATAACAAAGCTGTGCACTGGAGGGAAAATTGTAAAGGTCTCATCTTTATTTATCTATATTTTCATATGAAGCTGTTCACACATTAATAAAAAAGAACAATATGTCTGTACATATAGTACTATTTTTCATATTCGTTACACATATTAGGAGTCAATTTTAAAAATATTGTTCTCAATGATTTTCGGATTAAAAAGAATTGCCTTAACTCAGAATGTTTATATTATTTTGACTTTGTTGACACAAGTGACTTCAAAATTCTTCCCCTTTGACTTATCATCTCCACTTAAAGCCAAGATTTCCCTCTGTTATTCTCCAATAGTGGCTCTATGAGAAGTTCACTGTGTTTGTGGGTCTTCTAGTAGAAAGGCAAGAAGAACTTGGGTGCCTACTATGTGCTGTTGTCCAATGATACACATTTTAAAATGTAGTCGTAAAAATCACATTTTTATTTAACACATTTATTAGAAAAGGAATGAAAATGTGCCTTACCCCCTCGCTTGTTGATCTTGGCATAGCCTGGAGAATAGCTGCTGGACATGGAGGAAGAGCTGCTGAAGGCTACGTGGGGAAGCCCAGAGACCAGTGGCTCATCACATTTTTCTGAAAAGAAAAAAGAGATTCAATTAAGATATTATTATTATCATCATCATCATCATCATCATTATTTGCAGTATTGGAAATTGAACTTGAGGAGCTCTAGCACTGAGCTACATCACCAGCCCTTTTATTTTTTTAAATAAATATTTATTTTTTAGTTTTAATTGGACATAATACCTTTATTTTTTTATTTTTATGTGGTGCTAAGGATTGAACCCAGGGCCTCGCACATGTTAGGCGAGGGCTCTACTGCTGAGCTACAACCTAGCCCCATATTTTTTATTTTGTAATGTGTTTTCACTAAGTTGCTAAGGCTGGCTTTGACTTGTGATCCTTCTGCCTTAGCATCCAGAGTTGCAGGGATTGTAGGCATGTGCCAACATGGCTGGCCAATCAAACTCTTTAAATAATGATTGATATGTACTTGCTAAAATAAGTATTGAATAATGTACAAACTCTAAAATCCATAAATGATATTTGACAAAGGGTAAGAATTTGGGTGACTTAATTATGATAATTATAAAATGTCACAGAAGCAATTCTATTTTATTATTTTCAGTAGTAGAACTATGACAAAGTACATTGTTCCTAAGGATCCCATTTCACACTTGTTATGTTAAAACTGCAAGAAAAATTGAGGATGTCTGCAAAACAAAATTTGGTATCTTGTATCTACCAAGAAAATTAGAAATGGAGGCAAGAATGACAAGGAGGAATTTTATCAAAGCTACAAAAATAACAAATGGGAAGTTGCTAATCATCATGTATAAAATTCCAGATAAGTTCACAAGATGAGTAAGTTCTAAAGGTCTGATGTGTGCACACTGTGCATATAGACAATAATACTGTACCATAATTTTTTAAAAGTGTGTTAAGAGAGTAGATGTCATGTTAAGTGTTCTTATCCAGATAAATGAATTAAAAAAAAAGAAATAGATATCCCTAAGGTAGGACACAGAATAATCACTACTTAAAAAGATTCACCATCAGAAAAATCAATCAATCTTCATACTCAACTAATCAATGGCACTCTAAGCAATTGATACCTGAATTCTACTGTAACACTTTCTGTACTTGGCTATTAAAGTGCTTTTATAATGTCCTCTGCCACCACCCCTTTTAACTGCATGGTCTCTGATTCCTTTGATGGGTCTCTCACAATTTCTTAATGTCTACATTTTCCTAAAGTAAACTGGCCAGGGCCAGCCTTTGGCTTGCTGCTCAGTCCACCCTTCCATCTCTAGGAGACTGCAACAAGGACTCTGCTGCTTGTGGAAGATGTTCTCAAATCCAACATCTCCCCTGACTTCTAAACCAACAGACCTAGTCCAAAGTGATCACAACTGTAAGACTGTCTAGCCTTGCTGCTTGCTGTAGGGGTGATCCTTTATCACAGAGCAGCAGAACAGACACTTATGAAAATGGAAATGGAAATGTGACTACAGCTAATCTGAATGGTAAATTTTAACAATTAATATGAAACATTCACTTTACAGTCAAGGTTGATGAACTGGCCCTTCCAAAATAAGTTTCATGCATCTCTTCCTTCTTTTACTTTTAACTTACTGTGGAAATAAAATCACATATACATGCCGTATTTCCCAGAGGCACTTGCTATCTAACTATGAAATATAAGAAATCAAACGATATTCTGTGAGAATGGATTTGTTCATCTCTTAACTTCAGATTTGTACACATTTGAATGGGTGCGATAATGAATAATGGTTCATATCTCCAGCATCCTAGGACCTAACTCCACTATGTCCAGGTGACCCTGGCTTCTGTTCTCTACCACTTGGAGACAGTCTGAAGCCATGGCTTGACCTACAGTGGCTGCTCACATTCTTGCCCTTTACTGTCCAGACAGTCCACTCTTGATGGTGGCTAATCTGAATGGTAAATTTTAACAATTAATATTCCTATTAATTCATTATTCCTATTCTGAATGAGAGGAGACTCATCCAGCTCTTCTCCAGGTCTCTGGCCAATGCCACTTATCAAGACTTCAAAGAGGCTTTGCTAGGAAGGAAGGAAGGAAGGAAGGAAGGAAGGAAGGAAGGAAGGAAGAAAAGGAGGGAGGGAAGAAAAAGAAAGTGACATTCCTAAGGGAGAACATAGAACCATCACCATCTAAAAAAGTTACTATCATCAGAAATATTCATGTCTGTGGCTGAAACCGTGCTGCCATAGCATCAACTCTCAATCCACCTCATTTTCCTTCCCAGCACTCAGCACCATCATGTGAGACTCATGTAATTGTTTCTCTGCTCTTCTCTCCCACTACCCTGTGAGCTCTATGGAAGTACAGTATTTAATGGTTTGTCAGTACCAATGCTTCAGTGATCTTGGTACTGGGTACAAGCTCTAAATTCACATGTAAAATAAATGAATGAAAAAAGAAAAAAAAATGTAAACCCTACAAACCTCTAAGTCTAGAAGTACATTGTCAACATGCAACATGGCACAAGAGTTAATTTTTAGAAAGGTAATTTTTATTTCCAAAATATGTTCACATATGCTCAGAACTCCATTTCATAAGATAAGGAATTGAACTCGATATCCTAGAATTATTCTTATCTCAGATATATATATATATATATATATATATATATATATATATATATATATATATATATAAACAGAAACATGTTTATCAATAGAAGGAATAAATTATTTGTTTTAAAAATTCACTTAATTAGAGTTAAGTCCCCAAAGACACCAGAGAAATGAATTATTATTATTTCACCATTCAAGTGTGTACCAATCTGAAGTCAAAATGAACAAATCCATTCTCCTAAAATATTGTTAGATTTCTTATTTTTCATAGACTGTAAGTACCTCTGGGAAAGATGGCAGGTATGTGTCATCATATTCCCCAGAAAGTTCAATGTAAAAGACTGAAAAAATGAGCACAAAAATATGTTTTTAAAGTAATCAGTCCACAAGTCTATACTACAATGTGAAAAATTGTATGTTCATTGTTAAAATTTACTATAAAATAGTGGTCAACAATATACATCTTTGATTTTTTTCTATTATCTGATTCTTTCAAGACCAATTTATATATTGTTGGCTTAAGTTCTCATTTAACCAGAGTGAGCATTGCTTGTAAGGTCCCCGTGGTTGTGCTAATATTCATTCACTTCTCCCTACTCATTCAGGCATGAGTCCAACCTGTTGGAAGGGCAGGAGCACATAAAATCCACATGTTCTGCCCTGTGCAGCCAATGGTGTAGTGTCAAGAAAGTGACCGAGAACACAAAGGCACATTCATTGTTTGAGGTGGGGAGGGGCACTACAAAGGAGCTTGACTGTGAAAGGGGCTGGGGAAGGGGTTGTTGTTCCAGGGGTCTGGTCCTTGTCAAGGAAACATCAGTGTAGGTATTGACCTGACGGAAACCAGGAGCTGAGCCAGGTAAGAAATGGACAGGAACATGCTGGGAGCATCTTTTTCTAGTCTGACCTATACCTTGCCTATTTGACTACCTATACTTGCATTAAAAGTAACCAAAATGCAGTTGATAAAGAATTAATTGATTGGTTTACTTAAAAATAAAGCATTTTTAAAACCTAAAGGTAGTTCATACTTATTACATTTAATTAAAATTGACTTATATAACAAATTAGTATTTTAATACCAAATAGTATTTTTTATTAATTTTAAACATCACTTAGAAATAAATTTAAAAATCATGTACTTCTGAATTATAAAATTAGAATAAAATTGAGATCAGGAAAAATAAGAACACATTAGAGAATACTTTTTGTGAAAAGTAACTATGAAATATCAGAATATAAACATTGGCAACCTCATAAACTCCTTAATTGAAATATAATATATAGCCATAAAATTAAGCAATTAAGTAAATATTACATTTACATACTTTCTCCTAGAGGATATTACTAGAAATATCTATTGATATCTGTTTGCCTTGTACTTTTTAAATATTACATATGTATTATATGCAAATATATATGTAAATATACATAAAATGAGATATGTGTGTGTGTGTGTGTGTGCGTGTGTGTGTGTATCTTCACATTTTCCATAAGTGGCAATAATAGAAGGACCCACATAAGGTAATACAACATAAAACAACAAGAGAATAACATCAAATTGTAATTAAATGCTAAATATAATATAATCAAATACCAAAATAACATATAAATAAAAAAATGCTAGGCTATTGCCACAGGTGAGTTGCTTATTAGACCTCATTCCATCATAAAAGTGTGACCTTGAATATGTCAACTAAACTCTTTCCTACAGAGGACTCCCACATCATAATGAGGAAATTGAGCTCATTTTCTCTCAACCCCTGAAAACTCTAAGAAATGTCTAGAACAGGAGTCAGCAAACTGCGACCTGCAGGCCAAATCCAGCCCTTGCTGCTTCTGTAAGTAAAATTTCACTAGGAGCTCAGAAGCACTTATTCATTTATGCGTTTGTCTATACTGCTTTCAAAAATGGCCGGATGCTGCAATACAGACCAGATGGCCTGTAAAACTAAACACTGTCTGACCTTTCATGGAAAAAATTTTGCAGCCTCTAGCCTTGTTTGACAAATATTTCAGGTATTTGGGAATAAGAATAATTAGCAATTTTTCTATGTACAGGTTATTTGACATTATGTACAGGTTATCTGACTATGTTGTCAGATAATGAATCAGAACTGGAGATTAGAGGATCTATAGATTGGTGAGCAGGTGGTACTTAAAAGAACAATAGAGGCCACAGTGGGCATACAATCCCAGAGATGTTTGTAGCCCCACTGCATGTGTATGAACGCTGCCATGGTGACTCTTAGGATGAACTCCCCGTTTTTATTTCCAGCTGTAATAACTGTTCTTACACATGATATTTTCTAAAGCGCTAGCTGGCTTTTTATTATAGAGTATGTTATCTCAAAATTCTGCAGACATTAAATATTAGAAAATCAGGCAAACCCTGGAGAAAGTAGAATTTTGATAGAGTAGTAAATAAAGGAGAAGGAGATAGGGACAGACTTGAAATAACTTGGTATGGCATTCTCCCACGCTGGGATGACTTCCACACAGCTATGGCAAATATTTGGTCTCCAGTGCACTTCCCTTCCAGGGAATCTTGGATGAAAACTAGAGGAGCAGATGGGCCTTGAGGTTTATTTTTGTGCAATTTCAGTCAATCAGGAAGGCAGACAAGCTGTTAAGAATGCTGTACTAACTCAAGCTGGGACGCAGGAATTGTCAAATTGAGTGTGTCTGTAGCCCTTTGCCTGAGAGGGCATGGTCAAAGTGTTGGCCATCAGCCAGGGACATGGGCAGGGACGTGCAAGGTCAAGGGACCTCATCTGTAAGTCATTAGAATATGGCACTCAAACTTCTTTCCCATTAAAAGCAATTTAGAAAATCTTCACAAAACACTACCTCTTAAAATTATAGAACTTTGGTCATGTTTTATATTGCACAAGTATTGATACAAGTCACGCCAGGAAAGCTACCAAGAATAACAAAGGACCCAGAACCAAGCAGTGCTTTCTGGGTAGAATTCTTAGCAACTACATGGCATCTGTTTATTAAGGGACAAGCCTCTTTGAAGGGCACATTCTCAATGGCTTGGCTCAGTGACTCCCACACATTCAATTCCTACCTTGGGCGGAGGGGACGACTTTACCTCTATCTGCATGTCTACCCTGCCTCAGATTTGGTGACGTTCCTCTTCATAGTCAGGAGAAATGGAAGAGGCCTTGGCATGACCTCCTTCAAAAGGCAAATCCTGCTTCCAATCAACAGGCTCCAGCCCTGTTCCTTAAGACAAAAGCTAGGTGGAATTAGAAGCTGAAGAGTCACAGTAATTCTCTTTTCTGGTTTCCTGAGAATTAGGGCTGCTCCTTTCAATTTGTGCAATTTCAGTCAATCAGGAAGGCAGACAAGCTGGTCTTCTGTCAGCTTCTTCTGTTCCTTTCAGGGTCTGGAGTCCCATCTCGGTTCTCTAGCACCACATCTTGCCTCCTACTCTTCAACTTCTCTGTGCTGTCTGCTCATCTACATGACTGATGATTGCCTATCATCTTCACCAACCTGACTGTGCACCTGCCTGTTAACCCTCTCTAACATTTTCTCTCTCCAACCTGCTGCTTGCTATGTTACTTTCCTGATAACCACATTTGCTTGCATTCCCAGAGAGATCATGCCTTTGATTACATGGCTTTAAAGATAGAGGGAAAACAGCTCAAACAAATGAATTGTTATTTTGCACAGCCTGATAGATATTTCAGGATTTGAATGAAATAACAGATGAAGTCATGACCCAGGTTCTTCCTTGAGTAATCATTGAGATTAATTTAGCCCTTCACATTTTTATAAAATTATTAGTAGCCTCTTGATGGCCAAGAGAAAATGTAAATAAGGTATAGCACTTGTACATTTCAGGGACTTTATTCCCACCATTGTGGGTTTATTTTTCTCTGAAGAAAGGAAGGAATGTAGAAAGGAAGGCAGGAATATTTCCCTGGGATGCACTTGGAATACCAGTGCTCTGTCTCATTTTCTCAGTACACATCACTTAAACAGGTGTTATTACTTTACCTGAGGAATTTGCTAACTTTGACCTTCCACCATAACATGAAAAGCAAACACAGGTCACTCCTCACGTCCTCTGTGGAACTCTCATTCCCCCAAGCATTTCTCAGTGGAAAGCATATAATCACTCCTGAAGGCCAAACCTTGTTTAAATTTAATTTGCAGTTTAGATTATGTGCTATTCAAGCAGTTTATTTTTCTTCAATAACATATGGATAGTGTAGGGAATAAAGTCTTTTTCTTCTTATAATATCTTTTATAATTTATTTTCACTTTGAGGCAATTTTATAAATTTATGTCCACTCATTTGTTCAACTTATTGTCTAATAAACATTTTCTTGGACAGTCATAACTTTCAGAAGTAGCATTAGGTTGATTTCCCCAATATTACCAGTGGTAGAAAGAGCATGACCCTTAGATTCAAAAGTCTGGATTTTATTTCTAGCAACATAAATTTGGGAAAAAAATTATTTAAGCCTATAATATGCACAGTCTCCTTAGTCATTCCATTTTTTAAAAAAAATACTTTCCCAGTTTTGAATCAGTTCCATGATTTTTAAAACCATAGCAATATTAAATAAATGGTTCAAAAATATAGCTAAGGTACAGTGGCACACACCTCTAATCCCAGTGGCTTAGGAGACTGAGCTAAGGGGATTAGTTCAATGCCAGCCTCAGCAACTTAAGGAGGCATTATGCAATTTGGTGAGACAGTGTCTCTAAATAAAATATAAAAAGGGCCAGGGATGTGACTTAGTGGTGGAGTGCCCCTGGGTTTAATCCCTGGTGCTCAAAGATAAATAGATAGATAGAAGAAAGATAGATAGATAGATAGATAGATAGATAGATAGATGATAGATAAATAGATAGATAGATGATAGATAGATAGATAGATAGATAGATAGATGATAGATAGATGATAGATTGATAGATAGATAGATAGATAGATAGATAGATAGATAGATAGATAGATAGATATAGATAGAAAAGAAGGTAGATAGGTAGGTAGGTTGGTTTCAGGAGTATACTAGAAAAGTGTTTGTTCCTCCTTAGGGCAAAACCACCATTGAGTCCTATTCCATCTGCTGTTTTTTTGGGTCTTTAATGCCATCACATTATTCTCCCAGTTTTAAGGTTTATACATTGTTTTGTATATGCTTTGCATCAGCTTCCCTTCATTACTCTTTGTCACTAGAAATAATATATGTATATATAATATATATATGTGTGTATATATATATATATAATATATATATATATATGTGTGTATATATATATATATTTCCCAATTCTGTGAAATTTCATTCAACACAAAGAAAAGAAGGACCCTCAACAGAAAGAACACTCAAAGTCCACAAAAGTCATCACTGGTATGATCTTCACAGACTATTAACATATACACTCCTACAGACATTCCTTTTAATATATGCATATAATACTATGTAAGTGAACAAAGTCTCTGAAACATGCATGCGCTAGAGCACATATACGTGCATTAACTCTGACTAACATTTACATAGGCAATAGAATTTAGAGTCTGGTCTTTAACACATTTTTTTGGCTCAATGATCTGTCGTAGAAGTTTACACATAGATATTGCCACACTTTTATGCATCTCATTTTATATGATGATATATTTTATTATTTATACCAGGTTCTGAATAGCAAAGTGAAGATTTTTACACAGAAAACACAACACTGTTATATTACTGGTAAAATAGATCATATAATTGGATTGAGAACTAATTTTTCTCCCTTGTAGTCTTTTGGGGAATGGATTTAGGTTATTTCCCTGAACTACCAAAGGAAATATCAGGGAGAGTGGTCATGGAGAGAAGTTCAGTTATGTTGCTTTCAAGTGCTACTTTAGGAAACAGCTAAAGATGGTGGAACTGAAATTATCAACTGAACAGATGTACCTTATCTGATATGCAGTGAGAATCCCTAAATAAAAGAAAGAGAAAGAAAAAGAAGAAGAAAATCCAGCCTCTTCCTTCCTCTTCCTTCCACTGTCTTTCCTGTTTCCTACCAGATGGAAGTGACTCCATTTATTTTTGGTTCATTTTCTATTCAATGAGAGGAAGTCCTCTGTGCTACTCTCTGCCTTGTCGTAGCTGAGAACGTGAATGAGGCAGCTTCCCAATTTGTATCCCAGCCCTTTCAAAGTAGACCAGCATGAATGGAATGGATCAACAGAGGTCATTAAAACAAAATAAGTAAATCAAGGAGTAGTAATAGAAGTCATTATTGAGTATGTATGTGACAGGTAATTTGTTAAATGTGTTGAATGGATTACCTTGCTGAATAAATTATAGTAGCACTTTGAGACAGGATTGTTACCCCCTCTCCACCCACCCCCCTTTTTTTGGTACCAGGAATTAAACTCAGGGGCACTCAACCACTGAGCCACATCCCTATGCCTATTTTGTATTTTATTTAGAGACAGAGTCTCACTGAGTTGCTCATTTGCAATCCTTTTATCTCAGCCTCCTGAGCTTCTGGGATTATAGGCATGTGCCACTACACTGGGCTCAATTGTTACCATTTTATAGACAAAGATTAAGACCTTATAGATTAAGGATACTAGAGTTGGGACCAAAAAAAAATAATTAAAAATGAACTGTACCTGATTACAAAGCCTATGGTTTTAAGGTCTATATTTTAAGGGCATGTTATTCATGGACTATGTGGATCTGATCATACTGAAATTGTCAGTTTGCTCTCCTGACCTCCTGGGACAATTTACTTGAGGTGATATCCTTTATAATAGTATTGCTAAAACTCTAATATCTTCTTTGCTATATCAGCCTTTTATCCTTCATCAGAAAGGAAGAGGTCCCTGCAGTTTTAAATGTGTTCTCAGAGAGACCCATTCATAATTAGTCACTCAACTGATATGTCTAATTGAATATGCTCACCAAAGTATACCAACTTTATCCCATTCATTCACTTATTCCATGCATAGCCACTTACATCCTCCTTCAGTCTTTTTCTCTTTACAATTCATTTTCTTCACAGTGGCCAGGTGAACCTTTTATAAATGAGGATCAGATGATGCCATACCTGGTCAACCTTCCCCTGCTTCATTCAGTCTGAAATCTGAGCTCCACTGGGGCCTGAGAGGGTCTGGCCCTGGTACACCTCTAGTCGACAGTTTATTTCCCACCTCCTCTGGGTCATTGGGCACTTGATTCACTCTTCTTTATCTTTTCAGACCCACCAAGACACTTGCTAAAGAGTTTGGCCACACTCTCTGGTTTCTAGCCAGAGTTCCCTCAAGAGGTCTAGAAGAGACGGATGAAGACTTTCTTTCTTCCATCACCAAGTCAAAGGCCACCTTCTGCTTCTGTGATCTGTTCACCTAAATTAACACCCCAACTTCTGCCTTCAAATTCTCCAGACAGCCTTGCGATTCTACCACACTGATTCACAGCACCAATGACAATCTGAAATGATCCTGCATCTTGTTTTGAAATGTGTTACTTTTCTTATTGAGCACACTATAAATAGCGCGAGAGTGGGGTACCCATCACACTTATTGACCCTGTATCCCCAGGGCCTAAAAAACTGGTGGTTAGTGTGAACTCTGTAAGAGTTATTGAGTCAATAAATTGCTGACAAAGACAAGCAATAAATCCACTTAACAGTGAGCAAGGCAAGATAGAGCCAGATTTGACTAATAAGACATATTCTTTATCTGTGAAGCTTTAATAGACGTTTTTGTATTTTCCATTTTAAAATCTGTATTGCAAAAGAGAGTCAGCTCTATGCATTGACAGATACATAGATCTACTGTGTCCCTGATAAGAAAGATCATCCCGCTGATCTTTATCAACTTAAAATGTCATGTAATTTGAAACCCTTGAATTACCTAGAGTGCTTGTCTAACTCATCAATATTTACCTCTAAAAGTTTTCATATATTATGGCTCCAGATAATGAGTTTTGTGAGTGATAAAGCCATAGGCAATTCTGAGTTAGCTCTCTCACACCCCACTTTAGTCTTCAGAAGAAGTCTCTGGTGTTTCTCAAATTGTATTTTCATTCTGTGTCATTGAAATCAGTATCTCAATATTGTCATTTAATCAAAATTGATTTATAAATTGATTTTTCTGCCATCTGATGATTTCTTCTTGAAGAAAGGAACATTTCATTCTCAATGTGCACATAGTAGGAATTCTTCATATATTTCAAAAAATACTGAACACAGTCTGTCGATAGTTTATGGCAATAGATGAGTTTGATATTATTTCCTTAAAATTTGGTTCCAATTTAGTCTCTTTTTTGTTGTTCAAAGAGTTTAGAAAAATCCATGAAAGTAGTATAGCTAAAAATTCAGTCACGTTTGCAAGAATCATGGTTGTAAATCAAATAGGAAATTGTCTGGTCTGCATGTACCAAGGGCAAATTACTTTGAGATGTAGTTCAAATTTTGCTGGACATTTAACAGCTGCAGCATATTTCTGACAGATGGTATAGCAGATGAATCAGTTTCAAATTATCTACTAAACTGTTATATACTATAAAAGAAAGAGATTTGTGAGACTTTTTAAAAAATAAGATTTTGTCTCCTCCAAATTGATCTCCTAATTTCATAGAAATAAATCCTACAACATAAAATAATAAAAATCAAATTTATACTTTATGTAATCTGGAAATGCTTTTGAAATTTTAATTTCCATTACTTCATGCAAAAAAAAAATGAAATAGTTTTCAGGAATAGACTCAATACTCAAAAGCCAGGCAGAGATTTTATCTCTAAAACAATGGTGATAGCAGTCTATTTTTTTTAAACTCAAATTCTACAATCTAATAAAGAGGCAGAATTACCTAGCAATTCTAATAAACAAATAATTTTGAAACTGTCAAGGTCTATTGAAATATGAGTAAATTAACTTGAGTAGTCTTTAAGATTTGATTGACAGTCTTCCTATGGAAGTGACTCTCTTAGATTATCATTTGTTGGTCTTCTGGTAATTGTCACATTTTGACTCTACTTTCATTAACTGGTTCATTCAAGGACAGTATTTAACAATAAGAAATAATACTCTTATACACAGTCAAGTCTACTTCCTAAACTACTTGCCCTAGTTTAAATAATTGACTAAAGTGCTCCAGAAAAGCCTCCCCCAGTGTCCCTGGCTTAAGTCAATCAAGATTAGATCATGCATTCGAAAGGTACAAAATGAAGACTGGAACACTGTAGAGTTGGTCAGAGCAAGTCTGCAGTAGAATGTTAAATTAATTTGAAATATTTATGATAAGTTTAAAAAATTAGCCTATTAAAGAATATTTATACTATGATCCTCATTATATAACATGTTCATAGATATAAAATGATTTGAAAGAAATGTAAACCAAAATATTGTATGCTTGTATCATTAGGTTACCTTGGATTTTATTTTTTGCAGTTTGCAATGTTCTTTAATTAACAGAGATTTTTGTGGGATATGAAAAATCCACAATATTAGGGATAAGTACCCAGTGATGCAGTGATGGCATGCTCTCCTTTTATTCACCTGACAATGATTTACTGAGTGCTACAGCAGTGGTAGCTCAGTGAACATCAAAGTTTTGTATTAAATCATAAAACATATAGTTTAGGATGGTGAGTCGTTGCAGGCAAGAATGCAGCAGGAGAGGAAGATGGGTTTGGGAGGGTGGGCAGGAGTGCTCTTTCAGTTAGACGTCCAGGAAGGACGAAAAGATCAGGCACCATTTTTAGTAGAGAAAGAAGAAGCAACCAAAGGTTTGTCCAGGTCCATGGATTGGCAGCTCTAGAACAGGTGAGAAGTCCAGGAACAGGGGCAAGGAGGGCATCTTCAGCACCTCACTGAGGCCTGCATGAGGGAGCAGAAGAGGGCTTGGAGGGAATGGCAAGGAAGAGGCCAGAGAGATGCTGGGGTCAAGGAGGAGGCAGGCTGGGTGGCAGGTGAAGGGCTCTGTGAGGTTGTGAGGAGTTGGGTCTCAGTGCTACTAAAGAATGCAAGTCCTCCACAAGAGGAATATGATGTTTTCCAAGTTCACTATGAAGGAAGTAAAAGTTATTCTAAACAGTGCTGTTTTCTACCTAGAAACTAGTCTATTTGATTTCTACACACAGGCAATCATTCGGGGTTATAACTGTAACTCAAATCAACTTCTTGTTTCCAATGTTTATGGTAAGTAAAAGAAAGTGAAATAATGTGTTTCTTTGGGCCTAACTTCATCTTTAAAGATCAGTATTAAAATACCACTAGCTTATTTTAATTTCTGTTAACCTGTCATTCATTCATTTACCTTAATTCTTATTGAACTTGTGAAGATTTTGAGTCACATATTATCTTTTGAAGTGACAACTAGAAAAAAATCTCTCTATATATCTCCCAGGAATCTAATTTGATTATTCTTACAAGTACCTTCAATAACACAAGAACCTAGTGTTGGGTAGAACAGGAAGATGCTTTATCTCCTTCAGTAAGGGCTCATCTCCGGTAGAAATAAGGTACACAGCTCACTCTGGCTAGTGCAATCAGAGTTAATGAAAAGACTGAAAGGGAAGCCAGGTGACCTCCATCTGAGAGAATAAGGGAAATTTTCAGTTTTAATATTTTAAAACACATGGGACATCAAGTGTGTTACTTTTTGTCACCATGATCAAAATATCTGATGAACAACCTAGAGGAAAGATTCATTCATTTTGGCTCAGAGCCTCAGAGGTCTCAGTTCGTGTTGGCAGGCTCCAAGGCAGACAACATCATGGTGAAAAGACATGCCAAGAGCAAACCTGTCAGGACATGGCATCTGGGAAGCAGAAAGAGTGTGTGCTTGAGAGTGAGCGTCACCAAGGCCGCACTCCCATTGACCAATTTCCTCTAGCCACGACCCACCTGTCTACTGTCAACACCAGTAGTCCATTCAAGTCAGTAATCTATCAAACGGATTAATCCATTAATAAGCATAAGGTTACAGCCCTAATATTGGCTAGAAGCCCCACCTTTGAATCTGGTTGCATTGGGGATCATTTTTCAAAGTCTTTTGGGGAGACATTCCAGGTCCAAACAGTAACAATGAAAAAAAAAAAATCACTATATAGAACACAGCAGCAAAGAATGTCTCATACAAAATCAGTATTACAAAAAGGTATAAATATGGGAATGCATGGTATCATCATAAAGGAATGGGACAGATAGAATTGAAAACAGAACAACTCAAAAATAAATGAAACAAAAAGCAAAAAATCAAAATCTATTCTCTCTAAAGTGCTCTTCTTCAATTTTCTCATGGATAACTGGTCATGTCTTAAATCAGAAATCAGGAGAGAACCTCCCAAATCTACCATCCATTAAACTAAATTCAGTGTATCTCCATCTCTTCCCAGAGAACTCAATTCTATTATTTTGTAAAAATTATAAAAAATATTAATTCTGTTTTCATGTGTGTATATAATTAAAGTCTGACTGTACCCTGTGTTGGTAAATCCATTGGGATAGACCCCAGGATTTTTTTTTCCTTCCATATACTTAGCACATAGGACAGTAAATGGGTACCCAGAATGAATGATCAGTGGAGGGAAAGAGGCTGCCCACTGAATTCACAGAACAGGAAGACGGCTAAGTTGTGTAAATCATCTCATTCGTTCCTTTTTACTTTCCATGTTCTCATCTATTTTCTTGATGAATGTTTATTGGATGAGTACTAAGTCTAAAGCCAGTCACCTTTTTACTAAGGCTTCACAAGCTAATAAATATCATGCTGTAGATGTAGATTGCATTCTGTAGGCATTGAGAAGCTACTAAGAGGGTGTCTTAATAGGATGAAGGGATAATATGATGATATCTAGTCATAATCCTGGAAGAAGATGAAAAGGATAGTTTGGAAGATGATGAACTTGGTTTTCAACCAAATATGGGGAGAATTTAAGAAGAGAGGCAAAAATTACTGAGATTTCTAATGCCCGTGTCTAAGTAGAGCATAGAGTCCTTCATTAAGCAAACATGGTAACATATGGTATTGGACTCATTTACTTTGATCACTTATTTTAATAGGATACATGACTCATTTAAGAACATATGCCAAGATTATTTCTTCACACTCAAATGATTTCCTGTTTTTGACAAAAAATTACCAGTCACAGGTTCCATAATCCGTTTGTGGAAAAAAGAGTTTGTTTCACTGGGGGATAGAAAGCAAAAGCTGTTGTATCTGCAGACTTTAAGATGCTCGCTGATCTCCTTTCAGGCAGACCTGTCCAGTGTTTCCCTTTAGCTGCATCACTCAGGTTTGTGCCGACAGGGTACAAAACAGTGACACTTCACGGTTGACTCAGATTCCCACAGGCATCCTTCCAGTGGTCTTCCATTCGCAGGAACATTTTTCCATGTGGGGTACACTGAAAAAGGAAGGTGGCTGTGGAGTGACACCTCCCTGCTTCCGATTTCTGAGGGATCTTTGACTGTTTTTCTCTTATCTTTTCACCTGCCCCTTTCTATGCCTCTGTCTTTCAAGACACACTTTTCCTTTATTTTACATAGAAATGCATTCTGTGTCACTGTGAGCCCTTCTATCCAGCATCCAGTCTTGAGATAAGCAGAACTGAACCCAACAGAACTCTGGTCTTAAAGAGAGGTGAGGAGAGGGCAGTCAAGTTCAGAAAACCTGGGTCAGGAAGGAAGGATCAGTTGGAAGACAGACACAGGCCAGCAAGCAGGGGGCTGAACCCAGGAGGCCCAAGCCTAGGAGGCCCTCTCCTATGTTCCTGGTTCTTCACGGCCAGGTGCACATGGGAAGAGACGCTAGATGATCTCTGAGCTTTCTCACACTTCAGAGGAGATCCTAGACCATCCGTGGTTAGGGAAAAAGGGAGGACGGAGGGCACAGGCATGAGATGATCAGAAGCTATGAAAAGTAATTTGATTCATATGCCAAGTGAGTTTTGGGAAGTGGGAAGAAAAAGCCTTTGAAAGTAAATGGTATGCCGAGCCTTGAAAAGCACGTGGAGAATTTGCAATCTCATCTGGAAGGGAATTGGGAACAATTAACGGTTTCTGAACAGAAGAATTACAGAATAAAAGTGCAAGCAAAGTTACAAAAAATAAACATTCTTTGGCTTTTAAGCTTCCTTAGGGAGGGAGATTCCCAGAGAATGAATTCCAGATGGGGAAAGAGAATGCATCTTGAGAAAACAATGTAATCAGAAATAAATAGGAAATGGAGGCAACCTCATCCACCGAGTTCTGTATTGCCAAAGTTCAGGCAGCCACCAAGAGACGGGGAAGTTGTTGGTTTTACATCCTGAAATAAGAAATAGAGCCGCAGTAATGAAAAATAAATGAGACATGTATATTCATGACCATCATAGTGGAGGGAGGGCAGCAGTTTCATGGAAACCACTCCATTGTATTCCCAACACCTACATTTTACCAGCATTTCTGAGCCTCATTTAGGAACTCAGGTTCTAATTTCTACTCAGACACCAACCCTCTTGATCAAGTGACAAGCATGTTGAATTTCTGTCTTCCCTTCTCTAAAGTAAGATTCAGAGACACTTTCATGGCTGGCATTATCAGGACCCATAATATCATAAGATGTTCATGAGAGTACAAAATTTTAAAAACTAGCCTATTCCTTACTGTAAAGCAATTCTTTCTTAATCATTTCTCATATAAAAAATTATACTTTTCTTTGTTTTGTGGTCTGTGGATGGAACTCAGGGCTCCACCGCTGAGTTGCACCCCAACATCTTCTCTTATTTCAAGAAAATTACAAAACGTACCTCTTTATGCAAGTGTAGATTTATGGCAAAGTACTGAAAGAAAATTCTTCCACTCTCCAGGCTGAGAGAATTTATTGCGATCTAGATGAATCATCAAAGCAACAGATAATGACACAGCCTCCCTTTGTCAATAAAGCACAGGACAGGCTGCCATCTCTGCTCATTTGAACACAGCCAGATTTTCAGGACACTGTCATCCATTACTTCTACCTGCACAGCACAAGTGGCTCATTGTCTGGTTACATCACAACAATTGTTCTTTTTCATGAAAAACAGATATTCCAAGAGATATGAATTACTGCCTCACTGTTCACAATAAGGAACTTTTTATTACTTAGCCTTGAAAAGAATTTTGCTTTATGATTATTTCATCCCATTCTAAAACACTGAGTAGACAAACTGTGGGGCAGAAAAGAGATAACCCCAAGACAGTGCCCTATGACCTGTATTTAGGAAGCAGATCAGAAACTGCGTGTTACAAAATGAATGTTTAGCACTTTTAAGAAAAGTATTTCTGCATTTTGTATTACAATGTTTCTTATAGAATAAGACCTATAATTTCATATATGCTAAGAATAGGGAAAGACAGAGGAAATAAATCTTAGAAAAACATGGTGTTCAGAGTGAGGAGACTGTGAATTATGCCTGGTCTACCACTTATTATTATGTATTGTGGGGTCATCCCAATATCTTAGAATCCCAGTTTTAGCTTTGGGAAAACTGTAATGAAAACAAAGTTAATAAAATCTTACAGAGCTCCAATAAGAGGACTTTGTTTAAAGATGAAATTTGCAAAGTGGGAGAATGGTAGAGATAATAAATATTTCTTGCTAGATAGAATTTTATTTTATTATTATTTTTATACACATTTCTATAGTAGAGTGTGATTTTTCAATACATGTATGTAATGTGTAATGGTCAAATAAAAATGATTAAGGATATGGGTAAGATTTCAAAGTTCAAAAAGAGATATAAACTCCAACCATAAGACACCTCCCGTAAATATTAAGTGCTGTAATAGCAATAACAAAGTTACAAAAAGTCATATGGGTACCAAAGTATAGGATAACTAATGTTGTCCAAAGGTAACCATCTCTCATATAAAGAAATTACACTTTGTTTTGTGGTCTTTGGATGGAACTCAGGGTTCCACTACTGAGCTGCACCCCAACATCTTCTCTTATCTTAAGAAAATTACGAAACATACCTCTTAATGCAAGTGTAGATTTACGGCAAAGTACTGAAAGAAAATTCTTTCACTCTCCAGGTTAGGAGAATTTATTGTGATCTAGATGAATGCAACCACTGTGCTAATGGAGACTTCAATAAAAGGAGAAAATAAAATGGTTTTTGCACTGTTAAAGTCATATACCAATATTAATTAGTTTCATTATTATAATAATAAAAATAGTGAACTATTGGATATTCTTAAGAATTCTTATCATGAATTCACCTTAAAACCCAAGGCAGTATTAGATATCTAAGAACAAACAATTTTTGTAGGTAGTTGAAAATATTTTTGGACTTTTGCATCTTTATGTAATCCAATGTGTAATATTACTTATTTTACCAATTTTTAATTTTTATTTTCATACAAAATCCACTTGGATTCTAGAATTTCATTGATATTTAACTTGAAAAAATATGTATCAACTGGTGAAACCTAGAACATTCTTGCATATAGCTGTCCACTTTATATTCATAGTGATAATCATTTTTTTTACTAAGTATATTCTACTGTAGGAGTGCACCATCAAGGCAAATAAGCCTATTATTGAAGCCAATCAGCCTATCATCACTGGAGACCCCAAAGGACAGGAGTCTCTTCTGTAGTAACTGCAGTGAGGTCTGTGTCTCCCGTAAATAGTACTGTATTATTTGAGTGCTTCAATAAATCAGTTTACAGACTCATTCTGCACACTGTTACATTTTCTTGATACAGTTTCTGACTTCCTTGCAAGCTAACTTTAAAAAAAAGATTTGAATTATATGTTCTCTATTAGTTCATCACCTGACATTCCATATTTCTTGTTGTTCAGAACATAAGAATATGCACATTTACACATTTCTCTAAGTTCCACTTATTGGTTAGTGTTATTTGAAACATAATATAAAAATGCACTTGACAAGTTACCCTGGAGGTGACACAGCAGTTTGCAAAGAGAAGTATGAACATCATTTATTCATGGCAGAGCAGCATTCCCTTTTTGATTTGAGTTTTCTAATATCTTCAAATGTCACTGTATACCAATAACAATTTATTTTTTAGTGGCACAATTGGTGAAGTGGAAAATATTTTTCCTGGATTTGAAAGAGCACATACATTCACACATACACTCTTGAGTCCATCCCGGTTCAATATATAATTTCACAGGGCTTGTAGACATTCTCTACTGTGTCTGATTTATCCCTTAGTTTTATGGCCAGCAGACACTGACATCACCAACGCTAGACATATTTGCTGAATCATTAAACATCCTGTATTCCTATCTCGTGGAATAGGGGTTTGTGGGTTTACGAACATGAGCTACAATTATGTTCTCATCACACATCCCAGAAATCCTGAGTTTCATTCCATCCCAGGAGAATGCCTCCCCCCAAGACTCCCAAAGATTGAATTCTGGGGCTTACTCCTTCTATCAATTGCACATGTGATAAAAAAAAAATAACGGGGATAAGAAAGTCTTTGAGAAATTTAAGCTAGATGCTTTTTTTTTTTTCATGAACTTGAAGCAAATCTAACTTGAGTGTCAGCATTTTTTAATTAAGAATGATCTTTTACTTTGAGATGATGAGAGTTAATTTTAAAGGAAAATAGTCTTGAGAAAATGGTATGTGGTTTTCTGAAAATTGCACTTCTTAGAAGCAGATCACCTAAAAAGTATTTCTTTCCATCCAAAACTACAGGGGCAGAATAAATAGCCTTTCTTTTCTAACCCCTGCCTATACCTGCTACATTTTTCATCCAAGATTTCTGAAAAGAACTGCAGAGACACTATTTGACTCTATGGCATAGCAATAGAACTATCACAAAGAGAGGTCATGGTTAAGGTCAGTGCTACTACTGTGGCCAGCTAGATTCAGTACAAAAGAAAGGAAGTAACAACCTGCATTATTTAATTTTCTATCTCATTGGATAAAAGCTATGATATGATGTGTGCAATCCACATAGCAGTCAGCTGCCACACATTGTTGCTCTATTTCCATGGTGGGCAAAATTGCTATGAAAAATGACTAAAAAAATATACTTAACTGACAGTGTTTTTTCCTTGGATGGGAAAATGTTTTACCTTTTGTTCATTCTTTGTGTTTATTACGTGTTTATATGTGTTAACACTATATGTATCTCAGTTTCTTCCATTTTTCTTACAGATTTAATGCTATAACTGAAATGTCCCTGGTAGGAACACCATTTGAAGATGCCATTAGCTCCTGAGAATGAAGACTTTGAACACAAGCTGATTGGCTTGGGAGAAACAAAAGGGAACATCAAAGTAAGAGGCATTAAACTTTGGAGAGAATATTGGTTTTCCTACTTGGTTGGAAGTAGGAAAACCAATATCACCATATCAATACCTGAGATATCTGTTGGCAAAGGACTTTCTACATGTCCACCAAAATAAATAAATTAATGAATGAATAAAATTAATAGAGAGGTAGGTGGTATTTTTCTCACATATCTATAAACTATTAAGCTTGCCTTTTCTATATGCTAGTTTTAATGAGGTAAGATTCCAAATATATTAATATATGCGGAATCTTACCCTATTTCCTACCCAGCCCAGCACAACCTCTCAGTATTACGGATAACTCTAAAAGAAACACTATAAGGGAAACTGGTGGCTGAAAGAAAGTACAAGAGAGAAGGTAAATACACGTTCTAAAAGAGGGAAACCTTTGGTGATAAATCTGGGTGAAAGTAGTTTGAGTACTAGACAATGTTTTCCAAGATCAATGAAAAAGAAATCAAATTCTACTTGTATACCCTTTAAGGAATTTATGTTGCTTTCATAATATGGAGAAAATAAAATTCAAAACGATTTCAACATACTCTATTTTTGCCTAAGTTGTATGTAATTGAGTATTGAATGTTGAAAGTCAGATCATTCTAATATTTTTGTATAATATTTTTTTTATTGACTTAGCATGTTAGTATCTTCTGATGCATCTTTTATACACAAAAGCTTAATTTCTTAATAGATCAACAAGGATATACACAACTGAGTCCAGATATTTATAGTTTTTAAATTATATAAGTTAATAAAATATCTATAATGTTTTTAATTGAAAGGTAAAAAAGTAAGTGATATGAACATTTTTATTCCTGAATAATGAGTTGAGTTAAAGAAGATTGTATAAATATTTGCAAGGGAGATCTTTCTAAAATAATAGATATCATCACAGATTTTCATAGCACACATTTGTTTAAAAAGGAAAAATCTGGCATTGCATATTTCCCTCAAATATTTTTAGCAAATGACTGTAGCACTTGGATAGATCTACCTGACTAACACAAAGGCACAGGACGAAGCTTTGGTCAGAACTTTTACACAACTTTCCCACATGAAAGACAGGTTCCACTAGCCCTGCATGGATCCTGGCTTGCTGACCTCATGCACTTTGCAAGTGTCCCCTTGACTCAGCCTACTTCTAGAATGAATCAAAATTTGAGGATGAGTTTCTGGCAGATGGTGAATGTCAAATGAGAGTAATTTAAAAAAAAAAAAAGATAAGATTTAAGGTTATAAACAAAAATTTATACCCGTTTTACATGTGGAGAAAAACTTAGGAAATATTTAATCAGAAACCAGCATTGCTATGAGGAAAAAAATCTACAAAAGTCCATGACTGAAAGTCAGTCAGAGTGTGTGTATTTTTACCTGACACTCTGTTTTAACAGGTAACATTCTAGTCCTTAAAATATGTAGGTAGCTTAGAGTACACTCCTTAGAATAAGTAATATATAATTACATGCTTTTCTTGAATAAGGATAAAAGTAGGTTGGCATAAAGGCAAAATTTTAATTAACTTGAATATATTAATATTCAAAGTCTTCCAAATAGTTAATTTTAAATTTACTAATATATTTGGGCAACAGATTAATTTTCTTATATACTAAGATTGAGATGGTACCACATTAAAAATGTAAAGACAATTTTATTATTATAAAATAATATTGAATTTACTTCCAAGTTAATACATATAAATATTTAATTATGCTATCTTTTTTTTTCAAAAAACATGTTCTTTTGAATATAAAATTGAATGAATGAGGAAAAACTACCCAGTCGTAATGACTGTATATTTCTGTCAGTGCAATTTTTATATCTGGGGAATCTGAACTAAATAATTAGCTTTTTGTGGAAAATAAAGTTTCTGTTACTTAATTCCTCAAGTAATATAATAAGTCATAGAATTAGGAAATTTTTATAAGGCAATGACAGAGAAAGTACAATAATTATAAATTTCTGACTATGTAACCTCCCTACAGTCAGAAAAATGAATTAGATATTAAGTTCATTGAGACATAACTGGGGTCAGTTTTAAGACTATAGCAAATTATGGCCTTTATAAAACAAAATTCTCAACTAGTGTTCCTTGGAAGGCAACCTGGCTCACAAAGCCCTCTGGACCTACCCACATATGGCTGATTCTTAAATGAAGAACTGATCAGTGGCAGAGCAAACTAATTGAAGTGCTGAGGATTTGACCTTAGAACTAAAAAAAAAAAAAAAAAAAAAAAAAAATGAATCAAGCTTATCTGTTTTCACTTGGTTGGGAAAAGCAAATGGAGTAGTCATATAGTTAAATGTAAAAGAAATAATTATGAGTGGTTGAGAATGTTGGAGCCCAGAGGAAAGACTCTGCAGATATATGAGATAGTTCAGTCCTTCATTCCAAGGGAGGAAGGTAAGGTAGGGATAGAAACACAGAGAAGTAGATGTTCCAATTGGAAAATAGGAGAACAAAATGAAATCAAAGGGAGACTTCGTGGAGATCAAAAAAACTAGGAGCTTATGTACATCAGATTGGTCAGATTTTAGTGACTCCGATTGAACTTGGGTTGTCCAGGTCAAGACTCAAATGCTGACCTCTTGGCTGAGCCAAACTGGATCCATCCAGTTCCCTGTGCAACTGGATGGATCTTGTGGTGGGCTGATGATGAGGACAATCCCTTTTAGGTTCCAGCTCCTCATAGTCCTGAGAGATGTGTGAAAAAATGTGGAAGGAATCCCATGGCCTGTCTTCAAATGCCAATAAGCATTGCCTTTAATTTTTTTTATGTTTATTTGTTGGTGGTGGTGAGGATGGAACCCAGGGCCTTCTGCATGCTAGATAAGGAGGCTTGATCACTGAGGTATGCTCCAACCTAAACAGTGCCTTTCATCACTTCCTGCTAACAAGCTACTGTCTCTCTGATCTACCCCAAAGTTTCTGGGTCAGTGATAAAAGAGGACATGTAAACAGTCTCCAAACACTGAGGTGGTAATACTAGAAACCAGGTTTGAAATCCATATTCTATCTCTACTAAGCTTGAAGAGTGTTTTTTTTTTTCCTCATTGAACATCCCCTTTATTATTTAATTCAGATTTTTCTCTGCAGTTTCCTTGATTCATGGTTTCACCACCTCTTTTCTAAAAGAGTTTTAGTTCATCTAACAGGAGACACAAATTTGTAAAACACTAACGGTTGCTTCATGAATATCTTGCTGTCTGGTATAGTTAGCTTTGTTTAAAATGCTTTATATTAAATGATATATGAATATTCATTGACTCTGATGAGGGAAAAACAAAGCCTATACAAGTTTGACTTTTCATTCGATGACGTACTGGTTGAGAGTGAAGGCTTTGGTGCCCATCCCATACAGCTTGAGTCCCAGCTTTAGCACTTGACAGTTGTGTTACCTCTGGTAGTTTTTACTTTTTTTTCCTCTTTTTTTTATATAGCTTTTTTTATATTCACGAGTATTGGCAAGAAAGCATTTGATTTAAAGGATTGCTATTAGATTTAATAATCATACAACATATATATGTGGTACAGTATAAATGTATAAATAAAATGCCTGTGCATGTATTTATATATTATATGCATGTGATTATATATGCATATACATGATGAAATGTATGTCCAATATATGCATATATGTTTACATGTAATTATACATAATTGCATTGCTTGTAGATGGAAAGATTGAGAAGAGAGAGAAGGGAATGGGAACTTCCATGACACCTGACACATTGTGTGTATTCCCTATACATCAGCTTTAGTAAGAGATGATAATAAAAATTAAAGGAGACCCAATATCTTTGAAGCAATCTACTGGTGACTTGTAGTAAAGTGGGTGAATTATAGATTTGCTGAACATAAAGCTTAAAGCCAAAAAAAGAAAGAGGGAGATCTATTCAAGAACTAATTCAATTAGAAACTGATTAAATCTGAAAAGTCATCTCATCTACCACCCATTTTGGTTAGAAATCTTCTAGCTTTCTTGTTCAATAGTCATTTAATCTCTTATTGGTCAAAAAGTTGATTTCTTTTAAGAGCTCCTTGTTAAGCATTTCCATTAAAAATGTTTTCTTTACATTGAAAAGGTTTTCATTACATTAAATTTAAATCTTCAAAAAATGATGCAGTACAAACTAGTGCTAGAAAATGGTGGTATGGAATTGAAACAAGTGTACATTGATGGACTTTCATCTTTTTCTATCATTATTCTTTAAATTGCCTTATGGTTTAATGAGAAGAACTTATGTCTAAGGTGGGAAAATTTGAATTTCAGACTCTAGTAATGATACTTAAAAGCCATATAGACTTGAAAGCTACACCATGTGTGTCAATAATCTCATCTTTGCATCTTTGAAATAAGGATGGTTATTTTCTGGCTAAAAAAACAAAGCAAAACAAAACAAAACGAAAAAAAGATAGAAGGGAAGAAAGAAAACTATGCTTTGTAAATTGTGTTTACTAAGCTTTATAGCAGGCAGCTTCACCCACTGAATAATTTAATGTTTATTCATATTGGAGAGATATTATCAAACACATTTTAAGTTAAAAAAAAATTCCATAAAAGTTCAGTCAAATCCCTATATTTACAAAGCTAAGAAATAGCTCATACTTTTCTTAAACTGTAGCAGGTTATCTGTATGTAGAGAGTTTCCTGCAGAAAATTTTAGGAATCCATGTTTGTGGGAATCATTGCTGGGCAGAGGTCACATTTGCATTGCTTACATAGCTCACTTAAAAATTTTAATAAGTATTTTCCCAATCAATGTATCTAAGTGACAAACAAATTGAGTCCAAGATGATTGCTTTTGTCTTCAACTCTGTTTTAAAATATAAAAGAAGTCTTTAAAATACATTATTTATTTATTGGAATTAAGCATTTGGAAAAAACTATATAATAATGATTAAGGAATGGATTATAAAACAAATAAAAATATTCCCAATGTTTTCCTCCCAAGGAGTAAAAGCAACTATTCACTAAAAAAAAAAAAAAAGAAAGAAAGAAAGAAAAGAAATAGAAAATTAACTCATTTCAAATCCTTTTTTGCAACAGAGCACACTGTACAGAGACAGGGTGCAATGGAACTATTCTAGTCTAAGTCAGAAGAGTCAATCCCAGCCTGTGTTCTTCATCTCTCTAAGGCTCTTCATTCTTCTGGAAAGTGTGATCAAAAGTCTGCCTTGTGCATCTTGTGAGTATTTTGCAGGTATCAAATCAGATAATACACATGAATGTTCATCACAAACAATAAAAATCTATACAATCATGAGGCTTCTAATTAGCCATGTGGATAAAAGTATCATATTATATTAAATATATATTTCTTTCTCAAAAGATCTAGGACATTCTAAATGTAGCATTGAGCATCAGAATCTTTCCAGGCTCTTGGGTTCAGAGATGAAGGAGACTAAGTTCCCTACAACTTTGGAACTGTGTGTCAAGAGCTTTAGACACAGTCATACCCTTTGACTTGTTAAAGTCACTCCTGGGGATTATTTTGTACAGAATTATCCAAAATATGGGAGAAAAGATGAAACAAAACATCATTTTGTTGCCTGGTTATTTATAACAGAAAAATTTTTGAAATTAACCACATGTCCAACATTAAACACAACGCTAAACTACATAATTTTATTTTATCATTGAAATATTAGAACCATTCATTTTTTGATTTTAAAGTATATGATTGGAAAGTGTTTTTGATCTAATAATAAGTACAAATAATCAGGATAGAAGACTCTAATTACAAGTAGGTAAAAGTTCATGAAGAGGAAAATTTTAAAAAGTTATTAATCATTGTCTTGATTGGTTAGCAATATTACATTCAAAAAAACTCAAATGAAGCCTCATTTCTAAGATTTTTGTTAGATCTCTTATTACTTTTCTATACTAATGTAGATAATAATCATATAATAGTAATAAGTTATCAGTCACAAATTATATCATGGTTGAATATAGGCAAAACTCAAATATTTCTAATTTTCTTTTGATTTTGTTATTAAAATAGGAAAATGTATGTCAAAATATCCTCAAAATATAATTTAGAATGTATAATTCATACTTTAATTAATGTATCTTTTTACTAGTGAATGAAAACAAAATGCTTTTCTTATTTCTCCTCATTGTGTTCCCAACATTAATTTAATCTGTCCTTAGTTTCTTTTACAAAGTTAATTCTTAGGATCTATGCATTTTGTCAAGATCAAAATCTAAATGCAGGAAAAATTAGCCCTGTACAATAATGAATTAACAAGATCTAAGAAAGATACAATGTATCACCAAATGATTAGAGTGAACAAAGTTCCTCTCTGCTCCCTCATGGGGAATGACAGACAATCTTTCGTTGAACCCCATTATCCTAATGAGAAGATGTTCCACACTTGATCGTTGCCCAAAGGCTGGAGAAGATCTTGTAATGAGTTAGTGCCAGTGCTTAATGAAGAGATTTTATAATTATTGAAACCACATCTGCTTAAGTAAGGAGTCTCTTCCCAGATCCATGTGTCCTCTGCTATTTCGTGAGTGGCAGAAAGCGCAGACCACCCGTGAACTCTGGTTTCTCTTCCCTTTACCCCCATAGGAGGAGCTAACATTCTTTGTGCTCTATCTTTTCTAATTTGTTTGCTTAACTTCTTCTTGCCTTGTGCACCAATGGCAAGAGCTGCTGCTCTCAAGATACTTGCAAGAAGGTGAAGATAGAATATTGTGTGGCCTGTGTTTAAATCTTCCTTAGTCGCTTGATGGCTTTGTGACCCTGGACAGCTTGCTGAACTCTCCTTTGCCTCAGTTTCCTGTTCTGTAAAATATATGGATACCAAACTCACAATGTTGTTGTGAGGACCAGGTGAAATGACAACTTAAAAGCTCTTGAATAACACCTATAGTAAGTCAGGACTAACACTGGGCACCCAGCACTGGACACATTTGTAAATAAGGTGAAAATTCTTGAATCCATTTCAACCCTTAGTGTTGTGATCAGGTCTGCAATGTAGTAATACAGTGGTAATACAAAGGGCTGAGTCTGTCAATGTTGCTATGCTCTTCAAATAATCATTCTGTTTCTCTGACCCACAATGATGTAGAGCAAGCAAACTTGAAACTCCAAGTTTGTTCTAATAGAAAAAAAAAATGGGGTAAAGAATCAAATGTTCACAGCCTGATCATAAAATCATCAATGTTTACATGATGCAAATATGATGTAAGCTCTCTATTTACAGAGGAGACATTATATTCCATTAAGTTTAGGCCTCAAATTTGAAAAAGCAGGAGTAACAAGGCTATAAGTTATATGTGTTCTTTGGAAGAAATGTCTATGTGCACAATCAGACCAGTAGAGAGGCCACTTGCTCTCCAACCCCACCCCACAGAGTCACAGAGCTATGTTCCCCTGGAAATACTCTCAAGGAACATAAAAAGACTTATGCAAACAAAAACAAGATAAAAACATTTATACTTGTCCTATAAATGGATAGTCAGGTCAATTTTCCCACAGTGTTTCTGTTTGACCTGGTCTTGGGGTACAGGTCTCTTGGTGGCTATTCCCCATGGTCTGGTTCTGAACTGTCGGGTCAACTTCATGGGCATTATTCATCAGTGCTACTAATTGAAGGCCATGTATTGTCACTTTACAGTTTTATTCATGTCACTATATCCAGAAGCTGTGCCATGCATGCTTATGATTTTCAGGCAAACACTTAAGACCCATATTCAAATAAACTGTCACTGCCACTGCGTAGGCAGGAGAACAGAGAACAGGATGGGTTCAACTAGTTTCCCAAATGAGTTTTTAGTTAAATATAAAATGTGCATGTATAATTTGATCTAATTATTAGGGTGTAATAAGAAGCATTTAAAAATAAGTTTTAGGGATGGCAAATATCCCTGGTAAATAAGGCTACAGTTTTGGCTTCAGAAAAAATGGCTTCTACCATATCTGCCCTTTGTTTGCTGGTGGTTGGTTCTGGTGGGGACGAACATGCTATCTTGTTAAGCCCAATCATATATTCTCTCTTTGTATTTCCTCTGGATTCTGTCATGTGTTCCCCATGGTAATAGAGAAGGGGAATTCACAAGCATTGCTCTTCACTTATCAAGTCCACCATATCAGAGTTGATAGCATACTGACTGATGTGCCAAATTTAATTGTGGATTTCAGATTTAAAAAAAAAAAAGTGACATGAAATACCAGGGTTTTGATGCAGATGTCTGAAAGAACAAACGATTCACTATTTTCAGGCAAATATTTTCCTAAAATAAAAGATCCAATTTCTAATGACTTCTGTATTTTAAAAGAAAGAAGGCTATTCAACTTCTGGAATGTCAGCCTCCATGGTGAGATTTGAACATTGCACCGTGAGGATACGAATAATGTCTTGAAGATGTCAACACTGAAAATCAATGGCCTAAGGAAATTCACAATTTCCAGCTAAGTTCCAGTTCTCTCCTGAATATGTATCCATTCCCACCCTGGTAACCTAACCTGCGCTTGCCAGTCATTGGTGAGACCCTCTCCTGCAGGCCTTACTTGTGGCTCATCATGATTTTTCTCTTCTTATCTCCTTACCCCTCTCCTTCCACCCCAACCCTTCTCATGCTGTCCTCAGCCAGACATCTGGTTCTTCACTCTTCTGATTCTTTTCCTCTCTTCAGGGTGCCCTAAGCCCAACTCACACTTTATCTTCCTAAAGTGTTGCCTTAAAATCATCATCTTCTGCTCAGAACTTTAAAGTGGCTCATGAGCACACTTTGGACAGCACTGAAAGCTCCAAATTGTCTTTTTAATCTTACCACTGCCCATAAGTCATCTATTTGAACTTTATGATCTGATTAATCTTGGCTGTTCCTCCATGAGTCATGAAGACTCAGGAAGAATATGCTGGTGCTGAAGCCAGTTAGACAGGTAGTCCGTGTAGATACGTGAATCTAGTCAGGTCGGATCAAGGAGGCCAATTTTGAGTGAGTCTGGCAAGTTGGAGACTGTCTCCTGAGGGGTTGAAATGTTAATCCCTTCAGAGCCCTTCCTCCACCCTTATCACAAACCTCTACCTGCTTTAACCTGTTGCTAAAATAACCTGTCCCAGGAGTGGCCCTTCCCTACATGGGGCTATGAAGTTGTTGATTAATGTGTCCTGGGCTGCACTATCCTGCCCTTCCCCCTTCAGCCACCTTTTGGCCATTCTACAGAGCATCCCTGGGCCTAGTCACTGATGCAGGAGGGAGCAGGATAAGGGGAAGAGGGCAGGAGAACAAGGAAGCCTAGGACATATAAAAAGGGCAGAACTCTTTACTTCTGAGGATACCAGGATTAGCACCTATGGCCCCCTTCTCCCTCCCAGAGGTTTATGTTATTCCTTTTTAAATACACCCTGCTTTATATGGTTGCCTTGGTGTGATTCTCTAATGTTTCGCTCTTCAACATGTGGGGAAGCAGGACTCCTCACCGATAACCGGCATTATCAGTGGTTAGTGGTTGGGGGATAGATTATGGGAAAAGTGCTTCTAAAAAACTATTTAAGTCAATGGAAAATGACTCTGTACATCTATTCCTATTGTATATGGCTGCTATGCTAGAGAAATAAATAGTATTTATTTAGATTATGGGGAAATAAATGAAAAGAACAAAAGACTTCAAAATAAGCAGTTGATAAACCATGGAAGTAAAGGCAGACAGACAAAATTTCCTCAAACTGAGTCGTTGGGAGCACAGCCAAAGCTAGTTTCAATATTTTTTAATGCAATCTAAAAGAAGAAGAGAATGCCAGCTCATAGTTATTATTGTTATTATTATCACTACCACAACATTCTGTAATGTTTGTTTAGTGGGGAAACCTTATTACATGATTTGAAAAAGAGGCCAATATATCTATCTAAATGAAGCACTTCATGGATGGAACACTGCTGTTGCCTCTTATTGGGTTTCTTCCCTCCAAGTCCACCCTTGGGTCCCCTCCCCATTCCTGTGACTGACCTACTTAGCCTTTCCTCATTCCCTCTCCTTTCCTACCACCTTCTGTATTACTTTCAACCCCATGTAGCACTCAGTTTCAGCTAATATTAAAGTCCTTTTCCTGTGTCCTCCAGATTAACCTTGAACTTTGGGTATACGTATATGATTTCTCTTCTCCCATGCTAATTTCTGTACCAGAGAACTTGCAATTGCCCTTTGATTCTTTCCATGGAGCTAAATGCTTTTTCCCCATGGGAGGAGCTAACATTCTTTGTGCTCTATCTTTTCTAATTTGTTTGCTTATCTTCTCTGACAATATTATTGATACTAGATAGTCAATAAGTCAATGAAATGTTTTTTCCCACTATGTGTTTATAATATGTCAAAGTCTTTTCAAGTGAAATATAAAAATACCAGACATCTTTGGAATTCTCCTGCAGCTCTTAATCCCAGCATAGCAACGGACACAGAGTAAGTAACAAAACATGTCTTTTGAGTGATTTTTAAAGCATGTTGTAGAAATAAAATCTGACTTTATTTGTAAATTTCTTTATGGTTTCTTGTACATTATTCTGTTACTTAAGATTGCTTTATTTTTCATCACACATTACTTGATTTTCTTAATGGAATATAAACTTAATATAAAGCTCCCTCTACTGGTCCTCTTTAACATACCAGAAGAAAAGTTAAAAATATACATATTTTCTAAGTTATCGTATATTAAGGAAAATAAGACCTTAAAGCTCAATAATATTGTTAACCTTATTCTTTTTCTGTGATCACACCTGTATGGTCTCATTCCTGAAGAATTTTTTTCTACTATAGTTCTTAATTCTTCATTTCTTCAAATGGGACATTTGATTTCTCTTCTGTCTCAGATTCTACTGTGGTTCATCCTGTAGACATCAACCATGTTGACGACTCTCCTATGTGTTGGGCAGCAGCATAGCACAATGACTGAGAGCTAGGCTCCCTGAGCCAGACTCCCTCTCTCTGCCCTTAGTAGCAGCAATTAACAGTCAAGCTGCATAGTACCTCTTATCCTTGAACCCTCATGAAAGAAATGGGATAACACTGTTTCTTCCCTCACAGCACTGTTGTAGGTTTTAAATGGTCAGGTAAAGCAGGCATCACAAACAAAGTCCTCAGATCCTCACAGGCCATGTTGATTCCCCCTCAAAATTATTCTTGGAAAGTCTTTTTCCCAGTGTCTGCCTTTTTTTTTTCTCCTTTTTTAACTTTCTCAAATTGGTCATAATTCTGCAGCTGATACCCTTGTGTCCATCTGGTTCTTCCCAACGGCTTTGTTTCTGTTGCAGTCCCATATTTTTAAGTGTATTTCCATTTAATTAATAGATACCATCAAACATGGCTGACTGTGGAAAATAATTGGCCCATTCCTTGAGGGAAACCTTATGTGTGAGTGGGTGCAGACCCTCATCCTAGTCTTGTTCCCTCAGTACCCTCTGTTTTGTTGCAGGTGATGAGTAGGCATTCGGAAAATACTAGTTAATTCAGTGATGGTAGATTTCAGAATCACACCTGCCAACAAAGGCACATTTCCTCCAAATTATATGAGTTTAAGAGCATATCTATAGATATGAAATGTATAAGTTATTCACCTTCAGTATAAGTTAAGAGTGTGGACCTGGAGACTGAACCTCTGATCTTATGTTCTGTACTTGGTGAAGTATGTCACCAACCCTGTGCCTCAACTAAACAAATAGATGCTGTGCTTACTTCTGTTTCTCATCTACTGAAAGATTATTTGAATTGCATAATTTAGCCTGATTCTAAATTTTCAATACATACATACATATATGAAAATATCTTTAAACACATTAAAAAGATATATTACACAAGGTATATTTAAATACATGTATATTTCAAATGAAGTTTTAAAATCCTTAATATAAGATCATATTGACTTATACTTTGCTAGAAATGATATTGCAGGAATTTCTAACTCAATGGTAAAGTAAAAAAGATTAAAAAAAAAGATCAATTCTTCTCACACAATTCCAGATTGTTGAAATCGCTTACAGTGAAGGTCATTTTAATAGCACTTTGTTTTGATCTTCACGATATTTTGGAAACATTTCAACATATTTCCAAAAAGACTGTTTCAAATTTAGATTCCATGGTTAAACATCTGGGTTTCTTTCTCGGTCCATTTAGCTGCATTTAATATATACACCCTCTACTCCTTCAGAAAATAAAAATAGATTCTGTGAAAAAAGAGGTGAAGGGGAACAGCATTAAACAAAATTAAGGGTTTGTGGGAAATTAGTTTGGACACACTCAGCTTTAATTTTGGAAAACACATTGAGAGCCCTTGAGAGGAGACGTTGCATAGTTTAGCATCACTACATAAAGACAGTTTCAGAACTGTGGAGTCCAGCTGAAGTTTGTTCATTTTAAGTAACATCAGCAATATTTAACATTCTTTGGTAGCTAATGTTATTATCTTGCATTATATAATAGACACTGGTCCCTGGTTCTTACCTTCATCCCATACCACATTTTAATCTGTTCTCTTGACAGAGAACATGTTGATTACACAGGACATACAATGTCTAAATTTCATGTAAGTTATAATCAGTTAGCTCTAGAACTTAGTAAGTTAATTTTCTGTGTTCATAAAATTGTTGTCCCTTCTTACTACTAGATTTTTGAACTAGGCTGTTAAACACTTACCTCTTCAAATTTATAATTTTCCCTGTTATTTTTTCATACTCATTAATGTCAAATTCAGAACTCTGCATTTTCTTTCTCTTATACTCACAAGCATTAGCTACACTCCTGGTAGGTTTTTGAAAACTCTGGGAGAATGCATTAATATAAAAATATGGAACATTAAAATGCCCCAGGTTACATGAGGGCTTAGCCTCTGGTCAGCACTAGACCTCACCTGAGGTCACTATTGTTATTATTCATGCTACTTCTGGATGTATGAATACTCTTGTCTTCTCTCAGCAGAATACATGAGAGATGACGTAAAGGAGGATATATGGGTGAGGCAGGAGCTCTATAGGTGCATGACTCTACATCCAGCCACATAAGATAGAATAACATATTTACTCACTTGGAATAGAGTATTAAAGAATCTAAGCTTCATTTTGTCTGATACACTTATTAAAGAATAAATTATTATCTTATGGCTCTACATCCAGCCTCATAAGATAGAATAACATATTTACTCACTTGGAGTAGAGTACTAAAGAATCTAAGCTTCACCCTCATTTTGTCTGATACACTTAGCAGGGACCGCAGGTGAAGGTCAGTGTCCACTTCACCCAGAGATCCCAGCATAGAACATATCTGTCGTATCTACTGCTCCAAAATATTTCTGGCTCATCTTTAGTGTTGCTATATAATGAAAAAATCTTTTTTCTTTCTTTTCTTCTTTTTTTGGTTACCAAAAACATGTATACAGACACCTAGCATCTTTACTCTCTTATTATTATATGTTTAAGCAGAGCAATGGTAGACAAAATTGAACTGACTCATTAAGTAACTATAATTATGAAATTGATATATCAATATAGCCATAAAACAAGAGAGGAAAATGAAAAAAAAGAATGATTTTATACTTGCACATTTAAAACCACCACACCACAAAAGGAACTATGAAAAGCAATCAGCCACAGACATGAACAAGAAACAGATCTAGAAATAGAAAACTCTCTTCATAGGGAAATAGAAATAGAAAACTCTCTTCATACTCTCTTTCTCAGCCTCAGGTCCCCTTTTCTCCTTTCTTAAGTCTTATCTGGCTTCTTTCCCTTCTTCCTTCCCTCCCTCCCTCCCCTTTCTTTTTCTTTTCCCATAACTTATCTCTTTCTCAGTCCTGGATATTCCTAAGGACTGCCCATCTTCATCAGTCGACTACAGGACTAGAGATCATCTACTTTGTAAGATGTCAATTGATTCACTTCAGAAAAGGGCAGTAAAACTAAGTAAATGTCATTTAATTTTATTTATGATATGAAACATCACTAGTTCAAACAGATTAGAAAATAGGTACTTTGATTTATTTCAGAATCTAAAGTTAGAATTTTAAAATATAGTTTGAATTTTAAAATTTTAAATGAAATGAAACGCATAAATTTAACTATTTTTGGCTTATTGAATATAATAAAGAAATAATATAAATAACAAAGCAACTGAAAATGATAAAATAAATGAGAACAAAGAACTGAAGAAAGTAACATTTTCTTCCCACATATGTGATTTTCATGATTTATTTCCTACATAAATGCTCACTTTAATGGACAGCAAGTAAACCTGGCATTACTCAAGTTTGTAGCACTCACAAATCCAAATTGCTGAGGGTCAAGAATCCTGAATGTTTGTTAAACTGAATAAATGGCTACACACAATGTGGGTTTTTGATAGAGTAGCTATTAGGAAAATTGGACTGTTCAACCCATTAGACTTTTCAGCTACAATAGAGTTCCCATTTCTAATCTCAATTAAGATCCTTTCCATTGTCAGTCTATAGTAATTTATTACCACTTTGGAATTTTTTAGATTAGAATATTATTTGAAAATGTGAGTTTCCCAATTACATATCACAAGTATCTCTTTTTGGTATGAAGGTCCAATTTCAAATGTTTGGTTCAAAATCTATCATTTGAAGAACATGGGGAAATCTTTATTTTATACATGAACTGAAGATACATTTCTTTCTTATAAGAGCCATAGAAGTTCACATATAACCAAAACTTCAGAGAAGACAATTCCAAGAAGAGAGAATAGTGGGGCTAGGAAACAAAAGCTGACATAGATATTTTATTTACTAAGCTCCCGGTTAGCAGCAGGGAATGCATGATAAATAGAAGAATAGAAGGTAAACTCATAAGTTGAAATAGCCACAACATATGAAGGGGAACAAGTTTTACCATATGTGAAATGCATGTTTTTACATAATGAGTTTTTATGTTATCAGTGCTACAGAAAAAATTATACTGGCTTTGCAAGATCAAAAGAATAACTTTTTACTGCTGGAGGTCTATTGAAACAAATTTGAAGCAAGTACTACAAAACTGTTTTGAAATTTCCATGACACTCAAATATAATGACAAATATTCATAAGGAAATGACCCAGGACTTGAGTTTTGGCCACTGTATTATGTGTAGATTTTTAGACTAATTCCCTAGTATGTGATGGGAGGCTCACTGGGAATGACAGTAGAGTATGGGGTGAATGATCAGCACTAAATAATCACACTCGTCTAAAATAATTGGCTACACAGTTATATATAAATGAAATGAAAATTTTAGTCAAATTAGTAAATTTTTACTAATTGTTATCTAATATTTAATTGTTAATTAGATAATTATTTGTTAAATATTAGATAACAATCAGTAAATAAAAAGTAAGAAATATACATTGTTTTCAACAAATTATTAAATGTGTTCTAGGTTCCAGTCATTGTGCTCTATTTCAAAAGTAAGCAGAAGGGAATCTTTGAACTAAGGAACTTTTGAAAAGGTGTTAAGAGAAATGGAACACCAGGTATAAATGTCAGTTTCTACTTTACTAACCCACTTCAGTCTGTGCTATTTATGTGAGGTTTCTAGAAAGTTCTCAGGGTTTTCAGATATTCCCCAGTTTAAGATATTACTTTTCAGGCTTCCAATCTGATGTGAGTTGTGTCCACAGGCTTCAGAGCTGCTGAATTTATGGAAGATGACTTTGTTCATTTTCCCTATACTACTTAGGTCTTTGAAGCAGGTTGGGCTCTGTATCCTATATGTTCCTTAAGCATTGGAATTAGCACCTTCCTGGAAACTGAAAACAGTGGACCCATACGCCTGCAATTCTGTGTTTCTGGGTGATCTGTTCTTGTGTCTCCCAACTCTGGTGTGATCACCCTGAATCTTTTCCTGACTTTCCATCCAGGTCTGTGAGAAATTGGGGCCTCCTCCTCACCCTCCACTGTGGTTCTGTGGCTTAGATACCACCAGAGCTCTTTTATAATCTTAACACAGCAGGGGCCCAGTGGACTCTGATTTCAGACTCAGTTGTCACTCACTATGATTTGACCTTCAGTAAATCACTTAACCCACCCGACATTCAGTTTTCTCATCTGTAAAATAAAAGTTTGTACCAGGCAGTCTCTTAACTCACTTCACTGGAAAATGTCATGAGTTTATGAGCACAATAAACACTAGGCTCCTGATGCTTTAGCAAAGTGATGGTTTGATTTTTGTGGATATAAAGTTTCTTTAAAAGTAAGCTAACATTTAATTCATTGAAGATAAAAAGTGAATTGATTATTACTTGTCAACATGGTAATCATCTGAAACTAAGGTGCCTGTGGCATTAGGAATGGGAAGTGATGGAGACAGAAACAAAGAAGAGCAAAATGCAATTAGCAAAGTCAATGCAAAAGACAGCAGGAATTCTATCCCCTGAGTCATTTAGGCACTCATTCAAGAAACTTCTGAGAGTACCTAAATATTAGACTCTTGGCCCAGGTGACACAACTGTAAATATAACAGAGAAGACTCCAGTCCTCACATATTTAAATCGAAGTCAGGAATGTTAAGAAATACCCCCCCAAAAAACAAACAAACAGAAAAACAAATGGCATAGATTGAGGTGGTAATAGATAGCACTTATGAGTAAGGAATAAACTTGGTGAAAGAGAAACACGGAGCACAAAGAGGCAGGGTACAGTAAATGGCCAGGGTGGCCAGGAAGGCCTCTCTGATAAAGTGACATGAACGTGGAGACCAGCGATGACTGAAGCCCACCCACCAGACCTCCTCGTGTGGAACCTTCCAGGGGGGTGTACAACAACAGGAGATTACCAGGATCAAAGCTGGGATCCTGAGTATGTGCTGGAAGAAGCCAAGAACTAGGAAAGTCCATGTTTTATCTTAGATGTGTCTTTGCAAATATGTAACTACTTGTAGCACTGTTCTGAGGGCAGACGGGTCTTCTTCTGTACAGTTATGGTAGACCTGGACTTCAACCTGCTTTACTTTCTAATGCAGTGGTTCTAGGCTGGTCAACTTGCTCAGTGGCTTCACTGAAGACAGAAAACCACAATTTTCAGCCTTCAGTGGTGTGGAGAAACAGGTACCAACGAACTGCTAATCCATAAATCCATGTTTTGTCTGTTTTACCCCAAGTTAGACTGTCCTAGTGAGGACATTTGGGAGACAAATCTGCTGCCACATTCTATTTGGCTCAGGTAGGATTTTTGCCCTGGTGTTTAAGCAAATGATGACAATTCTTAGAAGTAAAATTGAATAGTTTGTTTTCTGCAGATCCTGGTTTTTCATGATTCATCCAGGAACAGAGATGTCCCAGTGAATCCCTTGTATCCTCCCACCATTGACTCAGTGACAGAAACCCAGATTGCAGAGATGCAGTGGCTAGGGACTGTAAGGTATACCTTATGTCCCCAACCCCCCAAGTTACTGGGAGAGAAAATGCCACATCTCAATTCTCTTCAATTAGACTATAAATATTACCAAATACAGATTATATTATGGGGCTGGGAAAATTACAGAAGATATAAGAGACACAAGGTCTTCAATACCATTGGAGAAAGCAAGGGGATTCTGGAACAATTAAATGACAATGAAAGTACAGGTGATCTTGAATGTGCAGCCAAGAGTCTTCATTAAAGTACAGAAAGAGCAAACCGAGTTTGTCTCCGACCAGTTCCCAGTGGCCATATTTATTTCATATGTGACACGTGCAGATGGCTCAGACATACAATGACCTGACTTATAATGGTTTAGCTTCACAATGGTGTGAAAGTGACATGCACTCAGAAGAAACCATACTTCAAGTTTTGAATTTTGATCATTTCAATAACTTGGATGAGTTACTTGACATTTTACAGTATCACAAAATAGGCTGTGTGATGGATGATTCTGCCGAGTGATAGGCTAAACACATCCTCCAGCACATGGAAGGCAGGCTGAGCTAAGTGATGACCTCTGGTAGGTCATGGGCATCAAGTGCATTTTCCACCGACAGTATCTTCAGCTAAAAGGGGTAGTACTAGGATGTGGCTCCATCATAAGTCAAGAACACCTGTACTATTTTAATGACCAAATTCATAGAATGTTGCTTTCAGTTTTTGACTAGGATTAAGTTGTGAGGAAAACAGCCCATTAATATCACCAGATGTTAAATGAAATGCACTCAATAGCTTTTCGGGGCTAAGAGGTAATAAAGAAATGTCGCTGCCTTATAATTAATTATGTACTAAGCTAGGGCGAGGCCATTCTTCCCTGACTGGTGATGATTAACTCCCCAGCTATTAATCATCTAATTGTGCAAATTGATTAACTGCCAACTTGTTAGCATTTTAAATTAGCTTTACTGTCCCTCACCTTTTATAAACTGTGTAGCAGGTCAAAACATATTAGAACTTTGATTAGATCTACAATAAGCTCTCCATTCTTTATTTTCAATGTGAAGATTCTTCCAAAGGGTTTTAGAGAGGTGATCTCTCTCACATTCTGCAGAGAAAATGGATGCAAACAATAAATAGATGAGAAGAACCAAATTAGTACAACGACATTCAAAATAAAGGAAGGACTGCTAAATAGATTATTAAAAACCTGGCCTGGTTTTTGTTAGGTAGATATAGATGTAGATATTGATATTTAAATATATAACTTGTGTTTGGTATACAAATATGGTAGAAAGATCTACACACACATAAAGAAATACACATTCAAAAAGAGATTTGTGTGTGTATATTTATAATTATTTATCCATGCTCGTAATTGTGAAACACAAATAACATTTAGTTTTTGGAGTCTGGTATAACAGAATAAGTATGCACTTCGCTAAACTAAACTACCTATTATCTGCAAGGAAATGCAGGCAGAAAATGAGGAACCCAGGTTGCTTTGAAGGGAGAGACAGGGTGACCCTTTTCACAGACCAGATTTCAGAAAATATGGATAATTCCTCCTAATTATAAAACCTGTGGAAATTATTAAGAATATAATTAGAACAATTAGCATGGGCCAAGATGACAGAGTTGTCATGGCAACAGGAATTTGGAAGTCTGATGTCAATCAAAAGTCAAGAAGTGGACCTGGGTGGGACTCTCAGGAAACTTCCCTGGGACCCCCAATAAAACTGGGGTGCAACAAAGACACATTGTTTCTCTCCTCTTTGAGAGGACTCACTCTCTTCCTTGAGCATGCCCTTTCATTTTTCCTTATCTCTTCAATAAACTGATTTCTGTTTCTCTGAGCTGACATGTCTGAGACCTTTCTGAATTGATTGTAAGATTTGGGGTTTAATGAAGGGGTCTTCATGATGCCTCACTTTTTTGGAAGGCTCTGTAACATTAACACGATCTTTTCTAGAACATCATTTAAGAAAGCAAAGCCCAGTGGACTACACCAAACATACTTCTGCTAAGTAGCCCTGAGAGGCCATCCTGTCCTGTGGAGAGCTGACCATAGGCCTGTGCAGTCTGATTCTGCTCACATTGGTAACCATGAAGGGCAGATAGAATTTCGTCACGTCTGAATAAAAGCCTTCACTTTAAGATCTTGTTAGAGTAGCTAAAAGGACAGAAAGCTGTGGATTTCACTTAATTCTCAGAACAGATAGTGTGACTGCCTTTTGTCCTGCTAGTTAATAAGTGTTTTAACATGAAGCAGAATTAGAAGTGAGACTGTTTTTCTGGAATATTTTGGTTGGTTGGTTTTTGAAATCCACTCCCTCTATCAGTTTTCTTGAGATACAATCAACAAATAAAATATATGTACATTTATGGTTTAAGGTAGTGTCTGCATAGATCTGTCAATTGTGAAGTGATTCACACAATCAAATTAATTAACATACCTGTAGCCATTATCTGCCTAACTATTGGGATATAAAGATACCTAACAGAAAACATAACCACTCACTAATACAGGAGAATAACCAGATAGCCTTCCATTGTTGGAGGAGCTAGGGCTCCAGGGTGCACATGTGATAAAGAGCAACTCACCTGCAAGCCAGAAAAACTTTCTATGACCTCTCCTCCACCACACTCAAAGCTTCTTACCTTGACCCATCTGGTCAGACTACCATTGTCATTTCTTTCCCTTAGAAACATATTGTTGATCCATGCATTTTCTCTTTCTGTGGAACATGCCACTCCTAAATCCTATTCATCTAGCACTGCTCAGTTTAGGTATGGACTCCCCAGAAGGCCACCTGCCTACAGGTTCCACTGTGACCCTCTCTTCCACATACTCACAGAGTGCCCTCAGGGCAACACTGGCCACAGCATGTTAAAACTATCTGTCCTTCTCTCTGCTTTGTAAGCAACCTAAGAGAAGGAGCTTTGTCTTTTTGTGACACACATAAGACTCAGCAAAATGCTGGATGACACAAATAAAATCTCCTGTGAGTACTTTAATAGTTATTTAGAAATAAACCAATTACTTTGTTGCCCAAATCAGACATGCTGTTCACATGAGCCTTTTCTTAAGATGTTGATCTATATACTCACAGAGTAAATAAAAGTCATCTTCAGAGATTTTTTTCTACTAACAATTATAATACATTTTCACCAAATTACTGGGTAGATCTTGGTCTCCTGGAGTTAAAGATATTCTTACATAATGCTGGAATTTCTGGTAAAAATGAGCCACTATTTGTCAAAGATTTGCATGTAGTTAGCATGCTAGCAAAAAATGGCAGGCAATTGAGAAACATCTACATAAATCACATCTAGCCTACCCAGATAATTTGGTTTTAGAGTGTACGGATAAGTGTGAGTCCTCAAATTCTTCTGTAAAGAATGCAGAAATTGTCTATTGTACAGATGTGGCTTGCAAATGGCCTCATGTCTGCATCCTTCCCGTGGTGAAAGGCCTGGATCTGAGCAGCACTCTCTGGTGGTGGTAAAATTTTGATTGTGATTATGCTTTGACAATGAAATTGGCTCCATTAGGATGAGCTTTGATATTCCAGATACACCACCTATGCTTCAGTGAGTTAGTTGTCACCTGTGAATTACCAAAATGGGTGTACATAATCTGTCTTCGTACCCTCTGCATTGTGAAGGACATTGTGTGGAAAGTAATCATTTATTGGTACTACCAGTATCCTGGGTATTTCCCAAATTTATGCTATTGATCACCTGAAAACTGCTGATTGTGGTTTATAGGCCAATGTTTTCTCTAGTAAATGCTCCTTAATGTATTAACTAGAATTACAAAATATCTCCAAGTTCAGGTATTTATAATTTCATTAAGAAAAAAAAAAGCAAAAGAAAATGACCTCTCCCTTCCCCTATAATCCTCACTTTCAGAAAAAAACAAAGCAAAATCCAAGCAATAATATATACCTCATTATGTTTAATTGGCATGTCTGAGTCGTTTATTAAAAAATAAAAAGGGTAACAAAATAATATTCATTACATGAAAATCTCCATGATAGGCACTTTGTTAATGTGGAATATTTAAATATGACAATGGCATTATCATTACTTACTTAATCCTTATTTATGGATGAGGAAATTCAAATATGAGGTCATTCACAATCCAGGACTTTTCTTATTACACAAACCTAATTTTGGAATTATGAGCATTAAGTTATAAGTTTTAAGAATAGCTATTATCTATATGTTGGCATTTACTCAACTGCAGATTTACTGACATTTCTTTGGAAAATGAGAGAAAGTAGACTTTCCATGCAAGAATATTAATTTAAAATATTTTAGCATTCAGTTCATCTAATCTCCCACCTAAAAAATTTGCATAATTGCTTAGCAAACACTGGTTATACAATTGAAAATTGAATAGCACTTTAAAAATAATGAAGTAGTTCAAAATACAGAGACAAAGGTTCACAAATAAGGAAAGCTAAAAGAAAAAAAAATTCTATTGCTACTTTTTTCCTATCTTATTTCTTCCTTGAGGCACTGGGAATTCCATACTCTGAAAGTTATTTTATAATCATGTCACAGATAGTTTAAATATAGTGTTCATGTACAGCTATCTAGATATTGTATCCCTAAATAGTTTCTAAATTCTGCTGTAGATATTTTAAGAAAGATACTATTTTTTAAAGCAAACATTTTCTTTCTCTATACCAATGATAAACTGCACAAGATACCTAAACATTAGAGAAAGGTGCATATTGTTATTACAAAACACAGTTGGTGAGGTTCTTAAAACACTTCTGAAGTGTAGCTACTGGTTGTTAATGTGTATATACACACTACAAAATATGGTGACAATCTAGCCCTCAGTGGCTATAAATGATGTTTACTTGTTAGTTTGGAAAGAGGATTTGTGCAGATGAGGTCATACTGGATCCAGGTGGGTCCTAAACCTATATGACTGGTGTCCTTGTAAGTGGAATCAGAAACACACACAGGAAGTGCCAAATGCTTTGAAAGGGTGGAGACAGAGACTGCCCTCCACTATTTAGAAGCTGGGAGAGGCATGAAATGGAGTCTCTGCAGGGCCTCCAAGGGGCCCCAACTCTACCAACATTTAAATTTCAGACCTCACTTTCAGAAAGGAGAGAATGTAGCTCTGCTGTTTTAAGCCATTCAACCTGGGGAAATTTGTTACTGCAGCTCTGAGTAACTAATACCCTGGGAACATAAATGCCCACATTCAATAGCAGGACTTTCTAAGGTTTTAAGGTCAAGTGCTTCATCAGGCAATGGCCTGAAATCTTATTGAATGAAGAGAACAGAACCAAACCCATCCTTTTTCAAGGCTGCAACTTTCAGGATTCACAAATACATTAGATGTTGTTAGCAAATTTATGCACATGGCCAACACTGCGATTCTCACTTAATACACAAGAAAATGCTCTACCCAGGCATTACATTAGATTTAAAAATGAAAAAAAAAAAAATAAAGCAACATTTACTGAGCCCTAGCTATTCAAGAGTAACATTCTGAAACACATAACACCCAATCACATTTAATCACCAAAGCAGTCCTAAGACTTAAATAACTATAGATGTCTTTAAAAATTGTTATAGACCCATTGAGAAAGCAAAGTGGTAATGAATAACAGGAAATCTAGGAAGGCAGCCATGTCCAGGAAATGAATCTCCTGCAGATGATGTTTACTACATCAGTTGCCACAGTTAGCAAATACAGAATGCACAGTGAAATTTGAATTCCAGATAATGATTTTTAGTATATGTCCCAAAGATTGCCTGTAACATATTATACTAAAAAACATTTGATACATTTAAATTTAACTGGACCTCTTATATTTTTTCTGGCAACTTTACTAATACAAGACCTGAGATTTGGGAATGAAATACATTAGTCTATAAAGAATTCTGAAGTTTCACACAATAATTCTAAAAGAAAGTACCTGGGCATCATTATAGGAAGAACCATATTTTGTAAGACACCTCTTATTTAATTTTTGCATCTTTGTTTTCCCTACAGGATCTGGGACATAGTAAATTCAAGAAATGTCATTGAATGAACTGAACCGACCACTTAAATACATTTCTCCAAACATAAAGAACACTCTTCAAGTAACCTTAATCCCCAGGTGTGTTTATTAGTAATCACTTGTAGTTCATTAATTAAATCTAATGGGTGCCTTATAGGATATAATTCTGTCTCTGTTCTTTGGTTTAATTTATGAATATTTTGTGAGAGCTATAATTTTAGTATGTTCAAAACTAACTAACTGCATCATTTTCCTATGGCTGCTATAAAAAACACACAAACTGGGTAGCCTGAAATAACAAATGTATGGGCTCATGGTCCTGGAGGGCAGTGTTCTGAAACCTCCTAAATCTAAGGCAGTGGTAGGCCCTCTTCCAGCCCCTGGTGGCTCCAGCTTCTGCTGGCCTATGGCTGTATCTCTGCCTCCATCTCCATGTGGCCACAGTATCACTGTTGCCTCATGTATTTCCTCTTCTCATAAGGATACCAGTCAAGCACCCATAGCAATTACCCAACCTAACTTGGTGACTTCTGCAAAGGCTCAACCTCAAATAAGGTCACAATCATAGGTACTAAGCATTAGGGCTTCAACGTGTCTTTTTGTGCCAACACAGTTTAATCCATAGCACTAACCTGTAATATAGTTTGGGCAAAATGCCCACGTTCTCCCAACACTGTCAGTTGCACAATTTATATAACACGTATTTCAGATCTTTAATCCCATGGACCAAAGAGTTTCATCTGCATCACCTGATCTCACAGACCAGCCCCCGAATGAAAATCTCCAAATGATTAATTCATTGAGAAAGGAGAATGAAAAGAAATGATTGCTGCTGGTTCTAAAACTTTGCATTAGCATCTATGTTATCAATCTAACCAAATAGAGCAATAATTACCACTAATACTGCATTTTTGACATATAAGTGCAATTAAGCACTTATCCCTTCCACCCTTTCCCAGGCTATGCATACCTGAAAAGCAGAGAACGACCTTTATGTATGCTGGGACCAATGGCCAATGGTCCCTAATACTGGGTGCAGAAGCCAGTCTTATCAGTTATTGATCACGCTGTGTCATTAAGAAACAGTAAGTGTTCCATAGTTTGACATATTTACCCAGATTGTCTTTTTCTAAATACTTCATTAATAATAATTAACTTTGTTTTCTATATGACATTATTCCCCCACCCATTCTATAACAGTTGATACTACATGACATGGTAGAAGACTCGAAAAAAAAAAAAAAACTAAACCAAAGAAAGAGATAAGATCTACAGAAAGAATATATAATATACAGTGGGCAGAAGTGGAAAAAAGACCCTCAAAAATACCTATCATTTTTATTTTGATTTTAGAGTTCCTTTGAACATTGGTAATCACCGTGAAAATTATTCAGTATTTGCTGTTACCCTGGAAGGACCATTCTTTAATAAAAAATGTTGCAGTTTTAACCTTATATCCAGAACTCAATTTGTATTTATAGGCAACTAAAATTGATTCAGGTCAGCCCCAGCATGAACTAAGGATGTAGGCGCTTCCCGGCATGAGCTGATTTTTGTGTCCCTTAAGCATAATAGATAATTGCCTTCTCTAGGGAGACTACCAGGGTCTTTTGTAATGTGGAAAGCTGCAGCATTAGCAAACTCAGGTATTTTAAAGTGAGCGAGTAAAGAGGTAGCACTCCACAGGATGATAAATGGGGCAGGAGAAACTGGGCTGACAGCATCTTGGAATAGACAATGGGGATACAAACTACTAAAATCAGAAATGTGCAACAAATCAGAGGCACAGACTCTTTGTGGACAAACTCAATACCTTCTTTCTGGTGAAATATCTAGAAAAAAAATGTGGTGCATGAGTATAATAAAACAAGACCCCCGAATCTTTCTTTTCTTTATGAATTAATTAAGGAAACCAATCTATGAAACCAGATAAAGGCTGATCTGACTTTTCTTTTGGCGGGGGGTGGGGGTGGGGGTGGGGGGAGGGCACTCACTCTTTCTGAACAGTACAACATGATCAATAGCTGATAAGACTGGCATCTGAACCCAGAATTGAAGTGAGTCCAATAGATGTTTCTATCAGCATTTTGACATTTGGGTCACCTCAGGCTTTTAAGCTACGGTAGAAGCCAGCACTCCTGGAGATGTTTGACAGGGACTTATGCTATGAAGATATTTTTGGATAACAGTTTGTTGCTTTTAGTCCCTGTTTTATAGTTGAAAAAGTATTTTTCTTTTAAGAGCAAAACAAAACTAAACAGCTACCTTGCTTTAGGAACAATACTCCAAGAATGAGAAAGTCAGGGTGGTGTGGGGGTCGCACGGGAAGCGCATGAGACCAGGGACAGGCTTTACACAATCAGATGTCTTTGAGAATTGGACTCAAAGACAAATGAGTTCTATCTTTTCAATTAAAAAGAATATATAGGAATAGGAAAGCCAGCAGAATAAATTTAACACAATTTTCCTATTCATACATATGAAAATACCACCATTATGCTCACCCACAAGAATGGGGTCTCAGTTTGTATAAGATATATTCTAGGCTTGTATAACTTTATCAAAATGGATTCTATCATGTATAATTAAGAAGAACCAAGAAAATAAAATTATATATACATATATATATATATATATATATATATATAGAGAGAGAGAGAGAGAGAGAGAGAGAGAGCGCGCGCGCGAGCGCAAACATCTAAGGCTAGTGAATAATATTATGGCAAAAATTGCAGATGTATGGTCTGCATATGAGGTGTCCCCCCAAAGTTCCTGTTAATGCAGAGGTGAAGATGATTGGACTGTGAGTGCTGTACCCCAACCAGTCCACCCTAGTTTGAATGGACTGACTGGGCGGGGACTGCAGGCAGGTTGGTGTGGCTGGTGGAGGTGGGCCACTGGGGTGTGCCCAGCAAAGCTGCACTCCCCGTTCTCTCTCTCTACTTCCTGGCTCTCATGTCCTGAGCAGCTTTCCTCTGCCAAGTCCTTCCACCATGACGTGTTGCCTCACCCCAGACCCAGAGCAGGCCAACCATGGTCTGAGGCCTCGGAAACTGTGAGCCCCAGATAAACTTTTCCTACCCTACATTGTTCTGGTCAGGTATTTTGGTCCCAGCAAGGAAAAGCTGACTAACCCGAATGTTCTCAAAGACCCTAGGGCAAGCAGAGGTATCGGCCAAACTGATTTTCTTTTGATTTGTTTTAAAATCTGGGAATGTGCTGGTGAAATGAAATGATTTCAAACATGATTTCAATTCAATCATTGGAAATTTAAAAAAAGGCAAGATTTTTGTCTCCTATTCTTTTATGTCTCTCTCACTTTATTCCTATATAAGGCTGTTCAGGACATAGATGAGAACTGCTAAAATTGTCTTCTCTCTGATCAGCGCCCTTCCTGATGTTTCCAGCATAGCTTTCCTCGTGCGTGTCATGGTGTATTGTGTTTCTTCACAACCTCAGCAGATGTGACTGTGAGGCTAAGCTTCCAAATAAAGCAGAAGCTGAAACCCAGGAGGATGGCAAATAGAGGGGCAAAGGAGGGTGCTAGGAAACCAAAGATAGATGCAAGCCCCCTTGCTCGTTACAAAGAGCACGAAGAGGCCAAACTCTTGGAATCCGAGAGCTGTGAAAAAGTTAAAGTACTACTTTGGGCTTCGGCATTGATTAGGGAGCAAACTAGATTCAATTTAACATGAAATAGAGTGGTTTAATTTTAGTGAGAAAAATCTTTCTGAATTCAGAAGCATGTCTGAAGTCAGCCACTCCCTGGTACCAATCATCTTGTGAAGATAAAAACTTCACAGAAAGACATATTCCGCTTCAATTAGTAAACTGAACCCAAGTGCCAAAGAAGGACACACTATTTTCAGGTAGTAAATATGAAGACACAAATTGCACCCCTAACCTTGGCACATCACCAACTAGAAGAGGAGCCCATGAGTAAGTAACTGTCATGGAAAGCCAATAATGAGGCAAAAGCAAACTTCTGGGGAAGAGGCTATTATTTTCCTCTTTATGATTTGGTGGTGGAGAGAGAGGGAATCATGTTGGCTGGTAATGAACTATCCAACCACACAACGAGTACTGAGAACTCTCTCTTCTTAGCCAAGCTGTGACAATTTCAGTATTAAGCTGAATGATAACCAACGGTGTCAGCCAGGGACTCAGGATTATTTATTGCTCCTTAGTTGTAAAATTAAAACTTGCTGTTTTTCATCATTTCAATGCTATTTAAATGAGCACAAAATCTGGCATCCTTCAATCTAATTAAACAGAAATGGGTACAGGAATAGATGTTGTTTCCAGTCCCTGAATACCATCGTCTCCCTGACTCATCAGCCCCCAAACACTCCTCAGCACCCATAAGCACAGCTACCCAACAAGACACAAGTCTCCCCAGCAGCGAGGCCACAAACATGCCTTACAAGCTCCCAGTCTTTACGTTCAATAACCTGCTCTCTGAAATTAGCCTAAGCTTATTAAGAGAAAAGCAGAAATTCAATTTATGTCATTGGTTTGTAGACAACTAATATTGTAGAATTGGAAGAAAGCACTGAGATTTTTGTAATATGTGACAGTCTAAATATTTAGTCCAGTCAACATGTGCCCTGATGGTTTACGGCTCTGCAGATGGTAAACAAAATGGACGAGCATATGGAATATTAAAAGAACACCTGAAGCTGGAGGCTTCTGAATCAAATTAGGACTGTAGCTGTTATTATATAGAGGCTTATTGGCTGTGGTCTAAAATGTGTTTTCTAACTACCATCAATTTGTTCAACATGCAGAATAAGCATCAGAGAAGAATTTCAAGTGAGTTGTATAATCATCAGAAGGTATTCTTTCCCCATTTTGTTAATGCCATCGATCATCCGTGTAACTGAGCAAACTACTCACATCATTGAGCCTCAGTTTAATTAACTGGAAAATGGGGATAAAGCTTTACTGAACTTCTAGAATCACTGGGGTAATTAAAAAAAAAATGTGAAGGGCTTTACAGGGTACCTGGCACAAAATGTACTCAAAAACTTAGTTTATATTATGTCCCTGTTCCTCTCCCCATCATCATCATTACTCCATGAATAAAATGAAAGTGAGCTAAATAAAACAATATTTTATAGTGAAATATTTTGTGGCAAACTAATTCATATCTCTCTGCATCTTTGGGTAGATCTCTTCCTGTCAATTTAAAATAAATTGCACTGATCTTAAATAATATGCAGAGCAGACAAAATTATTCTAGCTGCATCACCCCACTCTAGGAGGTACACATAGTTGTAGGACTGTGAGGGATAGAGGGAGGAGATTTCACTGTTGATAGGCAGGTATTAGAATTACCACTCTTACAATCAAGACAGGAAAGCTGGGATTTGCAGACATGAAGTGACTCATCCCGAGAAGCCCAGGTAGCTCATAGATAATAAATTTCTAACATGAGAACCTGGTTACCTGGTCAAGGGATGCCAAACTTAAATGATTGCAAACAGCAAGCACAACCTAAGTGCACTCATCAAACCTGCTATTAGGCATCCAAAACAGAGGAGTTTGGATGGCTGCTCAGCAAAAGTGCCTGGGTACCATGCTTTTTAGAAACACTCTGGGAGAATTTTCAAGTATTAAACAACAAAACCTTTCAAGGCTAAAACATTGTTGAAGGTTTGTGAGTTTTTGATCTCTTATCACTATGAACCCTTTTAACTTTTTCCTACCCAAGAGGGTAAATGACATGAACAAGTTCACTCAACTAACAGTATACCTCCTGAGGATTTTGTCTTTCACAGTATAGCCAGGGTCCCAAACCAAAGATTTTTTTTTTTTTCTGTAGACCACTTGCTTGCAAGTACTACCGGCAGGGAAGTCAGGCCAAAGCTTCAGGCCATGGTTTATTCGCAGGTTCTGTGTTGGAATTTGTTCCTCTGTGCCCAAACCCATGCATGTTCTTTCCATCAGGTTCTATCTCAATTTAGTGGGCGAGTGGGTGAGTAAATGAGGCAGAGAGCACGCTGTGATCTCTTGTGGCTGTTATTCCTCTTTTGAGGTGGCATAGGTAAACCAGCAGCACTTGAGCCCAACACTGTGATTGTGATGTCATTAGGAGCAGTTGAACATTAGCTGAATATTCAAATCTGGAAGCCAAAATTGGAAATAAGGAAAGGAACCTGACATTGCTATAAAGCTCCTACTACCCAGAAGTCACAAGCCTGCTAAGCTGAGAACTGCTTCATCAAGTTCTTTAGATAGACAATTAATTAATCTTCAGTAGGCTAAAATATCAAAATTTAAACGGATCTGTATTGTAACTTAGTTTGCACCACTAGTTGAATCCTAAATAATAGCTTTATGATTCTGGAAAAAAGAATTATGTTAGTCATTTATCAAAAGCAACACTTTTCTGCTCTTTGATTTGGGTGTGACGATTTTCTTTCTGTCTTTTTTCTTTCCAGTGTCAAATGGACATGGTTCTAGTGTGTGGTCTTTGGGGAGTTTGCTGCCAAGACTATATATAAATCCTTACAAGGGCCATTAAATTGTGGGAGGCCCATCTAGATTAATGCAAGAAAAATATCAGGGGAATGGATGAGGCCTAAATCAAGAGCCTTGCTTTCTACATGGAGACCTCCAAGGCTCAGGGACTGCTGGGTTTCACAATATCTGCTGTTAAATCGGGTTTTAGAATGCAAAAGAGCCTTGTATTGGCTTTGTCTCATTTTCTTCCAATAGACACCATTTGGGTGGGTAAGAGAACATTGTAATTTCTACTTTACAGATGAAAATACTGCCAAGTGAAGAGGTTCACTGACTTGTCTCTGATAATACAAATAACAGGGCTGGACCCAGGGCCCCAAAGGTTATGAATCTAGTAGCAAATGTGTATCACAGTGATTCTTTTTTGTCACCAGTTTTGAAGGAATAGTGTCCAAATTCAGTAATGTGCCAGCAAGTGTTTGAATAAATATGTATTTGTTTTTCTTAATTACATAAACCTCCAGAGATAACCATTTCCTATTTAATTCATAGCACTGTATAACTGTCGGTTATTTTAATGTAACTTTAAAACCTTATGTGATTCGATGTTCTATGATTATAGCTAGTTCTATTTCTTATAGGCACATATTTCAAGAAAAATTTGTAGTGAGTAATGCATTCTTAATACAATATTCATAAATATCTGTTAACCATAAAATTATCAGCAGAAATTTCATCTGAGGTTTGGATTTGAATATTTTTATTGTCAATGTCACAATGATTCCAGTCCAAAATGGTTCCATCTTAGCATCTTAATTACACTTTGGAAATGAGTTATTTTGAGTACTGTAAGGTATTTCAGGGTCCATCTACTTAAAAGCAAATAGATTTGTTCAATATGTTCCCAGGGTCATGATAGTAGTGGAAACCTAAGAGATACACAAAGATATTCTAGCAAAAGTGATTTTCATCTGGATGCAGTGGATTATACCTATAGTCCTAGTGGCTCTGGAGGCTGAGGCAGGAGGACCACAAGTTCAAAGCCGGCAATTTAGCAAGGTGCTAAGCAACTCAGTGAGATCCCATCTCTAAATAAAATACAAAATAGGGCTGAGGATATGGTTCAGTGTCGAGTGCCCCTGAGTTCAATCCCCAGTATCCCCCCTCCAAAAAAGTGGTTTTCAAAATGTAGTAAAGCAATTGTATGTACAGGATAGTTAAATACAGTATAAGGAAAGTCACATTGAGGTATTTGTAAGGCACTGTATAGAATAGAGAAGTGAATAATTACATTTCCACGTCAGGGAAGACTTTTATATGGGTAGTGTATATAAGGCAGTTCTTAAAATATGAATGAGGTAGAAAAGTATATTCCAGTAGATAAAAGAACTCATAAAAAACTCATAAAAGGGAATAATAATAGTAATAATAATAATATCAATGTGGTCTTGAGTTGTGACTCAGTGGTAAAGTGATTGCCTAGCATGTGTGAGGGGCCCTAGGTTCGTTGCCAGGACTGAAATAACAATTTAGCAGTAATGAGTCAAAGTTGTTCACCATTTGTGCCGTTCACTCACCAAACATTATTTAAATGCCACCCAACCCCATGTAACCAGTTAACTCTCTATAAATACATCTGAGTTCATTTTATTCTTACACTAACCTCTTGAGCTAGGTATTAGCTGTGAGAATAGGAATCGAGGGTCTAGAGAAGAGAAGTCATCTGCCAGTGCAACACAGTAGGCGGCAAACAGTGCCAAGAACCAGCAGGACTCTCTCTACTCACTAAAAATTGGTTCTAATAAAGCTTGCCTGAATAATATGTTGTCACTGGTACACAGGATGAGCAGGAACAAGAAAGGGAGAGAATGAGTTGGAAAATGTAGCCTGGAATCTCACTGGAAAGGAATTTGTCATACTTAAAGGTAACATAAAATTAACTATTCAAGCATCTTATGCACAGAGAATCAAAAAAGATAGCAACAATTTGCACAATAGATGGCAAGTGAGTTGGTACAGCAGGACAGAGCTCAAGTCTGGGAACAAAGTCCTGCACTCTGTCCTGAGGCAGCACAGCTTGTGGACTGTCGGCCAGGCCAGGAGATCTGAGCAGAATGACACAGGGGAGGATGAGCTGAATCATCCCCATTAAGAAGCAAGCTACAGAGCAAATGGCCTGCCAGAGAAGAAAAAGTATTGATCGGCCATTTAGTGCAAATGATGGGATGCTAATTAATAACTGCAGCTGTCAGGAAGCAAGGATTGTTGGCTTCCATATAGATTTCTTGCCCTCACTTTCATTTGCTTTAATGTTCAAAGCTTTGTTTGATGTGAATTCAATGCTTCCTTTTCTCATTCTGTTAATTCTTTGGGTATTTTATACTGTATCCTGTTGTGCATGTCTTGTCTTTGTATGTTTTTCCTTTTCCTTCTTGCATTACTAATGGTATTTAAGGTCCTGACAGTCTGAGATTTCTTACAAGTTTTGGTTTGCAAAACAAAAATGAAGTACTTCAGAGAGGCCAGTGAGTCTCACAGTGAGGCCATCAAGGGCATTTCATCTCTGGCAATGACTTTAAAGTGAGGGGCATAGGTCAGCTTGTAGAATTCCCTTGATGTCTGCAAATAAATGTGTGTGTGTGTGTACACATGCAAGATTAATTTATGTGCATATATATACATGTACACATGCATATATAAATGCATATATATGCGTATACAAATACATACATACACACACACACACAAAATGAACCAATGGGATTTTGAAAATAGGTGAAAAACTATCCCAATAAAAATACCCAATAAGACCATCTGAAATGCATGATTAGGAAGTTCAGTGAAGACTTTAAGTGAAAGAAAGAAATAGAACATGAAAATGGATTCTAAGAATCAAGTAAGGTATAATATGAAAAAAAAATCCTATCATTTATGATGAAATTCAGTCCATGTATCATGGACATTACAGCCTTTGTTTGATCTTAAATTGAAAAAGTCAATAAACAAAAGTTGACCAGAATTCAAGTGGTGTGTATTGGGTGGTGGTAAAATAAATAGGCACAACTATGATACAGGAGGCTGCCAAGTATTAAAATCATTTCAAGGTCAAGTGTTTTCAAGACTCTTTTTGGGGACAAGTTACTATTCTTCAAAGTCTAATTAAAATATGTCAAAATTATTCTTTTCCTCTTCTCTAGTTTGGCACCAAGCATTGTTTTTTTTTTATTTTCCATTTTCTGCAAATGCATGTATTTGCAGATATATACATACATGTACCTGCATATATATATGTATAGATGTGTGTATATATGTATAAATACACATAAGATTTATTTAAGAGATTAATGCTTGCAGAGCAGAGTTTGTGTCCTTCCAACCTCTGTGTCCTCCCCAGCACCTGAGTCTTGAATAAGTGGGGAAGTTAAAGAATGAGGGAAGGATCAATGAGTATTAGAACCTAGGGATCCATGTGGAAACCTTGACCTTGGGTTTGGGTGCCATGCTTTGAATTGGCTAACAGAAGAGCTTCTGTGTGTGTGTGTGTGTGTGTGTGTGTGTGTGTGTGTGTTGCTAGGGATCAAAACCAGGGCATTGTGCATGTGAGGCAAGCATGCTACCAACTGAGCTATATCCCCCAGCCCCTAACAGGAGATATTCTAACTTGTCTAGTGATCCCAGTGCCAAAAACAGAGATGCAGGTGAGGAAGGTAAATTAGAGCACCAGATGCTAATCCTGAAACCTCCTGTAGTCTTATGACAGTTATGATGTCTTCAAATGCTGATTCCAAGTTAGTGGCCCCTCTAAGGAGGCTAAGTAGCATTTGCAATGGTCATCATCTCTACAAGGCATAACTTGTAAAAATGTGAATTACGTATAAAAAGGCAAATACAATATGAAAGTAGAGATGAGAGAAATAAAACCAGAAGTGCTTTGGTTCAAAGGAAGGTTTGCTTCTCAATAATGCCTCAGGGTGCTCCTATAAGTAGGAACTTTGTTGTAAACTGCATATCCCTTCCCTGTGATTTAAATAAAGAGGAAAGAAAGACAAAACTATAAGAGGGAGCAGTTGATCTTACTGGGTATGTCTTCTTCCTTAGAAAGGTAGGGTTCTAGAAGTTAGAGTCAAAGTTCAGTTGGGATGAGATAAAGAAGCCAGGCAGATCCCAGCTGAATACTTTTCCAGATATGTCTCAGGTACCTCATTTACGGGATCATTGACTCTGTAAGCAGACTTCCCATTCTTTTGAGCTTGAATTGTGATGCCCACGATCACATTTCTTTCTGTATCTCAGAACTGTCAATTCTCAGTTTCTGCATCTGTGTCCTGGTCCTCTCCTTGCTGGCTTCCAGACCAATTCCACAGTCCTCCCTCCTGCCCTGGCCCTCCTCCAGTGCTGCATTCAGAGTGTGAACCACCCTTCAGCCATGGTCTCTGGCCAGCTTCTTCCTGGCTTTGCTACCAGCCCCAGGTCAGACCTTCCCTTTGAGACCCTTGTGGGTCACTTCAAGGTCCTGCCACCGTGACTGCTCAAAGTTTCTGATTGAATGAAAAGACACTGAATTTCTTGTTCCTGTGAAGTGTTGAACTTTTCATTTTTCTGAAGTTTGGTAACCAGCTTGTGTCTTCCACAGCTAACAGGTATAAACTCCTGGGTCCTGAATTGTGGTTAGGCATTTCCTTCTGGCTCCCCTTTATATGCTCACGGGTTCTCAAAATATACCACACACCTCAAGTTCGTAGTTCCACCAGACCCCGACTCCTCAGCCTCCTTTATCTTCCCACAACCCATTTTTCTCTTTTTAGTAAGCGGAGGCTGAGGCTGAAGCCTGGAGATGCCAAGATGCAGTCCCTGGCAAGAATCGGTCTTTATTCATGGCTGGATTCCAGGCTACCCTTTTTGCTCATGCAGTTGTGTGAGGTGGCTAAGTGCCTTTCTGGACGATTCCATCCATGGTGTTGCTGTCCACTGGACTAATTAGACAGGCATGACTGAGAGTCTGAACTGGTATGTATCCATGTGTAAGGTCCTCAAAACTTCTTTCTGGCCTGCGCTTGTTAATTTGGACACAAACATCAATCACTCTTGTGTATGCTGTCACTGAGGGGCTGTAGCCCTACAATTGCATCTTGGTTTGGACCATGGTTTAGGGTACTGGGAGCAATTCCAGGAACAAACTAGCCTGCCCCCAGGTCCTTAAGGACTTAACCCAAGTCCTCATGAACTCTGAATCTCAGTCTCCTCGTCTCTTAAAAACCAGGTTTGTGGACTAAAGTCCTCTCCAGCACTGATTCTAGAATGTTTGAAAAAAGGCATTCCATCCACCTAACCCAAACTTATCTGTCTTTACAGATGAAATCACAGTTATGTTACTCATATAAGTGACGTCTACAGCAGTAGTTGACTTTACCTGTTAATACACAGAATATAATCCCCTTAAAATCTCTCACAGGATTACATTTAATTCCCATGGTGATTTCAAAGCTTTATATTTCTGAAATCTAATTTACATCTCAAACATCTGTAAATCAACCAAGGCATCTCAATATAAGAAGCAGGTTTTTTTTTTTTTTCTTCTTAAATAAAGAGACTAGAGAGCACAAAAATGGCTATTTTAATACACAGTCATGTAATTTTTGGAGATAGCTCCTTACTATTTCAGGCTAAGATGCTCATTTATGTGTACTAATTAGCAAGGTTATTTAAAAATTATTTTCAAAGCATTTAACCTTCAGCAAGAGAGTTTCCTAACACACACACACACACACACACACACACACACACACACACATCCAAAGAGATTATAAAAAAGAAACTGCTAACAAGTGGTTGCCTTCTTGACTCTGTTGACAGTTATAGATACTAAATGCTGAACATGCTCTCATTGAAGACCCCCCGGGAGGGTCATGCCATCACTATGAAGACTGCCCCAGGAGCAAGGAGAGACCAATACTCTATAGCTTTGTCAGGGAAGAACAGGTCGAAATTAAATAACTCAAGGTAGAAACTAATAAAGTCTTAGCTAAGGAAACTGCTTGTGTTTGTTGTGTTTATTTCTTGGTATTTTTACAGATATTCGTTTTCCCCAGTTGTTTTATTAAACTGTTACATCTCAGGCCTCAGGTGTGAATACAGTAGCTTTATTTTTGGTTTACAAACCCATCACTCATGTAACAGATATATACAGGTGCCATAAATCATGGTTGCTGCTGCATACATAATCAAAAATGTCACTTTGTGTTCCCTGTTCTCCGCAAGAAATGGCAAAAAAAAGAAAAAAAAAGAAAAAAAAAATGGAGTGGGTGCTGTGTCTACCCTTCCTTCTCCACTTCAATTACCAATACTCCAGGTATTCTGTAGGCTGAGCCTAGAGTTAACCACTGAAGGATTAAGAGTACATGTTATTATTCTGATAACGAAAAAAATTTGCATGATACATAAAACTCTCTTTTATGTAGAGTTTCCATTGATTGAACATGGACCCTACAACAGACTTGAAAGGAAATAATAAACAGGAACTGAACAAAGGAAAGCCTGACTTTTCAAAACTCATGTTGAGGGGCGGGGGCTGTAGTGCAGTGGTAGAGTGCTTGCTTTGCACATGTTGGGCACTGGGTTCGATCCTCAGCACTACTTAAAAATAAATAAATACAGATATCGTATTCTTCTACAACTAAAAAAATATTAAAAAAACAAACACAAGAAACCTGATGTTGAACTAAGACATCAAGATGCAGGGACTTTGCTGAGATGGGAGATAATGTAAGAGCATCCCTGGGCTCTGCCTGGGCATGGTAGCAGAGTGCAGCTCTGCCCCCAGAGGACCGGGTTGGAGAGGACTGGGGCAGGCCTCTGAGGTGCCATGCAGAGGCAGAAGCATGCTATGACGGGCAACTTGCAAATATGCCCGAAGAGCCTGGCAGACCCCCGAGGAAAGAACTGTTCTCTAAGGAAAGCTGTGGGGAAGGTAGCTTCTGGGGCTGATTCTCCTCCTCTCTCACAGTCCTTTAGCTTCCCTGGCTCCCCCTCACATTACAGACATAGTTAATGGAAGATTTCAAGCTACCGTTCAAGGTTCAAGGTTCAAGGTTCAAGGGTATTTCTCTCTCAATACCCTGATACATAACTAGGCTTAATTTTTACACTGGAAATTACTAAAGGTTCCAATGTCCCCCCTCACCCCTATTTAAAAGTCAAACTGATGTCGTGGGACTTGACTCTTGTTCAATATTCACACTAACTGACTTTATATTAGGCTGATGTTTCCTAACATATTTGGAAAATGTAGAATAAAATATTATGCTTATGTCCGTATTGTTTCTAAGAGTCAGGTGGAACTATGGACATAGGATCTGAAGTCTAAATAATGACACAACTTTGCCGTCAACTCTTCTGACTCAGAGCAAGTCACTTAGTCCATTGCCATATCAGCTTTTTTTTTTTTTCTTCCGCGTGATTTTTAAAATTCCCTATATTATTAATATTTTATAGCACTCCATAATACATTAGTATCTGTATTTATTTGATTTTGATCCCAGGTCATATAGCTGACTTTTATTTCCTTTCCCCATATCAATAAAGTTTCCAAGATCAGGCAGTTAGGCTCAGCTTATAATGCATGTAGTGCACTGGAGAGAGCAGCATAATTAAGCAATCTCTACAGTGATTGGAAATGAAATATTTTAAAATTGACCGTGTGTGTCAACGCAAAAATATTATCTACATGATTGCAATGTATAAAATGCATTTACTCTTTGGCATTTCATTTCTTTCTCTTTAGAGCTGTAAATTTTTATATCAATTAATTTATTAAAAGCCAATTTTAAAATATGATTCATCTAACAATCAACCCTGAATGAGCATATGGCCTATAAAAAGACTCTCATTTAAAATATTTAAAGAGAAAATAACAGAAAGCATTGATGGAAGTTTATCAGAGAGGAAAATGGAATAAAGACTTGGAGCAAATGAAAGACAAATGGAATAAAATTCATGTAATAAAAAAGCTCAGGGTCTGAATGCTTGTGCCTATATAATGCATATATGGAAACCAAGTCCCCAGAGCACTGTAATTTAGAGGGGGAGGCCTCTGGGAGGTGATGGGATAATGGATATAGCACTTTCAGGAGTAGAAATGGTCTCTCTGCGAAAGAGGCCTGGGGGAACTCATTTACTTCTTCCACCATGTAAGAACACAGTTTCCTTAAGGAACAATCCCTCACCAGTCACTGAATCTGCCTGGGCCTTGATCTTGGATTTCCCAGACCCCAGAAGCATAAGAAATTATGCTTGTTTTTTATAAGTCACCCAGCTTAAGGGATAAGGGTATTTTGCTATAGCAGCCTGAGAGACTAAGACAAAGAATAAAGGGGAGAAAAAAGCTAAAAGAAAGATGAGGTGCAAGCCTAGTTAAAACCACAGATGTTTGTTTTTTTTGTGGGATGTTAAGGATGATAGAATTGCTAGCTCTAAAATTCATGTTCCTGGTTTGATATCCACATTCTTTGCAGACATTACTAAATACAGCAGTCCTATCACGAGATCATTGCTTGACAAACCCTTGTGGAGACACCCCTCTTGACAAATGGCTTCTGCCTTTATTTCACCATGTGAAGACCATGAGGTTTATTTCAGCTTAGGATATCGACTTGTCAGTAGAGCTGAAAATAACGGTGTTTTCAATGCTTCTGTTGACTGACTAAATGTTAGTGCACCTTGGAACCAAAAGATCTCACAAGCACAGACACCTCTGCTGACTTTGCTTTCTATCCTGTAACTATAATGAGTTCAGAATTTATAGAAAGGACAAATTGCTTTGTGAGGAGAAGAAAAAAAAAATTTGTTTTAAAGATCCCGTGAGGATTTATTTCAATGAAAAAAAAAAAAAACTATCATTATGTATGTATGATCAGCTACAAAGCTTTCCTGACAAATGCTAGCACTATTGTCAATGCATCTATTATTTAAATGGAAATAAATTTGTCCCAACTTTGCAGTTTTCCATATTGCATCGATATGATGCTTAGCACGTTAAAAGTTGCTAAAAAGACCATCTGAAAATCAACAAGGAAAACACATAAAATTAAGGTTTCATAAAAATATAAATGTGAAAATCTTGTCATTTGGAACAATTTTTCAGGAATGAGATTCTGCCTGAGTTTCCAGATAACTGAAGTTTAACATTAAAAAAATACAGCAGCACTGTGCGATGAATTACACAAGATTTATGTACTAAAAAAGCAAAATCTTCAAAAGACGCATCCCAGTGGGCTCATCCCTCTCCCTCCCCCTTATTCAAACTTACTTGTGTTTTAATAAGAAATTCAATGTAAATTTTACTTTTCCAGGGGGATCATAGATTTACCCATATTTTGTCCCAGAGAGAATATTTTGGGGAAGGCTCATTTCAAAACCTAAAAATCTCTCTTCTCAGAATCCAATATGTTTGCAAGGATGATGCCAGAGTATATGCCATATGAACAATTATTCTTCAAGCACATTTCTACATGCTTTGTAATGTTTTAACAACTCACACTGAATGATGTACTGTATGTTTAAGTGACTTCAGGACTGAAATTCTTTGTGATGTATTCTATGTAAACAATTAAGCACATACATCAAAGAAATAATTTTAAAAGGCAAAGAAATATTTTAAAATTGCAATCAGACATCATAGTCTGCTTCTTTCATGATTTAAAGGAAGCTATTCCAAATATTTAACAACATTTACAGCATGGGCACTGACCCAGCATAACAAACATGAGAGTTTTAGTATTTTAATATTAATATTCAACAAGATGGTTTGGTATTTTAGTAGTTTAATAATGAGTTGAATCATTCAGTTGAAGTACAGCAACTGAGTACCACTATCTTCCTAAAGAATAACGTTCCTGCTATCACATAAGCACCTGGTCATATTTATTTTCTTCCACTAAAAACAAGAGTGATAAAAAAATAGTCTTTCTTTGATATTTTCTTCCATTTTTAAGAGGACTGACTCCACATTAAAGTCTTTTGCTCTTCTCTTTTAGGTTCTGAGTAACTTTCCAAATCTCTTATATGAATGACATGATTTTGTATTTTTAAAAATTTTACTAAGAAGATGTTGGGACCCTTATCCTGTGTTGGCTGCAGTATTTGGTGGATTGTGCCTTAGCGTTGCATTGTGCTAGAGGAAACTCCCCAGGGACTACAGACTTGGATTTCTTGGCACACATTTATGGTGACCTGCCTGCATGCAGAGCTAACAGCAAATTTGGAAATAACTTACAACATATATTCCTAGTTTTTTTCCCCTCTACTCTAGGAACACAAAGCTAACAAAATGTGTTAAAATTATCATATGTTTAAATATCTTCTCCATTTTTTTTCCTACAAAACCCTCATTTGAAAGCCCACATAATGTATCCTCACTGTCTCGAGGTTACTTCTTCATTGTCATGGGTAGTTTTTGTGAACATATGGTTGCTATATCTTTGGGTATAAATGATTTTCTGGAAAGTCAGACTTTCAGATAACAGAAGTGCTAAATTTCCCAGCTACTACGGACTTAATGTTTTCCTTCAAAAAGAAGGTCTGTCTGGTTGGACATGTAAAGATGATGGAAGAGGGATGGGGTTGTAGCTCAGTGGTAGAGGGCTTGCCTTGCATGCACGAGGCCCTGGGTTCAATCCTCAGCACCACATAAAAATAAATAAAAATAAAGATATTGTGTCCATCTACAGCTAAAAAAAGAAAAAAAAATTATGAAGGAAGAGAGAGCTTCCCAAAGCCGGGAAGACCTTTGGTCTTCATGATAAAAAAGATGACTTCACTGAGCACCAGAGACTCTCAGCTACATCAGGTGACAGGGCGAGCCACTAACCCAAAACCAGATATACAGGTGGAGACAGAGCATCACAGTGCACCTGGAGCAGGCAGCACTGCTGCAGCCAGAAACCAGAGAAAATCTGAAAGGTAGCTGACTGGGCACTGCCAAGGGAGCACAGACAAATTGCAGAGAGAAAAGTTCCCAGGCTGCTGGATTTCAAAGGAACCCATTCTTGGATAAATTTTACTTTCAGCTGACCCACCAGGTTCCCTGGGGGAGAAATGGGACAAAAATCCGCTTGTTCTTCCATCCAGGAAGTGGGAAAGGAAGGATTCTGAAATACACCCAGAACTTTCTGTTCTACTTAACACAGTCCACCCTCAGGGACACTAATATACTGGAGCCTAATGGATGGAGTTTTAACCAGAGCCTACCCAAACTTAGGGAAGAGAACTACTCACCTCCAGCTCTCTTTAGCCTGTGTGTGTGTGTGTGTTGGGGTGGGGGTCTAAGGGATAGGAATAGCCATCTATAACCTCTCTGTCTTTCCTGTATCACATAAATCTTGTGAAAATAAAACCCTAAGACCTCTTCCCAGGACCAGAACCAGTTTTTCCCTCTTACCTCATCAACACATGATCAGGACTTCTGCATAGTTATAGGGGATACAAATGAGAGGACTTCATGTTTCTAAGGTGACTGAAGATAAATCCTCCGTGGACGTAGGATGATAATGGGGATATGAAAGTAAAAACACTGTAATAAATTTGAATCTCTGACACAAGCTCTATAAGAAACAGTAAACCCAGCCTCACTCCTAGAACAATGAACATAAAGCCGCAGTCGAAAGCACTATTTAAGTCACTTTACCTGAAACATCATTTCTGGTTGCAACCAACATTTATAAGACCTGCTACAAGGAAAAGAACGCAGTATGAGGAATCGGAGCAAGACTCAGAACTGGATTAATCTACAACAGAGAATATAAAATGACTACACGGGTAATTGAAAGTAACTCTGATTAATGTATCGAGAGCTCAAATGGTAAGAGTAGATAGGCAATGGATACAGGGGCAGAAACTCAAAGAATTATAAGAAAATGTAAGAAATAATGAGTTTTTTTAAAAAGATGGGGATGAATACCACCTTTATGGACTGGTTACTAGGCATTATATAATTGAGGAAATAATTGTTGACCTTGAAGACATACCAATAGGAACTTTCTAAACTGAAATGCAAAATCTAGTTTGGTATGGGTGAAAAAAAAATAGAAAAATAGACAAAATAAATAGAGATTCCAGAAACAGACCCATGCAAATAGAGTCAATTGTTCTTTGCAAACTGAGCAAAGGAAAGTCTGTGGTCTCCAAGCACGGCACTGGAGAGAGTGGAAACCCACATGCAGAAGAGCCAGTCCAGATACTGACCTCACCCTGGCCACAAGATGAAGTTGTTGTCTGTACGTCCTCAAGTTCCCTTCACGGAATAAGCCCTTTCTCTCTCTGCACAGCAGTGCTCTTCTCCAGGTCTGCAGCTGTGGAGTTTTAATTGTATCCCTGGTTTCCTTCAATTCTTCACTTACCTTTCTTATTTACTAATTAAATTGGTAAGCTCTAATTTTCTGCTCAACACAAACATTACTTTCACTTTTGTAAAAACAGGATGCAAATATCCATACTCAGTGTCTAATGATTTCGTCATTCTGGCATTTTTTTCATAATTACACTGCTTTTCAAGATGAATTGGTGATTCAATTTTTTCAGGGTTTCTTTTGATACTAATAAAAGGAGTAATATCACCATTTAGTAGATGAGGAAACAGAAGTCCAGAAAAGGGAGGTAGCTTTTCTAAAGTAATATAGTAGGAAGCCTGGTGGTGCATGCCAGGAATCCCAGGGTTCCTGGAGGCTGGGGCAGGAGGATCACATGTCCCAGCCCAGCCTTAGCAACTTAGCTAGAGCCTTTCTCAAAATATAAACCAAAGATTTCTGAGGATATAGCTCATTGGCAAATTGTCCCTGGGTTTAATCCCTGGCATCAAAATAAATAAATAAAGGAAGTCAATATAGTGATAGACTAGGAAACATACCCATGTTGTACAGAGTCCTCCCTGCACTAAGGGTGCTGAAACCTAGCTTAGTTTAGTGATAATTCATGAATCAACAATTCTCAATAAAGAGGACACATGTGTGTTGAGGAAATTAAAAGAGAAAACTAAAAACATATAGAGAATAAGAGGAAATAAAACTAATGGGGTTATAAAAAAAATTGATTGAATAAATTATCTGCTCTGCTTCAGATTTTTTTCCAAGCAATGCCAAAAAATAAGACAGCTGACTGATAGCATCAATCTAAGACAGAAAAAAATATAAGGGGAAAAATTTAATTTCTACAAATTTCCAGAGGCACTTACTATAAGAAAAGTCACTTTATTAACCTTTAATAGTGTTATTATGTGTCCGTGTTGAATTAGTCAGTCACAATGCTTTCTTTCATATTGTCTCTCTCAGTGATCTCTCAAAGTAAGCCTCTACTGTGTAGCTGAAATGCTTGTTTCAGAGATGTTAAATGGCATTCTCAAGCTCAGGCCATGAATAAATGGCACAACAAACATTAAAACTCATCTCCTCTTTTGCTCCTGTGAGAACTCAAATTACGGAATGCTGGTAAGTGTGACGGATGGTGTGCCTAATGCCAGCTTACAAGATCGTGGTTAGTCAACTGGAGGAAAGAGAAAGGTCGACATTTTTGTTACCTTTAGGGGAGGGTGACCCTCATTATTAATACACTATCCCCTTCTTATCCATAGAGAATATGTTCCAAGGAACCCAGTGGATGCCTGCCCACACACAGCACCAAGCCCGATATATACTATGTTTTACCCTAAACACACATGCACATGATAAATTTTAATTTATAAATTAGGCCCAATAAGACTTTATGGTATTTGCTAGTAAATGGATGGAACTGGAGACTGTCATTCTAAGTGAAATAAGCCAGTCCCAGAAAGTCAAAGTTCAAATGTTTTCTCTGATATATGAAAGCTAATCCAAAATGAGGGGGCAGGAGATTAAAAATAAAGGAAGAAAAATCAGAGGAGCAGACAAAGGGGAATGGAGGGAAGGAGGAGAGACGAGATGGGAAAAGCCAGTGGAATGAATCTGACCTAAGTTTCCCATGTACATATATGAATATACCACAGTGAATCTCACCATCATGTACATCCACAAGACACTGATTAAAATAAAATAGTATAAGTTAATAGCTGAAAGATCAGTGGAATAGAGGGAAAGGAACAAGGAGAGGGAGAGGAGAGGAAAGGGGAAGTACTGGGGACTGAAGTAGAACAAATTATATTCCATCTTTTATAATTATGCCCAAATGAATCCTAATGTTGTATAAAATAAAAAGAACCAATAAAGAGATTAGCAATAGGTTATAGAACAATTATAATGATGTACTGTAATAACTCTAACATGTGTGATTGTACTGTACTCATCCTTATTTTGTTGTGAGATGATTCAGTGCCCATGTGACGAGATGAAGTGAGGTGACTGATGCTGACACTGTAACCTAATATTAGGCTACTAAATAAGGGTTACTTGAACACAAGCCTGCAGCAGTGTAATCAGCTGTCAAAGTGTTAACTGAAAGAGGTACTAATGGAAGGGTGGCATATATGGTGTGGATACACTGAACAAAGTGATAATTTGTATCAGAACAGGATAGGGAGAAACTCAATGCCACTACTCAGAATAGTGCACCACCTAAAACTTATGAGTTGTTTATTTCTGTAACTTTAAAACATTTTCAGATTGCAATTGGTTGCAGGTAACTGAAACCATGGAAAGCAAAATGGTACATAAGGGGGTACTGCTGCATTCATAATTAAAATCATATCTGTCATCGTGTTCTGAGTGGTTAACACATGACATACTGCTTTAGGTTCTTTTGAGCTTGTACTTCAGTACTCCACAGCACTGTGCCATGAAAGTGCCATAATCCATTTCCACATGAGGAAACTGATGCTCATACTGATAAGGTGACATGTCTAAGGTGAAACGACTAAATATTTGAACTATGTTTATCTCTTACAGATTCAAACTCTTGCTGATACATTTTAATTCTTCTTTAACCACAGTCAAAATGGTCATTTTCATTCTTTCTGTTTTCCCTCTTGACAATAGGTTAAGATTGCATATGCAATTAAACATTTGTTCAGTTTTTGAATTTTGTGTCCAACTGCATGTTCTGGCTGAAAGCAACTACAATTAGCAAGCACTGATTAGATGCTTATGCTATTTCCCAAAGGTTAGCTTTTAGTGGGCACAAAAAGAGGCCATAAGAACCCCAAGAGTTGGCCTTTACTAGTATTAAGTTTTGAAGGGTTTTTTCTTACGAAAAATAGCAATTCAAATGCAACATGAAACTGCATTTTCTAAATGCATTTTAAATGCTTGCAACTGTGACAAGATTCTATGTAAATGTTTATCATATGAAAGTATAAACTCTGACAGAAAAGCATTTCTACAAGACAACAGGGATTGTAGGAGACTAGATAAGCCTGCACAGATGATTGTAACTAGAGATGAAAAACATAAATGTGCCCATTATCTCCAGGAACCAGAAAAACACATTCTTTATTTGCTAGTTATCCTGTCATCTCTGACTAGCTTTAGACATGTTAAAGTCAGCAATTTTAGAAGGATTCCCATGTATGATTAGATGTCTCAGCAGATTAGTAATGGGTTTTAGGACCTTAAACTTCTAGGTCATTGGTTTGAATCCAAGTCAATGCCATTTAAAGGACATAGTTCCTTTACTCAGAATAGTCACCAAAAAAAAAAAAAATCTGCTCATTTCTTATATTTCTGAATACTGTTAAATTGACAAATTAGACTTTTTCATTCATGCCAAATTTGACAATTTCATAATGCAGATATTTGATATGAGAGTAACTCAGAGGGAGAGGCTATCTTGAGGAATAGGCAGTATGGGTGGTATTCCCTGAACTGACTCCAATATGTCTACACTCAGGAAAGAAACAGTAGATGTACACAAAGCACCCTCTACTATCTTTTACTTAAAATGGAAACCATTTTTTTTCATTGAAAACATTGCTTACAGATTAAAAAAAAGACAAATTACCATTTTTAAATTTGTCATTTCTCAGAATTTTCTTAAAGAAGCTGATTATGCAATGGAAATATTAAAAAGTGGAGAAACTTGTTTGATTAAAGTGGCTATAATTTGCATGCAATTGAGAAGCTATAGGCATACATATGGATATGCATCATATATTATGTAGGTATTAATTTGGAAAGATGCCAAGACATATTAAAATGAGGAATGAATCTATTGTGCATTATCCAAAATCACAGCATAACCACAGGTTAGTTAATTTGTGGCAATCATTCATTTGGGAAACTGTTCCAGATGATAGTTTTTAAGATTTCTTAAAAATCACTCTCTTTTAAGCAAGTAAAACTAACAACATGAATATACTTGCTCCAAAAACTAAACTTATTTTTTTTACATCCAGAATGAACCAAGAAATTAAAAAATCTTTCAAAAATCATCTGCCATGATGTTTTCCCCTTTCCTGATACATATTTATAAGAATATAAAAAATATTAATTTGCTTTCATAGAATTCTCTCCTATAATTTTATAATTTCAAGCAAATTCTACCATACCTTCTCCTGGTTAAGAACAAATTCCAGTTATATGCTTTAATAAATTTGCAAATAATTGTATAAAAAGCACAGAAATTTGTCATTTATGCAAAATATTTATTTCAATCTCTGGTAATTTTGTTTCCCAAACTCTATATCACAAAACTTGTTCATAATCCTGTTTCTTAAAAACTTATGAAGCAATATACTAATCAAGATTAGCAAAAGGACATTCTGGAAGCTTCAGTGGGCCAGAAGAGCTAGACACAGGACCCTGTCCCTACACAGGCTGAATTCAATATGCAGGAGGGACCAGTCAGTGGGGAATTTGAGTGATTGTTTACTGACACCAAGGCACATATACTATTTATCTAGCGATTTGTGGACTGAAGGGCTGGCAACAGAGTTTATACTTCATACAATGACAGTTAATATGCCATGAACTGTCATTGGGAGACTGGTATTTATTTGACATATTGTTATAAATAAAATTTTTATAGAAAGGAATTATATGAAAAGAGGACCACCTCTAATTATGTGAAATGGAACACTCAGGAAATTTTGTAGAATTTTGTTTGTGGCTATTTGGAAAAATATTTCCTAAAGACAGACAGACAGACAGACAGACACACACACACACACACACACACACACACACACATACACACACACTTCTGATTGAAACACTGTTTCTATTTCTATAGGCATTCTACTATATTTGAACACTGGATACTTTAATAATAGCAGATTGAGATATCCCACTCATTCTCCTGGTAGACAGAAAAAAAAAAGATACCCAACATTTCTGCATGATAAACTGTAGCATATTCACATAAAAGACTCTAGAAAATAATTCAAAATGTGAAATGCTTTTGATTCCCTGAAGAAACCAAATACATTCTTCATTGTACCACACAACTGCAGCATTTTATCAGATTTTTAAAATAATGGCACTACTGTTCAATTTGTTATATTTCATCAGGCATGCATGGCAGTTAGTACAAAGGACAAGTTAGACTTTAAAATGCACAGTTCAAACCTTCAGATAATAAAAAGAGTGGCAGATATAATTATAAGGTAGCAACAGATAAATGAAAGATTCTCAAGGACGTTGGTGGCCTACACTTTAGAGTTAATGGAACAGAAGCTCCTGAGAAAAATCCTTTGTTTTCTACCATTCTTCCATTCTTCTCTTTTCTCTCTTCCTTTTTTTTTTTTAAATTTGCAGAGTGTTCCTAGCCTGAAAGATTTCACGATCAATAAGGATGACATACACACAAACTTATAATAACGCACAAATGTGATAATAAAATGATGCACCAGGAATTTCATGGCAATTTGCTGCTTTATGATGTCCATCTCATTTGGCTTTCAGAAGCCAGGGTGGGCATTTGGATCACTCTTCATGGAGAAGAAACTAAGATCAGTAAAATGAGTTGACTTGCTCAAGGTCACCTGCACTTCAGAGGACAAGTCAAAAACCTAAGAGTTACTTTTTATAACAACTATATTTGCAGCATTAAAACTGTGCCTCTTAAATTCTGAGTATAAGGGTATTTTCAAGTAAATTTTTGTAAAGCTGCATTAGAAAGTGCCAACATTTATTATTATTTTGATTTTTGTGAAACATCATGTAAGCTGTACATAAGAGATGAGCACAGAAAGTTTTAATAGCTAAATGTCTTAGTTTTGCACATTACAATTTGCTTACCAGACAGTTTTATACATGCATGCACTAATCAGCTAATAAGAGTGGTAACTAACTGATGAAGAGCTTTGATTTCCTTCCTAGTGTAATTAGGTTAGTCATTAATAGTCTCTTCCTTCTTCATTTTTATGTCATCTCATGGCAATATTTTTCAATTGGTTTGCAATAATATGATGAACAATAATTGCTATAAGATTCAAAGTAGAATTTATAGAAGAATAGTTCTTATGACTATTGCTGTATTAGTATTTAAGTTTGTTCTGATTAATATCATTAAAGTAAATAGCACCAAAATTAGCAATGATTGGAGTATTATTTCAAATTAGTGTCTTCCTTCCATTTGAATCCCTTCACTTTAGCCTTGTTTCTAACAAATCCTGTCTTGTGCTCCAGGATTCCTTCTGCAACTTGGATTGATAATAAAATAGGAAACCAGCAGTGTCTGTTTAGTGAACTCTATACCAAAAGTTATTTTTAACCACAGAAATTAAGTTCCTCTCCATCGTCAAATATAATCCTTTGTCAATTGCCATAGGAAAATATGTGTTTATACAGGTATAACATAAAAACTCAAAAACATACCCCATGCACATACACAGTCCCCCATGGAGAGCACCACCACAGAACTGCAAGGCAACTAAATATATTTGGCTCTCCCCACAAACAACAGATCTTGAAAAAGCTCATTCCTGATTCTGTTTCCCACTTTAACTCTCATCTTTGCATTATTTTGTGTCAGTTTTTCTGTAAGCTACAGAAGTGTATTTCCTAAAATTTCAAATTTTTAATGCTAATTTCCATTTAATTATTTTAAAAAAATCTCAGGAGTTATGTGACCACTTGATTCTAAAGGACAAACCCTAATTGTCTCAGCAAACAGAGGTAACTAAAAATATCAGGAGCTCATCCACACAGCATAAATTCATCTCTTGCACATTCGCATATATGAGATCTGTTGAATGACTTGAAGCCCTGGTGTCCCCCACACTGCTGCATGACACATAAACAGCAGCAAAGGCTGCTACTGAACCTGTGATGACTGGCGTGTGTTGGGCTTCCTCTGACAAGATCCACTTAGGTATCATCTCACACCAACTGCACAATGACCCCATGAGGTTGGGATAGCCTTGCCTTGGTTCTCTGCATTAGAGTATTGGGACTCAGAGAATCTGTCACCTTGCTCCTTGCTTAAGGTCACATGTGTAGTAAATGTCTGGGGTGAGATTTCATCCCAGGCAGTTGACAGAGCCAGGGCTTTTAAATTGCACTCAATACTCACACATCTCAAGGATTTTTTTGAGAGCTTGTGGCTTTAAAGAGCTACCCATGAAACATACTGAGTTCTAGAGACATTTAAATCTTGAGAAGTTTCCCCATGAAAATTCTATGATTAAGTAATCTCTCAGGTAACTTATGTACCTCTCAGAGAAAGAATGCTAGAGAGAACTATGAACTGATCCACGCTATTCACAGCAAATTGGTCCTAAATACAAAATCTGCGAAGTATACATTCAACATTAGCACCTAAAAGTATTGGGGGCAAGGACAATTTTCAGCATTTGTCCCTACCTTATGACAAACACTGGCCAATTCACTCCAAAGACTTAATGGACATTACATTATCTCCATATTAAGGGAGAATCTAAAAATTGTGTGTCATAAACCCTGTAGATAAGTCAAGTGATATTTCTTATTCCATATCTTGTAAGCATCATATGAGAAGCCAGTAGTTTTTTCTAATCGACCATCTCAGAAGGAATCCTATGGGAAGTCATAAAGCAAACGAAGGGAAATTAGACTTCCTCTAAACTTATGATGTTTTAATTTGCGTTTTACTAAGGGTCATGGACTGAGTAATTATGTCCCCACCAAATTCATTTGTCCCAATCTCTGATATGCTGGGAGTAAGAGCTGGGGTCTTTGGAGGACATCGTGTCAGGGGAGCAGAGCTCTTGTGAATGAGATAAAATTCCTTGAAAAACAGTCCTGAGCCCTGGATCATGCTCCTTCCTCCACGTGAGGATCCAAGGAGAAAGAGGCAGTCTGCGGCCACTCCAGAGGAGGGCCTCACCAGATCCAACCTCACGGGCACCCTGATCTCAACCCTCCAGACTCCAGAGCTCTGAAGATTAATTCCTGCCGTTGATATGCCACTCCCTTTATGGTACTTTCTTACAGCCTCCCAAGCAGCTTGAGGCACTGAGTTGGTGAACTGGGATGGTCCTCTGGCCACAGGAATAGAAAGTCTTCCAAAACTAGCCAGGCAAGGTGGTACATGCTTCGATTTCTGTGGCTCAGGAGGCTGAAGCAAGAGGATCCAGAGTTCAAAGCCAGCTTCAGCAAAAGCAAGGTGCCAAGCAACTCAGTGAGACCCTGTTTCTAAATAAAATACAAAATAGGGCTGGGGATGTGGCCTAGGGGTCAAGTGCCCCTGAATTCAATCCCTGCTCCACCCCCACCCCCGACAAAAACAAGTTTTCCAAAAATTAATTGAAGTTAATTGATAATATCTTCAGAAATTGATAATATCTTCAGTTAATTGATAATACCTTTAGTGTGGCTAGTTTTAATCCTTAAAGGAAGATGATAAACACTGGTCCCATAAATGGCAAATGCTGTCTCTTGAATAGATTCACATTCTTTTGGCATTATAGAGAAGGGAATTATCTTCAAACAATATGATTTTTAATAAAGCTGAAATATCTCATTAGGCTAACTATCAATATCTATTTTATTTTAATGGCAATATTTAGCACCAATGCTAAGAGTCATTAAAATGCATCTGGATATAGGAAGATACATTTACAAAGGAATCACAATGATAATGTGATTCCAACACCCAGAAGTAAGGACTCTCTGTGCCCGTGCCTCGCGGAAGGTGGAGCAGACCCCACAAAAGAAGAACATAAGTCCGTGCTGAGACTTCAGTGCCTGGCCTGCCTTGACTGCCCATTAAGTATTTGTGGATTCCTGAAGAAGGGAAAGCAGGAGATCCCGACTGAAATTTCAGAACCCATGGACATGTGTCACACTCTTCCTGTGACTCACAAATGCTAAATGTAAGTATACACTACTCTATCTGGCTTTTAAAATGATTTGGGAGTTGTTTTCAAGTATGAAAATCAAAGGGTCAATATTACTTTGTGCTATTAAATATCATGTAATACTTAAACCAGAGAGAAGAAATAATCAAATACATTTTAAATATCAATGCCATCATTGGGCATATGATTTTAGAGATTTTAAACAGATTTTCTTTCTAACCTTCATTTTCACATAATTAAATTACAAACAATTCTCTTTAATTTACACATAACTATTTTGAAGTATAATAGGAAATATACCAGTAAATGCTATGTACATACACATTGGTTAGATATCAAAAATATTTCTTAAAATATCTAGAAAGTTTTTTTTTTAATAGTCTTTTACTTCATGGAAGAACAATTACTCCTTGGAATACTGTTTTACTATCTAGATCTGGTTTTTCATTCATTCAGTGACTGTGCACAATGCTCACTATGTGTAAACCTTCGTTCTGTGTGATAACAGATCAGTAGTGATCAATAGATCAGGCGGATCCTTTCCTCGAAGTATTAACAGGTCAGCTGCAGGGAAGCAGGTATTTTCTAGGGTCTTCATCATCTTACCACAACATGTGGTCTATTCCAGTGCTATGAACAGATCTCCTGCTGCTCTAGGGAGAGGGAGAGATGATAAGTGGTTCTTTCTCCTTCCAGTGTTATGAAACCAATAAAAATTTAAAAAAAATATATCTGAACATCAGTTGCAAAGACTTTATTTAATGGCCAGAGAATAGAGAAAGAATCCTTGCTCACAAATCAACTTCTAAGCTCATTTAGTGTTGAGTGGTCATAGATATAAATTATCAGAAATGAAGGAAGGGGACAGGCTACCTAGGGGAGGAATGTTCATGTTTCTTCTGAAACTGGCAGATACTTCTCAGGATCTGGGTGCCATCTCTTTCTTCTTCCTGCATGATCTAGAGTTTTTGGCCACAGTGGCCACTGGCTATGACAATTAACATGAAAATTAGCTTATAATGAAGTTGGAGGTTGTTTAATGGTTGCTGTGGCACTCCTCCTAAACACAACCATTTGGGGCTAGGGTGTTAGTGAGGATTTTGTGACCAAAATATCTGACATGAATAACTTAGAGAAGGAAAAGTTTATTGGGGCTCATGATTTCAGAGGTCTTAGACTCCATTGGTGAGTCAGAGCATCGTGGCAGAAGGGCCTGGCAAAGGAAAGATGCTTAGCTCATGGAAGCCATGAAGCAGAGTGTGAGAGAGGAGCCAGGGACAAAATAAAATCCCCAAAGGCACATGTCCAGTGACCTACTTCCTGCAGCCATGCCCCACATGCCTACAATAACATTGTTACCAGTTGGAGAACCATCAAGTGCATTAATCCATGGATGAGGTGATAGCTCCCTTAATCCAATCATTTCACTTCCAAACATTCCTGTATTGCCACATGAGCCTCTTGGGGAACATCTCATATGCAAACCATAACCTACAGAGGAACTTCTGGCCTTTAGACTGCCCGTCCTCAGAGATAAATAGGAATAAGGTTAGGCAGAAACCCAGTATGCCATGTAAATAGTACACTGTGCAACTCCAGCCAGAGCTGAAAGATCAACCAAACCTCTCATAGAACATAAAGGTCATACAGTGTGATTCTATGCTCTATTCAATAATCAGAGATGAGATTCTTATTCATTGTGGAAACTTAAATGTGATTGAAGAGATAACATCAATTTTATTTAAACCTGTTCATAGTTTTGCGTATCCCTCATTGTGTACAAGAAATGAACTGGCAAGGATACCATACTATCCTTTGAAACTGGTGTGATAGTGGGAGTAACTTAGTGTTTATAAATGGAGTTACTGTTGTATTTCAGCTTATCTGGTTTTGAGATCTTACTTTGCCACTCTCACATTATGTGACCCCTATACTTCAATTTCTTCATGTTTAGAAAGATTGTGGAATATTGATACCTGTCCATTCCTTTTATATTTTCATGAGGATTAAATTGCTCATTATTATTTGGATCTTGATTTTTAGTAACCTTTTCATTAATATTTATGTAAATGCTTTAAAGTCTACAAAACTCATTAGCTTGCACTGTTTATAGAATACTGTTAAAAACCAAAAGCACTGCTCACAGCTGTGAGATCACACATTATCCTGGCAATGGGTACCACTCACATAGACCACAGTATGCACCGCACCTCCAAGAGCTGGGTGGCATACTTCTTTGGAAACAACCTGAGGGACAATTGCATACTTATTTGTGAATTAAAGTCATGTGACTTGCAAATGTCCAATAGGTCATGTTATCTGCAGGAGGTCCCATAGTCAGTGACCAGCAGATCCAGGGAATATTTCAGATTGTGATGACTCTTTTATTTAAAGCTATTTGGGGAGCATCTAATTTTATCATAGTGATCTTGCCATGGTATAAATATCCAAAAGTCATAATTTATTAGGCGTAGAAATGTTACCTTTAATTAGCCTACAAAGGTTGTATTATTGTATGGCACAGGATTTGCAGTGATTTTAAAAGAATCAAATAAGATTTTTAAAATTATTATTTTAGTTATACAAATTTATGGGGCATAAATGAAGATTTGATACTAGCACAGAATGTATTTAGCACTTCTGTCTTTCTTAACTTGTAATAATTGTACTTATTTATGGGTTACTGTGTGATATTTCAATACGTGTATACAAGGTGTACAGATCAAATTGGGAATATTAATGTTTCTATCTCCTTATCATTCTCTTGTGTTTGGAGGCTTGAAGTGCCTCTGCTCTAGTTATTCAAACAATATGTAATAGTTTATTGTGAATTATAATCTCCCCCACTGTTCCATATAATATCAGAATTTCTTTTAAATTCAAAGATGTCTAATTTTGGAGGATACTGATCTTGACTTTTGACCTTCATTTTGTTCTATATAAATACATGTGTATGGAATGTTGACTGTGTAGCTCTCTCTACAAGTAAATGGAAGGCATTATTGTTTTATGATTTTTAGCTCATTGACAACAGCAGTTGTTAAGGCTGCCCTTGCCTCAGATTGTTCTGTGTGAGGTTTTGCCCTGGTTTGTGAATGGGTCTTACATATTGTTATGTTCTATGGTGGCCAGCATCTTCATTCTGGGGAAAAAATCATCAGGCAAGAGATCTACTGTAAGTCCTTGGAAATTAGGGCCAGATTACAATAGGTAAATGAATGGAGGCTGCTAGAAGGGTCAGGATCCTGATTAGTTATCCTCTGGATGTTGTGACAGACAGAGCCAGCAAAACAAGAGCCAGGATGTCCAAAGGAGAGCAAGATGTTTGAAAATGAAAGGCAGGAAAAGGAGTTTGGGGCATTTCCCTGAGGCTGGTAAAAAGTGTCGGTGCTCTGACTCTAGGATGCCAGTGGGTCTCAAGAATAGAGGGGAATCATTAGAAGCCTCTGTCTTGAAAAAACAAAGACAATGTGTATTCATGCATCAGAGGACCATATGTCTAACATGAGCATACAACTTGCACAACATATTACGTGACATGTGGTAAACCTTAACAACCTACTTATAGGAGAATTCTTTCACCTATTATCCTTAGACATTTTCAAAATCTGTTACTAATCTGTTTTACAGCATAAGTGGCCCCATTGAACACACACAACGATTCCCAACATGCAGAAAATCCTAAGTAAACTATTTACAAATTTATGGCTTTAGCCTGAACAACATAATATAAGTTATTTGAAATGTACTCAATACCGTGCCTGGTATGACACACTTCAGAATTTCTTTTTATGTGTGTCTGCATGTGTTTAAAGAGATTTTAAGTTTAATCTATTGCTATATTTGACTCTTCTATTTTTAAAATTTAATTTGTTATATATGACAACAGAATGCATCACAATTCATATTACATATAGAGAGCAGTATATTTCATATCTCTGGTTGTATACAAAGTAGAGTCACACCCTTTGCGTCTTCATACATATACTTAGGGTAATGATGACCATCACATTCCACCATCTTTCCTACTCCTATTCCCCCTCCCTCATATTTTCACCTTTGCCTTATCTAGAGTTCATTTAATCCTCTTACCTAACTACCCCGCAGCATATTATGAATCTGCATCCTTAAATCAGATAAATCTCACAGCATTTTGGCTTTTGGGGATTAGCTAACTTCACTTAGCATTATATTTGCCAGCTCCATCCATTTACTTGCAAATGCCATGACTTTATTCTCTTTTAATGCTGAATAATATTCCATTGTGTATATATGCCACATTTTCTTTATCCATTCATCTACTAAAGGGCATCTAGGCTGGTTCCACAGTTTAACTATTCTGAAATTGTGCTGCTATAATCATTGATGTGGCTATGTCCCTGAAGTATGCTGTTTTTAAGTTCTTTGGGTATAGACCGAGGAATAGGATAGCTGGGTCCAATGGTGGTTCCATTCCCAGTTTTCCAAGGAATCTCCTTACTGCTTTCCATATTGGCTGCACCAATTTGCAGTCCCCTCAGCAATGTATGAGTGTGACTTTTTCCCCACATCTTCATCAACACTTATTGTTGTCTGTATTCTTAATAGCTGCCATTCTGACTGGAGAGAGATGAAATCTTAGAGTAGTTTTGATTTGCATTTCTCTAATTGCTAGAGATGTTGAACTTTTTATTCATGTATTTGTTGATTGATTGTATATCACCTTCTGAGAAGTGTCTGTTCAGTTCTTTGGCCCATTTATTGAGTGGGTTATTTGGTTTTCTGGTGTTAAGATTTTTGAGTTCTTTATATATTCTAGAGATTAGTGCTCTATCTGATATATGTGAGGTAAAAATTTGTTCACAATAAGTAGGCTCTGTAATCACCTCACTGATTGATTCTTTTGCTGATAAGAAGCATTTCAGTTTGAATCCATCCCATTTATTGATTCTTGATATTAATTTTTGCATTATATGAGTCTTATTAAGGAAGTTGGGGCCTAATCTGGCATGATGGAGATTTAGACCTACTTTTTCTTCTAATATACGCAGTATTTCTGGTTTAATTCCTAGGTCCTTGATCCACTTTGAGTTGAGTTTTGTGCATGGTGAGAGATAGGGGTTTAATTTCATTTTGTTGCATATTAATTTCCAGTTTTCCCAGCACTATTTGTTGAAGAGGCTATCTTTTCTCCAATGTATGTTTTTGGCACCTTTGTCAACCATAAAATAACTGTAATTATGTGGGTAAGTCTCTGTGTGCTCTATTTTGGTACCAATAAAATAGAAAATATTGAAGCCATCAACAAATTTCTAGAGTCTAATGATTTGCCCAAATTTAATCAGGATGATATACACAATTTAAAAAGATCAATTTCAAGCAATGAAATAGAAGTCACCATCAGAAGCCAGCCTAACAATCAAGAAAAGCCTAGGACCAGATGTATCCACTGCCAAGTTCTACAAGACCTTTAAAGAAGAACTAATGCCAATATTCTTCAATTTATTTCAGGAAATAGAAAAAGAGGGAGTACTTCAAAACTCATTTTATGAGACCAATATCACCCTGATTCCAAAACCAGACAAAGACACATCAAAAAAAAGAAAACTTCAGACCAATATGTTTAATGAACATAGATGCAAAAATTTTTAGTAAAATTCTGGCAAATCAAATACTAAAACATCAAATGGGGTTCATTCCAGGATGCAAGGTTGGTTCAACATACGGAAATCAAAAAATGTAATTCATCACATCAATAGGCTTAAAGAAAAGAACTCTATGATCATCTCAATAGACGCAGAAAAAAAAACATTTGACAAAATACAGCACCCCTTCATGTTCAAAATACTAGAAAAACTAGGGATAACAGGAACATATCTCAACATCATAAAGGCTATCTATGCTAAGCCCCAGGCCAACATATTCTAAATGGAGAAAAATTGAAGGCATTCCCTCTAAAAACTGGAATAAGACAGGGATGCCCTCTTTCACCATTTCTATATAACATAGTTCTTGAAACACTGGTCAGAGCAATTAGAGAGATGAAAGAAATTAAAGGGATAAAGAAGAATTCAAATTAGCACTATTTGCTAATGATATGATTCTATACCTAGAAGACCCAAAACATTCCATCAGAAAACTTCTAGAACTAGTAGATGAATTCAGCAAAGTAGCAGGATACAAAGTCAACATCCATAAGTGAAAAGCATTTCTGTATATCAGTGACAAATCCTCTGAATGGGAAACGAGGAAAACTACCCCATTTACAATAGCATCAAGAAACAAAATACTTGGGAACCAACTTAACAAAAGAGGTGAAAGACCTCTACAACAAAAACTACATAATACTAAGGAAAGAAACTAAATAAGACCTTAGAAGATGGGAAGATCTTGCTTGTTCTTGGATAGGCAGAATTAATATTGTCAAAATGACCATACTACCAGAAGCACTATACAGATTTAAGGCAATTCCAATTAAAATCCCAATGACATTCCTCATAGGAATAGAAAAACCAGTCATGAAATTCATCTGAAAAAATAAGAGACCCAGAATAGCTAAAGCCATCCTTAGCAAGAAAAGTGAAGCAGGTGGTACCACAGTACCAGATCTTAAACTATACTACAGAGCAATAGTAACAAAGACACAGTTCAGACTTTCTAATCTGTGCTTGAATGAACAGTTTGAGTATTCCATGCTTTCTGAGGAAAGAAGACCAAATATACCAAATATCTAACCATCTTTTACTTTTATTGAGCAAATATTAAGCTACCAGGATAACCAAGAAAAAAAATATAGATACTGTTATATGTGTGTACACACACAGATGTATACCCACTCACAAATTACCACAAGAGTGAGTACATAGCAACTTATCCCTTTTAGCAAAATAATCTCACCAAGACAGAACATCTCATGTTAACTGAAATGATAAGGTCTTTGTATAAAACATTAACAAGATTCAGCAGTCTAGTGTATGAACACATCTGGTGCAAAAGAAGGTCTTTAGATAGTGGGTCTTTTTTCCCCTTTTATTTATAATCTACAATGTGTATGCATGATGTATATTTGCTTCACGGTATAAAAATATGTGCCCTGAAATATCAATTGATCAAAAATAGTTACTTTTTCCCCCAGTTATTTTGGTTTATAGCAAAATTGCCATAATTTTTATAGCCCTTTTAACAAGAGAGTGAGATTTAAATATTCTGCTTAATGTTTTTCTGTGGTTTTCACTGCTTGAAAAATAGATCACTCTTTTTGTCTGGTTGATGTAATTTGCTATTTTCTCACTGTGTTATGCTTGAAACACAGAAATGAAGGCAACTCACCTTAATAGCTGAAAAAAGTATTAAGTATTAGATCCAGAGACTAACAAGAAGTTCAGAATCACCTTCTGATTGTCACCTATTTTGCACTAGCCTTAGTATAAATGCTACCAAAGCTCAGATCTACTAAACAGAGCTGGAAGACACATCCTGTAAGTCACTCAGTCCATATGCTGGGTTGAGCACTCTATAAATGAATATTTTCTGGATGAAAGAACATTTGCTGTTTATATCAGAGTGTGCGCACACAGACACACACACACACACACACACACATACACACACACCTTGTATCCTTGAGCAGTGAGGAAATTAGGTTACTCCTAATTATTAAAATTTTAATACAAAGAATTTAGGAGATGATTATAAAAGTGAAATATAACCTTCGACAAAGCATCACTTTTACAGTCTCACTCTCCAATGAGCAATGGCTCCGTGACTTTAAGGGATCCTGCAAGATGATTTGAGATTATATTTCTGTGCTTCCCATCAGAGAGTACTTTCCATGGTTTTATCTGGAAACATGAGATATAATAATCCCTGTGATCTGAAATACTAAGAGGACTATTTGATACAGACAATGAACTGGAACACCAGCAATAACATGGCAGTGGGGCAGGATGCCCTGAAACCCTTCGGGTTGTGAATATAACATGTTAGCATACGTCTCTGTAACTTTAAGCAAGGCATTGCATCTGTTTAAGTCTTTATATTCTCATAGATGAAACAGGGAGAATAACCATTGTTCTGCCACTCTAACATCTGAATTAGGGGTCAAATAAACACTAGATATGAAAACAATTTGTTACTGTTATTTGATATTCTCAAACATCTGATACAGGGCTGAATCCGAGTGGCTACAAAAATATCTAAGACATCGTTATGACACATGCTCAGCAAAATTTGGGACAATAACTATGAACCGGAAAGAAGCCTTGAGAGAAATCAGCAAGTGAAGGATGATGACAATGTTCAGAGGGTGAGGAAAAGGACAGGCCATCTTGTAAAGGTAGAGGGAGAGGCAGGAAGAACACCCACCACACTAGTTAGTGTGGGTGGACCCATGAGACACTGCCTCATAGGAATTCAAACCTCACTTGCTCTGTCATTCCAACAACCTGTGAGTTAAAAAAAAGAAAAAAAAAAACACATGGAAATCTATAAAGAAAATAGACTAAAATGTGAGACCGTGTTTGTGCATGGGGAAATTATGAATATTATGAGGTTTTTGCCCATTTTATGTAATTTTCTTCCTCAATAGACTCCGAAAGATCTTATAAGCTCAGATTACATATATTTTACCTGGATATTTAACTCTTTACAAATGCTTATTTTGTATATTACTAGTATAATCAGTGACACGAGAAGTTAATGACATAAATTTTTCTTTCTTGATTTTAAAGAATTCCTACGAGGAGTTCAAATTAGTTACAATTACTAAAGTTCTATAAGAAAAGTGAAAACTGACGATTTTGAAGACAGAAAAAAATTATTTGAACTTAAACTAATATGAACTTATATATGCAGACAAATGACAAGGAGCAGCATACCTAAATTTGCTGATCTGAATAAGCAATAAGCACATTGAAAATGTTTACATTAAAAAGATAAAAATTTCTGAAGATTAGGAACAAATATCATTAAGAAACATTTGAGATTTGAAATTCATGCTTTTTAGTCTTTATAGGTAATATTTGCCTCATTTAATATTTGGATACATAGTAAATGAGTTGTTTCTTAAAACCTGATCGAAATCTACTGAGAAAATGGAACCTACTGAAAACCTAGCTGGGATCCATTTTTTTTTTCATTTTAACTGATATATTTTTCTGTATATGCAGAGAGGAAAATAAGAGTCACTCATTAGTCTAAAATTTTTTATGAAATTGAAAGAAATAAGAATGATCATTGATTCTCTCCCTGATGCATGAAAAAATCATATTTTACAATCATGGTTGGTCAATAATGGAACCGGAAGCTCCAAGTATCTGAATTATATGTTTTATATCTGAAGAAAATATTAAAAAATGTGTCTCTAGAGAGAAGTCAGATTGACTCCTTGGGAGACTGACACTGTACACACACACACACACACACACACACACACACATACATAGAAGTAGAGAAAGGGAGAGCGCTTGTGTGTAATAACATTGCAAGAACCGACAGAAAAACACTTTTTCATTGAACAATATGACACCTTGCAAAGAAAGTTAGCCTGGGAGGGGAGAAGCAAGGGAGGTAACTAACACGTCCACAGGCCTTGATATTTTTCTGGATAATGATAAGTGTTTTTAGGTCTGTAATCTTGCGCTAGACAGAACCAAGGAGTACAGATTCTTATGAGACATTTTCAGGATCCACAGGAAGAACTGTGGGCATAACTGAACCAGCTCTCACCTGTCACTCTTCTGTAGCAATATATGTTCTGTAAAATCCTACATAAAATCAGCCTGGAGGATGTAATGTACCATAATCTATCTATGTGACTGTGACAACTATTTTTTTAAACAATGTTCCACGCAGAAAATGAAAGTGTGGACCAATACAAGATGTAGAATTGGAGGTGGGGGAAGGTGAATGGTCTCTCAAAACCCCTGAGACAAGAGAAGATCCTAAATTCCTAGAAAGAGAGAAGATCCTAAATTCCTAGAAAGGATCCTTAGACATAAAAATAAGAATCTATCACATTTCATTTTCATTCTACATACATGTAATGAAAATATATTTTATATATGCATGCTATACATATGATAAAGGTTTAAATATGAATTTAATAAAGCAGTGGCAATATTTCTAAATAATAATTTGTTACATATACATATGTAACAAATATTATATTGAATACTGTTAATTTCTTTTTTTTACTTTCAACAGCCCTCACCCCCTCTTCTCTACAAAAAGGCAGTTTGAACTCTTATATGTAATTTTGTGTAACTTTGAGGGTATCCTTCCATTTCCATACAGTTTCCCTTCTCTCTCCCTCTCTCCCACCCCACTCGTCTCTGTTAAATGTTAATCTTTTCCTTAAGCTCTTCTTCCCTGTTCTGATCTTAGTTGCTCTCTTTATATCAAAGAAGACATTTGGCATTTGGTTTTTAAGGATTGGCTAGCTTCACTTAGCATTATCTGCTCTAATGCCATCCATTTCCCTGTAAAATCTATGATTTTGTCGTTTTTTAGTGCTGCGTAATATTCCATTGTGTATAGATGCCACAGTTTTTTAATCCATTCATCTATTGAAGGGCATCTAGGTTGATTCCAAAGTCTAGCTATTGTGAATTGTGCTGCTATGATCATTGATGTGGCAGTATCCCTATAGTATGCTCTTTTGAGGTCCTCAGGGAATAGACTGAGAAGGGCGATAGCTAGGTCAAATGGTGGTTCCATTCTCAGCTTTCCTAGGTATCTCCATACTGCTTTTCATATTGGCCGCACCATTTTGCAGTCCCACCAGCAATGTACAAGTGTACCCTTTTCCCCACATCCTCACCAGCACTTATTGTTACTTGACTTCATAATGGCTGCCAATCTTACTGGAGTGAGATGGTATCTTAGGGTGGTTTTGATTTGCATTTCTCTGACTGCTAGAGATGGTGAGCATTTTTTCATATACTTATTGATTGATTGTATGTCCTCCTCTGAGAAGTGTCTGTTCAGGTCCTTGGCCCACTTGTTGATAAGGTTGTTTGTTATCATAATGTTTAATTTTTTGAGTTCTTTGTATATTTTGGATATTAGGGCTCTATCTGAAGTGTGAGGAGTAAAAATTTGTTCCCAGGATGTAGGTTCCCTGTTTACCTCTCTTATTGTTTCTCTTGCTGAGAAAAAACTTTTTAGTTTAAGTAAGTCCCATTTGTTTATTCTTGTATTTAATTCTTGGGCTATGGGTGTCCTATTAAGGAATTTGGAGCCCGACCCCACAATATGTAGATCGGAGCCAACTTTTTCTTCTATCAGGTGCAGGGTCTCTGGTTTGATATCTAGCTCCTTGATCCATTCTGAATTAACTTTTGTGCATGGTGATAGAAAGGGGTTCAGCTTCATTTTATTGCATATGGATTAAAAAACAAAAAACAAAAACAAGGGAGAGAATTAAAAAACAGCAGATGGGGTAGAGAGGGAAGATGAGAGGGAAGGGGAGGGGGGATAGTGGGGGATAGGAAGGGTAGCAGAATACAACAGTCATTAATATGATATTATGTAAAAATGTGGATGTGTAACTGATGTGATTCTGCAACTTGTATTTGGGGTAAAAATCAAGTGTATGAAAGATGATATGTCATGAGCTTTGTAATGTTTTGAACAACCAATAAAAAAAAAAGAAAGAAAGAAAAAAAAAAGGCAGTTTGATTACACAGAAAGCTCAAAAATCTTCTGACTGTACCATGACTTTTGTACTTCTCTCCCTTCTCTCCAAAACTTGGTCACCTTTTCTGTGAAGGCATTCTGTGGCTCCCAAGTCCCAGCTAATTACCCCCTTCTCTAATGCCTTGACACTCTGTGGACACCACCACTGGGATTATTGAAGGGGGTTAAAGGTCATAGAGTTCTGAAATTCCTAGCTCTTCTAAAGAGCCTGTGTCCTGATGCTCACCTGGCGGCTTTAGAATGCGATCCCACCACAATCCCTATCAGGCAGGAGTGCGCTCAGAGGGCCGTCCTCACACGGTGCCTCATCAGTGTGACTATAAAGCTATCACTTTGCCACACGTTGAATTATCACCATCTGCGCACTGCGAAAGAGCAAATAGATGTTCTAATAGTCGTCATCTTAGGAACACACACTTCAGAAAGCCTCACTCATGCAGTGGACTCACACAAGCTCTGTGATAAGACAGGGATCATGGAATACTGTGTACCGTTCAGAAGACAGTAGAGGAAAAAATGTTCAGAATGATTTCTGAGGACATGGACTAAGGGGAGAAATAAAAGAAACCATGTTCTCCCTTCCTCTCTCTCTCTCTCTCTCTCTCTCTCTTTTCTGGAGAGTTCTTCAGTTGCTGCAGTCACTGTTATAAAGGTTTCCCATTCAGTTACAATACCGCTTCCATTCATACACTAAGAAAAGAAGCATAAAAACTGACGGTCCACATTTTTACATAGACTGAGAACAGGATTTAAGGGGCACTGTTTGCTTTTTTTGTTGTCTGAGGGTTTTGCTTTTATTTTCTTCGGATTACTTAATATACGGTTATTCAGTCCACACAGACCAGGGTTGAATCCTGATTATATTACTCGCACACTGCCTGCCTTTGGAAAAATTACTTAATCTCTTTCTGTGCCTTATTTTTTTATCTATAAAACAGTTGTAACAATGATACCTAACTGAGAGAGATTAGCTATGCATATTTAATGAGTTGATAATGACAATTAAGTAAACATGCATAATTGATTCTAGAGTGACATATGTCATGATAGGGACTACATATTTGCATTCAATTAAAAATATAATAAATATAGAATGATATTCTTGTTCTCAACAACTAAAATGGTACATTTCTTATATGTTATTATTGCTTGTTTGCATTTCAAGGCAAACAATACTTTACAGTGTGTTAAAATTAATTTGTAATATGAATAAGTATAAAGATTGAAACAGGAAAATCTCATCAACTTATGTGAAGTAGTACTACCACCTGAACGGAACCTACGGGGTCAGAGCAAGAATGAAGGAAGAGAGAGATGGATCAAGGAAGGGGAAGGGAAGATGGCTAGGGAGTGACGTGCAGGAGGAGGGAGGATGAAGAGAGAAAGAAAGGAAGAAAGACCTTCCAACTGGAGAATTAGACAAGATGAATCAAAATGCCTAAGTTTTTAGATGTGTTAGAAAAGGCTTCATAGAAATCTAATTTACACACTGAAACAAACTGCTTATATTTTTCACCAATGTTACCTGCCCACTGAATTTTCAATATTAATTAGTCTATTTTAAAATATTTCATGTTAATTTACCTAGTTAAAAGGAGAAAAATTATTGAGTGTAAGGATGTTTTCATAGTGTCTGGAAAAAATTAATTAGATAATTTGAGAAACCCTCTATGCAAAGTTTGGTTTCTCTGGAAACAGGTAAACTTTTTAGAAAGTGCATAAAGCATTAATTGTGGCTTTCTAAAATATATTATTCTAAGTTAACCTAATACAGCCTATTGAGTATTGTGTAATTATTTCTTACAACATTAAATATGTGATTTTTTTAAAGTGTAAATCAAGCAGTTTCTCAACTGCTTTAAAAATAAAAGTAATTATTTTTATTTGTTTCCCCTTTTGCATTGGAATACTTTTGGTTTTGTTTTAATATGACATTTGAAAATTATAAACATGTCAAGGTCATAAACATGCCATTTATATCTGCATACATTTATATTTATAAACATCTTTTGTAGTCAAATATCTAAATGTCCAACATCAGAAAGACTGGGTTCAACTTGCTATATTTTCTACTGCTTCTGTCAGTGGATGGTTTTAAAAATCATGCTTAAATTATTTAATTATGTGAAAGACACAGTATGATTCTAAGATGCTTTATGGCATGCATTTCTTACTTATGAAGAATAATTATGTTTTTCACAAAAATATGGTAGAATATTATATGACACAGTATCACAAATACCAAGAGCAGATATATGTCCAAAAAAGGCCATATATTACAGATAATTTTACCAACATAATGTGGTCAAATACCTTAAGCACTAAGTTTCACTTTGAGCTTCCTGGCATCCAAAAGAAATGTAAAGCAGGATAGCTATGCAATGTTACTGACTTATACAAAGAAACACGTATGTTGATATAGAAAGCAAACATAGTTAGTGACTAAATCCATAACAATGAATACTATTAATGCTATTATCTGGGCTGGGGATGTGTTTCAGTGATAGAACACTTGTCGAAGATGTACAAGCCCCTGATCTCAATCCCAGTACCCGCCCCCTGCACACACACAAAGACATCAAATTTAATCACCTTTCATAAATTACTTTGAATAAACAATGCTATAATAAATTATACCTAATGAAACCCTGTGGAGAGTTGCACTTATATAAGAATGGTTAATGTATTGAGCTCTTACTGTGTAGGAATTCTTCACACATTAAAATTAATCAACCTATTTAAACCCCCCCAAACAACCAAAAAATAGGTGCCAGATGGCATTCATTTATTCAACCAAATGCTTTGAGTATGTATTAGGCTCTATGTACTTGAGGATCCATGTGTAAATAAAACAACAAAAAGCCTCACCTGGAGTTTAAGATAAAGCACTGAGACCTAAGAGGCCTGAGCTCTAAAGCTACTCTGCAAATCTCCTGGTTTCGCCAAGGCTCCAACCCAGGCCCTGTACTTAGCCTTCAGTCTTAAGCAGTAAGCCAGAAGTGCTTTGCAAAATATAAACACAGATTAGTATTTGTAGATTCATTCCCAGCGGCCAATGATCTGAATTTTTTTCTGAACAAATGGGAAGGTATGTTATCCACAGGAAAAAAAGAGAGCGAAAGGGGTGGGGGGGAACCACCAATTTGGAGTGAAAATAATTAATTTCCTAGAAGTTAAAAATATTAATTACTTTCTTAATTTATGTTTTTCTTGAACATCTACTGAGAACTCTGTGCCATATACTGCAATAAACCCTAGAAAAAGGTTGATGAATAAGATATAATATATGCTCTTCAAGAGTCAGCTGGCCCATTCCTTTGATTCAAGCAACCTGGGAGGTTTAGGCAGGAGAATCACAAGTTCAAGGCCAGCCGAAGCAACTTAGTGAGATTTTTGTCTCAAATTGAAAACATAAAAATGGGTAGGGATGTAGCTCAGTAGTAGAATGCCCCTGGGTTCAATCCCTAGTAACAAAAAACAAAACAACATCTACAACAAAAATGATTCATGCTCTTGCCAGCTTACATGAAGTTAGAATATGCCACGTCAAAATGTTCAACTTCTACACAAGAAATATTTTGAGCTAAAAACAACTATAAAACAACAAACATGGGAGTTTTCTGCTGCTCCCTCCAACTTCTGCCTAAATTTACCTTTTGCAAAAGGAAATGTCCATCTGTCAAAGTGCTCTATTCTCCAATAGCAGGAAGAAGAGAGCAACCTTTGCCCTTGGTGATAACTTGAAAACTGCATAACAAACCTACTAAACAGCCCTCATGTATCCTAAGCCTCCCAGTTACTGACCCCTCTCTCCCTTGGCTTCCTTGGCCTAATCTCCTTTCCAGGCTTTATCGCCCTTTGTTAACCTGGTATACATGTTCTCTTTCTTTGCAGTTTCCCCTTATTTTATGTGGACCTCCCTGTCTCTCCCCTGCTCCACATTCACATTCACATGAAATGAACTCTTCCTCTTGTTAATTTTCTTTAACATCAAAACTCACAGGTCCAGGCCATTGAACTTAAGACATCAGAAGAAAGTTGTTGATTGGTTTGTTTTCCCTTCCCTGAAGTTAGTGAGAATGTGAGAATAGATAATGGCAATTCAGTGAAAATACAATGCTATCCAAATGCTCTTGACCCAGAGGCATGGAAAGGAGGTATCTATCCAGTATCTAAGTGAGTCAGCTTTACATCAATGTGACCAAAATCCCTGACAAGAAAAACTTAGAGAAGGAAAGATTCACTTTGGCTGACTGATTTAAGAGATTCAGTCCATGGTGAGTTCACTCCCAGGCAGAAACATCATGGCCAGACGACAAGACAGAGGCAAAGTGCTCAGATCAGGACAGCCAGCAAGGGATGGGAGACGATGAACCCTTCTGAGGCATGCTCCCAGTAACCTCCTTTGTCCAACTAGTTCCCACCTCCCAGTAATCCATTCAGCTGTGAATGGATTAATCCACTTAATGAATTATTTCACAGATAAGGTCAGGGCCCTCAGGATCCAATCGTTAACTAAAAGCTCCACCTCTCAACCATTCTTCCAACACACTAACTTTTGGGGAACACACCAAACCCAAACTATACCAAGTATATCAATTAAGATAAATTGAGATTAAGGGAACTATTTTTAGTGAGTAAAAGTAAAAAGCAAGCAATCAATCTTATAAATTTGACATAGAGAGCAAGAGACAAGCAGATGACAGAACAAAGGGGAGAAGAAAAGAGAGACGACGTGCACTCGAGTGCACATGTAAGTGTCTGTGGAATGTGACGGGGCGGGGGAGAGTGTGAGCAGGGGGAAAGCACCAGGATCCCATCAGCAGGACCAGAGTCCCTCAGAACTGGATTAATACTGGTTTTCAGAACTACCAGTTTGAAACGTTAACTCACTAACCTCTACTGCTCACCGGTTTTCTTATTTTGAAACTAGATGCATAATATCTACTTTAAAATATAAAGTGTAAGTAAGATACTATCAATAAAATGTCTGATACACATGGCTCAATAAATAGGCCTTCCTCTTGACTTCCATCTACTCTCTCCGGTAGCTGGGAGGTATCAAAAAAGCTCTAACACTCCCCCTTTGGAAGATTCTAGAAATTTTCTTGAGTCTTAGGTATGTTAGCTTTGTGGCTGTAGCTGATACTTAATTCATTATCAGTCAGACTCTGATTCAGAACCTGTTTATTGAACAGCCACCATTTGGTGTCATCACACTGGAGGGTGGCAATTGGTGATTCATCAGTGCATCAGTTAGAAGCTTCTGTCTGGGAGGAATGCAAAGTACTCCTAAAAGTAATGACACTAGTGTGCTGGTAGGGACATGAACAAGGCACAGGTAGAACACACATAGCTGGTGACTGATTCAATCAGTCCTTGTTTTATTGCTCATTTGTTTTAGAAATTGAGACTCCTTCCTTCTGCAGACAGGAAAGCAACTTTTGTCAACAGCAACCACTGCCTGACCTAAAATGCCTTTTCCTAAGTGGAATCCAGGTTGTGGTTGTTATAGCTCAATTGTACCAAAGGTAACAAATAATTGGCAGGAAAAATTGTACATGGCCATAGGTTAAAATGCATTTTATAAGGGTTGGTTTGCTCCCAAGTAAACTTAAAGTGGCTTAATTTGTGTGATTTTGTGGAGATGGAAAAAATGAGATGGTGTGAATGTGTTTGTGTGTGTGTGTGTGTGTGTGTGTATTGTGTATAGAAAAAGTCTTATTACCATCAACAATTTAATTTGAAGTCTTATAATGAAAAGTTGTGATGCTAACAATATTTTTGACACTTCTGCCTCACCTACATGTATTTCAGTTAATTCTTTAAACCTCAAATATGAGTTTTGGGAAACATTTAGACATTGTAAAATTCTGCTATATGGTTATTGTTCAAACATTTTTGAATGCTAAGAAATGGGAAGGAATTAAATTGACCAAATTGCAAATAAAAATGTATCACAATGAACCCTACTATTATGCACAATTATAATGCACCAATAAAAAATTTTTAAAGATCTGTTTCGGCTGCTAAATCACACTCATGAAGAGCTGTCAATACTATTGACTCACAATTTATACAGCACTTCTGATTATAATAAAATCTTCACATAAATATGAGAATTAATAAAGTATTTCTTGCTCTGCATAATTTGTGAGAAAACACTGTGTGTGTGTGTGTGTGTGAGAGAGAGAGAGAGAGAACGAGAGTGTAGAGGGTTCTGATTGTATAGTAGGAACTTTGAATATTACTTATAGATTAGTAAGATTATATTTATGAAAACATATATCCTTTCCATAGCTTCTTTCTACTTTAAACATATACAGTTGAAATGCTATGATTTGCTGCTCTTTTCCCCTCACATCTAAGTTCCTTGCAAATCTGTAATTGTAATAACTTTCCATTTGTCATCAATTCCTCTTTTCATGCTATCATGTCATTTTGCTTCAGTTTCTACAAAGAAACACCCCACTTATGCTGAACAAACCTAGTAGTTCCATACATGGTTATGAACTTCTTCTTTTGACTGTTCTATTGACCACAAAAGTTGCAATTTCCTTGAAACACTCTCCCAAGTATTTTTATCTTACATGTCATTTAGCATGACTGGGATTTTTTGTGGCTTCTGATTTTAGGCTCATTAGCACCTCATATACTCAGTGTCTTTAAGCTTAAAAATCTTAAGGAATTCCTCCATTCTGTTAGTTCTGCTACTATTGCTAAATGAACAGCTGAATGCTTCGTTCCCACCTACTCTTTGTAACCTAAATCTTTTAGTCCCTCTTCAAAGGCCTAAAAGCATCCCCACTTGCTCTTTCCCCGCCCAAGGTCACTTCCTCCTGAAAGGGCATCCTCTCCCTCAGTCTTGCTGACTTTCCCTTTGTCCTTAGACATTCTGCCTTCCTTCCCATCCCAGAATCCTACAACGGTTTCTGTCACAATCTTCTTCTTCTCCACTCTTGTGTTTCTGCCTGAAAACTTTATCCACAGTTTTTGTACATTCCTCCCAGATTGCTATGATTTATACATAATTCTCTTTACATTATCTCTCTAGAGAAAATAGAATTTTAATGACTTACAAGATTAAAGCCAAGACTTGCGAGTCTGGAGTTTCAGGCTCTCCTTACCTTAACTTTTCACATGTGTAGCTATTGGTAATTGCCATAGATTATTGAGCAACTAACACATATCATAATTCACACATAATTTGCATGTATATTAATTTGTCATAAAAACCTAGGAGATTTTCATCATATCTATTTTTTTGGGGAATCGACATGCAACTTTGGCAAAAGAAGATGCTTAAAATCACGGTCAATTAACAAGTGATGGAGAAAGAACTTCTAGATAGGTCTATGTAGACCAGATCCTGTAGCTGATCTGTGGCCTCCCTAAAGCAATACCTTCTTATCTACTAATACCCCAAGGGAATTTCTACTCTAGTCAGCTCAGCATGTTTTTATCGACCTTTAGTTGATTTTGAATTTTTTTATTATTCCTTTTTTAAAATTCAATCATTTGCTTTGTGTCAAAATAACTCCCTCCTAGTTTTCTGAAATAGTATATCCTATGTTCCTACAAAGCCTAAATTAGTTTTGCCTTCTTGAGAAGTCTGAAAAGTTCTGCCTCACATACAATTTTTATTTTTATAGTTGGGACTACACAAATGTACCCTTTTCTATACTGCCTTGCAATATTTAATAATACCATTGGTACACCATCTAGCTGTCTGGTTTTGTTTAAATTTAATGGAGGCAGAAACCCAATTGCAAATGAAGTCTGGAGTTTACTTAATAGAAATATATCACTGAAGCAGTCTGTGTAGGGAAAGGGGCATATTTGAGCTAAGGCATCAGTGGCTCTCTTTTGGATACCCTGCAGTGTCTGCCTTGGTTGCAAAGCATAATTGATACATACTGTAACCCTTGTTGTATTAAAGATTACTTTTATTATTTGACAAAAGAAACAGGAAGTTTCTATCTCATTTTTGGTATAACTATTATATATGAAATGGAAATGCTTCTATTTTAGCTTCTAAACTTTCCATTATGTGTGATGTATTAAGATTGAACTTTAGTTAAAACTGAAATGAGCATTGTAATGAGAAAAATTTACAGACAAGTGATTCTGAAAACAGAATGGATAACTAACAAATTACTGAAACTAACATAAACCAGAAGAATTCAATGAAAGATATTATAAGATTCTAAAATGAAGGTTATAAAAGTATCAAAAGCAATGAGGGCTATTTGAATATCAAAGAGATTATGCATGAATCTGTGATTGTGAACTAATATAAGGAGAGAAAAGTACTTTCCTAAAATTCACATCATTTAATGGGAAAAAAATTAAAAAGTAAATCAACCAGGAAGAATTCTGATATGAAGAAAAATTGCTGAGCAATAGGCAGTAACCAAAATCATAATGATATCCTTAAGTGGAAAATCACATTTATTGCCTTAATACATTCAGATTACAAAATAAAATAAGATCCTATTAAGAATATTGGTCCTATCAGTACAGGAACAGGAAGATAAAAAAAAAATGATTCTAGTACAAATACATGGTGGTGATTGTACATGCTAAAAACAAATATGGGATTAGCCTTTGAGCGTAGTGTTGTGGACAGAGTAGCTGTTTTATGACTTCATCGTGTGAATGTCTCTGACATTATGGAATTTTGCATCTACTTGAAAGAGCTAAAGCCATGACTCTTAGGGAACTTGCCATCAATTAGGGCACAAGGACAAGAGTGGCAGATTCAGGGATGCAGTTGTTGCATAAGGAGAGCAGCGGATGCTCCCATATCCACGGCTTCCACTCCACACACAGCATAAACCACTCTCTTCTGTGCTTTCCTTTAGCAAGAAAATGTACATGAGATGCTGAAAAACCTTCAGGTCGGAGACTTAGGAATTCCTACAGCCTCCATTTTCCCTCTTGGCACTGTCCCTTGTTCACAGATGACATGATCTGTGTGGCAGTGCAGGAGGGAAGCTATGACCACAGTGAGGAAAACCATCTCACTCAGCTGTGCTCTTGGCTGGGAAGAATAGACTCCCTGTTCTGACTCAGGAGTCTGTAAGTCCTGGGCTTCTTGCATAATTGGGAGTGGAGGGCTGTGATGGACACCTAGAACTTCCTGCTAATAAGTTAGGACATGATCATTTATGTAGAACATTGAAAAATAAATAAATCAACAAAATCCCCCTGGGACTGATAAAAAATAGACGAACTTTTGATATGCTTGTAGGAATAAAGGATAGAGAAAAGCCAGGAGCACTGCTTCAATGAAAAAAGGTTTGCAGAAGACATCATGCATGATTGCTGGAGTTTGGAATGGTGATAGGTGCCTGGGACGGGGAGGGAGATTCTGTGGTGGAGATCACCAATGGAAATGAGGATGCAAACACTTGTGGAAAGGTAAGCTTATTTTTACTAAAGTAGAGGAATACATACAGGGCATAATTATGGCTAGTTGTATTTTTACTCTGCTTCAAGCATTTCCCTAAAGGTTATATAGGGATTATTCTTTGAGTTCTCAATATTTGTATTTCTTCTGTAGTGGGGGGAGGAACACCAAAGTTTAGAAAGTTGGGGACTTACAGAAATCATTCTCTTTGTAATTAGCTAAATCATGTTATTACCCCCAAATGATAGCAGAGGCTTTATGCAAGCACTGGTAGAGATTTTTAGTTTGTTTTACAGGGTGGCTTCCGCATGAGTGTGTGTGAACCAGAAGGAAAGAGGGGGTGAAGTGGGGAGTTAGCACAGAGAGGGATAGTGTAAAGGGATAAAGGAATGATGCGACAGCACAGACGAAGACTAGAAGCAGCCTGACTCTTTGTTTCATTCCTCTCCTAAATCTAGGTCCAGGCACCATCGCATAACTGAGGGGTCTTGGAGAGTCCCCCTGTGTCACTAGCAGTGACCTACAGTACAAAGGTAGACCAATAACCTCACTGTCTGGAGAAAAGGGAGAATAATCAGTTGTTGGGTGTCTCTAAGGTTTAAGAAGAAGAGCTACTCAATCCGGAAGAAGACCTGGGTGGAGAGGAGGCCTGGGGGTTCTGTTATCTCCTGGAGAATTAGTTCTGGTCAGCATTCAAAGAGCCACAGACGTCATGGAGGTTGGTTGTGTTTATAAACTGGGAGTGCCGAGTCCTAGGAGTTACCACTAGTGGAATGCAGGGTTGGACAATAGCCTAGGAACTGGGATATTGAGGGAGTGGGGTGGCACCTCGTAAGACTCCATAGTGGGAACGGAGGGGTATGGTCCACCAGCCTGGGCAGAACAGGAGCAAAGCTAAGACCGCACTGAGGAGAACCATCTTTCTCAGTCCTGCCCTTAACTAGGATGGATGAACTACTGGCTTGGGACTCTAGTCCTGGCTTCTTAGATAATTGGGAGTGGTGGACTGACATGGACTCCAGAATATCCTATCAACAAGTAAAGACATGTGAGAATGTACACTGATAAGAGGGGGAAATTTTTAATATTATGTTTTTATACTTGTATTCACTTCCCGAGTTTGAGGATTAGTCTGTTTCAGAAAGAAATAGAGCCATGAAAACATATTTCTTCATCACCACATGTCTGTAAGCCTGTCAATGTGTCTATAAGCCCATAAGTAGGGCAGGATTTTTTAACATTTCCTTTGCTAGACTTCACACATCTAGAAGTGAGAGCTTTGTTTTGTCCCCTGGGTTTTGGTTCTAGGAATATCTCTGGCTATGTTTTTCATAGACACAGAAATATTGCCCATAACATAAGCTGGTAGAAGTTTCAGGCGAAAGTGTCAAAATGGTCCCTTCTTTTGACACGTGCATCCTCTGCAGGTGACTGTTTCCAGAAGCAATGTTCCAAATGGGGTTTTCCAAGAGAAGATGGAAAACGCTAAAGTAGCCCCATGTCCTGAGCACCCCTGGCCCAGAGACAAAGGAAAGGACAGGATCTCAGGTTACTTAAAAGGACTTTGGTCAGCCTGCTAGTATCTGTACTTCTGAAAATAATAGAAATGCTTATTTGAAAAAGACCAAACTATACTGAATGAGTATCACATTACAGAATCGTTGTGTCGGTACCTTTCAAAGGCCAGTTGCAGACTGAACTGTCTCTGAAGAGAACATGAATGCATACCCTTTCAAAGATTACAAAATCTGATTGCCACACAAGCGTTTGAAAGGAAAGACCTTCTCAAAAGCTATGCTCCTTCTTTTTTGTCCTCAGCATCATCAAAGAAAAAGATTATGAAAAAGTAATTAAATAAAAATAAAATGCAAAGCTGCTTTGAAAAAATGTTGCAATTCTGTTATCAAAGTTTAAAGGAAAAGTCTGAGATACAGTACTAGATTTTCTTAACCTCTTTTAAATTCATGTATCTAAGTTGGAGGGAAATGACATGACCTTTACATTAGTCTCTGGGGATGACACTTTTCAAGGATGATCCTAAACTGTTTCTGCTCTGGGAGGGTTCTTTAGGTATCTACTATTTGGTCCAAAACTAACATCATCAAAAGGTGGATATATTTTTGAAGGATATTTTCTAAAGGTGTTACTGCACCCTTAAAAAACACAAAATGACATCCTAAGCAAACAGAGATTTCTGAGTTTGTTTTTGGCATGGGATCGGTTACCCGCTATTCCTATTCAGTTATGTTTGAATACATATGCCTCTTAGCATCTTGCCTTTCCTAAAAGTGGCTTAATCCCTTATTTTGTATAAATGGAGATGTTTCAAGATTGGATTAAGAAGTCTGAAATTCAATAGGCTTCCTTTTAGGTTGATGTCAAACAAATATTGCAAAGTCTCTGTCACTGGGGTTGGAACCTGCTGATGGAAGATGTGGGCTACTGAGCACACAGCTGCCTTTCTAGTAGGCCTCCACACTGCTGAGGGGCTCAAGTTCTTGAAGCTGTCAGGGTGGTTGGGCCACAAGCTTCCTTGTACTTTCTGAATGTGTGTTTGTACTATAGGCATCATTAACCATTATGCTTCTTATACATAACTGCATCTGTCAAAATATATTCTTAAGATAGATAGAATCATCACATCAGCTTGCTTGATATTTGTAGAATACCCAGCAACAGCAAAATGCTCTTCCAGACAGAAGGAGCAGTTGCAAAGCTAGACTCTATTCTGAGATACAGACCCCATTTTAACCAAGTTAAAAAAACTGAAATTAATAAATGTGGATTCTAACAATGGTAGAGTGCTTGCCTAACATGTGTGAGGCACTGGGTTCGATCCTCAGCACCACATAAAGATAAAAAATAATAAAATAAAGATATTGTGCCCACCTACAACTAGAAAATAAAAAAACCTAAATCAGAAAAAATATATGTGTACACACATATACATATATAAAAATATATCTGTATATATATGTATGCCTAAACACATATTCTGAATATATTGGGAAATTTAAAAAGATTTCTAAATAACCTATAGATCACAGAGAAGATGTGGTCATGGGTGAATTATAATTTGTAACCAAAAAAAATGAAAGAAAGTTTAAAAATAAAGACAAGAAAGAAAACTAAAAGCTGGTTGCTTGTGACAAACAATAACAATGATCAACCTTTAGCCAGACTAATGAGAGGAAGACAAAGGAAGACAGAGCCAAATTATCAGTGTTAGCATCAAAAGGACAGACATCATGAAGATTCTGCTACTATTGTAAAAAGGATGACAAAAGAATATTATTAAAAATGTATGCCAAAGCTTTCAGCAATTTAGATGAAATGGACACATGCATAGCCATAAATTAGTAATGTTTACTCTAGAAGAAATACACAAGAAATAATTGACAAGAGATAGCTTGAGTAGACCTATCTCTATTAAGGAAATTGAATTATTAGAGTCTTCAAAAAATAAACTTTAGGCTCAAATGGTTTTATTCATGGATTCTTTTATACATTGAAAGAAAGAAATAATACTACTTTTATATAAAGTCTTCTTGAAAATAAAGCAAAGGACAACATCTCATTTTGTAGAGCAATGTTACCCTATGAAAAAACTTACGGAGAAATTTCAAGGAACTATAAATCAATATACTTCATGAATATGAACACAAAAATACTTAAAAATATTAGATCATTTCCAGGAATATATGAAAAGATTAGTGTATCATACCAAGTGGAGTTTGCTCCAGGAATGCAGATGATTAAGATTTGATTATTATTAAATAATGAATCAATACATTTCATCATATCAAGAAAAGAGATATGATCGTCTCTATATATGGAAAAATTATTTGACAAAACTCAACATTCTTTCATAATGAAAACTCTTAGTAAGCTTTAGAGGAAAGGGAGCAAAGCAGGGGGCAAGTGGAAGTACTGGGGACTGAGTTGGAGCAAATTATATTTCCTGCTCGTGTAATTATGTCAAAATGAACCCCAACACTATGCATATACACTAATAAAAATTGAAAAAGAAGTACTTGTCATAGAAAGGAACTCCCTCCGCTTGATAAACAGTTTGTACAAAACCCCTAGAGCTAACATTCCACTTACTGGAGAAAGAATGATGTTCTTCCCTAAGAGGAGGGGCAAACTCACTCTGGCTGCTCTCTCCTCTGCTCCTACTCAGTGCAAGGAGGCAAGTAAAGCAAATAAGTAAGGCACACAGATGGAGAAGGAACAATAACAATTTTTTAAATTCACAGTACACATAGTGGCCTAAGTAAAAACACCAAATAATTCACAAATAGGTTACGGAAACTAGCAAAGTGAATATAGCAAGGTCACAGGATTCAAAGTAATTGTATACTTTTTTACACTAGAAATAAGCAATTTGGGATTGGATTAAAGAAAAAACACAACCATTTAAAATAGAAACAAAAAATTCGAGAAAACCAATGGAGTATGTACAAAAGATTTATATTTTAAAAATGCAAAACATTAAAGAGAAAAATGACTAATTAAGTGTAACTATATAACATATTAACAAATTAGAAAATCACATATTGATAGAATGACATTTTTTTCTCCAAACTGAATTACAGATTCAATACCACCTCTTACATAATCCAGCATTGTTTTTGAGAGCATTTGACAGAATGATTATAAACTTTATGTGGAAAAGCAAAAGATTTCTAATGGACAAAATAACTTTGAGTGAGACACAATGAAGAAAGATTCTCGCTCTCTGACTTCTTTTTGTCAAGTTAAGAAAAACAACCTTGTTTGAGAAAGATATGGATATAGATCAATGAAGAGTCTGGACACAGATGTACAGACATATGGTGAATTGATATCTTCTTTTAAGCAAGCTGCCAAGAAAATTCAAATGAAAAAAGGTGATATTTTTAACCAAATGATGTGTAACAATTGGGCATTCATATACCAAAAAAAAAAAAAAAAGAAGAAGAAGAAGAAAAAACAAATAAAAAATTGTCAACCAACTTAAAATGGATGAAAGATGCAAATTTAAAACAAACAGCTATAGAACTTCTCAAAGAAAACCATAGGAGCAATTCTTTGTGCCATAGTTTAAGCAAAGCTTTCCTATATAGAACCAGAAGAATATGAACTGTTGAAGAAAAACTTTAATAGATTTTTTAAAAAATTACTTCTTAAAACCATTGACTGGGAAAATATATACAAAAATACATATATAAAGATTGGTATTAAGAATATGGATAATGAATTCTCATAACTCAATTATATGTAAACAAAGAACACAATATAAAAACAGACGTAAAAGCTGAACACTTGATCAAAGAAGACATGGGATGGCAAATACAAATAAAAACTCAGCATCATGAACTATGAGGGGATTTCAGATCAAAACCACAGTGAAAATCAATTACTCCTTTAAAGTGGCTGCATTTTAAAAAGAGAGGAAGAAAAGCAATATCAAGTGCTGAGAAGGATTCAAAGCAATTACAATTCATGATTCTGCTGGAAATACAAAAAGGTATCACTATTACTTGTTATTTTCTTACAAAGGTAAGCATACAAAAAATGCCCTATTGACCAGTAATCATAATCCTGGTTGTCACCCGGCATCAATGAGGATATATATCTGCACAATTATCTATACATGAAAACTTAGAGCAGCTTTACTCAAAATTGACAAAACCAAAGAAAGCTGAAATCCCTACCGCCTCGTGAATGGACGGATAAATTGTGAATAAATAAATTATAGCACCATGGTATAATTCACAGGAAGAAAGATGGAGATGGGGCAAAACTAATGATGTATGTTATATAACCATGAATTTCAAAAGCCTTACGCTAAATATAAGAGGTGATAACCTATACATTACAAACTGTATGATTACATTCATATGACCTTCCAGAAAAAGGAAAAACCACAGTGCAAGGAAACAAATCAGTTACCATGGCTGAGCACTGGGGAGTGTATTCAGGACAACAATGAATAAAGATAAGGAAGATCAGGAGAATAGAGGAAGGAGAACGGGGAGAGGGAGGAGGAGAAGGTAAAAGGAAGTACTGGGAACTGGAGTACACTGTATTCCATGCATGAATGATTAGATCAAGATGAACCCCACTGTTACATTTAACTAGAATGCACTTATAATTTTTTTTTAAAAGAATGGCATTAAAAAACTGTTTTGGGATAGTGGAACCTAAATCTGATTTTGGCATTGGTTACTTGACTATCTACCTTTGCAAAAATTCACAGGATTATAGATCTGAAAAAGGTGAATTTTGATGCACTAAAGTATAGCCTAATGAGTCTGATTTTCAAAACAAAAAGTAAAAATAAATAAATAATGCATTTGAGTATACATGGTTAAAATCAGCCAGAGTATGCTTTCACCCAGGAGTGTCTGTTGACATGTGAACTAAAATAGCAGAGACGTAAATGTACAATTTTCATACAGGAAAGAAAAAAAAAAGCAGAGTGTATTTTCAGAAGGAACCTCTCTGGGAATCCTCAACCCACCGTGAGCAGAATGACAGCTTTGTGCCCTTGGAAGGATGCCAACCGCAGCACTGTGTGAGTATCAGCAAGCAGATCAGAGCTACTGAATCTCTGTCCAAAAATTCAAAACTGGGGCTGCTCCAAGACTTTTTACCCTCCATTTACCATGGTTATCTCCATGTTTCAACCACGTAGTCACAATCATTGCACGTTTGCAGCCTTAACTTCTCAGGATAGTGAGGTGGCTAAGAGTCATGAAGTACAAGAAAATGCTGGGAGAATGGGTCTATTTAGATCATTGAAGGAATGAGGAGAACAAGTTACAATTCTGAAGCTTCTAGTATGGAAAAGATGATCAGCTAAAGATGAAATGATTATGTTAATTAATGAGGATTAGTGGGTTCCAGTTATAGAGAAACAGAAGTTAGATTTGTATAAAGAAAATGTCTCCATTAAAAGTATCCAATAATAGAATAATAGCTTCCACTGATTAAAATCTATTTTAATGTTATAATGACAGTTTGAGATCACATGGAAGGTAAGCCCATTGGAATTTAGCTAGATGGTATGAAATACTTGCGATCCTACAGCTAATGCCCAACATAGGAAGATAGGAACCTGAGTCCCTGTGGCTTAGCTCTGCCCCCTGTCTTCCAGTGGAATGCCTAGGGGTATCCTGCACTTTTTCCATCACTGATTGTACTCAATCCCACTGGACACACTCAACAGGAATATTGTTTTATATGGGTTTCAATAGTGGACGAGCTGGATACCATCTACTTGCTACTTAGGAATCATCGATCCTGAGCTATTGTGAAATTCTTTGCCAGTGTTATTTAATTTGCATAATAAATGAATATGTACTATCCTCTTTTCTTTTTTCATCTATTGCTGTTCAAGATTTTATTCCTTATATAGAAAAATTACATAGGCAGTTCATCACTGTACATTACTAGATTGTTGTACAGGTGACAGAAAAGGCTTCTGGTCACTGGAGCTTAACGACAGCCCAGCCAGTAAGAGGAGCCACCCCTGGGATAATCCACTCTCCCAGCCAGATGCTGCTCTGGTCCTGATGTAGGCAGCTGGGAAGTTGGTAGCTGCACTTCAGTGCTGAGCCTCAGTGCACCAGGAAGAAGCTACCTCTCCCACCCAGATCCCCAAGAGCTCATTTGGAATATTGATGAATACTCATGAGAAAAACTGATGATCCTGGAAGGAGCTTGTAGGACTTAATGTTTGTTTCCTCCTCATATATCCATTTTCTTTCAAGTTATTGAAACATGTTGACTATATTTAATTCATTTTCTTTGTAACCTTTTTTGTTCTGTATGTTAAATCTACTTATTCTTTTTTTTCTGATTTTATTTTTAGATGAGTGGTGTGAGAGTCATGAAATTGCCAAACACTAAGGAACTTCAGGTGTCAACCAATCTCATTGCCCCTGTTATGAAAAGCCCTTCTAGAGCATCCCTGAAAAGAATTGCCATTCAATCAGGCACTCTCCCACAGTGGACAAGCAGAGTGCTCTGCTGAGCGCTCTAGTTAGGAGGGAGCTGCTTTTCCTAAATTCCAACTCCTCACAGCTTCTGCATTTCACTGCTCTTTGGGGGAACACAATGCACCACTCTTCCCTTTCAAGCACCCTCAAACGTTTGTGGTCCTAAACCTCCCCTGGCCATTTACCTTGGCTGTCTCCATACATCCTTCCTGGGCCTTTGTTCCTACAGGAACCTTTATCCCTTGGTGTGCTAGCTAGTGTCACTCACCTTTCCAAACCTCTCATAATGTTCCTGCATGTTTGTCCTCAAGTACTGCACTCAGAAAACTAACATTCCTAACATTCTATTGCCAACTGCATTAGGATTGGAGGCAGATTTGAAGATAGAGGAGGAATTATTCTCTGGCAACAGTTATCTCAAGTGCCACAGAGTCAGAAATGGGGGCTTATAGGCTGGGTGTATGACTCAGTGGTAGAGCACTTTGCTGGCATGTGCAAAGCTCTGGGTTCCATTTCCAGCACCATGAACACACACAAAAGAAAAAAAAGAAAAAAAAAAAAAAGCAAAAGGAAATAGGGCACTAGCTGCAGGACAAGTGGCTCTGCTGAAGTGTGTGTGTGTGTGTGTGTGTGTGTGTGTGTGTGTGTGTGTGTGTAGGGGGGTCCTCTGCTCCAGCTCTAGCACTGCAATAGCTTCCTGTTCTGAGTCATACACCCTTCTTTGTTTTTCTGCATCACGCCTCTTTCTGCCTGTAATCTCTAGAGGGCTTGGTTTCTTGGCTGCACACGGTGGGACAAATGGTTATAACCCTTTCTGGATTCTGCTATGTGGCCCAGTTGTCCGCATCCACAACTCACCTCATTGCTAGACCAGTCATGAGAACTCATGGGTTCTGGTATCTGACCCATGAGTGTTAGGTATGCTCATGTCGTTAAATTTGTGACATGTCTCCCCTTAGTCTTCTTCAGACCACACTCTCATAGGCATCAGTTTCAAATATCTCAACTTTCTAATCTTCTTATATCATTCTCCCCATATTTCAGTAGCTCTTCAGATGTCACAGGCAGAAGCACAGAACATTCAAGACATGGTCTAATAGTAACCCAATAGTAAATTAAATTTCTTTTATCTGAATATTCTCCTTCCATTAATGCAAACTTTGATTGTGTTTGCATTTTGCAGAAATCACATTAACACGCAAAACTCATGTTAAAATTCTATTCAAGCCCCAATACCATAAATTAGCTCAGAATTCCAACCTCTCGAGATAATTTCAGTTATTCGTTTATCTTTACCATTCGTAAATTAAACAAGCTGCCCTTCTGTTCCTTCATTCAAGAAATTGATGGAACATTGAATAAAAATTTCTCAATTTGCTCTTTGAAGTTAGTAATCAAAGAAGATATTACAAGAATATTTTGCCAAGTTGACATATTTGAATCATCGATTCACAGAAGAGATCTGATGGGTGGGTCTTGGCAGAATCTACCCAAACCCCTAGGTAGCAGCTGCTTCTGTGTCTGCCTCACACTGGCACACCTGTCAAGCCCCTGCCACCCCAGCTTCACAGGAAACCAAGATTTAGGCAGCCTGGATAAGTCTCACCCTTATGCTTAAAAGTGACCATTTAGTAAATGTGAAAGTAAATTGCTTCAGTTTTGTTTTCTGAATTTGACATGGACCAGTGACGGTTTCTAACAGTGAGCAGTTTCAGAGAGTCAAATATATTGTTTCAAGCTTTTATTTTTAATATTAATGGTTACTTTTCTTATTGGTTATTTCTAATTTTCAGGATTCATTGATCTTAAGGATCAAGTGGACAGGAATGATGATGGAAGACAGCTTTGCTTATTTCTTTTGCCAGGTAGAACCATTTGCAATGCAAACCTGCAGGCAGTGATATTCCCAGACGGAGGAAAGGGCAAGAAGAGATGAACTTGGGCCTTCAGCCAAAAACCATAACAGGAGAAACATGCAGAACTAGGCAGGATGATTGAAGGTTGTTTTGGTGTTTAATGGGGTGGTGGTTTTACTCCGTGTCTTGTCTTTGGTGCAGGATTGTAAATTACAAATATTCTAACTCTGCCTGTTTGCCATCTGTTTTTGAGAAATTATGTCTGATAATAGACAATACAAAATCATGACCTTGCTAAGCTTCAATGGAAAGCACCCAAACATAATCTATCACATTTTTCCTTATTTTTAGAGATACTCAGAGAAGAAATGGGAAATTACACAATTAAACCATCCTCACATTAAATATTATTCATCAAGAGGAGATCATGGAATATTGGTTTTATGAGAACTCTATTTTGTAATTAGCCAAAATTTCATAGGAGACTGTGTCCAGAAATATCTTTAGAAGAACTTAATAAATAAAACAAAATCAAACAGAATATATTTGTCAAGGCCTGTCAGAAACATTGCACTAGGATTATTATTTGTTTTGATTAACAATGTAATATTCAGAATGATCATAAGCTTTGATTATAACTGGCATTTATGTTTCTGAAAATCAAGTATACCTTAGAACAGAAAAACATTCTGACTAGGGATAATTTGCAAAAGAATCTATCTGTATGCCCAAAAATAAATAAATAAAAATTTTTTAAAAAATCAAGGCATGATTGTAGGCAATTACAGTAACATTAAAATAACAACGTCTTTTCAAAACTTCAAAATTTAAAGAGAATTGAATTTCTTTAAAGTGATTTCAAGAAAAAATTAGTGATAAATTACAGTTTGGACTTGAAACTTTGGTATGCTTGGAAAACACAGATCTTGTATTTTACAGTCATTTGTTAATATGCTATGTCGACAGATATGATTAATTTTTAATAAATTTGTTATATAAAATATATAATTTTATAAGAGTTATCCACTTAGTATCCTGAGTAAAATATCCACAAATATAATTTGGATTTTCATCTGAGTTCTAATAGTCATATAATTTCATAACTATAACCTTTAGAACTCAAAAAAGCAACTTGTAATTGAAAATCTTAAACAAAAAAAAAAAAACCATAAATGCACACACAAGAATTGTAAATTTCTATTTCAAGCCAAACCATTATTTCTTGTAACATCATACCACAATTATTTCATTCAAGAAAATGGTACATCAAAAGCCACAACATAAATATTAAATTATGTAATGAAATCAATGTGAGACTAAATTCAATAAATATTTGGTTACAAATTTACACAAATCTAAAACATTTAATTTTAACTAATTCTGTATATTCATAATACAAATATGATTATTCTTAATGCTTAAAATTTATAAATCACTTCATTTAGTTGTAAAATGCTTTCATGGGTATCCTGTCCTTTATTTCTGGGAACTAAGATATTAGGCTACTTGTCTCTCAATAGAAAGCTACCTTCCCGGGTGAGTTACAAAAACCCACACAACTCCATATAATGATGCGAACAAGGGAAACCACACACATTCATCAGTGTAAACACAGGTGACCCAAGCGTGCCAGGCTATCTATCTGCTTTCAGCTGCCATCCTGCTGAGACGGGCCCAGCTCTCTGACAGTAAATCTTTACACCATTATTTTATCCCCTGTGCTGACAAGACATCTCACACTGTGAGTAGCCAAATGTTTATGTGCAAGGACACTGTGCCCATCATTGTCATTAGAGTCTGTCCCCATGCATAAGCAAGACACATTAAAGGCCAAAGGGTAGGAAAGAGAGCTGCCCTGGGCCTCAGCCTCACACAAGGAGCCTGGTTTCCACAAACCATGTGAAAGGATTGATTTTTAAAATATGCACATGGCTGTCCTGAGACTGCACTTTCATATCAAGCCGTCAGTGGAAGTGATGAACTCAAGACCGCAGTCATGGAAAAGCAGTAGACGAAGAGTCAGGAGATGGGATTTCTGTTCCTGCCACTGCCAGTCACAGGAGCCTGAGCCAATCCCTGGTTTAAAGAGATGTTTCCTTTCATCCAAAAGTGTGTTTAAGTCACAATGGCCTGCCCATCGCTCTCCACACAAACGCCTTCCAGATTGCCAATGCCTCCTGCCACAACGTCCCCAGCTCACTGATGGAAGGGCACTCACGGGCATTCTTACTTGTTTTGACATGTTGTTTTCTCCCTAGTCAACTTCATTAACAATTAACTATTGACTAATACAGTCTAATTTTAAAATGTCATACTGCTTTTCCAAAAGATGCTTTGGTATTTAGTTAGCTTTTCACATATCTGTTTATAAGTGCTGGAAACGTTAATACAAATGCTCTATTTCTAATAAGCAAATGCATACTCTGTATGTTCAATATTTATACAAAATCCTGTGTGAGAAGCTCCACGAAGGCAGTGACTGTGCCTGTCTTGTTCACTCTTATCTTTTTAGGTGTCTAAAGTGTATCTGACACACAGCAAGTGCCCAGGAAATACTGAAAATGGACCCTGAGGTGAATCCATCACCATCCCAAGTCAAGTAAACAGCAAGAAGCAAGGTCAGAACTCTGCAGATCTGATCTTGAATCAGGAGCTAGTGACCTCAGAAGAATACCCACTTGCCCAGTCACTTGGGGAGTTGAGCATGGACCCCAAACCAAGCTGACAACCTGGTAACTAAGGGAAGCACCGTGACTGGCCAGCTTCCCAATATTAATCTTGTCACCTGTCATCAGTGTCAATGACAGTCACCTGTCAATCTTGTCACCGCCTCAGTGTTTGTAGCTTTATAAGTCTTTATTTCCCTTGCAGGAAAGCAAGTTGGGCTCCAGACACCCGCCTAAGGGTTGATGTAGAAGCGCTCGTGTCTGGAGATGACAGCTGGAAAGTGACCACATGGGTAGGGGCTGCCGTCTGTCACAGTTGCCTTCCTCTCTGCCTCCGCCTTCAAAGTTACCGTGTCCAACAGAAATTGGCTACTCTAGTCGGATTCCTTTTCTTTATTGCAATTCTCCACTTTGACTCATGTCTTGATCTATTTGGCTAAGAAATTTCCAGGTGTTCAAGCACTCATTTTAATTACTTCCTTAAGTACAGGTTATTTTAAATGACTGGACTTAATAGGAAAGACATCTATAACAGCCTCCTACTTCCCTTTTATGAATGGATCAGTCATTCGCCCTCACCCAAACAGTTTGTGCACCTCCAGGAGTAAAAAGAATTCTAAAGGGTTCTTTTAGCAAAACATTTCAGTTAAGTTAGAAGTCTTGAATCCCCACTCAACAAGAAAACATGTCAGAAATCTTTTGTTTAAAGATCCCAGAGGAATATTCACATATTAATTCATCCTGACAGCTGCCTGATAATATTCCCACCTCACAAATAAAGAGTAGAAAAGGAAGTAGCCCGTGTGGGATACACAGAACAGCGAGGGTCTTGGGTGAGTTTCCCAAGTGCCCCAGATCCACATTGCTGCTCTGCCCTCCATCCTTGAGAGAGGTCTCCTCTGCAGGACTACATTTGCCTAAACAAAACTAATACAAATTCAGGTGGCTTTAAAATCGGGTTCATCCTTTGTAACTGAGTTGAAATAATTTTCTTTCCGGTCCTTGTTTTAGTAGCATTTTTGGGATTGCCTTGGCATTGTTCAACTTATCCTCATTTTATTTTCATTCCTATCTTCCTCTTGAAGCTTCCTCCTTCCACACTTTATCTTTCACAAGCCCACCTGCCCTCATTTCTGATTTTCTAACAGCTTGTTAGGACAACCAACTGTCACAACATATGTCCTTCCGCTCTGCACACATCCCCCCGAATCTGAGTGGTCTCAACAGGCACTGGCTTATTTTATGAGGCTGAAAGATACCTTACTCCAGCAGTCAATCTATTCAGTTAAGGCACAAATAAACACTCCACCTATGGAAAATAGCATTTCTGACACACCAACTCATCATTGCGAATCATGTGCCATGAATTTACTTGTTGATTTCTGTAGCTGGTTTATAACAGAGAGGAGCAGCAGTAAGAGGGGATCACAGCGTCCTTCCACCTAGGAACCACTTTGTGCGTTACCTTGCAATGCTAGGTAAGCATCATGGTCAATGTCATAGCCTACACCGTATGGGGAAGCACTTCACAGAGCATGAAATTTCTGGCTTGTAGGTCAATGTTCAGCTTCATAAGACAACACCAAGTTGTTTTCAAAGTGACCATCTCAGCAGAGCATAAAGGTTCCTTTAGCTCCATGTCATCACAAACCCTTGCCAGCCCTCTCATGTGAAGTGGTGCCTTGTGAGGTACAGTTAGTAAGGAGGCTGAATGGCATTTGTTTATAGGTGAAGCATCCCTAAAGAACAGGAGGACACTTAAATGCCATGTCCCTAAATGCCCCTTTCTAGTTATCAAACCCCAGGCAAGTTACAAGAACCATGAGAGTAAGTCTCTTAGGAAGCTTTTCATCCTCATGACCAAAGAACCCGACAAGAGCAACCTAAAGGAGGAGTTTGGCAGTTTCAGAGGTTCAGTTCATGGTGGCTGACTCCATCATTCTGGGTCTAAAGAGAGTCAGAACACATGGCAAAGGGGCATAACAGAGCAAAGCTGCTCAGCTCAGGGCAGCGAGAAAGGGGGGTAGAGAGAGAGAGAAATTGTGTGTGTGTGTGTGTGTGTGTGTGTGTGTGCACGCACACGTGCACGCACGCACAAAACCAGAACAAGTCAAAGTCCCCAAGGGCTTACCTCTAGTGACCCATTTCCTCCAGCCATGCCCCACCAGGCTACAATTACTACCTAGCAATCCATTCAAATTATTAATCCATCAAATGTATTCATTAACCAATGAGAATACAGCTCTCATAATCTCATCATTACACCTCTGAACTTTCCTGCATTGCCTACACCCAAGTTTACTAGGGAACACTTCATAGCAGCAAGTCTAGACTGTCACATCCAGTTGCATATCTAAGCATGCTAGTGCTGAGGAGGTCCCTGTTTCTGCAGCCTAATGTATAAAAACCCTAAGTGAGGACAGATACAGAACTGAGGGTAATGGGGAAAGGACACCGTCACCGGACAGAACACCATGAAGGAGAGGAAGCACTGCTTAGAGGAGTGACGTTCAATGGTGCTCTCAGTTCTAACTGCCACCACTGAACTCTTCTTGAAGCTGTCAGTGACCTCCTGCAAGCTTTCCCCAATAAGCCATGTGTCTCACACATTGTCCAGACGCTTTGGTCTTTCAGCAACCTATCCTGCCATCCTGGTACATTTGGGCTATGGAGGTGACAGTAGGTCATTCTTGTTTTCTGTCGTGAGTCAGGCTTCTTAAGCTTTTGTTTATGAGTCTCTATGGTTTTTCTACTTGAGTCAAAGTAGTTACTTATAAGTTCTGGATAATAGTGCATTCATTCTTCATGCTTTATAATTTTATTTTTTTATTTTAAAAATATTTCCTTCCAAAAGTTTTCCCTCAAAAGGGCTCAAAATTTCCATTTCTTCTTACACAAAACCTACACTGTCTGGGAATCTGAGAATAGGGTAAGAGAGCTTGGTGTTCTTCCTGAATTCCTGTAATTTTAGTCATGTGTCATCTAAACAAGATTGGGATCATCTGTCTTTAAAAAAAAAAGAACCAGTTACTTTATATTGTAAAGAGTCCTCAGAATAACTAATGTGTTATATTGTCCAATGCAATAATTATGCACCTCTGCTTATCACTCTGTTGATTTGTCCCCTTCAATACCACTGCATACCTTACCATGTACTCTGGCAACCACATTGTTATGTGTGATAAATTCAATGTTTTTTATTTATTTTTAAATAAAAAAATTTTTAAAATATACTTTTAAATTCAAGACTGTGGTTTGCAGAATAACCAGGATAATAAGAAGAAAAAGGGAAGAGGAATGTCCTCTTACGATATTACTATCACATTTTACAAGAAATGTCATGGGACTTTAACTGAAAAAAAAATTAAGGGTGGATGTAAGCAAGCAGAATTAAATAAAAGAATCTTTCCTATCAGGAAAAAGCAAACTTTAGAAATAGTCTATTTCACAAGAATGGTCATTCATACTAAAAAATGTTCAGTATTGAGAATGAGTGCCACTTTCTTCTGTTTATTTTAGAATTGCCATTTTAAAAACATCACATTTTTATAAGAATAATGAAAAACTCATGTATTTTTCGTTGAAGATTTAAATTATAGCAAAAGATAGCTACATGAAATTAAAACTGCAATATAGATCATGTTTATACATAGATATACCACCAGTTCTACTATTTGATACCCTCATCAAACTCAGTATAGAAGAATCACATGTCAAGTTTACTCAAGACACTGGTCCTTACTATTGGGTAGGGGCTGTCATTGATCAATAAACTGGGTTCTGACACTGCTTCAAGTTTATAGCTAAACTTGGCTAGAAGAGAGAAGCAACAGAGTTTCCTGAAAATAGTAGTCATTCAATATATGTTTACTAGCTTAAATGCAGATTGTTTTCAAGGTACAATCAGTCCTCTAAAACTATAGAACAGTCATTGAACAGCTTTTTACTTTACAATACAAAAGGGGCAGTGTTTCCTTAAGACAATCATTTTGATTTCCATGGTTTGTTTACTCTTATTTATGCTACCAACAGTCTGAATTTTCTTTTTTTCTTTCTCTTCCTCTGTTACAAAGCAAGAAGAATATTTCCCTTCATCTGTCTGCTAACAATTAGATTTAATCTGATTAAGTTGGGAATTATCCTGTGAACTACAGTCATCAGGCACTTTCCCCCCTCTATTGATTTGAATCATTCCTTTTCTTCTATTTCCATTTTAATAATTATTTTATCATTTTACATTAATTTGCTTCCAATAAATTAAATTAAATGCATCAAAGAGCCTCAAAGCAAATTAGCTTTTTTTCGATGTCAGGTCTTTAAGATCCAAAATGTGATTTTGTCTTTTGCTCTGTAGGTTATAAATATGCATTGCACATTGGAAAAAAGCAATTACAAATTAATTTTCCATTCCTTCCCAACTATCTGAGAATTCCTTCCAGGCCCAAAAAAGTTTCATCTCAAGTCTATTATTTCTTCTAGACTTAAACTCTTCATGAAATAAGTTCATCTTATAAAATATTTAGTTTATTTAATTGAAAGAAATATTGTAAAATTAAAAATGTCACTCGAATTTAGAATCTGGTTTTACCTTTTTCTATTTCTAGATTTGAAAATTTCCAATTTAAAAAAAAAATGTCCTCTAGCTATGGCTTTTGTTATTTTATCAGAAACATAACTAAAAAGTGAAAATTTACTGCCTTAGAAAGTAAAAAACAGTTCAATTCTTTCTCTATTCCCCGATATCAGGAGATAGACAGGTATAGACATAGACCTTGATTCAAAGGATCATTGGAGATAATTTATTTAGAACTCAAAATCTACCTTTGAAAAGAGACAAAGCGTTGTGGGAAGTCCCCACACTAGCCTGCACAATAGCTCACGTGGGGAGATGAGACAGCGTTTCATCCAGCCTGTGACCTAAGGGTTGCAGTGTCCTGTGTCTTGTCAGAGCTCTGGGCTCCAGGTGACCTGTGGAGGCATCTGGGGTTGAGGTACAGGCCCTAGGAGATTAGGACTGGGAGGACTGAGGGGTAAGTGGGACAGGCCCGCAGCTGAGAAGTGACAGGGACCAAGTTGCTCTAAAATGTTTTATAAATCCATGGCGAGTTCCACAGGCACTCTGCTCTGTGCCTGTGTTTGGAATACGACAGAGTTTCTTTTTACATGAGAATCATCCTCAGGATGGATATTGGTTAGTACAGCCCAATATTAAAAGGAACTTCTAACAAAAGCAATAGGTAAAGAGACAAGACAGTTTACAGAGAAAACGATGCCATCTAACTGTTGGGACCAAAAAACTAGAGTTGAATCCCTGGGTTTCCATGCCATGTTGTTCCCCAGGGTCGTCTTTAATTCTTCTGGTCACAGTCACCACAATCAATCACTCCCTCCATATTTGTTGCTCCGTGCCTGTTTCTCTTCCTTGGGCTCATGAGAGAATAAGGAGGGTGTTTTCAATCTTTTTGTCCAAAGATTAAGCAATTTATGTTCTATAAGTTTCTTTTAATGGGATGGCAACAACCCAGAAACAGACAAGTGAAAAGTGTTTCAATATTATGTTCTATGTTTTTAATTATTTATCTATTTTAACCTAATCCCTCAGACAAGTTTCTTACAGGGATATTGATTTTTTTTTTCCTTTTCATGTGCACCAAAGAACAAGGTTTGATTCTTTCTTCTTCTCTTTTTTTGAAACAGAAGCTTACCTTCCTCAGGTTTTCTAGGTCTTTTTATTTTCATTTTTTTCCCCAGGCCTGAGTAAGGAAGGAAGCCCAGGATAAAGTTCTGAATGTGGTCTTCCAAGGGCTGAGAAGTGGCAGTGACACAGGGTTCTGGTGGCAGCGATGGTTGCTGGGGTTTTCCTGCCTCTTGCTGTGTCCCTTTCCTCATTGACACTGCAGAATCTGCCCTGAGCCAGACCTCTGATAAGATAGGGACATATGTCAGGGTACTTGTCCTCCTGCGGCCACTGATAGGTGCCCTGCCTCAGAGCCTCTTCGGCTGAAGAATAATTGCACATCATTTATCTACAGTGAATTCCAGCATGAGCTTTTAGATTTGTCCCAAGGAATACTGGCCTGCATCCTATTTTATCCTTGTTCTGCTTCCCCGGTCCCAGCACTTATCTATGAGCGGTCTCACATCTTGACCCTTCTTGCTGGCACACTTGGCTGCAGGTCACAGACCAGCTCTTCCTGCACAGGCCTGTCATGGCCGGGTTGTGTATCTTTGTGTAACCTGTGACTCAAGACTCCACATGAAATTAGAAACTGGCCAGACAGGTCTATTAAAAGTGGATAACAAGAGTGGCTTATATTGGGAGCCATAGTAGTACGTATACAAGAAAATTCGGAGAAATAGGATAAAACTTGAACAGAAGTACTTAGAAATGAAGTAGTTTTCCACATTTTCATAGTAGCATGCATTCTATTATTATGGTTTGTTTTACATATTTTATATGCGATGCATAATTCACATTAACTGCTATGTAGTTTATGTCATATGAATGAAAACACATGTGTATATGCACATGCACACCCCTTGCACATAGGCATACTGCCTAACGTGGTAGCATCTAAAGACAAGAACAATGAGTATGTTTGCACTTCCTTCTGGAACATGTCAGTGAACTACATTATGTTAACTTCTGAAATGAGAATTTCTCCTGGACTTACTTGGTCAGGGTTTTAGACAGCTCTATTTCTACTTTTATAATATTGGGGGTGGGGTGGATGCCACATGGCATTGGCAGGACATTTTAAGTTGTGAATAAATGGCTGTAAATCATTCATGTGAATTCAGTGTTGGAAATCTTTTTACTGAAGGTTTTACATTGCAATTTACTTGTCACCTGTAACACGGACACATGTGACTTTCCCCATTATTTCAATATGAAATTTCAGGCAGGAGTTTCAGATAAACTACAGTAAACTTACAAGGCTCTTTCCAACACATGAAAAGAGACAGACCTGGAAGTCCTGGGTGTCCTTTTGTCCCACTCCACCGCAAGTTCTTGCACATACAACATATGCACATGCACACACACAAACACACAGGTAGATTAGCTAAGAGGTGACTTGACACACAACTCTTTGAACACCATAAAAGCCATTGAATTCTCCACTTTAAATTGGTCCATTTTATAATAGATGAATAGGTATATCAGTTTAAAAAAAAAATCAGTCATGCACTCATTATGCCCCTGTGTGCCTCCACCTCCAACAGGACACACCTATCAATCCAAGAGCTTCTTCCACTATTTTGTAGGCACAGGGATATTCCCTGCCCTCATCCCTATAAATATGCACAGCATTACCAGGGTAGACACCTTTATCTGCCAGGACTGTGTCCCTGGTGATGCAGACCTTCGAAGCCTGGCAAAGAATGAGAGATGAGGGTCAAGGGTCTCACTGCACTCCACTACTTCCTGGATTATGGTCCCTCCACCAGCCCATGTGACGAGTGTGTGCTTCAGCTGACTGCCCACCACCAGTGCCGTATATCTGCACACTCCTGAACGGCCATGGTTTTCCCTGGGATATTCATCTTCATGCATTCAGTGAAGTGCAAGTGTAGAGAGAGGACAGTGAAGAAGACAGATGCTCTTCCTGCTCTTGGGAACCCACATTATCAGAACTCTCAACCCCTTTGTACTTTAATCACTATTTTCAGAAATACATGCCTGTCTCATTAATTGATTTTAAAAGTGTTTACCTTTTAAATAAGCTATGGTATGCTTTTTCTCTTTAAAATAATAATACGCATAGTTACATATATGTATACTTACATCAACTTAAAATTTCTCTTAGATTATGCATGTTTCATTTCGACTGTTACTCATATTTTGTCACATGAATCTCATTTCCCAAATATTCTCAATTTCAAAGAAAGGCTGGTTTACACAATTTGTAACACTCTCTTAGAATCTGAAGAATAATTCTGTCTACAGGGTCACTGTTCCTGTTTATAAACAATAAACACACAGGCACACATATGGATTTTCATATGCTCACTATCTGTTAGGTAGATATTCATCTGTTGTGAATCTCTACTCTCTTTGTTAAATTATGTTTCTTTCTGTAATGCCAAAAGTGTCAGGAAAAACATCATTTTTTTTTCACTCTTTCCTCCCAAACACCTGCACAGAACTCTTGAGCAGAGATCAAAGAGAATGTAATCTATTAGAGTGTGATAAGCAATGGGCCATGTCACCCCAGCACCTGCCTTCCATTACCTGCAGATCCACAAATTGAAGAGCAGAAAGAGCTAGAGATTGAAACTAGGAGAAATAATCATAGAAATAGAAAAAATAAATGAGAAGTGAGGAGAAATAACCAAAACAGAGCTAATTGTCCTGTTATTCCTTATAAAATGTGACATGGGTAATAATCAACAGACAACATGATCTCCCTCATAAATGACTATTAGAGACCTACCTGGCATTTGGTCATGTTTTAGAAGATGCTTTGTTTTTTTCCTTCTCAAGTGCTAAACTACTGGAGTCCTGGCTTCATTTTATATCCTGTTGGGTTTCCACTTGTACATTTTAGGCATTTTCCCCTCGCACAAGCATTAATAGACGGGACCTATTCACCAGATGTCATCTTCCTTATGCTTGCTTATTATTCTTTCCACATTACCTCAAACCAGGAGATTTATTTCCTTTTCCTTTCTCTAAGCCTATCTATTATTTTCCTTTGCAGAAAATCAACATCAATTCATCCTTCAAACACTAGAGCCTAAAATTCTTGCAGTTAAGATGCTTTATATTAAAGGAGAGAAAAATCCACTAAACAAGAGCAGATTGGAGCAACGGCAGGGACACTAGCTTCTTTTCAGGAGGCAATTACAATAGAGGCTATGGACAACCTCAGCTGAAAAATAAGATACTTGGAGAAGCCCTCTTCTAATCAAGTGAAATTCTCTAAGTGTTTAGACACAATGGTCCTCATGAAACCAATTTGCTGAATGTACCCCTCACACACTTCGCCACTCCACTTAGAAAACATACTCTACCCAAAGCAAGGGAAAACAGAGAACTGACGTGTTTTCAGTGAGGTGCCACACAAAAGCACCAAAAATGACCTTCTGGCCATGAGGAAGTCTTCAGATAATTGACCTACAAAGTGCCATTATCACACCACAGAGCAACTGGGGGTAACCATCAGGACACTCGCTCTCTAACTGAGCTCCTGGCTTTTGAGCCTCAAAGATGCTGATTTTTTTCTTGGGGATTTCCATCAGTCTTTGTAATAATTTCTTTGTTAACTCCAGATAGAAATAGTCCAAAGAAGCAAATAACAAAACAAAGCCATAAATATAACAAGTAGTGTATATTCTTGACATGAAAATGTTTCATTCAGATATTTTATTTTGAAGGCAGAGGTGTCGACTCCTATCTTGTTTTGTCTACAAATAGCCCTTGACCGAACAGGGAGGTGCAGCACAGGCTGACCCTGACCAGGCACTACAGCGCTCCAACAGGACTTCCTTACAGTATGACCTCACCTCAGGAAGTGCACATCCTTACCCTGAAGTTTCAAAAGCCACTCAGTCTCCAGTGGTGCTTGCCTCTCAGTAGGCACTAGAGCAGACATTGCAGTCAGACTCCCTCCTTCCTCTCCTCATTTTGCCATTCCTTGGCTATGGTGTGGCCACACACTAATCCCCCCTACCCATGGTTCTGGGGATTGAACCAGGGCCTCATACTTACAACCCAAGTGTTCTACCACTGAGCCACAGCCCCGACCCCAGGATTTAGCCTTTCTGATCCCCAGGACCCTCTTCTTAAGCTGTGATAACAGCATCATCCATGTCCTGGGGCTGCTCTTAGTGGTACCTGAGATGATGCCTTATAGTTCTGACCTAGTGCCTGGCACCCAAAGTACTCAGCCACCAGTAATCACTGCCGACATTATTGTGGCTACCCAAGTCAACTCTGCTCCCTGGGGGAGGGGCCTGGACATTAAGATTAAGGTTCATGTGCAGAGATCATGTTGACCAGTCTTGGTGGATGGTTCATGATAAGTGGTGGGGAGGGCTTACAGAAAGACAGTTTATGTTCAAGGAGATATTATTCAACCTGCAGTCTGGTTTCCTCCCCCATAAGATGGGGATAATGAGAATCTATCTTGGATGGCTCTTTGGGGGCTGACATGAGATGAGATAATACCTACAGTGCTGTTAGCATGCCCAGGATGTGGCACACAGTAAGTGCTCATTGAAAGTTAGTGGTTATAGGTATTTTCTTAAAAACATAGAATGATGTCATCTGCTGCTTTTTCCAGTAAAGCATTTTATCCTTTTTATGTAGTGCTGATAAGAACAGAATTTTTCACCAGTTTCTTCTCTTATTTTTTGCATTATATTTTGTTAATTATTATTTTAATTCTACAGATTTATGTGTATAGTGTGATGATTTGATTCATATACAAAGTGGGTAATGATCAAATCATGACAGCTCACAAAAACCTATTATATGTTTGATGAAAAACTAGGAGGAGCTAAAAGTCTCCAAACACAAGGTTATGATAAGGAGATGAAAACATTACCCTAATGTGCTCAGAACATATAATATATATGCACTGAAACATCACCTTATACCTCAAAGCCTCATAAATATGTATATTTATTACATATTAAACAAATATAAATTTTAATAAATAATAAGATGAACATAAACATTCACTACTTTCTCACAGGTAGAAAAACATGCTACTTCTCCACCTCAACCTTGGATTTATCTAAGGAAAATAAGTAATGTGCTACTAAGCTCATGAATGCATCAGTGATCTGCTATTTTTGAGATAAAATCTGAATGAGAGAGGAAGTGTAACAGTAAGTTTGGGGAAAATTAAGAAATAAGGAGAAGGAAACTCCCATGTTGGGGACAGGGACCCAGAGTCCGCAGCTGAGTCAGCACAGTGATGAGGGAAGAGGACCCAGGAGCAGGAAAGCACAGGCTGTTCAGGGGAGAGCTGGGCCGGGGGAGCAGGAAGAGGATTTCAGGAGGTTGAGCTTCCCTAAGATTTGCAATGGGCTCTTAGACAATCCAAGATCTGGAAAACCAGGCATTCTCATGTATAAGATACATTGAGAAATGTAAAACTAAAAAGCCAGTATGCCTTTATGTCTCTGCAACTTCACTCTTCTACAAGGTGTCCCAATTAATGTGTCAACAGCAATCCACAGGATGGAAACTCACCGCACACGTGTAGCACTGCTATAAGCCACTTAAACCTGCCATGTAAGTATCAAATTTTTGCATATCTCAGTAAGCCTTGGGTATTTATACCTATGTGTAAACAGTTAAATCACTTTCAGAATTTAAATAGTTCCATAGGGAACTTTAAATTTAGAAAGACCCTGCTTATGACACTGTTCTTGTACTACCCAAAGAGATGACTTTGATAGTTGTGAGACATCTTTGAACCTCAAGTTTTCCTGATAAAAGATATAAAACTAAATGGCTAATAGTTCTGTTAATTATTTATCTCTACTTCTAATTTTCTTCTCTGGAAAAGTTTACATGAACAAAATGAGAATAATAATAATCATGGAGGTTAAAATGATATGCAGCTTCAAAAATCATACCCAAAATCAAGCAATGGAATTTTGGATTCTTTTTGCCATGTGTGTGTGATTATATATATATATATATATATATATATATATATATATATATATTATATATATATATATATATATATATATATATATATATTATCATACATATAAACCTTAAATAATAGATACAATATTATATATATATATATATATACATATATATATATATATCACATTAAAAATCATTTTCAAATCTGTGAAGATTTACATATTTTTTATGGACTACCAACAATTTCAAACAAAAAAAAAATAGGATGAATACACACACACACATATATGTGTGTGTGTGTGTGTGTGTTTATATTACATATAAACAGTTAAATCACATACATGTTTATATATATATAATGTATGTACTGTATAGCAAGGCTGCCTTCACGTCCCACGCACCTTGTATAACAAAGTAAAGGTCCTTTGTCAGAGCCTTCAGGAACTTAACACTGTAGGGATACAGGGATTTCTTGTAAGGCTTAATAATTTAAATCATTGTCAGTTCTTCCTTTTAGATATGCTATCAATTGGGAATATCATAAACTCCTCTTTAGTTCAGTCAGTTTCTTTTAACCTTGATGTGAGCTTATAGACAGGAATATAATGGTGTTCACCTCAAGCAACCAATAGGTTGGACTCATCACTAGAACTCCTTTGGGTTGTCACACAACCTGCCTACAGGGCAGGAGTGAGCACAAGGGGTGCTGGGTGGTTTGAAGTTACGATTCACCCCGTATGTGTCTGTGTGGGTTATGGCAACAATTACATGGATGTCCTACAGGACAACGACAATTTCTACAACTCAAATGCTTTAGATATTGATGTTGTTTTCATTCTTTTAGAAAATAAGGGCTAGAATAAACATAATCAACCCTGACTTGAAAAATGAAACCAATATCTTGTTATAGCCTCATATATCAGCATTTTGCAATGCCACATCTAATTGCTTCTCTAAAACAATCCCAGGGCTACCTGGGTCAGGTTAAGAATCCCCTTTTTGTCTGTCTGCAGGGGACAGAGGCACTCTGCTCATGGATATCACACACCAGCGTCTGTTCAACTTTTCAGAGTCCTGGTCCTAAGAAAACAGGCATCAGGAAGGTCAAGTGAAAGAGCATTTTCTAAGTGTGAGGACACAGTGCGGACAATGTCGAGCAGGAGAAGTGCACCTGTGTGGCTTCTGAGAGTCGGGGAGATGGAACAAAGCCCTTAACTGCTGGGGAAAATGAAGCCCAGGCAAGAGAGCCTCCCGTGGAAAAAGAAATGCTGGTGAAAGCCAAAGAAAGAAAGCAAGACGTGTGACAGGAAGAGCACGTTGACTTCCTGTTCAGTAGATGACTTTCAAGTCATTTTCACATTTAAGATATATTAAGAAATATGAAATTTAAAAAAAAAAAACCTGTATGCCTTTATGTTTCTGCAATTTCACTCTTCTCCAAGGTGTCCCGATTAATGTATCCAGGGATCTCTTGGTCTCCATGACTTATGATGGTACTGAGAGAGTTTGTGAAGCATTTCTTTGATCATTTAGAGTGTGCCACTCAGCAAAATTTCATAAACCATCATCTTTCTGAGGTTTTGATTTAATTCAGTGTGTGACTGACATTATTATTCAAATTGTGAATGTTATATTTTTGAAGTTCAGAGGTGTATGATTGGCATGAATATGCCTAATGATGCTATGATAGCACATTCCTCCCCATGTCTGCCTCTGGCAGTGACCAAAGGATCAATTTCAGGTTTATGTCCGGAATACAGCTGAGACACAGGGTTATGAGAGGATTTTGAAATCATAGCTTAGACTTGGCAAAGGGAGCCCTAACATTTTCTATACAAACAAATAAATGCCAGAGCACAGTCCCAATGTCAGAGCTTTTGAAAGAAATCTAGCTTGGCTCAACCAGAGTTAGCTGTGAGTATTGAGATGATTTGACCTATAAATAAAATGCTCTCTACAAATAATCAGTGAGGCCAAAGAGAAGTTAAAATGACTTTTAGTGGTTGATCTTAGTTGCACACTGGACAATGATGAAAAAGTAATCAATATGATCTGAGCATGGCCTGTAGACTAATGACCATTGCTAGTACAATGTCACCAAGTAACTTTAGATTTACCTGGTTATTTACACACAAAATCATCACAGGAAAAAACTGGAAAAGATATTGAAAGTCACAGTTCATTTTAGCAATTTTCTTGATGAGGAGATGTTCAAGCCTGTTTCAATTAACACTCCCTATGTCTGAATCTTTAGAGTTATAACACTTTTTCAAAAAAAAATTAGGTGCAATTTATTTAATATAAAATCCAGCCTCTTTAGTATACTATCCCAGAAGTTTTGATAAATGCAAAAATTGGGACACCGCCAGCCCATTCAGGACCTAGGAGAGCCCCATAACTCTGCAGCATTCCTCTGAACACATCCGCAATCATCCACAGCCCCACTCCCACGACCTGGAAATTCCTCTTCCATTTTCTGTCTCTTTAGTTTTGCCTTTGCAACCTATATTTTAATAGCAGGAAAACTGCACCTGTTTTTCAAGATGTTTGGAAACAATAACTGTATAAATTAGTGTATATACTGTACCTACCCAGCAGTTTCCTAAAAGTGAAGGCTGCACCTCTGATTTGCTACTGGGATAGACCCCTCTTCTGCCTGCCCCACTGCCCTACCCAAAATGAGAGAGGGGCATCTGTGTGCTTTGGGCAGAAAAGTCTGATATTCTGACAAACTGATGCTTTAAATATCTGCTCAACGTTTATCTGAGGAAGAGCCCAGCACCTGGTTGAGGGCACAGGCAGGAGAGGAGGCCTCTGCAAGGCAGAACCCTTGCTTCCTGTGTAATCCATGCAGCCCCCAAACACACAGCAATTGGCCAACAATTTGGTTTTTTTTTTTTTTTAAGCTTTGTTGTTAGAGCTTGTCTTATTAAAGTCCACACCCAAGAATATTTTTAATACATCCAATATTCTATTTATTTGGAATCCTTTGATTTTCATAGATGCATTTTTCTTCTCTTTAGATATTCAGGAATGTATTATTACTCGATTGCATGAGATGGTCCAATGTACCTTTCGTTCTTTCTCTCTCTAGTCACCTCTATTCCTAACCTAAGGAGATCAGCAGCCCCCAGAGTCCCCATGCACTGGAGAGTCTCATCCTCTCCCCTAACTTTAGAGCAGCACCGGGGGAAGGCGACTAGTGGTATGGGAGGATCATGTCCTCACTGCTACTGACTAGGGAACAGAGAGGTGGGAACAGTGCTGCTAGGAACCTGAGAACCAGCACTGACTCTTTCAGGAAGCTCTCAAATGGAGACAATGTAATTTGCGGTTGAATTTTTACACTCTAATAATACAACACATTCTGGTATTTTTCATTTCTTCTTTCCTTCATTCATCCGGTAATATTTGAGTGCCAGCTATATTTCAAACACTCTACTAGTCACTGGGTGCTTTCTTTGCCCTCAGAGAGTGCAGGTTAACTGAGGTTAAATTAGCCCCTGTAAACTGGTTTGAGATCCTGCCACTCTTTGTTATTTCCTATGGAAACTGTGTATCCAGTTAAAGTTCCAAGCAGTAGATTTGCAAATACACTTTGGTAATCCCAGAACTATTTTTCAATTTGCTGTTGCTTGCATATTCAAAATGAACAACAACTCCTCTATTAATCATTAATATATCTCATTTCTGTTGAATTGAAGTGCCATTGCTTTAATTGGAGTGAGGGACAGAAAAGTGGATTACTGTCACTGAGTGTTGGGTTTAAGAAATTCCCTTTTCTCTTGGATCAGACATGTGCCACACAAGATTTGGCGGGGGGGGGGGGGGGGGGGGGAACCACTAGTATTAAATTCATTGTGTTTGCTTCTTCTTCCTCCACATATTAGAAATGGAAGCTTGTCATCAACATTGGGTGATTGGTTGCATTTTAATACTCAGTGTTTAATGACTGGCATGTGATAAATCTTGCATTAAAATATTCATGAATAATCAGATTAAATGTCACATCTCCAAAGAAAGATCATCTGATCAGGGGTAACATCAGTTAATTTCTTTATTTGTTTGTAGAGCACTATTAAAGTGGAAGCAATCAGTAGGAAAAACCTCTCTACCGGTGTGTGAATTACATATAAATTAAGTGTTGTCTTGTACTTGGAAGAGCAGAGACAAATCTGAAAATATTATCTTCTTTAGTTTTAAGAAAAATAGATCAGATCAGTTTTCATTAATGTTCTAATCATTTTCACCCACCAATATGGCACTTCTGCTCTGATTGTCAGCATTTTCTAACTGAAGATTAAGGAACTCTGATTTTCATAAAGATTTAGAATAGATTCCATCTGGATAATCAAGTATTTGGTAACAAAAGAATTGAAATACCATAATCTTATATTTAAGGTTTGGTTTCATTGAATGTCTTTGTACTTGTTTTACAAGAAAAAAACTGAAATAAGGAGGATGTGGGCAGAAGGTCTAAAGCTGGTGGGAGTCTTGAAAAAAGGCAATATCACATTATTTCTTGGGAAGTAAAAGGTTCCTCTGAATTGACCCATGAGATGCTTTTGATGCAAGGTCAGACCCATTATAGGCATCCTTTCAAAAGATGGAAAAAAGAGAAATGGAGGAAATGTCTGTCCTCTTCTTAGAGTTTCCCGACAACTTAGATATATATTATCTCTGGGTGTCTGAGGGCAACTGGCTCCAGTAATTCCTGGAGCATCAAATTCCATCGATCCTAAAATCTCATGTATTGTAATATAGTATTTGCATATAACTTATTCACATCCTCCCTTAAATTTTAAATCATCTGCCATTTTAAAATTTACAATACTGAATTCAAGGCAATGCTAGGTAAGCATATTGTTTAAGGAATAATCACAAAGATAAAAGTCTGAATGTGCTCAGTACAGATGCAGCCATCATAGGCCTCGATATGTAATGCATAATGGACATGTGAGACTTACAATGCTCAGAGGAGAAGTCCAGGGGTGCTGAGACTCCATAATGTGCCGGGAGGCCAATATAAGCTGTGCCCATACATCCTCACTGGTGTAGACTCAGCACAGTGCTTGAAGCATGGCAAATTCAAGTATTGCTTTTGGAAACCTTCTGGAATTTATTCTACAAATATTTTCAGTGGGTGGTTGAATCTTCTGATACAGAACTTAAGGATACAGAGGGCCAACTCTAACTTTCCAATGCACCATTCTCATATATAGTGTTAGTCAAGATTTTATATTCATTTATCCCTAAATGTTATTGATGACCAAAATTTGCATGCTGTACAGATAATATCGGCATTTATACAGGCAATTTATTATGGAATTATATGATGGCCTATCGTGTAGCTTGTGATTAACTTCACACTAACATCCAAGCCATATGGCATCCTAACCATTTGCTGAACAAAGCTGTCTCCTTAATGTCATTTACTGTAGGTTAATTTGTGATTTGGCAGAAATGCGGTAGAACACTATCTCTTCTCAGATATTAGAAATGCATTAACCTTGCTAATCTTCGCCTTTCTTCCATTCAACACACAATGACCCTGGCCCCAGAGGCGAAAGGCCTCTGCCCCCAAATTCCTCACTTACTGAGTGGGTGGAAGATCTGGTGGACCCTGAGTTTAGGAGTGCATCTAGCCTCAACAGTATCACACAGAGGGGATATAGCTCAGTTGGTAGAGGGCTGCCTCACATGCACAAGGCCCTGGATTTGATCCCCAGCATAACAACAACAACAGTATCATACATAAATATTCCTCAAATAATTCTGAGTGGGTGCTCCCCATTTAAAAGAAAAACGTATTTATGTTGTAAAACCAGAGGGAAATTACTCATTAAGAGTGAAAAAAGAAAGAAAGAAAGAAAAAATTTCCCTGTATTTCAGACACTGTGCTTTTATTTTGTTTTTCCTGATATTGTGGAGTACTTTCTCTCTCTGAATTCAGCCATTCTTCTAATTATTTTTATTCTATTATTTTGCTTACTGATATTCCTATGTGAACATTCAGGTAAGTGACCATCTAATTTCAAAGTAACTTGCTTAAAATGCTAACTCACAAAATGGTGGAACCTTTGACTAAAATCTAGAGTCCTGATGAATGCTATTATGGCTTTCAATAATATGTCATAGATTATATTTTTATATTCTTTATAGCTATACTACTATTTATAACTTTGTTTTTGAATTATATTTAAAAACAATATGTAATTTGAAAATATAAATCAACATTTACTGATTGCCTATTGATCAAATTTACAATGACTAAGATTTTAAAAAGACTTCTAAACTTTATGTAGCACCATAAATTAGAGTGAAGATCTTATCCTTTCAATTGTTGTCTAGAAAATGTTGAATTTTAAATTATTAACTTTAAAATATTCATTGGATAATCATTCTTAGTTTTCAATAGTTCATATACTCAAATGAGATCTTCTAAAACACATGTCAAAGTTACTTAAGCCTGAATAGATTTTAAATTCTCACTCCTTCTAATCTTACCATCTCTGGATGCCAACATATTTGAGACATTTTATATTTAGTGCTGAAATTTTCATTTGCTATATTGTGTTGCTCAGATTTTTTAACAACACTTTTCCCCGAATGTAAAATAAGAAAACTGTATTTATATGAGATGAAAATTGCAACTTCTTTTTTTATTCCCAATGCCAAAAACATTTGCATAGGAATAGTCGGAAATAGGTTTTGGGAATTTATCAACAAAAAACATGATCACTAAGTTTCCAAGTAGGTTCCTATTCAATCAAGGTCCCTCCTTCACTGGAGGGAACTGAAGCACACAGAGGTACAGTGACATATCCACAGTCACCTCTATGAGATCAAAGCTCCATCTGCTCTATTAGTAGAGTATCCTTGTTGCTACTAAGGCCCCTGGCACAGTAAGCACAGCATGCAGGTTGGCTGAATACATGTTAGATCACATATAAATTTTTAAATAAAAATTTAAAAATCCTTTCTAAATTTTTGCAAACAGACTTTAAATCATCTTATGTTTGTCAGATTTGGAAAATCTGTAGTTGATGGAATAGCAACACAGGAAAGCATCAGTAGATTTACTTCAATTTGGAGGTGGATCACATGCGTTTGTATATGAGTAAGCGATTAGTAAAAATTACCAGCCAGTATTTAGTTTCCTCTGAGATCATTTAAGAATTGGCTAGCTCTTAAAAACCCACAGACTCAGTATGATTCAATAGTGTGCAGCATTGCTGCACATAGGATTTGTTCTTTTCAGAACTCTAATAAAAACCTAGACAGATAAGACCCAAAGGAATTTGAAAGAGAATACAACCTTCTCTTGTGAGGAGCTACTGAAGACCTAGGAACAATTGAGCTTGGTTAATAAATCCATTATAAAGACAGTGCTTTATATTTATCAAGTATACAACAGGTTCTTGAGTAGAAGATGTTGCAGATGTGTCTTGGCATAGAACTACAATGAGAGGGGAGTGGAGGGGTATAGATTTCAGCCCAGAGTTTGAGACACTAGCATCATCAGCCAAGTCCAATGAAATGAGACTGAAACACCAATGATTCTGGCAGAATTTGACTTTGAAAATATTAATGTCCCTCCCTTCAAATTCCTTCCATGTGGTTGACTTAAATTGACCATCTATTTTTATCCCTGTTTTCCTTTCAATGCAGCCTTAGAAATTCATATTTGAGATCAGAATATTCAATGCATTACATGGTTTGATTTATTTTATGGAAAGTTTTCCCTAGCTCTCCAGGACCAGCCTCTTCTTAAAATACGAAAGCTAATATAATACAATATTTATTTCTCCCTAATGAGCTCATCACCGTTGCATTTCCTATGTGAACAGTTGAGTGCAGTTTCTACATGGAATGTTCTAAAAAATAATCGTGTTCTGATTTGTTTCTGTTGCTATTAGTTGTACAGACTGTACAATAAAGCTTTGAGATTATTCAAGTAATCAATAATTAACAAAAAATTCTTGTCATATACTGCTGATTTTATAGTTCCAATATCTGCAAACAGCCCAACAAATATCACTGATGATGGTTATCAAGGTCAATGGAGATTTTAAATAATCAAAGGGATATTTTTTCTTTCAGGAAATATGAGGTGATGCAGCTTTGGAGTAGAAATCCCATTATTTAAAATATTTTGCATACTAACATAACACAAATACTATTAAAATAATACATGAAGGAACACTTTTCCAATGCTCTGTAGTACATTTAAAAATATGTATTTCTGATAGAAAGCATTTAAAGTGCTATAACTAAGAAATGCCATGTAAATAAAAAACGTTGACTTCCTATGAGTTTAGCAGATTATTAAAATTATGTAGCAAATGATAGGACAAGGACTAAATTTGTTATACCCACATTAGCTTTTCAATTTTTAGATAGTGTGAAATTACACACACACACAATGAGATAACTACATCCAGCTGATTACTACTTACAGTACCTCATATGTTTTCATTTTTGAGCTGCGAACACTTTAAATACATTCTCATCATGTTATACAATCTACCTCTGGAACCTATCCTCCCATCTAAATGACATTTTATCCTTTTACCAACTTCTCCATCTCACCCCCAAACACTTCATCCCTGGTCACCACTATTCTACTGTCTACTCCTATGAAGTCAGTTTTTTGGGGTTTTTTGTTTGTTTGTTTTGATTCCCCATCTGAGTGACAAAGTGCTCAAATATTTTCATGAGTGAATGTGACCCTCTGTCTCTTGACTTATAAAATGCTCTCACTCTATAGATTTATTAGCACCTTGTCTCTTCTTGAGACACCATATTGTCTGCATGCTGAGAGAAAGAGTGGCCTGAACCCAGCTCAGTCTGAAGAGTTCCTTCTGCTTAAAGCAGGTGGGAAAGATACCTGGTATGAGTACACAAGTGGCTCACAGCATTTCCACTTGGGACAGATAAATATCTCTTGGGAAGAGTTGGGTGAAAGATTATTGTATAGATAATCACACATATATGTGTTCATATGCTCATTCACAAACACACATAAATTTCTGTATACATAATATCTGCTTTCCCAATGAAACAGAATGACAAAACTGAGGAATTAAAGCCAAATTTAAAACCAGTTGAGTTGTGCAAAAAGAAGGAAACAGGAGAAATTATCACTAATCCATTTTGACCCATAAAGTACTTCCATGTAGCTGAAAAAAAAACCTCATATTTCTGAATATACTTGTTTTCGATATATAAAATGTTTTTGATCTGAATAATGAAGTTGGTGAGAAGAATATTATACCTCTACTTCAACTCATGATGAAATAATAATGCCCTTAAATAAAAGGATGAAAAATTAAAGGTCATTGCATATCATTTTTAAGTTCCCTAACTTAAAATTAAAATTCTACTTTTAATGTTAACTAAGCCAGCTTTCTACAAAATTTTTAAAGAATTACATTATAGAGAACGATGCAAAGAGTTAATTATTATAATCAACATATCTCAAAACTTTGGTTTGGAAATCTTTTACTCCATCTTTTAATTCTGACCAATGAAGTATTTTTTCCTAGTCACGGTACAAATTTTCTTTCTTTTGCATAATCACTCAGCTTTTCTCTGATCAACTATTCAGTTAACATGAAGTGATATGCATTTTCATATATAATGCATAAAATATCAACCAGTCAATTAAGGAAAGAAAGAGAAACAAGCCTGGAAATAGAAAATCAGCACAGAGCTGTGGATTTAGACATGACCCGACAGATCTGGGGCTATAATGTGGCTTCCACGGTTGGCCTGTGTGGTTATAACAAGTTTGTCGTGACACTATGGGAATGAGATAAACTGCTAGAGAAAGCACCAGGGCCTCATTCACAAATGCCAACAAAATTGGGCTCTTCTAATACTATAGCTATGAACTCAATGAAGATAGTATTTAAGAAACAAAAATATTTCAATTTCTTGTGAATGTTCTCTATACCTTTGATCTCGTCTTTAGTCTGTGAGGAGTTTATTTTTGTATGTACAAATAAATTATGAAGAAAAAAACATTCATTGATATCCAACTCTAACTCGGCAGGCATTTATAATCCAGTAAATAATTATTTTTACTGTTTGGATGATTATTTTCACCATTTGTTAGAACCTGGGATTTCATTTCATTCTTGTTGGCCTTTTTGTTTTAGATGATCATGGTCCTAATTTCATGCCATTCCTCAATGTTTTGTGGAACACTGATTTGTGGCTTTTTATCACCGTGAACAAACCTGATAAGAATAACTGAGAGGAGAAAGAGTATATTTGGGGCTCATAGTTTCAGAGGTTTCAGCCCAGAGTTCACTGGCTCCCTTGTTCTGGGCTTGAGGTGAGGCAGAACATCTTGGCAGAGGGAAGCTGCTCAGCTCATGGCAGTTAGGAAGAAGAGAGCAAGCAAGGTGACAGAGAGAAATATAAACCCCAAAGGCATGTTGTCAGTGATCCACTTCTTCTAGCCATTTAGTTCATCTGACCATAGTTACCACCCAGTAAGCCATTTAAATTATTAATCCATCAAATGGATAAATCCTCTGATGAGGTTAAACCTCTCGTAATTTAATAATTTGACCTCTGGACATTCTTACATTGCTAGCATTAGATTTTGGGGGGTGACATCTCATATCCAAATCACATAACCACTGGTTTTATATATTTTCACATTACTAGGAAAGTTACCTCTCCCGATTTCTCTCAACATTGCTTGCTTATTGTTACATGTGAAAAAATGTTTGGTTTCCTCCAAAATTCTCATGTCAGATTCTTATTTGGATTAAATTTAGTCAATAAATTAATGAATGCCATTGACATTTATAACATATAAGATCCTAATTAGAAATCCAAAAAACATATGTACATGTATGTTTGTAATGCAGAGAGTACAAATACATTTTTCTTTTTAACTTTTTGAATGCATCTACCTAGGCACCATCTTGAATATTGGCCCCAGGCCCTTACTTCTGCTAGACTTCTTGACCTTGGATTACTGGATGGTATTGAGCATATTCTTCCTTCTACCCCAGGTATTTCCTTGTGTCTTGTATAATTCCCAGGCAATATCATTAGGGAGAAACATCCAGTAGCATTTTTCTCCCCAGGAATTCATAATCCCTTCCTCCTGCCTCATGTTCCATGGCAGGGTTCAGACAAGAAAATGCTATCACACCACAACATAACCACTGTTCATTCTCTTTTTGCTCACTTGGTAAAGGGAAATTGGATTCTCACAGCCCAATTCCCTAAACAAGTCCCTAGCAAAATGATACCTTATAAATGATTATATAAGAAAAAAAAAAGGTGACTATAAGAAACAGCAACAAAAGATTAGTGCTTAACCTTTCTAGATTTTGTAAAGCAGAAGGGATCTGCCATGTCATTTTGGGAGAATAATTCTCTGGCTGTTATCTTAGTAGTGTGCGCATTTTATCCATAAAGGCATCTGTGATTTAAAAGTCTGTCAAAAATTATTTAAATGAAGTCTTAGGGAAGAAATCCTTAAGGTAATGCCAGATACTGAGCATTAAAAGTTTGCAACAGTGTGAATTTATATTTTTAAGACAGGCATCTCTGTGAGTTTGCAACTATATATACACACACATATATATGCACATATATACATAATTAGGAGAGTATGTATATATTTCTAAGGTCCTCAAGAATAAATATGGTTCTAAACACTAAAAGCCATAAAGGTTTCTCTCAAAGAGTTTTTGGGTTTGTCAGCCAACAATATTTGTGAAACTTTCCAAATTTAGATCTTCGTAGGCTTTTACTAACTATGACTATTTTCAAAACAATGTTTACTTTTCATGAATATCAACAACGTAATCAATTTTTTGAAAAAGCACAATAAGGAGATTATTATTCATAATTAAATCTCAATGTTCCCTTCAGCATTTAAAACATATTGGTGGAGAATATAAACACTAAATGCATTCAGATTTTATTATCAATATTAATTTATATAGGTACATAAACATATGTTTCCTACCAAAAAATATTCAGATCATAGAGTTCTTTATTTTTAATTTCAAAAGCCAAATTAGTAACTTTGAGCCAGAATATTTTATAAAGGCATCACTCTGAATGTTTTCTGGATTCTACTCACTAAAGCTTTTACATTTGTGTATTTATTATTTATGGATATCCACAAATCTGCCTCCTCCAAAGGAATAATAGATATATGCATGGTGATTTGATTTGCAAACTAATACTTTTTATTTTAATTCAATATAAATAAGATTTCATGAACCTTGAGAACAAAAAATACTTAGAATTATAAATTTGAATTCATAAAAAAATAGACATTTTTAGAAAAGCAAAAGTTTATTATTGCTAATGGATTTCTTTGTAAGTATTTACTGCTTTTGGATGTGGCAGTTCATTTGTTTTTTGTTTTTTTGTGTGTGCAAATATTCACACTACTGCTTCAATTAGATAAAGTACCATAAGTTTGAAGCTTTGAAACCTGAATTAGAATTTGAACAAAAGTACAATTATCTCTTTCAGAAGAAATGAGAAATGATTCATCCATTTCCTATTTAGAGTAAGGAAGATAAATAACACCTCATCATTGCATATGTAGCTCAGGAGATATGTGTTGTTAGTGTGGCATTGCAGCTAATAAGGTAGGGTTCTTGTGCAGCTTTAAGTTCCCGGTAGCATCTAGCTTTTGTGAGTACACTGGGAATAAATTATTCCTTTGTAGGAGAATTCATTACCAGTAGATAGCTCATAGTGAATTACTTATGGGAATTACAGAAACCATATTTTTCTGAAATTAAAAAAAAAAAGATCTTTTCAAAACCAACCTTTTGTTGGCATGTTAACAACCAAATAATTGTTTTGGAATATTTACTGCTTCATATATCTTTGCCAGTCTTTGCTTTCAATTGCATTTTGGAATTTAAAAAAAAGATACCTTTTTCCATTTGGGAGAAAATACTCCTCAACTTGATAAATGAATGAAACTTGGCCAAATACATAGAATTTTCAACTCACAGACCAAAGAGAGACTGTTAATTGGAAAACATATATTTATATTCAAATACTAGGCCCATGTATCACATTGGAAACATTCTAGGTATCTTTGTCCTTGTTTTCAATTTTAATTTTTGGGATAGAGGAGGATGTGTCAATAGGCTGTTCATTTCTGATCCCACAACATGAAATTCTTTTTTTTTTTTTGCAACCAAGCATTCTTTTAAAACACACTAGTTCCTTTAAACATCTCTATACACTTCCCCAAATTATTTTCTTCCTCTAGATTCATATTCTTTTTCTCCATTACTTCTGCATTTAGTCTGTCCACCTTGTAATTAATAAAAAATCACTACTGCCTATGACTCCTTTCTTTTCTTACCATATATAATAATCTTCTGAGTGATGAATTTCAATTTCTATACTATAATATTCAAAGTAGACTAATAACTAATATAAACCAAACATGTTCTGCCGAAGTTCTCATGTGAATATACTTGAAAACCTAATTAGCATGACTCCTATCTTTGCATATCTATTTATCTTCATGTACGCCATTTGTTGGTGGGGATAACTTCTCTCTTTTCATTTTCTGTATCTACATGAGTAATTTTTGTACTTAATGTGGCAAACATTATATGTTACTGAGTAATGGAAGACAAACTTTTTATTATTTTGCAAGATAAAAATAACAGGATATTGGAAATACATTGCATGTTCATGGGTTGGAAGAGTCAATGTTGTTAAATATCAATTATTTTTGCATCAATCTATTCTTTCAACACAATCCCAGCAAATCCTCCATCAGCAAAACTGTCTAATATTCAGATGATAAGAAATAAGGTGTAGAATAGTCAATTATATGCATGATGTTGGGCATTTTCCCATGTTCCTCTTTGTTATCTGCACACCTTCTTTGATGAAGCATCTGTTCAGATATTCTGTTTAGTAATTGGTTTCTTTTCCTTTGACTGAGTTTTTAGGGTTCTTTCTTTAATTTGGGCATAAGGACATGAATAGGATATGCCTTGCATGCATTTTCTTCCTGTCTGTGCTCTGCTTTTTAATTCTCCGAGCAGTGTCATTTGAGGAGTCAGAAATTTAAATCCACCCCCCATAGATGAACTTTTTAACACAACTGTGAGAGCATCATGTCCAAACCAAGGAGACCTAGATTGTCTCTTTATTTTCTTCTAAATGGCTTATCATTTTCACTTTATATTTAGGTCTGTTTTCCATTCTTATATATATTTTATGGGAGGCATATGGTCTATACCTATACTGATTTTTTTGAACATGTGAGATCCCGTTTATTTTTAAACTGACTTTAACCAAAGAGGAAAGATTATCCTTTCTCTGTTGTATTGCATTTATCAGAGATCAGTTGATTGTGTGGGTTTATTTTTGGGCTTGCCATTCTGTTTCTCTTATCTCTGTATCTGTTCCTTTGCCAGGAAGAACAAAGTCTGGCACTTTGCTCTTTATAGTCTGGATTACCGTATCTTTACACTCTGTCTTGCGATCTAGTAATGCGAGTCCCTCAACTTTCTTTTCTTCGGTATAAGAATGTGCCATTAAGTTAGTGCACATTACAGTTAGAAGAACCATGAGACACCTGTACACAGCCACTACAATGCCTAATCTCAAAAACCCTGAGAATTCTAACTCCTAGTGAGGAAAATAAAAGCAATAGAACTTATATTCATTGTTGGTGGGACTACAAAAGAGCATCACCACTGCAAAACCATTTGGTTGCTTCTAAAAGCTCAACATCATCGTGTGCTATCCAGCAATCACCTGCCTTTCCATTAACCCAGCCAAACTGAAAGCTTATGTGTACACACACACACACACACACACACACACACCCTACTGGGAATATTGATAGAAATTTTATTTCCAGAAAAAACCTTGAAGCAACCTAGATATCCTCTCACAGATGAGTAAATAAACCAACACAATTCAATGGCAGACAAATACATAAACCAGCTGTGCAATAACATGAATGTATATTAAATGTATATTATTAGATTTAAAAGTAAGCCAACCTGAGAAGGTAATATCATTTATGATTCCTTTTGTATGACACTCATGAAGAGAAAAAACTGCAGAGGGATTGGGAGGGGCTGAATAGGTGAAGCAGTGGGCTTTTTGAGGACAATCTAAGTAATTTCCTTGATAATGTAACTGTGGATATATAATACCATACAGTTGTCAAAACCAATGGAACTTCACAGAAGAAAAAGAAAAAAAATATGTGAATAGTTTCAACAATTACATGAGAAGTTAAGTCTCACAGGAGAAAAATATAAATTATATTTATTTTATAGATAAAATAAATAAATAAATATGATTTATCCATATAAAGTATGAAATCACCTAACTCACATGAGGGCAAAAGAGAGGAGAAGAGGCTAATGTGGGTAACTTTGGAAAAGAACGAAGAGTGCAAGCCTGAAATTAAAAGGAGCTGCACATAAATTTCATATCCTACTTAATAAATCATTCCCCGTGGGGGGTCTCATTAACAATTCTGAAACTAGTGTACATGTAGGTTGGGACCATTAGTTAAATGGACAGTAGGTGGGAGGATCCATGTTGGGGTGGGAATTTACAAATAAGCTAGAAAAAATGGCTGGAACAACTGTAGGCTGTAATGGATTATGGTTACAGACATCAGCATGAAGCCATATTTTTTTAATACAGACATAGATATATATGTATATAGATAAAGAAATTTATGGAGATGAATAAATACATGGGTTAGTATACACACATATTTTTTGCTCTATAATCTGAAACAGAAACAATGATGTTCCAGTATCAATGAGCACACCTAGCTCCCAGATTTTATTTAGATTTTTAGTACTATTCTAAATAAATCAGAATTTCTTTGTCATGACAGCTATTTCTAGACTGGGTTTGGAGTTACACCAAAGAAGATGATATACCTTGTAGTTCCATAAAATAAATACATGCCTTCTAACAAGTCTGTAGGGTTGGTGGAGGTTGTGTATATCAAAAGGACACAGGAAAACTAAAAGATGTTCCAATGACTAAAGGTAAAACAATTTGAGCAATAAATAAACAAAGTAGTACTAGTTTTTTACCCAAAGTATAAAATTCACATCCATGTGTCCAAACTGATATAAATAACTAAAAAATAAAATGAGAGAATAAATAAGTCCTCTGTAGAAAATTCCAAATGATGTTATCTGTAATACTATAATTGGTGAATACTGTACCGTTGAAGAGGTAGAACATAATCTCCTCCCTCAGCATGGACTGTACAAAATGAAATCCTTCCCAAGAGTACAGATCCCCAGCAAAGCCTTCCTCCACAGCTGATCAAAATCGACTTCCACAGTGATAAATCACACTGATGCTCCACAGCCTGGGGACAATGTGATGGGAATGGACTTCCACTTCTGTGGTCTCTGAAACCCATAGTGCCCATCTAGTCATGGAGAAAAGCATCAGACAAATGCTGATTGATGGATAGTCTACAAAATACCTCACGGCATTCCCCAAAACTGTGGAGATCATCAAAAGCAACTAAAATCTGAAAAATAGTCATAGCCAGAAGAGTCAAGAGGATACAAAATGACTCAATACCATGTAAATTGGATGTGATCCTGGAAGAACAACAAAAAACAAAATCACTAGGGAAAACTAGGGGAATCCCAATAAACGTTGGTTTTAGTGCATTATGGATTGGTTCATTATTTGAGACAAATATTAACAATAGGGTATCTAAGTAGAACAAAAACAATAGGAATAGGAGAAATTATTGGTTTCCCCTCTTATAATCATTGGTTGGAAGGGAAATTAAGTTCTCTCTCTATATCTTCACAACTCTTCTGTAAACCCAAATCTATTATAAAATTAAAAACTTTTTTATAACAAAGACATTATAATACCTTATGCCAGTGTATACAAAAGAGGGAGATTGTTGTTATTTCACCATTTTAAATTTCACTCTAGGTTGGCATTTTAACCTTGAAGAAAATTGAGTGAAAGTTGAGATTAATATGTGGACATATGTCCCAGTGCAGTGTGACTAAATGAGGGCAGTTCTAAAAAGAACAGGATAAGAGATGGTCCAGCTCAAACAGAAGACAAATATTCCAGATTTTACAGGCACAGAATGATGTGACGAATCACTTTATTTCCTCTGCTCTTGACACTTGATATTCAAAATTACTTGGTGTTTCAAAAATGTTTAATTATTCAACAAAATGAAGTCCCAAGCATGAAGTGAGGTCATAAAGAGCAGAAGGAACCCAGAAAGGAGTGAGCACACAGAGCCAGGTTAATAATAATGCACAGCCCTGCACTTCTCAAAGTTCTCTCTGATATGTACTCACGTCGGACCAGCAGAACATTCCTCTCTGTTAGGTCAAGTGTGACATTCCCTGAGCGTTCACAGCTAGATATGGCATGATAAAGGTGGGATATGAAACTCAATTTTAAGGACTTCTAGGAAACTAAGAGTTAGCATATTTAAAAAACATTCCATGCTTTTTGTCGCTGTAGACATTAGTCCTGGTTGAGACCCTTCCTGGATAGTATTGATTGACCTCCTCCAATCAATATTTCACAAGAAGAATAGTAATGCTGGAGAACTGCCTTGGGGTTTCCAGCCTATCATTAACATTTATGAGGAGAAAGGTGAAGGAGCTAGCTAGCAATTATCAATGCACCACCTTGTTCTACATCTCTGGCAAGAACCTGACTGCTCGGATCATACTACATTGTTAGTCATAGGTCCACAGTCACACTGAGACCCCAGGCTTTGGCACAATTCAGCAAGTGTTATTTACTGCTGCATCGTTTGCTAGAAAAGTACAGGAAACATTATTCTGGAGCTCTGCATGATCTTAAGTAGCTTGAAGTCTTTGTGAAGCTAGTCCTTTTGTTCCTTGTCACCTATAATAATTACTTGAACTAAGAATATTGTGAGAAACCATCCTAGTGACTAGAACTGGTAAGATGAATAACACTGGACAAATACTAAACATATACTTCAAATATTTGTAGGATTATGTCTTTGAAATATTAGTAATCTTGCTGTGTTATATTTATAATATAGTTATCATTTTTGTAAAATTTACTTGTGTAGATTTAAATCATTATGTCTAAGCCTTAACCCTGTGTGGATTCAAATATAAAACAAAGACAAATTCTATCGAAGAGAAACTATATAGAACTTGGATACTTAAGGTGATGTTGGTAATGGATGGAAAAACTACCAAAACTGAAAAAGTCTGGAATTAAATCATGACCAAATTATTATTATTATTATTTTTACATAGAAAAGTCATTTTCAGAAGAAAACTTTCAAGGACATATAAAATGCAAATGGTATGAATGATGCCATTTTTCCTGTTAATTATCATGTTTCCATTTGCTTCTCATGGTAAAAATCAGAATATAAAACTGAATAGAAACCTATATTTATTATTTATCATAGACACAGATTGTTATCAACATATGTCACACACAATTCCTCTTACGTTGCTCTTTTGAGAAGGAAGAATGAGGAATGAAGACAATTTAATTGTACCAGAGCAGAATCTTCCTGCAGGTTGAATGGAGTCATGCTTTTCAAACCTCCAAGGATAATAATGCTAGAAAAATACCAAATCCTTAAAGGGAATCCTCTTCCCTCTCTGTTGGGTAAAGTGAGGTTTCCACTGTAATTTTTGCACAATATGCATAATAATAATGAGAAGAGAATACTTTGCTTCATATAGTATCTTAGGTTTGAGATTAATTAACCACTAGGTTTTGGTATAATTTAAGAAATGCTACTGAAAATATAAAGAAATTACATAATTTAAATATTACTCATTATTCTCTTGTACTTAATATAAAAAATGAGCAATGCTTCTGAAGCTTTCATGCTATTTTCTTTATATTTGAAGAGTTTTTTTAAATGACATTATGATTTTATTTCAGCAAATCCACATGCATTTGTTGTTGTTATTGTTTACATGGTTTTTGATACATTTATCCTGGTGTTCTACGGCTTCAATAATTTTTGCATAAAAGTTTATGTGTTTTGTTCAACAATATCTTAGGCAGAAATATTTATTTGAAAAAAAAAACTAGCAATTTTCTCTAAAGTAAAACAATTATGCACATGCTTACAAGAGCAAAATTGATTTGCTGCTCTAGGATAACATTTTAGACATGTATCAGTTGTGTTTAAGATATTTGAAAATTCATCCTTTCATCCTCACGGGAATATCCTACCTGACAATGTTGGTGATAGTCCTCTCTAAAGCAGGTGATTGTGTACTACAGGTATATTATAAGTGATTTGAGAGCATTATCCTAAAAGAAATTCATATTGTAATTGCTGGTTAGTTTAATCTTTGGAAAGAACATCCTAAACCATAAAGCCCATGAGATTTATCTTAGTTGGTGAGTGTGTTAGGAGAAATAGCCGTGTATGTAAGGCAAAAATAGTTGTGTGATTTTTCTACCAGGCCTAAAGACATTGAAACTTCAAACTCTATCAATCCCTTTCCAGCTTCTCTCAATAAGCAGCTCATGAAAGGGGTGATTTGTCTTCTGAGGTGCAGCCATAAAATAATTGGACTTTCTGTGAGGCTGCACATCTACCCCAGGCTGAGCACTGAATTTGAAGATTCAGGGAATGAAGAACACCCACAAACCACTTCCTGAAGATTGATATTTTTACTCCTATTTCCTTTATTTTTCTTTCTTTTTATTAATCCTTAGAATAATTTGAGAAACCAACCTTAATAAAACCCTCAGAAAAGTTTAAAAGCCAAATCAATATTATAAATGACACATATAGATATTGTAAGTTGAGGTAGAAATAAGGTCACAGAAAGGTAATGATAAAACAATGTCTCTTTTTATAAATAATTCATTTTTATTTAGTCAGTTTTGTATTTGCTCTTTTATTAAGGTATTTTACAATATGAGGGAACTGTAAAGTTTTATTTACAATGGTTGACTTTTATATAAGACATGTGAAAGAAAGTACCCTTTGTTTTATCTTAGTGACTACTATTGGAAGAGCAGAAGTCCACATTTCTTGGTATTTTGTGTGTATTTTAGCCCAGTTATATATCACAATTTTAGTTTTTTCTAACATTTGATGACAATTTTTAATTTTCAAAAACTCTAAGCCACTTCTTTATCTGTGAAAAGCTTCATGGGTGGATAAAATTTTATTGTAAGTTTATGAGTAACTTTGATATTTAATAGAAAAGTTTTCTCATGAAAATGGCTATTGAAAAGTGTTACAGAGGTAATGAGTCATAGAATTATAAATCAATGAATTTCAGAAAAAGAAAGTATTTCAAGATACTACAATTCAGCAATTCTTAAAATGTCTTGTTTAACAGCCTTCTTTGAGAATACAATTTAAAACCATGTTCTCTCTCCTAGAAAAATGCACAGGCCTACGATTTTTTGCATTTATTTCCAAAGTATTTGAAGCAGACCTTTGAAGTCTATTTCTGGATCTAATGTGGTAGATGTGGGGGTATTATTCCAGTTCCTCTTTTTATAGAAAAAGGAACCTCAGTCCTCACAGTTTAGATGATTTTCTAAGGCTACACAACTACCTTCAGCTAAAAGCAGGAAAGAAACACTGATTTTCTGGAGCTAGCACTTCTTTTATCACACCCAATATTGCCATCAACCAGAAAGAAAGTTTCATGACAACTGAGCCCACTTTGCAACAACTTAAGATGTTCTTCCTTACCAGAAACCTCATCTAAGTTCATCCCTGCATGCTTCATCATGAATGGTGTGAGAGATGAGGACTCCCAGGTAAGGATGAGCAGCCTCTGACAGAGCTGGAGCTGATCCAGTCTCCAGAACTTTCTGAGAGAAGGCTGGCTTTCCCAGGACAGTGGGAGAGTTGGCACAAGTATACTGCCAGAGAGGCTGGATGCCCAGGCAAATGAGGGGCTTCAAGATCAAATCATATTACTAAGTATCAGAGAGCTGTGTAGACATGAGTCCAGGATTAAGAGATGAGAGTAGAAAGGTCTTTACCAGAGAAAAAAAGAGGAGGTAGGGCAGGGAGCGGCTGATCAGTGGGTATGAAGGGCAGGAGGTCCTGGTATACTCTCTGTTGCACATGCTCCGCCATTAAAAAAGCAGAAAGAATTTTACCAGTTTTCCCCAAAACAAAATGACAAGTGAACAGGCAGATGCATTTAACTTGATTTAAACATTGCACAAGATATACATTTATTGAAATACTACCTAGTACCCTATTAATGTGTGTCATTTTAAAGTTCTTGAGACATTTATAAAATATATTTAATTTTCTAAGAGAAATGCCTGTTCCTCGTTATCTTAATTTTTCTTCCCCAAAAACTCACTGGGGACTTCAGATTAGTATAATCCAGTTTCATGCCACAGAGTCTGAACCACCAGCTGAACAGCTACATCAAAGCAGAAGTTAAGTCACAGAGGGTTAGCTTTGCCCTGGTAGGTAATTTTGATTGGGAAAGTCCATTTTAAAAAAAATATATATATATATATATATACTGCAGAAGCTTTATCCTCAACATAACTTCACTATTTGTCCAGATTCTCCCATTTGGACAAATAACACAAAGAGCCATAGTATTTGAAATTATTTACTTGCTCATTGTCCCAATTTACAATTAGTGATTTAAAAAGAGTTTCATCCTCTGTGAACACATTCACATCACTAGGATTCCTTTAATTCTCTACAACTTCAGTTTTCTCAATTCTGTTTCCTTGGTGTGATCCCTCTTTTTCTGTGTGTGCATATTGCTTGTTTGTTGGGGTGTGTGTGTGTGTGTGTGTGTGTGTGTGTGTGTGTGTGTGTGTGTGGTTTCACTTTACTCTCTTATTTTTCTCTCATCCTCTTGCACTTTTATAGACTTTTTTTTTTTTGCCCTCTCTTGTAGATTCTCCTTCATTCTTTTGCTACGTTAAAAATAATAGGCCAGGGATCACTCATGAAATTCAAAATGAGAATTCTGATATTAAAGTTCAAACTTCCAAAACAAAATCTATTTAAAAAAAATGTTGAATTCCCTTAGAAGATCCTGAGCAACATGTGAGTGTTAACATATTCCTATATTCAGGGGAGAGTGTGACCCCAGGTAGCAACAATATGAAAGGAGAAAATGAGACACAGAGAAGTCTGTAAAACGTGTTTTCTTGAATCAGATACTACTGTGGGCACCCGAAGAGCTTTGGAAACCAATGTCATTATCAAATACAGGGAGGCACAGTGTATCATGTCTCTGGTATCCCAACCAAGAGTGAGGGAGCCAGGGTATTTAGCCACAAAACTGCCAATCACTGGTTCAGGGAGACTTCCAGGTAATCTGGACTCCAAGCACTTTCCACTTCCCCTCTGCTGTGCCAGATCCCTTGGCTAGAAAAGACAGAGAAAAAGTCTCAGATGTTGAGGCTGGGCTTGTGGCTCAGTGGTAGAGAGCTTGCTTAGCACATTTGAGGCACTGTGTTTGATCATCAGCACCACATAAAAAAATAAAGGTATTATGTTCATCTACAACTAAAAATAAAAACAAAACAAAACAAGAAAAACAAAAGAGTCTCAGATGTGTGTCCAACTTGGAAAGTACAAGAGTGGTATATGTTGAAGAGAGATGGGTACATCACTAATAGCACCTGAAATACATTATTCCTTAGTTGTAGCTCAGTACTTCTTAAAATATCTGAGTGTGACTTTCACTCTGATACAAAGTAAACATGGAGCATCTTATTTCTATACTTACTACCCATGGAAGAAATTCCTTATATCTTCTGGTGGATTCTCACATACACACAGGTGAATCTAGTGATTCACAAGAGGATCCAATGAACTATATACCCATTAATGGGCATAAGGGCCAAAGATTTAGGCGTGAACTTTATAGTTGTGTTAGCTGCTCTGGAAGCAAAGTGCAAAGCTATAGGCTTTGCAGTTGTCTGAACATACTTCAATTAATGATTGGATATTTATTGTTTCATCCTAGAGTCATCTTTTAACCGGAGATATTATTATCACACAATTGTGAGAACTAAGGAAGAGCAAGTACAGACAGGCAGGAGGGTGGCTTTGTGTGACTTAATAGATGTTATTTGCGTCAACCCTTCTCTTCCTGGGTCTCAAGGTCAGGGTTTGACCACATGCTGAATTAAAATAATATTTTCCATAATTTATTTCTTTAAACAAATAAAATGTCTTATTTTATCTTCTTTCATTTTATGTGCTCTATAATTTCTGAACTACAGGTTTAGAGAGCTAGCTTAATTGGATATGTAGAGATCTGGATAGAAAATGAAAAAAAACATTGCCTCAAGTTTTGTTTTTATTTGTATGATAATGACCACAGTTTACTGGTTTCACTACTGTTGCCCTGCAGAACTTCAATTTTTATAAGTCAAGTTAGTGACCTTTTATAACTTCAAATTCTTAGTGAATTGTCACTGAGCCTGGTCTTATTTTCCAGGATGACTCTATATTATCATGGGCCATGCCGACTTTGTGCGATTTTTATAGGCATGCAGAGGGACAGATTGCAAGCACAACATCAACCAGCTCACCTGAACATTTCCCCCGTAGGTTTGCATCTAGCTGGATAGTTATGTTATTACAGGGAGAGTCCCTAGGAAGCAGGACTGGGACCCTGTCTGCATTACTGTGTCACCTCTTCACACCTGAGGAACCAGCCCATTCCCTGCATTCTTTTGTTTCTTGATGTTTCTGAACTTGCTTGTAATCTCCAAGCCAAGTTGGTGGGCACATTTTCCCAAATTCTTTAATCATGTTTTCCTATGAACTTATACATTAGTAAGCTTTATAGTCTGTTAACATGTGGATGTATTTCCTTAAATGCTCAATTATGAAGCACATAAACTCAGTTAATGTAAATAAAGCCTATCAAAGAAAGGTGGTCTGGAATCTAATCAGTTATTATTTAATTTATCTTTTTTTAACAAACATAACCATTTTAATATATTTCTAAGAGGAACTTTGCATAATTAGCAGAGTACTGAAGTTTAACTAGAGTGAAAACAAATCACGCATATGCATTACTTAAAAAAGATTTACAGGACACCATAATAAAAACTTTAAAATATGTTGAAAGGCATCAAAGAGATAATAGCTATTAAGAAATAAATAGGGACCCAGGGTCTAAACAGGTAGCATTTTCCCAAATCAGGCAACAAATAATTAGAAAAAAACTGAATTACTTTCTTTCTTTCTTTCTTTCTTTTTTTTTTTTTAACTGTTAAAGACAACTACTTTGTACTTGTTCATCGCAACACAAAAATTAAAGGCCTAAAAATCATTCAGTAGAAAAGTAAAAAAGATAACTGGGGAAAAAAAGATAACTGAGTGGTGCTTTATACATCATCTAATCTATATTCTTTATTTTGAAATCGTTTCCTGCTCTGTCCAATATAGTGGTCACAGTCCACTGCTACATTGAGAATTTGTTTTGTTTGTTTATTGTTTTGCTTATTATTTTGGTGCTGGTGATTGAACCTACTTGCACTTTACTACTGAGTTATATTACAGTCCCTTAAATTTTTTGAGTAGGGTCTCCCTAAGTTGTTGAGGCTGCTCTTGAACATGTGATCCTCCTGTCTCAGGTTCTTGTCACAGTGGAATTACAGGTATTTGCCACCATGCCCTGCCGCAGTCTGGCTGGGCACAAATCACGAGCCACCACACAGCTTGTAGATTCAAACAGCAATTCTTTATTCCCGATCTCACACCGGCCGTCTACAAACACGTTCTGGGGAAATCCACATTCTCTGCCCAAATCCACACCTCCACTGGGCTTCTGTCTCCCAAATATATTCTGAATCCCGTGAGAACTCAAGGGGAACTCAGGCAGCAGGATACGCCCTATTCTAAATGGGGAACGCCCTAAACTCGGATTATCCTAAACCGGGAACACCCTAAACACGGATCTGCCCTGGTCCTTGAGCAAGGTCACCTTACATGCAATGTCGCTGCAAAATGTCCTATTTCCACGAGTCCTTCCATTAAAGAAACATGGGGGTACACTGGCAAGGAAATTGTCATACCTACTTGGCTGATGGCTCCCAGCATCTCCCCCCTTCTGATTAATTAAACAATAAGCAATGTGGCTTAAGGACCGTGCCTGGTAGGTTGTACAATTCAACATATGGTTATTACCCGTCATCGGAAAACTGACCTTTAGGTGTCAGCCTCCTGTCTTAGGTTGATACCACTGGAACTGGATCATGCCTGTCACTGACTACCGGTCCAGCATACAGCCACACTTGTGGATAGGTCTATGTACCAGTGGGGGGGTGAGGTTCTTTGCCTCACCTCTGTTGACCCCCAAATTTGGCCTTGGTGCCAGTGGGGGAGTGAGGTTAATGTGGCTTAAGGACCGTGCCTGGTAGGTTGTCCAATTCAACATATGGTGCTTACCCGTCATCGGAAAACTGACCTTTAGGCGTCAGCCTCCTGTTTTAGGTTGATACCACTGCAATTGGATCATACCCGTCACTGACTACCAGTCCAACATATAGCCATTGGCCCCCAAATTTTAGACCATGTTTTTAAACATTGCAATGGAGATTTCACCTAGGTAAAGCTACAAGGCCTTTATTATTATGTGTTGTACATTTGTTTGCACATTTGTGTTTTGTGTTGTATGTCTGTGTGTGCGTATATCCATATTTCATATATGAGGAGCGCTCATGAAAAATGGATCCAAATTATTATTTTTCTATTCACGTGATTTAAATGGCTTAATTTAAATTAGGTAAACAGCTGTTAAGGATTGTTTTTAAAGGTGGTTAACAGATCTGTTTGTTTACTAATTTAAATCAGGTAAACAGCTGTTGAGGATTGTTTTTAAAGGAGGTTAACAGATCTGTTTGTTTACTTTATCTTTCCTTTTTATTATATTTAATAATCCTTTTCAGGATAATGTCTCTTTAGCATCATTGCCAGAATTCCTATCTTCATCCCAGTGCCAGTGAAGACAAAGATAAAACCAAACTACAGCTTCTATGATAGCTATCACAGTAAACTGATGCATCAATGAATATAACTCAACAAGTAATGCTCAATCAAGGAGTCAACTTACTTTGGGAGGAAACAGACTTTGGGAGGAGATGGACATATTGATAGATTCCTCCACTTTGAACTGCTTGCAGAACTTGCCTGGACTATGTAACTATCGTTTGGTGCAGCGAATTGTGGTAATGCTGGCATATCTTTGCTGATGGTGTCACCAGTAATGCAATTTTTATTTCCTTGCCAGCATACCCCATGTTAATTGTGGTAGTGCTGGCATATCTTTGCTGATGGTGTCACCAGTGATGCAATTTTTCCAAAGGAGCTGTCAATTGGCTTGGTGTCCTGGCATTTCTGTATCCTCCTCCCTTCTGCTAGTGATGGTCTAAAATTTGGGGGCCAATGGCTATATGCTGGACCGGTAGTCAGTGACGGGTATGATCCAAATGCAGTGGTATCAACCTAAGACAGGAGGCTGACGCCTAAAGGTCAGTTTTCCGATGACGGGTAAGAACCATATGTTGAATTGGACAACCTACCAGGCACGGTCCTTAAGCCACATTACTTGTTGTTTAATTAATCAGAAGGGGGGAGATGCTGGGAACCATCAGCCAAGTAGGTATGACAATTTCCTTGCCAGCATACCCCCATGTTGCTTAATGGAAGGTGACCTTGCTCAAGGACCAGGGCGGATCCGTGTTTAGGGTGTTCCCGGTTTAGGATAATCCGAGTTTAGGGCGTTCCCAGTTTAGGAAGATTATTCCTGCCAGGAATAGGGCGTATCCTGCTGCCTGAGTTCCTCTTGAGTTCTTAGGGATTCAGACAGTATTTTTGGGAGACAGAAGCCCAGTGGAGGTGTGGATTTGGGCAGAGAACGTGGATTTCCCCAGAACGTGTTTGTAGAAGGCCGGTGTGAGATCGGGAATAAAGAATTGCTGTTTGAATCTACAAAGCTGTGAGTGGCTCGTGATTTGTGCCCAGCCAGACTGCAGCATTGCCCAGCCACACATTTGAAATGGAGCTAGTCCAAACCTGGGTTGCAGATATAAAACATCTTAAAGTTAATTAAAAGAAATGTGACCAAGATTTTTCCTATTGATCACATGTTGAAAGGACAATATGTTGGACAAACTAGATTAAATAAAGTGGATTTATAAAGTTAATTTTAACTCTTATTTAACCCCTTTAAGAATATGGATACTAGAAAATTTAAAACCATATATGGGACCCACATTGATATAGACAAGTGTTTTTATTTTATTGTAATCAAAAGTTACAATGTAAGCCAAATGAACAAAATATGTATGTATGTACTGTGGAGACTTGTTGGCAATATTCTTAAAAGTTGGTCACAGTGTAATGCTTATGGCTAAAAATGTCAACCAGAAGCTTTGGTGTCAGAGGTTTATCCAGCCCATATGACAACTCTAGAAATTACAAATATATTTCATTGGGACAGCAAAGATGTTAATAACTGGCATCTGCAACCAGGCTAGTGTGCAGAGATCTGCTATAGAGCTCTTTGAGCAAAGAAATACCATAAAGAAGGAAAATGCATGGATTTCATATTTTATATAAAGAGCCTATTATAAGTGTCTCAAATTGTCATCATATTTTGACTCACTGGGAGCAATTAAGAAGAAAAACAAATGTAAAAATTTGGATAGTTATCAATTTACAAGCATACGTAAAATCTGTAACAACAAAGATAAAAGCCAGGTGTGTAAGTGGAAGAAAAATGATTCCAAGGTTACATGAAATTGAACAATCTTTTAGCACTTTTGGAAATGAGCCAAAGTGTTGTCATCTCAAAAATATCCTTGAGTCTAATAAAAATAACAAATTATCAACAACAACAACCAAAAGGGCCAAAGTCATGGATGAATACTTCAGTATTTTTCTCTATGTATTTGGAGTGGTTGGGATTGGAGGGACATAATGTTTTCAATGGACAGTTTGAGCATTCATTCCCTGTCATAACAATCAGTTCCAATGATTGAACATAGCTGTGTAGAAAATAAATGTAATATTAAAAAAGAAAACATCTGATCAATTCCTGTCCCTTGGTGTTCTCACTCTTTTACTCACTGCCTTAAAAATGAGTAAATGAGGTCTGGCAGAAACAATCTTCCAGAATCTCCAGCTGAACTTCTCAACAAAACTTTAGAAGTTTTTTTTTTTCTCTCTCTCTCTCTCTTCCATTCTTTTTTTATTATCTTAAACCATCAGTAGAATTTTTCTTAGTGTTATTCCTTTATAAATTATATTTTGATATTTCAATTTTCACCTTTTTATATTTCATGAAATTTTACTTGTCTAAAGAAAGGGAGCACTTGAAGTAACCTCCTCTGTCTCACTTCTTTGTCTTTCTGACCTGAAAGCTAATTTTGCTGTTAACCTACTCTGTGTACCACAGAAGGCTCTTGTGAACATAGGAGGGAGAGGGTGCAGGGGAGGGAGGGAGAGAGGTACAGAGAGAGGGACAGAAAAATTGCCCTTTCGAAACATAAAGAATATAAATCACACAAACTAAAAATAGCAATAGTTACGTTTATACCATAATTTCCCTATCTACCAGGGAACATTCTAAGCTTTTTTTTTCATTTTTTAGATTTTAAATTTACTTCATTCTTCAGATTATTACATGAGTTCTATATTTGTCAACTTAAAGGTACACCTGTCAAATATTAGAAAGTCTAAGTAACATCCTGGAACGCACTGAAAACAAAGCATGCTGAGACTGCCAGAAGTTATTATATCAAGAACGGATACTTGGGAGATGCATCCAGTGAGTCCACTGATCTGGGGGGCAATCCAGTTGTGGAATTTGTGTTTGAAGCAACTACCATGTACAGCTGAAAATCGAGCCTAAGATTTTTATCTGATGGAACAAAATTCTCTTATTTTTATTTAAGAAAGTGTTAAATAAACATTTCCCCCCTCTCCTAAGCTATGTGCACAGGTTTAGAAAATGGAGAAGTTTGAAGTTCTGAGAGATGCGTTTTCTCAGAAAGGCTTTGTGATTGGCAGAGGTGCCCTGCAGGTACAGTCTGCAGATGCAGGCTGAGCTAGTCTACAGGATCATCAAGAGAGTCTGAAGGCACAGTGCTTGACAAGCATTACTCTCTTGTAAAACTTGCCTAAAATTATATCAAAAGACATAATTGAAGTCACGTGTTCCCTTGCACCATTTCCATGAAGGTTCCTGTCACCAAAGAGATTAAAATCAAGAGGCATCTTTACTATTATGTTAAAGTGTCTAAAACATATGTAAGAAATATCCTTCACAGAAAGAGTTTAAAATTGAGGCATCATAAGATTCTATTTCAGTAGCCGTGAATCTTTACTTTCTCCCTTGATATATCTGACTCTAATGCCTCAGATTCTTATACACAAAAAGGAGCAGTAGATTTTAAGAAACCCTAGGTACTTTTTTTTTTCTTCCACAGCATTTCTACAAATAACATAATTTTTTTCCAACTAACACACTGATGGTTTATTAACTTTTAAAGCAAAATACACAAATGGCTTTGCTTATGGATTCATAACTATCATTTCAATGCTCTTTAAAATCATTAAAAGTTTTATTGGGAATTTTGCTTCCATTTTTGATGCTCTTTTAGCTTGTTTTAAATTCCAGATTCAAATCCCAGAGGTTGGGACTTTCTCATTTGCATTAATATACTTTCTTCTTAAATATATAGAAGACTGACTAAATTAATGTGTAAACAGCATTGGGGCCCTAGGGGCTCGAGGCAGGAACCTAAATACTCTGGGAATAGAACATTTTCAGAACATATTCTAATTCCTAATAGGTGTGCACACTAATGTTCTAACAGATGACAAACACTGATTCTAAATCCTGAATAACCACTTGAATTAATGTGTTCAGAGACCAGAGTGCAAATTAGAAACAACCAAAACGTTTTAGGGTCTAGATTTTTACAAAATAAGTTAAGAATATTTTGGAAGAGAGTAATTAAGAGGAAATTGCTTTCACATCTCAAAAATGGGATTTAAACATTCTTATATTTTCAGATAATAACAGGATATTACAATTAAGTTAAATACTTCCACTCATGCTGAATTTCCCATGATTATTTTCCTGTTGTTCTGACAGTGATAATATCTACCATCATGTGTTCTAGTCTATCAGTTTTACCATATTTTTAGGATTATCTCACCTCACTCTAAATTTGAATGTGTACACACACATGCAAAAATACACACACAAACTAATCAAAGACATACTTCTCAATCTTTTAATCTTGCTCCACCCCCAACCCCTTTATTTTTTCCTGCCACATCAATTCTTCCAAAACTACTGTTTGGAGGTAGACAATGTTTTAGGCCTACTCTCAGGAAGCCTGCACATCCATGCCTCTCTCCCCAGGCCCTTCTTTGTGCTAGGAGACAACTAAACTGAAACAAAACTCATGTCAGTGAGTGAGTGGATATGTAGAGTCCACATGATTCCCTGTTTGCTAACTTACCATGTGAAGATGATAAATTATGAGAGGCTTCTCCAACTTTCTCAATATTGGCAGGGTATAGGACCCATATGAAGATTGAAATTTAATTGGTACAGAAAAATGAATCTGAAACTTGAGTGCATGGAACTCACTGGAGGGTGGTCATTTGTTAAGTCACAGATTGCCGCTGCACCTCAGTTTCTGATTGGCAAGGTTGGAGTGGACTTGCCATTTACCTATCAAATACACACCAGGGGATGTTAGTGTTTCTGATCCTGGGGCATACTGTAAGAACCATGGGTGTGGAGTCAGACTCGAGATCCACAGCTGATTCAAATCTTGTCTAATGTTATGGAAAACCTTTGTCATTTAATTACTTGTATAGGTATCTTAACATTACAAATTAGAATGAAATATTGGAAACCCTGTTTTCAGAATGACCTTAGATCTTGTAGAAAAAAAAAATGTGAAAGCCCATTTGTAAGCATGGGGTAGATTCCCAGTACTCTAATTAGAATACGTGCATAAATACTGCTCCTGCTATCCGGTAGTTACAATACAGAAAATGTATTTACCTTATCAAAAAAAAAAGGCAAAATCATACTAGCTGATCACTAGGATAAAAATGCATTTTACTACAATATTAGATGTCTTTAAACTATACAATTTATTTTTAATTGACAATTAATAATTGCTATACATTTTCAGAGAGACTGGAGACATCAGCACCACATACTTTTTGATGGAGCTCTCAGACCAAGAAACTCAATGATGTTCAATGTGATGTTCAAACTTTAGTCATTTAAATTGGGAAAAGACAAATGAGTCTTTTGAGACCCAGTAATAAAACTGAGTGACAATTTCCGTAATCCTTGACTTTGTCTAAGAATAAATATGATCTTGGGAAACAAGTTCCACAGCACTATTTATATAGGACAACTACTTTTCTGACTATTTCCCCAACCTGGAAACATACATTTTAGTAAAATCTCCAAAGGGGGGGGGAAACAATTGGAATTATTGCTTCAAATATTAGAATGCAATCTAGCTTGGGAAAAAGTTCAAAGGCATCTATGCTACGTGTTGTTTAGACAGTGGAATTTAAAACCTAAAACTGCACACAGGGAATAAAAGGAGTATTTTTATGAAGAAAATATGGACTAGCTGGAGAGGGAGGACACTTAAAATGAAAGGAATCAACAACATCAAAAGCCCTTAAAGATACACATTTGGTTAGAAGGAATGCTAACAGGGCAAACCAAACTAAGTGAAGCAAATTTGAGCAGCATAAAGATGATTCTTTGTACTGACATTAATCATTTTGAATGACAGATCCCATAAGAGAGGGATGAGAAGAAAAAGACATCGTCTCCTGACTGCTACGGTGCACCTGACAGTGTGCCTGGTTCTATGGAAAGGAATGTGCTTCCCTGAAGCCTATCATTTGCACTGTCATTATTAACTCAATGAAACATTTTACCTTCTCCTGACCGGCCCTCACACTAGCATTCTAGAGAAGGTAAATTTGTTTATTCATCATATAAATCTATCCAGATCTGTATTATTACATGCACTTATTCCACAAATACTGTATTAACATTCTCCACTTGACTAGACCTTCTACAAAGAAAGGTGTAAGCATGTGCCTTAGCCTTGAAGAGGTTTTAACTTGGCATAGGGAACGATGTACCTTCAATGGACTCTATGTGGCATTTCAGTGATACTGAAAGTATGTGCCAGGAAAGCGAAAGCAAGAACACATATTGGTGTCACAATCAGGAACTACTTCATAACAGAGGAAATATTCACTCCAAACCTATCAAATTATCTAGCTTAACATGAAAAGATGGAGAATATGAAGTTCAGTTCTAGATATTAATGCTGACATTGACATGATATCACCAGGTGTTTTTATGCTCTTTCAATCTTTCTGCCTTTTCTGGTTTGTGTCATTTTTATAAAATTAATAAACATTAAATAGCATTGAAGCAAACAAAGAAACTAAAGGCAAGGCTAAATGTAAAGGAAACATTAAGGTGATATGAGTTTCCAAGAGTTTAATGGTAGTAGAATCAAAATATTCAGTCTTGGATAATAAAATTGAGACAAAATATTGAGTCAATAAGTGACTCAAGAAGAAAGATGACCTATGTAGTTTTGGGTCCATTGAGCTGGGTTGTGCCAGCCTGTGGGTCCATCTATAGTAGGATGAAAGCAACGCTGGGCAGAAGAGCTGGGATAGGGCTTGGGAAATACCTCTAAATGTGCTCATCAGATTCATGACACATGTTCAATGTTTGATGGAGATAAACCCAGAAATACTTTGAAGATGGAACCTTGGCGAATTCTTCCATAGAGGATTCAAATCTTACACAATGTCTGTTTGATAGTCACTCCAAACTTATCAAATTATCAATGTTGTTATATACCTTTTTTTAAATTTAGGACTGACAATCCAGTATTAATTTTGTACAATTCTAAAAAAGTTTTGTTTAGAAGGAGGAAAGTATATTGTCTCCTCCTTGGTTAAAGCACACAGATTACTAAGTACTTCTTAATTCCTCATAACAGTACAATAATAAAAAACCTGACTTTAGCCCTGGGACAAACTCCTTTGCTGTATATTTTAAGGCTGCACAAAGAGCAGCAAGGGGGGGTTCAGTATGCTTACATTTAATTTCTGCCCTGAGTAAACCCATGGAGGTTATGACAGCTCCCTGACATGTCCCACACTCACCCACTGCTCACTCTCACCCATAGTTAGAGTGTCAGCTGCCAGAAAACAGAGGCAGGAGACATTTGTCCCCAGAGTGAGGATCATTTCAAGTGCTCAGCCTCAGGCACCTGCTGATTTTGTTTTATAATTTCTCAGGCAAAATAAGCAGATATTGAATGAAAGGTTTTAATTCTGTTTGTTGAAAAAAACATTTGAGTTCCAAATAATAGAGCCCACAAAATCATGCAGTAGGGATTAATAATTTTATGTTTATACCCACTCCCCAACATGTATATTTTATGTGGCTGAGTTTAATAAACTAAAATCAACAGAATATGGAAATATAGCTGATATTTTTCAATTTTCTCAAGATAATACAACAGGATTCAATACTTTTTATTAATGTTGAAGTTATGCTATTTGAAAGGGTCTCTTTCCAGCTCTCTACCCAACTGAAACACTTCAGTTTTCTTTAGATCAATTTAGTCAAGAAACTGAAGTTATATGATCATTAAAATAAACTACATGAAAATACTGGTGTATTATACAGAGCTCCATTTAGAAGTGATATATACATAGTTTCTCTGGCTCACTTTATTCACAAGTTCAGGGTCAAATAACAATTTTTCCACTTTCCATAAGATTATGAATTTTTTTCTATCTGTAATACTAAAGAGTATATGTAATATAACATGATATATAGAGGAAGAAAATGTGTAATGTGACTCATTCTAATTATCACACTCATTAATATTCATAGGTAGATAATGCTAATTATATTAATAATAATTATATTGAGATAATGTTAGATGTCAGCAATGCATTTAATTTAGTGCTTTAGCAAATCTGCTTCCAAACATGTATATCCACATCCCAATGTTATGAGTAAGTTAATGTTTTACACTGAAATTGGTCTTAGAGGAGAAAATCACCTGATTTTTCTACTCTACATATTTTACTTTTCTCAAGTCCATTGAAATCTTTATGCTCAGCATGAGATATGTTGAGTATTAAACCAAAGTCTATAGATTTATAACTCTTGAAAGATGCCAACTTACAGCTTTTAGACTTTTTTCAATAGCATCCATGATTGATAATAACCCACATTCTGCTAATCATCTCAGTGTGGATAGATTACATGTCATTGAATCATACCAAAGATTCAGCAAGGCATTTTTTTGTTGAATTAAAATATGCTTCTTCCATACTCAATTATAACTTAATTTGGAGAATTAAAAAATAGTACCAAAAATAGTAATTAAATATTATCATCCATGACATGAAAATCCTCAAAATATTTATGAAAGCTTTTATATATTTCTTATTCTTCTGGACTTGAACATGATTTGGATCTGGGGATAAGACAATGAGGTGGCTAAGAATTTGACCTCTGGAGCCAAAGAGAGTTTCATCTAGGGTCAATTACTTAACTGAGTTCACTTCATCATTATTAAAGTGGAAATAAAATTATAATGCCAACCATCTGGTAATACTGGGATATGGAATAAATATATTCATACAGCAAATACTCAGCAAAATTCCTAGCGACCTATTAAGACAAATACTGTAAAGATATAAGATATAGTCCCTGAGTCCATGTAATGTTCACATTTCAAAGCAGAAGAAAGAAAGAATCACAAGAAACAATGCAAAGAAGGATTATGTATTACAGGGAAGATTTTGCAGCATTTTAAAATTTACATATCCTTAATGTATTTATACTAAATTAGATCTACTTGTACACTCAGTAAGTGCTGAGCCCTGTGCTCACTTAAATGTGGTCTATTGAAGATTAAGTTACCTGCTCCAATTCTGTGTTCTCACACTCAGTGCACTTGGAAACTGGGGACAATGACAAGACCATGTTGCCACCTGGGGAAATCTAAGGAGATGGAGCCTGGAACTCTAAGAGGCCTCCAGAGTGGAATCACCTGGGGATAGTGACTGTCCCTTTGTCTCCTCCATGATATTGTGCCATCAATGGTGTTTCAAATATGAAGATTTCCATTCTACAATCTCTTCCATGTTATTTGGAACATAGCAAATAACATTCCTGCCAGACCGATTCTTAATAAACACCAGCATATTTCTTTACCCTTTGCAAGGAATTGCTCTTTTTGTGCATTTCCATGCTCGTGAATTTTAATTTTAATTAGTTTAGAGGGCAAAGTGGTTATGTGATAATTAGCATTGATATGTGACCAAAATTTTGAAACGACAATAGCAAAGAAATACAAAGAAAATTTTTAAAAATCTTGTGATTAATCTCCTATTAAATATCAAGTAAACTTTGCATATACATCTTGGCTCCACATTTAATTGCTTTTGCTACCTTCAAAATTAAATTTACTATTCCAATTGCTCCTTTTCTTGAAACCTGTGCTCTTGGAGTTGCAGGTGTAAGCTCAGTGGTGGAGCATATATTTAGCATGCATGAGGTCTTTGTTTCAATTCCAGAGCACCAAAACAAGCAAATAAACAATAACAAAAACAAAATCAAAAAACTGATCTTCTTAGAAACTTGCCTGTGTTAAAGTTGGGATATGAGCCAATTTAATTTTCCTACTTTTATGCATTCACATCAATTCCTATGTATTTGGGTATATGCCTATTCTATTTCTTTGTACCAGAACCAAACCATTTTATTTATTGAAATTTTTATCACAAGTATAAATAGCATATAGAGTTAGTACTTTGTCGTTTCTGTGGAATCCTCCTTGTAATTTATGTACACTTTTTTAAATCATATAGTCTAAAGTAAGTATCTTTATTGAAAATAGATTATTGGTTTATTTAATTTTAGATAAACTTAGATATGGATTAAAAAGCCAGAATTGGCATCTTCATAATATTAAATCTTTTTATCTACAACTATAGGATAACTCACCATTAAAAAGTGTTGGGCCATGGCATTTCTCATGGAAATTATACTAAGCAGTACAATTTTTAAGGACCACTGAATTTTCAAATTTTCCCTGAATATGTAAGTGCCAAAATAACCATCATCACTGCATGTAGGGATTCAGTACATTCCTTGTGCATTTAAGCCAAAATACTCTTTTTGGTTTATCTGCTATATGAGACTACAGATATTAAATAAAAATCCATTATCAGTTCCTGAATTGAATTTGGTATATAAAATAGATTCATGTCATTCTCAATCTAGGTTTAGCACCAATAGTACTTGATTCATTTTGTATTTACATTAATGTAACCTACCTCTAAAACTAGGATATACATAACAAGGGAGATACATATAAAAATGGATATGTTGGGCAAATAATTTATATTTTAAACCCTGTTGAACAGATTCCTTTTGTTGTTGGTGGTGGTAGTTATTTTCAGTTTCTTAGAGCTTACTTATGATAAAGGACTTGATGACTTCCAAGAAAGAGTTAGTATTCATAGCATTCTGATGTGAAATCCTAAAAAAAACTACTCATATTGCAGAATTAGTATACCTCTGGTAACAGTTTGTTTTAATTTGGCTGAGTGAAATACACTTAGGTAAAGGATAATGCAACATTTATTGACTAGCTATTATTTGTCAAATGCCAAGTAATGTAGAGATAATAAATAAGAATATGTTTTCTCAAGGGGCTCAGAGTGTATGATAATGATAAATACATGGAAAATCCAATTGTGATACAATGTTGAACACAAAAATTGCAAGTATACAAAAGATAAAAAATTCATACCCATGTGGATACATATCTATGTATATGTGTGTACACATACACAAGGTACAATATGAACAGGATAATAAAAGGATGTATTTTCAGGCTGGTAACTCTTCCCTCCCATCTTTTAAAATTCCAATTGCATATGCAAAAAAGAAGAAATAAAATAATTTGGAAATAAAAGTAGTGCTTCATGAAGTCAATCAGTTTTATAAATATTTTCTATTTGGGCTATTACTGAGAACAAAAACTAAGATTAAACATATTAAAGAGGCAATAGGATTAAAGTTAGAATGCAAATCACATATTTGGAGGATCTGAGTTTTAATAAAGAAGAAAATGTCCACCTTTCAGTTTCCAAGCAAGGCCAGGTGTTTGTAACTGCCCTAGAATTAGCATGCACTTTCTTCCACCAGAAAATTGGCAATGTGGAGTATTGCTAAAAAATGGTTGAGAATCACCTGCACATTTTAATGCCTCATTAATGGGAGTTATGTGGGAGAAATGAATATGCCCATGACACAGGCTTACAAAAAGAACTGCTCTTAAATAGAAATGTGGGACCCTTTGAATGTGTTTATGATCATATTACTCCCCAGGGAAACATGTTTCTGAAAGCATAATTAAATTAATGGGAAAGCATAAATATCTATAAATTACCATTTCAAGCATAGGTTTACAAAGCACCAAAAACATGGAGTATAATTAATTACTTAATTAATTCATTCACAAATTTATTTAGTATCTTGTAGCTCAGCTATTGTCCACTAGTGAGTCATCAGTAAATAAAACCAGTGCTCTATCGAGCTATATCTGAATCTATCCAAATTCCATATGGGAGGGCTCACACAAGCAACCAAACTAATTGACACTTGGTCAGTAGTTCGAGTGCTATGGAAAACATTAAAACAATATAAGTGAAGAAGGACCATGAGCGGCCCAAGAAGGAAACTAGATTTCTATGTAAAGGATGACCAAGGGAATTGCCTAATCTGGGGAATGTTTGAATAGGGATTTTTAAGGAAGAGAAGGGGCTGGGGATGTGGCTCAAGTGGTAGAGGGATCGCCTGGCATGCTTGAGGCCCGGGTTCGATCCTCTGCACCACATACAAAGATGTTGTGTCCGCCGAAAGCTGAAAAATAAATATTAAAATTCTCTCTCTCTCTCTCTCTCTCTCTCTCTCTCTCTCTCTCTCTCTCTCCCCCCCCCCCTTTAAAAAAAAAGGAAGAGAGGGAATTTTGCTGATGACATGATTTTTATGAGATATTTCAGTTTTATTACTGCTATTATTTTATTCTACCAAAATTATTAACAATGCATATTATAATCGTGTGTTTTCTCATCAACATTGATTTAGAAATCTATTTTCAACTTCATTAATAACTCAATTAAAAAAGTAGCATTCATGGAAATGATCCTATTTTTAGAGTTCAAAATAGTTATGATCATGTTTTAAGTCACGGAATAATGTCTTTCATTTGTCATGAGCATACTAAGCAAAATGAAAGTGCAAAGAAGATGTGGGGTTCATAGAACAGTGCACGAGGACTGGGTAAAACTTAAGACAGGACAAACACTGAATTTTAATATATATGTGGCAAAATAATTACATTGTGTAACTGAGGCATGTAATTATGCTAAGTGCATCCATTTTTTAAAATACCCATTATGTACACTCACATATTTATTTTTTTATTTGCACAGCTACTCTGGGATCAATCTCCCAAACGGGCTACATGTTGCTGGCAGATATTACAGCAGGCATCTCTAGTAACATGCCAAATAATCCTTAAAAATCTCACCCCAATCTGATGCTTACTAGCAACAGCCACCAAACTAATGATGAGAATAAAACATCAATGATGAACAATGCTGCACCTTCTCTGAAGCTCTCTCAAGAACTTTTCATAGCTCCTAAATAAGAATACAGCACTTCTCACCAGTAGCATAGAAGAAGGGGGAAAAAAATGGCGGTTGTAAAGGGAGGAAAGGGTGCACTGGGGATTAAATGGAGTGAATGAAATCCATGCATGCATGATCATGTTGAAATTAACCCAACTATTAACTGTAACAACACACCAACAAAATACGTGTGTGTGCACACAAGAATAAAGTGCTTCTCCTGTGCCACCCTAACCCTTTTCATCTCCCTGCTCAGAACCATGTGCCTTGCTCCATGGTTATTTCTGAGCATCTCAGATGGCCATGTAAAGTCATTCAACCTCAACATTCATTTATAGACCCATGCCACACTATTTATTAGGCCCAGAGAATGAAAATACCAGCTGTTTGGGGGAATATTTTCATCGTGAAAGCCATGGGCTTTCTTTGTTAAATTATTTCACCTAATCCTCACAACAGGATATAAGATATCATTCCATTTTAATTGGCATTTCACTAATAAGGAAATAGGTCGTAGTATTTGCGCAAGGTCATGCAAGCAGAGGGACAATAGAGTTCATGTTCTTCAAATCCATGCTGCCTGGCCCGGACTCCAACACTGTAAGCCTGTGACAATCATGAACAAGAACATCAAGGCTCCCATCAGTGTACTCCCTCTCTCATGGCCAAAATTGTTTGTAGGAACTTTCCTGGGATAGAGCTGCAGTCATATCTGTGCCACATGTTGGTGTCATAGCTCAGCCTCATCATCTGAAAGCCCATGTACTACGTTACTCACAACACTTCTGATTGCCAATTGCTTATTTCTCTGTTACAGAAACTTTCTGTTTCTTCTCATTATTAAGGGGCCTGCTGCACAGGGGGGCACTGTGTTTCTGGGTATCCTTGTAGCATTTCACCTAATTTTAGCTCATTATAATGCAGCTGGGTTTTCCTCACTATCAATCCATAGTGTATGTCCTGCAGAATTATCTAACCAAGATTCTACATGATACTGCAACTTTCTACTTAAGTAGCCTCAAACCTATGGAAATATACACAGAAGGTATAAGTACAATATTCTATGTATATCCATGTGGATATAAATAGATACATATCTATAGCTGAATTTATACCGTTAATCTTTTATGAACTTCTGTTTGATTTGGAGCAGGTTGCTGAACTACATATGATCTCAAGAAGAAGATGCTGGCCTACTACTTCATTTATTCACAATTGATAGTAATATTAAATAATCCATTGACAAATTCTTTTTGGGGGAGGGTACTGGATTTAACTCAGGGTTACTTGATCAATGAGCCACATCCCCAGCCCTATTTTGTATTATTTAAAGACAAGGTTTCACTGAGTTGCTTAGCACCTCATGAATGCTGAGGCTGGCTTTGAACTTGTGATCCTCCTGCTTCAGCTTCCCAAACCACTGGGATTACAGGACTGTGCCAACTTAGAAGGCTCCACTGACAACTTCTAGTGCTAGAATGTTAATGATGTGGTTTAAAAATATAAATTAAGGAGAATATATTTGTTTTCTATAAAGGTTTCAGCAGTGATCACTTAGACCTCAACAAGTTAAAAAGAGGAACAATAAATCAAAACACAGTAGAAGAACGGTACCACTGGAAACCAAGACAGAGCCAGAGCAGGCTCAGAAACAACTCTGATGTGTGTCTATCGAAAGAATGGATCATTCTGCCAGGCAGCACTATGGGAACATTCTGTATATTCAGGTATTTAAGGAGACTAGTGAACAACTATTTTGGATATCTTGGTTGTTGTGACAACAGGTGGCATTTAGGAATTCCTTGCACATGTTTAGAACATAGGCACTTTTGTACCTTACTAAGTAGATTTCCACCTACTCTTTGAAGAACTGCTTCTGCCAAAGGCTACAAAGGATCATATAAGATACTAAAATCTATAAAGTATCATTGTTTTAGTTTGTGAATTCATATTCACTGAGGAATAAGCTTTAACTTAACCCAAACCTTTCTGCAAATATTTTCTTTTAAGAATACTATTCTAGACCATCATAATACTATATATTAAGTAATATTACATATTTTCCCAGTGTGCCATCTTGTATATTTACAAAACCCAATAATTAGATTATAGGATGTTTGAGTACCTTCACACATTGTGATGATTTTAGGGTTTTTTAAAAAAAATATTTGAGTTTTTAACAACAAAATTGATAAAAATCAAATATGATATATTTGGTGTTTCTTGAGAACATTAATCTACCAGCAACTAATTATAATGCTTTTTAAAAGTCAGCTAATATTCTCCTTATATCATTGAGAACAATTATATATTTGAAAATGCTGTAGTCCATACTGCTAGCCTCCTGGAGCCAATTTTGAAGAGCAGTTGAGAACTGACAGTTAAATTTCAGGAATTTGTAAGCCAGCTGCTAAACATACCCATCATCAAAAATTTCATTTTACCATAATCTGTGACTTGGAGTTTACTCCTGTCTCTCACATCTGTATGGTTTAGATAGCATATGATGGCATGTCCCTACACATCTCTTCCCACCTCTAGGGTCAGTAAGTGATATGACACTGGAAATGAATACCATGGAGGGAGTATGTGCACACAGAAATCTGCAAACATTACAGATTGAGACAATATTTCAGAAAGCTAGTCATTAAACTTTTACCAGCACCTGTAATGCATAACACATCATCTCATCTATTGTAATGAGTTGGTCAATTATGAGGACACAAAGGTAAGGAATGCTTATTCATTTTTCAAGCATCTCTGAACTATTGATGGCTATTGGAAACAATTGAGTAAGATTTTGCACTCGGTTAATATTTTGAGAGGGACTTGCTTTTTATCTAATCTTGTTTGCAAAATTTCTCTTATAAGCAAAATAATTCACAAATTGCTGAGACAGAAAAGAAAAATATAATGGAGTTCCCTGAGAATCAGATGCCAATAACACTGGGGGTATGCACACATGTGTCCCCTAGTAGTCAGAAGTGGATTTATATACTAGAATAATAGAGAAGCCAAAGACAAATAATACCACTATGAAAGCTCAGAGGATGTAATGATTCATTGACCAGACTGGTCTCAAAGCCCAAAAGACTTCACACAGGATATATGTGATAGTAGAGTTTACTTGGACATATTATACATACATGGAGTACAACCCATGTATGTGTAATATGTCCAAATACTCAACATAGGTGGCTGTGCCAAAGACTAGGGCTGAACAGCAGCTAAAACACTAAACAGACATGTTATTTAGGACTACTGCAATAAGGGGAAAGAGATCTCAGTATAGAACTGGACTCACTTCCAATTTTATAGACAGAGAAGGGGTTGGGGCCAGTGGCTGTAAACTTAACAAGAAGTAACCTGAGAAGGAAGGGGTATTCTGGACAAACTAAACTACCAAAATTCTTACTGATAACAGGCCAGGAGAACCAGATATGATCCTCAGCACCACCTGGGTAGTGGTGAGAATGAAAACCCTGGTAAGACACTGGGGTGATTTGGCAATTCCAAGGGTGAGAGATTCTGGAAAAGCCAATTTAGAAGGATTCTTGTCAAAATTGGAGAATGCACACAAACTTAGAAGTCCACACATCAGGCCTCATTGGTATAAAGTTTAGGGGATACTGAATAGAGTCTGGTCCCTGAGAAAAATCTCAGATAAGAAAAAAATGAAATTTCAAAGGAAGGAAAAAAAGGGGAGGGTGCATTACAAATGAGGAATAGCCAACACAGAGATACAGAGCTAAAGAAACAAGAAGGCACTGGTTGACTGTGACCTTTTGTGGATTCTCAAATATTTATTGAGCGTCTGGTGCATGCCAGGCCCTGATCTTTGCTCTGAGGGGACCAGAAGCGTCTGTGCTGAACAGCCAGTGGCGGGTGGAAAGGATGAGCTAGAGCTTTCATCCAAACAGGCAGGCTGCAATCAGGTTTTAAAGGGTTCTTGAATATCATTGTTTTAAAGGCATAAAAACAGAGTTTTGTCTAAAAGGACTAGGTCTAATTGGACTGGGTTGTACTCCATGCATGTATAATATGTCCAAATACACTCCACTGTCACATATATCTAAAAACAACAAATAAAAAGATTAAAAATCTTAAAAAAAGAACATAACTGGCCTTCTTTTCTTCATATGCACATTTTTGCACTTACACTTAATTCAATCCTCTCTCCTGAGCCCTCTCCATCATTGACAAGGGACCTTCAGGAACATGAAGAGCAGGTTCCACACAAACCAGATTTGCAATCCAGCTGCCCCTTCCTGAGTCAATCTGGCTACCAAGGTACTGGCCTGGCTTGGGACTGCCCCCAAGGATGGGAAGCAGGAACCAAGCCCTCAAAGAAAGATATTCTCAGGTTGGCACCCATGTGTTTGTTCATAATGGGGTAAACATGCCCATGAAAACGAGGAGGATAAAATTGGAGGTTTAGATCTGGGACAGAAGCAGTCTTGATCCAAGATGGTATGGATATCTTTGTATTAAATGCCGACTGCAGGCTTTTCCTGCAGCTTTAATCTAGGAGACTATCATTGAACTTGAATTTCGTCATTGGTCCCAAAGTGTTTCCAATAATCTTTGTGTATCCAAAAGTACAAGTTTGGACTCATTTCAAGTACCAGGAGTAATTTTTTGGAAATTGAGTTCATGGAAACTGTAGTAGCACATGGCTTGCATACGTGGTGCAAGGATTGGGTCACACATCCTGGTCACAGCTACTCCAGCTATAGTGGAACAAAGAACTCTCCCACCATAGCCCTGTTCACATCTTCTTTGTGGCTTTTTTCCAGAGACTATTTTCTCATGGACACTCTCCCCTGGGTATTCATCTCATTCCCAGCTGCCATAGAGATCCCTACCCATAGTGGAATTTCTATGTAGGAGCCTGGGAGGCTTCCAGGCCACTAAGATCTTCTTCCATCCTGCTGACCAGCATTGGTGCCAGATTTCACAAGAGCTGGATTTGAGTTGGCACAGTTGACCAAAGCAGGGATCCTGGGCCAGGGGTTGTGGCACTTTCTCTTCCTGGTTATGGCAAATGCATTCAGGAGAGATGAAAGTTAACTGTTTTGGTTTTGACAACTGGTAGATGGTAATGCTATAAATTGAAACAGAGCAAATAGAAGAGGATGGTGGAGGTAGGGAGGAAAGTTACCTTGAATTTCATTTGAGGCAGATTGGATTTCAAGGGAATTCAGAAGAGCTTTGAGTAAAGATCAACAAAGAAAATATAGAATCAGAACTTAGAAGATGGCTGGTATTATGGACTTGGTGCATTTTAGGATGAGCAATGCTATTAGCCATTATCATCACCCACAAAGAGTTAAACCCCAAAATGGTAAATATAACTTGGGGAACAGGTAGGCATAAACATTGCATCAGAAAGGAGTCAATAAAAAAGAGAAAATGGAGCCAGAGAAGTTGAGGAAAGAAGGAAGCAGTGTTTCCTTCAACAGACAGAATGTGAACATGTTACTGATTCTGTTTTACATATTGACACTCACATATAGCAGCCAAGTAAGAGGGGTTTGGATTGTGTTTCTCCAATCGGCCCTTTATATGCCACTGCGCAGATTGTCATAGGAACATGCTACTAATTTTCTTTTAAAGTAATCATTAGAAAAAAAAAAAAATCCCTTGGCCTCACCAGCTACTTCAGTTCCCATCTATTTCTTCATACTTCTTTAATATTCGTTTAGGGCCAAACTCCTGGAGAGTTCTATATCCTCACTGTCTTTACCCCTGCTCCAATTAAAAAATAAACTCCAGTTTAGCTTTTGCCCCACTTACGCTATCAGAATGTCTTTTTGAGGATAACAATGCCTTTCATGTTGCTAGATCCGAGGATCTACTAGCGTACCTCAGGACCTCTCAGTAACAATTCATACAGTTGTCTTCTCTTCCCTGGAATGATTTTACTTTGCTTCTCGAATCCCTTCCTTATCCACTTCTCTTTAGCTAGAACTCCCTTTTCTCAAAATGTTAGTCTCCTAAACCCATCCTCAGCCGTCTCCATCTCACAGATGCTGTAGATGATCTCATTTGGGGTCAGGGCTGCAAATCCCATCTATGCTCCGAGGGGAAAAGGCATACCTTTACTCAGAACTCTTTCCTGAACTCTATATACTCAAATCCAAATTGTAATTTGTCCTTTTCAGAGATTTAGTTTCTTAAATGAAATGTGCTAAAAATGGAAATTCCCTCCATTCCCTCAAAACTTCTGCCTTAGTAGTTCTCTCACTAATTGCTAGTTCCAATCTTTCAGATTTGCTCAAAAATATCGGAATTATTATTTTTTTTAATTTTGACCACTTACATTTTCTAACATGTCACATATAATCTACCACAAACCCTGTTGACTTTTGCTTCAAAATATGACCAGAATCTAATTACTTAATACCACTTTTTCTATGCTGCTACTGGCCAAACCATCATCTCACCTACTCTAATGCAATAACTTGCTAGCTGTTCTCTCTGCTTACATACTTGTACCCTCTAATAATCCTTTTCATATCAGCTACAAAGGTCCTTGATGACAATCCAGTTGTATCCACCTCCATTCACAACCGTCCAGCTGCTTTCTGGTTCACTCAGAATGAAGCTTCAAGTCTTAGAGTCGCTCCTAAAGCTCAAATATGATCTCACTCCTCTCCTTCCTCTCCTCCAGGATCAGAGGACACAAGTACTGCTCTTGTTGCCAGGAATGTTCTACCCAAACGTATTCTTTCTTCTGCCTAGAACTATCCACTTGCCTTTTGCCCTTTCTTTCTTCAAATCCCTGCCCCAATATTTTCCAAATTAGCCAATTTCCTTGACATCTTATACATACAAATCTGGATTCCCTCTTGGGACACTCATGATCCTTCTTCCTTAACACTGCTCCACCGTTTTCCATAGCACTCAAAATTACTGGCCAAGTGTCAATGACTTTGGGTGCTTAGTGAGCCCTCCCACATGGAATTTGGATAGATTTAGATATAACTGGATAGAAATCTAATTTTCCACAGTCAGGTATTCTTGACCAAGCTCTTAATTATTTTAGATATCTTGATACCCCTATCTTTGCTTCTGCTCCACTTTTGTAGCCTAGGATGACCCTTTAAAATGATTTTGTAGTATCTTAATTTTGCCGCTCTGGCCAAAATCTCATGCCTGGGAGTTCCATCACTAAGAGATAGAGGAGGAGTTTTGTTGCATTCATCAATTCAACAAGTAATTTCATGTTCTAGTGTCTGACAAGAACTGTGCTCTACTCCAGTGTAGACAGGTACTCATTTCTATTAAGAAACTTACAGTGTACTTGGGGAGCTATGTATCAAAAATCTTATAAATGATATGAACTATGTGTTATGAATAATGATCTGAGGCACCATAGAAGCCTACAGTGACATTCCTAGAAAAAGTACACATTTGGATTTATAAATGAAAAATAGAAATCAATTGACCAATGAAGGTGAAGTGGAAAGAATTCCTTGTAGAAGGAACAAAGTGTGTCATGATAACTTCTAGAGGTTGGGAAAAAAGAAACAGTGTGGCTGGAACACAATGAGAAGACAAGGCAGGCAGATGGAGCCAGAGGCAGAGCTGGGATCAGCTCAGCCTGTTCTCCCCCAGCCCATTGCTAGAATACATCATCCAGTGAACAAAGCCAGGGGGCAGAGTCAACCAGATGTAAGTGCAAGGAAGGTGCTGCTTCTAGACCTGGCTCATAAAATCCCCTTTGGTAGGCCATGCTTACTCTTTCTCTCCTTTGCCCACAATCTATATAGAAATCAAGAGAGAACTCTGGTTCCCCATATCACATAGAGGAACATCTTTGCAAATCATGAACAAGAATTTGAATTAAAAAAAAAGCACAATTCAATGTCCAAGTATGTCTTTTGGGACATTTTATTTTAACAGTAGGTAGTGTTGGCCATCAGTGGGCTTTGCTGTGTATAATAAGCCTACCTCCAACCCAGTCCAGTAGCATTCTTAGAGTAACAATGTTCATAAGGCTCAAAATACATAACATTCTAAAAAACCTTCTGGACTCTCCCTGGAAATGGAATTGGACATTTGTGTGTGTGAACTAAAGTAGCAAGAAATATTCAAGGAAGTGTTCTGTAGCAAGTTAGCAGTATACCAAGGAGGGATGTAAGGTAATGATCAACGTGACTTCTCAGAGGTATGGTAAAATAAAATTTTAAATCAATGAATTGTAAAGGGGTCAATTACTGTAAATAATTATGTTAAATGTGCACCTGATATCACTAAACAATCATGACTTCACATCACTTTCTGTAATAATAATTCAAAAGTTTGTTAGTTAAACGTTACGTACAATAACTTATAGGTTCACATCTCTGGGATATTTTGATTCAAAGATATTCTTCAATGAATATATCATGCCAGGACATAAAATGATAGTTTTAAATGTTTTACCTACATATATACATGAAAATTTAGTTGGCAGTATTCCAAAGATCACATAATAGAGTTGAAGAAATTTTTCGAATTTATAAACCATAAAGTGTTGACTTCTCATACTTACTTACTCTAAAGGGTATATGTACTTTCCTATATACCTTTACTAGCTCAGAGATGCTAAACTTCATCCTTAATCAAGCTGTAATAAAGTATAAGCTATAGCACCTATTGGGAACTTCTGGAATTAGCAAGTATATCTTACATCTAGCTCCCTAGAGTATTCTATATAGCAACTAGAATTAAAATCAGGCTTAGTTAAGGCAATTATTTTCTAATACCCTTAATATTTTAAAAAACACATGCATGTAATCTTTGTCAGGGTTCTTCAAAGAAAATTAACCATTATCTATCTATCTAACACACACACACACACACACACACACACACACACACAAATAACCATAAGGTAGATGGTGATTTTCACTTTCAAATATGTGCCTCTACATCACAGGAGTAAAATATGATCACCTGTTAGGTGATGTTGGGGAACAGCTCAGGTGTTCAGAACCAGGAGCAGGTCCTGATGGACCAGGGCTCTCCGCTGGTCTCTAGAGATCATGCACATTGCTTTCTCAGCTGCCCCACATCTTAGCATTTCACTGAACTACTCAGGTTTACATGAGGTTAATAAAAAAGGTTTTGTGGGAGGTTTTAAAAATGCTTCATAAAATGCTATGTTAGCAATGAAAATTAAATTAGATAATGGATAAAGCATACATTTACAACAAATATAGATGACAGAAAACCATTGTGAGTGCAGTTTGGTAACTCTAAGGACTTTGACGGGAAACTTAGAGGTTGATGGGAGTTCGTATATGAAAGAACATTTCCTCTGAAAGTCAGAGGGGCTAATTAATGAGCATTTAACCAGTGGATCTTATCTAGCCTGACTGTTAATGAGTGTGTATTGATTTGCCAATAAGGGCATAATCTTTTTTAAAAAAAAATAATTATCAGGGTAATTTTTGCTATGAGCAAAATCTTACCAACATGTGATAGAATTTTCTTAAATCAACAATAAGAATACCACAATCATTAAGTACTTTATGCTAAATACAAAACACAGGCATTTTTTTAAATAAAAGTTTCACTTTTCTTCAAGTTTTACATTTTAAGGTCTATGGTGAAGACAAAAAGTTATTTCTTCCAGTTTCCTTTTTGTTGCCATCAGTCTTGATACCACCAAAGTAGGTGTGCAGGTAGATTGCATGTGGGACAGGAAAGCCCTCCTTCTCTTGAAGCCTGTGTATATATGTGCATGCCTGTTTTATAACACTGGTCATAATATATGACAACTTATTATTCTGTTTTCCACTAGCCTTCAGGTCCTTGAGGAGAGAAAATTTATTTTTCTCATTTCAATAGTCCTAGCAGAAAGACTGACATGACATATTTTAAATATGGGCATCACTTTGCTTAGTAATTTAAAATATTGCTCTCAGAAAAGAATAAATGGTTCAGATGAAAGATGTGAATCCGGGTGGTAGTGGATATGAGCTCACAGCATCTATAGTGTCTGATGGCTTGGAGAGTGATTTCCTGAAGCTGACATCCTGCAAAAACCTTAGAAAAGTTCATAAGTACCACATTATTTTCATACACACACGTGTGCGCATTCACTCATGTGCTCACTCACACACCCACTCTGCCTGCCCTTAATGAAACATAAAACCCATCCTAACAGACTATTTGGTGTTAGAGTCTGTAAACAAGTCAGGATGGCACCTGGCATTTTGCCAGAGGGAGTGGTTTGTGAAGTAATGACAGCGAGCCATTAAGTGTGGAGATTCCTTATTGGTTGACTGCTGTATCTAGTTTTTATGTTAATTTTTATGTTAATTAAGATAAGCTGTGTGGAATGTATATATACCCCTCCACTCCTGCTGCATCAATCTACACAAGTTGTTCGTCACCCCCCCCGCCCCCCCCCCCCGGTTATTTTGCCCAGCCAGCCGGGCTGTGGCAATTTGGTATTCTACAGGTTACAGTACAAGATAGGTTTATAGTTGAAAAAGGACACTGATATAGACTTCTATATCATATTATATATATATGTGTCTCATCCAGTCCAGTTGTGCCAGAGCAGTGGGGGAGGTTGCAGACAGCCCAGTGGATACCTGGAGACAGCCTGGCACATGATTTATTGGGGGGAAGATTTCAGGAGATGAGAGACTGCTCCAAGAAGAGTGGCGACAGGCTCACAGCAACTCTGTCCCTCATGGTGCTTCACAAAGCAGTGCCTCTGGATACTCCCAGTACTTTGCCCAGTAGTGGCCAGTTGGAGCACCTTTCCACAGTGCTGTTAGTTCTGCAATGCTCCTTGGGTGCACAACAGGGTGCCATTAAAGCCAAATCCCACAACAGCAATGCAAAGAGTAACTGAATGTGACAAGCTTAGCTATAAGAGTATGCAGACTGAAATCAACACATTTCCTGACAGCAGGAAGAGACTGTAACCAAGGATCAATACCACGTTTACCCAGTGGCATGGGTTTGTGAATTATGCAGAGCCAAAGGCACATCATGATAATTGCCAGGGATACACAGACTATAGCCTGCTTTGAGAAGCAGCATGTCTGCCATGGCTCTATTCTGAAGTGCCACATTCCACCTTTGAGGAGTTTCTTTATTAACTGTGTTATTTTGGGCAGCAGCCATGTGCTTAGCTAAAGCCTGGAACCTGATGACAATATTTGCAGCTAGATGAGAAAATCAGCAAATGGGTGAAGACACCAGGCAGATTGGGTCACTCTCTGCATAGGACCCAATTAGTAGGAGTTGTAGACAAAGTGGGAAGGGTGCAGGCTGTTGCTCAAGGTCTTTTATCTGGACTTTATGGCCCAAGCTTGTTCCCATTGTTCCCTTAATTTGGCTTGGGATTTGGAAACAGAAAGTAGGCATTTAGGGACATGGAATTTTATTGTCCCCTCTTGCTTTAAGGAGGATACATCTGTCTTTGACACTTCATCAATTTCATTCCTCATTCTCAACTCTGAATTCCTAAAATAACTTAGTACTAGCAAAAGAATAATATCACAAGGCATATCTAGAAATTAGGTTTGCTTTTACAAAATCCCTTGATGACTGCATACAGAAGCTCCTTAACTTATGCTAAGTCTTATCTCCATATACCAGTCATGAGGCTAAAGTATCAAAAGTCAAAAATACCTTGGATCACCTGCCAAGCACTGTAGCTGAGCAGCACAGTGTTCTGTGAGTCTGCACACTGCCTGCCACACCCAGCAGGCACACCAGACACACTCACTCTGGACTCCTATTGCTTTTGCACTGTTGTGTAGTTGCAAACACCTTACCCAGAACTGTTGTCAACAAAGCAAGTCTGTGTTCCAAAGCATTCACACACACACTTCTTATTCATGCTACTCTCTAAAACTCAAGTGCCCAAACTAATGCTAAGTATTAGGCCGGGAATCTCCAGACTGAGATGTCTTGATCCAACATGTGGACTGACATCAGCTCTGTTAGGCCTTACCCATTTCCCTCACCTTTTGGTAAGAAATAATAGGTCCCGACCCGATGCAGGGTAATTATAACTACTAATTACATACCTAATCAGCACCTGCTATCCATTTCAAGTTTAACTCTCATTTGTTTCATGGCCTTTCAGAAGTAGTAGAAGACCTACTTCAGAAGTGAGCATATGACTTAAATTAGGCCACTGAGAAGGCAGAGTTTTGGGAGCAGGGGAAGTTTCTAGAAGCTTTCTAACTATAAGAGAGCTCATGGAAGCAATACTCTCTCTTCCTGGGAAGGATGTGAAGCCAGCTTTCTGTAACTAGTGTCCATGGTGAAGGCTCCCTAAAGACAAAGCAAGCACATGAGGGAAGCTATCTCCTTAAACAGCATGGCGGTTCCCCAGGTCATCTCCCAGACTCTGTGTGCGCTTCAAATCCTGACCTTTCAGTCTCCCCTGAATTGGGCTTTCCATTGCTTACAGCTGAGGGCATCTTTATTCTGGTCTTACTGTGTCATAGGTGCTCCATTGGCAAGGCTAAAGTAACTCTTCATTAAACCCTGTGAGGCTGATCGTCCATGTTTTACAGTAAACAGTATGAAGCTCAGGGGGGTTAAACAATAGCATCAAAGGAGAATTTAAAACATGTGCGTTTGTTTTTGCCATTATTCCAAATCCTATGAGTTAAACTGTTTTGCTTTTGAAAATCACAGCCCAAAATTTATTTCAGTCTTCCTATATCGTCCTTTCTATGGTTTATTAATGATTTTGAAAACGTTTTGTCTTACAAAAATAAATATGCAGACCAGGGTAGCTAAGGTCTCAGTTAACACTGACTACTAAATCTAAATTTATAATCTGTATCAGAGACAAATATAAAAGATCCTGCACTTACCCACAAAAGAAGTGGCATTTAAAAATATGCTCACAAAAATACAGACCTCAATCCCAACTTGCTATGGAAAACCAGCCCTCTTATACTAGAGTGTTAGAAAACTCTATAAATATAGCTCATGATAACTTTAAAGTGTCTTTCTAAATTTAATTTTGAAGGGTTATGTCAGTTATAATAAAGAGCAGATATGAATAAATCATATGGAGTGAAATCATTCACCAGTAATGATGAAAGAAACGATACTTATACAAATGGCCTTAACAATGGAAAACAGGAATATAACCAACACCAGGTTAATCTTATCACCTCCATGTTTTGATAAATAAGTGAAATCTAAGGAACAAGAGATCATTTATCTTAAAAACCGCTCTGGACATCTGTCGAGTAACAAAGCCCAAACTCTCCATGATCGGCCTCTCCTCTGGTTTCCGGTCATCTCTGGGCTGAGCTTGCCTTCTTTGGATCTTCAGATTCTCACCCTCAACTTTCTTCACCCCTCCACTCTGGGACACCCATAGTGTGGAAACTGCTGTACCACAGTCAAACTATTTAACTGGTAACTCTAACTAGAACTGTCTTCAGTGCCTGACTTCTATCTCCCAAAGGTGTGGTTCTCCTGCCTGCACCCAGGAGCTCTGCTTTCCCTGGCTGCTTGCCCTCAGATACAATCTCAGCATTTCCCTTTAATACCTGCTTCTCCAACTTATGTCCTAAATGTTCTTTATTTCTCCTTTGGCATTTCCCACCTGATGGGGATTTCATCTACTCCCATGCTTCAGCTGTTATCTGCACGTTGATCCACCAACAGCCCTGTGTGGCTATCAAATTTCAGCAATGTGCTCAGGCTAACTATCTCCGAGACATTCAAAGAGTCCAAAATACCATCATGTTGCCTAGTCATCTAGTAATGAGTAATCTATCTATACAAGAATGAGGGGATAAAAGAGATACCCAGAAAAGTAACAGTGGTAAAGAAAATGAAGAAAATTAATTTGGCTAAGCATGGTGGGGCACACCTGTAATCCTAGAAACTCTAGAGGCTGAAGGAGAAGGACTGAATATTCAAGGCCAGCTTCAGCAACATAGGGAAACCCTGAGCAAATTAGCAAGACCCTGTCTTAAAATTTAAGAATAGCAAGGACTGGGGATATAGCTCAGTGGTAAAGAGCCCCCAGGTTCAATCCCCAGTACCGAAAGGAGAAGAAAAACAGAGAAAAAGAAAAAAAAATCAATATCAATCCCTTTTTCTATTCAGACATAGAAAAAGTCTTTCCTGCATCTTCTAACACATTTATACTTTATAAAATTTATGAAAAAAAAGAAATAATTTCAGAGCTCTCTGGTCTCTGCATTGTTTGGGAAAACCTCAGGCAACATTATATTAGTCTATCCATGCTGTTATTCACTCTGGGCATGTTATCTAGAGTCACCCCCTTGAGGCATACCTTGATCACAAATCAGCACGTGCAATTTCAAGTGTCTGCCCTTGTGACTTTCAAATTGGGCCTTGTGTGATAAATCACTGTTTATTTTCTCTCCCTGTAGTATCTGAATATATATGGCATGTCTCTCATGATCAGCAGTTACAGCATTCTCTAGAATGATAGCTGGTGTCTTCAGGGTATCTTCCAAGTCAGCCCAGAGTGAATTTAAATAATGAATAACCTCTATTTTAAGTCAGGTCATCCCCAAGTATCTCTAGAGAAAACCCATTTGGGGGTGTCTGGAGGATCAGAACCAATAGAATGTATGTGTAATTTTAACAGGGAATTTATGAGATTGACTTACAGGATCAGGGGCTGGATGGCACCACAATGGCTTTCTGTAGGCAGGAGAGCTGGGAAACCGGAAGCTGCTCAGTTCAAGAAGCTGGAAACCTCAGAGGAAGAAGTAGCAAGGATGGAGCCTCACTGGAGGCCGAAGGCCTGGAAATGCCGTGGAGAGATTGTGGTGCAGCTTCACTTTCAAAGGCAGAGGGAAGTCTCCGGGTGATGGCAACAGCCACTGAAGAAATATCAACCTTGCCTGCACCTGTGAGCTTCACCCTCTTCCACTATTTGTTCCAGCTGGGCTCCCTGCCTATAGGACTGCATCCAGGGCAGGCCGTCCCCTCTACGTCTCTGACTTACATACATGCCTCCCTAAAAATGTGCTCACAGACACACCCAGAAAGGTGCCTTCTCAGTTTTCTGGGCTTTCTCAATAGTCAAGTTGACAACCAAGAATAACCATCACGCCCATCCAGGTGCTTCTGTGTAGCACAGTTAACAGAAAGAGAGAAACACATGCTCATTTGTAAGATATGCACAAAACTAAAATGGTGAAAAGGGAAACTGCAAACCTTTGGGAAGTTGCCATTTATTTTTCTGTGACAGAATCTTTGCTTGAACTTTGCCACCCAAGATTAGATACTTGTGATGGTAGATTACTCCTTCTCTAAAGACCCAGTGAGTGCTCCTTCCAGGAGATAGAAACAAGTTTTTTCCTTCTTGCTAGACCACTCTCTTCCATCACTGTACAGTGGTCACCCTGGTATTACAGCTGTTTATGTACATGGCTGCATTTCTAGATTGGGATCCTCTCAAGGTCACAAGTCCTTCTACTCTCAACTCTTGCCCTTTACCCCCTATGGTAGGAAACAAAGCTCTTGGGAAATCCCAGTGATCTAGAGGAAGCTCCCATTTGTTTCCCGTCTGTCAGCCTAATTGGAAGCCTGATTTCTTCTATACCTACGATCAAACTCAATAATAACAAGAAGTCAATTTTATAAAGCTATATCATTCCAATTTTATTTTAAAATATCTCAAAATAAAATCAGAAAATTTAAATAAATAAATGATTTATTTAATAACGTGTTTATTCTAATACATTGTATTGACTCTTTACCCTTCATGCTATTTTTCAAAACTATGTTTAATTCATGAACCTGATTTTTCATGACCTAAATTTTCTCTTTTTCATTTCAAATAGGTCACTTTGAATATTTGGTCACCAGTGAAAATAGTACTGTTTGAGAAAATAAAAAAATCTTAATTCTAATTCAAGTTTACATAATATTGAAAAGCTCAACTTTGACTATTAGAATTTGTTTCCATCTTACTTTCTTCATATCATCAAGACATTACATATTGATGCTCTATAAAATATAAAATGGAATACCCAGGAAATGCCAGTTCTAACCTGGCTTTACCTGTGTGAAAAGCATGACAGTTACCTTGCTCATTGCATGCCACAGCCTGCAGGAAAAGCCCAGCCCCCTCTTGAAAGCCAGTTTGTCACTCAGGCATAGAGGCAATTCACCATTCTGAAAATAAGCCTAGGTTTCCACTGGTTCTTTGATTCATTTACTTGGAGACCTTGATTAAATACAGAAAGTGCATTTTTCCATGAGCCCATCCTTGGAAGACTGAAAGTTGCACAGGGACCAGAATATTAGCCTTTGTCATGATTCAGTCATATTGTTCCAAATCATGGCATGTTTGACAGGTGATTCCATTGGCTGAATTAATTTTTTAATTTTCTCTAATTATCTTTTGTTTTCTGGGGTAGTTTTGAGCACATTTTTTGGTGAAGTGTGGAAACATTAGAATTATTCAACATTAACTATGTCCTGCCATTTTCAGGCACTGCTCTTGGTACTGGGGATAAAACTCCAGCCAGCATTGAGATTGAATTTTAATAATCCTTACCATATGGCTCAGTGGCAGAATGCCTGCCTATCATGTGTGAGGCACTGGGTTCGATTCTCAGCCCCACATATAAATCAATAAAAGTCCATTGACAACTAAAAATTATTTTAAAAAAAGAAAAAAAAAATCCTTACCATATAATTCCATGTGATATTAATACTCACTGAATATGATACCCACTCAAAAAATGTTGGTGCTTCATTATAGAGATTTAATAAGCATATCAAATGTGAACACAAAGCATTTACTGATGGTAGGTACTGGCCAGAACAGGGCACAGAAATGAGAAGACAGAAAATAGTATGAAAATCTGGCTGCCTACACTGATTTTCTTCCTTATTTCCAGATCTTGCCAAAGTTCTTATTAAAACCTGTTGAATCATTATACTTTTTCATTTTAATTGGGAATAATCATCCATTTTCAGTCATTCTGAGAAATCTGTAGCAGGAAGAAATATTTTAATTTTTACCATAGAGCAATAAATCAAGTTAATGAGTTATATAAAGATTCTCACTGTTCTGCTCCCCCACAAGATATTAACGTATAAATTGAGAAGCATAATCCAATAAAAAGAAAAGAAATGTGGAATACAATGTTACTTTCAACAACAACAACAAAAACCCTATAATTCAGATTATCTTGGTGAAGTATGAAATTGAGTGTTCTGGATAAAATATCCCTGATAAATTTCCACTGATACAGAATTATTCTATAGAATAATATAGCTTAACATTGTATCCATAGCTAAACATTAGTTTTTTGTCTTAAAACACACACACACACACACACACACACACACACACACAAATGTCTAACTGTCCTATTGCCTACAGAAAATACATGAGGAAGGATAAGAAATGTAATTGCTTAGGTGAGAGGAGACGGTGGCTTGGGGTCAATTTGGGGCATTGCTGCCCTGGTGGAATCTAAAGTTGTAGATCTTCAGCAACTTAGAACAGTAGGTAAAACATGGGTAAAGGGATCACAAAGAGGTATAAGAGACTGTTGGCTAAAGGGAAAGAGGATTCTTCTCTGCAATATTACACAGCTTGAGGAACTCGCAGCAGGCTGTTTTTTCATTTCAATAAATTACTTGGTATCATGTAATAAATAATGAGATATCAGAAATTACATCTTATTTTCCACTCAATGCCTGTCACATTTACTGGTTTCTTGTTAGATTCATGTGAGGGGGTTGAAATTAAAATTTTGTGCATGTGATGGGTTTTAGTCTCTCCCTGGAACCCAATGTGTGAACCTCTCAATGATAAACTGCATGTCCTTCTACGAAAGAGTCTCTGGCAGCCATAAGCAAGGCACCCATCTGACTGATTTGAATGCTTAAGTGAAGGTTAAGAGTCTGTTCAGTTTGTGGAGCTTTATAGAAGCTTCTCAGTGGACTGGCATCTGGGCACACAAAGAGTTCTGAGATGTTTCACATTATGACATTTTCATTAGTCAAAAAAAAAACATTCTGCATAGATTGCTATTATTTTTCATACAATTCATCATTAAGATTTCCAGGGGGGGCTGGGAATGTGGCTCAAGTGGTAGTGCGCTTGCCTGGCATGCATGCAGCCTGGGTTCGATCCTCAGCACTACATACAAACAAAGATGTTGTGTCTGCCAAAAAATAAATATTAAAAAAAATTCTCTCTCTCTCTCCCTCTCTCCCTCTCTCTCTCTCTCTCTCTTGCTTAAAAAAAAAAATTTCCAGGAGATGTGTGTGTGTGTGTGTGTGTGTGTGTGTGTGTGTAAATCCTATCATATCTTCTCCTCTGTGGAGCTCAGTAAGGAATGAGATTTTGAGGAGTAGCTATTTGAGACTGGAGACAAATAACACTTGTTTAGAGAATCTTTAACAAGGAAGCTTGGAGAGGCAATAAGGGATTGACTGTATTCTCTAGAGAACTGTCTTAAAGCCCTGACATTCCTCTCTTGGATCAAACATGTAATGGAATCATCTAGAGAAAGTGCTTTTATACCATTACAGGCAGCTTTGTGTTTCCACTTAGAATATTTATTTAGCAGATAAGTAAAAAACAAAGTAAAATTGTTCAGCCACGATTTTTGAGCCCTAGGTCTCAAGGGTTTGGCCATCTGGTAGACATAGTTGAAGATTATTTAAAAGGTTTTCCCCATATGGATGTGATATGAAGCATACTTTTGAAAATAGGAAAAGTTGAAAGGGGAGTTTACAGACCAGAGATGAAAAAAAAATCTGAATTTATTTTCTTTCACTAGATGTCTGTATCCACAGCTGTGAATACGCTGCAGGTTACAGAGAGAAAGAGTTTGGGAGTTTATATTCCGGAATTCAAAAATTTTCAGGTTGGATGATGTCGAGCATAATTTTACCTGTGTAAAGTTTAAATTTTTGTATTTATATGATGAAGATGAAATGGGGTTTGGAGGATATTTACATAAGAGGGTTCCTAGAACATACCTAGTTATAGTAAGTATTCAGTCAATGGTAGTAGTAGAAACACAATTTAAATGCATCAGGTACATTGTAATCTTCCTTCATTCCCCCCAAATAGCCCAATGAAACTTAAAATAAATAAATATCTCACTTGGGAAGAAAATTTTACGGGATTCTTATGTACAAAGGTTGTTTTTCTGGAGCAGAAGATAATCAAAATGCCTGTATCTAGATATAAGGATGAGATCCAAGCAACAAATGCTAAATTCTGAGAAATCAAATATTCAGTGCCTCAAATCTTCTCTGAAAAATTTTAATACAAACCCACTAATTAACACTTGGGGAACTGGAGATTTAATATGGCTCCAGGCAGAACTATCTCATTCAATTATGATTCTACTAAGTTCTAGTTGTTGGGTTTCCTTTCTAGTAGCTGGAAAACATAACCTGGATGTTTGAAAAGCAATAACAGCAATAAAAAAATACTTTTAAACAACAAAAACCTGTCAATCTTAAAGAAATTAGATACAAATAATTAAAATATTTAAATATTTCATTCCCAAATATAAAAGGTAAAGGCACAGGCCACAGAGAGTGCTGCGGTGATGGATGCCCACCTAGAAAAAGTATTGACCTGGGACTGTCCCCTGCTCCCCATCACCCTCAGTCTCTGGCTCTGTCCATAGGTCTTCATCCCTCCTCAGCAACCAAAGTCACTGATCTTAACCTTTTCTTTTCAAAAGCAATGAAAAATAAATGGACTGAAATTTTACTTGTGTTCATTATAATTAAAGCTTGAATGAAATATTAATGAGTTCAGAATTTTACTGTGTATTTTAAGTGAGCAAAGGAAATTATAAATACAGAGCTTGTTTATAGACTCTAAATAGATATTCAGTAGCTTTATCCTTATACTAAGCTTCTTTTTTATATATTATTCAATTTAAAAATCCACTTATTCTTTTTTTTCCCTTAAGTTGAACATTATTCTTATTGGTCAGATGCATATTTTAATTTAATGAGGATACAAACATTTAAAATATAATTTGTTAGAAATGGTGGAGTCTCTTTGGAATCTATATCTTAGATTCTCTCAGTTATTGTCAGTATCATGTTCTTTGGCCACATTGGAAGTCCCTTAGGTTTTCAATACCCTAAAATGTTACAAACTCTTTTCAGAGAAGATTTGAGACACTGACTATTTTAGTTTTGTGAAATCTACCACACAAGGAATTCTAGATTTTTGGAGGAATATGTATTTGTGAATTGTGAATTTCTTTATTGAAAAAAATCTATAAATCTAGTCTCAACACAGGTTAGAAATTTAGCTGTAAGCAAAACAGAAGCCACTGAATCTGTCTCTTGTACCTCTGGGCAGAGCCATGACTGCTTTTACTTTTATTATTTACTTACTCTTTTTATGTACCAAAAGCATTACTGAAACTACTCCACATTCTTTAAATAATAAAAATGTTGAGAATGAAGTTTGGACTGATCTAAGTACCAAAATTAGTCAAAGAATTTTAAATTTGCATAAATGATGTTGGCAAATGATAAGATAATTAAATAACACCTCTTAAGTACAGAAACTCCTGTTGACAGCAGGGAATCACTATTCCTGGTTGAAATAGTGACCACCTGCAGCTGTTATGGTGGAGCCTCCATTCTTAGGACCTAAAGATTGTTTCATCTATCTAAGGATGGTTTTTTGAAAATGGTTGTAACAGTGAATTCTCATTCAATGAATACAAGGACATGTGAAAATTGTCATTAACCACCAAGAAACATATAAACAAACTGGTTTACAGAATTATCTCTAGAACTCTCTGGAAAATGAAGAGAAGATAAGGAGTGCCTGGGCATGGTGTTCTCTAAGTCTGAGTGTCCATTTACCTCCTTTAAAGAAAACCTGGCAAAGAGTCTTCCCAACCTCTAGCCTAAGGGATCTTAAAAAACCAACCTGTATCAAAAGCAAAGGTGGCAAAATGGTGAGTTACTGCCTAAAGTATTATAACCACAACCATACCGAAAGAGCCAGAGAATCATGATCTTTATAGAGGGAAGGCAGGTGGGATTGTGAAATGAGCTGTCTCTGAACTGCCTACAAGCTAATCGTGACTGTCCACAGAGCTGAATCCTTCCATTGGCTCTCCCAACAGGACCTACATAAGTTTGAGTAGTTACATGCTGTCCACATCAACTCTGAGCAAATGCTAACCCCAGAGAGTGGAAGATATAACCTCGGTGTTAGAAAAAGTCTCTTGTAAAATTAAAATGGGCTTTCCTTTAGGAAGCTCTCAGTAGTGTTTAAAGTCTATTAGGTAATGGTTCAGGATGGAAGCATAAGTGCAACTGGAAGAAAAAAAAAAAAAAGCAAATCTCCTCATCCTATCACGTGGGAGTCACATGTCCCAGATTATCCATTCATCATCTCTGCTCTGGATCTTCTTAGGAACTTAACAAGGTTGTATATTCAGTGACAGCCTACCGTTCTTCACTGTCTTGGTCTCCCACTGCAAATTACAAGCAGATGTTTGTTGCTTTCAAGCCAGATGCCAACACATCAGCAGGTGTTGAAGCCTATTTATTTGTACACAGAACTGCCACAGCCTTGAATTACAATTAGGGTGCATCTTCCTTATTCTTGCATTCACTCATTTTCCCTCCTTCTTACGTATAAACCTTTCTATTGACAAGACCTGAGCCCCTTCAGTCCTTATTGATACCTGTGGGTTAAAATGGCATCAAACAAATTGCCAAAATTAACTACTGTGGGAAATCTAGGGAGGCGTGGTCTGTTTCCACCCAGTTTAGAAAGTTTTTATTACCTTGTAAGGTTTTCAAACTTTGTTACCAAGGGAAACCTAATTCAGTCTCAAACACTGGTAAGGTTGGCTTTTCCATTAGTACTAAAATTTCTTACATGAACAAACAAAAACCCTGTGTTGTTTCCTTTGTTTGGATACAAGAAATAAGTTAATAGATCCATTTAGATAAGAAGTGCTCAAATATATCAGCAGTAGCCCTGGATGTTGAATTCTTTAACCCCTCTTTCCAACTAATAAGTAATAACAAATGACAAATATTTACTCAAAAGTGGGTGCTTTATAAAAGTTCCTTTTCTGACATTCTAGGGTTCAAGGTGCATCCCTAAATCTGAGGGACAGTCACTACCAGGCTGAGGACATTTGGGTTCTGGATTTCTACTCTACGCCACTGGCCTTAGTCAAAGCTCCTTTATTCTAATACATGTGAAGGGAACTAAATGGACAGAAAGCAGCCAAGGACAGGCTGTGAGCTTCCTGGGCACGTGAGGCTCCAGGACGGGCTTTGACCCACAGTGACAACCCCTCGGACTGGGAAAAATTCACACTTGGGGCAACAGGTCATTACTTATAACTATTTCTCACTTCTTTCAGATATATTGAGTGAATAAATTAACTATATAAGAAAGCAAGAAAACAAGAGAGCCAGCAAGCTAGAAAGAAAGAAAGGACAGAAACAGGGAAAGAAAAAAAATTAGATTTGTTCCACAGACATTTTATGAGCAACTCAGTGGTGCCATGAGACAGTTGTCATACGTGAATATATTCAAGACCTTCTTAGAAGGCCTATGTAACTACAGCATAAGTGGAACTACTGGTAATTTTATTCTATGTGTGTGCAAATGTGCATATGTGTGCAAAGTTCATTTTATTTATTTATTTATTTTTAGAAACATACAAGGGGGAAAAAAAGCACCAAGTTGTATGAAGAAAAGTGAGTGCGATTTTGGTTTTCTTTTGTTGAAGGAAGGATTAGGGAAATGAGGATCCAGAGAAGGAAACACTGTTTGGAAAAACAAAAATATCATGGCATCTGGGGATTGGAATAAAGTTGAGAGTGCTAATCCATCCATTTGAATCCCTTCCATTGTAAACCTGTAAAGAGGCTTCAGAGGGCAGAATTATCCCTCTGTTCTGTGCTGAGCCTGGTACATAAAAATAACTGAATCGTCTATGTGCTCCACTACCACATCATTCTACAGTCTTCAAGCAGTTGCCTTCCAACCAACTGTGCAACTGCATACTGAGACAATGAAGTACGGTATTTGAAGTTTGATTCAGCACTTTGCAGGTGCTGGATTCTTTCTTGGAGTCACGAACCTGTCAGGCAACATTTCTATCCTCACTCCTGACTTTGCCATCACTAAAATCAGAAGGAAGCACATTCCTCTCTTTATCTTTTTGTACATCACTGTATAAGACACAGACACAGAAGGATACAGAGCAACAAATGTGAGCAGATATTTGACTTCAAGTTGATACCATGTATCAGTATGTCTCTACTGATTGCTCACTAATTCATTCACCATTTCATCTGACTTTTCCATCCCACCTATGCAAATTTCACAAGAATCCATATCATTAAGTTTTTAATAACTCTTTCTTTATTTTCTCCCACAAAAACTTATTTTTCTAATTGTTGCATCCTTCACTTTATCCTGTGGAACTAACTAACTCCTTTTACACAAATCACTCTTTTGTAGAATATGACTTTTTTTCTCCACGATCATACATACACTAGGAAAAGATATGTATTATGCTTTGGGAAATTTAATACAGACATTGTGCCATCCTTTTTATTTACTTTTTTGTGACTTTGCTTTTTCATAGTTTTGTTCAGCACACCATCATTATAGTCTTGACAACCATAATGGTAACCTATCACCTTAAAAAGTTTTATTGAAAATTCGCATTTTTAGAAAATGTGCTCAGGTACCATCATCACTGACTCCCTGGGTACAGTGGGATTTCCAAAATAGACGCAAATGCTCTCACCCTCATTAGTGGATTGATACTTTTCTCAGTTTTAATTCACAGTTTGGGTTAGTAGCAATTTAACTCATTATGCAAGGTCCAGTAAAAAAAAAGAAGAACTGTATGGCTTATCCAAAATACAGACACCCTGAAGCCTGGAATTGTAGGATTTAGCATTTAAACTCAGGAGGTGCTGGTTTGCTTTCCAGTGTGAAACCATCATCAGGGACTTCCAGTGTCCTTTCCTCTGGATACTTTCCTCTGGATACTAGAAGGGTTTACCAGAAACAGAGAAACAAAAAGCAGGTGTGCTGGGGTGCAGGTGAGTTCTGGAAACTCTAGGTTAAGTAGTGTCAACTAAAAAGCCTCTGGACCATTTCATGTCCACCCATAGTGGTATTTTGCACACACTATGAATTAAGTTTTCTCCAAGATACCTAATCAGCTAAGAAGGCTAACAGGGTCATTGAGCAGAGGATACTCAGAAGGTATCTTTCTTTGCTTTTATAAAATGTCTCTTTCGTTCTTTATTACAAAGCAGGAAAAGGAATCTCCTCATTAATACAGTGATTTTGAAATATCTAGGACTTTACTAGATGTTTTATTTTTATTTTCAGGTAGCTGAATTCTAAGAACATTCTTATTATTTGGTCAAATGCTGAATCATCCAGAAAATTGCTTCTGTATTTTTTTGTGACTAAATGGTCACCTAGTTCAAGGATTTTCATTTTTTATTTAAAAGAATTCTCTACATGCAAAGGTTTAATAGTTAATATATTTTATAACTAAACATAAGCCTTTGCTAATAGAGAAATCACATTTTTGCTAATTTTATTATTAATGCACACGTACATCATTTTTAACATGTCATATCAACATACAAAATTCAAAAAGATAAACTGGATTTCCAACATGTAATCTGGATGGGAAATTTATTTTCACCCTTGCTTTTCAACTTTTAAAGTTTGTAGAGGATAATGTTAAATGTTCACACAATTATTATGGAAATAATCAACCATTAGTTTCCTGAGGGATAAAGTTCCATTGAATTTTAGATTCATCTTTTAAAAAGTGTAAGCTCCAATATTTATTCTATTTTTCTGAGTGCATGAAAAAGAATAATTTTCAATTCAAAATGATATTAATTGAAAATACATATAGATATCAATTATTTCACTGAAGATAAAATATTATCTTCTCTCTCTCCCTCATACACACACACACACATACACACAGACACACACACACACACCACACACACACACACACACACACACACACACACATACACACACACACATACAACCTCAAAATCTAGAATCATTGATCCAAAAAGTCAAAATAGATTATTTAAAAATGCCTATTCACTTCATTCTACTTCATTAGAGAAAGCTATATATTAGCCATTGTTTTCTGGTCAATTATTCCTTGACAATCAAAGAAAGAATAAGAAAGAGAGATGCTCTGTGTCTACATCCCACTACATAGAAGCATGTTAGGTCAAGCTTATAATGGAAATTTCTTCTGCAATAATGAGGGGCAGTTATGTACAGAGGGCTAAAATAGAGCAAAGAGATCTCAGATAGCTAATAGAAGAATCAATTAGGAAAAAAAGCTCTTATCTTGTCTTTTCAAGTTAACATGTTGACTTGTGCACCTTGATATGCCTTTGAGGGGAAAAATATATAATATACCTATATATGAATATATATTTTGGAATGGGCCTTAGTAGCTCATGCATTGCATTTAATTACTGTCAGATCCATGGAAAGCTAAAATGGCTATTCATTAAATATTCAAATATACACTTGTGAGGTCATCTCATTAACAGATCTTGACACTATCTTGTCAGGTGGGAAAGCTACAACAACACTAAAGAGGTGACACATGACACCGTCTTGTAGGAAACTCTTCTGGCCATCTGCCCACTTGAACTGGCATGGTATCTTTGTTTGCAATACCATTCATAAGGAACAGCACAAATGTTTTTTGCCCTCATCTGTGAGATTTGAAGTTGAAAATAAGCTCTGGGTTCTACTCTCTAGAATAATTAAGTTTCCATTAAATTCATGAAAATAAAACTTATTGTGGAATTTTCCAAAAAGAACTAGGATACCATGAATCAGCTGAATCAATATTATGGGAAAAATTAACTTAGTAGCCGAAGCCACAGAAAAAGGAAGAAGAGAACTTATTCTAGTGACTTGGGGCACTCTTTAAAGGGACAGAATCCATCCATGGGGTCCATTGGCTGGGTGATCTATTTAAACAACTGCCCAGTCCCAACACTGGTGACCTGCTGGGTCTGCAGGACAATGTGTTAGGATAGGTGGGAATTTAAATGCTAGGAAGAATACATTGTATATATTTCTTGAAATGAAATATTTGGAAAGACTTTTCTCTCTTATATTTTCAAATCTTAAAAATGCTTCAATATATAAAATGTCTTTAATTAAAATCGCACGTGATTTAATCAAGTGGTTTCAATTAAAGCATTGGTAATTTCAAATATAACTATTTGGAAACTGAAGTTTTCAACTTAGTTTTCTGATATATTCTTGACACTACCTAGGGTAATTAAGAAAGGGAATATAGCTTTATGACTTATGGCAAAAATAAGTTAAACTAAACTACCTCCAAATCTAATCCTATTTTAAGATTTGTAGTTACCCAAAGCAAAATGGTAGTCGGTTCTTAGATAAAAATCTAACAATTAAAACCACATATATTTTTCCATTATACTTTCAAATATAATGAAATTGGTTGATGTTCAATTCCATTTATTTCAGAAATTTGCTTTGGAAGTACGGTATATTAATTGTTCCTTTTATTGGACATATAGCATTTTAAAATGAAAAGGACTTTTTTTCCAAGCCCTTTTTGAGAAAGAAGACCACAATATACCAGGACTGACATATACTGAACCCCTATATTGAATAAGAGATATAGTTAGATGTTCTATAGGATTCTTGACATATTCCTATTGAGAAACAGGAGTCTTTTCTAAATTTAAGTTTTATCTCACAATTTCATTATCCATTCAGGTCTGTGTGGCATAATTATTTACCATCACTTCATCCAGGAGAAACATAATTAAGGTAGTTGTCTATAGTTTACTGTGTGGCTCCAGTCACTTGCTATAAGATAGAAGTTACTTCCTAAACAGAAAATGAAGTATATGTGTGTGCTGGGGTTGGAAATTTTTCTTTTAGCTTTTAATTTAGACACAAGTATCTAAAACATCCATATGCTGGGAAGATCTTAAAATAAATTTGCAAGGAAAGGATTAAAATCCAGATTAAATTACTGGTGAATTTTCTGTCCCTATTGGTAGACTCTTTTCAGAAGGAATCCTTTCAACTAAAAGTCTACAAATGGAAGGGGTGAGTCTTAGGGGGGAAATATTACTATGAGATATATTTCATTATTCTATGAAATAACAAAAATACCTAACTACTTGTTTCAAGGAAAGTGAAAGATAAAATCTTCATTAAAAATATAAAAGGTCATCCGCCCTTAGGAGAACTCCAGGTGGAACTGGATGGAATTTATTGCTCTGAGCTCCCTCTCATGATAAGGAAGATTAAAGTTGCTAGTTGAAGGGCAGCAGCAGCAGGCTGTACCCAGAAAGCTGATGCTTACTGCCCCAAGCCTCCGCTGTGACAGGCTTCCTGCCTGGTGGGTGCCTGCCTGGCTGAGCTCAATGCTGCCATTACAGGACTGCTGTGTGATTTGCCAGTGAATATGCATGAGAAGCTAATTTGCAGGGATTCAGTGAAAAGCAAGTGTTTTGATGAGGAAGACTGAAATAACAAGAAGGGAGGAGTGAGGAAATGGGATAAATATACCATAATCCTTGATTACTCTGCAAATATAGCAGGCATGGGAGTTTATCTTTTCCTTAAAGCTTGCAGATTTATTTCCTTTCATATTTTAAGCATGACATGGGCCACTGAGAGAAGGGAGTCACACAGTTTATTTTAAATGAAAAATGAGCAGTTCATGTGCAGATTTCCTCTACTTAAAAAAAAAAAAAACTTTTTTGCCTACATGTTGAAGATATTTAACTTTTTTTTTTAACCAACAAAAATTTCTAACTACCTACAGACCACAAGAGTTTCTACATCTAATCACGTTTATTCACTAGACTTTTCTCGATGTTTTTTTCAAAGCAAATAATTCCAAATAGAATAAAAAACAACAACACAACAATGTGGGTTACCCCCATATCTATATCACCCCTGAAATAGTAGAACTGATTAATTAATTCTAACATTTATTACACTTTCTTCTGAAAAAAAAATCTATTATTTAACATTAACAAATAAGAAAATGGAGATGAATATACCTATGGATGAACAGAAGGAAATCCCTATAGAGGAGTCTTTCTTTTCTTTTTAATTGAATTTCTCTAGATTTTACCAGTGGTTTCAATTAAAAATGTATACTTGGTACATGGATAAATATAACTGGGCAACTTTTCACACAAGATTTTCTGTGTACAAGCTGTACCACCCAGGAAACCTGGAACTACATACCTTGCCCTGAATGGCGTGTGTGTATATGTGTATGTGTGTATGTGTGTGTTTAACTTCAAAAGTATCTGAATCCATTATTGAAAAGGGCAGCAGAGACAATAAGAAGAGACTGAAAATAACAAGACTCAGAGTCAAAGGAAAAAGCAGAAGTATAATATTGTTGTAGAAGAAACACTTCTTCAGGAATCTGAAGTCCTAAGTGTCTTTCTTGGGCAGACCCTTGTCCTGTGATCCTGAGTAATCACTTAACTTCTAGATACTCAGTTTTGCATTGGTAACTATGTGTACTTTCCTTAGGGGGTTCTTAGGAAGATAAAATTCAGTACTATCTGTAAATCTATTTGGATACTACTAAGGGCTACGTGCACATTATTTGTTTCCTACAAAAGCAATAAATTTTATGCTGTCATTCATCACTTTGAAGCTCAATTTGCTTATCAGTAAAATGAAAAGAATGAAATTAAATGCTCTCTCCAGAGGTGTTAGTTGATTGCAATTTAATTTTATTTTAATAAAAAACACAGGTAATGTACTGAAGGCATGTGGGGCTCCCAGAGTGTGCGGAGAAGAGGGAAGGTCATGACAGAAGAGTAAAACTAATAAGAAACCTAATTATGAACATGAACGGATGGAATCAAGGGCATAGAACTGAGTGGAACTAGGGAACAGATGCTGTATTAACAGGTTTCACCAATGAAATGATTCAAGAAGAATTGCACCTCAATTTAGAAACCAAAAGTAGTTATGACCATTGCCTAAGGGCCATCTGAGTCCTGGACATATTGGCTTGTCAATCTCTTTGTTTGTCTCTGATTGTCTTTATTAAATGTAAACCTTCTCTTCTCTCCTCTCTCTTTTCCAACTTTATATTTGCTTAGGTATATTAAGTTTTCAAATGCTGCCATATCTTTAAACAGAATATGTGGAGGTTCACATGATAACCTGCCTTTTCCTGAATGCCATTAAATAATAGTTTCAAGATTCTAAAATATATTCTGACATAAAGACACAAAATCATGATCAATGACTACAAGGGAGGTCAGGCTATAAGTCTAGTACTATAAATCCAAATTAGAAAATGAACACAACGGCAGATGTCTGGTTTTAATGGGGTATAGAAAACTGAATTTTCTCCAAGGAAAGCAGACAGAAGATGTCCATTCATTAACAGGCTCCACTGGACATCCACCAAGCATACAGTGCATACTATGTTGTGGCAAGCCAAAAACATGCTTCCTCAAAAAATTGAAATAAGCTATTATATATATATAAAATATCCTATAAAATATAATTAGAATATATTTAATATTACATGTTGTCTCATATATAGTATGCTATATTAATATAAATATCTAGTATAGGCATTAGATGTAAGTATATTTATAATTGCTACATTGTAGAAATTATCTAATACTTATGGCAACCTTATCTATAATCCAACAGAGACAGATACTCATATTCTTAAGGAAATGAAGGTTTAGAGAAATTAATTACTGGCCTCAGGCAGTGCTGTAAGCAGAATTGAACAAAGTGGCACCCACAGAAGCTCTGATTCTTGCTCACTGAGCAATGTTGCCTCTCTAAGACAGAAAGAGACAGGGTCCCATCACTACCCCTGTTTTTGTACAGGTAACTGGTCCCTGTGGTCTGCAAAAATTTATCTCCAGAGAAATTGTATTCTTCCTTCCACCTCAAAATATTGGCTGAAACTTCTAAATGCTAGTCTTAACTTCTTTCTGTGTTAGTTGATTAGATACTTCTTTCTCTCTCCCTGGTTGATTTATGGAATTTCTAAGATACAAGTATTTGACTACCTATTAATGTTGGATATTAGAGATAAAATATAAGAGTCTGGGCAATATCTTTAGGCCAAGCTCTAATGCAGGACCATGAGACAGTTTCTCCAGGAAAAACATCTCTGAATAAATTAGGAAGACAATGTTCCAATTGTAGACTCCTGACAACTCATCCACAGCTTATGGAGGGACCTAAGAATATGGTTTTGTGTCTGAAGTGAAAGATTCTGTGAAGGAAAAAGAATCATAACCTCCATAAACTTTTCTCAAAATTAATTCCTGTGAGCTAGTCTTAAGATATTGCTTTGCCTATTCCCATGATACCAATAGACAACTTAAGATCAGGGAGTTTACTTAAATTCTGTGAACCCAACAGGTCTTTAGCTGGACTGTATTATCCCAGGGGTCCAGGGAAGTCAAGACAACTAAGAATCCTACTAGGTACTAGCAGCTAGTAGTAAATAAATACTGATTGGATCATTTCTATCTTGCAGTTTCTACAGCACACGGGAGGATTCTGAGAAGCCAGATAACATATTCTGTATCTCAGGGATCTGGGGATAAGCAGTATTAATAACATCACAAGATGAGTCTGAGTTTTCAAGAAGAAAGGTGGAAGAAGTGGGAGTCCAGAGAGACTCCATTTGGAAGTCATCTTTGAACATGTGGCTTTCCCTGGGTCTATAAGGAGGGCTAATATTTACAGGGAAGAATGGAATCTTAAGAGCACAAGGAAACACAAGAATATAGTGGCAGAATTGGTATCATTGGTCATATTCAGAGAAAAATCAAACACCTGGCTGTAAATAGCACACAGATGTTTCTGAAAACTGAGAAGTGAATCTATTAATTAAATTGATGGCATTTCTTTTAGATTGGAATGTGATTTTTAACATAGTGTCTGCAACTACCTATACAACCTTTGAGAAATTAATTTCTCTAAAACTCAATTTTGTATCTGATACACAAGGAAACTTTCTCACAATGTGAATATGGATTATGATTCTATATATAAAGAATCTAACCCTGTAGTGTACAGTATAGGCACATAAATGGTTTTTTAAAGTATTAATAACAATATAATAATTTCAGGATTGGAGTATATCCTCATTGAATTGAATTTTAGTTTTAACAATTTGATTGAACTATTAAATTTTTTTAGTGCTCAACAGTCTAGAAATTTAAGTTCAGTTTTAGTCATATATATATTAAAAATTATCTTTTAGCAACTGCATTTTCTATTTCTTCACCATGAAAATGAAACACAATGGCCATACAATTTAACTGAGTTTTCAAGGACATGTACATGCACAGTTGCATCAGAATTAATTGAAATAATGATACATTATCATTGTCATTAAGTGGAGATAAAGCCCCAAATTAACATTCAACCCATATTTCTAAGTCAGAATATTGCTACTACCTTTTATTATTTATTACGTGTTTGCCTCCACACATGTCACATTTTTCTCTGTTCAATATAACTTTAAATTGTTTGTCAAGTTACATTCTATAAATTACTATAGCATGTACATTTCTATATATGCTCTTTAAAATTTAAGAATTAATCTTTTAAATAACTCAGAACAAGATTAAATTAACAGAAGCTATGATTCTCAACTGTAAAACTTAACATATCCAAAACAAAGTCGAAAAATATTTGAAAAAATAAAAGTGAAATGTGTTCAGTTATTATTTTCCAAAAGAACCATTCAGATCCGAAAATCTGTTATGATGGGAAGCTATTTAGTATAAATCCTATAAAAGCCAGAATAGTTTTATGCCTATGGAACGCTTCTTTTTATGTAGTCAGTGGAAACAAGAGTAGTAATTTTTAAACAAGTTAATAAAATATAAATTTTTAAAATACAAATATAAAATTTCTAAGATTAGAAATGTTTTTGGAGGGGTAATTTTGATTAAAACTTTTTCTGCAATTTTTACATTCATCAGTTTCCCAGTATTAGCACATCATGCAGGACGACGTTCTAGTTTATTTCTGAGAACACTCTTTCTATTCTGACATGTGAACCACACCTTCATATGGCCCCTTTCTTGTGCCTTCTGGTCAGCCAAGTTCTGGTTGTGAAGGGGCGGATTAATAGGAATCCCAAGGCTTGATGACTATTAAAAATTCCTATTATTAAAAAATATACAGAAGGGAAATTTAGAAAGCATTGTTAGCAATTATTAAGATGACCTGGAAGGTGATGGTTAATTTCTTTCTATATTTTATATTATAATACAGATACATTTAAAGTGTTTTTGCCTGTGTACAACATATAATTGGCACTGGAGTTGTATTCTCAACTGAATTTTCTGAATTCTATCTCTAATGCTTGCTAAGTATGCATCAGTGATTGTTCTGCGGATATGAGCATGAATGAGAAAGTAAGTCCAAGTCCCTTGAATTGGTCCAGAAGAGGCGGAGATGAAGTTATAATCAAATACTGATGGCAGAGCATGCTGAAGTACCAGACAGATGAGCACTGGGTACTATTGGAGTCTAGCCATGGATGTGCTGACTCGTCTTCACTTAGAGAAAGACAAAGGGAAGGTTAGGAACTTCTCTTTAACTCTGTCAAACATGGCTCTATTAATATGAAAAGTGACAAATTGCCACCTCAGCTCAGTTGACACAAGTGTGTCAACTCCAACGTGGCAGGACACTGAAGTGCTTCAGAGATGGCCAGTTATAGTGGAGCTTTGGTTTATAGCTGTGAACAGTTTCAACAACAACAACAACAAAAAAAAAAACCCAGACCAAAAAAAAAAAAGAACCAGAAGGAGCCCAGAATACACTGAAGAAATGCTTAGCCACACAAGAAATGCTTATAAGAAACTCTTAGCCAAATACATACAGCCTCACAATAAATGACCCAGCTGTTGAAACTTTCAACTGTTGAAAGTCCTTTGTATCACTTCATTTGGGCTTGCAAAACTCCTTGGTACTGAAGAGAAGCCATCCAGGAAGATAGCTTATTTAAAGCATTTCCACCTGTGCACATCTTGACTCAGAGGAGGCAAGACAGAATCAGATAACAATCTAATTAGCCTGCAAAGGAATTTAGCGATAGGCAATGGGATTAATATAATAACCAAATCCTAGCTGAGACTGACTGCAGTGTCTGCTACTGTTTTACTACAAAATGGCAACACTTCAGCAAGCAAATAAAGGTATTTTAACTGGTGGAAGATAACAATGATTCATTTAAAATACTGAAAAAGAAAGACCAAGCTTATAATTGGCAAGAAGGGATTAAATGACAAATGTGGAGATATCCAAATGTGTGGGCATGTGAGAGGGAGGGGGCATTCAGGTGACATCTATTTAATATCATTCTTGGTATGTAATTTAGATGACAACTTAAGAGCATTCATCAATATATGAAACTAACTTATCCAAAGTAGGATGAAATGATCTTTTACATTGTATAAAACAAAGATGGTTTACAGTAGGCTGAAATATACAAAATTAAATTGAATTAAATATCAGACTTACTTTCAGAAAATATTCTGTGATACGTGAGCTGTCTCTGGCAATTCATAAACTGCCTTATAAATGGGAAATAAAATAGAAGGATTTCCTTGGCTTGTTATGTTTTTAATATTTTCATTTTTTTTCAATTGACAAGCCATAATTATATATATTTATAACATATGATGTGATATTTGGATACATGTACACAATTTTGAATGACTTAGATTGAGTTCATATCTTTATCAGCTCACTTATCTATTAGTCTTACAGTGATACATTTAAAACTACTCTTTTGGTTATTTTGAAATACACAGGACATTGTTATCAGCCATAGTCATCCTGCTGTGTGATAGATCTTGAAATTTACTACTTCTGTCTGAAATTTTGTTGTTTGTTATAATTGAAAACATTATTTCATACACATTTTAGCTCATTCCATGGCATTATTATAAAACATTTGAAATACCTTAATACAGCAAACACACAGCAGAAGTTGTCAGTAGTTGAGGTACTAATCAGAGGCCCATATTTGGACAACATGAAAGACTCTCTGGTACATGAAATAAACCAGGTGCAGAATAATAGGTACCACAAGATACCTTGTGTAGGACAATCCAAAAGAGTCAACTCTGTTTACTCAGCCATGAAGAAGGAAAGAACGCCATTTGCAGGAAAATGGATGGAACTGGAGAACATCAAGCTAAGTGAAATATGCCAGACTCAGAAATTCAGGATTATATGTTTTGTCTCATCTGTGGAAGCGAGAGAAAAAAAGGAAACACAAAAAGGAGCCCACAAAACTGGAAGGGGAAAAAATGGAAGGTAAACCCATCAAGTGGAGGAAGGGAAACAGGACAGAGAGAAGAGGAGGCAAAGTGGAGCTACTGGGGAATGAACTGACCAAATTATGTCACATCCGTGTACGAATATATCACAAGGAAACCCACTGTTATGTATGATTGCAATGCACCAATAAAAGAAAAAAAAAAGGATAGTCAATCTCTAGAAGCTGAGCATTGACGGGAGGTTGGCAGCAATTAGGGAGTGAGAAAAGGGAACATAGGAGGTGTTATGCTAAGGGCACAAAGTTTCCTTTGCACATGATGAATAAGTCTTTGACATCTACTGTACATCATTGCACCTACAGTTAACAAATACTGTGTTGTCGACTTAAAATCTTGCTGGAAGTGTGGGTCATATACTGAGTGTCCTTCTCTACCCCTAAACGATGACGATAATAATAAAGAACGACACTTTAGGAGGTCATGGCCAGGTTAATGGCATAGTTCCTGGTGAGGGATTCACGGGTATAACTTATTTCTCAACACATCCAAGTTGAGTACATCAAATATATGCAATGTCCAATATGTTAATTATACCTCAATAAAAAGGAGAGGAGGAGGAGAAGGAGGAGGAAGAGGAGAAGCACACACTTGGATGTTGCTATTACAGCCGGTCAGCTACCCAGTTACCTGGTAACCTTTAAAGACTCCATTATCATCATGGACAGCAGCAATATTTTTCACAAGGGAAGCAAGTTTCTTAGTGAAGTAATATGTGTAGATTTGCTAAAATGCCATGTCTGGGCCCCTTTCTTGTGTGCATGGTGTCCCAGAAGGTGAGTATTGTAGGGGGTCACCTCTCCTCTTAGGCCATGAATTCGATTAGGTCCCTGGACAGCCACTTCCAGAAGACGCTCTGGCTGGACTCCATCTATATGGTGACCAAATCCTGCTCAGAGAGAGCTGCTGTATCTAAGTGAAATTCCTGCACATGATCAAAGACTGGTTTAATTCAACTCAAAGAGTAGATGTTATGACTTTCTGTTCCATTACAAAGAGGTGTTTGAAAGTGTGGGAGAATTTGATTTTTGTGAATTGTTTTCATTTAAAATGAGATATCAGAGTGATTGCAAAATAGAAGAGTGATAATGCTCACTTCTGACAAAGGCTAGGAAGGGATACCTTAGTGTCAACTGAGGACAACCATATGACTTAGACCAATTTGTAACATAGGTAATCTTTCACACAAAGCATAGGAATTTTAGATTTGTCTACCAGGAAATTGTCAGTTAGTCAATTAATGAAGAAGCACGAGATGGAGGCAAGTCTGCCAGAATGAATGTGAAGACATTTAGACCCAAGTCTAATTCTGCTATGGCTTGAGTCACAGACAACTTCCCCGTAGTGCTTTCTGTTTCCTGGGAAGTCTGTCCTGTATGACTTACTGGGTGTCTTATAGGTCTAAAAGACTATAATTCTATAAATTTTCCCCCAAATGATATATATCCCTGTTATGGTCTGGATATGAGGTGTCCCCCAAAAGTTCACCTGTGAGACAATGTAAGGACATTCAGAGGTGAAATGATTGGGCTGTGAGAACCTTAACCCAATTAGTGAATTAATCTCCTGATGGGATTAACTGAGTAGAAGTATCTGAATGTGGGTAGAGTGTGGCTGGAGGAGGGGGCTTCTTGGGGCATGCCTGTGGGGTTTCCATTTTGTACCTGTCAAATGGAGTCTCTCTGCTTCCTGATCATGTCCTGAGACACTTTTCCTCCATCACATTCTTCCACCATGATGTGCTGCGTCAGCTTGAGCCCCAAGGAACGAGGCTGGTCTTCTGTGGACAGGACCTCTGAAACCATGAGCCCTTAAATAAACTTTTCCTCCTTTGAAGTTGTTCTCGTTGTGTCTTTTGGTTGCAGCAGTGAATAAAACTGACTAAAACGCACCCCTAACCGTATACTCTAAAGACAACAGGATTAATTATGAAGACACACTTTTCTGGGATAACCTTAATAGACACAGAGAGATCTACTCATCTCATTCCTTCCCTCTGATAACAATGTAAAACAACTTTGCTTATTATATTCAGCTGGGAAGTGGACTGCCAGACATCGTGCCCCAGAGGACAGAGGGCTGAGCATATTGTCCCCACCTCCTTTTCTGTGGCACATTTTCATTGCTTCTTACCTACATAGTAGTTTTTTTCCTTTAAATATCAGCAGTGAGTTTGTCCTACCATTCTCCCCTCACAGTTTTAATAGAGCTATTGGGAAAGGAGTCAGAAGATGGTGTTAATTAATAGATCACTTGGAAAATAACTGTCCTTATGTGCAACTCTATTAATTTAAATTGTATGTTGCTTCAAAATTTGCATCCTGTTAGTACAGTGATGCCTAGACACAGCTCCAAAAATTAGTATTGATACAATTTTAGAAGGTTTGTCTCTCTACTTGTTTCATCAGCCAAAACGATGTGGAAGAATCCGGCCTTGTAGTACAAGATCCCACAGGGCTACTGCTCTGGATTTCTCTTCCATGTGGAATTAACTGTACTGCAAGCTAATCCCTTCCACTGAGAAAAGCGAGATTTACAAAATACTGCCAGCTCACCAAAGGTCAGATTCAACTAAATTTCTTATGCTGCCCTCTCTGCCCCTGTAAATATTACACTTTGCTTCTTAAATAAATCACAGCAACCATTCTAATGGGCAATGTTTGTATCAAGCAAACATCAGTTCTAGTGAAGTGATTAGAATTTTCAAGAACCTTGAATTCTCTATGTGAAATTTTCTGCCTGGATCTTCTTAAATGCCTCAGGATTTTTGTCTTGCTCCTTTTATTCTTGAAGGTGTTATGTTCAGAGGGATATGGATGAAGAAGTAAAAATAATAGAAGAAAAAAATTGACATTTATTATGCATCTATCATGATTCAGGCACTGTTATACATTATTTGCACACACTAGTTTATTGCTTATCCTATCCTAACTGTGAGATAACGGTGACTCCCCGCTTTTATCAATGAGTGCATTGAAGCTACGTAATTATGTAATTTATTGAAAATCCCAAATCTAGTAAGAGGCAAAACCAGACACTGAAAGTGCGTCTCTCTGAGATGATATCCCTTACCTTTCTTTCTGTTCTTAGGTGCCTCCTCTGCATCCTTCTTATAAATGCTTTGTAGAAATATGGTATTTTTAGGTTATATTGGTATTGAGAAAAAACAAAGTCTGACATGACATATTAGAAAAAAAATTAACATTAAAGAGTCATATTTCTTCATGCTTTTATTGAAAGACTACTTCTTGGAATTCAACCATATTGCTGACATAATATTGGTATATAACGATGTCATCGGGTGTTCCTACTTAATGGGGCTTATAAAGACTTACAGGTATAGAAACAATAGCTCTCTGCTTTCAGAGTGTGTTCTATGCCAGGTGTTAAGTTTCAGCTTTGCATACATTAATCATTTAACCTTTGCCATGCTTCTAGGAGGAAAGTATGTTCACCTCCCTCTGTGCAAAAGAAGGTTGTTTTATGAAGAAATGAGAAATGTCCCTCCAGGTCTCTCAAAGTCAATTGGCCAACTGCAGATTTGCACTCAGGCCTTGGGGTATCAAAGCATACACTGTTAAGCCACACCTCTGACTCCCTCTCATGTGATACCACTTGCTCGCATCATGAACTTTGGAAGAAGATTATAGAAAACATAATGACATTTTGTAGTTTTTTTAAAGGTAGTTTTAATCTTTATGTAGAACCTTCTAAGATTTCCTTATGGTTACTATTCTTGTGAATTAGCTGTTTAAAAAAAGCAAATGCTACCTTGAAAAAAGTGATGGTTTTTAAGTAGACAGAATTTTATTACAGTCTAATACATGACTTAGCTAATGTTAAGCTGAAGCAAAGTCAAGGTTGGTTTTTCTGTGGGGTGGGCAGACACAGGGAAGGTGTCTGGGATTGTTCAGTTTCACAGTCCTCATGTATCTTGAGTTTTTCCAGCTCATTACAGCTGTGTTCCTTGAGGGGGGCAAAGGGAGAGGAAGGAGGGATGTGGGGTGGAGCTCTATGCTCCAATTCATTGCAAGACACCTCAGTAATAGGGAGATGGAATTGCTGAGGAAAGAGTGAGAAACCTGTAGTAAGACAATCAATATTGGACTCTTAATGTTGTGTCTCCTTTGGCAAATACATTAACCTTGCTTAGCCCCCATTTTCTTTATGTAGACAGTGGGAGAAATAATACTTAAGTAGATCTCAGGATGACTATGAGATTTGATGAGAAAAAAATAAGTGAAATGCTATTTGTGAACACTCCAGAGTGATATCAATGTAATCTCCCTGTTTTTTTCCCAAATCCTGTTTTGTCGAAAGATCTTGCCGACTCTTACACTAACTTGCCTCAGGGACTCTGTGTGGGGCAGGCCACCTGTCTGGGCAGCTGTCTGTGGCCAGTCCTCTGCATGTGGAGTTTAGAATGAATGATAGCAAGAGCTGGTAGCAGTGCCAGTCTCAATGCTATGTCCACTGTTCTGCAGAAAAACAATCAAACCAAACAAACACTCCCCGGAGAGCCAGACATCTTTAAAAAATTACAGTATCCCTTACCTCCACATACAAAATCAATCATCAAAGTAAGAAAGAATGCGGATAACTTAAGGAAAAGGAAAAATAAAACAAAAAACTATGGGGCTTTTGAGGAATGTGGTGGGAGAAAGACATAGAAATGACAAAATGTAATTTAAAACAGTCACCTTAATTTTGTTAATGTAAGCATTACAAAAGCAGTTGTCAATAAAAATAGGTCGGTTTAGGTTTACTCGGGGACCAAATGCCCTTTAAGAAAATGTATTTCAAAATCAACATGAGCACTATCCAAGGCTTCCAGGGTGAAAAACAATTCCCACACCAAGGACAAAGTACCAGGAACCATAAAATGAGTATTTCTTAGGAGCGTCAAATCTCACTCTTTCAAAGTAAAAACACTGGCATAGCAATATGCCTTGACAGAAGGTTGAAGTTACTCAACCATTGGAGTACCGCCTGAGATTGGTTAAGCACTGCTTCAGTGGCTTTCGGATGTTTTCTGGCCTCAGCCTCAACATTAATCACACAGCATTCTCATCAAGGTGAGGGAGAGGAATGGGTGTTGATGGAGCTATTTGACCAACAAGTGGAATGCCTCACAGGACAATTGCTCAGCTCACTCACGGGTGAGTGTGTGTGTGTGTGTGTTCATATATAGTGTGACTTTATTTAAAAAAAAAAACCATAAGATAACCATGTTCATATCCACAAAGGTGAATAAATCATGTTTAATTATGTTTACATATTTAAAGTGGCACGTCTGGAAATGGATGCCGGTCACAGAACAGACAGGGTAACACTCTCACTGCTCCCCTGGAGGACCTTGTGATGATGTAGGAGCCCACATTTTAGGAAAGGAAACCTCAGCATTTTCACAGTGTTCCATCAAAATGTTCACTGTGTGACATGTGAGACCTCAACTTGTTTTTTTTTTTTTCCCCCTGTGGAATTGGGGTTTGAACCCAGGGGTTCTCTACCACTGAGTTTCATCCCAGCCCTTCTTATTTTAGATATTTAGAAAGGTCTCAGTAAGTTACTCAGGCTAGCATTGAACTTGTGATCCTTCTACCTCAGTCTCTTGAGTCCCTGGGATTATAAGTGGAAAACAGTGTGACATTGTGCCTGGCTCAACTTCTAAAAACATAAATATATAGTGACTTTTTTCATTATAACCCAAGTTGGACTAACACTACTGCTTTCAAATTAAAAACATAAGTCCAACTGTTATGAACCTTAATTTTTCCTTAACAGAAATGCAATTGGACTCCCATACCTAAAACTAGAAAATAATTTATTCATCTAAATAAATCTTTTTAAAATATGAAACACTATTAAGTAAATGATGCATTATAGAAGAAAATCTTATTTACTACACTAAAACATTCACAAGATATTTCTAAACATTTGGTGAGAAACTTTTAAAACAAATAAAAATACTGTCAGAACTAACTAGTATTGATGCTCAAATTTTCAATTTGGTATTCCTTAGTACTCAGAAGAACAATCAAATCATACAAAATGCATAAAATGTGAAATAACAGAATTTTTTATGGACTTCCTACCTGTTTCAGTTCCAATATAAAGATGAATATGTGTTTTAACTTTCCAAATATATATAGAGAGATGATAAATATTACCACACAATCTGTGAACAGAATTCTACATATTCATGTATCTGACAAGTATAATCTACTACACATCAGGTACTGTTCTAGGGCAGGGGACCCAAGAGGGAACAGAAGACTCTAAGATACATGTCTTATGAGCCTCCCACTGCAGTGGGAAGAAAACAATAGCACAGTAAGATGGAAAGAATGAAAAATGTTGGAAGGGTGGGACATTTTAGAGTGTGTGGCAGGGTAAGGCTTTCCTGGAAAGTGGCCTTTTAAGGAAAGGCAGAAGTGGGTGAGGGAACGTGATGTGCTTATCTGACAAAGGCTGAGCAGCAAAGTTAACTGCAAGAGCAGTACCTGGAGAGGGGCCACGTGGTCTAAGAAGAGCAGTGGTCCATGTGACGGGAGACCAGAGCAGGGAAAATTGCAACGGAGGAAGCCAGACAGGTGAGCAGAGGCACAGACCAAGTTGGGCCTCTTAAGTGAGGAGGGAAGCTACTAGAGGGTTTGGAAAGAGCAATGCTATGATCTGACCTAGATTAACAGGGTCCTTGGGCTGCTATATGATGCTCAGCAGCAAAGGCAAGGATTTAGTTAGCAGTCTTCTGCAATAATCCAGATTTAAAAAGAGAATGGTAGCTTAGAAACACAGGGGGTAGAAGTGTCCAAAAAGAGAATATATTTTGAAAGTAGAGTTAGTGTCTTAGAGAAACACTGATAATACCATATGTATCTCAAAATTGTTAGAAGAGAGAATTTTGAATATGTTCACTGTAAAGAAATGATGAAAGTTTAAGGTGATGGAGTTGTTAATTGCCCTGACTTTAATCCTTACCCAGTGTGTACACAAACCAGAACATCACATTGTACCTAATAATATGTACACTTACAATGTGCCAATCCAAGTAAATAATATTTTAAAGGTAGAGTGAGCATGGAGTCAGTGATAGCACCAACATTTTTGATCTGCATGGCTGAAATAATGGAATTGCATTGAATCAGAGAAAACTGAAGAGAAGCTATTGGGGAAAGCAGGGTGTGGGGAATTTTGCAGAAGAACAACTTTAATTTTCCACCCAATATTGTCTCTGAGGTGTAGGGAGATAATTTACATGATAATATTTAGGTATGGTAAACAAATAATGGACATACACTAATAGTTGAAATCTCCCTTAAAACATTCCTGTGTTTCTGCATGGCCTTTATTTTATCTATCTATCTATCTATTTATTTATTTTTATGTTGGGGATACAGCATATTGAACTTGGGGGCACTCGACCACAGAGCCACATTCCTATCCCTCCTGCCCTATTTTGTATTTACTTAGAGACAGGGTCTCACTGAGTTCCTTAGTGCCTCACTTTTGCTGAGGCTAGCTTTGAACTCTCAATCCTCCTGCCTCAGCCTCCCAAGCTGCTGGGACTACAGGTGTGCACCACAGCACCCACTCTTCACTGTCTTTAGGGTCTTTAGAATAATCTGAATTCTACACAGTATCCCGGGACACTTCATGACCCTGGCAGTTTGTTCTCTGTTTCCAGTGAAGTATGTAAATATACATGCTAATTATATCAGTAATTGCTAGTTGTAATTGAGGGGATTATATCTGCTCAGTCTTCTGATCACATACATTAAAATGATTATATATTAGCCATTTAACTCAGAAGTGATCAGTTAAGTCTCTTTCCTTGAATACACAAGGAGAAGGAGAAAAGTAAGCTTTGATTATGGTAATATGCTGCTCACCCCAAAACTCTGCTCAGGAGCCCAACTATTCACAAATGTAGTCTTACAGTAGCAATAATACATGGACCAAAAAGAGAGAAGGCATGGGCCTCTTTCACTTATTCACTTCAAAACAGATTACTTGGGTCTGAGTGGGGCTTGTTTTTACCTGGAGTCTCCTTATGCCATTTTCTTTGGACTCCAAATACATTCTAAAGATCAGATGTCTCTTACTCCTGTCCCCTTGCTAATTCCTGGGTGAAGAATCTGAAGTCTTTATGTGATCCACTCTAGTTCCCTCTACTTACACACTGTTCCCCATAATTTATATCTGTAGGCTTGGTATTGTTCATTTCCCATCCTGTGTATAAACCCCTTCTTCCCTGTCTCTCCACCAACCTGGATTCCAAACTCCTTTTGGGCATCACTTATTCCATGAATTATCTTCTTCATGTTTCTCTTTAATAGTCTATGGAGAAGATTTTGAAGACTTATATCTACTCAGCTACCATGGTTTGCTCCGGAGCATTGAGTTGTCTCTAAATATTTTCTCTTTTTAACTGATTTATTTACTGAGTATAAACTATGTCCAAGCTCTGAGCTGGTAACTAGAAACAGAGACCCAAGTGGGTGAGAGGAAATAAGCATGTTTGAAGAAGCTCTCAACCCAGCATTCAAAAAGCATCTTAACAGTTAATGAGGATCTACTGTAAAAATGCAAACATTGTGATCTTAGAAGTTCCAGTTATGATGAGGACAAAGAAGGAATTTTGAGTATCTTGGGGAAAGGGAGGGCAAATACACACTCACACACACACACACACACACACACACACACACACATACACACACACACACATTATTCAGGTAACAGAACTTCAAAATCAGAAATTCTGCATATTGTTTCCTAGGACAGTTTCTCAAGCACCTGCCTTGTCAGAATCACCTGTGGTACTTTATAAAAAGAATATAGATTTAAGAGCTTGACTGATAAAATGTTGGACTCAGTATCTCTGAGTTCCTGGCCCTGGAATCTGTATTTTAAAAGCTCTCATGTTGATGCTGCTGGCATATGGTGTTTGGCAAGTAGGAGAGTCTCAGGCAAACGGGGGTAAGTTGGTCATCCTGCTTTTACATTGCAGACCAGTGAGACTTGTATCCACTCAGCTACCACGGTTTGCTCCAGAGGAGCATTGAGTACAGAGGTGGGGCCCCCCAGCAAGGACTGAGTGTCAAGCACTCAGTTGATCTTCAGATAACCCACTTACGCCTAGTCATCCTGCTCCCCTAAATTCCACTGATCCCATTTTAGTCCTATCCATGTTTGTGTTTGGCAACCTGGACGTGATTGCTTCTGATGGAGCTGTCTAGGCTCCGTGCTTTCCTTTTTTATCTTTATTTGATGTGGATCTAAATCTTTGAACCTTAGAATATTGGCCTAATAACAACATGAAAACAAAATCAATAGCAGGACTTTTAGGTCACACTCAACCTGTTGTGGAGCTGACTCCCTGCAGGTGTGAAGTCCTTGGCGAGGGAGACTTACAGCTGTATTACAGCGGCTCAGGCTCCTATCTCTCAGGCCAGGGTTTCAGCAAATGACCATTTAACCTACTGATTTTTTTTAAATATTGTTTGTAGTTGTTGATAAGCCTTTACTTTATTTATGTGTTTATATGAGAATCGAACCCAGGTCCTTATACATGTCAGGCAAGTGCACTACCACTGAGCCACACCCCCAGGCCCCCTACTGATGTTCTTTCCACCCTTCACTCAACTTCAATCTACTCTTTTGGAAAAGATTAGTGTGATGAGTCCCTCAATTAACAGGATGAATTTAAAAGGATTTGTCTGAATGTACTTTAAATTCACATTAATAAGAACTTTTAGAAAATATGAGCATCATCTGTGAAACCCAAAAGTTTATAAGTAATAATTTTAGTCACAGCTGTTATGTTAGAGGCTGCAAATAGATCTCTGCTTACTCCCCGATCTGATAGGCAAAATCAGAATTCAGGTGGCTTACTGCAACTATTAATCAAAATTACTGCTTAATGCTTTCTGATCACTTCCAAGGTTTTCAATAACTTCTTTAAGTTACCAAACCAATACGAAAGAAAGAAGTTGGATCCTTATTTTAAACCATACCCAAAAATCAATTCAAAATAGATTAAAGAGTTAAAGAACTGTAACTATAAAATGTCTATAAGAAAATATATAGGAAAAATCTCATGCCTTTGATATTGGTGAAGATTTCATGGTTTTAGCACCAAAAGCACAGATAGTAAAAGCAAAAATAGACAAATGGGCTGACATCGAATTAAAAAGCTTCTCACAGCAAATGAAGCAATTAACACATTGAATAGATGGCTTATGGAATGGGAGAAATTATTTACAAGTCATATATCTGAAAAATGATTAATTTCTAAAATATTTAAGAAACCCCTAGAATTCACTAGCAAACAAACAACATAAAAAAATTATATATATATATCCATGAAATTTAGAAATTTGTACCTTCAGACATGATTGAGTTTAGACTGGTTCAAAAAGGCCCACCAAGTACTAATGACCCAAATGGCCTCCTGCCTGTCTCTCACCTACATGTGACAAATTCTTAGAACAAATATAGCCTAAGGTGCTCCTCAGCAGGAATAGAAGAGAAGGCAGCTACAGTACAAAGAAGGGATTTCCTCACTCCTCCTTCATAAAACCAAGGTTGAGCTGGTTGGAGACCTGAGAGTCAGGCATAACTCTGGAGCCATTTTTGACTCTGCAAAGCCTTTGTGTCTTAGTCAGTTGTACTTCACATTTTGTAAATTCTTTCTCTGAGAGTCTATCATTCCATCAAGGAATCTTACTACACCACTCTATATTCTAGAGAATCTGAACACCATATGCAAATAGTCCAAACATTCCTTTCATAGGGCTACTCTCCTATGCAAAAGGAGATAACACTTTCTATCATATCAATTTCAGAGTTGTTAACTCTTGCCATAGTCCTCAGACATACCTCAGAATCCCTCAACAGCAGGAGCCCCTGAACATATGATGTATGCATACACACACACACACACACACACACACACACACACTCACACAGGTGCTTACCCTCTTAAACTTGAAATTGTATTTTCGTTTTTATTCTAGTCCAAAACCAAGTTTCCTTCAAGATCACATTCTGCTTCTTAATTAAAACCTTTTCTGAAAACCACAACCATCCCCCAAACCTGATTTTTTAAATAAATTCTGACAATACAAAGATGGACTATATCATAATCCATAGTTTTCATTATTATACGCATTGGCTGTATTTGTCCACCAGAATTACTTTACATCTACTGCATAAAGTAGCTCTTAGGTGCTGTAACATGCAGGGAATTTGCAACAATTCCCAGAACCTGATATTACAGGTTCTGTCATTGTACTCTGCCCAAATAAATATTTTGATGAGTCTCACAAACTCAGGGCAGAAAAAATACTTTAAATGAATTACAAGGACTAATGACTCCAGCCTCAGTGTCCTAGAAAAGTAGTTTTCACTAATTCTCTAATCCCCTTCCCACACTCTCTTCTACTGGAGTTTCTCTTTGACCACAATAATCCAAAGAGTCCTTGAATCTGTGCTTCTTTTTGTCTGTGTGATTTTCTCTGTCTAGAACTCCATCTTTTCATCTTGCCCACTCTAGTTCCTCAGATCTAAGTTTCAGAAACTCAGGCATAGCTTCCTCTGGTCCTGATGCAGGACCCCAACACATGCTGCTCATATGTCAACTGTGCCCTGTGATTATTCCAGCTCAATTCTGCCCAGTGACCTATCAGTCCTTGACACTGTTTTTAATTTTCTTAGGCTAGAACCACATTTCCACCTTGTGCTGCCAGAGTCTAACTCAGGCCCTCGGAAAAGAAGTATAGTCTGCTTAATATTGCCTTCAGGGTACTCTCCCTCTTGTTATAAAAGTCTGTTTCGTTTCTTTCAATATATAATCTAATTTTTCATTACCTTTAAAGTCTGAACCAACTGAGAAGTTAGGTGAGAAAAACCTTCTCCAAAAATAAGGGGAAATACTGGCATTCCTTATTTCTATGACAGGAGAAAAATAGGAAGAAAAGCAACATTATTGGATTTCCAGGTTACACAATATAATTATTCACATTCTGCTACCCAAGGAAGAACAATTATTTTAGGCAGGGTATGTTATGGCAAGATGCACTACAAAATGTATTCTAAAGGCAAAGGCCTTAAATATCTGACCAACAAATTTAGGCTACATATCAAAATATAGGGTAAAAATTAAAATGACTAAAAATGCTAAAAGGCTAGGGGTGACTGGAGTGTACCTGCATATCACTGTCTTTCTGACATGGTAGGAGCTGCTCTGAACTGTAGAATTCACTTACCATGGGTGCCAAGCCACTACAGACCCAAGAAGAGTGGGAGTCAGTGTTTCTAGACATTTCCATATTTGAAGAGTAGTCAGGAAAATGAATTATCACTCAAATTGATCATGTTTTAAATGTTAATAAATCATTCAGTTCAAAACTAATTTTTAAAAGGAAAAAAGTAGCTCTTATGGATTGCATTTAGTCAGAAAGCCAAGTGTTGATAAGTTCTGATAATTAAAAGCCAATGATGGCTTCATAATCAGAACTGTATTTTATGAAAATAAAATCAGTAGACAGCAGAATGCCAAATAAAGTTCATAAGAGTATGAATTCTCAAGGAAATTTGTGTTTGTTGAATAAATAAATGAATGAATAAATGAATCAGAGATTCAAAGACAGACCAGTCAAGAAGATTGTCCAACTAGGTTAGGTAAGAAGTGTGGAAGCATAAACTTGGGCAGTGGCAGGAGATATATTTTAAAGTTGCTGGTTAATTGATGTTTATTACAATGTTGATGAATAATATCAATGAAGAGGGTTTGCAAATAATGTATTTGGTCTTGTTAATGAATAATGTGAATATGTTGATTTCTTCAATTGGAAAACTGGAGATGCAAACTTTTTCGGAAGAGCTTTGGAGTTGAAGGTCTTCCATTAGATGGTCACCTGATCTTGTGTCAGTCATCTGCAACATCAGTAGGGTGTGACCTCACTCATGGGATGGTCAAGAATAGACAAAGCTAACCTCTAGTGATAGAAAGAACAATTCTTTCCTGTGGAAGGGGGCAATGGGCCGGAGGCATGAGAAAAGGGCCTCAGGAGTGAGAGACATTTTGGTTAAGGTGAATGTTACCTGAGTGTTCACACGCACCCGGCTCACTAATCCACACCCGCCCTGTGGATCTACACCTTTTAATGTATGAGATTTATAATTCCATTAAAGACATATTTTGTGGAGAAAAAGCCACATATTTAACCCACTGGCTGCACATTAGAATTTTCAAGAAAACCTTTTAGAAACAATTAACATTTTAGTTGACAAATAAAAATTGTCTATATTCATCACATACATGACATTTTGAAATATGTATACATTATGGAATGGCCAAATCATACTAATTAACACATCCATTACCTCATAAACTTACATTTTCCATGTATATGTGTGCTGAGAACACTAAAATCTACTATTTTATCAATTTTCAAGAATACAATACAGTGTTACTACCTTCTACCACCATGTTGTTCAATCACCTTCTGAAATTATTCCTCTTATTTTGCTGAAGTCGTGTATACTTTGGCCAATATTTCTTTAACACTTCCAAAACCAACATTCATTCTAGTCTCTGATTTTCATAGTAAGTCTTTAAAAACATTCTGGAAATTCTATTTTTTTTTTTAACCAAGGATGGAACCCAGTGGCAGTTAACCACTGAGTCACATCCTAGCCCTATTGTGTGTGTGTGTGTGTGTGTGTGTGAGTGTGTGTGTGTCTGTGTGTGTGTTGCTGGGGGTTGAACCCAGGGCCTTGTGCATGCAAGGCAAGCACTCCACCAACAGAGATATATCCCCAGGTCTCTTTTAATCTTTTATATTGAGCAAGGGTCTCACTAAGTTGCTTGAAACCTCACTAAGTTGCTGGGGCTGACTTTGAACTTGCAATCCTCCTGCTTCAGCCTCCCATCTCAGCCTCCCAAGCCAATGGGATTTGAAAAGTTTGATTTAATATGTACAGAAGGAAAAATACTAGAAACTTGCCTGTTATTCTCATATAACTTGCCTGTTATTCTCATAAGAACTTGCCTGTTATTCTCATATAACTTTTACTCCTGGTCATCTCTTATCTTTCCCTGTTTCCATATGATTTGTCTCAGTCTTCCTGCTCAGGACAGGCAGCAAGACTGTAGCTGAAGTTAAGTTTATCAGATTGCTCTTTGGGGAGAATATTTACCAGCAGAACCAAGGGGGTCTCTATGGGGGAGGACTGGGCAAGGGGACCTTTATGGTTTGGAGGGGGGATAAGGGACAGGATTGGGAAGAAGGTGTAAATAGGGAGCTTCCTGGGACCACTGTCTTCAGAGCAGGAGTCTATGCAGAGCGGCTGTGGAGCAGTGTGCCTGTGATGTCATCCCAGAAGATATGGCTCTACCTGAGCTGGTGTGAAAACAGCCTAGGTCACCTGTGACCCTGATCTGCGCGAGTATAATCTATGTGTTTCGCAAGTCCCAGGGCAGTCCATTTAGTAAATGGTGGCTTCTGTTTCAATTCCCAGGTCTCCCCTCAGAGCCTGGCTGCCAGTGGGAGTATTTTTCATTTTATCACATTAAACCAACAGAACACACATGTTTGCCAGAGCTCCCCATCAAAACCAATTTTCAGGAGAACAAAACAACAAGACACAAGAACACAGACGCCGACTGGGTTTAATTTTCTTGAGAGACCCTGCCCGGCTTTCCCTGGCTTCCTGCCACTTTGTCTGTAAGCACACTTCATCTTATTTTTAAGGACTTGAGTCACCTGAGGAAATGTTTGTTTTCATGGTTAGATTGAAATAATAATTCCTGCCCCGAGGTGAGTGCGATTTTCTGTTACATCAAACTCATGGATAGTTTTTCTTATTAATAACACTAAAGTAGCAATATGGGAAAATCCAAGAATATCTTGGCACTAATTCATTCAGGGATAGTACCCCTCTCCTGGGCATGCGGAGATTTTCTGGGGAAGATGTTCCTTGGAAGAGTCCTGTTGTTTTCATGGGATGTGAGCTCTACAGTATGCACTCCTAAAGCAAAATAACAGCTAAAACTGGGAAATCATCCAGTCTATGGGAGCCCACAAATGTAAGAAACATCCCTATAGAGCCAGAATGAAGTGGTAGACAGTGCCTGCAGATGCCCACCATCATCTAGCACATTTTAATTTAATTGGGAACCTTTGGAGTAGTATTTAATACTTCAAAATATAATAAAGCTCCCCCAAAGATTGTTGTTCAAAGTAAATTACGTTAAAGTATGAAGTCATAGACCTGGTAGATCTCTGGTTATTAGACCTGAGAGAGGAAATGTAGGTTGAGGTTATTTTTATTCGGTTGGGAGAGCAACACACTGTTTAGGAAATCCTCCTTGAGACTTGTATTATATTGTGATTTCAGAGTACTTCTCTACAAAAACCCTTGACAGGGCAATTACTGGATCTACTGTTTTGCTCTGTGACAGAAGCAATTCTGTATTCATTCCTTTTTATCTCTGAAATATAAGGAGGAGGAAAAGAAGCAGATGGAGGTAGAAGGGATGAACTGGGTCTGTTTCTCCAAGTTCAGAGAAATGGCACTAAAAAGGATTAATCCTAGAGCTACCTGAGCATAATTCTGCTCCACAAGTTCTCTGGACTCATACGTATCTCCACCAGCAATCCAAGTGACAGAGAGATATTTTATAATTGACCATACTTGGCATGTGAAGCTTCACAACTGAGTTCTTCCTGGGTCAAATAAGAGTTTGCAAATGAATCAGTAATAGGATAGCCATAACAAGGAAATCCACTGGGATGCTGGAAGCTTCTTCTAATGTAAGAGTGATATGTGTTCCCTAGAAATAAGATTAATGTTGGTGTGCAAGGTCCCCGTCATCTTCAGCACGCATACCCCTCCCCGTGAGCAGTCCTACCTGTCTACTACTGGATGCATTTTTATTCTGTCTCACTCTCTCAGCTGTCTGATAATGATCCGTTTCTGACCAAGGTAGGTAGACGCTGATCACTTCCTGTTTGGAGTCTATCTTTGGGCCCATCCTCCTACTTGTAGGAGGCCCAAAGAGAAATAAAATAGTAGTGGTGGCAGCCAAGAAGCCAGTGATAAGTGGCTCTGACAGTCTCACACAGCTTCATCCTTTGATCTTCCAGAGATGATGGGGTCATGTGATATTGCTTTCCGTCTCAACCTCCTACTGCCTACATCATGCAATTTCAGGCTCACTCATCTATCATAGGAGAAATCTTACTGATGTGAGAAGTTAGAGACCTGGAGCAAGTATCTCTATATTTAGTTGGGCTTTCCTTCTAAAATCTCACAAAATAGGTCAATACTTGCCAGAGCATCAAAACCAATCCAATTCCCTGATTCTGCTAACCAATATAGAATCCAATAGAGATCAAGCCACTCCTTGCTTCTGTCACAGAAGTCCATGAACAGAGTGAGCAGACTCCTCGTCAGCATCAAGACTTTGCTCAAAGGTGCTTGAAGACTTCCCCCTGGTGCTCACCAGCCCAGAGCCATGAGGCTCCCGGCTCGGCCCACTCCTCATCAGGGCTCTGCCCGGCAAGGTCTGCCTAAGAATCACTCAGCCCAGCTCCCTCACCTCCAGCACACCCTGCTCCAACGTCCCTTTCATGATGCCACTCTGACTAGGTAATAGTCTCTTTTACTGTGAAAAGTAAAAGCAATAGGTAGAAATGCCTTCGCCTTGTCAAGGGCTTCTCTCTCCCTCTCTCGTTTGAATGTTTTATTTTTCGTGTAAGATATTGATAGTTTCCACAACAAACTTTTCCTGAGCCATCAAACAGGTGACTTTGGGGACTATTTTATTGTCAAAGAATGTGGAATGAGAAAAAGAATACAACTCTATAATCCAAGTAAATCTTAGGCAGGGATTCAATGTAAAAACAAAGAAATCAAAAAGAATTGCTCCTTATTTGGAGTAGAAGTTGGAGGCTGGTCTATCTCTTTCCCTATCACAGGTGAATTTGGGATTCTCAAACATCTTGTTAGAAATCAAGTTAAAATGTATCAAGTTAAAACAAAATGAAATAAAAACACCAAACTAGAAGATGCACAATCTGGCCCTGTTTTGTTTTCTACCTTGCCAAAACTCCCATAGCCTATATATATATATATATATATATATATATATATATATATATATATATATATATATATATTTTTTTTTTTTTTTCATGCTTCTTTGGTAGCTTTGTGTATCTGGGTAATCATGAATGAATATTTAACTATTTTACTAGCATTTGCAGCCTAGCAAAGGTTGATTTCCATTGAACTGGCAGATTGCTTTTTAATTTTCTGCTTGGATGGGTTGTTTTTTTGTCCTGTAGTTTCCAAAATATTTTATGAGTCTTGATGGAGAGGCTAAAATGCTTGCAAATTTTGCTGATCTCTGCCAAAAGCTGATTAACCCTCCCTCATTCTTCAGAAACGCATGTACCGGCAGGCTTAGATGGTGTAAGAAACATGATATACAGCTGTGCAGAAGCACTTTCAGAAGGGCTGCAAAATACTACATTCACAGAGGGATAAATATGTCGATAATGACTCTGTGTAGATTTTATGCTACTTTTCTCTTTCTATAGTTAAGGGAAATATTTATGGCACTTAGGTATGTGAAGTGCAAGACAGCTTGAATATCACCAGGCCTTGAATGTAGCTGATGATCTGTGAATAATAATTATATGACTTTTGAAATGGGTTACACTCCTGAATACAGGTATTTTCATTACCCCACATTAATTGTTGTGAATAGTGCACTTGTTTCACTTCAAATGATAATGACCTAGTACTTGATTATCATATGTCACCTGTGCAATTGATCAGACCCCTCTAAAATAACTCATGCTTTCTATATTTTGTGATAGGCTTTCAAAATAATTTTTAAATGATTTAAATATTGCAACCTAATTTGATATCATTTTCAACTTTTAGAAATATTTTAAAATCGATTTCACCTGTGGTCCTTCTAATCTCAAAAATGGCTATTAGCCCTATTTTTCCAGGTGCTTGGGAGAAACCTTGATTTCTCTAGTGCAATGTGGTAGAGGATACTGTGGTTTCCAATTACTTGCTCTTTCCTTAATCAGAGAGAGCCCTGAGAGACCTGCCCAAGGAGGATTGGTGTCCTCTCCCAGTGACCATGGTCTTGAAAATGTTGCCTCAGGCTCTGGAAGGTGAGCAGGTGTGCTGAAGAGAACTGAGATGTCTATAATTTCAGCACCGGTTAAAATTGACCAATGTGCCCATTTTCGTGGCTTCGGGTTAGCTGGGTTGCCCTTCCATCCAGATATTCCAGCAGCAGCCCACTTCTCATCACCTCTCTACTCCACCATAGACCACAGGCTGCTCTCCTCCTGATCACTGGGACAGCTTCCCCACCCACCTGGGTGCTTCTTTCCCTCCCATGTGACTCACCACCTACATGAGACCAGAATGGCCCTTTAAACATGTGAATAAAATTAGGACCACCCTGGGTTCAAATCCCTTGAATAAGCTTCTCTCTTCGCACTGATGACAGTAAGAATTCTTCTAATGCTCAACTAGCTAGGCCAGGCTGACACAGCCTGCCCACCTCCACTCCTGCCCTCTCCCTGGCCTCATCTCCCGCTAATCTCCCCCATGTCCACCTGATTCCAGCCATAATATGGCTGCACTGTTGTACCCCAGCCTGGCCAACACATGCCTGCCTCAGGCACTGCATTTACTCTCCTTTATGCCTGAAATGCTCCCTTTCCTAAAACTTAGTTCCTTGGTTCCTCACTTTCTTATTCTTCTACTCAGTGACATCTTCCCACAAGACCCAAGTTAAAATTCACACCCCTTTCCCAGCGTCAAAACTTCCCCCCTCCTTTCCTGTGTTCTCCTGTGCCACTTGCTATCTTACCTGATGTGTTTTCATCTAGTTATACACTGTCTAACTCTACAAGATTGAGAGCCTCCTGATGTCAGGGATGTTAGTTTATTCATTTTCCCCCTTAATGGCTGAGGCTGATAGCATTGACAAGAACTTAGGAAGTAAATGAGTTTGTTGAATGAGTGAAGGAGGCATATTTCTAAAAGATAGGTGAATGACTATAATAATTTTATGACTTTTCTCCTGGGCTTTTCCTGACCAATAGCTGACCTTTTTCCTTTATTTTCAAAGCATTTATAAAAATTTAACATTTATAAGGGTAGATAGCAATTCTGTGTCAGGTTTATCTCCTAAATACCTTTTATCCCTCCAAATAGAACATATCTTTAAAGCTGATAGGATGTAGATGTTGTCGTGTACAATTCAGAATCCAATAAAATTTCTCTCCTATCAAAACTTAACTACTGTGTTACTGTAGGCATACTGGCACTATGTATTATTAATTTTGTCCCTCAGATCCAGGTCTTAAATGATTACACACAAGAGGAATAGAGTAATAACATAACCCCTCAAATATAAATGCCTTTCAATGCACACAGGATCTATCATTGAGAAAATGCTCACTTCATATTCCAAATTATATTATTGGCTAATTTCCAAGTATACTCATTTGATATAAATATGATGCTGTGGAAGCATTTACAAATAAAGAAGTCTCTAAAATTTCAATGTGCTGCTCCTTTTTACATGTTCACTGGACACATTTCTCATGTGTTATACATGTTTACAATAGCAGTGTCTCAGGAATGGCTGTGTCGGTGACATTTGCAAGGTGACTGAGGGTATCTCGGAACACTTTGCTTCATAGCAAGATAATGCTTTATGCATGTGTGTATGCATTTACTCTAAATGTATTAGCTTCTCCTTTTTGTAAAGCTGCTCATGATTAACCTTCACGAATAATAGAGGGCCAGGAGTCCCTCACTCAGCACTCCCTTGGTACTGTGTTTCTCAGTGCTCCTTCCTGCACTTCTGCTTGCTCATCTACTCTCTTCCTGCTCCTCCTCCTCCAGTTCACTGGCTAATGTGAACAGGAACATATGCTCCAAGACCTTTCTTCATACCAAATTGCTTAACAATCAAATGCAAATTCCTAGCCTGAAAGGAAATTCAAATTATTAATTCCAGTGTCAATATATTTGGAATTGAACCTAGGACCTTCCATAAGCTCAGCAAATGCCTAGCACTGAGCTATAGACCCAGCTCTTTTTTGTTTATTTAATTTCATTTCACCAAATTTCTGAACTTGCAATCCTCCTGCCTCAGCCTGCCAGTGGCTAGGATTACAGGCCTGCACCACTGATGCCCAGCCCCCAGTTGTTATTTATATGTTATACAAATTGGGCCAGCCTTTGCTTCTAACCTGTAAGCAATTGCAGAAAAAGACTTAGATTGAAACATACAGATTCAAATGAATATCACCTAATTCTAAGTGCAACTCAGTGTCCTCTGATAAATGTGGTTCAACCACAACCTATCAATGAAATAGCAGAATGTTAATTGGGATTAGGATCCATGTCTTTCTGCTTTTACCTCATCATTATAGAATGAAGAACAGGGGAATGAATGTGGCTGTGCACATCTCTCAGCTCACGGACATTACGGGGGAGATGCTTTCACTGTGTCCTTTTTAACCTTACATTTCATCATCCTTCTCTGTGGGTGGGCAGGACTACACTCAGCTATGAATCAGCACCACACCCCCATCTCCACTAAGAGATCACAAAGAAGGGGATACATTTTTTTAAAGACATTTTGGTGTCATGCCTATTGTGGTACACTACCTAAATATGTGTGTGTGTATGTGTGTGTGTGTGAGTGTGAGTGCGCACGCACATGCGTGCACACGTACATATGCATCTGTGTACATTACCTATGTAGAACTTTAGCATTTACACAACTATTTCTCTTATGTTGTGTCTCAAAATCCTTATGCCCAGTAATTGTGTTGAGCCTTATCATTTATATTCACTGCCATAGAAGAGCACTACTTAAGTTCTGATTCCTAGTATCATAGAGGCAGTAAATACCTCAGTTTGGATTTGGATCCCAGTCTTCAATGTAAGGCAAAACTGTAGCTAGGCAGGAGGTATTCACATTGCAAGTTCGAATATATAGAATGCTACTGGTAATGTCTAAACTCTTTTATGATAAAATTAGACCAGAAATTGAACTTTTAATTACTGTGGAGAGTATATGCATTCATTTTACAGTCTATGAAGCTAGCTGTACTACAACTATCTCAGATTCCAGGAAAGATTAGATATGTATAGTTCTCATTTCCCCTTTGGTGACTGAGCATACAGTTCAGCAAAACTTTTCCATCTATTGGACCTTTTGTCTGGATCAGACACGTTTCTACCACACTCCTTGACAAATTGCTGGCTATATGCATAGTATATTTGCAATTGGTAAATGCAGAGACTGTCAAAAATAAAACACACTATACCATTTCACTGTTATTTCTGTGTCAACTAAGCCCACTTCTGTGGTAGGTGTTTGCTAATCTCAGAGGTCTGGGACATTTCTGATGCTCTCTTGGAAGTCTGCAAATTTTACCTCCCTTAACTATATTACAAATTAATTGTCCCCAGATTATAAGAAATAATACTTAGAAAAAAATCAATTGAATTTTACTCATTAAAATAAATTCCAGTTTTATGTGTGTTGTTTTGTCCTTTTGTTTTCTATCAGGAAAGCATCCATCCCAGATTTTCTGCTGCTGGTTTGTTTAGGTACAGGAAGTCCTTTGAATACAGCAAGAGAGCCATTTGATCATCCTTTAACAAAATGTAGAATTCTTTGCAGGCATCACACATTTATATATTCTTAGTCATGAACACACCACAGATTAATTTATATTTTCTAAAATGACAGGTGACTTAAGAATAGAATCTTAGTTCAAACTTGATGTTACCAATAGGAATTTCACATAGGCTCTTTTTTTAACTCAGCTCCAACTCCATGCTAATGCTTATGTCATTCTTTATTTTCATTCTTGCCAGTGATACCTAGTTAATAGGAAGTTGTTAAAAAACAAAACAAAACAGCTGGTGATTTTGTGAAAGACGAGGTGTGAGAGTGGGCTAACCAATCAGATGGCTCAGGTAAACTGGCCAACATAAGGGAAAACAGGTGTCTCCCATCCACTTAGATCATCCAAGCACTGGAAGTCCCAGGTGGGGTCAGGAGCAATGGAAAGGACACATGGGAAAGAGAGGACTTTGAAGATGAGCTAGATGATGTTGCTTTGTTCAGGACTGCTTTGGAGCAGGAATGGATATGATGAGTCATGAAACACAAATCTAGTTTTATTTTCCAGCAAAGGGCAGTGTTTACAAGACTGTGTAGTTTGCAATAAATTATAGTCCTACTGGGAACAATCTTTTTTTTTTTTTCTTTAAGATTGTAATTCTCCCCTCAACAATATACACAGGCATTTCCAATAATGTGGAATATAAAGTTATTTCACAGCCCATAATGTTTACCTTTCCAGTGCTTTTCCTTTGGTTACTCTGTCTTCATCTTTTCTACAACATAGTTACCATTTTGGGTAGTTTGTTTCCAAATTCTTTTGCTGATAGGAAGACTCTACTTGCCTAGTTCATTTCTAATTCCCTGGGCCATTTTCTGTGTTTTGCACAGTGGGAAAGAAAAAAAAAAACATCTCACAGTTGAGGGCAGGTGGCTGCTTTAATTCCTTTTATTTTCACATATTTTCTATGTTTCTCCTTGTATACATGCAGAATCTAGGTTCACATGGCTGTATGTTTTTGTAACTTAAGCAGTTTTTAAAAATGTAGTTGATTGTGATGCCTGTGTGATTGATTTTTACTTTGAACTCTCTCCTTGACCTCTTCCTTGTGTCAGTTGGTAACAGAGTTGCTGGGGATAATTCTGGGATGTGGTTGAGAGAAAGGTGAATCTGGATGAATTCAGTTTGGTTTAGTAAAAGGAAATTAAGTGGTTTGCATTTATTTCCATACAGAATTAAACTATTGTTAGCTATTATGATGTATGAGGGACTTCTAGAAATGCCCCCAAAGGAACATTACAGGGGGAGACCCCATAGTGTGGCATAAAGTTATGGGACTATATGCCTTATTCTCACATTCACATATACATGAATGTGTCCTGTTATTAACACTCTCAGTATCAGAAAATACTGTGGGAAGGAGGGGATAAAGAAAGTTGGAGGTGTTCAGTTGTAATCTAGTCTCTAGAAAGTTCCATTAGTGGGTTAAACAAAATTGAAAGCAGAAAACTTGCCTCCCATTACTGACTAGATAAAACAATAGTTCTCTAACATTTTAATGGTAATCACGAAATAGAAAATTTATTAAAATTTCTACATTTGAGGACACATAGTGTAGAATGAGCATAAATTCTACTCAGCCATGCCAAATAAAGACTGAACTGTCTTTTCATTTTCTCTATTTAGAATATTAAAATTTGTTCTCATATTAAGAAGGAAACAAAGTATGTTATTTTCATCTCTCCTAGGGGTAAATACATATTCATTTCATTTCTAATTTTGAGTCAATAATTTTGTATTATTTTCTTAAATTGCATAATGCTTGTATTACCCTCATTTAGCCTTCCTTCTCCCAAACTATCATTTTATCTCCTTTTTCTGTTTTCCTGAAAGCTGTCAATACTTTCTCATCTTACTTTCCACAATCTTGTTCAATTTGATTCCTAGTTATTTCCTTATTTTTCACTTCAATATCTAGATCATGTTTTTTTCTGGCTTCTTCATCTATTTTTTCCTCTCTCATGCTCAAGAAGCTAGTTAATTAAACATGCAACACGTAATCATATTTTTTTCACATTCTAATCAAATCTATTTCTTCCAGGCTTTTCATGATTACCTGAGCATGGTTATTTGCAAGACAATACATTTAATCCAGGTATTTTGCCTTGGCATGTAACCTCCTAGATGCCCTTTGACCCCCAGCTTTCTTTACCTGTACCTCTGTTGTACTCTCTGGTACATCCTGAACTTCGCTCTTGTCCTGCAGGAGAAAGCTAATCCCTGAACACAAATCTTAGGTACTACCTGTGTACACTTCACATTTAGTTACCTTTTCCCAGATCTTTGTTTTTAAATGTTGGGGGTAGGAATCATGAATGTTGTTGAGAAGTAGAAGTTATGAACTCTCACAATATCATCTCATTCCTCAAACATTTTTATATAATAACCTCAAGGTATTGACCCCAGGCAACAATTCCTGCTTTGAATGCAGACTGAGCTAGAAAGTAACCATTTTCTTTGCTCCCCAGGCAGGCATAAAATCATCTCAGGTAGGTGACTTTTTAATTTACTGTCATTTTCATACATTTTCTATTTGCTTCTCCTTTTATACATGCAGAAAAACTGAAACACATATACTGAACAAATTTGAAGTTTTTTTTTTTATATAAAAGGGACTACATGATGTGGGCTACGTTGGTAGATGAGTACTGCAAGATACATACAAGAAAAATCAAAATAATAAAGTGTGAACTTTCTGTTGAAGTTTACTTTCATGTACATTTTATTCGTCTCTAGTTTTAGTATCATCTCTCTACATTGTGCGCCAAAATACATCTGATTCTAGCCCCTGGAAATATATACACATAAAAATAATTTTCCTTGATTCCTTTCTTGCATGTTTATATGTTATTTACTCAAGTCTTGTTTCAGTTTTTCTGATATATTATTTATATTTTAGCTGACTCCTTATTCCTGTTCTGTGACTAGAGTATGATGGTGTCAGTGTGAGGATAACTGGACTCAGCCACAGGTCACCATTTTTTTACATCTTCACCCTCTTCTTCTGTGTTTGACAAAAATCCTCTAATGAAAGGATATGCATACTGTGGATACCATCAGTGATCCTGTGGGCAGCCTTGTTTCATTTCCTATCCTGCCTAATGATATGTAATATGCTCATTAATTTCAATAACTTTGTGTTATGGCATATCTTTTTGCATGGCTCTGAAAACAAAATTGTCTCTGTTCCTGGCCTGTCTAATTTACTACACAGAATATATTAAAAAATATGACCATATCTGTCCGTGGGCATTTTAATCTTATTTTTAGTACTGAGTGTGAGATTATAAGACACTCGCATAATGATAATTCTTATTTCTGAATCTGCACCCTGAACCTCATCTTAATTGCCAGGCACTATGATGCTGGGACACATGTCTCACTTTACTTCATCCTTCCAACAATCCTAGCTAGTATTAGAAGACTGCAAAGGTGCAAGGGTACAGGTTAGATAGAAAAGTGCACAGAGACTAATTGAACTCATCAGCCTTACCTATAGCCCACTTATTGACTACAATTTTTACAATCTTCCAGGTAATTTTTCCATTGTCCTTCTGTGTTCCAGCAGTGGATTTTTCTATTAAGCTCCCCACCCTACTTTTTCCATCTAGATTTTCTTAAAAGAGTGAGTGTTTTTAATGCCTTATTCAACGAGATTCAGCGAAGGCTATCAGTAGAAAGAGGATTATAAACAAATTTTGCCTTTCTGTCTATTCACTTTTTCCTATTGACTACACTGGCAGATAAAATTTTAGAAGCCATGAAATGTAACATAGTGAACTGAATTCCCTGAATGAGGACTCTTTGTTTTGAACAATTTATGATTCTGAATCAAATCCAAGGTCTTGTGCATGCTAAGCACACACTCTACCTTTGAGTTACAACTACAGATCTCTTAATGAGAGTTTCAAATGAGAAAAAAAAATATGTTCCTGGATAACATTAATTTAAATAATCCAATATAACTTGTGTTGGAACAAAATTTAAAAATTCACCTTAAAGTGATTTAATAGCAATTACAGTTTATTGAGGATATAGTTCAAATACTTTATCCACAAAAATATCTACTTATCTAATTTTTTTTTTTGACTTGGTGTTAACATCTAGAGAAAGGAATGATTAAATTTAAACTTCTTTCAAAATTTTGCTGTTTTCTACATGGGATTCCTGTATGGACATTTAAGAGATGAATCCCTCTTAAAATAAGTAGAAAACAGCTCTCAAACGTGACATGCAGAAAATTAATGTCAAAGTATCAATTTCCAAATTCACCTTATTTTTGGTCTATGCATTACACCTACAAATACCGTCTATGTATAGATAAATTCCAGATGTGTGACATTGAGCCTGACATTCACTGGGATCTCCTGCTTGTTTTCTTTCTGATGCATGAGAGCTGGCCCAATTTATCTTGATTTACTCTGCATTCCAAGGAAATGGAAAAGTGTCTAGCACATCACAGGTTTTCAATAAAATCTTGCTGAATAATTGAAAAAACCCTGCATTCTGTGTGCACAACTTAGTGGAATACCCATAAGTGATTACTTAATGAGTATGTAAATTCTAAAATATCTTCTTGGTGCTCCTTGCATTAGTTTCTGACATCTAGTTAATGCTATTCATTATGTCTTTCCAGATGTGGAGCTGTTAATAATTGAATATAAGCAAATAGACTCATGCACTCTATTAAGAAAGCACCATCAACAATGGACACATATAGAGTGGCAGAGCACCAGACTATGCCACAAACGTGAGACAAGGAGGCTCTACCATCTAGATTTCTGCCACCACACACAACTGATGCTCACACAAATGATAAACTCACCTAAAAACACACTTCTCAGAATGTATTGATGACTTTGCAAAGGAGTATGACTTCTTTCCCCCTAAAAATGTTGTGTAAAATAGTTTTTATTTTACAATTATATTCACAGTACAAATTTACATAAACTTTTTATGTAGCAGTTTGCAAAAGTGTACAATAAATCTTGGAATATTTAAATTTTAATAAATCACACTTCTGGAAATTTAACTTAAAGATAGAACATAATGTGTTTGAACAGTTCAGTCAATACTGCCAAGAACAGAATTATTTATAATACCAAACAATTGAAATAAACTGACAATACTGTTACCTAAACTACTGTACCTCACTAAGAGTTTTGCTCATCTACACAAACGCATGAGAAGAAGCAAAGAATGAAAAGCAGCCAACTTTTCCGCAGTAGTTTCTTTTGGATGGTGACTCTATAGGTCCTTGTATTAATTCCCTTTCTATTCTAGTTTTTGTTTATTTATTTTCTATCCTAACATATTTATTTTAAAATCAGATAAAAAGAAGAAATATCACTAAAATGGAAGTGTCATATTTAAGATCTCTCTGTTCCCACTTTCTGTGTCTTTTTAAAGATGATGTCCCCTTTTAGCCTGCACTGGCGATTTGAATCCACCCCCTGGCTGATACCAGCCTAAGTAGATATAATGCAAGCATTGGATTTGTGTCACATGTAGGTAAATCGCCAACCTGAGAAGCAGTAGTGTTGATGAGATAAACAGGTCGTTCCCAAGAGAACAAACTTGAAGCAATGCTCAGTGGTTTACAGCCAGTAGCCTGCAGCTGCCACCTCAATCCCTTCAGGAGTCCATCACTGCCCTGGATACCCTGAAGGCTGCCCACGGAAGACCCTGGAGGAAGCAGCATCTACAGGCAAAAGACTACTATCCTGTGTCCATTTACATAATAAGCTCATGCTGCCACAACCAATCCACAGATAAATTAGGAAGCAGCAGCAAAGAATCATTTTGACTCTCCTTTATCACCATTTGATTACACTGAGCCAAACGTCCATCTCTTTTTCTCATCTTACTACTTCTATTTAATGCAGAGCTCTGTTGAATTGGATTTGGAAACCCATTTTAAGTGGTTATGTCATTTGTGTTTTCCACCAATAATTCTCAGATGTAAATGTGGTGACATGAATATCAAGTATCTTTGCTAAATATTTTGTCAAAAATAAGGGTCAAGAACAAAAAGCTTCATTGCTTTCTTTGAAAATAAGTGTTTGAGAACCAGGGGCTTTAAACTGAGAGCATTAACAGCTCAGGAAAACAGGGATGTGCCCTTCATCTCCATTTTTGAATAAAAATCTTATTCTCCTTTCCCTTGCTCAGCTCTTCCAATTAGTTTTTTTTTTTTTTCCTCAAAACAAAAACCAGGAATACTAGCCCTGCACCCCCTTTCTCTAGAAAGAGTGCAGTACTGAATGTCCCCTGCTCCTGAGTTGCTCTGCTTTCCCAGGAAATGTTCACAATTGCCAGCAGGCCATCATCCGTAAAGGCTCCAGCAAAACAGTTTTAAACAGAAGAAAAACCAGGCATCTTTCACATGCTTCTTCAGGAGCCAGGATAGTCTTGGATAGGGTCTCCTCAGTTGGCATAACTGATAATCAGACTGTATCAAGGGAATTTCATGTGATTTTCTCTGGTTTACTTAAAAAGATGTCATAACGACATACATTCATGCACCCTGTATTTTACCAGAAACTTCTAAGTCCTGAAGAGTCCTATTGTTGAAATAACACAAGATGATATATAAGTTCACTAGTGACACCCGAGTTTTCTGTTTTTTGTTTTTTTTTTTCCTGAGGCATTGGAGTCAGAAAGGAGACTATTTCTAGACAGGAGGCTGACATGGAAGCCTGAGTATTTTATGCTGTGTAATAAAAATTGTTAGCGAAAATTGTAGAGGAAAAGGTCAATTGTAGCTCTGTTCGTCTGGCGCCAAGGAAAACCTTTTTCAGTTCTGTGACCAGGCAGTCAAGTGCCATGAGTAATGGAGACCCTTCAATATGCTATCATGCAAAGAAGCTACCATCGCACAAGGGCAGAGACATGGAGGAGAATGAAGAATGGCATCAGGATGTCTACCTTGAGAATCCTGTGAATGAGGAATGATGATCCAGATATTTCTCACCCATATTTAAACTCTCTAATATGACTTGAGATGAGACAAATAGCAGATATTTTACCAGAGATAACTAAAAATGATGGGATTACAGATTCGAAGCAACTTTTTAAGTGCTCTGAATTTTCTTTATGGGCCTCACATGGGCCATAGACACAGCGAGTCTATGTTTCAACCAGGCCTTTGACAGACTCACATGATACTCTTGTGAGAAGAATGGCAAAAAGTTTGATGGAGTTTCAATGGTTTTAATAAGTGCACCCTGAGATATCAACTAATGGTTGACACCAACACGGATTTTAGTTTATTGGGAATATGAGAATGAGTTTTGTTTCGACTTTTTCTGATTAGATGGGTCATCCACAACTCACATAAAGACACAGGAAGGAAAAGTTAAATTAGGTTTCATGGGGAAAAAAAATGTGAAATAGTATATTTAGATTAGAAATTTAATTACATAAATATTATAACTAGTATATCAATGGTTTCATAATATACCATATTCAAAACAAAGAACTGCGAGGTGTGATGGTATACACCTGTAATCCCAGAAGGCTGAGGCAGGAGGGTGGTGAGTTCAAAGCCAGTCTCAGCAACTTAGTCAGACTCTGTCTCAAAATAAAATATAAAAAGTCTTGGGAAGGTGACTCAGAGGTTAAGCACCCTGGGTTCAATGCCTGATACAAAACAAAACAAACGAGCAAACAAAAACAACCAATAATAACAACAAAAACAAATTCAGGGCCTGGGGTTGTGGCTCAGTGGTAGAGCACTTACCTAGCATGTGTGAGGCACTGGGTTCGATCCTCAGCACCACATAAAAGTAAATAACATAAAGATATTGTGGCCATCTATAACTTAAAAAAATATATTTAAAAAAATGAATCCAGGTAATTTAAATGAAAAAGACCAGAATTAACCAATAGTTCTTAAAGTGTTTATAATCTGAAGTTTTATGATTCTCAAATGTAAATGTGGTGGCATGAATACAAAGTATCATTAAATAGCTAAAGTGTTTATAATCTAAAGTTTTATCAATAGGCATTGACCACATAGGTTAAAAAACAAGGATGGGGATGTGGCTCAAGCGGTAGCGCGCTCGTCTGGCATGCGTGCTGCCCGGGTTTGATCCTCAGCACCACATACAGACAAAGATGTTGTGTCCACCAAATACTAAAGAATAAATATTAAAATTCTCTCTCTCTCTCCCTCTCACTTTCTTTAAAAAAAAAAAAAAAACTAGTACCTCTTTGCCTTCTTCATACTGTACTTGTACGATTCCATTTAGCTTTACATACAATTTTTAAGGTTCTATGTTTTTAGAATCCATGTCCAAATCTACAATGATTAAGATGAATCATACAACCTATATTAAATAACAAATAATTAAAAGAGGTTGGAGAGTTTATATTGGACAAGGTATGACTGGGAGGTAGTGGTGGCAACAAGGCAACAATTGTCTTTATATAAATATTTTCAAAGGTGTCAGTAAGAAGAAAATAGAAATTCTATGATACAAAAAGGGAAAATTAAATCCAGGAAGGAAAAATTATACAAAGAGTTATACTTTGTCCTAAATGAATTTTTTTTTTTTTAGAAAATTCAATTATAAAGACAAATCATTCTCCCTCTCTCACACACACATACACACACACACACACACAGACACACACACAGAGAGTTGTTATTTTTGAGAATGAGTTTTGTATATTATTAACTCTATGCAATGCCAACAATTATTTAAGAGATAAAAATTTGCTGGGCATGGTGGTGCACACCAGGAATCCCAGCAGCTTGGGAGGCCAAGACAGGAGGATTGTAAGTTCAAAGCTAGCCTCAGCATCTTAGCAAGATCATGTGTCAAAGTAAAAATAATAAATAAATAAATAAATAAAAAGAAAAAGAAAAACGGCTGGGGATGTGGCTCAGTGGTTAAGTGCTCCTGGGTTCACTGCCCTAGTACTGGAAAAAGAGAGAAAGAGATGACAATTGGAGTGAAATTCTACTACTAATATATAAATGCTTAGCCACAGAAATTTATATTCTGGATAATTATTTTTCATAAAATTGCTTTATTGACCTTAAATTAGAGTAGAACATTTTGAGCTAATTTTCTTTCCATATTCCTTTTCTGATACTGTAATCTCTCAGGTGCTTCCCTGGCATTTCAGAATTTGACAATCATCTCTGTCTTGGTCTGAATATTTCTGCATCTATAGATTGGGGTAGGTTAGTGGTTCAGAGCTTGCCCAGCATGTGTGAGACTCTGTGTTCAATTCCCAACATTAAAAAAAAAAAGTTAGATCTATTTCCATTAGGCCAGGTGGCTCAAAAATGTTATTATCTTAAACATAAAAAGTTGCTTTCAGTGAACTTTTCTGCTATTTCCTTTGGGGTTGTATAATGTAGTTATCACAAACACTGGCTATGTCTGCCAAATAATGACACCTGCTTTGGTAATGAAATTTAGAGCTCTGACACATTGCAGTTCGCTATTTCTATTTGGAAATCTAAAGCCTGACTTGATATAACTAAATTTTAATAAAATTTGATAGTTTTGTCTCCAGCATGGCAGAGTATTTTATGAACAACAGGTGCTTCAATAATCTCTGTATAGAAATTCATAATCTCAGACAACATTGTTCTATGTCATCTCTCAAGTAAAGAAACACAGACGCAGTGGATGTGGCAATTTTATCTACTGCAAGCATCTCATTAAATTGCCTTTTGCTCTTAAGGAAGAATGACAAACTTTAATGTATGGGGAGAGACTAGCAATTGAAATTCACCAGAAAATACTATAGGAAGAAAAGGAGAGCACAGTTGTTTTGCTTTCATTGTGCTCTATTAAATAAACTAATGATGGGAAGTACATTGATTTGTGATTTATTACTAACACCAGTGAGAGTTGTCATCCTCTGTATGTTCTATAAAAAAGGGTGGCCCATCACAGAATCCTTTTTTATAAAAGATGTACCAGATCCAGGAACAGTGGCACATGCCTGCAATTGCAGAGGCTCAGGAGGCTGAGGCAGGAGAATCATGAGTTCCAAGCCAGCTTCAGCAACTTATCAAGGCCCTAAGCAACTCAGCAAGACCCTGTCTCTAAATAAAATACAAAAAAGGGCTGGGGATGTTGCTCAGTGGTTAAGCACCTGTGGGTTCAATTCCTGGTGCCAAAAACAACAACAACAAAATGATGTACTACAGAGAAAGTCTTCATATTTTGGAATTTTTTAATCTAATATTTTCTTAATCAGCTCAGGATTTAGAAGCAGATGATTCAGTTTCAAAGTTTAGATTTGTCACTTTATATTTAAGAGGTCCACTTCATCTTTCCAAGTCTAGATTTCCAAATTTGGGAAATAGATGATAATAAGGATTAGATGAAGTGTTTATTGAGTCTAAATATAAATAATGCTCCTTAAATGCCTGGTGGTTAGGGTTCTGTCTACAGAAATAAAGTAGTGGGTTGTTCAATGGAGAAAGTTTATTTTTCTATTATCAGACAATGCTTGTCTTATACTGGTAATTTACTTTCATGACATTCCCCTGGATTTCAATCAGTAGTTAAGATAGTCAAGCTCCTTCTAGAAAGGATACAGGAGGCTAAGTTAGGAAGAAAAAAAAAGTCAATCATTCAAAATTTGGAAATTCCTGGCAGAGAAAATAGGTTGCATGAGAGATCTTTATGCTGCACTCAAAGTTTATGCCATAAACAAGAGTCAGCCAACAACATCCTGTAGACCCAACTCGGGCCACCACCTGTTCTGTAATAGGGTTTTATGGGAACATGGCCACATTTGTTCATTTATGTATTGTACATGTTTGATTTTTCAGTGCAATCGTAGAGTCCAGCAGTTGTGATGGAAACTTTACAGACTGAAAGGCTCACTATTGGGTCCTTTAAAGGAAACTTGCCAATCTTAATCACAGACCATAGCTCAGTTCAGCAACAACTGGGTGAGAACCCGGTCTGCTGTCTTTCCCCCTGTTCTCCATCCTCTCTTGTTCCTGAACTAGGAAGAAATGAAGGCTCAAAAAAGTCAAGTTTTATAAAGGATGGCTAGACCTCCACATACATTTTGGGAAATGTCAGGGAAGAGCAGAATTTATGGGAGAGTCTTTTCTGGTACTTGAGAAGTCACAAAAGTCCTAGAAGTCAGCAATGTGCACTTTTTAAATTAATTTGGGAAGGCAATAGATTGAAAGCCCTTTAGTGAACAAATCCAGAATAAAATTACTACTTTATCGCAGTCTTTTCCCAATTTCACGACCTGCTAGTGGTGTGATGATAAATGTATTAATTTTGCCATAGCTTGCAACTCTCCACTTAATTGTGAGAGGCTCTGATGGTACTAGCTGCCCCGCGGGAGGCAGGCCTACAAGGAGCACCTTTCCTGAGTAAATAGACTGCAGCATCTCCAGCTGATGAAGGAGCTGTGGTTGGGAGGCTCCTTAGAACACCTCACTGTCACCACAGAACCTTTACTCTTGCTTTGCATTAGAGTCCCACACCAGCATCACTGGCCAATGGGAGTGTTCCACACTCATTCAGAGGAGCTCAGCTTGCAGCTGATGAGAACTCACTATGGTTATCTTCCCATGGCACTGGGTGTTATTCTGTCTTCAGAGGTATAGGTCCTAATTTCAAAAGTTGCATTCATATAATGTAAGATTTATGTATGCTTATAACATTATCAAATACAAAGCACACAAGTAAGGAAGTTAAAAATCAATAGATTTCCCTCGATTTCCTCACGCTATTGCTAACTTGATTTTTTTATTAGTTAGCATATCCCTTTTTATCTTCATCAGAGGTTTCAAACTTTTGTAGGTACTGGTAAGATAAAATATTATGCTTCTGCTTACTCCTGTGTCCATGCCGAGTTTCTGGCACAGAGAGCCTTCATTTGATATGCTGCGAGTCCCTGAAAAAGAGAACTGGAATCTTTATTTTCTACTCACAAGTTTTATATAAAGCTTACTAGATTAAATTTTACGAATTTTTTCCTTCAGGAAATTCTTTGACTATCTACAAAGGTAATGATGCAAACTATTAATGAAGGTATATAGTGTCATGTTGATATTTCATGGAATCTTATGGTCACTGAACTTATTAGCAGCAACAACAACAATAACAACAACAAAAACTGATGATGTGTGCACTCCTCAAAAGTTAACTTTTCAGAAAAATTTCCAAGTACCCACAGAAAGATGTTTCAGTAAATATCCTCCCTTGTGCATTTAGTTGCTACTATTTGATTTTTCATCTCTATTTCTATATTACTCTTACATTTCAGTTCAACTCTCAAAGTGGACATCAGAGAATTTGTGACAATGGACTCCAGGATGGCTTCTCCAAAGCAGAGAGCTCCAGAGCATCCTCCTGCACATGGGCAAGAGCCGACTGAATATGAAGAATGGCTCAGTGGAGTGCATTGTGTTAATGTTACAGCTTCAGTGTAGATTGCCAAATAATGCTACTAAACATTCAAAGACCAATTCCAAAATCTATACTTTGAGATGCAGAACCTCAAAGCAGGAGAGTCAACAACCTCTTGAAGGACTCTCCCATCCATCTTCTTTTCCCATCTACTTGCTCTTCACATGGTTAATGATTTGACCTGGAGATTCTATCTCCACTAGAGGATTAAAGGACATGGTGATCTCTTCCTTTGTAAAAATGCAAATTTCTCAATCACTCCTTAGCACCTGACACTGAGGACACATTGCAAACTGCCTTGCACTATGACCTGTCAGTTGTCAATAATCCATATGGATTATGTCCCAACAGTGTGCCTGACACTGCACTGTGCCCTTGGGACACCAGATCTCATGTTCTTCCAGAGATACAGAAATATGCATTCAAAATCACATGACATGGGTTCAACAAACTGATGTGGCAACACAGTCACCAGATATGACACTCGTGAGTTCAAGAAATAATTAGTAATCACGTGGCTGAGAAGACAAATGCCCAGAGGGGAGCAGTGAACACACACCACAAAAATCCATGATGGGTGTTCTTGTCTCACTAAATGGACAACAGATATATTGTAAACTGAGATTGTACATAGCATGTCCTGAAAATGAAGCCATCCTCTTCCTTTCATTACCCAACTCAGTAAGTAACTATGAACAGGTTTAATCCTGAACAGCAAATTTGTTTTTATTTTTCATTCCATTTAGGTTCCATGCATCTAAGGTTTTCTAAAGATGTGTGATATGTTATCTTTATTGCAGCTAATCATCACCAAAGCATTTGAGTTTTGGGGGCTTATAAGTAATTTCTTTTAATATTTTTCTCTCACAAGAAAATAGTTGCATGCAAAAATAAGAAGTTTCCCCCCAATTAAGCATCTGCCAAGTTATTTTCTACATGGAGGGCCCATGGAAGATTTAGGTGATTCAGGATAAAGTCTAACATTTAAATGAATATACTGAAAGCTAATAGTAAGCATAAAAATGAACTGCCTATGGAAAAATTTACTGGATGCATAACTTTTCATTTTCAGTTAAGCTTTGAATTACATAGCCAAAGTTTTTTATTGGTTTATTTAAGTTATTCTAATTCTCCAGAGTTTAATTTTGAATTAAAGTCAAAGAGTGGTATAATTATCAAATATCATCTGATTCCTGCAGGTATTCCCATATTTCTTCAAGTCTGCTCTACCCAAAGCTAAAAATGAAAATCTGCAAAGTGATAACATTAAACTCCATGACAAATTGAATATATATTTGAATGATATATAGAATGCTCACTCATCCATTATATCTATTCTCATTTTAAAAATTAAACTTTTACTGAAACACGATAGTGGTTTAAAAATAAAGATGGATAAAACTATTCATCATTTTTTTTAGTACAGTGAGGGTACTGCCTTATTCTTTTTTAATAGATATTCACAGGGTATAAATATCATAAAAGAAGGAGATTTGGGAGATAGAAACTCAATAGTAGATCTCAGAATGTGAAATGATTACTTGGATTTTAAAGTATTCTTTGCAATTAAATAAGTCATATAATGGGCTATTAGGCAGCTGCTAAATAGCATCCGAATCATTTTGGATTCCTGCAAAATATCCTAAATCAGGCCAGTTCTCTCCATCCGGTCTGCTGCTCTCTGTTGTTTTGTTCTGTCAATTGAAATAACAGCACTCTCTGGAGGGGTCACTCCTTTCATTCTTGCCCATCGACCAGTCCTTTCTCAACAAAGCTGCCAATGTGATCTTTTAAAATACGGATAAAGTTATATCATTTGACTGCTTATATCACCCCATGACTCTAATTCCTTTTAGAATTAAACCCAAGCACACCCTTAAGTCCTTCTGTGATCTCGGCTGTGCCCACCTTATCCCATTCCCCAAATGTGCCGCATATGAGCCACATTGGACTTTCTCTGACACTAAACTTATTTCCACTTTCCTAGAATACTTTTCTCTGAGATCAATACCCAGCTAAGTGTTATTCAAGTTTCAGCTGAAATGCAGCTTCTTCAGAGGTGCCTCCTGACTGTTACAGCTCACATTGTCCCTCCTCTCCAAGTCTCTACCACAGACAGATGGCTATTTTAATAACACACATTTCTCTGAAAAGGAAGATAAAGAACTGGATGTATATGATGATTTTCACTGCAGGGGGATTGTGGGGAGGACTTTCCCTTTCTGGAGATTGTTTGAATTTCTTTCACAAAACAAATACAGTCAGAGGAGCAAAGAAGATTGGCAAGGGAAAATGCATGTGGGTGGAAGAGGGGAGAAGAAGAAACCCTCAACATTCAAAGGCTACATTTCCGCAGTCTATTATAATGCATCCGTAAGTGTTTTGGGATTTGGCCAGATAAATTTTTATTTTTTTTAAGGAATAGTCACAGAATTAAGAAAAAGACTAGAGTTAAGAGTTGTAACAACAGGTGCAGACTGGCAAGGGGTTGAACTTGTATTTCCCTTCCCAACACTGTGTGTGGGAAACTCATGTGAAAATTATACATCCCCAGGAAACACCCAATCCCATCAGGCCCTGCCCCCCTGCTATAAAGCATTAAACAGCACTGGAACTTCTCCCAGGGAATTTCCTTTTACACAACTAAAGTAGAATCTTACATAACACTTTCCATTTAACAAAGATAGACCACTGGAAGCCCTGAAATGCCTGGCAATTTCTAGTGCTCTATTCTGCTATGAAAATGTATGCACCAATGCATAAAACAGAAACATAGATAATTTACCCTTTCTTTCACAAGAGCAGAATCTGATGCTTTGTGATGTTTTTTTTTTTTTTTTCTTTCCCTTATTAACCACCTTGAGTCTTCTGCATCTATTTTCTGCCTATGGTAGTCAGAAGACTCTTGAACCTGCTTTTTCCCTTGAGCTAGAATAGGGGGTACCCTTGACAGGACTCACCCCATGTTAAGATGGCCATGGAAATGGGAGTAGTTAGATATGAACAAGAATCTCAAAAAAAAAAAATGTGTTAAGAAAAGTGTTATGATCCACTTCAGCCATCCCAGAAATTGTAAGTGTATTATACACTCACATTTGCTTAGCAGTTTAGGTAGTTAAGTATAGCAATTTTGGTTGCAAAATGAGATAGGAATCCATAATGGTCAGCGGTACTGCAGTAAGAAGAACTGTCCAAAAGTGACTGCAGACATTTACTCTGCATTGCCTGAACAGTGATCTGGGCAGAACTGGTCCCACCCAACACCTCACTATTTGGAGAGACTCAATCCAAACTTAGTTTTCTACAGGACCCATGTTTATTTGCTATAGCTGCAGGGGCTACAAATTCCCATGGGGATCAAGCATCTGTAGGACCTGGAAATTCAGTAAATTAACATAACAGTCAAGAATATGTTTGTTCCTGAATATATTAGTTTTCGCTTAAGATTTCCCTTATGAATAGAGAGAATGATCAAAAGGATGGGGGTCTGTTTTGCCAGTCTGTCTGTTAGTGGAAAAATAGGATGATCAGGTAGTTTGTGCAGACCCCCACTGCTCGTTGGCTAATAAATTCTCCCAAGAATTTATTCTTCAACTCACTCTGTGCAATGCTGTGGTGCTTCATCAAAATCTAATGCACAACACAAACCATCAATTAGCTATAATTAGATGCCCTATGGCATGTGATAAATTAATTGCATAATTTTTAAAAGTTGCTTAGTATTGGATTTCTAGTACTCGCAACATATGAAAATTTCCCATACTATGAAATTAAAGGAAAAAAAAACCACCATTCTATAGAATAGAGTAAAATTGAAAAAATTTATAAAATCATGTTTTTATGCTTCCTGGCATTCTCTGTCTTCTATCTTTGCCTTTTATCTTTTCCTTATCATCTTTATTTCCCTAAATTTTAGTAATGACCTTTACAATAGTTCTTATGCAGAAAGGTAATTTCAGATTTAATTCCTTCCCTGTGTTATCATTAATTAGCCTACACAATAGTTCAATTAAAGAAGTAAGTTCCTAAAATGCTTTCAAATCATAGTCCCATAGATTTTTCTTTCTTCTTTCTCTTTTAAGAACAGTTATGAGGAATACAACTCACTACTCTGATCAGCTGACAGTGTGGAGCAAAGGAAGGAAAAATATCTGGTATAGATCATGAGCCCTCAAAAGCTACATATGCTGTGGAAGAACCACTTAGCATGTTAAATTGCAGAGGTTTCAGCTTTGGAAAATACAATGAGGAAAGTGTTGAGAACGCATACTACCATCTTACTTTCCTGTAATGTGCAATTATGAGATAATTTGGGCTGCATTAGGACAAGACTAATCAACTTGAATTCCACCTGATTAACAAGTAGAATCTGGCATCATTTTCTCTTCTAGGAAGATTTCATTTGTCTTTCAATTACATACATATATAATAATTTTACTCTTTGCCATGATCACATTGTAGTTTTATTAGTGTCAATGCTACAGGATACATTGTTTTATCATAACTCTTAACACAAAACTCATTTTTGGAGTAAGTAAGATATATAGGCTATTCAGAAAAGAGATACTAAAAGATATATAATATATTCAGAAAAGAGATACTGAAAGAAATTCAGTTTTGCTATAAGAAAATTTTACAATGACTATTCTGGGAATATATAATAAGGATTTGATGCTAAAATCATTGCTCATTGTTTATAGAAATGCCAGTGATTGACCACAATACCTTGTCTTCCTGGGAAACTATAAATCTATGCAGGAAAAGAACTACCCTTCATTTAATTGCATATCTCCTGTGCCTAGGTGATTGTTTGGCACATGGTCTATGGTGAGCAAGGGCATATGGAAAGCTCTTCTGTAAAAGTAACTCCATCATATCTCACTGTAAGAATGGTTAGAGAATAAACAGAATAAAAGCAACTGTACCTTCTAACCTAAAAACTTTGGTTATGAGTCCATTTATGTCCATTTTGTGATCGGGGTGATTAAGTAGTAGATTTAATTATTAAATCATATTATCATTTGACAATTATTTTTCTTCTAAATTTGTCAGGTGTCATCCTTATAATCAATGAAATATTACGATAAAATACAATTATATGACATTCTTCATTCTAAAATCTACTTATATCTACTAACTATCGCATCAAACCATGTGGAGAAGAGCTGCAGAGTAGCAAAGGTGAACTAAGTAGAACTAAGAATAAAAGCATGGCCATGTCTTTCCTTTCCTCTAAACTGTGTTTAATTATTCAAAAGACATACAATAGCTAAGATGTCCTCACATTCTCCAGCATAATGTGCTTCTTCAGAGCCTTGCAAATACAACATCAAGGATGTACAGTATATTTCCAACACTTTATACAAAAATTTCTGGAGCTGCTGCACATGCAACACCTGTTAAATTTAATAAGTATATGTATATTTGATCTAATGTCCTCTGGCAAGAAGGTTGGCAATTCTTTGTTTACTATTGCTCTTAATAATTAAATATTTTATATTAACAGTAAATATATAATTTTAATATTAGTTTATGCTTAAGGAAAATTAAGGACTTGAAATAGTAAGTGATAAAATAATGAGTACTGGAAATAGGGATTCATGAGGATCATAAAATTTAAATAAATACTTTAAATGAGTATTCTTATCAAAGCTTTTATGTCATGAAGAAACGACTCACAGACTGTCATTAAAGATCTTCATTGAATCCTAGGGACCATAGTTCACATGATCTCACTTTCTGGATGACAGTGAGGACACAGAGCCAGCGTTAATACCTGCAGGTCACATTGCTAGCCAGGGGCTCGCAGGGACCTGTGAAAAAACTTGTTTATTTTCACACTTCCTGATTGGTGGTCTAAAGGCCTTGAAAATACTCTCCTCCATAAATGCCAAGGGAAGACTAATAAAAAAATGTCAGGCTCAGCACTGTTTCCCCCCTGAAGATTGACAAAAGCCAGCAAGAATCCAGAGATGCTTGTTTAAGAGAATGGCTGTGTCTGGTAGGAAGGGTGAGCGCTGGGGTATCTCACCATGCCAGTTTTACCTGTTCTGCCCAAGCTCCATGGTGGAATAAAACCCCAACAACTTCAGGATCATGACAGCCAGGGGAGAAGAGCAGCTTGGCAGCTTCTGGAAGGGAAGGACAGTTTGGTGCTCCTCAAAAGTTCCAGCTAGGGAGGGCTATTTAACTCAAAAGCAGTTCCTTAAAACCTCCCATACTTGGGGCCTTTCTCTAGCTCCTCTAAGAGCTCCCTCTGCAGACCCCACTGTCCTTGGGGCCTTCTTCATAACCAACCCGTGGCAACTGATCACTTGACATCTGCTGTGACTAGTGTGATCCTAGCAGAGAGTCAGGAGAGGCCCATGGAAACATCTTAAAGGGAAACTAGGCATGAGATTTCCAGATGAGTCTTTAAAGCTCAGACATTCCAGAGAATATAGAGTATATGTGCAGGGTTGTAAAAATACAACAAAAAATGTATAAAAAGATGCTAATTTCTCACCACTAGCTGACCCAAAGGCACTGCAAAAGCAAGAAGTCCAACTCTTAATCAATTGCATGTAGTAGCTTTGAAAGCCTGCTCCAACACAAATACAAGGCCACTCAGCAAAGGATAGTATGGGTTATTTCAAAACATTTAAGAAAAATCTCTACCCAGTCAGTATCTGAATAATATAACCACATACAAATGCAGCATTTGTACACAACAGGAGTACAGATTTAACAGAATTAAGCTGTGAAAGTCATAAAATGAACAAGGGCAATGAGAACAATGACATTTCCATTGAGGGGGACACTCACCTTTTCAGGAGCCACATTACATTCTATAGTGTGCCTAGTTTTCAATAAAATGAAGAGGCTTTTCCAGAAACAAGAATTACTCATACACAGGAAGAAGTGAATCGAAACTGATCTTCAGGAAGCCTTGAAATTGCTCTTAGAAGGCAGATGTTAAATCAACAATTATATATGTGTTTAAACAATGAAAGGAACCATATCTAAAGAATTAAAGGAAAGCATGAGAATTCTGTCACACCAATGAAGGATATCAGTAGAATCATTTATGGACACTTTTAAAAGAACCAAATAACAATTGCAAAGTACAAAGGCAGAATAGCTGAAATGAAACCCTCACTGGAGAGGTTCTACAGGAGATGTGAAAGGAAGGAAAAGAACCCAGAGACTTTAAACCAGTCAACTCTGAGTGTCATGTCTAGGGAACACAGAGGGGAAAAAAATGTGAAGAAACAATGAACAGAGGCTCAGAGACCTGTGTGGTACTACCAAGCGTGAGAAAACATGCAGAACAGGAGTTGCAGAAGTACAGATGGTGGAAGAAGGATCAAAAGGACGGTTAAAGACATAGTGCAAATTTAAAAAAAAAATGTTTTTATTTATTCATTTATCTATTTATTGTGCTATGGATTAAATTCAGGACCTTATACATTCTAGGCAAGCGTTCTCCTGTAGCTCTTCTTTAAAGATCAGGAAAAAATCAAGGTTGTTCACTCTCACCAACCTGAATCAATATGATGCTAGAAATTTTAACTCAAGCCATTAGCATGAGCAAGAATAAAGGGCACAGAAACAGGAAAGGAATTAATCAAATTATCCCTGTTTGCAGATGCTATGATTCTGTACATAGAAAACTCTGAAGACTTCACCAAAAGACAATTAGAATTGATCGATGAATTTAGTATGTTAGGACATTGCAAAGTCAATATACAAAAACCAGTTGCTTTTCTATACATCAATAATACAGTTGCTAAAAAATAATGACAGCAATCTCACTCATAATAGCTACACACAACTAGCAATAAACTTGACTAAGAAAGTGAAAGAATTCTATGATGAAAATTATAAGACACTGAAGAAATTGAAGAAGGCACCTCCAACATTCATGAATTAGGAGAAGTAATATCATTAAAATGGCCAATTACCTAAAACTATGTAAAAAGTCATGCAATCTTCATCAAATTTCCAATGATATTCTTCACAGAGCAAACAAAAAAAATTCTAAAATTCACAGAGAAGTACAAAAGACCTCAGATAGTCAAAGCAATCTTGAGTAAAACATAAAAATCAAAGTATCACTATACCTACAGTCTACTTTATCACTAATTACCACATAGGTCATTAATTCAAGTATTCTAATTAAAGAGAAATTGATAAATGTTATTAAAAACATTATCAAACCATATTCAATCTATAAGTGATACATGTTAGCATTAAAAAATAGGTTAAAATTTGAAACAATGAAGAAATATCAATTAGAATACAAAAAAAAGAAGTGAAGTGGTTAAATTGATATTATTTTTAAAAGAATTGAAGTCAATTCATGATAAGTAAGTCACCCCATCCAGAAGACATAAACATATATGTACTTAAAATATTTATAAAATAATGAAATCCAGAGCATGAGATAGAAACAATTTAATGATTATTGTTGAAGGTCAAATTCTTTACCCAATAATGAACATAATATGCAAATGTGATAGAAAAATAAATAATTTAAGCTGTTATTATAATTTCATCTTTGGAAAGAAGATTTTAGAACACTATAAATAAAGCAGATCTAATGTGGAACTTTCTGGCCAACCCCATCATAATGTACATTATTCTCAGGTATGTATGTAACACTCTCCACTAAAGGCTATGTAACAGTTGTCAGTACATTTGAAAGTGTTCTAATAATTCAAAGTATGTTTTATGACAACAGTGGGATGAAATTAGAAATTTCACAGAGCAAATAGATAATTTGGAAAATTCATAAATATATGGAAATTATACAACATATTCCTAATTATTCAGTGAATCAGAGAATAAAACAAAGGGGAAATTACAAGATATTTTTTACTGAATAAAAATAAAACACAATACCTAAAAATTTATGAAATGCAGTGCTTACAGAAAATTTATAGCTGTAACCATAAGTATTAAAAATAAAGAAGATCTCAAATCAATAACCTAACTTTCTACTTTCAGAAACTAGGAAAAGAAGAGCAAATTAAATCCAAAGCAAGCAGAGGGAAGGAGACAATAAATAATAAATAAGTGAAATAGATAAAAGAAACCCAAAGTGAACATCGATGAAACCAAAAGTTGGTTCTTTGACAAGATCAACAAAATTGACAAACCTTTACCCAGAGAGAACTGCATTAGTCTCCAATGGCTACTGTAACAACTTAATACAAACTGAGCAGCTTAAAACAAACCCAAACTGATTCTCCCACCATTCTGGAGGCCTGCAGTCTTTAGTCAAGGGGTAGGTACAGCTTTGTTCCCCTGCAGGGTCCTGATTTGCTTCTTCCAGCTCTGGCAGCTGCAAGATGGCCTTGCTTGTTGCTGAGTAACTTCAGTTGGCCTTCAAATGGACAGGGCCTTCTCTTCTGGTGTTGCTTCTGTCAAAAATGTCCCACTGCATTTGTCTCATAGAAGGACACTTCTTGCATTTAGGATTGGCCTAGAGAATCCACAAGGACCCCATTTCAAAATCCTAAAGTTGATTACATCTGCAAAGACCCTTTTTCTGAACAATGTCACAATTCTAGGTTCTGTGGTTTGGGGATTGGTATACATATTTGGAAAAAGAGAAGACTCCAGTTTCTAAAATCAAAACTGAAAAGAAGACATCATCAGAGCATTACTAGATATCGCCAGTAATGTCTACTACAAGTGAAACACTTACAAGGAATAGTGAGAACATTTCTGTGCCAACAAGGGAAATGACCTAGGGAAAATGGACATAGTTCTAGAAAGATACAAATGAGCAAAACTGATTCAAGAAAAAAAAAAAAAAAAGGAAGATCTGAATATACTCATAAAAAGTAAAGGATGAATTTGGTCATCAAAAAAATCCTCAGAAAGGGAATTTAAAGCCAGGCTACCTTTGCTAGTGAATTCTATCTACTGCCATCACTCCACAAATATTTCTGAAATATAGACTAACTCTTGCTCTAAGTCTTTTACTAATCTGACATCAAAATTGGATAAAGCCAATTGGATGAAGAAAAAAAAAAACACAGATCAATATCTGTCATTAGCATAGATGCAAAAATCTTCTACAAAAAAACTGGCAAACTGAATCCAACAACATACAAGAGAATTTATGCAACAGGACTAAGGAAAGCCAGGTGTGTATAACATATGAAAAGAAATAAGTGTAAGATATCAATAGATTAAAAAACAAAATCCCATCTCAGTAGACTTAAAAAAAGAAAGAAAGAAAAGCTTTAAACACAATCTAAGACAGTTTCATGATAGAAAGCACTCAACAAACTATTTGTATAAGCAGATAGCCCTACCTAATGAAGTACAGGTATGGAAAGCCCATAGATAAGATGATATTTAATGTTGAAAAACATTGCATTTCCCTGATGGTCAGGAGTAAGACATAGATATCTACTTTGCCTGCTTCTTTTCTACATTATATTGGAGGATCTTTATAGATGAGAAAATTAAATATCCAAATTAGAAGTAAGCAGTAGATGATATGATCTGATATATAGAAATCCTGAGGAGTTATAATGCTTTCTCTGTTCATCCACATTGTACCATGTATTTCATTTCTCCATTGCATGGATGATTATGTATATCCATTCATCAGTTGGAGAACACTTAAGTAGTTTCCCTTTGGGGGCTATCATGTACAATGCTACCATATATATCCAGTGTAAGTTTGATGCATTTCACAATTTCATAAATATACATGAAACATCAAATTACATGCTGTTTGATGGTGAATTTGTGGTACATGAATTATATATCAATGAAGATTTTATTTCAATAAAAATAACAACAAAACAACCGATTATTCCCTGATTTCTATTCTCTTGGATTTCCTTCTTAGGAAGTGGACCTCTGTTCCTAAAGAAGAATTTTAGGAGGAAGAGCATGTGTTTTGTTATTAGTGAGAAAATAATTTTGGTTGGTGGTTATTTAAAATGATGGTGAAAGGAAAAGGGCAGTAGACTTTTAGATGCAATGTGGTTTTAGCAAATAGAGAGCATAGTGTTCTGGCAAGCTGCAAAACTGAGATTTCAAGTTGAAACATCCACAAGCCAGAAGGATACATTGTAATTCATGTCAATAGATGAGTAAGAATTGAAAAAGTACAGATAATCTGTTTGAGAAAGACCATGTCTGCTACAGACAACTGAGTTTATGTGAAAGGGTGGGTGTGGAGGACTTTCTTGAGACACAGAGACTTCTTTTGAATGCAACATGTGCTCCTATAAAATGTGATGCCACATATCATATTTCCTGATCCTATACTTCAGCAGATCATTTTTGACTGGATTAGCACATTAGTGCTCTTGACAGAAAAATTAATGTTCTAAGACATCTCAGGAGCCATCCTTTTGGAAATGTGTTTCTGTGCTATTTTCCTCCTCTAAATTGATCTATGAACCAGCCAGCAGCACAAAATCAGTCTTCCCTCTTCAGAAAGTATGCAATAGAATTCAGAAGTCTCCTATCTAAATGAATTCTGGGCCTGCAGGACTTTGGGAAAAGTTATTCCTATATGTCTTTATTTTATTATTGCTATTTTTATCCATAGTCTATATGAATATGGGGGGAAAGGCTAGGCTAACATGATTCACTTAATTACTGAATGTAAACATAATTGGAAGTGGAAGGTTCTAAAATCATACTCTGATCCAATTTCAGATGTTTAGAAAAAAGCTTTTAGAGATTTATGTAATATAAATTCAATTGGTTTATATCAGAATGAATATTTTCACAAGATGCAGCAAGTCTGATCTCACAGCATCATAATCTCTGGTTATTTCAACTAAAATAGAAGAATTTTGAGAACAACAACTAAATAAACCCCAGATCAGCTTTCTGTGGAGGAAATGTGGATGTTTCCCACAGGAAGTAAATGGAAACCTGCCGGGAAGATGCCCAGATTCTCCACCACTGTCAGACTCACGTTCTGGGGGGGATGCCCTGTGGTCTAAGTAGACTTACGCCACAGTGGATCCTCAGATCTGCTTTCTCATCCTCAATGTCTAGTGCTTCATCTGTCAGAAAGATTCTGAATCCTAGCTGTACAAAAGGCTCTCCAGTGTGACCTCCATATAGAGAATGTCCTACTTTTTAATCCACTGATTTGTTTATCTACACAGACTGTGTCACCCTTATTACTTTCTGCCTAATTCTTTTGACTGTGAGTTCCATTAATCTGTTTCTTTACCCCTACTGTAGTAGTTTTTTGCTTTTAGTGAGGAATGAATAAAAATATACTTATCTTTTGAATGAATGGAAGAGCTTGAGACATTACAAGCCATGAATTCTTCCACTTGAATCAATTTGACTACACCTCTTCCTTCCATTCTGAGGGAGGGAGGAATATTAGAGAGGTAAGAATTTTGGTAGAGAGAAGAATGTACAAAACAAATCAGCATTATGGAACATGTGGTGAAGACAGCAAATTGGCATAGACTTCTAGTGGTGAGGTACTCAGAAGCCTGGAATTGGCCAAAGTTGTTGAATTCTCACAAGAAAGGAAAGTGTGTTGGCTACTGAACAAATTCTAAGATAAGTCTCATTTATTAATAAATGGAAGTCTCATTTATTAATAAGTGGTAGGTAGAAAAATTGTACATTTTAAATAGCATGAAGAATCCTGAACATTTGATAGAACATATTATAAAAATTGGGTATATATAAGCATGCTTGAATCAGAAATCTAGTAAAATCCTTTTAGAAATAGGAAATTAAATTCAAAATTTTTCAATAGTCAAGATTTTTTATGGGTAAACACAGGTTTAACTAGAATACAGAAAGAGAGAGAGACAAAATACTAAAATTTAAGAGCAGATTAAAGAAGTAGAGAAATGATAATGGGATCCAGGTACAAGAGAAAGAGCAGAGACAGATATCATTCACTCTGAACTTTAGGGTTTTTTTTTGTTGTTGTTGTTATAAAGCTAAAACAATAAAATCTGTATTACCTGTGCAATACGCCTATATTTAGTGATATTCCCTAAAGGTCAATACCTATTGTGCAATTCAAATGGGATGTTCTTAAATTTCCCTCTTAGAGAATAAGTGGCATTGACTTAATTATTTCTCAAATATTGATGACCTATTGACAGGTGTTCTATACTCTGATAATATAACTCTACAGGGTGTGGAAAGATTACAAAGACTGACTTATTTCCATTTTAAATATCTAAATGGCTAATATGCTCATTTGGCTATTATACTCAAATATCATCGTCTTATAGATGGTTAATCCCATGAAATTCATAATAAAATCTGTGAAGTCCCTGATGCACCTGGACTTAGCCTTTGTTTTTGATATAGAAAAAGAAAATTTGGGGACAAAGGTAAATGACAACCAGGATGGCAATGTCCTTGACATTGACAGCTGACCACATCCTGAGAGGACAGAGTTTTTTGAAGAGCCCATGAGCTATTTTTTTTTTTCTTTCTGGTTTGCAGAATTAATTTGTGCCATTTTTCTAATTGTGCTTTTCACTTATTTATTTTTGTTTTTATGTCATTTTCAATTGGTCTCTCTTAAAACTTTCCCTAGTCATAAAACAGGACCTGAGTCATTTTAACAGCTACAAACCCAGCAATATTGAATTCAACTCATTTACCATCATTTGATCAAGGGATGACTGTCTCTTAAAAAGCAAAGTTTTGGATCCAAGCAATTGGCCAAGTAAATGGGAAGCTTCTTATTTTTTTCTAATTTTTAATCCTTTAGCATGAGCACACATTCATGCCCACCTTGAGCTTTCAAGAAAGTTCTCATAGCATTTCCACTTAAACTAAGAGCCAGGGATCTGGAGTCTTGACTCACTCAAAAGCTACCTAACTCGGATTTAGCTCCTCATACCAGGAACCAATACTGTCTGATGGAGACATCAGGGCACTGAACAGCTGTGACAAGATTCCATTCAACATGGCGCCCATGTGTCCTCAACACCCTCATGAGGCTGCTGTATAAAGCCAGTAACTGTGGGAGAAAAATCACAGCCAGCCATGAGGGGAGCATCCTTTGACCCTCCTCCTACTCCAGACCTTGAAGTCTTTACCAAGTAGATCCTTTCCCTTTTTACCTTTATCTTGAAATTCTGGAAAGGTGGATTTTGAGTTAAATATGGTCTTTTCCTTTGCATCCATAAGTTAATCTTTCTTAGTTCTCTCCATGTTTTTTTCTTGTGCCTTATGCTTTTTCACAATTTCTATACCACTACACTTCTGTGCACATAGTGTTTTTAGACTGCAAGTTAAAATTCAAAAGATAACCATTGGATCTCAAAACACCTAATACACATTTATCTCTATGCTATTTCCTTCCTTAGAAATAGCCACTACACAAAAGTAAACTTAATGTTTATATTGCCATGATTTTACTAAAGCAGAAAAAGGTGGCAGTTCAAGGTGGCCAGAATCGTCAATATAGTGTGTCTTTATTACTTTGCAGAAGATGAGACTGAGGACGAGGAAACAAAAGTGATTTACCCAAGGTCATTATACAATAGGAATGAGAAACAGTCTTAATGTGTACAGTTCCCCTGACTTAATCTAGTTCTCTTAAACCCACATCAGCAGGGTTCATGAATTTTTATTGTCGCTATTCTGTGTCAGCTAGAATAAACCTTGTTTATAAACAAACACCAATGTGTAGTGTATGTCTTATTCAACATGGAAATGGAAAAACCATAAATGGTTGTTTTCAGGTCGTTGTTTCCTCTCTTGGATCCAAGGATAAGTCAAACACAAGAAAATGTCATTTTAACGAGGGTCCCATAGGAGCTGGCCCTGCCTAACCACATCACAGGCTTACCAAGAATTGACAGGCTGATTCATAATCTTATCAAGAGATTCTCTGTTTCTACATTGTCCAAAGGGTCTCCTTCAATTTAATCATTTGTAATACTCCATAGCTTCTACTGAAATGGATGATAGGTTGATTTTTCCCTTTGGTAGTTGGGAAGCACTCATCTTGCGTATCCTATGCTGTGAGTGAGACACATAGTTGGGAATGCACACACAGACACACACTAGGTTTGGAACAGATTCCTAAATATGCAGATGAATTTCCTTCACTAGATAGTTCATGTAGTTATTTTGGGGTGAAAATGAAGACTTTGGCCAAGCTGTCAGTTCAGTAAAGGTGTTTAAAAGCCCTATATGTTTTAAAGTGGGCACACTTAGCTAAAAAGTTTCATCAGGGCACTGCCCTGTAACAAACACAAGGCCTTGGCAGGGTCAGTTAGCACATGAATTTTGGTCAACTTGTGAGACTCCCTAGAGCCTCATGTGCATCACAAAGTAGTGAAGCCTCCCGACTGTGCCTTAGGTACATTCACATTCAAGTCTCACCCTGTTCTGTTGATGGTATGAATGAGTTTGTTTCATTTTGTCCCAGATGAGTAAATAAATAGAGGTAAGGAGAGGGAAAAAAAAAAAAAAGGAATTTTTAAGATGAAAGTCTTTATGCTTTCAAGGAAATTATTTTATCATTACTTCTTAGGAATTATTATTTAATATTTCTATATCTTCTATTACTTTACAGCACACCAGGCATTTTTCTTGCTACTATTACTTAATTTAGTATTGTCTCATTCTATATTGAATTGCATGGGTAGTTTAGCAAATGATATCAGGAAGATATTTCAAAAGACTGTTTTTTTCCATATTATTCTTGGTCCTTTTTCTCAAGAAGGTCCTTCTCAGTGTTGCTCTTCAGCAAGCACCTGTCTGGAGGTGAGGGTGGCTTAGGAGGAAAGCCGGGGAGAACCTTCCACAAGTGTCTGACTTGTTTAGAGAACCCCCACTTGATAGAGATTGGGTTGGCCTGGGTCCTCTACTCTTCTTATCTCCCCCATAAACTCCAGCAGGATGTTTTCTGTTCCCTAATGATCCTAATGATCCTCTTTGATCCCCTCTTAATTTCCTTCTAGATCTTCAGACAAAACTGCTTAGACAACAACAATGGAAATACAAATACCATCTTTACCAAAACCCACCAGAGTTTGTTTTCAAAACCTTTTGAGGTGATTTAATAAGATATGTCATGAACATGCTCCAAAACAATGTAATTCTTTTATAAAATCAATACTCTGGAGCTTCTGTTCTATCACAATATTTTACTTTCTAGATTAAAAAAAAAAAAATTATGCTAGCCAAAAACAGCCCAAATGGACCATTTGTCAGGGATAGATTCAATATCATGGAAGAAAGCCAGAGCAGTTTTGGGTTTTTGCTGTTATTTACTTATTTATTTATGTACTGAAGATAATGCCCAGGGCCTTGCACACGTGAGGAAGTGCTCTACCACTGAGCTACATCCCAGCCCTTTTTAAGACAGGGTCTCACTAAGGCATCAAGGCTGGCCTTGAACTTGCAATCCTCCTGCCTCAGCCTCCTGAGTCACTGGGATTACAGGCATGAGCCACTGTGCTGGACCCTTTAATTTCTTTATTGAGATTATTATTTAAGCATATATTCCTGGATTATGGACTAATTATCATATAATTCCCTTCGATTACCCCAGTTTTTATTATATCATTTGGTTTGGTTTGGTTTACTCAGCAACAATTTACAACTAGTAAATATCTGAAGACAACTGCTTCAAATAAAACCTGGGCAAAATAAGGCAGACAGAAGACTAGCACACACATACCTCTGTGCTGGGAGAGGAAGCCAGGAACCAAACCAGCACTTTTTTTTTTTTTTTTTTAATTTCCTTAGAAGGAATTTCATCCAAGGTGTGGACTTTACAGATGTACAAAGATTTGCACAGTGATGTAATAATGAGTAATTCAAAAGAGAACAAGAAACTGTCATTAAACTCCACATTTCCACATTTTAGCCAAGGGTAAAGTAATTCATGCTTTCGAACCTAAATAAAATAGTTTGCAAAAAGACACTCTTATGAGGTCTCATGTATGTGAGGATGCTTACAGCATCTGATGAGGGGATGTTGGTTTGCTTTTGCTTTGTGGATATCATTGCATCCCTCATACTTTTCTCTGTTTCTTTCCCTCCTCCTTCCCCTCCCCGCCTCACTCCTTCCCCTCCCTCTCCTCCTTTCCCCTTCTTCTTCCTTCCTCCCTCCCTCCTTCCTTCCTCCATGTTTGATCTTTTCAATCAACAGTAGGCCACTGTGTTGTACAAAGATGAAAACTAGCAAGACACATTTTTAAAATTTTCTTTTGAAGCTAGTTACTCACATTCTAATCAGCCTGCTTCTAAGGACATTCTGTTTCTTAGTTGCATCCAGAAAACCAGAGCAGTTTGACCTCTTGGAGCTCAATTTGGGAATCAAGAAGGATAACAAACAAACAAAAAACACAATACCCTTTTGCTCTTTTCCTGGTAGTTACCGCCATGTTTGCATCCTAGTGTCTTTTGGTTACAGATCCAGTTTCGATGCAGTGTCATGTGTGCATGCTTAAATAGAACATGTCACCAGCAGATAACATAATAAAACAGGTGGGCACCTTTTCTGAAACTGGTAAAAAAAAAAAAAAAATTCTGTTTCAAACAGTGGTTTGAATCTGCTGTACAATTTCTAATTCATGGCATAGGTGTCTTTGCTTCCACCATATCCACAGGTACAAAGCCTGAGAGCCATCTGTTTCTGAATGTACAGAAGATGTCCTGAACAGTTCAGGGTTCCTGGGGAGGAGAGGAGCCTGAGGAACTCTGTTGGCTGCCTGGCCTCCCCTCCAGAGCATCCTCCTTGACCGCAAGGAAGGAGCCTTTCATGCTCAGCCTGCCACTAGTCACTGTCTCGTACCTTGGGGAGTTAATCTCTTGGTACCACAGCCCAGCGATGAATTCCCAAACATGCTGATCTGGGAGGGAAAAGTCTCCATGAGAAAAGGCTGAAATATATGAAAGGAAATGGAGCTCAAATTCTGATTTCTCCTTATTCTGGGATCTTTCTTTTTTTTTCCTTGAAAACAACTACAACAACAACAACAAAATGCCAATACATTTCCCACAAGGTGTTGTTTTTGATATGTCAGAGAAGCCTATAAAAGCCAGAACTCACGTAGGTGTGGATTACAAGGAGCCCTCATAAGATTTCACGGAGATAGAATTCCATGCACCATATGACACTCAAGCCTTTTTTGTACAAATAATCATTTTACTTGTACATTGGGAATTCATTTTCACAAAAAGACCTTTCAATTTCTCTCTTTTTTTTTTTTTTTTGGTGGGGGGAGGGTTCCTGCCTTATACAAATCTTTATGCTTTTGATTACATAATATACCCTCTAGAAACAATAAAATCCTGAGACTTAAAAAAATAAATAGCACATTTGTAGATATTTCAAATGCACGTCTCATTACTTCCCATGGAAATAATTATATAATTTTCTTAGATTTTAGACAGCCAAGCCATCATCACAAAATGAGGAACATTTATCTACTCCACCACTGGTAGGTGCTACATTCGCAGGACCAACACTGACTCTTAATTACCAGAGCTGAAAGTTTTTGTTTAACAAAAGATATCACATTCGATAAGGAAATAAACTATTCATAATTCCTGAGTTAATTGATAATTTAAAGAGAAGTCTAAAAATAAAAACCTATTCCTTCAAGTGATCAATTATGCATTTGAAATACTTAAGTGCAAATAATTGTATCAATATTTTCCTACTGGCTACTAGAGAAGCTTACATACAGTATTATTCCACGATAAAATTATAAATTGAATTTTGCACTTAAATGTCTCACTGGCATATTTTTATATCTGCTCTGTTCAATGAACATTTATTGCTCTTCCCTCAAAAGCAGCTGGCCCAGTGGACCTGCCTTGGCCACTAGGTCTAAATCCCGTCCCCCCCCCCCCCCCAATTAATACACTGCATTGCCTTCTGGGACTTTCTTCCTTAAGCACCATTACTGGCTATCACATCATATGTTTTTCTCATTTATCTTGTGTACTACTTTTTTATCCCTCTAGAATATAAACCTAATGAGGGCAGATAGGTTTGTATTATTCCCTGTTGGTATTTTCCCCTAGATTTCAAAGAATACCAGAAATAGAGTCATTGTTTAATAAATAACTGATTACTGAAAGCCATGCAGTTTAAGAGTTCTGATTCCAGGATAATGTGAAAATCGTTTGCACCCACAGTACTTCCCGTTAGCTGCATGTATTTTTACTACTGTAAGAGCAGTAAGGAAAAGTTCCAGTTTTCATTTTTCAAGGTGAACCAGAATGCTTTCCTTTCTTCAATGTCCTGTTTAACTCTGTACTTGATTCCCGACTCTTTCTAAAACAAACCTTGAATATCACCGGAAGAGAATGAGGCTCCTAAAGGCAGTGGTGAAGAGCTTGGAGTTCAGAATTAGTCCTGGGAGGAGTGTTGCTGGGCAGTCATACTTAAAATACACAGCAGGGGAAGTGGCCCCAAAGATGGTGGGAGGTGGCAGGTGACTTGGGTGATTTCCACAAATCCTGGCTCCAGTCCTTTCTGCTGTGCCACTCAAATTTAAATCTTCAATGTTCCCAGTAAGATTCACGTGGGAAACATTAGTTCTAAATCATGCTTAGAAACCACTGTTGTAAGGAGTTTCACTAGGCAGCAGTATGCACAGGAGCATGAAGACCAAGGTAAGAGGACCAAGCGGGAAGTTCGCATGGGAGTGTGATCCAATACACAGCTCTGTGTTACAATCACTGTGTCCCACAAAGCCCAACAAAGTCCTGACTGAATATAATCTCCCTCTTTTTGATAAAGGTGATTTGTGACCTTTGCTAAGTAGATCTGAGGCAATGATGCAAGTAGCCCCTTACAACTTTCTAGTAATAAATACACACATGAAACAGGGGAAAGGAAGGAAGGCAGGGGAGAGGAGAGAGAGAGAAAGAAATGACAGGAAAAGGTGAGAGGAAAGAGCAAAACAGAAAAACAGAAGAGAGAAAGACAAGGAGGGGACAGGGAAGAAAGGACAATCATCAGGAGGGAGAGGGGATGGAAGAGGATTCTGGTTCAAATTCCTGCCAGAGATGGTGTCCGTGGAAATTCTGCCATTGGGAAAGACTCTGAAGAAGCAGAGGACAAAGCCCGTGTGTGATTAGATGTGCAGAGACACTATGAGAGGAAGAGACCAAGGCATGATCAAAATGTCCAACATGAGGAATGAGGACATTCCAGAGAAGCTGAAGAGGTGGCTTCTGCCTGTAATCCTGGAGACTCCTGAGGCTGAGGCAGGAGGATCTCAAGTTCAAAGCCAATAAGGGCACTCAGGGAGGCCCTATCTCAAAACAAAAAGTAAAAGGGATGGGGGTGCAGCCCAGTGGTAGTCTGGGTACAGCACTCCTGGGGTTCAATCCCCTGATCTGCCAAAAAAATAAGAAATTAAAAAATGAAAAAGACATTGAATATTAGGGTAAATGATGTTATTTGGATTTAGTCATTTAGTCTTTTGTTAACACTTCTGAATTTTGCTGAAAGATCTCTGAACACTTAACCTCATGGTTCTATTAATCATCAACATCCCTTGTAGATCTGTATTTATCTCCCCCATTCTTATAGGGCTGGCTCTTGGGAAAACTGAGGATTTAGTTGTTTGAACTGGGTCTGGTATCTTTCCTCTATTTCGGCATTACTGCCTTTTTTTCAGTACCAAGTGCCATTAGTCTCCCACTGTTTACTCATCTCTGCTAATTCTCCTTCTGTACACTGCTTTAGCATACCCTCTCCACACTTGGCGGTAACTGTGTATTTCAAATTTTTAAGAACTTGCTCAATGTCAGCCAAATTTTCTTCTTTCACTTTGCTACAAGGGAAAATGATCACCAAGTTCCTCCTCTTCTTTTCACTTTTTCCTCTTAAATGTAAAATCTAATTTATTTGTTAAAGAAATTATGGCATTAGCATTAAGTTGTAAATCGCTTTAGTAACAGAGACCCTTAGCTGCCTTACTAGGGCGTAATTCTTTCCCATTTTAAAAAGGAAGTTTGAAGACAATGTATATTTACAATAATTTCATTTCTCACCATTTCTTTCTAATAGGTACTTTCCAGAATCCTTTAAATATTTCTATCAACTATACTCTTATAAATAAATAATTCCAGACAGGGCTATCAGAGTAAAACTGGGTATTAGTATAAAATTTCTAATAAAATTAAATATCCATCATTGTTTGGCAGTGAAAGAACCTGAAATTTGCATTTTAGTCTATCATAATCAGCTTTTGTTATGCTTTAATATGGGAAAAATGAATCCATGACTTGTCTCAATTAGATCATGATTTATATTTATTAATGTATAATCAAAGAGAACATGGGTCCTAACAAGGCATGTTCTCTAAAGAGAAATGTTATTCTTCATCTAAGAATACCAGTTTGGTAATGCACCCATGATAAAGATAAGAGAGCGTCTCCATTCTCTTCTGCAGCAGGAGGGTGTAAAATTCAAGTCACAGTGTGAAGTTATGGTGCAGCTAGAAAAGACTCAGTGTTTTCTGAGAGAAAACACTTGGGATGGAGGTGAGGGGCATACACAGAAGATGATACTCAGGGAGCCAAGAACAGATGTGAAAAAATGAGACAGGAGCCGTGTGATTCTCTGAGGCTTGAGGCAAAGTCCCATCTGTCAAGCACCTCTCCTGGCTCTCCCAAAAGAATGTGCCTCTGGCTCTGCAGATTGTCCTGGCAATTAAACCTGCTCCCAGACCTGTCACATTTATCATCATAAGCTTCCACCACAGGCGGCTGCTGGCACTTGGATATGGATGTCCTTATCTCCATGGCAAGCCAGTGGCCTGGTGGTGACCCACCAGGGTTTCTCCTAGTGAGGTGAACACCTTCAGAGCCAGAGCCAGCCCCACCCCAAAATGCTCTCAGGCTCTGGAACTGTAGAAAGGGACATATTTCAGAGCATTGCCCCAACCATAGCATGACAGTTGCTCACTTGAACATTAGAGAAGAGGTTTCTATCTTGTTTAACACTGCCAGGGTGGACTTTTTTGTTTTTAAGTTTCCTTGTAGTGAATTTAATGCTGATACAAAGAAAAGCAAACCATCTTAAATCTGAAATAAGTATTTCTCATGAAGACTGAAATCTACTTAATTTCATATATCCATATATGTGTATTCACACACACACACACACACACACACACACAGAGAGAGAGAGCAGATTCTGTATAAATGGAGAAGTTTCACAGCATTATCTTTTCCCTCTGTATGGAACAGTTATATGGCACTCAGCATCTCTCCAAGAAGTCGGCCCTCCATCATAGCAAGAAAGAGGGAGAAAAAGCGTCTTAAGGTCAGGAATCAGATCCAGGTGGTCAAACACCAGCTTGCACAGGCTACTCAGTGTACAGCATGAGAAATGGAACACAAAGATCTCAATTTTCTCATCTCTTAATTGGGAGGATACCCAGATTTTCCGGAGCTCTGGGAACGTTCAGTAGGATCGAGGAAGGACACCAGGACAGCCCAGGTGCTCAGTGTGTGGACTGCCTTCCTGTAGCCTGCCCTTGACTGACTGCACACCCCCCAGAACAAAGGCTTCACAGAGACACCTGGCAATGGAGATTTGTTCCATGCTGTTAAATTTTTTAAAGGTCACAAACTGTATTAAATAGCATTGCAAAAATAAGAATAATAAGTAATTAGCAGTAAGTTTCTCATTTTTGCCATATCTTCACAAGACCATAAAAGCCTAAAGTCAATAAAAGAGGGAAAGTGCTACCATTTGTAAGGTCATCTGGCAAAATCAGAGCAAAACTGACTCTCCCTCAAATATAGGCACACCTTATTATAATGCTATTAATGAGGTTTCTTTTCCTTTTACCATTGTACTCTTACCTACATGATTAGTTTTTGAATAATTTATGGCATTTGGATCAAGAATTTAAAAAATAAATAGATACATATTATCTGAAAAAAATATATGTGGCACAATTAATTTTTATCCACAGGGCATATCAATAAGAATAACTTAGATTTTAACAAAGCATCTGCCTTCCATATGTTAAAACAATTTTGGTTTCAAATCAAATACATCTTTTCTATTTTTTATACTGATTCCTTTTCAGAGAATTTCTGTTAGTACTATGCATTTTTGTTCTCTCTTTTTTTTTTTTTTTTTTCCCATTCTCATCTAAAGGATTTAAGAATACTTTTGTAAACATACCATGCCTACAGCATGCAGAGGAGCCTGTGGCTACCAGAATAAAGTGAATCTTTGTGCCATTCTGACACTCTGAGAAATGAAAACCCCAAAATTTAAGATGAAAACGCCACATAAAAAGGGGGTAGATTCCAAATGCTATTTCTTTTACAATACTTACCTGTAGGTAAAATTTTACTTTTAGATAAAATCCAGTCATTTTCAATATACTTTGTGACTGAGAATAAAAATTTCACACCCCCAATTTGGGCAGGTTCAACTCTAACGTGCCAAACGGTGGCTCTACTGAATAGTATCGTAGTGGATTCGGGGAAAAAGAATTTACTCAGTGAGATTTCTAAAGTAATATTCTAGTCAGCTTTTTTGTCTCTGTGACAAAAGACCTGACAAGAGCAATGTAGAAGGAAAAGTTTACTTGAAGTTCATGGTTTCAGAGGTCTTGGTTCATAAATGGCCAACTCCATTGCTCTGGGACTGAGGTGAGGTCCACCATCATGGCAGCAGGCCAGGGTGGAGGAAAGCAGCCCAGGACAGGGTCAAGAGGATGGAGGGGGGGAGGGGGAGGGGGAGGGAAACAGAGGAGGAGGAAGAAGGAAGAGGAGGAGGAGGGGAGAAGGGGGTACTCTGCTCACTAAGGACAAAATATAAACACCAAGGCATGTCCCCAGTGACCTACTTCTTCAGTCATACCGACCTGCCTTTAGTTATCACCCAGTAAATCTATTGGTGGATCAAGGCACTGATTAGGTTAAGGCTCTCATAACCCAATCATTTCACCTCTGAGCTTTCTTATATTGTCTCACACTTGAGTTTTAGGGGGACATCTCATATCGAAGCCATAACAAGTACTATCTCTGTGCTTTCATGCCAACACTTCATCTACCACTCACTGTCCTTAGCCTGCCCGATTGCTTGCCTGAGCGCCAACCACTGTCCTTTGACTAGGCTAGAAATGCTCAACTTCTGGAGCCCTACTCCAATAAGCACCAGGAAAAGACCTGTCAAGCACCTTTCTCTTGGTGTCTATCCAGCTACCAGGAATTAGTTCAGAAAAGAGTTTCGTGGGAATCATCTATAAGTCAATGAGAATAACAAAACAGGCACCTTCATTTTGAGATCATCATTATCCAAAATTACAAAATACTAATAAACAAAGCTCAAGCTTTAAAAATAATGCCTGTGTGGAAACCAGCTATTTGGTTCTTTGGGCAATAAATTTTAAATTGTGTATATACATATAAATGTGTGTGTATATATCTATATATACATATTTAATATATATGATTTTAAGCTGAATATTGCTCCTTATTTCCTTAACTATAAAAGAGAGCCATAATACATATGAATCAGTATGCAGTAAGGTATCCTATACATCACTAGGTGTCAAGATTTTATAAAATCATCAAATGGCAAATGAAAATTTTAGTATTGAAGATACAATAAATGAGAAACTTTTTAGTTTAGGTGTTTATATATACTAAAGGTTTTCATTGCTAAAAGATGATTTTTATTTCCAAATCATGAATATATATTTTATCTTCATATCTATCTTTTCAGCTAAGCTGTTTATTATATATTGGAGGTTCAGAAAATATTTGGTGTTTAAATTCAGAGAAATGTGATTATTTAAGAGTGTGTATGTATGTGTACACCTACATACAGTCATTTCTTGTACCAGAAACCCCTGCCAATATCAAAACCCAAGGATGCTTGAGAGCCAAATTAAATTGGTGTCATATTTATATTTAAATATATTAAATTATATACTAACATATAATATATATACTACAATTAAATATGTAAATTATGTATTTATATATTTTATATTAAATTGAATATATCAATTATATATTAATTCATCCATGTACTTTAAAAATCTCTAGATTACTTATAGTAACTAATGCAATGTTAGTGTTTTGAAAATAGTTACACTATATTGTTTAGGGAGTAATGACAAGGAAAATAGTCTGTATATGTTCAGCACAAATACAATTTTTTCCAACTGTCATTTGTGGAATTTGCAAATGTTAAAACCTGCAGATATGGACAGTAACTGTAAATATGTATTCCTCCATATCCATGGCAATATTCAGCTTAAAATCATATATATCCAAATATGTATGTATAGATATATCCAAACACATTTATATGTATATACACAATTTAAAATTTATTACATGCAAGTTATTATTAAGTAAGTGTCTCTTTCTTAAATTTTGGCTTTCTAGATGATTTTGTTTTGCATTTTTAGTCTTTGGCTCCTCCTCTAGACCCTGGAGACTTCCTGGGCACTTCCCATCTGCAGCACTTTACAATAAATTCTTGGCTGAGAGTTCTCCTCTACTCAAGGTCAAAGTCAAGTACACTAGTGCACTTGTGCCTCTCCCTAAGATACCGCTCCCTCCTCACCACTTCTGCTTCAATGATGTGTCCCATTGAATCTTGGCTACATGTGAGAGTCTAACCCCAGCCAAAAAGGACTAAAGTGATAACACAATATTACAGCAAAGAGCTGAGTCTAATTAATTCCATAATACATCACTCTAAGCAACAGCAAAAATAACTGCCTATTTTTCTATGGTGCTGCAATCTCTTAGAGGAATCTGAATAATGGTTGAAAATAACAGCCCCATTTATTACAAGGATGATGATGAAAAGGAGGAGAAATGCATTTACTGAGCAATTACTAGGCCCTAGAAAGTGTGCTAAGTGCTTTACAGTATTACCATGTTCGTTGTCACAGCCGCTACGCAGGAGATGATTTTATTATCTCTACTTTATAATTGAGGAGATTGAAGAGAAAAAGTGAGTAACTTGCAAAAGTTGCCTAAGTAGTTGATGTGGCAGTAAACTTCAGCTTCGTCTCACTGCCTTATTCCAGAGCCACAGTGCTTAATGCCTGGGAATATATCATGGGTGAACAGATGTCACCAATCATTCACCCAAATGTTAAGAAATATAAAATTTAAAGGTGCTAGGATTGGTTAAAATACTAAACAGGAAATGTTAGGAGTATGGGGAAATACAGAAATTAAGCTACAGCATATCCATTACCATATGTCCGATACAGTGTCCATTACTGTAAGCCATTGGAGTATATCATTACTAACATGTTTGGCTTGAAAGAGCTGATAAACAGGTTGCAGGAGATGTTTAATATTGACCAGCCACTTCAGCTTAGGACATTCTGGAAAGATTTTGGTGTCTTTGGATTTCTTATATCTATCTTTAACACTAGGTTTCAAAAAACCCATTTCATTAGTACAACTAGGTATAAAAAATTGTTTTCATCATAAAAACTGTGAAACTAGTAAGAATTGACAGCGGGAGTTTATATTGCACCAACAGGGACCCAGAATGTCTATAAGGAGGAAATAACCATACTTCTCAGGAACATCTTAAGAAAAGGTAGCCCCAAAAGATGAAATTATTTGAAAGTCCAGAGTAAAAATAAAGATAAATATTGTATATATAATGTTTATCTTAATAGTTAAATATATACATACAAATGTATATAATTTAACTTATATATGTATATATTTAACTATTATATGTATTATGTTATATATTAGCATTAATAATATATGTATATACATATTTACACATATACACACATGTGATTGCAGCAACCTCTTGGACTCAGAGTCATCATTTCAGTGTCCTGGGATTGGTTTTCTAAAATGAAATTATTTTCTCTCCTTTTGGTCCTTAATGCTTTTTTTTTTTTTAGCCTCCAAACCTATTTCCACTCTTCTATTTGTTTATTTCTCATAAATTTACCTTTTATCTTCTTTATTTCCCAATTATATTTAATTATCCATATTATCTTTATAGATTATGCTTTATATAGTAGGACTTTATTCTATAAAATTATTTGCTCTTAGTGGATTACTTTCACAGTTTGTTGCCAGAAGGTGGCTTTTAGAATAGACATAATTTTCTTGCCTAAATTCTGTTAGAGTATGATTTTTAGCCACTTAATTGCATTCTTCTAAAAATTCCTAACTTAAAATAAACACCTTTTTACTTTATAAAGCTAATTATCACTCTGTTTTATAAAAATTACAAAATTATTTGTTTATATAGTTGTTAAACTTTGTTGCTTGTGAATTAATTGTCCCTTATGTGCTTAAAACTGAGAAACAAAAAGCATAGAAGAATACTTCTCTTTTTTCTTTTTATGCTTTTTAGCATAAATTAATTTTATTTACTAATTTTTTATAATGAAAGAGCTGTTTTAAATTGTTATATAGTTATTAATTATCAAACACAGCTTTAGAGAAAGAAATGTCAAAATATGAAACTGCTTCAAACCTGTCTCCTGATGAATTTCAGGGATGTGTTTATTGAACAGAACAACTAATGGATAACTCATCTTTGTGGTGCGTCTGTTGCCACGGTGATAGTGTAGGGACATCTTTGCAAGGGAAGGTTTTGTTCTGAGAGCACTGGTGACTAACATCCTGCACCCTCCATTCATAAGCAAAGGTGAGTGGGTGGGGCTGCTTCTGAGACCAGATGGCGGTGTGGCTTCTCATTGGGGATGGTCACAGGGCCAGATTCCCAACAGATCCTGTTGTCTGGTCTTCAGATGCAGACTTGTTTGGTCTCTAAAAGTTCCTACTCAATTCCCCCACTTCCCCTCTCCCGCAGAAATATTAAAATAAGCAAAATAAATAGTATTGTTTTTGAGCAAAGAACAGGAAAAGAATGAGTTTACCTTCAATAAATGGTCATTTTTGTGCATCAGTTTCTTAGGTGGGGTGCCTCATCTTTAATTCATACGCCCCATAAGTACACTTAGTGAAAACAAAGACAATTTTAGATCATAGCTTATTAAGAGAAAACACCCCAATTAGTCAAATTTCCCCAAATCAGACTATTCAAATGTGTGTACACAGGCATGGGATAGCGGGTAGGGGGTGGCTGCTGCAGGACAGTGGGAGGGCTTGGGCTTCGGGATTTGGGTACCTGAAGACAGTAGCTTAGCATGATGTTGGGTGTAGATGTGAGAGGTGTCACTTAGATGATACGTTGTCGTTGAGAACATTTAAGGTATTTAGTTAAATTAACCCACCTCCCTGTATGTGGTCTAATGCCCAGCTCTTGGGACAAATCCTCTTACTGAGGAGAGAGCAGATCAAGGAGGACAGCCCAGAGGACATTCACACCCAGCTTAGGGCTGCACTGGAGCTGAGAACCATCCACCCATCGCCCTCTGCTGGGCTCCAGTACCCTCACCATCCTTGCACTTTCCTCTTCCTCTTACTGGCTCCACGGCCTTTCCGCTCTTTCTTTAGCTCTCTATTCTTGTAAGAGCACAGAACAGGAGATCTGATGATGGGGAGAACATACTAGAACTTGGAATAAATTTCTAAACCGTCATTAAACTGCCTCAGACCAGTTCCTCCCTCCTGCTTCTCCAGCCAAGTGCCCAGCAAAGTCGGTGAGGTGCTTTTGACAGCAGTGGCCCAGGGGGCCATGTACCATCTTCTTCCTGGGCTCCAGATCCAGGGCTCCCTCTGCATCCTGAGGCTATGGTGCTTATGGAGGGTGGGGTGGGGCACAGGCCCCTTCTATCTCAGGGCTCCTCTCTCATTTCATCCTAACATACACGGTCCACCTGGGGTCTTACTGCCTCCCTTTTAAAAGATTCAAAACTTAATCTCTGAGCAATCACCTCATCTCTTAAACGATGAATTTATTGTTGTTATTTTAAATTAATATCAGTCCAAAATCTATTAACATTTAGTGTATAATCTGAAAGATATGCATGTGTGTTAATGTAAGTGATTGCTGAAAAATGATTACTGGGAAAAAACCCTGCACGGTCCTGCCCGCCTATAATCCCAGCAGCTCACCAGGCTGAGACAGGAGGATCACGAGTTCAAAGCCAGACTCAGCAACAGTGAGGCACTAAGCGACTCAGTGAGACCCTATCTCTAAATAAAATACATACTAGGGCAGAGGATATGGCTCAGTGGTCAAGTACCCCCTGAGTTCAATCCCCACTACCTGCCCCCATCCTCCACCTCACCCCTCACCTTCACCCCCAACTCCCACCAAAAAAAAAAAAAAAAAAAAAATTGATTACTAGAATCTTCGATTAGAAGTTTAAATTCAATTACTGGATACAGTTAGATATTTAATTAAATGTATTATTATAGTCAAATAATAATTATATATTTATAGTTATGATATAATGTATGTTTATATATTATATATAGTTATAATTATATAATATCATACATTATTATAGTAAAATTACAAGAGTTAAGGTGAATCTAATACAACTCCATGGATATGTGAAATTGACATAATAACACAATGACTGTTTTTATAACAAATCTCTATGCCAGAGACCCCCAAAATCACTCATCAAGCTGAACACTTTATCTCCAACTTTAAAGTTTACAAAATTGACTTTTCCACTGTGCACATAATACAGCTATAATTATCCTAATAACATATTCAAAAAGCAATTAGATTTTTCACAGTCATTATATGTTTTAACTGGTTTCATTTGCTCTAAAAATCAATGTTCATAAATAGCACTCTCGAAACTGAGATCCTGAGTTACAAATTCACTTCCCCAATTTCATATGACCAGATAATGGTCCAGTTAAAATGAAAACCTGCTTTTCAAATACTGAATTGTTGCTAATTGACTTGTAACATGTGTAATTGTGTTGATTCACTGAACCTCTTTTTTGTCAATGTGTGATATTGCCCCATGAAATGAAATATTTCATTCCTCAAGGACTTCGGGAAAATGAATAGTTCATGCAGGGAAATAATCCAGTAAAGTTTATGCTATACATTATTTTAAATAGGGAAACTTTCTAAGGAGATAACTGTAGCTTTATTCTTTACATTTGCTTAAGATTGTTAGCAAAACATTGGACAGGGTTGCGTCTGTGAGACCACACAGTTCATTTGGGTCTATAATTTACATGTTCCTTGAAATCCTACTCTCTGGGCAATTCACAAAAATACACTAATATTAATTAGTGAGAGTGCATCCTAGGTTGTGTTTAGTAGGATATATTCAATTTTTCTTCTTTAAAACATAGTGATATTTACTAGTCTTCTAATTTATTAGATTCCTTATGGTTCGTCTAATGTTAAAATGATCAAGCCAACTTCCTCTAACTCCAGTTACTTCAAAAAAGGTGGTCTTCATTCCAGGTAGACTTTCCACCTAAACCATGAGGCATTTTAGGAAAAGGAAACATGAAAACAAATATTTTTCTACCTACAAATTTATATTCAATGCAGACAAAAACTGCCCTCCTAAAATGAAAACTTAATGGTGATAATTGCAGTCATACAGAATTAAAAATAAAAAAGGAAAAAAATCTATTTTCTTTTGACAAAAGCAATACCAGGAATCAGTCAGGCTTCTTTTGTTTTCCAAAGCAGCTATGAATTCAGTAGTATCATCAGAAGTGTTAAACTTGGACCAAAAAGTATGCAATTTTTCTTTTGTTGAAATTTTGGATATGAAATGGAATTGCTAATGAATATGAAATTGCAAATTCTGCTGATGAATATCATAATTACTTGGCAATAGACACCAAAAACCTATTCAAAAATCCATTCTTGTAACTAAAGAAGAAAAAACATATTCTTACTTCAAGGAAAAAGAGAGAAATAATGTTGCAGTTGATATTTTTATTTTATCTGAAACTGGTACAAATATCCATCTTTGTATACTGAGAGTAGAAAGCCTGATTATATAGGTCCTTTCCAGGGACAGCTGGCCCACAACTACTCTCTATATTCTGAGAGCTCCTTAGTCAATTTCTGCTCACCTGACATCTCTCTTGAGCTGTATTTCAATTCAGTATTCTTTAAGAATATTTTGAATTTCCCAACCTAAAAAACACAAATTTCTTGAAACCTAAAGTCCTCAGTTTTTCTGAGATATCTACTCTTCAAACACACTGTCAATTTGTGACAATATCATTAGCTCAAACTCCCTGGCCAGAATTATACAGGATATTTTTGGATATTGGGAGGAGCTAAGAAATGATCAAGTATTGTCAGCTACTTATTTGCCATGGATCTCAGATATACTCATTCTTTTCCATTTCCCCTGTCTCCATTGTGATACAGGCTCTTGTCACTTCCTATATAGATCACGACAACTGCTTCCCACTGATGTCCCATCTATCAATCTTGGTCTCCCAAATCTAGACTGCATACCATTAACTGCCAAGGTAATTGTTCCCACACTTCAATTTAATCATTATACCATCTGGTCCAAAACCACTTGATGGTATGTCCTGCCTCTTGCAAACACAGTCTCTGGTCATAATCGCTTTGTAGTCTAAATTTCTCTCTGCCTCTTTCCCAACGAAAACAATTTCATTTATAAATAAGTCTCCTCTCATCTTCAAGTTATGCTGAAATACATTTTAATGCTGGGCTTTCTTCTTCTAGACAGGGACTGCTGCGTTCTCTCTGTTCCTCCAGTTCTTATCCCTATCTCCATTTAATTTAAAGCCCAAAACTCTGCTAGGAAGCTTCCGCTAACCACTCCAGTGTCAAGACGGAAACCTGAAGGCAACCAGCTAAGAACAGCTAGGAAACTTATCCAATCAAAAAGATCACATCATCAAATAAATTTATCCTACAAAAGTTTAAAATATTCCAAAGGCATGATTATTTTAAATTCTATTGGCACAAAAATACATGTCACCTACAATGATGTATATGTGGATGCATATGTGTATAAGCATGTATACATGTAAGAGAGAGAGAGAGAGAGAGAGAGAGAGAGAGAGTGTGTGTGTGTGTGTGTTTGTGCTTCAGGCCAAAAGAGAACCACAGAATATTAGGGTTAAAAAGACACTCAAAGATTCTCACTTTCATAATTTTGCAGGTTAGGAGTCTGGGATCCAGAAATTGCAAGTGACTTGCTCATGCCTACCTGGGTGGTAAAGGCTTGAACCCAGTTTTCCCTTTGCAGTGCTAAGGGTAGATAAGAAACTACACTGGAGGAGGTGTTCCAGTTCCACCTGACAGATATTCCAATATCTTTACAAAATCCAGATGTATCTATATTATTTTTCAGTTGCCTCATAATTAACCCATTATGAATCTTATGCAAAATGCAATTAACATAAAATTAATTTAGATGATCTTAAAGTATGCCATCCTAATTGTTGTAAGAAAATCTGTGTTGTTTACTGGTCAACTGATGATTTACAGCTCATATTAAAACCAATAATGAACCTTTGGGCAAAAACAGCATTGCAGGTGACACAGGAAAGATTAAGGTGCAGAATAGCAGCTTTCTCCAGGGCTCAAGTCAAGACTGAGTAGAGATAATCAACACCTTCCCTCCTACTTGGGGATAACAGATATGGAGACATAGAAGCGGAGGTAGATTGTAGTAAAAATAAGTTAAAACAGGGAATGATCCTGAGAGTGTCTAGCCAAGCTGCTCAAAGATGTACTGAGAGTAATGGCAAAAATGTATTTTGAGGAAAAAATTTAAAGTACACACACACACACAGTCATTTCTATTTGGAATATATATATATATATATATATATATATATATGTATATTATATATATATGCAATATAAATAACATATATACACACACAATGTATATACAAAAAATATATATAAGCAATTTACTTGGAAAAGCAAAATAATATATGAAATAATAATAATATGCATGTATTTTGAAACTGGAACGATACCTACACAGAAGTCCCCAAATATTTTCAAATATGTTAGTAAAAATATTTTTGATTTAATATTCTGAATTTACAAACAGTTCATTTCCATCTTTATCCAAATTGTGAAGGAGCTCAGCCCAGCCCAGGCCTCTGCAGCAAGCTGGGTGGTTTTCACCTGCCAAGGACATTTCAGTACCCTCAGCTCAGTAAGACTGACTGACAGGTGGCTCTTAAAAAGAAATGTGATGTTACTTTTGCAAACACAAACCTGAAGCATTTTTTATACAAAAGAGTAGAAATAATAATGTAAATATATTAGTTTTAAGAATGTTAATACTGCAAGAACAAAGCAATAAGAAAACCAACCTGTGGGACCCTTGTGGAGAAATGAACTGAATAGAAAAGTCAAAATTAATGTTTAGAGATTCAGTGCATCAGAAAGACAATTAAATGCCTCAGGTTTGAATAATTTTAGTTGCAGATAGAACATTAACTAGTGGTATACCATAATAAAAGTAGTTTAAAATCAAGAATTCATTAAGAAGAATTTCCTTAAGTGAACCACAATTTTCAAGAAAGAAGATCAGATCAATGTCACCCTGGCAATCAAGAGATTGTTTAGACAAGCTTCAGCTCAAATTACCAATGAAGTATCTGGTTCCCTGAGGAACAAGGAAAGATATAAAAGGAGAAGCATTCTGAATTTTTATATTAGAAGGGAAAATACAAAAGGAAGAAAGAAGAAAAGGAAGAAGAGAAGAAAAAAAAGCATCTTTGAGAGGCTGCAAGGACCCTTGGTCTCCAAGTACCTTCTAGAAACCACTCAGGGACTTTCTACTTATTACCCAGGGACTGCTTCTCACTTGTTTGGCTTCTAGAGTTGTCTGTGGGTGCCTTCTGCCTTAACCGAAAGAGTGGAAACCTTTTCTTCCCTGATTTCTCCCTGCAGGGTCTGTAGGCTTGACTTCTGAATCACTAGATCATTAGGGATTCCTTTGATAAGGTTTTTGCTCAAAATTTCTTTCAATCTTAAATGTCCAAAATTCAAGCAAAATGCTTATTTTGTTCTCTTAATACAAATGTAATTCTTCCCCTTTGTCTCTAACTAACCATAACTTTTCTGCGAATAATAGTGAGTATCACTTGACATCACCTCTGTACTGACCCACTGCTAATGACACTAGAATCCATTCTTTTTCACGTAAAATAAAAGGGTATAAAGTTGTAATATATAAATAATGAAAATAATAGAGGGGACTCTAAACACAAGAAGTAGAGTTAAACCTGTATTTGGAACCCTAATCGTTATACAAAATCACATATATGAGGTTGTGAGGGGAAAGGGGAGGGGAGGGAGAGAACGGAACAACAACAGATGAGCTAGAGAGGGAAGATGGGAGGGGAGAGGAGGGGGAATAGTAGGGGATAGGAAAGACAGCAGAATACAGCAGTCACTAATATGGCATTATGTAAACATTGTGAATGTGTAACTGATGTGATTCTGCAATTTGTATTTGGGGTAAAAATGGAAATGCATAACTCACTTGAATCAAATGTATGAAAGATGAAAAAAATTAAAAAAATAATAAAAAAAAATCCTGTATTTGGTTGTCCAAATCTCATCTACCAAATCTAACCAGACTCACAGTAAGGCAGATTGATTTTTTTTTTTAAATATCGTCTATGTGGCCCAAAGAGAAAAATATCTGCATCTTTTTTTGTAAGAATTATTTTTAATCCCAGAAAGATACAAGAAAAACATTTGAATTTGCTTGTATTGTTTTAAAGTTTGGGTGCACATATTATACATATTGCCACCAGTTGTTGTGTCAATATTTTAATTCTTAGTAATTATACTATGTTATATGAAAGTGTTAGGTCAAAACAAATTTTTAGATTGATCATGAACAAAGAGTCTGAGACACAATTGATTAGTACTATTATGCTCAGAGGTCCTAGCAGTTATCCAAGTGCAAAGTAAGTGCATTACTTTAACTTTGAGGCTGCATATTCTGTTTGGTTCAGAAATCAGTTATCTACTTAGAAAGTAATTTTCTACTGAAGAAAAGATGTGATTTTTCTTTAAAACATGGAATATAATAGGTGCAATTATTTGGATGCAGGATATACAAAACTTCACTGTAAATGGTGCATAAATGTGGCCTCATTTTGCATTGATTTATGATCCATATATAGCACAGCCTTCCATATTCTCTGCATTAGGTAGAATATATTGATGTGAAACCATATAGTCATATCTACCCATTGTGAAATAGAATTACCTGAAACATAGTGCAGAACAGTGGCCTATGTAATGGTGCATTTACACAAAGAAGCTAATGTAGGAATGTTAAATTGAGCTACATAAAATGTTTATAATATTTCTCCAAACCAGGACACCCATGAGAGCTTTTATTTTCACTACTTTGGGACCATTTTCATCTAAAATAGCAAGTCCATTTTGGATTCTTAAGAAGTCTGGGAAACTAACAGAATCTTTTGGAATTTTCTTTATTTAACCACCAGTGTTGGTTCCCTTTTCCCACAATAAGAGAATTCCTGGCTTTTACTTTCAGGCTATTTGCTACCACAGAATCCCTATAATTCTCAACTATGGGTAATAGGCAATACTTATATGTAAGAATTAAAAGTCAATTCTCTGGATAATTAGAAGTTTACCTAAGCTAGTGCTTGTAGAAAGAACTCTGTGTTACATATATTTCCATCACATGAGAAACTCAAGCACAATTTATTGTGGATATTTCATTTGAGCCTTTATTGTTTATGAAATTCACAAATATAAAAATTGAGAGAGGACTGTATGTAAGTACAAGCTCACACTGAAATGGCAAAGAAAAGAATGAGTTTCCATAGCAAATGTCATAGAATTCATTACATTTTTGCTATCAGAAGAGATTTTCAGGCCTGACTCAACCCAGGAGCTATTCCTCCATCGCTGATTCACAGCTGGGATGCTTCAGAGCACAAAGGCAGAAAAGCAGCAATCTTCTAAGACTTAAAAGAACAGCCCATACAGGCTGGCAGAGAATACTGGAAGCTATCTCAAAGGAGAAACCACCACTTGTCTGAAACTCCGAGTCAAAGAAGTGACCTCTGGGATGTAGAATATGTGAAACTTGGAGATGAAGGTCAGGGGCCAGTGTGGAGCCAGACTTCACTCAGATAATGGTTTCATCAAATTCTCTAAGGAACAGGTTTAAAATTTTTATCAGATCAACTCAGCATAATGTTTGTAGTTTATTTTAAATATAATTTTGACATCAAACTTTCGTAAATTATACGCAAATCTTATTTCATTAGCAATTGTTCTGTAGATATTATAACTTGTGAGTTAACTCATATTGCTACAAAGAGGAAGCCGGTAATTTGGTATAAAATTCTAAAAAGTCTGGGTGGAGAGATCTTTTTACAAAATTCTGCTTTAGTCAGGCTCTTCAGTCTGGATATACTATTTAGTAAAATATATACCAGGGACTCAGATGATGAAATAGGTACAGAATAAGAAACACAACCAAGGAGAACTAGGAAAAGCCACCTAGGGAAGAAGAGATGATATTTGGACAATGCAGAGAAAGGAGGATGGGACTATACCCTAAGTATTTTTCAAGTATAAGTTGCTTCTTTTGTCCCTTCATTAATAATGTTTAGTTTTTTTCGGTTTTCTCTGCATTTTTCTGTGTGAGCTCACCTTTTTATTCCCTTGCAACTTCAACTGTCTTGGTAATAAAAACAAAATGAAAAATAATATAAGCAGACTAATTTTATGTATATTAATTTCAAAAATATACCAAACAAAACATAGTGTTAATAAAAGAAATATGCAATTATACCATAAAGAAAAAAAACAGAGAATGATAAGTTTAAAAGTAAGTTCAGAGGGTTACTTCTGTGGTAGGAATGAGTAGACAGCATGTGCCCTGGAGCTAAAAAGGAAATGGTTCCACTCTACTTCTCAAACTGGTGAGTGACATCATGTTTTGTACCTTAAACATTGTCTCAGGGTAGGGTCTTTGGGAAGCCGACTTGAAATGGAGTCTGTGTGCAGGATGTCTAATGGAGATTGTCTTGGGATCCACATCTGTGGAAAGAGGGGAAGGGGTAGGACTGGTCTGGGGAGAAGGCCAGCCATGATGCAGGCTTGTGACCATCAGCCAGACTCGTGAAAACATCCAATGCTGAATTATGAGATTGATCCCAATTAGCTCCTCAGTCATTAGCTATGAGCCTTCCCCATGAGGACACATCCAGTACAGCTGAGTGGGTCCCCAAAAGGGGTTGATAGGTCCAAAGTGTCTATCTCCCGCACTTCCTGTAGCTGGGATCACAGGCTATCCCGGAAGCAAGGTCTGAACTGTACATATGACTATATAACAGTGTCTTAGGAAACAAATTAAAAAAAAAAACATTCAACTTATTGATTAATTGCTTTTGGCATGAAATAATTTATTTTGGTCGACATCAAAGAAAACATGTGTTTCACACAAAACCCTGCACCCTGTTCTTCTAGAGTTTTTCACTGAAAGCACATTTTGAGTTCTTTCAATACCAGAGACCTATGTCATGTTCTAAAGAAGGCTCTCACTTTGGCTGTGCATTCCCTGATTTTTGCTTCACCTACCTCAAGTCTATCATTTCTGTTTTGCAGGGCTGTTTAAAATCTAGTTTCCTCGTCATTTCTCCGTACTGAGGAAGGTGGAAGCTACACATAAATTTGCTATCATTCATCATTTCACAAACTTTCTCAACATGAAGGCTTCTTTCTGCCATGCAATTATTATTAAAAACTATAAAAGCCAGGCATGGTAGTGCACCTCTGTAATCCCAGCAACTCTAGAGACTGAGGCAGGAGGATCACAAGTTCCAGAACAGCCTCAGCAGCTCAATGAGGCCTTAAGCAATTCTGTCTCAAAAATGTAATAAGCAAACAAACAAACAAATAAATAAAAAGGGCTGAGGATGTACCTCGGTGGTGGAGTGCCTTGGGATCAATCTCCAGTATTGCAAAAACAGAAAGAAAAGAAAACCAAGCATGTGTTTAACACTTTTTCATAAGCCACAACACAAGAGCAGGACTAATATCTCCTGAAATTTATCAAACCCAGTCCAATCTGACAGTGTCTTGACGCAGCTGGATGCCATGACTTGGGTTATAAGCTGCCCTGTCCCTCCATACCATCTGTGTAGTCCATCATGACCTTTACCACACTGTGCTCTCAGCCCAGTTTTCTTCTTTGCTACACTGAGATAATTTTATTGTACTTCTGTTTTTTTTTTAATTTTAAATTTTGAGACCTATTCCTTACCTTGTTTCCATAATCACTTTCTATGCCTTTGATGAAGATTTCTATTTATCTCTACTCATTCTTTTTTCTTTCAACTGATGATTAGAGAACACAAATGCAACTTCCTTATGGAATCATTTAGTTTAGTTCATGAACATTTTTCTCCCAAAACAAAAATAAAATGTTTGTTTAATCTATCACTATGTATTTTAATCATGTTATTACATTGAACGCCATTTCTCCCACGCTGTTCCAAAGTATAATTAATGCTTCAATAATAGGAAGATCTTATAAATTTGTGCTGAATAATTAATAATTTGATCTAGAGAACATAAATGCAGAGTTATGTGAACACTGGATCAAAGTTATTAGAATTAATTGTCTCACTTGTGATTCAAAGACTTTGTATGTTTGAGATTTATTTAAATACTTATTTCCCAAGGAAACTCAATAATTATAAAACAGGAAATAATTTCTTTTTGAAATATATTCTTCACTAACTTGGAAGAAAATAAAAACACCTCAAAGCTATCTAATCTGAGGATGCACTTTCTAGAAAATTGCCCAAATTATTTCCTGTAGAGCTTATTGAACAGGCTATTCCAGGAGATGGATGGACAGTCTGGGAAAAAATGCAGAATGATCAATTGAAATGACAACCACATTCAACTTTATCAGAAATGACCTAAAAACCCATTTACCACAGTCATCTTTTGCATCAGCCTGTGTAATAGTGCTTTTAATGAAGGAGACAGGCATAACTTAACTAATTACTCAGAGACACTGAAATCAGTCATGTTAGTGATACCATCTCATATGCTTCCTGGGAAGTCAGCCTTGGACTTTAAATAGTTTTTCTTAAAGGCAAAATAGTTTTCAGAAAATCCTAAGTAATAGCAGACCAGATGGCCATAATATATTTTAAAAGTTTATCAAAATTAAATAGTTATTTTCAAACATGATTGAGTTCAAAAATTCCTTAGGAATAGTTTAGGCCACCAGAATTGTCAAAGTTCTTCATCTATTGTCACTAGGTCCTATAAAATTATTAAACAGTCATTGATCTTCCAATGACATCATTATGTTGCCATGTTACTAGTACAGGTTACAGAGGGACACCTTGAAAGAAATGTGGAGATTTTCTTTGAAAATTACTGAAGAATTAAACATGAGCCTATGAAATTTTAAAAAATATATAAAAATAATTATCAAAACCATTGCTGGATGAAGTGGACAAAAAACGAATATTTCCTTAGGGTAAAAAGATAGATTAAATAAACTTGTTCATCTGCAAGAGTGATCCTTCTCACTAGCTTTTGGTGGGCAAAATTGAATAGGTACCAAAACTGAGGACAACTGGCTGTTGATAAATACCCGCTCAGCACTGTCACAGCCCAAGCACACCTCTACTGCAATAGAGCTTTGTGTAGACAAGATGAAACACTGAGAAACCAAGCACAGAATTCTACTGAGGTGCTGCCAGAACCTCTTGGTGCCACTCCCAGCCACTCTGGAAAGTCAGAGAAGACACACTTCTCAGACCCCTCACCTGGGTCACGCTTCAATTGTGTGCATTCTACCTGGAAGAAAGGAAAGCTTGAGGCTCTCAGTCTCACTTGGTTTCTGGATACATTGTTTCCTTGCTGTTTTAGTGGGAGATAAAACAACCATAGACATGTGGGCATCTGTTCCCCCTGGATTTGGCACACAGCTAGCATTTAGGGTACACTCTGTCTTAAATATCCAAAACCAGAGTACTTCCAGACCAATGGAAGGCTCCAACTCAAATGCCCACTTCTCAGGCAAGTGTAAGTTGTAAACATAGCCACATAAGTCAATATATGACCCATCAACAAGCAATCGAAATAGTCTATGACTTCCAATAGTTTCTCACTTTGCATAATTTATAAATGATAGTAACTTAAAATGGCATTTGTTCTAATTACGGGATTTGAGTCTTTATATTCTAGTTAAAGAATAATATGAAAGGCAAAACAAAATAAAGAATAGGAATTCTTATTTTCTAGACTATGAAAATGCCTTCATACATTAAACTGTCTAGGATCATCTGTCTCTTGTCCTCTGATATAAAAAAAGGTCTGAAGACAGCCTGAAAATCTCAGAATATCCAATTTTTAAGTGACTATCCAGAAGCCAATGAAACACTTGGGTATTCTGTGTAAAGGGAATGGAATGCACAGGAGAAATAATGCAAATTAAGAGTTTGAAGATATCAAGAAACAGCCCACTCAATAATTCTATGCAAACTTGTCCTGGGATTTCGATTTGAAAACAGTGGATTCTTAACATTTTGTGACCACAGTTGTTTACAAGATTTTTCAATTTATGTACTAAGTGTGGTAGTAGGATACTCATGTGTTGAAAAAAAAAAACTTTAGAAAGATAAATTACTCTGTATTATGTGTGATAGATCACTTTCAATTTTTAGTATTGAAAATTATGATAATTTAGCAAAGACAGAAAATGTTACTGGTAAAATTAGAGGAAGAGAAAGAGGAAGAGGAGAAAATGGTGAGGAAATGAGTTATGTGTTTACACATTTATTTCTTCAAAACAAATCTTTCCCATATACCCATCTAATGGGTTTTATGGATTACTTTTAATTAGCTAAGGTTTCCAGTTTCCACAGGGGAGATTACTTAACAAATAAGAGGTTTTCTTCTGTTTTCCAATATAATTTATTTTAGGAAAATACATTCAATATGTTTTAATTTGCAGATTTCTTCTGACATCACTGAAATGATTTCCTTCCAAAATTAACAACCTCTTTCAATATTCTGAGAGAGAAAAAGAGACTATAAATCTGCTTTTAAAATTTTACCAGGATTTTGTTCCTTGCTTTAAGGCAGGAGTGGAGGAAGGTGAAGGAATAGAGGGACCGCATTAAGAGAGTGAGTGGGATACTTTTAAAAACAATAGTGGGACTGAACTCCACATATGTCCATAATTCCTTATTCCCAAACCACTCTCCCCAGAGGCCACCAAAACTCTGTTCCACCCAAGCAGTTGATGTCAACTGTTTTCTCTTTGGTTGGGGAAAAAGGTAATTGAAGAAATTGTGATTTTATAGTGTTTTTACATATCTCACATTATTTTCCTCTAAATTTTAGCATTTTCTAACACATGCCTATATTAGAATCTATTGGACACATTGCTACCTCACAAGTACTGTGCCATCTAGCTGCCCAGTCCACTGACATCTGAGAGCAATGTTCTTGACAGGTGTTTAGCCAGTGCAGCAAAACATGGTAGTACTCGATTCCCTTGGACAGAAATAATGCCTCTCTATTGAAGGTTGGACTACCTCTGCCTTGAATTTGGAACTAAGGGGGGCCATAGAGGGGAATAAGGAGGTGAGGAAGTGACAAAGAAACCAAAGAACATGGGTAAATTGAGGGGAAATGGAGCAAAAAATCACTCAGCATCCCAGCAAAACTCAACATAACAAATCCCTTGAGAAGACTCAGAATAGATGCATCAGAGATGGGAAGAACTGAGAAACACCGTTTTTTTCTTTTACTATTTTTCTCTCTCCTTTTGGTTTTCATTGTCTCCGTTTTTATTTCCCTTTATTTTCACCTTTATTTTCCTTTTGCTTCTATTTTCCCTTAATCCCTTGGGAACTAGGGAGTCCCAGTGGGCCTCCCCTGGGAGGCAGGGGGACAGTCTCTGGTGTCTGGCATTTTCTCTCTCCCATCTGTCTGGTTATTTTCCTCTAGAGAAGACTCCAGGAAATAGCTAGCCTGACATTGAACAAGTTATAGAATGTTTAGAAATATGACTCTATTCTGATCTATTTACAAACAGATGACAAGAGAGACACCCAAACTGTTGTTGGAGATCAATGCCGTGATCCGAAACGCTATTAAGTCAACAAATTGTTCCTCGCGCAAAGAGCAAATAAGTTTCCCCAATGTCAGGAACTTTGTGTGGGTCTCCTATGTATTTATCTGGCATTCATGATAGATTCTGACTACAAAATCTCCATCCTGGAACTGTGTAGTGCGTCCTAGTGTGAGTGCCCTGGCTCTGATAAGAGATATGCCGAAAACAAACTGTAAAGGAGCACAATGCACAGGACCCTAGGAGCAGTGTGAGCTTAGCAGAGACAGCTCCTGGTGACACCTGAGCTGCTCTCAGAAAACTCACCCAGGTTGGAAGGGAAGACACATGTCTGGATAATAAGAAGCTTCCTTTTATCCCAAATGTTGGAGGAAGGAAAGTGGCTGTGTAGGGAAACAGAATCATCCATTTTCCTTATCAGGACTTTGCATATGAGCCAGAGTTGGTAAATAGACTCGTTCTCATTCAGATCTCCCCATGAATAATGGGAAGAAAAAATGTCAAGGAGCCACCAAGAAGAAAAGAGAACCAATAAAGAACAAAACACAACTACCTTTGCAGTCTAAGTAGAGATGAAACAGTTTGTTACAAGCCAAGATGTATTAATGAACTCAGGTAAGGGCATTTGGAGCTATTCTTCTTGGGTCTAAACTTTTTCTGCATGTGTCGGGTACACAGGGGAGTAATTGTGACTCACTCAGGCCTCCGAGAATAAGACTCTCACTGTGCTAAATAGAAGTATCTCAATTCAAGAACTCTAAGGAAAAATTTAGAATATTCCAAGTGATGCTTGCACTGTATTTAAGAAACAAAATTGTGTAAAGGGGTGGAGAGGTTCCCTAAGAGAAGACTTTTATCTCTGCATTTCTAGTTCATTGTTAGCAGTCACAGAGTATGTTGGTCTAAAAACAGTTCAGCCTGCATTGGTTTCACTTTTTTCAGAACATTGACCTACCAGTGATTATAGGCAAGGATTATGAGCATTTTTGTGCTCTCCAGTTGTGTGTGTTAAGTTGTCTATATTTGATATTCCTACATTTTGACATGTACCAAGTCCTACTTGGCACATATTCTTCATCAAATATAGTATACAGGGAAAAAGACAAGAGACCTAATTCTGACTCTACCCTTCACTGGATTGGAATTCAGACAACTTAACCTGTGTCTATCAAATGACTTCTGCCAGTTTTCTATTCCTTTATAGATTTTCTGCACATGAACATCACATTTTAAAAAATATGTAGGTTTTTGCAAAGCAATAAACAAATGGTATTATAAATCCTTATCATGGTTTCTCACTAATTTCTTTCAAATTTGTGTTTTATTCCCAAGATTTATTAAGGTATAATTAAAAAATTAAAACTGTACATGTTTATGAGGTATGATTCAGTGTTTTATGTATGCATAATTATTAAATGATTAAATCAGGCTGGACAACATATACTTTACCTCACAGATGTAAGTCTGCATGTATGTGTGTTTGTGGTATGAGAATGTTAGGGATCTAATGTCTTAGCAATTTCCAAGTTACTTTATTAAAATTATTATTAATTAAGGTTACAGTGTTGGACAGTTGATCTGCATATCTCATTCACATCACTTTATTGAAACTTTGTGCCCCTTAGCTAACAGCTCCTCACTCTCACCCCCAACTCAGCCTCTGGAATCCTTCTCTCTACCTCTAGGAAATCCACGGTTTCAGTTTCCTCATAAGCATGATATGGTATGGGTCTTTCTTTGCCTGGTTTATTTCACTTAACATAATTTACTCCTGTCTCATCCATGTTGTTAAACATGACAATATTTCCCTACTTTTAAAGATTGAATAATATTCCACTGGATCTATTCACCATGACTTCTTTATTTATTTATCCACCAATGGATACCTAGGTTGAATCTATACTTTGGCTAGTATGAAAAATTCTGAATTAAACATGGGAGGGCAGTTTCTATTCAACATACAGATTTTGTCTCCTTTTGAAACATACCAGAATCGTTGGATCATATGGTAGTTTTTTTTTTTTTTTTTTTTTTTTTATGGGAAACTTTCATACTCATGTCCATAATGACTATCTGAATGTCCTTCCTCACCAAAATTGTGCACAGGTCCCCTTTTACCCACGTCTTCACCAATACTCTTTACTGATTTCTTGTCAGAACTTGTAATGTGTGGAACAGCTTTTGTTGATAAACAAGACTTGAGGTTCAAGACAATAATGAAATTTTGTATATCCACTATGACAGGTGCTGCCAGCATCCTAGTGAGATCTGGTCAGCTTAGGAACCTGCTCCTATTCCAACATTACCTGTGCCAGGCTGAGCCTGCATTTTTGGTTAAGCTTCCTCTGCTTCACCTTTCACAAGCATCTGGTTGCTCCTGTTTTGACCTCCTCCTGACCTTCTTTACCGTCTTCCTACTGTCCTCCCTTAGACAATCCACAGTTTAGCCAAACATCACTTTCAAGTAGCATTCTCCTCTCAGACCGTTCAGAGCCTTCAGATTTGTGCAGACTTACAAGTAGAAACTGATGCTTTGAGGCAGGGGAAAAGCTGAGAATCATTTGAGCCAGGTACACTTGATGCTGTGGTGTGCACATTATGACTAGGTTCCTAGATTGAGGACTTGGCTGTGTTACTATAAAAATCTGAGCCACCTAAGGAGGGGAGGGAATGCGATATCCTGCTCAGCCAGTTCAGCAGGGGAGGCGCTAGAGGCACTGGGCCTAGGTGAAACCATTGGAGCATTCTCTCTTTCTTGATCAACAGTGGAAGGAGTGAGCATGCATGTGGAAAAATCCAGTTCCAATATTATTCTGAGAAAATCAATTCATCAATTTCACTGCTAGGTCAAGACTATGTAGAAGTGACTTAAATGAAGTCAGTTTCATTTCTCCATGACATTTTAGGAATTAAAATAGGAATTTATAACATTTGAATTAAAGTTAACCTTGTTTTTTGTTGTTGTTGTTGTTGTTTGTTTGTTTGTTTTGATTATTTTACAGTAGGGTGAATTGAACACAGGGCTTGCACATGTTAAGCAAGTGCTCTTCCATTGAGCTACATTTCTAGCTCAATCCTTTTCCTTTTTGATGGTGATATCAGGTCTGAGGGAGTTCTTGAAATTGAACAAATATCTAGGCAGTACATAACTCGGCCAAACAGACATGCAAAAATTACCCATCCCAGGCTTTATATACAATTGTCCCCCAGTATTCAGGCGAGATTAACTCCAGGATGCTAAAATTGACCCTCGGATTAACTCTTGGATTCTAAAATCCAAGATACTCAAGTCCCTTAAAATGCACACAATACTTCCATATGTTATGTCTCTCCTTTGGCACATTTTAAAATCAGTTTGTCTATAATGCAAATATAAAAATAGTTGTTATACTGTTTTGTTAGAAAATAATGATAAGAAAAATAAATCTGAAGAAACTGAGGTGCAATTTTATCTGAATATTTTTGATCAGTGGTTGGTTGAACATGCAGGGCCAACTATATATGTGTATGTGAGTGTGTATCATATATGTATGATATATGAAATCTAAGGTTCAACAAAAATTATTGTACTGTATAAGCCCTACTGCCTAAGTACCTAATATGAATTACAAAAAAAAAAAAAAATTCCAGAAACAAATGCATGTGAGTACAACTGGATCTTTGTTTTTGCTATTGTGCATCCTGAGTTCATTTTTTATTAGGTGGGATATTTTAAGTCGTCTTCAAATAAATAGATGACATTTACTTATTGTTAGATGGTGATCACATTTTATATGAATGCTTCTTAAAATAACTTGCATATTAAAAATTTAAAAAATATTATTTTGATTTATTTATAGCTTCAAAAACTGTAGTTATTACCACAAATCTCAGAGCATCCTTGCTGATTAATTGTCTAGCCACCAGTTTTATTCATCCTGTGAAGTCCCAGGATGATGGTGCCCTTTGCTTCAGCTTCTGAAACAATCACAACTATCTCTACTTTATATACCTCATATGTTCATTGCTTCCTATAAAGATCACAGAAGTGTTGAGAATATGAAATATAATTCAACACTTCTAAAAATACATCTGTGATTGCAGAGTTGTGTTCAAGGCATTTATCTTAAATTACGGTTTGACATTGCATTTAGCAAACCACAATGATGATTCTAATCCTCCAGGCTTGATTCCATAGTGCTTTTCACATCAAAATATGTAAAATTTTAATCTGAATGAGGTCAGCAAAATAAAGACCAAAAAGTCATGGATCGCAGTTTTGTTTGTTTTTTAATATTTTTTTTTAGTTGTTGATAAACCTTTATTTTATTTATTTATATGTGGTGCTGAGAATTGAACCCAGTACCTCACAACTGCCAGGGAAGTACACTACTGCTGAGCCCCAGCCCCAGCCCTAGCCTCAGCCCCAGTGGAATGCAGTTTTTAAAAACTAATAGTAAATTACATAAAATGTTTTCCATGAACAAAAGCATAGACAGTTGTCTATGAGATCTGAAAGATGAGATAATTTCTGTCTTTCCTGTCAATTTCTTTATACTAATTATGATCTGTTTCCTATTTCAATAGAGCAAAAGTGTAACTACGTCGTAGCAGATATAGAAAGCATGCATCGTCTACATTAGGCTGAACACTTATTAAGGTATTTCTTGAATGAAACCCTAAGATTTAGATTAAAGTGGTATCGCTGGCCTCTTTTAACTCTGATGCTGGAGAGGCAGCACCTGGCAACATCACATCCAGAAAAAGACACTGTGAAGCCTTAAGGAGAACTTGGGAGATTGGGGAGAAGATTACAGAAAGATAAAAACCCCAAAGAACAAGTAATCCAGACCTAAAGTGTTCAGATTTGGAGGAATCTGGAGATTTTAGTTCTATTCTCAGAACCAGCCAGCCTTTAAGGAGGATTTGTGAGACTCAGAAAAGTTTATAAAGATAAATGCCCCCAGCAGAACAAATTTTCCATGTCTGCACTCTTAGATTTGGATGAATCTAGAGGTTTTTCTTTCAGTTCCACCAAGCAAGTTACCATTAACAGTTACATCTAAATTACAGACAGATGAGACTTTCATAGATTTTTTTCATGATCTGATAGTTGGCCATGTTGTTTTTTTGAGTTTCTGGGTAGCTTTGTTGAAAATATTAAAACAAATTTTAAAACACATAATTAAGATAGCTTACTGCCAATTCTGGTAATTAACCACTTTTGTTTTCTGGCATTTACAAGCTTCCAAAAAAGTCACACTTTATCTGAAACTACCTAGGAATTTCCATTACAGAGTCAGGGATTTCATTTATTAGGATATGGAATGAATATATTGAAAAAGCAAAAACACTTTTTTTTTCCATTCTTAAGAAAAATATTTCTTCTCTTGTACAAAGATGAGTGATTTGTTTACTTGCACTTAGATCTTATAGTATTGTTTCATGGTTTACATCAACAGAGGGCAACATTATAGACTTAGAAAAATGGGTCATATGTCCTATTATTTTCCTTTTTAACTTATTTTTAAGGCTACTTCCTGCATGCTTTTATTAATAATATTTATTCCATAGGCAGTTTTCTTTAATGATAACAAAAAGAACTACTGGTCTGGCCACTTTTATGAGTTTGCAATCAATGTTAAAAGCTATTAAAATATTCAGCTATCTAATTATTATATTTGTTTTAGGCCCAGAATAAAGAACGAACAGGATATATTAAATTACTTTTTTCCACTCTAAAATGAGTTTTCATTTTCTATTCTGCAGAATGGTTTCTCCCTTTCAACATAAGACCTAATGAATTTTAAAATCATACCAGTTCCGTCCAGAGTAAGAGGTCTTAGAACTGAATCAAAAACAAGATAGGGATGTCTTGTGTCTTTTTATCCAGGTGTTTGACCTCATCTCATTTCCAACTGCCTTCAAGGGCATAGATATCTGTTCCAAAGCAACGCTGTGCCCTGACATCTGGTCCTCATAGAGGAGGCTGTGAAGAGACATTTTAAAATTGGAAAAGAAAAATATACAGGTATTTAGCATTGGGGAAATAGAATGATGTGAGCTGGAAAGAGAAGACATTCATAAGGATGCATTAGTAAGAAAAAGGCAGAGCAAGCTGACTGTGAGGTCAGGAATCAAGTCATCTCAGGAAGATTTTTTCCCCCCTCAGTACTCAGAATCCAACTCAGGACTCTCCTTGCTTCTGCTGGACAAGTGTTCTATCACCGAGTGGCACCCCACCTCTTTTCTTTAGTTTCATTTGGAGACAAAGTGTAAGTTGCCAAGACTGGCCTCCAGCTTGGGATGGTCCTGCCTTAGCCTCTGAGGATCACAGGTGAGCACCATCATGTCCCATTTATAAAGATATTTTAAAGCAGAGTATAAGTTGCCAACCTACAGACATTCTCTGCCAGGGTTTTTTTTTTTTTTTTTTAACATGGTTTATTTACATCTAGAGCAAAGTTGTATTTGTATATTTAATATGTAGGATGTCTTTATCCTAAGGAGGATGTAGAAATGAGGACATTAAAGGATACAAGAGTCTGACATGAGGTTATAGATGAAAGGAGGACACTGAGATGCCTCAAGATGGTAGTAAGAGAAGTGGCTCTTGGTTACCTAGCAGCTGGGGAAGGGAGAGGTAAATAAGAATGTACCTCAACTGACAACTGTATTGGGATTGGCTACCGTTTTATGCAGAAACCATGGCACTTTGAAGGTAAAGTTAACATAATCCTTCCATTTATGGCTGACATTTATGTATTAATGTATTATGCTGATTTTATTACCAATATTTCTTCAGTCTATGTATCTATCTTATTTGAGTTTGGCACCATTTTGAGAGAACAATTCCCTCATTGTAATTTATTTGTGAAAATAATACATCAATATACCTAACTTAAATATGTCTTGATTAACCAATTTGTGTTCTCCTTTATATACTCTAAAATTAAGTAAGTAGATTCACATTTTTTTCTAAGGTTTCTTAATATATGGTAAAAAATTTTAAAGATGAGTCACTTAACTGAAAAATTTAGTTCTTTCCTCATTTGTTTTCCTTTGTCTCAAGAATCACTGACTATATGTATTTACTTATAGGTAATTTCAAGTTTAACTGTATACAAAGAACTGCACATATTTAATATCTACTTTTTGATGAGTTGAACATAAACAAACAGCTGTAATAACACCATCACAACCAAGATAAAGGATATATCCAACACCTTCCAAACTTAAACACTATAGTACTTTATTGACTTATGTACCATGTCTTGAAAAAAAAATCACATCATGTGTTTTCTCTGTTTTTTATGGAATTTTGATTCCTGCTACTCTACCATGGCCGGAAGTAGAAGTTTTTGTAAGAGCTTAGAATGTAGTTGTGGATGAGTTTGCAAAAATGAATAAACGAAAAATGTGCAGAACAGCACCTGAGTAAATGTTAAACTGTGCATGACTCTGTCTCCAGGAAGCTACGTTAAAAGGAAGAATTTAATTTCAAGCAATAATTGTATGAAGTTATTGAATATCTGATAACAGAGTATGTTTTACATTTCCAATAAAGATCAAATAGGAGGAGATGACGGGAGGACAGATTACAATCTGTGACAACAGATTTTTACATCACTTCCAGCTAAAGCTGTTATGGTTCTAAAAGGCATATCAGCTAGTTTAATAGGAGTGGCATTTGTGAAATACACAGGTTTTTTAAAGCACCACTTAAACACCTGTGTCCCTCTTCTTTCTGTCAGGAGGGAGTTTTGGCCGCCCTGTGTCACAGATGTATCCATTATAGCAAAGCTTCCCAATCCATTCAAATACGGAGTATATGCATTTCTCTCTACTCCTCCATCTGAATACAGCCCCCAAACCTTGAAATTCCAAACAAAAATGCATAAGAAATTCTGAAAATAGAGAGAAGAGGGCAGACTAGCTAGAGACTTTGGGACCTGAGGAACAACATGGCAGTGAATTCCTTGGGTCTTCTCTTTATCTCACATACATTTTTAGATAGAGAAACCAGTAACCCAGAATTAACCCAGGATTCCAGGCAGAAAGGAAACAAGGTTCCACAAAAGCCAACTTTCTCCAGTCAAAGGTCCAAGAAAGGATACACCCAGGAAGACAAACAAAACAAAGCAAAAAACTTTAATGCAATAACTCTACACCCTAGCCAAACATGATGGGAAAAAATCCACTTACACTCTCACCAACAAAGGCCACCTAGAAGTCCTTGATATCAACCTTCACCAGGCTACCACCAGGCCTTGGTGGTAGCCTGGTGAAGGTCTGTCCCTGGCTCACTCCCATGCAAATTTCCCCACCCATAGTACCAAAGGAGAATGAATGAAGGACCTGAACATTCACCCCAGCCTGGAGATAAGAGGCATTGTGATATGTCAGAGGAGGCCTGACATAGCGGATTCAGCATCCCATACCTTAATGCACAGATAACCAGGATATTGCTGAAATGTCTCAGCATACATGAGTGAAGCAGACACCCTCTTAAATAGTACAACTGTCAAAGGCCAACACTGAGAAAACGTGAAAATTGGAATCATCTGGCAAGGATTATAAAATGCTTCAACAAAAATTATAAACATTCTTGAAACAATGAAACAATAGAAAATTTCAGCAAAGACACGCTAGATATAAAGAAGATCTAAATGAAATTTTTTGTAATTAAAAATAAAGTAAGCAAAATAAAAATACTCAAAGGGTGGACTCAACAGCAGAATTATAGAAGACAAAGGAAAGAGTGAGAATCAGAACAAAATAACCCAGTATGAACAACAGAGAGAAAATCAACTAGGGGAGGAAGAAAAAGAACATAGTCTCAGGAACATGTAAAAATTGTAACAAAAGATCTAGTACTCATGCCATGAAAGTCCAACAAAAAGAGATGGAAGAGGGTGGAGCTTGGGGTGAAGCTATTCCAAGGAATAATTGCTGAAAGGTCTTAAAAGGAGTCAAGGTTTCTATTTCTGGTTGACTTCCAGGCAATATTACGGACAGGGATGGTACTGGAGGAAGTTTTGGCTGCCAAGAAAATTTTGTGTTGACAGCACAGCTCTGCTTCTTGCCTCAGTGCTAAATATGTTAATCTGCACATGTAATAAATGCAATACACACTTGGTTCCAATTTCAACTACTATGCTATAGTTTTGTGAGATATAATCATCAGAGGAAGCTAGTTGAAGAGTAACCAGGTCCTCTCTGTACTATCTTTGCAACTTCCTAGGGAACCAAATTATTTTAAAATGGAATATTAAAAGTAACTACTATGAGGATTCTATGTTACCTGTGCCCCTCACGAGTTTGCAGTAAATTACAGGGGGCTTTGATTTGAAGTGGACATCAGGAGACCCAACTGTGGTCGATGCTTTGTAGAGTAACAAGCTGTATATCTTGGTAACGTATCTGGATTTTTCTATACTTTAGTTCCCTTACATATGAATAAAAGGTTGAGATTGGATTTCTGAGGCTTCTCTAGATTTCTGATGTGATGATTTTGTCAAAGGAAGCAGTCATTTCTCCAGCAGTAAGTATGTGCAAGTAGCACTAGGAATTGTTCTTCACTCAGGAATTACAATTTCAGGAAACTTCACAGCAACCTTGTGGATTAAGTTAAGGATGTGGAAGGGACTTCCTGCCCGGTAAGACTCCTAGAGGCTCTTCCATTATCACTTGGTTATGGAAGCTGTTAATAAAAGGTCACAAATGTATATCCTGGTTTGCTCAGGAATGTGTATCATGCAAATTCAAAACTCTGAAATTAAGGAGATAAAGGAAAAGCTAAATATGGAGCTTGAAAGACAGAATTTGTTCTTTGACGTGGTTCAATTTCAATCCCCAGAGCAACCAGCCAACTGTACTGATATTCTTTTTTCATAAAGAATCCATTTGAAGATGCTTATTAACTCTGAGAGTCTTCTGCTTGGCATTTGAAACTATTAAAATAAACACTTCTGTGATTATTGCAATTTGAAATATTACTTTGTCAAACCGTTGAACCTGAATTTATAGCACAGGTGTTAATGAGGCATGAAAACTTTTCAACCTGATTTGCAGTTGCAAGATTCTCATATTTCACATCAGTATAATTTCTTTGTTTACATAACGTCAAGGAAGAGAATATTATCTTTGTGTGTACTTCATATTGGATTATCAAACTAACAGAACTTCAGGGGGCTGTTTTAAAACAGTAAATTGACTCTAAAATAAATAAAACATGAGAGAAAAAATAAAACGTTGTCTTTGGGAGGGTCATTCATAATTTGGCAAACACTGCTGCTGCTTCTGCCTCTCAAGCTCAAAAACACACATTCCTTCTATCAAGTAAGAATACAGTTAGCTCTTGAGACAATAAAATATCTCCCTTTGATGAAGCTCTGTTCTTGGCATGATTGGACCATGACATACATTCTCAATTAAGCAATAAAAGTTAAGCCCAGGGCAGCATTTGAAATCATGTTAGTCCATCCGTTTGTCCCTTAAATGTGAGATGCAGCATCAGTATAACAGAATCATGGGAATTTAAAATGTGACTTGACAAAGATAGCAAGACCCATTTTCTCAGACAAATTAACAAGAATATTTACAAGATATAGCTATTAATTTCTCTTGTTTCAAAAGATGACTTTAAAAGCTAAATGAAAATAAAATAAAAAATTGATCTTATTATATGTTAAGATAATAGTTAGTCTAAATGGCTTCATTTTGAATGCCTAAAAAAAAAAAGATAAGTGCCTGAAATTAATATGCTCTATACAGAGCTGGACTTGGGTAAATTTTGTAAGCAGTCACTTCCGTATCAGTCTTTTGAACTTTCCCATGATATCAAACCATAAAAATGATGGGATGCTTGTTGAATAAAAGCAGGACTCCCATGTGACAGGATGGCATATTGCAGGGAGATTTCTCTCCAGCCTTCTAAATAAGTAACTACAAAAGCTGCTCAAGCATTCTGTGTGGTAAGAAATATTCAGAGTTGGAAAATAAATCTGCAGGTAACACACACATCTGAGAGTCACCATTCACCAAGTTCTCCCTCATGGTGAGAATGCTGTGTCTCACAGCTTCACTTTCATCTCTCCCCCTAGAACTAACTATCCTTTTTGTTAGCTCCGTGACCACCAAGGCAAAGAATAGTAGGGATTTGTATTTAAGAATAAGCACTCACTGGTAGGTGGTAGGAATCTGACCTCACAATGCTCTGAAGAAAGTGCTGTTGTGGTTGTTTCCTAAAAAAAAAAAAAAAAAAAAAAATGGCTTTCTCCTGCCACACCCTCAACTCATGCACTGAAGGGAAGAATGTCTAGATTATATATCATGAGAAAATTTTTTCTAGATAATGTGCAGCTAGATGGGATATTAAAATGCTTACAGCCACCATCCTCTGACTTGCTTTTGGAATGACCTAGGGATTGTTACCCCGATTGTTTTCTGTTGTTTTTTATGCTTGCTTCATGTGGAGTCACACTACCATAATTATTATGGAAGCAATACACTTTTACTTAAAAAGATGCACACTCCATTCATGTCGCCTCATGATTTTAGTCTTGCCCTTGGAAATCTTTCTCAATTCACAGTCGAGATCAATTAATTTAGTAAGAGAGATTTATGATTCCTTGCAGCTCCGGAGTTAATGTGATGCCTATTTTTCCACAAAGTATCAATCAGCAAGACACAACTCAGTCACTTCACCAAGACTGATCCCGTTACTGGAGTGATATTTTAAAGAGTCTAAGTTGCCTACAGTGAACTTCCTAGTCAAGATACCAGAATTCCATTTAACAAGAAGAGTCAGATGTAGTAGGACTTCAAGCTAACCTAGTATTCATAAAATCTCCTACATTCCTGCTCTGAAACAATACTTAGTAAACCTTTCCTAAGGTTTACTATCCACTTACCACTCTTTCTTTCTCCTCCTCTTTGCTCTGTTAGTTCCCTTATTTATTTAATGCAGATTTTGAAAATGCTGCCAAAGTGAACATGTAAAATTGGAAAATTGTCTAGATAATGCAAACAACAGCTAGAAAAGAAACTATAAATACACACAAGCACGTACATGTGCACACACACACTCTCTTAAGTTATTTGATTCCCTAGTGGGAAACATTTTGCCTTGAACAAATTAGAGAAAAATCTCTCCATGCAGTACTTACTCTACTAGTAATCTGGAAATACACTCTAATAAGAGTCCCATTTTACTGCACGTGAAATTGATTAATCTAGGCTTATAGGAAAAAGCTTATTTTTAATAATTAAAATAATATTGTGCCACAAGAATGAACAAGGAGGAGTAGACATGGAAAGGAATTTTGGTTGTGATTACATGTTTGTTTGTCACAATTGACCATACATCCATCAGGGTCTGAGGCAGGCACTTATGTGACGCTTTGTTGCCCCATTACAGCTGTAAACAGCAGCCCTGAAAAGTAAACAGCAGCCCTGAAAAGTGACCTCCTCACTGCACTTTGGCACATGAGAGGGTCAGTTTGTGCATCCTTTGTTTTGTTCCAACCCCAGGGAAAAAAACTATCTGACCCTTTCTAGAAAATAGACAAACATACATCAGAAGTATATGTGATATACATTGGGAGGAAATTCCTCCTTCATGGATTGATGTTAGCAGACAGACCCTGGCACAGGCTCACTATGGCGCACACATAAAATCTGTGGATTATGAAGCCTGGGTCCTTGGAAAACAGCACGTGATGCCAGAGTGATCAGAGTGTGGAATGTTGGAAAGGACCCCTGACTCTCTGTGAGCAGTGGCCCTCCTGGGGATGGCTCATCTGTTGCTGAGGGGCAGGAAAGGTGTCCACTGCGGAAACAAAGGACCCAGGGTACTTCTGGGATTCCCCACGGCAGCTCGTGTTTCACCTGGGCCTTTAAGTCAACAATAAGCCTTCATTCTACATCAGTTTTGTATTCCTGTGAATACAGTTCATTTTTACTGTGTTTTAGAAGCAGCAATTTCCCAAAGAGACCTTCAAAGGTCCTCTGAGTCCTTCTCCCAGTTCCCTCCACCTCTTCATACCCATCTCGCCAATAGCACACCTAATGACAGAATTAAAAACCTATGTGCACATACTTTAAATTTTAAACAAGCATTCCAAAGGCATCAGAAGTGTATGTGATGCCCTGAAAGCAAGAAGATAAATACAACCCCTCCAAAGTGGAAGGGGAAAAAACAAAACTTTCCAACTATAATTTTCTACATAGCCATTTTATCATTTAAAACTGTGGGTAAAACCAATATATTCTTAGGCATATGAGACTTCAAAAGTTTTACCATACGCAGACATACATGCATAAAGTATTTGAAAACTACTCAGAGAAAGTACTCTAACGAGAGAATAAATGCTTCCGGAAGGATGAGTAACGAGGCAGAGGATGTGAGGGATGCACAGATGCACGAAGGTCCCTGTCATGCTTTGGGAGCATCGGATGCACTATCAAGTTTCAAGTGAGAAAAGGTGACTGACTATCTTGGCGTGTTTCACCTTTGCCCAGCTTACCGTTTACTTTTTTTTTTTTCTGAAGATCTTCCAGAGAAAGAGGCAATAGTGCCAAAATAATAATAATAATAATAATAATAATAATACACGTGTGATCAGGTGTCTGATCTCACAGTTGGAGACGACAGAGTGGGGAAAGGGAAGACAAGGCAGAGGTGCTAAGAGAGGGGCACAGAAAGATGCTCTGGACCTTTCTCAGGAAGCGTCTGTGTATCACGGAAAGAAATTACAGAGGAATGTGAGATTGAAGAGCTAAGTCCTTTCCCAATAGACCCCAGGGAGCTAGAGAGATGCTTGCTAGGTTAGACCTCTGGGTTCATCTTGCAGACCCATCCTGTGGGATGGAAAGCAGAGGATGATCTCCATGCCCACATGATGGAGTCAGATGGACAGGAAGGACAGGCTAGGGGCACTGGAATCCAGGACAAAACAGAGTGACGCACTCTTCAGAGGACACCCGCACTTGATAACATCAGGGATACTCAGCATCTAGCACTTCAGGGGCCCTGGAGCTGACTCACAGCACCAGGGAAAGCATTTGTTTTGCTAAGCCAGAAGCATAGGGCTTTAGAAAGATGTTAAGTTCAGCTGGGCATGGTGGAGCACACCTCTAATCTCAGTGGCTCAAGAGGCTGAGGCAAGAGGATTGCAATTTTGAGGCCAGACTTGGCAATTCAGCCTGGCTCTAAGCAACTTCGTGAGAGCCTGTATCAAAATAAAAAGGGCTGAGCTGTAGCTCTGTAGCTCAGTGATAAAGCACACCTGAGTTCAATACCCCCACCCCCCAAAAAAAGAACAGTAAGATATTACGTTGCCTTATGAATAAAAGTTCTTGCATAGCTGTTTTTTAAAAAACTGTGACAACTACATAACCATTGTATATTCATAGCTAAATTTCAACCTGAAGTTTTCATACTAAGGTTTAAATAAAGGCCTAAAACATTTGTGAATACATCTTACTACCATCTCTGCTCTCTCCAAATTATCCACTGTATAAGTGAAGCACACTTGAAATTTTGGCTCTCATTTTAGAAGTGTAGGACAAGTTGTCAATGTGATCTTTGGATTTACATCCAATGGGAACTAGAATAAATTGTGAGAAATTCCCAATGTGCCGTCAACTGTCACCTTAGGTATTTGGCAAAGAAGATAACACCTCACTTAACTGGCATCTCTGCCCTCGATTCCAATTTTTCAGTGAACTGGACAAGATATGGATATGAAATAATAAATATAACAGAATCAGAAGTATGAATGCACTTCCACTACCACAGATTAGATTCTTAGGGATTATTCTTTTAATAAAGTCAGGCAAAATATTAAATAGTATAAATAGCTTTGGCTCACTCATTATCATTAAAATATAAAACACTGTGATGTTGTGGAATATTTACATACAGGTGTTATTTTGGTAGAAAGCTAGATAACTTTCCCCAGAGAGTCTGATAAAACATTTACACACACAGACAGTATATCCAGCATGACTTTAATCTTCACATCTTCTCACAGGTCAGAGACATATCTACCCACTTCATTAAATGTCAGGCTATGCTGCTATTTCACAGTCATTATCTTAAGGACTTTCATTACATTCTTTGGATTTTAAATTGAATGTCAGATAGAATTTGAGTGAGAGAAAAATACAGATCGAGAATTTCTTAGGAGAAAAGTTAATGGGTAAGTTTTGTTACTTATCAGACACTTTACTGAATGTTAGATTTAATCAGTTTTAAATGACCATACTTTAAATGAAGCATAGTCTTGTTTATTTACTTTAACTTCCCCAAGCTTCTTATCAGTAAGGTGCATGTATACAAAACTCAATTCAAAAATGGAGGGACTTTTATGACAAACCTTGAAATACTCATGTTAGCAACAGTACGAGGATGTGAATATGGAATTGCTACAGTAATCAGCAGGAAAGACTACTTAAAAAAACAAAAAAACAAAAAACAAAACAAAACAAAACAAAAAAAACTTCAAAGCACCTAGGAAAGCTGGAATCAACATGACTGGAGGACTGGCAAGAGTCACTCTGCTGCAAGATGCTACATAAAATAGTGAGCTGCTCAGCACTTGACTAGTGGATCAGAGGAAAGGTAAAATCACCTTGGTGTATGTCTCTGAAACTGAAAAAAAAAAAAAAAGTTTTAAAAAAATAAAATGCCTTAAACACAGGACATATAAAAAGAAGATAGATTCCATTTCTCTAGGCAAAAATGGTCCCCTAAGAACAAAGATGTGTCAGATTATTATTTTTAATAAAGGATCCCAAAATAATAGAATAACAACTTTATGAATTATCTTTTATTATTTGAAAAATGCAGTGTAAAGATAATATAAATAAACTAGAGGAAAACTTTGTTAGAGTATGGGGATGAGCTGAGGAACAGGAATGATTTTGGAAAAATTTTTAAATATGCTTTATGGAGGGCTGGGAGTGTGGCTCAGTGCTGGGTGCGTGCCCTGCATGTGCACGGCCCTGGTTCCATCCCCAGCACCACAAAGTGAATAAATAAATAAACTTCAGGATGATAGGCTGTAGTCCATAGATCTCTACCCAAGAAAAAGAGCCAAGAGGCCAAATGGATTCCTATTTTCCTGTGTTCACTAAATATCCACAATGAATTTTTAGAGAAACTCAACAGAAAATTTTAACTTAGTCTTTCAGATTATATCCTTGTAAAAAGATGTTTTTTTGTATCTCTATCGTGAATAAGAACATGAAAAATTCCAGAAAAGAAAAACTAAATCAGAGATTTGGAAAACTATGAAAAAAAAATCATTACTAGTACTTCAATGAGAATGACCTTCACTATAAGAAAGGGTGAAGGATGATAAAATGATTAAATGCACCATACTAAAGGAAATATAAATACGACCACAACTTCTTAGTTCATTAAAAATATGTAGTATAAAACTCTGAAGGCAATATTTGGACAAATAAGAGCCTGAGCTCACTTTTTTATCCAGATTTGTTAAGTGACTGATCATAAAGTTAAACAAATATCCTAAAACAAATAAGGAGAAGATGCATTTGAAAATCAAGGGTTCACAAACCAATTCCAGCAAATATCAGATCAAAGAGACCTCAACAGATACTGTGGCGGGGACTAAAATTTTTCTATAGTCAAATAAGATTGGGATATGAGACCAGGTTAAGAATTCCTTTACTGTATGGCATCTAAGATCTTTTATATATAATATGCATTATGTACAATTGTATGATCAATACAGGCTTACTTGTGTTTTGATACAAAGCCCCAAATGAATGCCCAGTGTCTTACACAGAGAGGCTTATGCATCCTTCACACTAAAACTTCATCATGAGATAGCTCTGCTGCTCTGTCCCACAAGGATCCCTGGCTGATGGACACACTACCTTGTGTTGCACTGTATGCATCATGGAGCTTCCTGTTACCATGGTAACAAAAGAGGGACAAAAACAAAACAAGAGGGATTGGAGAATCTCCTCCTAGCCTAACACCCATTTCAATTCTGCTTACATTTTATTGGCTAAAACTGGTCACACAGTCCATGCCCAAGGAAACTGGAAAATACAATGAAAGAAACAGAATGTTTGGTAAGCATTAGTATCCTTACTAATGTTTATCTTTACTACTTGGAGCATTTCAGAAACTTACTTTACTGTAGAATTATTTTTAGTGGAGCATTTTAAAGGATTAAGTGTCAGTGAAATACAATTTTGGAAATTCTGATTCAAATCAGCTTTTGTTTAACAAGAACAATTTTTAAGCTATGTGTTTATAATTCAGCCATAAAATTTCATTATAAATACATTGAAAAATGGGAAATGGATGCCACCTTAAAGTTAAAATTCTAGGTAACATAAAATATAATTTTTATTTGATATGACACTTATTATTTTATTCCGTTAGTATTCTGCAAACAACCTACTTACAAACAGATGAACTCTGCTTTTATATATATATATATATATATATATATATATATATATATATATATATTCATATATATATATATATGAATAGTTTCAGTATTTAGAACCACTCTTAAAGAGATTTTCTTCTTCCAAAATTACTACAGTGATGATGTTAAGAATACTTGTCTTTGATACTGCTTGTCAATAGAGGGAAATCTACTTAGCCTTTTCTGTGTTTTATATTCTCCAGTATTCAATATCACTGAACAACATTTTGTATAGTACATGCTCATGGAATTCATACAACAAGCAATTTATTTATTCATTCATTCATTCATTCATTCATTTGTGCTGGGGAATGATCCCAGGGGCATTTTACCACTGAGCTACATTCCTAGGCCTTTTTATTTTTCATTTTGAGACAGGTCTCATTAAGTTTCTGTGGGTCTTGCTAAGATGCTGGCTTTGAACTTGCCATCCTCCTGCCTCAGCCTCCAGAGAGAAGCTAGAATTACTGGCATTACCACTATTCCTGGCCAACCAACACTTTAAAATGTTCTAAGAAAGTATTGTTTAGGAATTTCATAAACTATTTTTATAGTACATCCTTTAAATTCAAGATTAGACTCACACACACACACACACACACACACACACACACACACACAGAGTTTTAGAAGTTTCTCTTTTCAGAATAAGAGTAATCTCTGTTTTATATCACCTCCAAACTGGTTGTTTTAGCTTCTCTTTAAATAAATATTTATCATTTTGCTTTATGTAACCTATTGTGTTATTATAAATATACTGAATTATTTTAATTGCTATAACTTTCTTTGATCTCTAACTTATTCTGATGAGATGACTATTTATTTTGCTTTTTAAAATAAAATATTTTTGTTATGTCTTAAATTTGGAGAACTCACCAACTAAAAATATCCCTTAATAGATGCGTATTTTCCATATGTATTGGGAGAAAGACTGAATCCACATTTTCATTACCACTAGCAAAACCTACGTAGTCTCAATTTACCACTGAAAATAATTAAGTTCATTCACTCTCCAACTCTCCGCACAGACATGTCTAACATCACCAAGAGTATAAGAATATAGTTAATACACAGACATTGTTTGATTATTCAACTAACTCCAGAAATGTCAAACTGTCAATATGCAAAAAGAGATTACAGAAGTTTTACTCACTTCCTCATCACACACACACATATGTGCACGAACATGCGTGCACACACATACACACACACATATAAAATAGTGTGTCATAAAATCTTCAAAGTATTATGTTGATTTAGACTTATGGTTCATCCTGTCCCGAAGTCTATTTCTGAGAGAGACATATGACACAAGTTATATAAGTTTAATACTATCTTCTACTATAAATTTAAAATACCACACATTCTCTCAACTGTCATAGTTTCTGTGAATAATTCATTTGTATAACAGGGATATAGGTTCAATAAATGATGTATACAGTGAAATTAAACAAGCTTGCATTTCAGATTGAACCAGTCTGGGTAAAATACCACGTGTATTATTTACTAGTTGTACATGTATTTGGGGATTGAATGAAGCAATAGAATGCTCATGTGTTTATATTGCAACTTGTTCCATTTCCTCACTTAACTTTTAAAAAATACATGATCCCATGCCTATATCTTGTTATAAAGGAAGGAAGTAATTGTCCTAAAACATATCTACAAATAAAAGCATTGAATAAAATGTCTTGAGATGCATATTTATGAAGATGTGACTAACATCCACATCATACACAAATTTTACTGAGTCAGAAGCACTAAGTGCTTATGGTAATATGCTATCTGATTCATATTCTAAAACATCTCTGAAGTGCAGGTATTATCATTCCACCTCTACATACAAGGAACTGTATGTAGGTTAAAAAATTGTGCTAGACATCTTAAAGCCAGTAAGTAACTGAAGGAGGTGGAATGAGATGTTAAGTCTAACATACTCCACATCATTTGTTCTTAAAAACTACTCTCACAAAGACTGTGATTATTTTAGCTCCAAGTAACAAGAGGTAGAACTAAAATGAAGTCTTCAAACTAGGAGCATGGATTCTTTAGTAAGATCTAGAAACAGCTGGTACTAGCTCATGTCATTTATTTTCTTGCAGAGGTGAAAGGGGGTATTAAAAAGATAACTTATTAGAAGCATTGCTGAAAAACATTATATTCTTGGTACAAAGTTTTATATTAAAAGAAGTCAGTACAATTTGATGCTAATAGCACTAAATTTTAAGTTAGGCTATCTTCATTCCACATTTTCTGTAATCTATTCACAAGCTAGTCAGAAGGCAACTTAATTAACCCTTTGACCATGAAGATCTCCCTCATACTAGAAATTCCTCAAAAGGAGAAACTTCATTTTATATATTGTTTAATTTTTTTTTTTTCATGAAACAAAGAGCTTTTAGGCTCCTGAGTTACATGGCAGAGAAAGGAAGTTCACATTACTGTGAATGACACCTTTTAGACGCATAATTGAAGAGTTATACATGGTGGCCCTGAGGGCCTGACACATTTAGGATTCAATAAATTCTGATGAAATCCATTCTGAATTGCCAACAGTCCCCCCCCTCACGTTAATTGAGTATAAAACAATATATATCAAATAGCTAACTTACTGCAAAATAACATACCAATTATTCTGTTTTGATTTCTATTTATGCCCTCCCTAGTATCACTTCAATCCATTGCTGAAAGAGCTCAGCAGACACCATATAATTGTGGTAGTATTTGTAACAATATTGTCCTTTTATAAACGTAAGTGGAATCTGATTCAAGCATTTTTTCTCACACCTTTCCTGAAGAATATCCCAGCATTCAAACCCTATTTTATAAGCCAACTTCCACCACTGACATATACTTGGAGTTATGGAATTAAAATAAGCTACAGGGTAAAGATAATTTTAATTCATGCTTGAAAGTTTCAGATTGCTGTAAAAACGAGCCCATGAATTCAGAGGGCGTGCTGACATTCATGATAATGTAGACTCTGAGGAGGCAACAATAAACTTGAGTCACACTAATAAATAAGAAAACTAATAAGATTGCCTCCTTGAAATTCCGTTGACTACTTTGGCTCTCCCTTTTATGTCACTTTATTGGGTAGAACCAATCCAAAGGAAACCTCACAGTGTAATTCTCTCATGAATCCTCTTGCAGATTTAGATTGGAATGGTATCTGGTCATAAAAAAAAAAAGCCATTAAATGCTACAATGAACACCATCCACTAATCCTCATGTATCATTTGTGAAATTCAGAGTCTGTTTGGCCAAAATAAATGTGTCTTTGCCTTTAAACCATCTGTGAAGGTGCTGTCTAAACACAAGCCCAAGCCCTGTCTCCTTTGGAGGACAGAAGACCTTCACTTTGACCTCAGAGAACCCACGCAAAGGGGTTTTCTCGAGAATAAAAGGAGATTTTCAAACACAGAAGCTGTGGTTAAGTTCTCTGCTCATACCTGTAAGGACGAGCCACTCCTAAGGTCACCTTTGGATGCATTCATTTATTCGCTGCGCTGCAGGGAGACCTGGGCTGTTCGCACCAGGGGCGCATGAGCTTTCCCTGGTACTGGGACAACCGCACAGCCCAGGGGGGCGAGGGACCACCCATGTGAGAAGCAGCTCTTTGTACTGCCTTTCACTTGCCCACATTCTTTGTCCAGAAGAATAAGAAAAAGGAAAAAAAAAGTTAAATGAAAAGTATATGTTTGAGTTCCTATTATAAAAGAACAGGGTATGGATAAAGCTTTTTTCAAACTACATCTTCAACCACACCCCCAGCCCTGATTCCAATTGCAGTTTTCATTGCACCTAAGAGGTTGGTCTTCAGCTTGCCTAATCTCCATTCCCCAAGCACCTCGTCAGCACCTCGTTGGAATCACTGGGATGAGTTTTCAATTAGAACGCGTGGACTTGACCCTAAACAAATTAAGTTAAAAGAGACCACCAGGTAGCTGTTCTGTTTTTAATTATTAATTTGATTTCTTTCTGTGTATACAAAGGCCCCAGTGATCACCTGTAGCAAATATGCTAAATTCAATTTAGCAGGGAGTACATGGATATTGGGATCATTAATCACCCTATGTTCTGGGCTGGCCAAATGCTTTGCAGTCAGAACAAAAACAATTACCATAGAGGACTGATGTTTTGGTAGAACAAGCCACTTCTTAGTATAGAAAGAAAGAAAAGTCAGCCGCTTCCAACAAAATTGTCTGAGGGTCAAGCAGATTTTTGGTTGCATTAGCTTTGGTCTCTGTAGAGAAGGACGTAGGCGGTGGAAGAATAGCAGCTTAGTAGATGCACCTGCACCACATCAAGGCTCCATCCCCAAGACCCCGGAGCTCAGGTTCTTATGAACCAACACGGTCAACTACAGTGGATAATATAGGTAACCAAAAGTTTCAACTAGCATTGTTGTCGTTCTCTTCACACTTTCGAAAGCAGAAACAAACAACAAAATTTATCTAATGGTGCACCTTAAAGACCAAATGGACCCTTTGCCGCCACTAAACCACTTGTTATCTTTTTACCAAATGAAGAAAGAGATTAAGTGGCAAAGTTGGGTAGAACCTTCATTTTCTATGTCACCAAGTTCCTTCCACCAGGACAGACCACAAAATTATTTGAAAAACATGGACTTATTTTTTTAATCACTGAAGAACATCCAACATAATTTTTGGTTGTATAGCTTATACATTTACAATGTGAATGATTTCAATTTAGAAAAAATAGAGTGTGGAATGATCAACAAATACAGAATGGAGTCATTTATTATCTTGAATTTGCTGCCACAAGGAAGAAAAACAATGCCTTCACCTTTTTTGCACTGAACCACAGAGCCACATCCTCAGCCCTATTTTGTATTTTATTTAGAGGCAATGTCTCACTGAGTTACTTAGAGTCTCCCTGTTGCTGAGGGTGGTTTTGAATGTGCAATCCTCCTGTCTCAGCCTCACAAGCTGCTGGGATGACAGGATTGCGCCACTACACCATGTGCCTTTGCTTGTTTAATATGTAAAAATAGTGAACGTGACTCAAGATAATTCATAGCAAGATGTTCTCTGAAAAAGTATAAAAAGCAAGTCTATTTGCTTAATAATTACAGAAAATGCCATCTGATTAAATGGTTTTCTTTTTTACACACACACACACACACACACACACACACACACACACATTAGAAGTAACTTTGTTTATGATAATTTCTTTTTTGTAATCCCTTTTTATAAAAAGCCATTGCTTGGGGATTCCTGCTCTTAATGACTCTTCAGGAGGACCACCATGAGAAAGGTCTGTTCTTGCCACCTTTAGGGATTGTACATTTGTTTCTCCTGCTCACGGGACCCCAAAGAATGAGGAAAAGGGAAGGATGAGCATAAAAATATTTTTCTAATCCTAGGAAAATTATTTCTAAAGAATTTAGAGTTATAAGAATATGATCCCATGACTGTGTTTAATACAGCAAAAAATAAACACATAGCATAGAGATAGACATATATAACTACAAGACTTTGTCAAACATTTCCATAACTTACTAACTAGCTGTGACTTTTGTATAAGCATTAAACTTTATGATAACTTAGTTTCCTAATTGTGAAAGTGGAATAGTAATGCAACCAAACTCACAGTGCTGTTATAAAATTTCACACCAAGCATATAGCATTATATCTAGCAAATGCTCCAACTTTACCAATGCTGGTTGCAATCATAGTTATAAAAAATAGAAATTATATCTGATGAGGAATAACTAAACTGATTTTTATCTACAAAAGAACATAGTTTTGAGCACAGTTACTCCAAAGGGCAAAGCTCAGAAACAAATGGAAGATTTGGGACCACATACTTAAATAAGATCAGTGGAAATATTCTTTAATAATCAGAATTGTTATTGAACTTTATGTACTGAAGATGCTTAAGAAGATGTGTGATCAAGTTTTAGCCATATTGGGAGATATTTCTACCCATATCGCTACTAGAGGAGCAACATCAATATATTTCTGATTCTTTTGATTTCATAAAAATGAAGATCATTCTGGAATCTACATATTACCTGGATTTGGCATTTCTGTGGCACAAGCACTGGGCTCCTGACTTCAGTGTATATTTCCCATTTCCTTGAACCAGATGAGGAACTTTCTCTTCAAATGTTGCATCCAAAACTGAAACTAATACTTTATATTATTTTGCTAATATAAAAAAAAAGAAAAACTTACAATTGTTCCGAAGAGTCTCCAAAAATAGAAGTAACATGTTTTGAAACATATTTAATATTCAAAAGACCATAACAGAATATTTATTATTTCCCATATTAAGGATAAAAAAAATTAACTAAACTATTAAATTTCTTTTTTTTTTTTGGAATGGATTGATGTTGATTAAATTTTATTATCTCAGGTTCTTGATCATATGATGTTATAAATGTTTTCATTATTAACAACAAGCCAAATTGATCTTTAGTTTCTACTAGCAAACGGTATTTGGAAAATTTAAAAACATGCAGTTCTTTGATTAAAAAATAACTATTGAAGTGATTGGCAACCACTCTATTTTTCTATTAAAATAGTCAATTAAATTTTAACTGTATTAGGCACAAAAATATTTTAGAGTCATAAGCACTGAGGTGCATGGAGACCATGCTGGTCAGTTGTTCTGAGACCTGGGTAAATAATGCATCAGTGGATATCAGCCACAGCTTTCTGACAATGAACAGAAGGTCTACATTTGCTTAAGTAGTGATTAGATCATTTCATGGCTACTTCTATGAAAGTTTTGATATAAAATCATAGGATAAAAGGCATATTATATTATGGGTGGCATAAATTTAAAAACTGGCTTTACCTTAGAAAATACTTTTACTGTTCTCAAGTCAGACCAGTTTCAGGAAGGTAGAAAGATGGTGGAGTAGAAGAGGTTGCTCTCCAAGAAGCTCCATGGTTGAGACCAGGAAATGGGATAAACAACTTCGAAGTGAAGTTGGTTTACTTTTTTTTAAAAAAAGAGGGATTTACTGGAATTTAATACCAGACTCTCAGAACAGCTTTAGGGTCTCAGAAGCTTGGATAGAATAAAATAAAAACAGAAAAAAAAAAAAAAAAAAAACCAACCCTCACCAGCACCAGTGCCATAGGCAAATCAGAGAGGGGCTAAGAAAAACCACATTTCCTTTGGTACCACAGCATATCTTGATATGGAGATACCAAAATTCAAAGATATTGCTGCAGAGATCCTGGGGGTAAGCTACACTATATTCTCAGATGGAAAAGATGCTGGCTTCTCCTGGCTGTCCATGGAGAGCCAAGGCAGACTGCAACCCCCAACCAAGCTGCACTATGGAGACTTATGGGTGTAGAACAAAACCCTGGTGCCCAGACCTTAGTAATATAATCAGGGCCCAGAATCCAGACCAAATAGAGGGTGATCAGGCAACTCAGAGTATGCCTTGGGGAAAAAAAATAAAAAGAGAGAACTTTAGATGCAGAGAGCATTTTACCCAAGGGAATACAAGACACTCAGACCTAGATTCCTCTCACCCTTTGAGTCTGGCAGTTCACAGGACCAACTTGGGGTGGAAGTGAGTGTTCACTTTGGGAGAGGATTGGCTCCCTGCAGTAAGAATGGGACCCAGAGCAGATCCTAGAGGTGCAGTAATCTGCAGTTCCTGGCTCTGAAGGTGTGCAAATTTAAAATCCTCAGAACAATGGCCCCACCCCCAGGACCTCCACTGCTGGGAACTCCTCTCCCAGAACTCTCAGCAATCCCACCCTGAGAGTGAAGCAGACAACACTTTCCAGCACCACCTCCTGCCCCCCACTTCAGACTGCCCAAATCCAAGCATTTTGAACTCTAATCAGCAACTTGAAAAGCAATACAAAAAGACAAAGGTCTTAACAGCCTGCAGCTACTACTCTCCTGTGAAATAGACTTCAAGAAAAAAATTGGAAACGACACTTGGGAACAGACAACCAACCTATATTATCAGTGATAATTTTGACCACCACAACCATTTTTTCTATTAACTATTTAATTTAACTTTATTTTTGATTGTATCTGTGGTATACATATCACCTGTGGCACTGGTGTTGGTGTTTTTTTTTTTTTTTTTCTGTTTTTATTTTATTCTATCAAAGTTTCTGAGACCCTAAGCTGTTCTGAGAGTCTGGTATTAAATTCCAGTAAATCCCTCTTTTTTAAAAAGTGAAAAAAAAAAAAAAAAAATATATATATATATATATATATATATATATATATATGTCTAACTTTTCTTATTTTTAGCATTTTTGAAAAGAAGTTCTTTTTCATGACCCTGTCTTTTAAGCACTAGGTATTTTGATTTGTATATATATTGGTTTGTTTTGTATTGTTTTTCACTTGCCTATTTCTCATGATTCTCTTTCCTTTTTCTTTTGCTACCAGCCAAATTTTACTGTTTTTTTCAATTGTTCTTTAACTTTTTACTTTTACTTCCTCTTTTTCTCCCTCAAAATCACCACATCCTACATCCCTTCTGCATTCTCCTGTTCACCTTTTGAAAGAGCAAAACTTTTTGAAATCTTATTATTTTTTACTCTTGGCAATTGCTTACCAAAGCATTTCTGTTCATAGTGCAAATTAATATTGTAGATGTCATAATGGGAACTAAGTTTTTATTTTAATACTCTATATTATTTGCATTGATTGTTGTTATTTGTCTCCCCCCTAATCTGTGATGTATGAGAAACCTTCAGGGATACCATAAGTTCATAGGATACAAGCTCTGCTGCTTCAGATTCATACTGTAAGTGGGTAGACACACAAACAATATGAAAAAGGAAGGGGGCAAAATATCCCAAATAAAATAAAGTACTAGAACCCATTGATACCACAGTGGAGGAAATGTCAGAGAAGGAATTTAGAAAGTTCATAGTAATCTGTGAGGTAAAAGACAATATAAGGATTGAAATCATAGGGACAATACAGAAAGCAAAAGAGTTAACTCTTCAATAAAGAGTTAAGAGGTTCTGAAAAAGAACTAAATGAAAATCCTTAAAATGAAGGAATCTATAAACCAAATTAAAAATTCATTGGAAAGTCTGACTAGCAGACTAGACCACTTGGAAGATATATAATCTTGAAAATAAATTTCATCATGAAGAAAAGATATGAAGAGCCCATGAACAGAATTTTCATGAAATATGGGATAACATGAAGAGACTAAATTTAAGATTTATGAGGACAAAAGGAGGCTGGGAAATACAAACTAAAGAAATGCACAATCTTTTCAATGAAATAATATTCAGAACATTTCCCAAACCTTAAGAATGAATTGGAAAATCAAATACAGGAAGCTTACAGAATTCTAAACATAGAAAACTACAATAGACCCACACCAAGGCACATCACTTAAAAACTGCATAACATCCAGAATAAGGATAGAACTTTAAAGATCTCTATAGAAAAATTATCTGTAACATTTAGAGGTAAACCAGCTCAGATCTCAGCTGATGTCTCAACCCTGACCTTCAAAGCTAGGAAGTCTTGGGAAAATATATACCAGTAGATACCTGAACAAAATGGATTCCAGTCAAGAATTCTAATTCTGTCCCCAGCAATGTTAAGCTTCAGATTTGAAGATGAAATAAAAATCTTCCATGATAAACAAAAGTTTAAAGAATTCACAACTAGAAAGTCTGCTCCACAAAACATACTCAATAAAATATTTCATGAAGAAATAATAAAATATAAAACTAAAAACCAGTAGAGGGAGACAACGTTAGAAGAACAATGAATCAGAGGAGAAACTAATACAAATTAAAAACTAGAAATAAATCAAAATGGCAGGGAATAAAAATCATATCTCAATAATAACATTGAAAGTAGATGGCCTAAACTCATAAATCAAAAGACATAGAATAGCAGATTGGATTAAGTAACAAGACCCAGTAATATTCTGTCTCTAAGAGACTCATCTCAGGGAAAAAAACATCCACAAATTGAAGATAAAAGAATGGAAAAGAAAATATTATTCACATGCTTGTAAACAAGCAGAAGTTTCTATCATTGTATCAGATAAAGTGTATGTAAAGTTAAAGTTAATTAGAAGAGACAAAGAAGGTCATTTCATACTGCTTAAGAGAATTATACAACAATAAGAGATAAAAATTGTAAACATTCATGATCCAAACAGTGGAGCATCTATGTACATCAACAAACCCTTCTCAACATCAAGAATCAAATATAATACAACACAATAATACTGGGTGAATTTAACACCCGTCTCTCATCAGTGGATAGATCCTGCAAACAAAAACTAAATAAAGAAGCTATAGGACTAAAAAAATACAATTGACAATTTAGACTTAACAGACATATATAGACTATTTCATCCATCAATCACTGAATTCACTTTCTTCTCAGCAGTATGTGATGATTTTTCTATAATAGATATCTTAGGCCACAAAGCAACTCTGAACAAAGCAACTTTGAAGCTAGTCTAACACCTGGATAAATAATATGCTATTGAATGATGGATGGATAGCAGAAGAAATCAGGGTTAAAAAAATACTAAGAGGTAAAAGAAATTAGTTATACAACATAATAAAATCCCTGGGAGAGTATGAAGGCAGTTCTAAGAGGAATATTCAAGAGGAATATAAGGCTCTAAAAATACAAGAACAAAACAACACTGAAAGCAGTAGAAGAGAGGGAACAATTAAAATAAAACCCAAAATCAATGAAGTTGAAAAAATATAACAATACAACAAAATCAACAAAATAAAAGTTTGTTCTTTGAAAAATAAGTAAAATTGGTAAACCCTTAGCCAAACTGACAAAGAAAAACAGGGAAAAAAACTCAAATTATTAAAAATTTTGATAAAAAGGAAATATCACCGCAGACACTATTGAAATACAGAGGATAATCAAAAGCAATTTTGGAAATTTATACTCTAATAAATTAGAAAATCTTGAAGACATCAACAAGTTTTTAGAGACATATCACCTAAACAAATTAAACCATGGGGATATGAAATTTAAACAGATCAATTTCAGGTAACTAAATTGAAGATGTCATCAAAAGCCTACCAACAGAGAAAAGCCCAAGACCACCTTGATACCCAAACAAATTCTACAAGACCTTTAAAGAAGAACTAATATGAATGCTCATCAAATTATTCCATGAGAGAGAAAAGGAGGAAACCCTTCCAAATTCAATTTATGAAGCTAGTAAGGCCCTGATACCAAAACCAGACAAAGACAGATCAAAGAAAGATAACTTCAGACCAATATCCCTGATGAAATGCAGATGCAAAAATTCTTTAAAAATACTGGCAAAACATACAAAAACATATTAAAAAGATACTGCAGCAGATGAAGTGGGGTTCATCCTAGGGATGCAAGGTTGGTTTGATGTACAGAAATCAATAAATGTGATTCACCACATAGGTAGACTTAAAGACAAGAAGGAAAATGCATTTGACAAAATAGAGCAGACAGTTATGTTCAAAACATGAGAAAAACTAGGGATAGTGGGAACATACCTCAACGTCATAAAAGCTATGTACTTTATGTTTGACTTTTTTTTTTTTAGAACCTCTATCTCCCTGTTGAGGTGATCTTTTGCATCTGTATTTGTTTATGTAGCTCCTTGGAGAAATGATCTTTTTTAATATTTATTTTTTTTAGTTTTCAGTGGACACAATATCTTTATTTTTTTATGTGGTGCTGAGGATCGAACCCAGTGCCCCACGCATGTCAGACGAGCCTGCTACCGCTTGAGCCACATCCCTAGCCCCAGAAATGATCTTTTGTTGCCTGTATTTGCTCTCTTATATCTTCCTTCAGTTCACAGAACATTTCAGTCATGTACATCCTGAATGCCTTCTCTGTCCTTTCTTCTGCTGTGCTGGCCATGGATTCTAATAATGTGGTGTCTTGATTTGTTTCGGGCACTTTCTTCCCTTGTCTTTTCATGTTGCTCATGTGTCTTCCCTTCTAGCTCTGTGGGTCCAGGGTGCTATTATTTTACCCTATAGTTTTGTAGTGCTTCTGAAGGGTTCCAAAACCTCTCCTTTGTGGGGAAGGACAATGTTAACAGATCCCAATATCAACAAGATACCACCTATGAACATTTTGTTGCTATTAAGATGTTTACAGTTTGGTCATAATGAACAGAAATGTTGGATTTGATTATTATCTAAAATATAATCAGTAGTTTTGTAAAAAGGTTTACACTTTCTGACGATGGACAATGAACTGGGGGTGAGGTACAGGATGATGTGCTGAGGAGGTAGGATGTGAGGACGTAGAGATGATATATCTTAGGAAGTTGAAAGAGAAATCTTATGAAGAGGGTTAGCAGCAAGAGAATAGACAAGAAGTAGTTTTGGGTAGACAAGTATGTGGGAAGACAGTAAAGTACACAAAACAAACACACGCATGTATTTAGAAAAATGAAGGATGTTAAAATAGTAAATATTGGAGGGGGAAAAATTAAAAAAGAAAAGAAAGGTCATAAACAACACCTCTGTATTATATTATTCAGATCTCCCAGTCTTCAAAATCCTAATTTATGCAAAATTCTGCATTTCACATATATTGGGGATATAAAGACAGGAGGATAGAGAACAACAACAACAACAAAAAATCTTGAAGGAAGAAACCAGGGTTGTTAGAGATCCATATCTTTCCTTCTTCCTTTCTCATCCAGTAGGTGGGGTTGTCTGTTGTAAGCTGGTGTCTCTGCCCTCAGGATGGTGGAGGTAACCAGGGTGGGAATGCTGATCCTGGTGCAGGGTGTATGGAAGCGAGGAGTGGCACCTACCAGTCCCTGCAGGGAGATTGCACCTCAAGGGTCTCTTTTTTGGGTCCACTCCTATGACTTGATGGCTCGGTCCTATCTCCCTCTTTTGCCTGAGGATTTTCCAGTTCCTGGTCTCTCTGTTAGTCTCCAAACTTTTGCACCATCTCCCTCTACCTTAGCAGTTCCCAATTGAGGGCCCTCTCCCCCTGGGACCCCCATGGGTGGCACCCTTGTTGCACAGTGCACCCATCCCACTGAGAGCTGTTTTGTGTTGGACAGACAGTGTGCTGGGTTACTTCCACTGGGGAAAGAGGGGAGATGGAAACCTGGTATCTGGCCAGATGGAGATCCCACTGGGAGTTTCCCCCATCAAATATGGCAAGAAAGGTGAGCCAAGATGGAGGCAGGCCACTTCCAGCATCAGGGTGTTGGGTGGGGTAGGGGGAGCTGGGTGATTGTGTTGTTCTGGGCTAGGCAGCAGCTGAGTTGCCTAGGAGGGAGTGGAGCATCCTCTGGGAGTTCTGCAGTGGTGTTGATAGGTGATCCTGCTAAGGCACCTGCAAGCCCTGTATTGGCTAGAACTTCGGAGCCAGGGGAGTCCTGCTCCAATGCCAGGAGTCCTGCTGGAACAAGAGTCCTGTTGGGACAGGAGTCCTGATGGAATGCTGAGGCCAGAAGCCCTGTGCCAGGGCCCAGTGCAGGTGATTCTGAGCGACAGCAGCTCTATAGGGGTCCTCTAACAGTATTCAGATGCAGTATCCCTACTAGGTGAGATCCGGGTCTTGGAGCAACACAGGATGCTGCCTCCCTCTGGCCCACCATCTTGGATTCCTGAAAGCTATGTACTTTAAACCCAAGGGCAAGATCATTCTAAATGGAGAAAAACTGAATGAAAGCATTCCCTCTAAAGACTGGAATGAGAAAGGAGTGCTCTCTTTTACCACTCTATTCAACATAGTCCTTGTATATCTAGCCAGAGCAATTAGAGGGAAAAAAAGAAATTAAAAGGATACAAATAGAAAAAGAAGAGCTCAAACTATTCCTGTTTGCAAATGACTTGATCCTGTATTTAAAAGACTCAAAAACCTCCACTGGAAAACTTCTGCAACTCATAAACAAATCCATCAAGGTAGGAGGATATAAAATTAACATCCACAAATCACTTGAATTCCTATACACCAATGACAAATCAGCTGAAGGAGAAGTTAGGAAAACTGACTTCTCAATAGCCTCAAAAAATAAAATATTTGGGAATCAAGCTAGCATAAGAGGTAAAAGACCTCTACAATGAAAACTACAGAACACTAAAGAAAAAAAATCGAAGAATACCTTAGAAGATGGAAAGATCTCCCACGTTCTTGGATAGGCAGAATTAATATTGCTAAAATGGCCATACTACTAAAAGTGCTATGCAGACTTAATGCAATTCCTATAAAAATTCCAATGATGTTTTTCATAGAAATAGAAAAAACAGTCATGAAATTCATTTGGAAAAATAAGAGGCCCAGATGAGATATAGTAATCCTTAGTGAGATAAATGAAGCATGGTGCATCATGATATCAGACTTTAAATTATACTACAGAGCTACATTACAAAAACAGCATGGTATTGATACCAAAACTGGCATGAAGCCAATGAAATAAAATAGAATACACAGAGACAAACACACACAAATGCAGTTGTCCAATACTAGAAAAAGTTGCTGAAAATATACTCTGAAGAAATAATAGCCTCTTCAACAAGTGGTGCTAGGAAAACTGGAAATCTGTGTGCAGTTGAATGAGAGTTAATCTGTTTCTCTCACCCTGCACAAATTTCAAATCAAAGTTGATAAGAGATCTAGGTATTTCAACTGAAAGGTTGCACCTAGTAGAAGAAAATGTAAGCCCCAGACTCCAACATGTTGGTTTAGGCACATACTTCCTCAACAAGAATCCTAAAGCACAGGAAGTAAAAACAAAAATCAATAAATGCGATAGTATCAAACTTAGAAGCTTCTTCACAGCAAACGAAACAATCAAGAGCATGAAGAGAGAGCCCACAGATTGCGGAAAAAATCTTTGCCATCTGCACCTCAGAATAGGCATTAATTTTAAGAATATGCAAACAACTTTAAAAACTTACCACTGAAAAACCAAGTAACCCAATCAATAAATGGGCAAAGAAACTATACAAATACTTCTCAAAAGAAGAAATATGAACAGTCAACAAATACATGAAAAAATGTTCAAGATCTCTAGCAATTAGAGTAACGCAAGTTAAAACTACAAGAGATTAAATATCACTCCATTCAGGATGGCAATTATGAAGAATAGAAGTAAAAATAAATATTGATAAGGATGTGGGGAAAAGGGTACACTCATACATTGCTGGTGGGACTGCAAAACATTTTCCAGTAAAAGGATGAATCTGGACACTATCAGGCTAAGTCAAATAAACCAATCCCCAAAAATCTAGGATCTAATCTTTTCTCTGATATGTGAATACTAACACACAATGGCAGGGAGGAGACAATAGAAATTTAATAGATTAGACAAAGGGGCATGAAAGGAAGAGAAGGGGATAGAAATAGGAAAGATAGTAGAATGAATCTGTAAATTTTTTTCTATGTTCATATATGAATACATGACCAGTGACACTCTACATTATGTACAACCACAGTAATGAGATCTTAATTAGAACAAGTCATATTCCATGTATGTATGTCAAATATGCTCTACTATCATGTATAACTAAAAAGAGTAAATAATAAAGAAAGTCTAGCCCCATAAAATGCATTGTGAGCAAAATTATATATATTTTTTGTATAATACAGACAAAACTTCTGTGATCATTTGCATCTGTGCATTGTTATTAGGTTTTCTCCATTTGTTGACCTTTATTCATGTGCTAAGGTATAGGCTAGACTATAAAATAATGAGAAAATGGGTTTTACAAGGTTGGTTTCATATTTTATGGTCAAAATCTCTAACTGAAGCGGGAAAAAAGTCCTTAGCAAGATAAAGAAATCATTGATAATTCTTGCCATTTTTTGGTATTCAGATTCAGCAAGCACCAACTGTGGTTCTTGCCCAGTCAGTGGTCAAATTTGTAATGTCCTTTATTTTTAATGGTTGGAAAAAATCAAAAGAATAAAATTTTGTGGTATGTGATATTTTATGCAACTAAAATTTTAATATCCATAAATAAAATGCATTGAAATTCAACCATTTATTTATTGACATATTACATATTCTCTACAATGACAATGTTGAGTGGCTGTTTTGGAAATGTTTTGGATCCTGAAGTCTTTGAAAATGTGATAGCCATTTACCAAAACTGCCTCAGATCTGGATGCCACAGAATCTAGCCATTTTTACTAAGGAATATGATACTGCTTATTCTTTTTATTTTTTTTATTTTTTTTATTTTTATTTTTTTAAATTAATTTTTATTGTAGGTTGTTCAAAACATTACATAGTTCTTGATATATCATATTTCACACTTTGATTCAAGTGGGATATGAACTCCCATTTTTACCCCATATACAGATTGCAGAATCACATCAGTTGCACAACCATTGATTTACATATTGCCATTCTGGTATCTGTTGTATTCTGCTGCCTTTCCTATCCTCTACTATCCCCCCTCCCTCCTCCCCTCCCCTCTTCTCTCTCTACCCCCTCTACTGTAATTCATTTCTCCCCCTTATATTTTTTCTCCTTTCCCCTCACTTCCTCTTGTATGTAATTTTGTATACCCCTGAGGGTCTCCTTCCATTTACATGCAATTATATGCCTTGGAGGTGAAACTGACAAAGTACATATTTAAAGACTGGTATGTGTGAACTTTATCTTTTTCCTTCTTTTTGGTACTTGGACTGGAACCCAGGGTCACTTAGCCACTTAGCCTTATCCCTGACTCTTTTTATTTTATTTTATTTTTATTTTGAGACAGTATCTTCCTTAGGTGCTTAGGATGGCCTTGTACTTGCAATCCTCCTGCCTCAGCCTCCCCAGTTGCTGGGACGACAAGCGTGCTCTACCATGCTCAGCAATGTGTAAACTTTTGAATTATCATTAAGGGTAAGTTTGCTTTTTTTTCTGAAAAACTGTGTTAACTTTTCAGATATTTCATACTTGGAAGCACTTATCTAGAATGTTAGTTTTGTTTTATTTGTATTTTAGGAGTGAAATGAGAAACTTATACATCAGTTTTTGTAATATAATCAGGTTGATGTCATTGATAAGTAAAAATCACATATCTTTATGGTGAGTAGTATGGATATAAGTTATTGAAATACTTTTTTTTAATTTATTTCACTGATTGATAGTCCCATCATATAAAATAATTTAAAAGATGCTTTAGCATATGTGCTTCTGTATAAAGAAGCCTATGAACATAAGCACACCTACACACAGACCTACCTGCACACAGAAGCATATATACATCACACCAGGGCACAAATCAGGCTTCAGTGGTAGCACATTCTGGGTGCCAGGTGGGGTTGTCTGCCCAGCTTCTGTACTGGGTACATCTTTATCCTTAAGATGTGAAAGATAATGATCATCACAATACAATCCTACCTCAGAAGGTTCGTTTACAGGGTTCAGTGACGTTGCATGTGACAAATTCTTTAGCAGAGCTGGGCACGTATTACACCCTCAGCAATGTCTTATGGTGGCTGTGGCATTCCCTCAGTCTTGGACAAGGTCTACAGAGACAAGAACACCTTCAGGGAGCAACTTCCTCACCAGCCTTGGAAAGCAGGGTAGCCCTCACCACAAATGTCTGCCACTGCAAATGTAATCATTTATGTCCAAAAAGATACAGATGGAGAATAAAGGACCACAGCCTCAAAGATGTTTCACTTTTATCATCTCTATCCATGCTTTTTGCTCAGAAAAATGCCTGCTAGCCAATTCTTTATTTTTATTGGAAGAAAGTTTTTGTGAGAAGAAAAGAAAAACAAACTTTAGGCATTTTCCACTTTTCTGCAAGGATTTTGATTTTCTGCTGGTGATTAATAATGGGAAAGTAATACAGACATTTCTTATATTAAAAATATGTTTCTTAATCATCAAAATAGCATAATAGTAGATTATCAAAAGAAGTAGTAGCCAAAAGGAATAAGAAAGTCTGAGGACGTTCTAATATCCAAAGCTCAACTAGACACATAAAAATAATGTGAAAGCCATAGATCTTATTAAACAACAACAACAACAACAAAAAACTAACCCACATATTTTTTGGAAAGGAGATGCTTTTGAATTTGTTGTGTCAGTTTTTTTTTTTTTTTTAATTTTGTTCCACTGTTGTTCTTATGCATGTAATACTCGATCAATATATCACATTTCCCTGGCTAGGTTGGATTTTCTGCTACTGGTTAATATTAATATGTAAGTTATAAATGTATTGTGGCTTGTGCACCACTTTTCAATGACTCTAGAATATTTGCAGCAGTTGTTTATAGATAATATTGCAGTGGCAGCTTAGGTAGAGTTATACTTTAAATGGTGCTGACTATTAATGTTGGTCCACACTAGTTGGTTTCTTTCACAAACAAGATTGTGCAGAAACAAGTTCACATGTGGGCTTGAAACTATTATCCATGGGACTGTTATTCTTGCAAAGATAGCACTCAGCTGGCATTCAGGAAGGTAAGGGTAAACATTTCCCCACACTGATATGAAACTCGAAAGGGTGAGAGGAGTCCACTGTGTCTCAAGTGGACAAACTAAACTGTGTATACTGTGTATCTTCTTTCCTTCTGAAAATCTGAAAATTTAGCATGTGCTAGACAGAAGATGCCCAGTGATCCATGGTAAAAACCCTGGGCTTTTGGTCCCCATCAGTATCTCCTGACAAACAATTCAATTATTTTGTCATAACTCACTACTGGAGGAATTATTAAGTGTCTCTTAAAGGAGAAGATTCTGATGGCAGGAGAAGATTCTTAGAATCCTGCACCTAGTTTTCTCTGGTCTTTGTCCTATGCAGCTTTTCCCTTGGCTGAATTTATTTGGTATCCCTTTGCTATAATAAATCACAGCAGTTAGAATAATTAAATGCTGAGTTCTGTGATTTCTACTGACTCAAAGGGAACTGAGGCACAAAAAATCTTGATAATCTCAAATAACCCAATTTAACTTTGCTGAGAATCTGATGCAGACAGATCCCATGGAGTATTGTTGAGAGCCACAGCCAAAGGGGCCCCAGCAAACTTCCAGCTGCCAGCTGATGATTGGCTCATAGCAGCCCCAGAAAACTTCTAGCTGCCAACTGATTGGCTCCTCTGTGGTGATGCTCATTGGGCTGTTTCCCCGCCCTTTCAGACCATGGAGCTGCTCATTGGGGGACATTTTTTAGCTCCACCCACACGACCCAGCCAATTGGCCTCAAGAGCAGGAGGAGTGGGGGAGGTGGAGAGGCTTGTGGGAAGCCAGTGGTGGCAGTTGGGCTCTGAGGGTTTTCCTGAAGAGCTGTGTGGTGCTGTGTGTGTGTGTTTTCTAAAAATAAAGTTCATTTCCTTTGACAAGTGGCTCCTGAATTGTGCCCACCCAGACTGCGGCAGAGTATAGTTATTCAGTAATTTTAGATCAACATTGACATTGAATATCTTTATTTTACTACTACAGATGGAGAGTACTTCATGAAATGGCTCCCAAGTTCTCCTTGAATAAAGTACTAGAATTCACTGAAATTTCTGAGCCATTTAGTCATATTAGATCATTTAATGCTCAAAAGAATTATTTAAGCCATGTAGCATCATCTTCATGGCATTACCACACAGAAAAGCTCAGAAACAGCAAGGAACTTGGGTAAGGTCACATTTTTAATAGCCGTATTATTTTGCTCTTATTTGAGTTTTATCTGACTCTAATCTGTGCTCTTATTGAAACTTCCTGTGAGAGTAAAAGGGAGAAGAGCTGCTTTCTCTAATTTTTTCTCCAATTGTTTCCGAGTTTAAGTGAGAAAAATACTACTTACTGTACACAAATGTCATGCTTCTAAGACAAGACCTGCTCGGAGACATGGGAGGGAGACTAAGCAGGATGACCCTAATGGTGTGAAGGAGGGTTTCCACTATCCCTCTCATGTGCAACTTGTTTTCCTTTTGGAGAGATGCAAATTGGGTGGTGGCTAAAAACTACAACTCAAATACTGTGGATTTGTAAGTGAGGTGCTCAAACATGTAAAAGTTGGGATCTCTCATGTCTCCAGTCTTCTGGAGCCAACCCCTAAAACTGTTGGCATTTTCCACTGGGACTTTTAACTCCACCACATTTCTCCTCAGAGTTGATTAATGATAAGGCTATATCCATTGCAAAATTCTTGAGAACAAATAATGTACCTTTTTTTTTTTTTCAGAAAAGTAAACATGATCAGAGCAGCTAAGGTAAAAGAATCTACTCATAGAGTTTGCTCTCTACTGTAACTATAGCATGCACTAAATATTTGAAGGATGCAGAATTTAAAATATCATTTTGTGCATGGCTGTTCTTACTTCCCAAGAGAAAATTAAAAAATGAAAGTGGTAAATATAATAAATAAAGCTGTTCAAGATATGAGAGACTTGAAAGGAAGGGATATAAAATAGTGAGGACAGAAAGTACACGTGAAAATATTTTAACTACAAATATAAAATAACCAACTTATTAAGTATACTTTTCAGGAAGTAAAAAATAATTCTAGTGTTGATTTTTTTTTCTTTTTTAAAAAATTTTTAGTTGTGCATAGACCTTTATTTATTCATATGTGGTGCTGAGAATCCAATCCAGTGCCTCACACATGCCAAGCAAATGCACTACCACTGAGCCAGAGCCCCAGCCCTTGCTTTTTTTTCTATGAATAAAATACTATTATTAAAGATAGAAAAATACTTAAGTGATTTTTATTAACATTTTATCTCTTAGGTCTTATGGTATAATAATTAATTGTTAAGAGAAAAATAAACCTACATTTTGGAACAGACATAGTTGGACTAGATTAAAAATAAGTACTTACAGGGTATTTTTACCTATATGTTGTAAGTCCACTTATTCTTATAAATTTTGCAGATTTTGTGTACATGGTAGAAGGTCTCCCAGTTAGAGGTATCCAAGGGGCAAGATCAAGTCTGCCTAGCAGGCAACATGCAGAAGGACCTGCAGCGTGTAGGAAGGTCCACACAACATAGGGAACTTCTGGGAGGTGGAGAACAAAGCCCACATGTGGATCCATGACTCATGAATCTCACTTTTCATACACTTTTTCACAAGAATAAGAAGTTGCTTGTGCAAGAATATTCATTGCAACAGATATTTCAAATTTTCTTTTTAGAGAACTAATGTGCTAATATCATTTCTGCTGAGAAGAATGAGGTAGACCTCTGTTTTAATAAGGAAAAATACTGAAACTTTTAAGTGAAACAATCAACATTGTGAAAAAAACAAATATCAACTTAAATCTCTTTATAAATTTACCTACCTATATGCATACACACAAGCACACACACATATATATACACACACTATGCATCTGAGTATATAATGAAATTTTAGAAATGATACAAAATAAATTGATTATCTAGCTTCATGTATAGAAGGACAGAGAAGATTCATTATACTTTATCATATATATATATATATATATATATATATATATATATATGAAATATATGCTATATATACATTTTTATATTTGAAGTCTATGACCATAGCATGGGTAATTTTATGTCTATATTTTAATGAAGAGTGGTTTGACTTAACACATTTAGATTATATACAAAACTTTCTAAAATTGCTTATCAATTAAAAATTTAAAATATTTAGATAGTAAACTCTTTAAAATATTTAGTAGACTGACATGTATAAGACAGTGTAAATATTTAAATGATTATTTTCTTAATACTCTACCTTATGTACTATTTAAAATGGTCATAAAATTCAATTTTAATTTTAATTAATTGTGTTTACTATGAAAGCTTTTGGATATGTACATATTAATATTACTTTAGCTACTCATTATAGCCAATCAATGGATTTGAATCTAATTAAGCAAGAACAATGGGATTTGGTTTTAAATTTTTCATGCTAGTATTATGCATCATTATTTCTCCATATCTGTTTAATAATGCAATTGATAGCCAAATTGTGCTACTGGGATAGCTTATTGTAATTCTTTGTCAATAACATGATGTACATACTTGGGAAAAGAGAAGTATAGTCAATAACAAGATAAATTCTATTTTAAAGTCCCATTGCTTTAGAAGGAGACATAACAAATGACCATTCTTATAGAAGTTCTATAGATTCAAAAATTTGTTACCTCATTTTTATTCTTTTTGTCATGATGCCTTTTCAACTCTATATCTATGATTGCCTTTTCATTTTGGAGTCCATTTTCCCCCCATAAATTCTTCACATAAAGGTAGAAAATCTTTGCATGATGAAAGTTGATGTGTATGTGTGTGTTGTCACAAACAGAAAATGGCTATCAGGGCATGCCAATATAAGATTCTCCATCATTTTTGTTTGTTTGTTTGTTTTTTAATTCTTTCACTAATCCCCCCCAAAATATATGAGTGCCTATAATGGCAGTGGTGTCATTTGACCAAAAATAAAACAATGAAATCCAGTGACACTTCCTACCTTCATGATGTGCCTTATATAAAACAATAAAATTATTCCAATATTATATATAGGTTCCATACATTTTTAAGCTGCTATGAAATGGGTCAAGCAGTTTTAGGAGCTCCCTACCCATAAGAACATTCAATGGGGAAATGAATTTTTGTTATAGAGGACTGTTATAAAGTGGACACTTATTTAGGGTGGAAAAATGCACAACTAAGGTCCTATTAAACCGTGATGTTTATCTGCTTGCAGATGTACTGTTTTTTTCTAGGTTTCTGCCTAAAAATTGATGTTGCTACAAAACTCTAAATATATCATTTTTCACCTCAATATTGGGAATTAATAATTAGCCTGAGAAAATTTTTCTCACTTTTTAAAAATGCAAATACATTATTACATCTTTCTCCAATAATCTGTTAAAGATAGCTAAGAAGGGGAGAACGCTATTATACATCAGGAAGTAAGAGAGTGAGATTTAGCCTTTTTTTTTTTTTTTTTTTTTTTTTTTTTAATTAAAAGAGCACTTGCAAAACTTTAAACTTGATGGTGAAATACCAATACCCAGGCTCTAGATAAGTTGCCTGAGTTTTTGTTGCTGTTGTTTGTTTTAACAAATTCAAAGTTAACTGTGAAAGTTAAAAAATCAGTAAAAACTACAGATAATGCCTCAATTTTCTTTTCCTTATTGCACAGATGTCTCTCAAATGCCTCTGAACTGCGGGAAGCTATGAAAAAGCTTCTTGGCAGAGATTCACTCCTTTTTTTCCCACAGCTATTCCTAGAGGCTAGCCCAAAGGAAGACACTTTTGTCAAATAGAAAACTTTGAGTGTCTGTTTGTGGTAAGGAGGAATCTTTTTTTGGAGCTCTCTGCATGTAAAATGTATATAGACATTTCTTTTAATCTATCTAAAACTTCATCAATACTATTCTAAACCTTACATGCAGACTCCAGAAGACACATGCCATATTATCAGAGGCATAAAATGTATAAACTTCAGGGATTTTTCTTTTTATTTAAAGAAAATCAATGTATAAAACACTTTGTGTGACAGGAATGTAATTTATGATATTTCTGGTCACTGTGTTTGGTTTTCTGACAATAACTAGAATTAAAATGACAAATCCATAGGTTACCAAAAGCTTGGTCCTTGTCCCTGATGCCAATTCAATAACAAGAACACCATTTCTTGTAAAAGAAAAAGAAGTTTTATTGTTTTGCTAGCAAAGGAGAAACGCAGGAGCTTCCTGTCCCAGAGGCTGTGATTCTGCCCATCAGCAGGAACAGGGGGTTTTCAAGGAGGTGATTCAAAGGCTACATTCCGTGGGTTCTCTGTTGCAGATGTAAATCACTTGTTAATTTGGGAGACAGTCATTTCTGAGATCTTCTGGTACCATCCCCCAAATCTGGACTACTTCTTTCCTATGGTGGGTCTGTGCTCAAGGACAGATAAATCTGCCTAAAATGGGTAAGAAAGATAATCCTGTTTCCCCGAGATTAGGGATGGGGAGAGATTAGGGAGGAGCAGGTTGAAAAGAAAAGAAACATGTCCATTTTAAAAATATTTGCTGTGGCAGAGCAGCAAGGGCTCTCTTCAAAGCATAAAGTGGACCATTGTGACACATATACCTTAGGGACTAGTTTCTTGGAGAAACTATAGCCAAATACAACAGGTGGCTTATACAACCAAAATTAATTATCTTATAGGTCTAGGGGTCTGTAAGTACAAAATCAAAGTATTGGCAGGGTTGCTCCTTCTGGTTATGGTGGGGGAGCACCTATCCTATGCCTCTCGTCTACCATCCCGAGTTTTAGGCGACCTTTGGCTTGAAGCCAGCTATCTACACTCTGTGTCTTTATGCTGTCTTCCCTCTGTATGTGTCTCTGTGTCTAAGGTTTCCTTTTATGAGTACATCAATCATATTGCTTTAGGGCCTGCCCTAATGACTTCATCTCAGGACTATATTCACAGGTATAGGGCAAGGATTCCATGTTGATGGTGGATACACTTCAACCACAGCAATATCTTATGGAAGATATTATATTATTTTATATAACATTAGTGTCCTGTAAGTTTCAGATAAGAGGAAGGTAAAAATATGTCAAAGGAAAATTCTTCCTCTATATAATTCAGAATTTGAGTATTTAATAATGAAAAAAATGTGTATTTTTAATACCAACTAGCATTTTTTTAGAAAAGTCACAGAACACTGTCTTTTCTGTTTATGCAACTCTTTAGAAAATACACAGAAAAATTAAAAACCAACAACTGTTAGTAATTACCTCTGGAGAGAAAAACTTAGGTTGTGAGAAAATGTGTAGAGATTTCATAATTTACTTATTTTTCTTTCCTTTCTACTTAAAAATATTTATGATTTAATTTTCTCATCTAAACATTCTTTTTAAAGACCTTCCTGTGGAATTCATTAAAAGGGTTTAAGTCTCGGTGCTGGGATGTGTCCTGCAACTTAATAGCCTCGTGCAGAGTGGGACAGATTCCAGGAGTTAGACCAACTGGAGAGAAATTTAGGTTCAAGATGGCTCCTGCTCACATGGCTCAAGCCTGGGACTTTGGGCTCCAGCTTCAAGGTAGCAATTGGGTTTTATTGCCCTGTAAATCAGACAAGTGACGTACTCTTAAATCCTTTCGCAGATGAAGATGAGCGTCTGGAGATGCTAAAGATGACAGAAAGGTGGGATCAAACTCAGTATCTATTGGACCATGTCCTTTGTCACTTTGCACTCTTTGCTTTTCCAGCTCATTTTTTGTGTTTGTGTCTTTCATCTCTCCCACCAGGAGGTAAGCACTTGAGTGCCAAGTATACCACTGCACCTGACAGCCTAGTGCTAGACCTGGGGCTCAGAACATGCTCAGCATCTATGTGTTAAATGAACACACAGATGACAACTTATGGAAAGGATGTTAATGACCAAAATGACTGTATTCCTAATAAATAACTGCATGGCATAGGCTCAGTATGTAATCTTATGTACTCAATTGTCTTTGGGGGATCATTTTTATACTCCAGATCTTATCATTTTAATCAGCCATGTATTTTAAACATGTACATTTGATAACAATACCAAACACATTCTCAAAACAACAGGCACAATAAAGGACAGATGATTCAAAATGATCATTGATTATGTTGCTAATGACTGCAAAACATTAAACCCCCACACAAATAAAAACAGAAGATAAAAACTCCAATGGTAAGTAAAGAGACCATATTTGACTTAAGACAAAGATCTAAAGTCAGCTTCATGTTTAACTTGGGTCTGCTTTAGAATTCCAATTTAAACACAAATGGTGGTATAAACATGCTGTCTCTGAGAGGGCCTCTTACCAGAGAGGCACTTAGCTTGCAAATCTATAACATAAATTTAGTTTACAAATGGCACTGCACAAAGATTGCTGCTACATCTCATTCTCCAGTCACAATAGATGTGGAAAAGATAACTAGTTAGTGAAATAACTATAATTCAAGTAGAAAACTGACACAACGTCCCACGAGGTTCGCTGTGCCGCTTCCTTTTTGACAGTACAGAGATCTTTACACAGATATATCTTTTGGTTCAATGACAGTTTTACTAGAATAAAGGATGGACAAGAATTAAAGTGCTGTTGAGTAGTTAAATATGAGCAGACATAGTTAAGAATTCTTTCTCCTTTGCTGTCCCCTAATTCCTAGCAAATGTCAAATCTACTGCATACATGGAAAGGGAGTCTCTTGCATAATATTTTAGGATAGAAACCAAGTTATCTCTCACTTAGACTTTCTAAGATCAGAGGGGAGAATGCCACGTAATATTTAAGAAATGATCAATCTTCTCATTTGGAAGGTTTTGTGAGTTTTGTCTTATTGTACATTTTTCAGAGACGTTACGGATTTTAAAGAGGTGATGAAACTGGACAATGGATCCATTTTGTCTTCACATCTAAAACAAAAGTGGCAAACCAAATGATGTAAGAATTTAAAGGAGGTGGACATATACTAGAAGGGAAATTATTTTTGACTAAAGGAACCCTGATAAGCGGAGGCACCTTAGCTACAATAGAGTAACCACTGAGCCACCCACCATCTTCGCCTTTGTAAGTCTTGGTGGTTGTAAGTTGAGTGTTTGGAGTGTGTGTTTGGTTTTATTTGTTTGCTTGCTTTTGATAATTAACTACATAGAAATTCCTAAAATGAAATTAGAAGTTAAATTTATATATTTTTGTACACATTCTTTACAATTTTATTCTTAACAATTTATGATCAGATATATATTTTACTGTTTTTGTATTGAGAATACAGTAACATTCCAGAATTTTGAAAATTTGAGTTACGTTGCATCATATGCAATGAGATGAAGGCCAGTTGAAATCCTATATATAAAAGAATAGGAAATTATCACTTTTTAAAGCTGTAATATACAGTGTTGCAAATGACATAATGGATAGTTTTTCTGTGATACTTTGTTACTAGCAAGTATTTTTATGTGGTTCAAAGTCCTTTTATTTTATAAACTGTCACAAAATGACTGTTCTTTAGAATTTGATAGAGGGCCTGGAAATTGTAAAATTGTTTGTTGAGGTGAATGTACAGGCATTATTTCCAGCTGGAAGGCGGTATTGTTTTTTTGACTCTCTAACAAATGAGAACTATTTCATTTTAGTTTTAGGATTTTGCCTGATTCTACATATATCAGTATTATTTATCCTTCTTATTTTTATTGAAAATATTTTTAAAAGGACTAAAATGAGAAATCACCATGGCTTTGGTTGCACAAATATTTTATTTTGTATTCTAGCCTTCTAAGGAAGATGAGATTTAGAGATGTTCCTATAAACCTAAAAAGAAATGTACCTAAATTAAGAAATGTTAAAGTATGTGGACCCAATACAAAATGTGCCTATAATAAAAATTAGAATGAGTTGCATTAAGGTAATAGTTACAATTTTCAAATAGTTTATTAAACATTGCATTTAATTTTTCTGTTTCCAATAAAATCCAGTATAGTTTCATGGTATTAGTTCTAATATATTTGTAAATATTTTAATTTTTTAAGTGTGTATTATCCAATTATTTTGAAATGAAAACACCTTTGGAATTGATTTCTAATATTGTAGCAAAACACAGGGTAATCAAAATTAGTACACATGAAGGTGGAAATAACAGAGAAATACAAATAAGAGCTAATTTTGAAATGTGCCGCTCTTCCAGTGGTGAAATTCTCATTTTGCTCTGAAGCTCACAAGAGCAGCTAGTTTCTTCATGGACCCCCGTGCTTTGTTCCTTGGGCACTGAAGCTGTCAGTTGTGATTTTTGCAGTGGAAGCACTGCTGGAAATGAACATGCTTCACCAGGCACAGGAACTTGTAACGTAAGTCAGACAGCCTTCCGCCCTTGGCTGCCAAGGGGCTCCTATGGTACTTTTTCCAAGTGTTGATTATATGGCATCTCGCCAATATTTCCCTGTAATGCCCTTTTTTTCCACCTTATTCCCCCAAAGAATTTTATGATATAATTTCTTTCAAATTGTGTTTATGTAAAAAACAAAATCAAAACTGGACAGAGGTCTGGGGGTGTGACTGAGAGAGCTTGCCTAGGACACCTGAAGCCTGGTATCCTGATCTAGGGCTTTGTTTATAGTGATCTTTCCCCATAAACACAACTCATAATGAAGGCAGGATAGAAAGCCTACAGTAATTTCTTGTAGTAAAGCAGAGAAGGATATTTGCTTCAGCACATGGCTGATATCAACAGAATGGAGGCTTTTATAAGTGCCCCTCTCTTTTCCTGTCTTCTCTTTCAGTTATCCAGTTCCCAAGTCCTGCAGAGCAACTGCCCCTTTGCCTGTAGCTGGGACACCATGTGAGCATATCCTGGGTTTGCAGGCTGCATCCACAATGGTAGCCTTCCAGCACAGGCCTTTGGCCACACCCCCTCAAGACCCTCCCCTCCTTCCAAGTGTTTTCCAAAGAGGAGGAGCAGAGAAAGGAGAAGGAAAAGAGAAAGGGGAATAGGAAGTGAGTAGGAGGCGGAGGGGAGGAAGAAGAAAAAGAAGAAATTAAAATGTACCGTGATGAGATCACTCAAAGAAGATGCTGTGAAATTGTAACCAGACTGCAGATATTTTCAACCTTCACAGCTGATCTAGGGCTTTGTTTATAGTGTTCTTTCCCCATAAATAGAAGATAACCTGCTTCCAGCAATGTGTCATGTCTCCTTATTCAGCTTTTCACTTTATTTTCTCAGGAAAACTAAACTCCTTTAAAAAAAAAAAAAAAGTCCTCTTTGAGACATTAAGTCATGCACAGGAGCACCTCCTAAGTCCAAGTGGAAAGCACAGCTTGAAGTGAAAATGGATGGTCTGGATCAAATGCAGCAAAGCAAGGAGCCCTTGTGAACTTCAGACTTCCTCCCATGAGGCTGAGAGGCCTCTCCTGTGCCTTTTCACCATTTGTTTCCCCTACAGCTTTCAGGTGTGTCTGGTAAAAATAGCAGGTGATCGAGGAGCCCTTTTCAATGTGTATTCTAGAGATGTCCCATCCTTTACCACATAAGGCTACATTTTGCTGCTTTTAAAATAAATTGCAATCATTGATCTTTTGTTGTTTTGCTCTAAAACTCTGTTTGTGGGGTAGCTTGCTTTGTCAACAAGAATCCCTATTCTGTGTCCTATTCAAAATGAGGAGTCTCCCTTTGCAGATGTTTGGAATCTGAAAATCTGCCTGACTTAATGTGGAACATGTATCCATTTTCATGAGGGAGAGATAAAAGTAGAGCATTCATCCAGGGGTTTGGTATACTCTACGACTAAGCTAAAATCCTTCATCTTAAAGCTTTAAGACTTCACAGTAATGTTTGAGGAGGCACCGACAATTCACGAGCTTTATAAACTGGCAAACTCTACTCCTATGTCAGTTGACTATAACCAGTGAATTAATTCTAGGCAAGACATCACAGTCACTTGCAGCTCCGCCTCATAGATAAGGCACTACTGCTTTCATATGCAGCTAAAAGATTGCAGCAGTAACTTTAAACTTCTCTACCACAGATGTTGAGTACTTGGAAGGAGGGATGCTACATAAATCTCACAGGTGGTGGGAGGAACACAAGGCTGGGTGGACATGATGCACAGTGCAAAGGCAGTCACATATGGGCTTGGAGGAAATCTAATCTCCACCTTGTTCTGGAGTCTCTGACCTGACAGCCCTGAATTCAACCAATGAAAGAATTGCTCTTCCTGAGACTCTCTTGCTAGTCTTTAGACCCAAAGTAATAAGAACAACAAAGCATGTACTCAAGCCAAATCTCTCTTTCACCCAAGATATGTCCCAGACCTCTATGCACACATGTTCCCTCTGGTTTGGAGAGGAGAGATCTGCAGGTTTAAGTTGTGCTGACTCCAAGTTTCCCCACTGCCTGGGTCACTGGCTGCTGGACAGCGGGAACTGAACTACAGGGGTCTGGGGGAATGTAGCTGCTTTGTTTTTCTCACACTCAAACATTTCAAAATAACAACTTTAGAGGTATTCAAAATACTCTACACAATGAACTGTCCTCTCTTTAAAGTGACTACATGGCTACCATACCACCTTCTGTATGTTCTTCATAGCTATTGCACAGGCTTCTGTAAATGACAATGTTTTATATTAATGTTTCCCAATTTTGGCATGACAAACCAGGAACTCTTGTTAACTATTTTTATAAAAATAATTTATTTTTAATGGATAAATTAAAATTGCACTTATGGTATGTGTATATGTTGTGGAGTGAATAAACCAAACTAATTAGCATGTGCATCACCTCACAGATCCATCATTTTGTGTGTGTGTGGTGAGAACACTTAAAATCTATCAACACTTTATAATTTTACAATATAGCATATTAACTCTGGTTACCGTGTTGTAGAACAGATCTCTTGAACTATAGTCATTGTAATATATAATAGATTCCCAGGTTCATTCCAGCATTATTCACAACAACTGAGATGTGAAATCAACTTAAGTACCTATCAATAAGTGAATGGATAAAGAAAATGTGCTTAAATACCTATCAAAAGTGAATGGATAAAGAGGTTATGCAGTCAAGACTCAGAGGTTATGCAGTCAAGACGTACATATACATACATACATACACACATACATATATACACATATATACATATACAAACATCAAAAAGAAGGAAATCCTATTATTTGCAACCACATGGACAAAACTGGTGAGCATTTTGTTAAGTGAACTAAGCCAGGCATTTGTAAGACAGACACCATATGATTTCATTTATGCATGGAATCTAAGAAAAATCCAACTCTGAGAAGCAGGCAATGTGATGGTGGTGGATTAGGGAGATACTGGTCAAAAGAACCAAATTTCAATCAGGTAAGAAATAATATCTTACACATAATTTAATGTGTCTACTGAAGTTCCAATAATATCGATTTACAGATTAATGGTGCTTTATTATATTTTTCTAGGGCAGACGTCAACAAATCTTTTCTGTAAATAGCCAGACAGCAAATATGTGGAGCTCTGTGTCCCCAGAGGCTTGTTTAGGACTAATCTGTCAGCTTTTCGGGTAGCATGAAAATATCCAGAGATAACAGTAAGAAAATAGGTGTGGCTGTATTTTAATAAAACTTCATTGACAAATATCAAGTTTTCCAGGTATGATTTGTCTAGCCTTACCCTTTGAAATAGCATTGATGATGATACAAAAATCATTCTGAATACTTAGCATGGATTTGAAAAATATAAAAATGCCCAGAGCACAAATCAGGCAAAAAAAAAAAAAAAAAAAAAAAAAGTGAGGTTAGTATGAATGCACTCTTTACTGCAATCATATGAGGTCCCTGATTGTAGAGCCCCTCCATCTACAACGTTTTTTTAACAGATGGGGTGTTCTAAGTAGCCATCAGAGTCTTTGGGAGGATACACATGGAGTCAGAAGGACCTTAAAAGTCATCTCATCTACCCTCCCAACCTCTTTTGACATGACTGAGACCTTGTAATGTTACCTTTCAAGTACGTAAAAACTCTGGAGCTGTAATCTTTGGTGCATGTCCATTTCTGCTCTATCATCTTGACCCAGGTAACTGCCTAGGAGCAGTTTGCCAAAGATAATAAGGTTGAAAATGAAAAACCCCTGGCGACATGGCGGAACTCACTCAGGTGGCTCCATGTAGCCCTCCTATGAGCTTTTTTAGCACCCAGGAATGCCACAGAACACTGGAACTGCACAGGCTCACGCCAGAGTTGGGTGGGTGGAAGTCTGTGTGGAGAGGCAGGAGAAACCGAGTTTGGGGAAGCATTGGAAACAGAAGTTGAAACTTGACAGATCAAAAATTAAATATAGATATCAGAGGGCTGGTGCAATTGTCTCTAGACCCAGACACACTCAGAGGTTATGCAGTCAAGACTTAACCATCTAAGGTGCCTCCCAATATTTGGCATACTCCAAAGCAGAAGGCCAGAGGAAGAATAGCCTCCATCTCAAACAATCAGCTAGGAACATTTTTTTTTTTTTTACTTTTAATGTTAGTTTTCTTATTTCACTGGTATTACCTTATGTATTGGTTAGAAAGATTTCCCACACTATTTAATATGGTATTTGCTCTACTGTTAATGCTTATATTCTTTTCTTACTTTTCTTTCTCTCCTCTCTACCTGCTCTCCCCTGTCTCAGATTCCCAGATTTTGATGGTTGACTTTATTTTATTTTGCTTTCTTTCTTTCTTTTTTTTTTTTTTTTTTCATGTGCTAGGGTTTGGACCCTAGCACTTTGCACTAAGCTATTTGCCCAACCCTATTTATTTATTTTGTTTGTTTTGAGAGCGAGTCTCCCTGGTCTGCCAAGGTAGTCCTCTGGCTTGAAATCTTCCTGCTTCAGTCTTCCAAGAGGTTGCAGGCATATTCTGCAATACCCAACTTTACTTTTTAAAAGTTGGAATGTATCAGTTAGTTTATTTATTTCTTGTTCCTCCTTTATATATTCTCTTTATCTCTTTTCTCATTTTTTTCTTCTTTTGTCTCCCTCCCATCCTTGTTCCCCATTTTATTTTCTTATTTGTTATTGTTGGGCTTTCTGATTCGGTTTTGTTTGCATGTGTGGGGGTGATTCTTGTTGTGGTTTTTTGATGTTGCTGTTTTCCTCATGGTGATATGTTGACTGTATTCATTCTTTCCATCCTTTCTTCTTTCTTTTTTAGTATAACCCTCTCTTTCCCCTCTACTGACTTTTTTGACTTCTACCTCTCTTCCCTCTCCCTCTCTATTTTTCTTTCTCTTTTTTCCTCATATGTCTCTTCTTTTATCTTTATCATTTTTATTTCCTACATAATGTTAGGCTTTCTTATTTCACTGGTATTACCTTAGGTATTGGCTTGAGAGATTTCCCACATAGCAAATCAATTTTATTTACAACTAATTTTTGGCCTCTTACAAAGTATTATTCTCCCTTTCCACCTTTGGACTATTGGAGATATGGAGAAAATTTTCAGTAATTCTTTATGGAAAGTTAGTTTATGGTTTGCTTGAAGAAATCACAGAAGTGATCATCATCTCCCTTCAAATTAGCATTGGGGGTTAATCAAAGCACCTTGCAAGCATTGACTGGTTTAACATGAACCCTGGCTTGGAACATGAAATAGAATGAAAGCAGCTTACTAAAGAGACTTCTTATAGAAGCAGGATAGAGATCCTTTCTGGCAGATTGGCAAATCTTGGTGTAGAAATGCAAGATACATGAAAAAACAAGGTGCCTCCAAAAGTTTGGAATCTTCTAACAACTAAACTCTCAGGTATCAAAATGGCTGAAATCCCATAAAAAATTGTAAAATTTTGTTTGTTCAAATGGTCAGTAGATTAAAAGAAAATCTAAGAAATTAACTAGGGGAGAAAATACAAGATGTGAAAAAGCATTTTATTAAATGATAGAGATTCTGAAAAAGAATCAACAGAAATCTTGGAAAGGAAAAGATTCAGTAAATCAAAAAAATTTGTTGACAGTCTCTTTAATAGATTAGATGACAGAGAAAAAAGAATTTCAAGTTTTAAGATAGATGATAAGAACTTGCATACTCAGACAGCAATAAGTGGAAAAAAGAAATGAGAAACTATGATCATAACATGCAAAAGCTATTGGACAACATTAAGAAATCAAGACAAAGAATCACTGAAATAAAAGATAGAACATATATACATGCTAATGATATTCATAACCTTTTCACTGAAATAATAGAAGAAAATCTTACAAAACTTGGGAATGAGATGGACATCTAAATAAGGAGGCATTTAGAAACACAAAAAGACAAAATACAAAAAAAAGAAGCCAACAAAGAAAGTCTCCATGACATATTGAAGATAAATGCAATATACAGAACAAAGAGAAATGTGCCAGGTCACATTTAGAGTCAGTCATTTAAAATAACAACTGATTTCTAAATAGAAAATCTGAAATTCAGGAAGTCTAGGAACAATGTGTTTAAATGCCTGAAGGAAAATTATGGCCAACCACGATTGCTATAGCTAGCAAAGCAATTCCTCAGAATTGAAAAAGAAATAAAAAGCCTTCTTAGATAAGCATAAACTAAAAGAATTCATTACTACTAACCCAGCAATATGGAAAATACTTAAAGAAATGCTCCACACAGAAGTTAAAAACAAAACTCAGAGCTTGAGAAGTATGAATCTCATTAGAATTGTAGTTAGGCAAAGTAAACATTGTGTATAAATATATACAAATAAAAATGGCAGGATTAAAAAGCGTCTCTCTGTAGCAACACAAAACCCAACTATATGCTCTCTGCAGGAGCCTAACCTCACAGGAAAAGGCATCCACAGGCTAAAAGTGAAAGGAAGGAGAATGAAATTACATGCAAATGAACCCGTAAAGCAAGTCAGACTAACTATTCTCATATCTAACAAAATAGACTTCAACCCAAATTAACTACAAGAGATAAAGAAGGTTATTTCATACTGCTAAAGGAAAATGATCCAACAAACAGACATAGTGATTACAAATATTTATGTCCCAAGGACTGGTGTACAAAATTGCATTTAAAAACAAAAAAGCCAAAATCAAAGAACAACCACTTGACACTAAACTTACCCACCAATGCAATAATACTGGTGATTTCAATACGCCGCCTCTGTTACCATTGGTAGGTCTTTCAGAAACAAAATCAGTAAAGACGATTTAGGGATCAATAGTAAAAATTAAATAGACCTAACAAATATGTATCAAATATATCATTCAATCTCAGCTGGATTCAGTTTCTTCTCAGTTATTAGTGGAACTTTCTCCAAAATAAATCATATTTTGTGTCACTAAACACATACAAGGAAATTAATATAATCCGTTGCTTCTTATTACATCATAATAAATGTATTTAGAAATTGATAGCAAGAAAAACTGCAGAAGCTATGAAAACGCATGGATATTAAACTGGATAATAAACATACAGATATTAAACTTTTGTACAATAAATTGGTTATAGAAGAAATCAGGGAAGGGGCTGGGGCTGTGGTTCAGTGGTAGAGTGCTCTCCTAGCATTTGCAAGGCGCTGGGTTCAATCCTCAACCCCACATAAAAATAAATTCAGTAAAGGTGCTGTGTCCATCTTTATATATATATATAAAATCAGGGAAGAAATTTAAAAATTCTTAGGCTCAAATAGAATAGAAATACAACACCAGAATCTCTAGGAAACTATAAATGCATTTCTAAGAGGAAAGTGTGTAGCTATGAATGCCTACATAACAAAGAAAATTCCAAAAGATTTCAACCTACTGCTACATGGTAATGTCTTAGAAAAACAGAAAGAAATCAATTCTAAAACCAGTATATAAGGAAGAAAATAAATGAGTTCACAGTCAAAATTAATAAAATAGTTAATAAAAAGAGGATCAATGTAGCAATGAGTCAGTTCGTTGAAGACATAAATAAGATTGACAAATTCTTAGCCAAACTAGCCAAAAGAACATGAAAGAAGACCCAAATTAATAAAATTAGAAATGGTCAAAGTAATATCACCACAGACATCACTGAAATATAGAGGATTCTTAGGGACTATTTTGAAGGTTTATATCCAACAAATGGATAAATCTAGAAGAAATGGAAAAATTTCTAGACATGCACAAACTATGCAAATTGAGACAAGATAGTATAGGAAACCTGTGAGGTTGAAGCAGTAACTAGAGATCAGAGTGGATGGTCACCTTATCTCCCCTATGCAGTAGCTAGAAAGAAAAACAGAAAAAAGAGGATTCCATGAAAACAGAGAAGAAAGATCTAATAGAGGAGAGGATAGAGATTTTGAAGGGGGAGGAGGGGACAGAAGAAGGTACTGAGCAATGAAACTGATCAAATTTTGTTATGTGCATATGTAAATATTTCACAACTAATTTCATTATTTTGTATAATTGTGTACCAATTTCAAAAAGAAAATGCAGTGATTCGTCTTTGAACATAAGCAGGATATTACCTTTAGGAGGCAGAGAAAAATCAATAAAACTAATATAATTTAATCATGACTCAGTTTTGTGAGAAGGAATTTTATATAACATTCATATACTACATAGACACATCTGCTGTTTAAAAGACAAGATATCCAAAACGTCTAACGAGTTGACTATTTTCTATTTCAGTTTCTGAATGATGCAACCACTTGTTATCCTGAGCTACATTGAGCATACATTACCGGTTATTAAATATTCAGACTTTATCTTTAAAACTAAAATCATTACTTCATTACTAGTAGAATTCTATTAAACACCCATGTTTTTTCCTGAAATTTTTGGTTGTTTTTAGGTAAGTTCATATAACTGGTCTTAAGTGATTTTTTAATTTTTTTTTTATTCATAAAGTATAAAACACATAACTCTATTTATCTCACAAAGCAACTGATTCTTTTAGATATTTAGTATTCGTTTTCTGGAGGAAAGCACTAATTGGTTCAAATTTCATATACCTTTTGAAGCGACTTTATGAGATTCACTTCAGACAGAAATGATAACTCAATTTAATAAGGCAAGAAAGACTGGTGAGTCTTTGAAGCAGAAGACAGATCCCAGCAGAGGCCAAGGAGAGAGACATGGAAACATGGAAGTTGGTGGGCTGCACTGGTGGAAATGGGAAGGGAATGGTCAAGCATGGCCAGCAGATCAGGGAAAATGAGGCAGGAGAGATATGCTGGCCCATCCAGTGGGGTCTACTGGTTACTCTGAAAACGTTGGTCTTTATTCTGAGAACAATGATAACTATTAAGAAAGAAATAAGGAAAGAGAAAGAGGAAAGAAAAAATAGCAGGCTGATTAACATTTCAGAGAGATCACTCTGGCTGGAGTGTGAAATTGCTTTGAAGGAGGTCAATTGAGATGGATTGGTGCCCGGTGGTACCCAGGTAGATGCATCTGCTACTGGCTTTTCTTCTTCCTCCCGTTTTCTTCCCTCGAATTCAGTTCATAAGAGCTAGTGAAGCACTAACTCCATGCAAGGTAAGGACCCTCCAGAGAAAGAAAGACCTCTTCAAAGCATATTTATTTTGAATCTCCTTATTTTCAAGCTACTAAAGCCAAGAGGATGTTTTTTGTTTGTTCCATTTAAGCCAAAGATTCAGAGTCAGAACTATGTTCTTGGCACTGCAACACTGAAAATTTATGTCTGTCTCAGTGGAAATAGTGCTAAGTCTCTGTTCCAGTCCAGTGAAGAATTTGTTATATAGTCTGTCTTTCTCTGGCAATATAATACAGTATTGCTGAATATCAGGTAGAATTCCAACTAGATTTAGACTCTTCCTGTTGGGTTCTTACTGGGTAAAGATTTTTTTAAATGATTTTTTTGTGCGATTTTATGTCATTTTAAGAAACATTTATTTTAATATATATTTAACTATTGCTAATGACAACATTTCAATTTATTAATGATTAATTCCTTCCAAAAGTAAATGTATTAACTAGAAGAAATTCATCAAAATTAAAAAGTAAAGTTTCATTATCCAAAATGGTAGGTTGCAAAGTTTTATTACAAATGGACAATAGTCATAAGAAACATCAACCTAATACTATAGAACTTCTAGAACTTGTCACATCTCACATAATTATGATAAAGTAATAGAAAGCTACCCATTTATAAAAGTACTAAAATTTGTTGGACTAAGATATAATTATTTCATCTGAGTGTGAATATAAATGCTACCGGTAATTACTCAAATCATGTTAAAGATGTTATTTTATGAATTTCATGATTGAAAATGCGGGGAAGTTTATAATTAATTTTTTGAAAAATTCTATTCATACTATTAATATATAATGCTATATAAATATTATAAATAAATATCATATAAATAAAATCATAATGCGAATTGACTAAACTCTCTGGTCACACACTTACCAAAAATAATGAATGCAAATAACAGGAAAATTGCAAATTTAGATGCCAATCAATATTTATACTTTCAAGTGCTGTTAGTGTTATTAAGACACACAAACATAAGAAAGGGTTCTAACAGTCACTTCCATTGCATGGAAGAACTACTGATAAATAAATAAATGATCCATTAAAAATACTGCAATTCAAATAAAATAAACATAGAAAAACAAAATTTGCAAATATAAACTATATTTGTAGGATCCAGAGCAATATTTGGTTAAGTGATTTAAATTCAAGAATTTGAATTCAGGTAATGTCTAAGAATTTTAATTAAAAAATTAATTTAACTATTAATCTTTCCAAAGTTCTAAATAAAAGATTTTTCATTCCACTGGCAAATTCAAATATTTTACCTCTTAAACATCTTTTGCTTATTTTTATGTATGTATATATAGGTTAATGCATATATCTAGGAAGCTTTTCTAAGTTCTGCAAGAACAATTCTAAAGCTCAGTGCACATTGCGCTTGTAAACTTATAAATTAAAAAGTAAAGTTAAATTACGTAAACTAAATTGTGTTAATATAAATAATCACTTTTGTGAATAAGTTTATGTGAATTATGATTAAGCTACATTTATTGTAGAATATTGTAGAGGGCAGTGGCTAGATCTGACTCTGGAAAGACCCTACTCAATATGTGATTCCTTCACCATGCAATGGAGAATCTCTCTGACCTATCTGGTATTGAGAAAAATATGGTCTTCAGAATTGAAGTTCAAATTCATATTGCCACTTTAGCTCAAATACAGAGTAAACAGATGAAGCACAGGTTAAGAATCTGCATGTTGATGGTGTTCTGCAAAACACAGTATCAATAAAATAGCTGGCAATTTGAAGGTTTATTGCAGATATTAACAATATGAAATGAACACATACTCCTCTATTAAGCATGTAAGTGCTACAGCTGCCCAAAGTAAATTATATAAAAGATCATTATATTTGAACATATTTTGCAGCAGATCTCCAACTTCCAAGGAAAATTCACTTCTACATTTATTTATATTAGTAATACATATATATCAGGTCCTTAGTTGAAAATAAAACACATTTTCATATTTTAGATTTTATGCTTTTTATATTATAGCTGTAAATATGAGAAATGCATTTTCTAAATACCAACTTTATGCCGTGACCAATTATAGTACGAATTTTTTTTTCTTTTTTGCACAAAATAGTATTGCGGTTTATACTTGGTGGTGATGCAATAAACTTTCATTGGGGGAGAGTCTTAAAGAAAAAATAGCCTATAAATTACACTGTTTTTGCCTAAATAGTTTTTCTGCTGAGTAGAAATTCAAATAAACTTAAAGGGGAACTCACAGCATTTCACGTAATGAAAGTGAAGCTTAAAGAAAATGCAAAAATTAAAAAGTAAGCAGATATAATATATTTATAATAATAAAGTATCATCCAAATGTATTAGTACAAATGTACACTATAAAGCGCTATTTATTAGAATGCACTATTCATATGTTCGAGAATATGGTTGCTACCATATCAGCCCTACTGCAAGTATGCCAAGGAACAGATGGATGGAGTACCGGGTAAATGTCTAATCACAAAATATGATGCCAGGAAATAATGAAATAGCATGAGAGCCTTGTATAGTCCAGCTCATTGACCCACTCCAGCTGAGCATATTTGCTTGCTTCTTCCTAACACACTGACTTCTTTTTTTTTTTTTTTTTTCCTGCCGCCAACTCTGTTACTTGTCTTGTCTTTGGCAATTTCAACTGAAAATGGAGATGTTGAATTTTAGTCCTTGTCTGCCTTACTGGAAACAAATATGACCCCCTCCCTTTTATTTTGCAAGGTCCTTTCTAGCTGCTAAGCATACAGAGGGTGTTATATATAGGAAACATTGTGAAAGCTGTATAGACTCCAGGAAAGCTACAAAATGTACTTTTTCAAAAGGATTCCCAGGTGTGTAATGAAATTTAGATGGTGCTGTGTCTTCTTCAACTTTAGACTTATTCCTGACTTCTTAAATGTTTTTTGGAAGACTTTCTGGTATATTTGTTTGTTTTTAGTTAGTACCAAATAATACCAACTTGTTGAAATTATTACATAGATTTGAGTGTGTGCTGGTTCACTATTGGTTTAAACAGAAAGGTCAGTTTCCTAGGATTTGCTGGTCATAAATTGTGGGGAGAGACTGTCTTTATTAATCTAAGAATCTTTACACTGTTTTTGCAAAGATTCTCAGATTTTTGTGCCTTAAAGTCCCAAAACCTTCAGCTCTTGAAACCCCTTATTTTCCACTAACTCCTATTTTCTGTGTACTAATAGGGTTTCTGAGGTCATTGTCAACACATTGTTCAAATAGGCCCTACTCACATGTGAAGTTCCCAGTGTTTGCGGAACATTCAGGTTAACTGAGTATTATGGGCATGGGCCTTGAAAAAAAACTTAGAACCACCTCTCACTCTGTGTGTTTTATGTGTGCCTTTACTAACAATTCTCAGCAGCTGTTCTGCAGAAATGAAAAATTTAGTTCTTTTCAAAGACTACACCCCATAGATCTCACTAAATTTTACTTTCTAAGTAGGTGATATCCTTAGATCTCAGTACATTTGCTGACAAGAATGAAGTGAAATAACTTGAATGTGATGAGTCCATCACGTTCTCATGTCTGTCTATTTATTCCACCTGAATTTTATTCACTACAGCAGAAACAAAGGACCAGATGACCATCCAAGGAAGAAAAGTTAATTCAGTGGTCTGCATTCATAGTTTATGCCTCCCAACCACCTCTTCATTCATATGTTTTAGAGTCATTTTTCTTTAATCAAGTTCCATACAAATGTAAGAGAGGCTTCAGTGACTAGCTGAGAGAGTTGTGGCATGACCTATTGCAGGCTGAGGAGATTGCTGGTTCACTGGGTGGCTTGGAGGAAGGTTCATACAAACATCCATATGTCTGGGAAGATAACCAAGGAAAGAGCTCTCTTTACGGAGCTGTGCTTTCTCTTCCTGCCAGTAGTAGAATTGTAGTGGAATTGAAGCCACTTACTTCAGATTTCTCAGAAGGTGTGTCTATAAAATACCATGCTATGTAAACAGAAGTGGTGTGACAACTGAACCATCCCTAAACAATAAGGAAATTATGTATTTCTCTTTTTAGTTAAGTGAATCTGAGATGGAAATAATAATATAGGGATGAAAATTCATTCTGCTGTCTATATGAAAATTACTATCAATGAACAAGTGAGTCAAATTTTAAGAGAAAAAATATCATTCAAGGCAATTTATTTGCATGTGGAATTACAACAGACTATTAAATAGAAAACTCCTGTAATCTTTATTGAATAATTATCCAAGTATTTTAGGAAGAAGTCAGTTTTCTATAATATTTAAATTTATAAGAAAAAAATATTAATTTTTGGTTTCCCTTTTTGCTGGCTGGTCCCAAAGTTTAAAATGTGAAATAAATGCTTTATCAAAGTAATTAGGGTTAATTTTCCATACAGAAATCTGAGTAAATTGTTCTCTGGAAGGACAGACTTCAACACCTAGAGAGCAGAAGATATATCTAAACCTAGCTAGGCTTACTCCAGAGATGAGAGATAATTCTCACCTGCTATTTATTAAAGCAGTGTTAAGCCTGGTAATTTCATATTCAGCTAAAATGCAGTGGAAGAGCTTGTATGTAAAACCAAAGTTTGTAAAATTTAAGTACGTTAAGTTAATCTTGACACACTGCCAGATAAGACAGCTTAGCTATTCCAAACTGCCCTCAAATTTTGCTCTTTCTCTTTATGGCTTATATTTTTAAAAAAGTGGGTAGTTTCAATTTATACCCTGGCATGACTAATCTAATATGTATAGGTATTATATATCAATGCAGAGGGGTATGTATTTCCAGATATTTTGAAAATGCCCATTTCACTTCACTGGAAACATTGGGAGTATAGATAATCATCAATACATAATGCTAACTCCACACCTCCGTCTTCAATAACAGCTTGCTTTCCTGTCATGAGAAACTTTCATTTGAACCTGACTCATCCTGTGGCCCTCTTGGGTTAATTGGCCTTAATGTTTCAGATTCTTGCACATTAAAATAACAAATCACACTCTGAATGACATCTAAGCAGTAGGAATGACAGGCCATCAGCAATATCTCCCTGAATGCAGGTAACTATAGTGTGCTAAATGCCAAAGATCACTGCTGTCAAGAATAAATGTTGTAAATGTAGTCTCTGGGAAATGTGTTTATGTAAATCTGCAAAAGAATCTACTTGCAAGTAACAGAAGAGTCAAGGCCTCCGCCATGACATGTAAAAGTGTGTACACCAATCAAGAGAAGATGGATCTGGAATCAGTTTAAAATATTATTAAAGTCAAAAGGTCTAAATTTTTCAGAGAGGATGAATCCACTTTACAGTGAACTCCCAAGTAGCAGTCCATTCTAACAGGAAAATGAAACAACGCAGCTCAAATACATGTTCAAAGGTCGAGATTATTCGAAAATTTGGTATAAATTGTGAGAAATAATGTATGTTATTCAAAAAGCTGCAATAAAGTAGCTAAGAAGTGCTATGACTTTAGATAAGAATTGCAAAACACTTTATTTGTAAGTGTATTAAAAGGTTGTCATTACTTATTAAGCAAATTAAAACATTCATTTCCATATTGCATGCCCATAAATTCCAGTTGCATAATAGATATTAAAACTTTAAATATTTTTTTTGCCAGTACTGATTGAGGAGATTAGGTCTATATTTTATAGGAGTTATATTTTTTACATTCATCAAAACACAGGAACTCCACTACAAAAGGGATAATTTTCAGAAATTGAGCAAATGATTTTGCGATAATAATGCTACTTATAATTCTGCAGCATTGTTATTATCACATTAGCTCCACAAAACATTTTAACTGACTTCATTGTTCACACAGGAAAAAAGGTTCATTTTCTTATAATTGCCTAATCAAGTAAACCCTAATTACAATATGCTGTAAGTACCTTTGATAATGTTTTATAATTCTAACCTAGAATTAATGATACAGTAATACTAATTAAAATTAGAAAATAAAAACAAAACCACATGATTCATTAAAAAAAAACAGATTTTTTTTGTTCCATTTCTTTTTTTATAAATACCATATAATTAAATTTCAATTTTTTATTAAATGAAACACTGAAAAATTTGAGGTATGCAAGTTAGGAAAATTAGTGAAATATTGCAATTATTAAAATTATATGTATATGTGTGTATATACATATGTATATACATATATATATGTGTGTGTTTGTTTCTGAAAGTTTAACAGATGCTTCTTTAAAATTGAGGGAGTATAAAAAGTAAAGAGTCATTGTTCAACTCCATTTTTTAACCTGTTCCCTTTAAGTTGATTTTTTTTTCCTTCAGCTTCATCCCATGCTAAGAGGTGAAAGTGCTCCCCAATGCCCCCAAGCCTTCCAAGCCCTGGTGTCCATGAGCTGCAGAACCAGCCTTGTAACATGCATTTTGTTATGGTCTGGATGTGAGGTGTTTGCCCAAAAGCTTATGTGTGAGACAATACAAGAAACTTCAGAGGTGAAACAATTTGATTATGTGAGTTGTAGCCTAACGTGGATTAACTGGGAAGAAACTGCAGGCTGATAGGGCAGGGTTGGAGGAGGGAGGTCACTGGGGTCCTGCCTTGGGGGTATATATTTTGTCTCTGGTGAGCAAATCTCTCTGCTTCCTGTTGCTGTGTCCAGAGCTGCTTGATTCCCCCGTTCCCTTCTGCCATAAGGTTCTGCTTCACCTTGGACCCAAACTATGGGGTAGGCTGTCTATGGACTGAGACTTCTGAAACTGTGAACAAAAATAAATTTTTTCCTCCTTTAGGTTGTCTTGTTAGGTCTTTCCCACACAGTGACACAAAGCTAACTAAGATATACAGACATACCTCTATGATGGATGATCCCGACAGCCCAAATTGCTATGCATATGCCAACCTCCTGGCAACCCCGCTATGGCCCTTCCCTTATTTAATCCTAAAGCTGTTGCCTGTACTGGGAAGCCAGATTTCCAGACAAGCCAGAAAAACAGATTTCTAGACTTTCCGTATAGTTTGGCCATAACAAGAATAAATTTCTTTCCTGATTCGCCCTCATTTCTTGTTAAATTAATTAGACTCAAAAAACCATGGGTGATGAGACACGATTCCCCCAAAGTAAAACCTCTGGTCCAGTACTCCAATAACAAAAGAAAAGAGAATAAATTTCATGATTTATTTTGTATACCTGGATTGCATCCAGGGGCACTTTATCACTGAGCAACAGACAACATTTCTAGCCTTTTATATTTTGTATTTTTTTTTTTTATTTTGAGAAAAGATTTCTTAGGGCTTCATTAAGTTGCTGAGGCTGGCTTTGAACTTAAGATCCTCCTGCCTCAGCTTCTTGAGCTGCTGGAATTATAGGCATTTGCCACTGGGCCTGGCTCATGAAATATTTTTTAAAAGTCTTAACAAAAGAGAAATTGTCTAGATGAACATTACTTTTTCCCAGAAACCTGAAAAACAGAAATATTTAATACTTACTGTACTATCTTTGAAGAAACAACCTATCTGGTGTCAGGACGGAACTAAAGGAGGGAACTATGTTAGTTGAACATTTACTCTGTGTCAATAATATTCAGGAATATTAACTTCTGAACCTTGCAAGATTACGGTAAGTGATAATATTCCCCAATTCATAGATTGACTCAAATCCAAATCTTCTAGGAAGGTTTCTCTGCTGAATTGTCCTCAAAGCTACCTGAGGTATTCCTTTCCCACTTTGCTTATGGTATAACCACATGCCTATCTGTCTTTTTGTCTGTCTGTGTCTACCTATCTATACCATCATTTATTTTGTTTCTATTTTGCTCTGCTACATGTTTCATTTATCATTATGATGCTATATATGAACTTATCAGTGCAATTATTTACATCAAATGTAACCTTTAGCTATCATATTGACATGTACTGGCATTAATCTCTTCTGATTTAGAATAATGAGCCACAAAAGAAGAAAGAACATCTTTTTTTCATTTATTTTTAATTGCTTTAAAAAAATGCATGACAGCAGAATGTATCACAATTCTTATTACACATATAGAATATAATTTTTCATATCTCTGGTTGTATATAAAGTATGTTCACACCAATTCATGTCTTCATACATGTACTTTGGATAATGATGTCCATCACATTACACCATCATTGCTAATTCCCTGCCCCTCCTTTCTCCTTCCACTCCCTTGCCCTATCTAGAGTTACTCTATTCCTCCCATGCTCCCTCTCCCTACCCCACTATGAGTCAGTCACCTTATATCATAGAAAACATTTGCCATTCGCTTTTTTGGGATTGGCTAACTTCACTTAGCATTATCTTCTCCCACTGTATCCATCCATTTATCTACAGATGCCATGATTCTATTCTCTTTTATTGCTGAGTAATATTCCATTATGTATAAATGCCACATTTTTTAATCCAGTCATCTATGAAGGTTATCTTTCACAGTTAGCTATTGTGAATTGTGGTGCTATAAACATTGATGTGGCTGTGTCTCTGTAGTATGCTGTTTTTAAGTCCTTTGGGTATAGACTGAGGAGAGGGATATCTGGGTCAAATGGTGGTTCCATTCATTTTCTATAGCACTAGGTCCAAACATTTTCTGTTAAATATGTAATGCCTGTCCTTAGAGATAGGAGATACTGGAGGAGGACTGTGAGGCTCTGCCTTTCCCATGTCCTCAGAAGGCGAGCTACAAAAAGACACTGTTTAGCATGATTATGTCTTGAGTATATATCATATACCCAGAAATGCCTGCAAATTATCAGGTGTATAAAAAGACAAATAACAAAATGTCTCCTCCCCTCTGCATGTGACGAAGTAGGCAAGATTCTTGTGTTGGACTCTCTGTTAGGTATGGCTTGAGTGTCCCCCAAGGATCCACGGGTCCTCAGGGCAGTGATATTGGGAGACAGTTGGACATTTTAGAGGTGAGGCCTAGTGGGATGTCATGGGGGGTGTGCTCTTAAAAGGGATTAAGGTATTTCTCATGCAATCCTTTGGTAGTTCTCATGACAGGGTTGTTATAAAGAGAGAGAAACTTCTCCTCTCTCTTCCTCTCTCTGATTTCCTGTTTGGCAAAGTGCTGATTCCTGTCACAAGCACTCACCATGATAGGATACTATCTGCCACTGGGCTCTCACCAGAGGCTGAAACAATGCAGCCGCCCAATCTTGAACTTTGAACCTCCCGGTGAGCCAAATACACTTCTTCTCTTCAGAAGCAGCTTGCCTCAGTTAGTTCATGATAGTGATGGAATCTGACTAACACAATCCTTACCCACCTCTGTGTCTCCCACATTCCTCAGCTATAGAAGAGAAGCAGTAAAAGCACCCCAAGCCACTGTGCTGAATAACTGTACTTGTTTTTAGGTAGATAAAGTATTTATAGTTTTTTTGCTTTGTTTTGTTTTCTGAGTCATAAAGTAGACATTTTTATTAGTGATGTCCCCATCAGACATAAATATTAAGAAGTAGAAGAAATAACCCTATGATCTTAAAAACTCTTAATTTACCTTCTTCCGTAGCATGTTCACAAAACCTTTCATGAAAGCGTACACAGGTCAAGTTCAAACACTGGGACTGTAAATAGTAATAAGGAATGTCGTATATTATCAGAGATTTCACAGTCTCCAGAAAGGACTTCATAACTCTATATATAAAGTATGGAGATTATTCTCAAGCTCTGGATGTGGAAATAAAGGACAGGAAAAAATATTCTCCTCTATAATCCAATAACGAACAGACTTTTAGTCTGTATCTTATCATCTATGTATCTTTTAAATCTAGCACAATATTATTTAAGGGCTAATGTTGAGTTACCTGCCTGCCTCTCCTCCTCCTTTATTCCATGAAGATTTCCACGGCAGATCTCTGTGTTTATTACCCCCAGTTAGTAGTACAGATGCAATTTCAGATGAGCTGATGTACACCTGACTAACCTCAGAAGTGCCATCCCAATGCCCTTGACAGTCCACATGAAGTACGAGCCCTGGTCCTAAATCTCATTTCTCTAGACATAAATTGCCAAGGGTCAGCCAGATTAGCTCAGACAGCATCTATCAACTCCATTGAATAAAGGAGCAATAAACAGGCTGTGAAAAGATCTGAAAAAAAAACCGCAGTCACTGGCTGACACCAAATCACAGAATACCTCTTAACAATAAATTCTGTTTCTTTGTGAACAAATGCTAACAAAATTAGCCTGCCACTGAATGTTCATATATCTCTGTACAAAAAGTAAAAAGTAAATGCAAATTTGCTTAGGTTTATGGCTCTTTTGAATTGCTCTATCTTTAAATGTTTATATTTATTTGGTAAATTTTAACCTCTTAGTTACCCAGAAAAAAAAAATATATTTTCTATAATGCTAACCTGTAAAAAAAAAAAAAAAAAATCGATCAAACAACATTGCCTGTCAGCCACATGGATGCAGGAATAGTCCAGAGAATGGAGCAAGTATCAGGAGACACCAAAGGAAGCCCATGAGACCCCTGCCTGGCTTTCAGCTCCACTGCAGGACTTAGTGTCCTATGGTAAATTGTGTTAGGGAGGCTCCATTAGCAAATCCCCAGAGTATACAGACACTGTGCTTCAGGTAGGTATCAGCAAATTGGGCATGAAATGGTGCAAAGGCCAGCCAGGATTCCTCTCCACTGAATGGTCTTTTCATCTATTTCAAAAGCCACACAAAGGAAGACACTAAGCCATACTTAGCTTGCTTCATCAAAATCTATAATGCCAAAGAAGCATCTCCCTAAACCTCTATAAATGTCTTTCCCAGGTGTTTTCACTTGTTTATTTATTTAGCTACTCTAAGTTGAAATGAGGTATGTACTATATATCCTTAATGCTTTTGTAGGACAAAAACTATGAATAAATTATGATGATGATGATATTTCCAAATGGGAAGGATACTGAAGAATTTTGCCTTTGGGAAAAAAAAAATGCCTCAACAGAAAAATGTTAAGCCCCTGAATATCATCTACTTAGTATAGGCACTGTTCCCCTGAATACGTGGTGGAAACCACGGTGTGGAAAAATTCTAACAGCTTATGTGTATTATCAGCTAGAGGATTATTGCAAAAAGCAAAATTATCTTTTTCACGGAGCTGAAACTTACATTTGAACATCATGAGGCTGACCACTTAGTTGCTGTTTTTCCTCTGGGTCCTGTGGTTTCCAGCAACACTGAACACTTTGTTTCCCCCTTTCTTTAATCAAACTTCAAATATTTTGCAAAACTTTGCCTGACTGGAACTGGTTATTCAGCAGATTCCTTCTCATAAAAAGAGGATTTCCAATTATTGGCATAGGAGCTGTGGCCATCCTCTGAGTCCCTTTGGAGGGAAGGAGGCCCAGCCTGTCCCACCCCCACACACTTTCAGTCATTCCTCTTTCAGTGGGTACTGTCACTCTCCAACCCGATTTGTTTTTATTTAAACATTAAGAAATTGTTCAATAATCAAGTGGGGAAAAAATCAGTTACTATGTGATGTTTTGAGTTTTATTGGGAAAGAGGAATATTGACCTTTAAAAGAAGGCCCCACTAGCCCACTGAACACTCGGTGTTACACAACTTGACACACAAATTCCTAACAATTTCTCAAATGTTTGAAATTTCCATTTTTATCCCTGTATTTTCTATTTGATCCCAGAGCAGCTTTTACCTGCAGGATAAATGAGGATTTAAAGAATTATTCAAAACTTATTTTGTTTCAACCTTTTATATGCTTTATATCATTATGATGTGCTTTCTGCTATTTGGTTTTGTTTTCATTTAATTGTTTTGAAAGCCATCTCTACTTATACTTCACATTGATGAAATGATAAGAACTATACCAATACTTAATACTAATAGAGTATTGAGTATTCTCTAATTCTCAGTCATGACATGAAATATACCCAATGTATTAATACCATTTGAATGTTGAAAAATTGAAACTTAGGGCACACCCTAAACTCTAAGGAAGACTTTAACCCACCTATCAATTATAAGATTATCTTAACTTACATGTACCCACATTCAGCCACTCTCTCATAAAGACATACATATTCTCAAATTTACTGGTTTTCCTTCTTTCTGTTTGAAATTTAGAGACAAAATTTATTGTTCATTTAGTTTATTTTATATACCTAAATTAATTAAAGGCAATTAAATTGATAGGAATATCTCTAAAGTGAATTGACAGTCATTTGAGCATTTTACTATCAATTGAAATTATATTAAATGACCGAAGTTGGATCAATGGAAAATACACAAAATCTTTTAAACATTGTTGTACTCCACTTTAATAAGTTATATTGGTTCTAAGTGTATATCTCTTCTCTCTCTTGCAATCTTATACACTTACTATGAAAATAAATATTATAACCAAAGGAGGGAAAATACAGAAGACTAGAAGAGATGGAAAATGCTGATATGGTTTTTGAAAGATAAATAGCACCCCTGTAATCCCATTTGCTCAGGAGGCTGAGGCAGGAGGATCAAGAGTTCAAAGCCAGACTTAGCAACTTAGCAAGGCCCTGAGCCAGGGAGATCCTGTCTGTAAATACAATTTTAAAAGGGCTGGAAATTTGCTCAGTGATTAAGCAAGTTTGGATTCAATCATCAGTACAAAAAAAAAAAAAAACAGAAGAAGGAGGAGGAGGAGGAGGAGGAGGAGGAGGAGGGGGAGGAGGAGGAGAAGGAGAAAGAGAAGGAGAAGGAGAAGGAGAAGAAGAAGGAGGAGGAGGAGAAAAACAGCAGAACAGCAGTTGAGGGAGTGGGGAGACACCTGGAGGAGCTCAGTGCCTGTGAGCTCTGGAAGCCCACCTGTCTCCCATAGAACCACAATAAAAGAGGGGAGTGAAGCTGTGTGACTATCAGCAACACACCCTAGGTCACACTCCTCAATCCACACTCTCCAGGACTCTTCATGAATTTACTCATATCTGCTAACTGTAGCACAGCCCCGGCCCAGATGACATCATTTTTTTTTTAAGTTTCCTAACTGATATGCTGGAAGAGTTCCGCACAGTTGCTTTGTGGAGTTCACCAGGATCTGAGTTTCTCTGCTTGCTTCCTCGCAGTCAGAGCCTGGTCTCTTCATGGCAGCTCATCCATGGCCCACCGGGCCAGTTTGTTCCATGATGGGGGATGCTAAATTTTACATTCAGTTAAGGGGGCAACTGACTTTCTAATACCTTGCACTTTAAAGTTTAAACAACAACAACAACAAAAAGACTAAAAATCAATAGGTAGGTGTAGGTGACTCCAGTAAGTAACATGAAAGGCAGAGAATGAAACAGAGAAACTAAAATAAAAGAATGCAAATAAAAGGTAATGAAGGGGTCATGAAAACAGAAAGCCTTCAGGCATGGCAAGGAGGTTTCAAAACCTTACATCTATGAAAATACAAGAACTCTAGTAAAACAGGAAGACACAGGACGTGAAAATTTGCTTAAAGTAAAAATGACAACATGAAAAAGTAAAATTAAAAGCTGAGATGAATTTAATAAGATGTGAGGAAAAGTTCCAGGAAAAAAAAAAAAAAGCAAAAAGAGGAAAAATAGGACAAAAAAGAGAGTATAGAGTAAACCTAGGAATTCCAGTAAGAACAGAGACATGGCAGGGATAATGCAGGTAGGAAAGAAAAAACAATTTAAATTCAAATTTCACAAAACTGAAGAACATTATAGTTTCATAGCAAAAATAAACATTTTCATCTTGCTTCCAAAGTCTAAACCCTTCACATTGCAGTTAGAACACACACACACACACACACACACACACACACACACACACACATACACCTCACCTAGAGGGTTGCGTAAATGATTCTTGAACATTTCCTATAACTGGCTCCCTAATACAAATAATTCCAGCACACTAGGTAAGTCCTCAGGTGTCCTCTTTTCAAGAAATAAGGAAAAACATGGGAAGAGAACAGATGGCCCATGAATTTGTTTGTTCTATCAAAATGGTAATTTACTAGAAATACCTGCATCTCTTCCAAAGCCTACCAAGTCATAGGCACCAGAAAGGAAACTAAGGGAAGGGGAAAGGAAGGAGGAGCAAGGAAGCCCTGCAGGTTGAAGGGGCGTGGCTCTTCTAAGCACTTTCTGTGGTCCTCTGGGGCAGGAGGCCGCTAACCAGGACTGGAGCCAGGGAGTTTACCACCTGCCCTGCTCTCTTTCATTGCTTTGGACAGACTCCTTCCTGCTGTATCTGTGAGTGCAAAGGCACTTGTGCTGCTGGTAAAATCAGCGGCATTCAAGAGCTCAAAAGCCTCACTTTGAGGAACTGAGAAAAAGAAATGGGAGCTGTTTACCCATCTTCTTCCTCAAAGACCAAGGGCGGGAAAGATTACGGCCCACCAAAAGTGGCCCTCAGATTCTCCCTTCCTGAAGGAGAAAATGGAGAATGAAGCCTTGATTTGGCGTGTTCTTTAGGGGGACAGGATGGAGACTATAGTTTTTTTGGTGCCTCTGCTTCTTAGGCTCATTTGGCCTCCACTCTTGAGTTCTTAAAGGCAAACAAGGACTTGGATCTGGCCTCCTAGTCCCACAAGCCTGGCCTTGTAGTCCACACCCTAGGGGAAAAGGTCAAGGTACATGGGGAATACACTGTTTTAAAATGCACACAGCATACTCGGTTACAGAGGTCAAGCATCTGACGTCTCAGAAGTATTATATGGTTCTGTTGGAAATTTTGAAAAAAAAAAAAATTAGTCCTTCATGGTTTACTTTCAACGGTAGCTGTGTAAGCAAAATAATATGAACACTGAATGTTGGTGTAACTCAAAGCTTTGATATACTCTCTAATAGTAGAAATGGGGGAAAGAACAAATGAATGGTAGATGTTGGTGAGCAGAAAGTAAAGAATGTGTAAAATATATTTATTTAAAAATACTAGTAAAATGCTTTGCTTGTAAATAGAAGGGTAATCACAGAAGCAGCAGCCAAGCATGTTCACCAAAACTATTGACCTGGGAGGAAGAAATAGGCTTCGGGAAGGAGGAGACCTGTCTGCTGTTTTTCACTGTCAGCCTGGTTGTAGCCCTATTTGATTTTTAAGTTACCTGTATATGCTATGTTGATAAAAATAAACATTCAATAAAAACACATTGTTATCTCATTTACTACTGGAAAGTGGTTTGTTTTCTTCTGTCTGCCTCTTAGATAGCTGAAATGCAGTGACAGCTTACTAGAAACCTCGTCCAGGGAAGCACACAGTGGAGCTCACTGAGGAAAGCATTTTAGAAAATATGTTTTGCAGCAGAAGGAATATGATTTTAACTCTCATACTATGAGGAAATAAACCCCAGGGGACCAGGAGCCTCTGGTACTCCTGCTGTTTAGCCCAAGGTGACCAGAGAACATAAAAGCAGCACTGTCTCCAAGCATAATTGCATTGCTGAAGAGGAAGCCAGATCAAGCTCATCCCACTTAAAATGGAGAAGCAATAACTAGGCTGGAGCCTAAAATGTCTTTGGTTTTGTGTCATATCTTGAAGTCACTGTACTTAATCATGATGCAGGATCCAAATTAACTGTTCTTATTGACTTATAAACAACCATTCATCCACATTGCTTTGGTGGCTCATTTGTTGTCTGTTCATTGCTATTTGTGTTTATTGCTATTGTTATCTGTTTTAAAATCAAGTTCATTTTGAGGGGCAGCAGTATCCAACCACCTTATTCTGTACAAATGAAGATACTAAAATATTGTAGAGAAAGAACACTAATCCCTCAGCAATCCCTCTGGAATTTTTCTAGCCCTGGAAGAGCAACAAGATTAAAGATATAGAAGTTATAAATAGTGGATATTGGTAGAATTAAGGGGTATGGAGTTAAGAAGGACAGTAGAATGAATCGGACATTAATACCCTCTATACATATACGACTACATAACCAGTGTGATTCTACATCATGTACAACCGGAAGAATGAGAAGTTGTACTCCATTTATATATGATATATCAGAATGCATTGTACTGTCATGTATAACTAATTAGAAAGAATTTTAAAAAGAAGAATTAAGCGATTCTATACCCAGAAGGAAACCTAGAGATGGAAAATGGACTATAATCATTTGATATAATACAGTTGTATCGTGTAAACAGCATGGATGAAAAATTTAGTTCACCTTAATAAGTATACACTGAGCAACTTCTCTTACAGGATCTGGTCTGGTCCAGGTGCTGCAGAAATAAGGACTTCATCATTCAACAAATGTACTGAAGGTGAACTATTCTTCTGGCTTGCTCCAAACACCTGCATTTTCTGGGCCACTGATTTTTTTTTTTTTTTTTCTGAGACAGGTTTTGCTAAGTTGCTTCAGGCCTTGCTGATTGCAGAGGCTGGCTTTGAACTTGAGATCCTCCTGCTTTAGCCTATCAATCCACAGGGATTACAGGTGTACCCCACCTCACCTGGCTTGTTCCCAATGATTATTAAGACATATTAATAATGTCTTAATGCTCTGCAGCAATGTGCCGAGATACACATGCAATAAAAGCCCCAATGACTGCAGGTAAAATAACTCTACCCAGAAAGACTACTTCATCTTCACAGTATGTGGAATAAAATGTCAAAAGTGAAAATAAGGTTACTTTCCAAATTATACTCTTCACTTCCATTCATAATGTTAGGGTAAGAATTGGTCAAAGACAATCAGGCAAATAAACTATTGAAGTGTGATAAGATTATGATAGCAGAAGTGAATCTTTCTCTGTGAGTACACTAAAAAGAGATTCACATAGTCAAGGACCAGAGTAATTTTCAGAGACAACAATCTCCAGGAAAAAAGGCACAGTTCCTTGCTTTGATACCCAATCTGTTTCTTGACTGAGGAATTGGCATATATGCTTTTTTCCATTTATACTTGGCTGTCATCAGTCACATGTTGCTTACTAATGACCAGGAAGCAACTTTGTCTACATCGAAGTGTGCAGTGATAACTGATTCAAAAACCCATGGAGTGTAGAGGCTTATTGGCTTATGTGCAAATTTTCAACAACCGAGTGAGTATATCTAATATTCATGGGGGAAATGGAATTTGAATATCTCATACAATAAACCATAAATTATCATTACAATAATAAATATTTACTGTCTTGGATGAATCAGAAAGGACAAGAAGCACCAAAGTTTTAGGCTTTAAACTTGAGTTCTGCCTCTCATTTCGTGACATGCCAAATGTCTTCAGGGCTTGATTAAATGTGTCAAGCAGGGAGACTTGTGCTCCATTGAGCTTCCTATTTCAAAAGGCAGGAATAGTTTCTGCACAGTGATAGTTCTAACAATAGGGTAGATTTATTAATTCTAATTATTCTGAGAAGAGAAACACACAATTAACTTTGCATATCATATTTTCATCACTTCTTTTTCTCTGATAAATTACCTTGGATATTTTTCTAGAGAATCTCAATGAACTTCTATTATTCTTTTCTCAGCAGGAGTCGTCAGATGCTCAGAGCCTTGGCTTTGACCCCTCTGTGTGAACACAGAGTGAGCCAAAGCTCTCTAACAAGGCTGTGACACCCCTTTCCATTCTGGCTGACAAATATGGGGAGGTAAAGTTTTTTCCATTTATTAAGAAAGATAAAGTTCTTACAAATTGCACTTACTCTGCTCTGCAGCAATGTGCCGAGATACACATGCAATAAAAGCCCCAATGACTGCAGGTAAAATAACTCTACCCAGAAAGACTACTTCACCTTCACAGTATGTGGAATAAAATGTCAAAAGTGAAAATAAGGTTACTTGCCAAATTACACTCTGCATTTCCATTCATAATGTTAGGGTAAGAATTGGTCAAAGACAATCAAAACTGGAAAAACCCAAACAAACAAAATCCCTAAAAACAAAGAGTAAGAAAAATGACAATTTAATTTCCTACTATTAACCAGTGGGAAAATTTACAGTAAGTATGATGTTTGGAACCACTATTTTTTCTATATGTTAAAAATGAACTTGCATATTTATTTAATGGTTACACAAAAGTCATGCATGCTTTATGTTGCTTTAATGCATGTCTACCTTGTGTCATGTTCAAATCAAGGTAAACTTGGCTATGACCTCCATCTTATCATTTCTGTATGGCAAAAGTTACTTCTTCCAGCTCTTTTGAAATGTACAGCACATTGCTACCCGCAGTCACCCCACTGTGCAACAGAGCAGCAGAATTTGCTTGACCTGGGTAATGGCAGCCATCCGTGAAAAACAAGAGGAACTTCTTTTGCTGTGGTAGCTAGGGAGAGATAGGCCTGGCATTGGGAACATTTCGAGGCTTTCCCACAGCAATAGATTGCCCAATGCACGTGACCTTTCCCTCCACTCTAATAGGAAGTTTCCTCAAAGTAGCTCCGGAGATGGGTGTAACCTGTTAGGATCTGAGCAGCCCACCTTTAACCTTTTTTTGGAGAAAAACATTCTATGGAAGGCCTTTGATGTTTCCTGATATATATAAAGCAGGTTCAGGCTCCATTTTGCCAGAGGCTGGATCTGTCTGATCAGCTTGCCCATCCTGCCCATGCTTTTGAAGCTACTTTGTGTGTTCTGTAGTTTTTTTTTTTTTTTTCACTATTTTATTTCTCAGCTATTTCCACTGAGGGGAACTCCATTTCCACTGCCTGCATGGGACGTGGGCGGGAGCACACACCATTTCCCATCCTCCTCTCTCCCCTCTCTCCCAGGCTCTGGTAGCCCCCATTCTACCCTCAACTTCCATGAGACCAAACTTTTTAGAGCCCATCTGAGTGAAGTCAATCCTGTATGTGTCTTGCTGGGTCTGACTTATATCCCTGAATGCAGTGACCATTCATGTTGTTGCACTTTTTCTTTTTTAAAGGACAAATGGGGGCTGGGATGGTGGCTCAGTGGTAGAGTGTTCGCCTAGCACATGTGAGGTCCTGGGTTAGATCCTCAGCACCACCTAAAAATAAATAAATAAAATAAAGGTATTGTGTCTAACTACAACTAAAAAATGAATATTAAAAAAAAGGATGAATGGCATTCCACTGTGTGTGTAGCCCATGTTTTTCTTTTTCCTTTCTTGGCTATTGTGAATTGTTCTCCCATAAACATGGGAGTGAAAATGTCTTTTCGGCAGAGCATTGGTGGGAATGTATATTAGTGTAGCCCTTAGGAACAACAGAACGGATGTACCTCAGAAAACTAAAAATAAAACTACTAGATGATTTAGCAATACTGCTACTGGGTGCACATTCAAAAGTGAATAAGCAAGATCAGTATGTTAAAGAGGCATCTGAAACTAATTATTTGATAGACAAGGCTCTCCTATGTCACATTTAAAAATATATCTACTTAAAACAATATTCTACAATTTATAAAATATGAAATACTTAAAATATGTAACTGAAATTATTTTTCTTTCTTTTTCTGGTACTGCATATTGGACCCAGGGCAATTCTATGACAGAGCTGAATCCTGTCCCTTTTTAAAATTTTTTAAATTTTGTGACAGACTCTCACTAAATTTCTAGGCTGGCCTTGAACTTCCAATCACCTTGCCTGGGATTATAGGTGTGTTTCCTCACACCAGGCTTAAAATTATTCTTCAGTAAATATATTTAAATGCAGACAGGTGGTCCCCATTTCCAGCTAGCTAATTTGTATCCGAAATGGAGGTAGGAACCAGCTCTATGACTCACTCGGCTGGAGGCTTTTTCCAGTAGGCTCTGCAGCTTATTTAATATCATATGTGAACCTGCAACAAAGAGCTAAAGCTAAGCAAATATACAAGTCTAGTTTACAGGTTTTTAATAATTGGATTAAAGTTGGTTGGATGAACTCATTTTAGCAAGTCACAGCTATAGTAATTAGTCGATTCGTATAAGCTACTTAAGTTTTCCTTAAGAGTGGCATATGGCATGGAATGATTTTTACATTTCAGAATAAAGCACATCAATCTCTCCTACAATAAGAAACTATTCCCCACCCATTTTCATTTTCTACAAGACCAATAAATGAAAACTCTGTCTTGGCTAGATGACTTTAGAGTTATAGTGGGATTTCAAAAGAAGAGAAGAGATTTTTGGAGAAATTTATTAGTGAACAGGAAAAATTGTGGTTTTAAATTTCAAAGACTTTAAATAGTTGTTTCCGATTTTTCACCTTTATCTTCCCACAAATATTTTTACATATCTTTATTCTGACTAATTGACTATAGGCTATATTTTTCTAAGCTCATCATAATTCATGACATAGTTGAAAGCGTCTCAATGGAATTTACTATACTAATAACAATCACTTTAAGTGAAGGCCGATAGAGTGATTGGTTGGCCAATCTCCATAGTTCATTAGATAAACTATTCTGCTTAAAGGGTTCTATGCATTTCCTTATCTAGATTAAATTAAAAACTCTTAAATACTGTTTTATATACTTCTCAGATTTCTATATGAGGCTACCTGAAAAGTGATTTATGAACTTTGAAGAGTATTTATGTCACTTTACTGATAGTAAGACTGGTGGAGCCTAATGAACATGGGCATGGTTTTCAAAAAGAAAAAAAAAAAACAAACAAAATAGCTACTTTTCAAGCAAACTTCTCTTTCATGAAACAGGGAGTAACTGACTGCCACAGGAGAACATTCATAAAAGGAAACTTGCCCCACTGCTTCTTCACCTTGACCTCTCTCTGGACACAGCTAGGAAACTTATGTCATCCTTTCCATTTCTCCTCCTGGGTGATCACCTCCCTCTTTCTATGTAACTTTTTTTCTTGACTTTGTCTGTGGTTACACCTGACTCTGCAGTGCAAGGGTCACAGACAGTTGGAGGTCTAGGTGACATCCATTTGCTCCTGAATGTATCCTTTTAGCCCCTGCCTCTACCCTCTATTCCATGCATCACTTGGTCATTAGTTTCTAACAGGTATAAATTAGCAATAATTGTTTCAATACTTGTACACCTTGCATTATATTTAATTCAGGTTAAACATAGTTGTTTCCTCAAACATTTCTCATTCCTTTAAGATAAAAACATTGCAAAATCCTTTCTTTTAGGTCTCTGAAATGTATAACACATTTCTGTGATCTGCAGTAGCACACCAGAACTTCTTGCTTCTATCTAAGTGTAACTGAGTACCCATTGATGGACCTTTCCCACCCCTGCCCAGACCCTGTTCTCCCTGGCCTCTGGTAAACGCAGATCACACTCACAATGTTCATGAGACTAATATTTTCCAACTTCACATGTTAGTAAGATCATGCAGTACTTGTCTTTCTGTGTCTGGCTTATTTCACTTAAGTATTTCTATGTCCATTCATGTTTACCAAATGGCAGAATTTTACTCCTTGTGTTGGGTGAATTGCATTCCATTGTGTACACCATTATTTTTTACCCATTTGTCCACTAAAGGTCACTTTGGTTGTTTCTATTTCTTGCTATTGTGAACAATGCTACAGTCAACATGGGATTCCAGATGTCTCTTCAACACGTTGAATCCATCTCCTTTGGATGGATACCCAGTAGTGACTTGCTGAATCATATAATAGTTCTAATTTTAATTAGTTGAGGAATCCCCATACTGTTTCCCATAATGACTTTACTAATTTATATCCCCATAAAAAAGCATACAAGAAAAAGAAAAAAAAAGTATGTCACATTAGATTGGATAGAGAGAAGTGATGGGAGGGGAGGGGAGGAGGAGGGAGGATAGGACAGGCAGCAGAATAGAATAGACATTATGGTTGCTGTATGTATATAGGTGACTTTTTGACCAATGTGATTCTGCAATTTGTACAATCATAAAAATGAGAAATTATACCCCAAGTGATTCAAATGTATGAGTTGTTAAGATCATTGTAATGTCATGTGTAGCTAATAAAAAAAAAAAGCATGCAAGAATTTCTTTGCTCTATATCCTCACCGTCATCTGCTCTCTTTTGTCTTTTCGTCAATAGCCATTCTTAGTGGGTGAAATGGTATCTCATTACAGTTTTGATCTGCATTAGTTATGTTAAGTCATTTTCATGTACTGATTGACCACTTATGTCTTCTTTGAGAAATGTCATTTTGGACCTATTGCAAACTTTTGATTCCAATTATTAGGGCATTTTGTTTTCTACTGAGTACTTTGTAGTTCATTCTATACTCTGAACATCAACCCGTTGTCTGATGGACAGTTGGCAAATATTTTCTCCTATTCAGGTTTCCTCTCCACTCTTTGGATTGCTTTCTCTCTGTGCAGAAGCTTTTAAGTTTGATATAATCCCATCTATCTATCTTGCTTTAGTTTCCTGTGTTTTTGAAGTATTGCTTAAAAAAATAAATAAATAAAGATCCTTGCCCATTACAATATCTTGAGGGGTGATGATTATGTTTTCTTCTAGAAGTTTTAGAGTTGCAGGCTTTTAATCAATTTTGAGTTGGATTTTGTAACTGGTGAGAGGGAAATCATCTGATTCTTCTGCATGTGGCTGTTCAATTTTCCCAGCACCATTTATTGAGAAAACTACCCTTACTCCATCGTAGTTTCTCAGCATGTTTGTTGAAAATTCACTGGCTGTTCATGTGTGAGTTTACTTCTAGCTTCTTCATTCTATGTGGCTCCTTTTATGTCAATACCAGACTGGTTTGAATACTACAGCTTCATAGAACACTTTTAAATCAGGTAGTGTAATACTTTCTGCTTTGTTCTTTTTGCTCAAGGTGGGGTATTTTTGTTATTCCATATAAATTTTGGAATTATTGTTTTTTCTACTCCTGTAAAAAATATCATTGATATGTTTATAGGGACTGCATTGAATCTGTAAATTGCTTTGCTTAGTACAGACATTTTATAATTAATTCTGCAATCTGTGAGTAGAGGGTTTCTTTCCACTTTCTTGTGCCTTTTCAATTCTTTCCATCATTTTTTACATAATTTTTATCATAGAGATCTTTGGTTAAATTTATTCCTAGGTATTTAATTTATTTATTTATATGACTACTATAAATGGGATTAATTCTTGATTTCCATTTTAGATGATTTGCTATCAACATAAAGGAATACTTCTAATTTGTGTATGTTGTTTTGTATTCTACAACTTAGCTGAAGTTATTTACTAGCTTTAATAGTTTTTTGGTGAAGTTTTGGGTTTTCTCTCTGATCATGTCATCTGAAAAGAGTGACAATTTGACTTGTTTTCCAATTTGAATAACCTTTACTTCTTTCTCTTGCCTGATTGCTCTAACCAGGATTTCCAGAATTGTGTTGAATAAAAGTGGTAAAAGTAAGTGTCCTTGTCTTGCTCCAGGTCTTTGAGGGAAAGCTTTCAGTTTTCCCCCACTCACTGTAACATCAGCTTATGGCTTATTATAAATGGCCTATGATGTGTTGAGGTACATTACTTCTAAGTATAATTTTTCAGGGTTTTTAATCATAAAGGGATGCTTGAATTCAGCAAATGTCTTTTCTGCATATTTCAAGATAATCATATGATTTTTGTTCTTCATTCTGTCCATGTGTTGGGTCACATTTATCAATTTGCATATATTTGACTATTCTTGCCTCCCTAACATGAATCCATCTTAATCATGGCAATGATTAATGTACTGTTGGATTTAGTTTGCTGTTATTTTGTTAAGGAGTTTGAACCTGTGCATTAAGGATACTGGCCTACAGTTGTTGTTGTTGTTGCTGCTGCTGTTGTTGTTGTTGTTATTGTTGTTGTGTCTATCTGGTTTTCATACAAGGGTAATGTTGGGTTGCAGAAATGTGCTTAGAAGAATGCCTTTCTCTTCTATTTTTTTTTTTTTTTAACTAACTAAAAGAGATTGGTGTTCTTATTTAAACATTTGTTAGAACTCGGCAGTTGAGCTATCTGCTCCTAGATATTTCTTTGATGGGAAGCTTTTTATAACTGATTCAGTCTCATTACTTGTTGTTTTTTTTCAGGTTTTCTCTTTCTTCATGATTCAGTCTTGTTAAGATCTATATGTCTGGAAATTCGTCCATTTATTCTAGGTTTTCAAATTTTATTGACACTTAGTAATCCCCAATGATCTGTTGTATTTTTTCAGTGTCAGTTGTAATGTCTTCATTTTCATCTATGATTTTATTTATTTGAATATTCTATTTTTTCTTAACTCAATATTTGAGTAACTATGTAGTTTATACTTTCAAAGAACAAGGTCTTTATTTCATTAATCTTTTACAGTTTTTAAAGTGTCTATTATATTTATTTGAACTCTGATCTTAATTATATATTTCTTTTAATTTGGGGTTTGCTTTGTTCTTGATTTTATAGCTCCTTGATATATAGAGGCAGGTGGTTTATTTGAGAGCTCTCCACCTTTTTTATGTGGGGATAGATTGCTGTAGGCTTTCTTTTTACCACAAATTTTGCTGCATACCACAGATCTGGGAATATTGTCTCTCCATTTCGGTTTGCTTCAAGAAATTTAATTTAATTTCTGATTTTTTTCCTTGCTACATAGGTTGTTCAAAAATGAGTTTAATTTCAATGTATTTTATATTTTTCAAGTCTTGTCTTATTACTGATTTATGTTTTTTTTTTTTTTGTATTATGGTCAAAAGATAATCTAGACAATTTCAATCTTCCAAAACTTTGTTGAAACTTATTTTGTTACCTAATATGTGATCTATCAGTACTCCATGTGCTGATGAGAAAAATATGAATTCTGCTGGTCTTGGGTCAAATGTTCTGTGTATGTCGGTTATGTTCATTTGCCTAGGGTATATCTGAACTTTGAGGTTTCTTTGTTGACTTTTTATCTGGGTGATCTATCCACTGCTGAAAATTGTGTGTTAAATCCTCCAACTATTATTGTACTAGAGTCAATCTCTCCCTTTAATTCTATTAATATTTGTTTTGTATATTTGTGTGTGCCAACAATGGACAGAAATTGTTATTTTCTCATTCTGTTGAAATTATTTTATCTTATATAAATGTCCTTGTCTCTCTTAACTGCTTTTATCTAAGAATGGCTATTCCTGCTTTAGTTTGGATTCCATTTGCATGGAATATCTTATTCTAACCTTACACTGTCTCTCTGTGTGTCCTTAGAGGTATAGTGAATTTCTTGTAAACAACATATATTGGGATCTTGTTTTCTTATCCGTTCAGTTGGTCTATGTCTTTTAATTGGAGAGTTTAATCCATGTAAATTGCAGATATTAATTGGTGGGTAAGGTCCTGCTACAGTTACTCCATAACTTGTTTCTAAGTTTGCAGAAGTTTCTCCCTCCTTTTACAGTCTTCCTTTGTGGTTCATTAATTTATTCTCAAAGTATATTTTGCATGTTATTTTTGGTTTATGTGTTATATGCTTTTGCATTGTGGTGATCAAAAAGTTTATAAAAGCATCTGATTATCACAGGCTATTTTGAAATAATAGCAACTTAAAATGATCATAAAGAACAGAAGTAAGCAAACAAACACAAGAACAAGAGAAAATATCCTAAAAAGGAAACTCTTCACTTTCATTCCATTTCTTATCCATTTTTTGAATTTTTGACATAACATTTTATTACTTTCTATGTATTTACACATTAATGTAGTTATTATCATTTTTATTTCTTTACTTTTCATATTAAGGATAAGAATGGGGGGGCTGGGGTTGTGGCTCAGTGGTAGAGTGCATGCCTCACATGCGTGAGGCACTGGGTTCGATTGTCAGCACTGCATATAAACAAAGAAATAAATAAAGGTCCATTAATAACTAATAAATTTTTTTTAAAAAGTATGAGAATGGGTATGCACCATGCCTGCAATATGAGAAGCATTTTGAACTTGAATGTATAATGACTCTTCCAAGTGAGTTTTATAACTTTCCATGTTTTCTTCTTACTTATAATGTCTCTTTCTTCCTTTAGCATTTCTAGTAGGTCTGGTGGAGATACATTCTTTCAGCTTTTGTTTGTCTGGGAATGACTTTAACATTTATTTTATGTCTAACAGATAGTTTTGCTCAGTACAGTATTCTTGATGGAAGTTTCTTTTTTCTTAAATACACTGAAAATCTCCTGCCACTGTTTTCTGACCTATAAGGTTTCTGCTGAGAATTCTGCTATCAGGCAAACTGGGATAGCTCTCTGTGTTGTTTCTTTTCTCTTACAGTCATGTGAATCTTTATCTTTCATCTTTGAGAGGTTGATCACAAGCTGTCCTAAGATAGACATCTGGAGAATGAGTTAACTTTGACTGTGATCTTTCCCCTTCCTATACCTGGTTATCTGTACCTTCCTCTGGGTTTGGAAAGTTTTATGTTATATTTCTTTGAATAGCTTCTCTACCCTTTTTTCATTCTCAATTCCTTATTGAAACCAAATAACCTGATATATCTGCTCTTTTAATAATGTCCCAAAGTTTTATAGAAGCATTCTTCATTGGTCTTCATTCTTTTTTTTTCTTCTTCAACTGTGTACATTGAAACAGCCTGTCTTTAAGCTAATTTTTTCTACTATTTGATTTATCCTGGTAGCAATGCCTCACATCGCATACTAAATTCCGTGTAATACATTTTTCAGCACAAGAATTTGTGTTTGAGTTTTTAAAAATTGCTTCCATTTCTTGAAAAAATTTCTCTGTTAGCATATTGAAATATATCTGTGTTTTCTTCAATCTGATTTGAGTTTCCTTAAAACAGCATTTTAAATTCTCTGAGGGTTCTCCCATACTGATTGGTACCTAGTCTTTTCTGAAACCTTTCTTTGACTTTGGGTGAGGTCATGGTCTCCTGAAAGAACTTGGTGCTTCTTGGTGTGTGGCATCATCTAGATGTTAAAGGACTAGTATTATGGTTTGGATATGAGGTGACCCCAAAGCTCACTTATAAAACAAGCCTAGAAGGTTCAGAGAAGAAGTTATTATTTTGCAAGAGTCTTAACCCAATCAGTGAATTAATCAGTTGATGGATTAATTCAATTTGAGTGGTAACTAAAGGCAGGTGGGGTGTAGTTAGAGGAGATGGAGCATTAAGGGCATGGTTTTGGAGTATATATTTGTACCTAGTGAGTGGAGTCTCTCTCTCTCTCTCTCTCTCTCTCTCTCTCTCTCTCTCTCTCTCCTTCCTAACCATCATGTGAGCTGGTTCCCTCTGTCACACTATTCCACCATGATGTTCTGCCTCACCTCAAACCCTGAAGAATGTAGCCAGTCTTCTATGGACTAAGACCTCTGAAACCATGAAGCCTTAAATAAACTTTTTATCCTCTGCAATTCTTCTGGTTGGGTCTATTAATCACAGCAGTAAAAAAAAAAGCTGACTAAAACAGAAACTGGTATGGAGAATCAGGTTGTTGTTGTAACTAACCTGACCATGTGGTTCGGGAGCTTTTTGAGCTTTATCGAGTTGGTTGGAGGAATTTTGAGATGCTTGGAAGTGCCAGTTGCAAATGCTTTAAATTGTTGTAAGCAAATCTTAATGGTCATTTCTGGTGGGAGTGCAGAAGACCAGAATACCAATAGGACCATGGACAATGAAGATGAGGCTCAAGAGGGTTCAGAGGAAAAGGAGGACACTATTGGTAACTGGACTAGAGGCCATTTCTCTTATGTTCCAGCTGAGAAGTTACCTGCATTTTGCCCATGTCCTGAGACTTTTTGTGAACCTGATTTTAAAAGTGATGGACTTCTTAATCTGGCAGAAGAAATTTATAGGCAGCAAAGAATTCAGAAAGTGGCATGGGTATCACTGGCAGTTTTTAGTGAAGTTTATTGTGATATTCAGGAGCAGAAAGCACAGCAGAAAGATTTGAAAAACTTGGATTTGAAAGATGGGAGTAAAACTGAGGCTAAGGAAGTTGTAGTAGTAAAGACATTACTGACACTAAAGAAATCCTGCAGACTTTTGGGAATGGACTAAATGTATTTTGCCCAGAGGGAAAAGAAAAGATTCTTGGGTGCATCTCAGGAGCTGGCAGGGCCACATCCAGCTCAAGAAAGTAAAAGTAAAAATTATTTTGAGAAGAGACCAGTGGGGCACCCTTCTTGCACAAGGGAGCTTAGGAAGTGTTTTCAACATGCCTAGCTACCCAGGCACTCAGAGGCTGCTGCAGTCAGGGTCCCTGGAGACTTGGCCATTGTTCAAGATGGCAACGGATCTTGGCATCAACCACATGGTGCTGGTTCTGCAGGATTGCAGGATCTTGGAGTTAAAGGGTCATGGAAGCTTCCACCAAGATTTCAAAGGTAGGTCTGAGAGGCCATGCAAAGTGCCCCAGGGTCAGAGTCCCTGTGGGCACTTCTTGGGAGGGCAAAGTGTGGAAATATGAGAAGAAAGCCGAAACTGCAGTGGAGACCCATGAGTTTATGAAATACCAGTAACATGGGACATTGTTCTAGGAAAACTATAGGAATACAGCTGACAAGTCAACAGATAGGGTACTTGGGCTGCCACCAATATGGCCACAGGGTCAAAGCTACAAAAGTCCTTTGGAGAGGACATCATGATGCTGTGTGCTTCAGATGCCCGACACGGAAATACAGAATATGTTTGCCCAGCTGGACTGCAGTCTTGCTTTGATCCTATCCCTTCTTTCTATGCCCCTATTTTTGTAAATGAAACTTTATATGTTGGATATTTGTAAATTGTTCTTAGTTTTACAGGAGCTCACAATGTGAGATTGCCTCAGAGAAGACTTTGGACATGAACTTTGAGAGTATGAAGACTGTTGAGAGTATGAAGACTCTTGGGAATGGACTAAATGTATTTTGCATTGTCAGGTGAATGTGAACTTTGGGGGCCAGGGGTGGGATGTAATGGTTTAGATGTGAGGTGTCCCCTAAAAGCTCACATATGAGATAATATAAAAAGGTTCAGAGAAAACATAATTTGGTTACAAAGAGCCTTAACCCAATCAGTGAATTAATCACTTGATAGGAGTAATTGAGTGGTAACTGAAGGTAGGTGGAGTGTGGATAGAGGAGGTGGGTATTGGGTGTGTGGCTCTGGGCTATGTATTTGTATCTGGTGAGCCCAATAGAACTTGCTCCCCCACCCCGAGTCTGTCTTTCCTCCATCACTCCCTCTTTCCCTCTCCCCCTCCCCGTCTGCCCCCTTTCTCTCTTCCTGTCGGTTTCCTGCTCATCATATGAGCTGCTTCCCTCTACTGCACTCTTTTGCCATGATATTCTGTCTTACCTAGAGCCCCCTGGGAACTGAAGTCTGCTGTATGTGGATTGAGACCTCTAAAAATTTGAGCTCCTAAATAAAGTTTGCCTCCTCTTCAGTTGTTGTGGCTCAGGTCCTTTCACCACAGTGGTGAAAAAGCTGACTAAGACAACTAGTAGTATTCCAGTCTTCTTATTCCTACTTTTCCGTGTCTGTCTTACCAGAAATTCTAAGTGTGCTGTTTCTTTTCACCGAGGTTGTAGTCACTTCCACCATGTCAGCACAGAATGGTGTCCAGGTCCAGATTTGCCAGGCATCTGACACTGGCATTGATTCAGGACGAGAGGGCAATGCATTCTCAGATTTGCCCCAAATACATCTGTGCTAAATTATTTAGAAAGAAACAGGAGAGTATCCAGAAAAAGTAGTCTATCACCCCAAACCTCTGCCTGGGGCCAGAACTTTAATCTCACACCACCTCATGCTGCACAGACTTATTGTGGTACTGGTGAAGTCAGTCCCACTGCTGGGCTGTTAGGGCTGACTCTAAGTTGGGTCACATCTGAGTCTCACAGTGGCAAGGACTGGTGCAGGGTCAAGGGGAAGTGGAGGCTCACACCACAGCTGGCTGACTCGACTCATGAATTTCCCACGACAGCACAGTTCTCTGCCATGATTCATATCAGTTCTAGAGCCCCATCTCTGGGTGTGTGCCTGAAGTCAACTGTAGTGCCCAAAGCTGTGATATTGGTGGAACAAACAGTCCCTTGGCCACCAAGGCTGATGCTAACCTAGGTCATGCCCGAGTCTCACAGCCACAGGGGCTTGTACCACCTCAGGATGAGGGAGGGCATGCCCAGGGACCACTCCGTGGCTGGAATGATGTAGCCCAAACTCTGGTCTGTCCTGCCAGTGCCCAAGTGACTGCCTGATGGCAGAGTTGATCTAGTGGCCCTGTCTGTGAGCTCTGGTCTGGGTACTGGGCTTTCAGTTTCTATTGGGTGCTGGGCCTTACCACAGAAGGCAAGAGAAAAAGCCCCTTGGCTGTGAGACTGCCACCCTGGGGTCATGACTGGGGGTCACCGTCAGCCAGGCTTCAGTTCCCTGGTCTCTGATGTGGATCCTAGCCCATCAGGAGGGGCCTAAGGCTTCCAATCCCTGGGTCTCATGGGGAAGGCCTGGTACTGGGTTTCAGGCCTAAGGACTGAACTTAATTCTCCCTCCCTCACCCCACAAACGGAGGCATTTTCCTTTCCTTTCTCTGCTTCGGTTGTGGGAGGATTTCACAGCCAACTCCATCCTGCCTGCCTTCTTCGATATTCTCTTCATTTTGTTACCTTAAAGCTGGTGACACAGTCTCTCATCTGCTTTCCTTAGGTCTTGTGAAGTAGTTTGGCGCCTGAATTGCTATTCCACTTGGGGTTGAGGGAGCTCAGCTGCCATCTTGCTCTGCCTCTGAGTCTGAAATTTCTTCCCCAAATAAAATAAATTTCTTTTAAGCCCTCACCTTCCACTCTGCCTCCTGAGGTCTGACTCTATTTAATTGACCTAGGTGCTTGAAATTTCATAGAAGTCCAAGTTTTGTCCTTAAAAAGCTCTCATGTCTAATCTTCTGTATTTATTCAAAAAATATTTAAATAAACTTATGTGCATTATATGCTTTTCTAAACATTATAAAATATTAACGCACCTAATTCCCTATAAAAATCCTGGTGAGTACTGTTATCACCCTATTACTAAAGAAGAACCAGGCTCAGAGAGTTTAAATGACTTTCCTGAAGTCACATATATGCTAAGAGATGGAGCCAGGATTTAAATTAAGCAATCTCTCTAGGATACGTGGCCTCATCAAATTGAACAAAGAAGTTAATGTTCTTTTTATTACTGGCATAATACCATTTATGTAATGTTTCAATAAAATCTATGCTCATCTTAACTATCGGTCTGTTCTCAAGTTTGAGAACAAAATCCATCAGATTTGATATTTTCCACTTGGCAATCTCAGGTCAGTAATAACAAAATCAATATGGCCAGACCTTGGGTCATGGTGGGAGGGAATAGATAAGAACACAGATCCTGGGAAGCAAGAGGAATTTAAATTTTTTTCTTTGAAATTGATAATACAAATACATATGTGTAAACAAAATGAGAAATAATGTAAATGAAGAATAGCTTGGTACTATTTATCACCATGATACATGTAAGTAAAGAAGTGGGAAATGCAAAGCAACTAACTGCAAATTTTTTGGAAAATACTTTGTTATGATGATTATGCTGGAGACATTTTTATAATGGTTAGAGATAAGAGCAATTGCTATGATAGCTAACCTTTTAAAAAGTGGTAACTGAGCCAAAAACAAGGAAAAGACAAAACTTAGAGATACTTTTAATGGCAATTTTGTACTTTTAGGAAAAACAGACTCCTTGTTTTGAAATTATCATTTAACAAATCTCCATTTTTAAGTCCTTCATCGAAATATGATATATAACATTTTACTAATACTTTGAAATACTCAAATAAAAAGCACTACTAAACAGTAATTAAGTGTACTGCATCATTACTTTTTATGGCAGCTATAGGCAATTTAAATGTAGTTTTTGCAGTATGCAGGGATATGCTCAGTTAAAAAGCAAAATCATTATAAGACTGATTGGTCTCAACATTTTCTTAGCAGAGATTTAATATTTTCTAATTCTCATTCAAGAAATCAGCATCTCAGAAAGCACATTAAGTTCAACCTATTCAGCTGTTTTAAAGTTACCTGGAAAGGAAAGAGAAAGCATTTTCTTGTTCTGGGGGAGAGAGAAGAATTGCTGAAAGTCTGTACATGATTTAAAAACAGCTTATTTTTTATTACTTTGAGCTCTGCAAGCGTTGATTATTCAGTAGGAAACAACTGCTTAGCTAAATTTGAAAGCTACAGAAAAAAAATCCTATTATGAAAGTGTTTCCCTTTTTCAAGGCTGACTCCTCATTGTATTCTTGAAATGTATTTAAAAAAAACAAAAAAACAAAAACAAAAAAAAAGCCCTCAAGATGTGACCTATACCAAGAAAGATCAGAAATGATCTTAGAAGATTTCATTGTTAAACAGCAAGATCTTCTTGTAGGGATGTGATGTCCAGGGAAAGGCCTATTTCAGTGCCATTCTCCTCATACATGAGGACTGAACATGCAACCTTCTCAATCCAACAGTAACTTAAAGTGAACAGCTTTCCTTTGGGGAAAATTCCTCAGGGTAACAGCAAATGAGAAAGGGAAAGGGTTGCCACTGGCCAGTATGCTAAGGTATCCAAGTATCTTTAGGGCTTCATCTCCAACTTAGGATTCACCATTCACTTTCATGTAAATATTTTAGTATGTACTGTTGAAGATCAAGACTCTTCTCCAAGGTTTTTTAATTTGAAAAGCTGAGTAGAGGGAGAAAATTTTTACTGAGATATAGAAGATGGCCAGAGAAGGAGTTGAGAGGGTAGTTGTGGAGATGTAGGTGCTAACCAGCAGGGGGACAGAGGTGTCCTTTAGATACAGTTCACCTTAACATTTCCAATTCTTATTCAGCAATCAAGTGGGACTGACAAGCACAGCACACAGCTGGAGACATGATTCAAGAGACCAGGGAGCCATTAAAGCCAAAGACATACACTCAGACCTCCTGGCAGTCAGCAAGATATAGGTCATGTTTAAAGTCATGTGACAAATTTCAAGGAAAGGGTAATGGAGATGAAAGGTGTCTGGTCCAAGGTACTCAGTCATGTAGTGGACAGAAGCAAGATGGAAAAGGACCAGGAAAAGGCCAGTCCAGAATGGAAGACAATGAGAAGAGTAGGGAGCCAAGCCTAAGACAGGAGTATGATTCTAGGAGAGAATACTCCACAGTATTGGATGACGCCAAGTAAGATGAGAACATATTACTATCTGTTAGATTAGGCAACTGGTGAAATCAACAAGAGAAGTGTAAAGTTAGGAGTCCATAAGGCAAAATAGAATAGATGTTGGATTCCTTGGAGAGACCAACAGTTTCTCCCTAGAACTTCATTACATTATCGATGTGAGTCTTTCTTTGCACTGCTATGAGAAAATACCTGACACTGGGTAATTTATAAGGAACAGAAAATTATTTTCTCATAGTTCTGGAGGCAGAGGACTACAAGGTCATGGTACCAGCAGGTTTGGTATCTGGTGAAGTACAGGTCTCTGCTTCCAAACTGATGCCTTCAACTCCACATACTCTCAAGGGGACATGCAATTTTCCATAAGGTGTAAAAAGGTAGAAGGACAAGAGGTACTGGATACTTTGCTTGGGCTGATTCTCAAGGGTCTCATTCATACCTCTCCAGTCCTCGCCTCTTAATGCATTCACTTTAGTAAAACTCTTATGAATATTGAGGTACACATGCATTTGAACCATGGCAATTTATCAAGGTTGTCGTGGGGTAAGAAAATACAAAACTTGTGAATTACTTCCTTTTGAAATTAAACTATAAAAAGCAATAGCAATAAATGCAGATGGAATAAGAAAAAAATAAAAATAGTCAACACAAATTATTCTTATAAGAAAGTTTGCTAGGAAGGGAGCAAAATAGGGAGGTCAGAACAGAAAAAAAAACCTTCTGCGATCAAGTAAAAGGTTTTCTGGTTTGCTTTGTTTTTAACTGTTTCTTTTGTGTGCATTCCTTTGTTTGTTTGGTGATGAGGGGCATTGCATGTGGGAAGGGAACCATTATCAGGTAGAGGACGATGAATGATGAAGAAAAAGAACAGCAGACAGAGATGGATTGAATCTTTGAAAGTGCAAGAAGGGAGGGATTTGGAGCACAAGTTCAGCAAGTGACACTTTGTATTCCTTTGTTTCCAGAGGTAAGAGACAAAGATCACACACATGACCTGGCAGATTTGTAAATGCAGAGTGGAAAGCTGGAGGTGATCTCTTATAGTTTATATGGTTGACACTGAAATGGCAGAGAAGTCAACTAAGATAGCTGAAGCCTCATCTTCTTGGGAAGAAGTAGCCAGGTAGTCTGTTGACTGAGGGGCAGATACCTGTGATTTTAGAGTCAATCAACCTGATTGTGTGACCTTGCTCTGCAAAATTTACCTTTTGGGTGAAGGCAGAGAGATTGTGAAATGCTGGGTTCAGTCTGTGAGACAGTTCCTTAAATAGCTATAAAGGTGAGCAGAAAGCTTAAGGGAATCTTTCTGGGAGTAAGGGGAGTTTACAGGAATCTGAACTTACTTAATATTATTCAGAGTTGCTCATTAGATCACAAGTAAAATGAGATCTAATCCGTAACTCTGAAGTTTAAATGAACTAACTTAAATGGGAAAATATGCATTTCATTGTTTGGCTTGTTTTATAAAAGTAATCAGAGTTCTTCATGAATATGTCCCAGAAACCTGACAACATTTATTAGGAGAAACTATAAACAGTAATGATAATTGGTTAGAATGTGGAGAATAGGAATGAGGAGGTCTTTTATGCCTACCCATCTGTTTATTCTTTATCTGAGGACCACAGGATGATTCAGCCTGGCCCCCTGTTAGGTGAATGCAATTCACATCCCAAGCAGCAATAGGCACTCACTAATCCCTTTCCTGATGGGGCTGAGGCTGGAACCCAGTGTGTGGTGTTGGCTGGAAGGAGATTAGGGCCATTGTGTGGGTGTGTCTGCTCTGATCTCCACAGGTCTGTGCAGATGTCCTGGGGTTTAATCTGACTCCAGTCCCCATTCCGACAAGATGAACAGTGACTAGTGCAGAGAAAGAGCCAAAGGCTTTCCTTTGAAAAGAAGGAAAATCAATGGTTGAAATAACTGTTCAGACAGAGTCTGGTAATAGAGAAACAATTAATAAGTGTATTATTTTTTAAAGAAAGTCAAACTAGGGAAATTATATTGCTTTAGGAAGTGTTGGGTTTTTGCTGAACACAAAGCGAAATTTGGAAACTGAAATTTTAGTATCTTTTTAAAAGTCAATATAAAAAATATATCTTTGTGGTTCTGTCAGTAGCTGAAATCAGAACTGAAATGATGCTTTGACATACTTTTTTCCAGGACCACTCACTTTTAAACTAGCCTATCAGCATAAATATCTGAAAAGAAAGCTTCATAAGAGTTCAAATAAATTCTGGAATTGAATGTTCACATGCTCCATTGTACATTCTATTCATAGCATGACAATATTGTTGAAAAGACCCTTAAAATAAACCAAAGCCACATCAATTAACTCTTAGCCATTGTAAAGCATGAAGAGCACTGCTCACAAATAGATTTGAACATATGCTTCTGTTTGATCTTTTTTTTTTTTTTATGCTTTTGGAAAAGCTAAAACCCATTATTTAATTTTCCACATCCCCCCTGACCCTGAGGAGGGCCTCAGAATATTTGCTTTTATCATAAGTATCAATTAGGAAGGTTGGGGACTCAGTTACTCATTTACTCAGCTACATCAAAGGCACCTTCTAAGGACAAGCTCTTTCTTTCAACCTTTCCTCACAGTTAAAGTGAATTTTTAATGATAATGTGGTCTCTTGTGAATATCTGTCTTGTTAACCCCTTAACTCTGGTAGTATGTTTGTGTGAGTATAAAGATAATTTGATCTTTTAACAGCAAGGAGATACCACAGATTTAGTAAGAAGTCATTGAGTACTTCCAGGACTGTTGAGATTGCTACTCTTTGTGAGTGTTGCTCTGGAAAAATCAGTGTATTTCACATATGTTTTAAATGTGATACTATTTGTGGTTTTAGTCATTTGTAATAGACTCCTCTTTTATTTACTATTTTTAAGTCAATGGGGGATTTTTTCATTCGGCATGCATGAAAGTTTACAACTCCAACTTGATTAAAAGCATAAACAGGGAAACAATGGCAAACTCCGGTTCTGCAACTGTCCTTCCATGTCTCATTCACACCCCAGAGGCAGCCTTTCAAATCCCTCTCTGGCTAAAAACCCTTTTGGTTAAAACCCTTTTGGTTAAACCCTTTTCTAAATATGCATCCTTAAGCCAGAGATGTGAGTATACACATTTTATTTTTAGTTAGCTGATTGATAATATTCAATTTTTGTGAATTAAGTGTGATTGTGAACAATTTTTCTTCAAAATGTTGAAAGCTTCTCTCTATTTGCTTCCCGTTTCCAAGACAGTGATTCTGATGGACTCTCAGATTGTGTATAAAAGACCTTTAATTTCTGGGAGCTTTTTCAGAACTTCCCTTTATTCCCCAGAATTGTGAAATTTCTCAGTAATACTTTAAATCTAGACACTTGTCTCTCTCAGTTTGGGGATATTTTTCTCTATTTTATTTACGGCAATTTCTTATCCCTATTTTCTCTGTCATCTTCTGAGATTCCTGTTCCTTGGATTGGGGACTTCGTAGGTTGACTCTCCACGTTTCCTCCCTTTACTTGATGTATAGCATCCCTTTATGATTTTGGTTCACTTCATGGGCATTTGCTTCAAAGGCCTGTAACAACATATTTCTAACATTCACGCAAAAGAGAGTTCTGCTTTCACACATGTGTTATATCATCTCTTGGAGAATGAACTGGTTTCTCAGATTCTTTGCTTTCCCACCTAACTATGTCTATGTGCGTGCATTTTAAGCTCCTTCTTTTTTCTGTTTAAAGATTCTCCTCCCCCACCCCCACCCCCACACACACTCCTTTTATATCTGAGGGTTTCTCCAAATGCCTAGGGATCCTTGGCAGTCTCTGGTTTAGGATGAGGCACCATGTGGCTAAATAGAAACTCTGTGGTCCACTAGAGTCTCGTACACTTTATGTTGTACAATTAGCTATTTTGATTTTTTGGTAGCTATATCATGAATGACTTTTCGTCAGTGTAGATCTATTCAACCTGAGTAGGATCTTGCAATTATTGCCATTTTGCTGAATTAGAAAGAGGTGGCAGTCCAGCCATCCAGTATACTTTCATCCATAAAATGAATGTCTTCATTTTTTTCTGTGGGTGGTCTCCCTCCTCTTTATCATATGCCCTATGTCCAGAGCTCCACCCTTGATCTTACTACATAAGACGTGGGTGGTCTGGTAGATAGGAGGAAGGAGGACAGGCACCCGACTGCTTGAGGTTTGGAGTGAGGACCTGGGGTCTGTTGCCTCTTATGAAAACTTGAAAGAAGTCTCCACACATCGCCACTGCCTTCCAAGTGCCTTGTTCTGGTGTCCCCTGTCCCTCAATCTTTCCTAAATAATCTTTTGGGCTAATTTTCATATAGAGAATCCTAAGTCGCACTACCACAACTCCACTCCTCACACTCAGACTCTCAGTCTTTCTTTTTGGAGTTCTTCTCATGGTTGGGGGTTGTCTCCCTGAGAGCATTTGCCCACCACGGGAGGGGCCCTGGTTTGGACCCCCAGCCCCCCGATGGTGACAATAATAACAACAGACTTCTAGGTTTATCAAGGATATAGTTTGTTTTCCTGCTTCCTTTTCCCCTCTTAATTTAGGGTGACCGTTTGGGAGGATGAAAATGATGTTCTTTGCTGAAACTAGAAGCTGCGTTCGGTTGCTTTCAGACTGTGAACGTCTGTATGAACATTCCCTTTTTCAGGCACATGGAGGAAAATGTGGATACATCCCCAAAGAATTTTAATATAAAACTGCTTACGTATTCCATTTGATGATTTAGGGTTTGTTCTGTTTTTGTGTTCATTGAAGTGTTAGGGTATCTGCCACTCTGCCACCATACATTGGAAAGCCATTACAGCACTGACCTAGAAGAAAGTTAGGAATGTATCCCCTTTCTTTAGCATGTCACTATAAGGAGTTTTCTACTTCTTATCATTTACGCACCCTAAAGATGAAATCAACATAGAAGTAATTACTGGGGGCACTGGAAATGGACTTTTAAAGGGGCTTCTTAAGTAAGAAAAGATGGATTTTAACATCTACTCTTTCCACTTAGTCTGTCCCTAATTTGTATCCACTCTATTGTCCCTATGAATATGGGTAGGTCATCTTTACAAGTTTATTTATCTTTCTCTGATTTCTCTGATTAGGAGAGTGGCATATTTAAAATTTTTATGTATGGAAATTTTGTTTCAAAAGGATGTAAAATTAGTAATAGCATGTACAATATTGCAAAATATTTATGCTAAAAATGAATGTATATATGTTATATTTGCACACTGAGAGCCATCCCTGGGATGTATGTGGACTAGGGATTCACAGTCGATGGGATAGGTCTGGCATTGGGAACTTCCTGTGGTACCCCCACTTCCTGTGGCATCAGAACAGCCTGATGCAGGTGAAATTCCCCCTCAGCTCTGCCAAACGTCACACACAGCCCCAGAGATGGGGTGACCTGCTGTAGCCACACAGTTCTTCTGAGGTGTGACTTACCAAGATGTCAACCACAGGAAACAAGACCCCATGCCTGAAACCTTATTCCTGGCTTTGATGTACCCTCTTAAATAGGCCAGTGGAGCCTTTTTCTAATTGTCTTGCTCCAGCTCCTTTATGGATTGGACCAATCGGGATCCACATTTTTTGAAACTGTCTTTCTGACTTTGTCTTTTGTTTTTCACTAATTATTCTAGGCATTAATTTGTTAGGTGGCTTATACCCTCCTTGGCAGGAAGAAGAACCCACTAACAAGGCTGACTGCCTCCCCATAGTTGCATTTTAGCACTGCATTTTGTCAAAGTAGCAAAAGCATTACTATTAAAAGTCCACCATTACACTCTTATGTAACATTCTGGTAAGGGTGAAAGATGGCCCAGATAGGCAAAAAAAATGACATAGGATATGTACACCAGAAAATGACTGAAGCCAAATTATAAAATGATGATGATAATCAGTATGATTACCTACTCTGGAAACCCAGAGATTCTTAGAAAATTTTGTTGCATCTTATTAGTGAATCCAGTTGGATAATTAATATAAAATTAAAATTAAAAAAAATTATTAGCTATTATATGCTAATAATTTAGTCTTGCAATATAATTTAGGAAAATTCTATCTACACTATAGCTCAACTTTCAAGTTTTAAGTTTAATAAGAAATTTGCCCCCCCCCCCACACACACATGGAGAAATCTTAAAACTTTATTAAATTTCATACAAAAGTATTTGAAAAAAAATGATATTTATACACTTTGGGTAAGATTTAATATCATAGGGATTGTACTATCACTAAATTATTCTATAAATGTATGCATTTCCCATACAAATATTATAAAGTTCTTCAGCTTATCTTTGTGGAATTTATTTATTTATTGCTTTGGAACCAGGCAAACTAATATTAAAATTCACATGGAAAATGTCACAAAAAATCAAATAGGGTCAGGCCTTGTGGTACCATGCCTGTGATCTAAGGTAGTTAGGAGGCTGAGTCTAGAGAATCAAGAATTCAAGCCCATCCCGAGCAACTCAACAAGACTATCATCTCAAAAAAAAAAAAAAAAAATTAGTGAATAATGATTACTTTTAACAAATATTAAACCTATATTCACATTACATTTGGTGTTGGTGTCTGAATAGAAAGATGATACAAAATATAAAATCCAAAAGATGATGAAATTCATAGATATTTATTTACTTAATAAATAAACAATGACACTTAAGGTTAAGATAAAATATGTTTTATCATAAGTAGACTTTACACAACTGGATAAGATGGAGAAGCAAAGTTGGAGCTTCACATTACCCCTTAACTAAGAATTAATCTTAGCTTCAGCAAAGATTTAGGTATGGCAATAAATAAATATGAACAAAAATTTTTGTTTAGGTCAAACTTTTTTCTAAATTATTGTCCCAAATCCAAATGCTCTAAGGCAGTATTGATAAAAAGAATAAGATTTTGCAATTTGTGGATGTCAAAGTATTATAAATAAAGTTAAACAGTAAGTTGTAAAAATATGACATGTCGCTAAAATCTTATTTTTTTAATAAGAAGGGGGTTTCAAAATCAATTAAAAATTAACCACCAACCAATAAGGAATATGAGTTAAGAATGGATTACAGATACAGAAATGCAAGCAGCTTTTAAATCTCTGCTCCATTACACACATATGAGGGTAAATATTAATTTAAAATATAAGTTCTATTTTGAGCATTCAGATGGGTAAAACGTTTTAAAATTATTTTGGTAAGAAAATGTAGCAACAGAAACTTTTTCATATTTTAGACAAAACATAATTTCCTCTTTCTTAAGAGATGGAAGATCTAAGTCATCTATCCAAATAAAGAATGTGCATAACATCTATCTCTAATGTGTTAGGACATAACCCATAGGTACAGTTGCAAACCTTTGAATTTTATTTTTTGAAACCATAATGAGTACACAAAATATCAGACAATGCCTGTCTATCCTAAAGAAAGTGGTTTATTAGTATCATTTGATCCATGCAGTGATTTCCTCTGGGGGAGAGGACTGGGATTTTGTGTTCAGAGGTAGGAGTGAGATTTCTCACTGTGCTCCCACAGGTGTTTGATGTTAACTAAGTACATAAGCTACCTTTGGGCACAGGTGCATGTGCATGTACATACACATTAAAAATAACTCCAGTGAAGGAAAACAATACAAAAGTAAAATTAGCGTTGGGAGGTAAAATACTGTCAGGAGGGAGGCTAATTCAGAAAAATGAATGAAAATTTATTCCATGGAGTCTATATTATTTGAAGTGCTGGAACCCAAACTTGTCTTTCATTTGAGGATGAGTCCATGACATTTATACAAATCAGGGATAACAAGAGTTTTCCTGAAATTTTCTAAAGGGAAAACTTTTGTTTGTGTTACTGAGATCTTTTCACTGAAGTAGATGATATATAATATAGTAAAAACTTGACCTACTTTAGAAAGAGACATAATTACAGAAAGCCTTTAAAAATACAACATTCTTCATCATTCCAAGGTTATCTTAGAAAATTAAAAAAAATATATCTCATAGGGAAATAAGTGTGATGGATTTCAGGCTTTATTAATGTGTAATTTAATCCAATAATACAATTTAGAGTATCTAGCAGTTTGTAAGAATGGCACATCCTTCAGGCAAGCATCTTTGGGCATTATTTTCTTCACTGAAGAAATGAGCAGCAGTGAATTTGATACCATGCTTCTTGACAACAGAATCTAGCAATTCTTATTCCAGATAAATGCAAAGCTGCACAAATCAGCAATACCGGTAAGAGGAGAATGGCTTGTTTATGAAAACTGAAGAGCCCAGGCGACATTTATTTCCATGAAAGCAATGCCATCTTCCAGTTGCACCATGTATGTAAGGTTCATACCCTTCCAAAGCTCTCCGGCATCAATTGACACTTTATTTTTGATTGAAGCAGCAACCCTGAGTGGTAAGGGAGGCTCTTATTATGTACACACCCATTAAATTATGTAAGGACAGAGCCTACCTATATGCTAATGGGGGAAGTGGAGACATTGGGGATGCAGAAGAGAAAATTATCCCTAATGTGGAGATGTACCCAAGAATGCAACACAAGAGAGGATTCAGAGAAATGGCAGGTTCCCGTCTGACAGAGAAGAGACTTCTTACTTATCTGAAAAGAGAAATGCAAAAGTGGGAATAGAAAATTTTGTGCAGAGAGTCCTTACTTTGCTTCCTCTAAGAGGCCTGTACCAGGCCAATGTTTAGATTATAGTGCCTCACAAGATGATGAAAAATTTATTTTATTTCATTATATACTTGTATTGAAACAGCCATCTAGATATTAAAATATATTATACATAAAATTTTGTTAACACTAAGGAAGAAGTATTAATAAAATGTCTATTAATTTAAAAAATTTAATGGACTTCTATATCAGAGGGAGAAAAAAGGATATGAGTTATGTATAGAATAGACTGATAGGAATATATTAGTTACAAAAAAGAAACAGAATAAAATTAAATTAAAATCTCCATAAGAATTAATAAAATGTTAAGCTTATCCTAATAGGAAGTGTTTTAGTGTGCACAGATGTATTTGATTTATCCTCATTACTAGATTGCAAACGTCCTTCTAGTTAGTAAACACTTTCCCATCTCTCTATCTCCCATAATACATAGCTTTGTCTATGGTAAGTATTTTGAACATCCTTTAAAACTCTTACTAAGGAAATTTATATATATATACCAAAGGCTTACATATGTTGTCTTTTTTTTTCCCTGAATCTTATAGACACAAAATTAAATGCATAACTGAATTGGTTCTGCTACTTACAAGTTAAATGAATAGGTTTTTTAACCTAAAATTAGTGTACAGCATTTTATAAGAGCTAAATTATATAAATCATGGCAATACTGCTTTCCATAAACGTGAACATTCATGAGTGTCAGTCATCATTGATTAATTAGCTTGGCTAACGGAAGAAATTACACACTCCCTTCCAAAACATTGGCAGAGATGGGAATATTTTGTTTGTTTCTCTGGATCTCATACAAGGCTATAATTTAACTTGTAGTTCTCAAAGCAACTATTTTATATAGTACATTTAAAAAAATTAACTACGGCCTTTAATGAGAAGATAAAATTGAGAAAACTATATCAGATTTCCTTTCATGATTTGACCTGACAAAATGTCCACATCTGTCTAAAAATGGACTAGGAGGTTTCTGATGCATTTTATGTTATTCTCCAAGAGTAGATCTGAGCAGCAAGACTCCAGTTTCCTGCAATGTACAACTTCTTTCTCAGAGAAAGGATGTGTCTTGGCTCCAAATTGCTTTTCACAATTCTTACATTCAGTACATGACTGAAATGAAGATCAACTCAGACTCCAGTCTCTTTGCAGATAAATAAATGATGGCCACTATCTCTGAGGCAGGTGGAGCTCATGGTGGATGGACAAGCTGAATACATAAACACACATGAAAGGCCAGTTTTGAGCACACTTCCTAAATCTCTTTGGTCTTTCAGGTCCATCATCCAATGTCAAAAATTCCTTTTGTGGAAGTATTTCCTTTGTATTTTCAATGGTATTTGTAAGTTTGTTTCTTATTATTTAAAGAATAATATGATACAAGATTCCTTTCTTGTGAATAAAACACAATGAATTTATCATGTCTGGATATATAGATTTTAATAACATGTTTATTAAGGTACTTTATACTTTAATAACGTATGCTTGATCACAAAAAAATATCCCCAGAAGTACATTGAAAAAAGGTAAATGAATTCATTATTCTGGCATCTAGTGTTATGGTTTGGGTATGGAATGTACCCCCAAGGCTCATATGTTGAAAAGTTGGTCCCCAATGCAGTAATGTACAGAGGTGGGGCTTTGGGGAAGTGTTTGAATCATGATGGCACTAATTTGATGGTTTAATAATTTTAATGGACAAGTGTGAGAGATGGAAACCCTGGGCAGGTCAGAATGGGTAGAGGGGGACTTTGTCTTGTCCCTGACACCTTCCACTCTCCCTGCTTCTTAGCTACCTTGAGTTGAGAAACATTCGTCTCCACTCCTTTATGCCATGATGGTCTTCCTCACCTCAGGACCAAAGCAATTGATCCAGGTGACTATGGACTAAAACTTCTGAAACCAGGAGCCAAAATAAACTTTTATTTCTCTAAGTTTTTCTTGTCACATATTTTGGTCACAGTGACAATTTTTTTTTACCAACATGTTGAGAAAATTACAAAAAGTGTTATGGATAAAAATTGCATTAAAGAAAGATTATCAACTCAGAATTCTTCCTATGTCACAGAAATATGTGCTTACTATACATAAGAAGATGATTGTCTAACAGAATATATATTATCACATTGTATATATCTAAATGACCACCAGTATACAAATATTTATATATCTGCATCCATACTCCACCTACAACTGTCTGTTATCTATCTATTATCTTTCTCTTCTGAGTCAGGCTCACACAACTTCAGGATCTGAAGAAAACTAAAGTAAACTTAAGGAAATAGCCATTATTACAGATGCCATTCCCTTCAATACTCCTATGAAGCTAGAGCATTGATGTATGTTGTAAGAATTCCTCTATCTAGTATAATTAGAAATTAACACTTGGTCATTCAATTCAAGAAAAAGCACATAGAGATTTTTAAAAGGTTGTAATGAACTATGGCAAATTTGTTCCCTGGCTTATATTTATTTTTAACCCAACTTCAAATAATTATTTTGCAAATTATCTCTGACTTCTACTTCTAATGGAAGCAACCTGTTTGATTTAATGTTAGCTTATGAAATTAATAAAAGTTTCTTCATGTATAATGTGATATATCAAAAAAGATCATCTCAAAATCTAATATGAATTACAACTGATTACAATTGATTTAAAGATTAAAATGTAAGTGATTCATGTTGTATACTGCTGTTCATATTTTCATTTCTGTAGAATGAAGCAAATTCCAGGATCTTGAGTAACCCAAAGCATCTATCTGATGAAATTATGAATCTAAGTTGAAAAACTTTTTTATTGAAATAAAATCTTTTGTGTGTGTTTTGAACTTTTGATAAAGAAATATTCATTTTAAATCTGGGAACATGAAAATTAAAGATGCATATATTTTCCCTTTATGTTTTGTAGATAAAAATGTAATAACTGTCATTGCTTTAGCCTGTGTCACATTCACTGTTTACTTGGTAATATCATCCCAGAATGAATGTTAAGAAATGAATGAGAAAATGAACAGGATTAAGTGAGACCAATATAACATGCAACATCACATTGGCCACCATTTTGAGGGACAAGTGCTTGATCCTGTGGGAATTTCTGAGGATCCTTAGGGAGATGTACCATCAGTAGGATCTGAGCTCAGTCTGCTTGCACCTGTATCTAGGTTATTTGGACTTTACATGAAATTGGCTAAAATAACACATGAGTTCTGGAGCAAAAACAAAACAATGTTCACTTGTAGTGGCGCATTTACACAATTGGGAAAGAGCAAATAAAAAAATGCCATATTTGCAGGATGAAACAAAAATTAATAAAATGAATGGAGGGCATATCCTTATGATATGGAGATGATTTTTTTCTTGGAATTTTATGGTAATAGCTTACAAATCTGACAAGGGTTTATTAAAATTAGATTGGAAATCTTTATTATATTGAGAAGAACTATTTAAAATCACACAAATAGCATTTGAAAAACTGCCACTGCCTTAAATCATACTTGTTAATATTTTTAAGTTTCCCCTAAATTGCATCCTACCTGAGACAAGAGGTCTGTCTCTATCCAGAATTGGTAGGGAACAACAAAAGCACAACTGCAAAAGAACACATAACCTAATTAGAAATTAAGCAGCAGATCCAAACAGACATGTCTCCAAAGAAGACAACAAATGGCAAACACAGTATGTAGAAATAGTTGACATGAGTAATCATCAGGGAAATGCAAATGAAAACCTCCATGAGACATCACCTTCTTCTGGTGAGAATGACAATTAGCAAGATGACAAAAGAAAGTTAGAATGTGGAGAAAAGGGAGCCCTTGTCCATCATGAAGTACAGTACGGGAGGTTCCTCAAAAAATTAAAAATAGGAGCACCATATGATCCAGCAATCTCCCAGCTAAGCATATTTCCTGAAGGGAGATGAAAACATTGCATATACTTCTATGTTCCTTCATTGCAGCACTAATCCTAGTAACCAAGAAATGGCAGCAACCTAAATGTTCATCAACTGATGAATGGATAAAGAAAATGTGGTACGTATATGCAATGGAATGCTGTTCAGCCATTAAAAAAAGAATGAAATCCTGCCATTAGTGACAACATAGACGAAACCTGAGATTATTTTGTTAAGTGAAATAAGTCAGGCATGGGAAAAAGCATCAGATAACCTCACTCATGTGGAACCTAAGAAAGTTAATCTCTTAGAAGTTGAGAGTGGAATGGTGGTTACCAGAGGCTGGGAGACTGGGGAGGGTAGGGTGGGAGAGGTTGATCAGGAGCAGGACCTTCTGGTATGCATCGCACAGTAGGATGTACGGTAGCTTTCAAAAAGTTAGAAGAAAGGTTTTGAAAGCTTTCATCATGAAAAGTAAAGATAAACATAAATTCCTTATCCAAAGGTTTCTACAGGGTGTGTGGGTTCAGAAAAGCTTAACGTCATTTATTGCACTTTTTCCTTTTATAATCAGACTGACTAAGCACCTTAGCATCCTGATTAAAAATAAATCAAGCACTTGGAAAATTCTTTGTAAATACTGATTGTATGTACTTGGAATTTTTAAGAGAAAAATCTACGGTAGTTATACAAGAACTTCTTTGACTAATCTATTTTCTCTCTAGAAAAACAAGTATATCTATCAGATTCTCATGATTTTGATCATTATAGTTTCCTCCTCTGCTTATCACTAAATTCAGCGAATTGTGTTTATAATCAGCAATCACTTATTTTAATATAAAAAGCCGTCTGCCCCTAGCACAATTGAGAAAAAGGATATAGTGGAGAGAACACTGGACAGGAAGCTGGAGATTGTGTTCTACACTGAGACCTGGTGGTGGGGGCATGTGGCAGTGGCGAGGCTGGTTTGGCTCTCTGGGCCTCACCACTTACTTACTTGTTAATAACTAAATAAGTGTCCAGATATGTTCAGGCTTTGACATCGGGCAAATTACTTTCAAATTTCAGCTCCAGCAATCAGCAGATTTGTGAATTGGGGCGAGCCACTCAATTCCTCCGAGTCTGAGTTCCATTGGCTGTTTAATTAAGAAGACTGGCTCGGAAATGTTTAAAACGTAATTAAAATAGCATATGCAAAACATTTACCACAGAGTGTGGCTCGCTATAAACAGTGCTAAAATCTTTCTTATTATTTGTGCTTTTCCAGAAGCAGAGCAAGAACTCATTGGTTAAGTTCTGTACTAACCTTTGCAGGTCCCTCTCTTCTTCATGATGAGCAATGGAAGGCCCTTCTCTACCAAAACCTGAACCTCTCGCTTCTTCAAAGAATCCTCTTACTCTGCCCCTCAAGGAGATCCATGTATTGACTGTCTCTTCTGCATCCCTAATGGCTGCCTTTCTTGCCATTAGCATCTGAGTGTGTTCGGTTTCCTGTCCTTGTCCACAGGTGACTGTTCTCCCATGACTCACTGTTCCTCTCCCCAACTGCACTGCACACAGAATTCTAAAGAACTGTCTACACAGCCTGTCTCTGCTTTTTGCTCTCATTCCCTCTGTCCCCATCTGCTGGTTTTCTGTGACACTACTTGGTGAAAACTTCTCTTTTCAGGGTCATGAGCATTTCCCCGGATGCAGTCCTGCAGAGATGATGTGCGATTTTACTCTGCTCTTGCCCTAGGACACTCTCTTAGCCTTAGTTGGATGTCACCTCTCCTCCCTGAGTTTCTCCCTATTTCTGGTCCACTGATTTTTCAGTCTCCTTTACAAGTTTCACATCCCCATCTCCATGATTGAAGTCATTCAGGGCTCAGCCCTGGATGTGCTCTTTAAAGTATCTTTCCCTAGAGGGATTTATTCACATGAATTTCAGTTTTATTTTATGATGCTTATGTACAACTTTGAAAAGATAGATGACATCTGTAGATAAGTAAAAGATAGATGAATAGATAGCTGGATGGGTGGATGGATCCATCTTACAGGGTGGCTGCTCCCCTAACCCAGTTATTGTCTGTTTGCTTTCCTCAGAGCACTCGCTACAAATTAATAATTATTTGTATGGCTTTGTTCTTGTTCTTCTCCGTTAAAAAAGTTCAAGAGGGGTCTTGTCTTTCTCTTCATTGAGCTGTCCCTCAAAATTTAGACTATCAAAACATAATAATTATTATTACAACTACAGCAAATGAAGGAAAAGGAAAATAGTTTTTACCTCAATGTACAATAGAAATTCTGAATAGTTATATTCATCAAAATGTACCCTTTAAAAGCAGTGAGGCCTTACACATGCAACAAGTGGAATCAAAGAAAAAGTCAAAATATTCTAGAAGAGAACTTTCTTGAATGTAAGGAAGACCAATGTCTACAGGTTGAAAGAGCTCCAACTGTATCAGGAAAGACCAGCAATATGATTACACACGAAGTCACAGAACAGTGCTTTCAAAAATGGTTAACATGGTAAATTTCATGTTAAGTATATCGTATCTTTGTATTCTGCTACAATCAAAACTACTACTAGGAAAAAAAAAAAGTTAAACAAAAATAAAACTCAACCTTTTCCTCCCACCAAAATTTGATTTTTTTTAAGAGAATATTCAAGCTACACAAAAATTTATGTGCAAAAGATGCTGGACTGAAAGTCTTTTGCACCTATGTGTATTTGTTTATGTATTTTTAATGAATGAAGAAAAAATAAATACTGCATGTAAAATGTTTGTGTACAGCACAAATGATCCATGCTTCCAAAAAATGATAGAAGATTCCAAAAATCCAACCCTACACTCTCACTTAGGCTCATACAATTCTAAATTGGCAATGCTCTCTAATATTCTGTTCCATGTCCTTATATTTTTTTCTTGCCTTCCGAGCTCATTGAAGTATTTGATATCTCCTGATTGTCTAATGGTGACTTCTGTGTCTTTCCTATTTCCCATCCCAGTAGTCACCATGCCCAACACTGCTCAGCATCCAAGATCAGACAAGAACCGGCATGGCCAGGATATACTGTACACTTGTCTTTCATTGCTGATGTCTTCGCGTGCTAATCATATGGAGTCTAATTTCCCATTTAAGAATGGATCCTGTCCTACAGAGAACCATTAGGAGTAATCTACTCTATGCCAGAGAAGCAACAGAACCATTTGAGGAAAATTCAGTCTTTCCGACCAGCGGGGCACCATTTAGCAATTTACCTCCTCCGGGGCATTAATTGGTACCTCAGAGCACTGGAAGAGTTAATTTACCTCATACAGTGAGCTCTCGAATCCTAGAGAAGTGTAGTTAGTTTAGCTCAAAACAAAGCAGGATTAAGAGAAATCGAAAGTAGCTTAAATCATGAGCTATAACACATATTCAAGTGAATAAAAAGAGAGAAGAGCTGTAGTTAAGATGTCAGTTTTTCTCCCACAGGGATTTCAGGAACTTGTAGTTCTTAAGCTCAATGCCTTTTCCTCCTGCTCAAAAACTAGAACTCTTGATGCAAAATATTGACATGTTTGCAGTTAACAGAGGGCATGGGGGGATCTTGTTGAAGATCAGTGTTATAGTTTCCAAAGAATACTTGTTCTGTGCAATTTAACTAAAGAAAAGGAAATAAGAATGATTAAGGTGTCTGGTGTCCTGAATTGCCTTGGCCTCCAGTGTGACTGTGAACTGATGAATCACTTCTTCACTTCAGTGACCTGGGGAACGCTGTTGCAAATTTTGAAAGGATTCATTTGTTATCAACCAATTTCCTTGAAAGTGAAAAATCACCTTGAGACTATCTCTTAATGTCATAATATGCTATTATCCCAGGAGAAAGCATCCGTGGCTTTCAAACTTTTTTGAACCACAAGAAGGCAGTGGCGCAGTTCCAACTGAACTAGAACTTGGGGGGCTAAGGCCTCCCTTGATCCCTGGCCAGTCACACTAGAACACCCTGAAGGGTGCCTTCCAGAGCTAAAAGTCCTTTTGGCCAATGCAATTAGTCATGTTTTATGTAGGACAATAAATATTTCCAAATTCAATAAAATGTGATCATACTCTTTCCCAAACCCACATGGCACTTGGATTTACCACATGCTGTTCTTCATTCTTCTTCTTATTGTCTGTGTGTGTGTGTGTGTGTGTGTGTGTGTGTGAGAGAGAGAGAGAGAGAGAGAGAGAGAGAGAGAGAGAGAGAGAGAGCGCGCCACATTTCTTTATGGTTCTCTGTGGTATTTTTACACAGCAGCAGCCGAGGCTCAATAAATATGAATGAATGAATGAATTAAAATCATAGGCTCCTTCTTTGTGGTCAAATACAGAAATGATATTATGCAATGGTTATTATCCCTTGTACTTAAAATTGATCTTTCCCAGCTGCAATCTGAGGAAAGAAAAGCTAGTGGCAATGCAGGGGAGGGCATTTCTGTCAATGGAGACGGAGACTGCAAAGGCTTAACACTGGGAAGAAATCAGAGAAGCCAGGCAGGTGAAAGTAGGTCAGAATGGCTGGAGCTAAGACTGGGTCAGAGAGAGAAATGGCGGACATAGAGCCTATAGAAGCTAACTGACTTCCAGGATCGAGGTGACTTTTATTCAATGTGATGAAGCCTTTTGTACTTGATCCTAAGATCATTTGGAATCTTTAAGCAGGGAGAGGACTTTTTACATTTGAAAATCAAAGGGATCAGTCGGGTCATAGGACTTTCCTCTGGATGACAGGAATATTGAGATCACTGAATTCATTTGAGGTATCACAACTCTATCACAGCTGCAAACCTCTGCCACACACATGTGTACACGTGCAGTCATACACATGAATTCATAGAGACAAGCTCTTAAAAAATATTTGGGATACTTTTAGCAGAATTTAAGTACATAAGATGTGCTATTGTAACAAGATTCATATTTACCTGTTGTTTGTGAGATCCTATGAAAATGTCAGAATATCTTAGCAAAAGAAACACTAGGAAGAAATTAGAGAAGCCAGTCAGGTGAAAGCAGGTCAGAATGGAGTCTAATTTCCCATTTAAGAATGGATGAACTCCTTGTAGACATATTATGGCTTTCTACAAAGCTGCTAAAACCACATAAAGCTCTCAACTGCTTCCAGTCTTCTACTGAGTGGCAGCTGGATGAGTCAGGAGAATCTCCCACTGGACAAAAGCTTTGAAGTTCTAAGAGATAGTACAGAGTTTGCTTATTAGAACGCTCTTTTGAGTACAACAAATTCAAGAGTCAGAACACAGCATTGACAAGTTGGATCAACCTTAGAGATCATGGAACCCCAAAGTGTTCTAGCCGCAGAGGGGATGACTGAGATCTCAGGAATGAGAGTAACTTGCTCACAGTCCTCATATCTGTTCCCAGTATGTGGAAGAAAAATTTTTGGAAGGCCTGAGCCCAAACGTTCTCTGCACTGCCCAGCCTTGCCCTAAACACAACCTCGTGCTACCTGGTGACATTTCTGTGCCTTCTGCTGAATCACAATGGAACGTGTCCAACCTCACATGTTCACTTCTGAAGATCCCTTTTCTCTCTAAATTGTAGGGTCAGCCCCCTGATTTAAGTATCCCTCATGTGTTTTAATCAAAATAAATGGGACAGCAGCTTCCTTCTACCATAAAATAGTCTTTTTAATTGAAATCAGCCATAACAAAGGGAAAATAGCAGTGGCTGCTCCCCAGATTAGACATAGTGTTGGCATCCGAGCTGAGGAGATTCACATGGCATCTGATCTTCCTCCCCTGCAGGGACCTGGCCCCAGAACTGCCTGCTCCCGCACCCTCCTCCAGGACCGAGGCTTCCTTTTACTCAATTGCGGAGTTCATTGTTTAACCTAAAATTACCTCAAGTTCACTTTATTTGAAATTTAGTGATTAACTAAAGCACCGCTATTTTTATTTTTTAAAAATTATCAACGAAAAACTGGTTGACATTCTAGAATAATGAATTCCAATCAACAATTTTTAGCTGTTATCAAAACTCTCTCGGTACATATTAATATCATCTTTTCTTAGCATTCATAATGCAGCCATCATGATTTCTTTTGATCTTTCAGTAGACACTTAGATTTATGGACCTTCAATATTACTCCTTTCCCAGACGGAACTTGAGTGTATGATCCTCAGTCAAACCAGGTTCTGAAGAAGTGAGTTCTGCCAAGATGTGATGACAAGATGTGATGATCTCCCTCAGTGCAGGTTGGGAACTATTGGAATTTTTACAGGAATTGCTCTGTTTGATGAGAACAGGGGACATCTGGGAGAACCATGTTCTCTGCAGAAGTTGTGACCTTAAAAGAAGACCTAGAGAAGTCACTCACTGTGGGCTCCAGGGTTGTCACACTTAAGAGCTCTTAAAGGAATGTTGAAATTGCAATGCTAAAATGTTTGAAGAAAGTGATAAAGCGTGTGTGTGTGTGTGTGTGTGTGTGTGTGTGTGAGAGAGCATGTACACATGCATGTATGCAAAAGAGGCTTACTGACATTCAGTGAAGCTGAAATCCCTACCAGTCAACTTCCTATGGCAAATATGGTTCCACTAACCAGGCTCTACAGAGAACTTCAAGCTGTTAAGTTAGAATGAACTGAAAGAAATAATAATAATATAAAAAACCGGCACATGTGTTTATTTTACATAACTTTGTGTCTCAATAAGGATGATATACTTCTTTTCTCCATTCAATTAGAGGTCAAATAATTCTTTTTATACTGACTTAGAAGCAACTACTCTTGATGTTGTCAAAACACTTAAAAATCAGGCAATAAGTCATTAAAATTCTCTAGCCATAGGTCCTAGTTCCATGTTTATAACCATTTCTGGCTGGCATAAAAATATTTAATGTCTTTTTGTATCATTTTCCTCAAATAGGCCTCACAGTCATGCTCCTTCAGCACCTTCTTTTTGTATGTGAATGCTTCTGAGAGAGAATGTTCTTGTAGTTGCAACCAGGAAGAGGAAATGATACTCCCTATTCCCTGAATGCTGAGGCTAAGAGTGTTTGCAGAAACCTTGAGGCTCTCAGTTCGTAAGCAATAGGGACATGCATAGAGAGGAACCACTTCAGGGCTCTGTCGGGGAGGCTAAAAGGGGTAGTAACCCGCTTCTTACAGGTTAGCCTTCAGGAGCCTTCATTGCAAATGCAGATATTGTTAGAATTATAAACTTGGAGGCTTACAAGCCCAGAATGTCCTATTGCATATCTTCAAACAATCAGGTAGAACTTTAGTCTACATCTGATGCCCAGGGAGAGGGCTGCCTAGAAAAGAGAATGCCACCTGAGTTTCAGAACACTATGATGTGTGCACATGTGTCACCAAGTGCTTTATGGGTATACTTATTTCATGGTTTTGTCATTAATATTTTTGGCTAGAAAGCATTGTGTTTTGTGTTTGCAATATGCAGGTAAGGATTTTAATCTTTGATTTTGCTGTGTGAGGTATGTATATATGCCTTGTCACTGTAGTGTGCAAAGATGAGATCAACACTTATAAAACACAAAGCAAGCAAAGTCTTCAATGAGAGAACATAAAAAGTAGAAAAATGCCCCTTTGATGAACAGATATTTCTCTCCTTGTTACTCTTACATTAACTAATTTGCTCGGAGTTAAAAACTGCTCAAATAAGAGCAAAAAAATGACCAAAAAAAAAAAAAAAAAAGAAAGTAAAATGAAAAGGTATTTGATAAATGTAATGTGAATTATGAAAGTTAATGGAATTATAAAATCCACTTTTATTTAAGTGGGGATTAAATAGGGAGCAGGAGGTGCCTGCATTGTTTTCTTATAGAATCTCTGAGCATCTTCTGCATGAATTTTACAGATGGTGGGAGAGAATTTTTATTTATCACAATGCAGAGACAAAGACCTCATCACTAAAGAACATTTTGAAAGGTGTCCAACACCTATGAGGCACATGATTAACTGATTTTAAATAATGCAGAGGTGCCACCATGGGGGTCTTTGTGGACTTGGATGAAATAATGCCTGGAAGGTTGCTTCTGCATTATTGGAGCCCCATGCTGTTAAATAACATTTACTTCAGATACTAGGCACTATCAGCACCAGCCCCCCGTTGGTCAGCTAATTAGACATAAATCTATTAAACAACAAATAATTTTTGTGCTCTTGCTATGGCTTAAATCAAGCTTCTGCATATTTAAATTATCCTCTTGTTTCAGTTTACAACATAAAATGCATTGTTTTCTTCTTTATGAGCAAAAAAGAAATAAGAAATAGATGAAGAAAAGCAAATAGTTCATAAGGTTAATTTGATTGGATGTGTTTAGATTGTGAACAAAGGAAGAAAAATGTTTAAAACTACAGCACATTTTACTTGTTTTTAGAAATCTTGCATCTCCTTCAAGATACACTTTAAACTGTACACTTGAATGTGCAAAAAAAAAAAAAAATCTGACACACATAGCCAACTGTGTAGACCAGCATCTACTGCCAAGTAGGACAAGCCCATGGCTACTGCAAATCCTGTTCTATATTCTAAATACAGATTTATGTCATTGAGGTGCCTCATATTTTCCTTCCTACCCCATTGAAAGCATGCTGTCTTACTTTGCCAGAACATGCCCCAAGGCATAGCTCAATTTATTTTCCCTCCTTAATGATTTGAAATTGAATCAAAGACACCAGGTTGCCTATTCAATATGAGAACATCATCTGATCCTGTAAGAATAAGAAAACTGGAACTCAAGAACAAAACCTGCCTTTATTTACAATGCTCACAATTAAAATGCCTTATATTTCCATATTTTCAAAATATTGTTTCATCTTTTAAACCCCTGTGAAGTGGAACAAGCTGGGAACAGTTGACCTATTTATAGAACATGAAGCTCACTGTGGCTTGCCCAAGGTCAGGTAGGTAATCAGCAAAAATTAGACAAAAGGAGGTCTTCCTTACTCCTAGCATTGACCTTTCCCTGTGAGGAGCACAGAAGGCCCTCTGTTTCTACAGGTTCTGCATCCATGGATCCAAACTACAGAGCAAAACTATAAGGAGAAGATTAGATTTGTACCAAACATGTACTGACTCTCCCTGTCACCATTCCCTAAACAACACAGTGTAACAGCCATGGACACAACATTTACATGGAGCTCAGCATTACACATGATCTTGAGATTACTTAAAGTTTAGGAGAGGATGTTCATAGGCTATATTCAAATGCCTTGGTTTTTCATGTAAGGGATTTGAGCATCCTCAGGTTTGGGGGTTTAAGGTGTCCTGGAAACAGTCCCCTGTGGTTTTGAGGAAACTAGAGCTATCTAAATGTGCAGCAAAGTCTTATTGGGGCAGTATTGTTATTGCAAGGAATGTAAATATACTTCAATCAGCACCAGCATTTAACTGAAGATGGAAAATTCTTCACATATATTCTGTACTAGTCTAGAATCACAGCACTAGGGCGTTGAAGGTGCTGTGGAGCCCAAACACCTCTCTCTCCCCTTCTTCACACACACACTCTCTCTTTCTTTATCCCATCTATTTCCATCTCCTTATCTTTATCCCATCTATCTCTCTCTCAGCAGAATGATTAGAAGCTAGGGTTTGGAAGTCAGGCAGATGTGGATATATGGATGCATATTCTGGTTCAACAGCTACTAACTCTATATTGGTTAGTGACCAAACTTTTAGACACAATCTCATTTTCCTCAAATGAAATTAGCAGTGTATATGACAAACTTAAATTAGCTAATATTAATCAATATTAACATTTATGACTAGAAAGATTTTTTAAACACATGCAATTGGTACATATTTTAACTGTAAATCAATTTAAATAAACTTCCAGTTTTTATATCTTCTCATTCAGAGATACTAACAATTATAACTCTGCCTCATGAAAGAGTCTATCATTATTATTTTAAAAGACCACAATTGTCACCGGAGGTTGTGAACTCCAATGCAGCCCTGCTGTGTTCAGGTGTGTGGGTATACACCCTAATTTTGAGATACAAGTTTCCAAGTAGCTTGTCTGCTAAGCTTAGATTTATTTAAAGTAGTTTCAAAGTAGGTCAGTGAGTTTGAACACTGATGACTCAGAAGCCTAGTAATGGTCTCTATGAATGGCAATGTCATACAGGCAATTAGGAGACCAGGCTCAACTTTCTGGGGAAGGCATGGGTGGACACCTAAATTTGGGCCTCACTGGCTGTGAATTACTATTGAAAACATAAATTATATTTACTCCATAATCTGTGGAAAAAGAAGTACAAGTCTTGAGATAAAAGGTTTATCCACAATTTGAGCTAAAGACCCTGGGAAAAGAATAAGAAAAACGATTCATATTGTAAAAGGGAAATCAAGACCCAATATCTGAAACCAAGTACAAAAGGTATTTCAAGGGTGGAAAATATGACCAATCATGTCAAATACTATTGATGAGTCAAAAAAAAAAAAAAACAAGAGTACTTAACCTTGCACTCAAGGAGGAAGACACATTGATACCTGCAGTATTGACAAGAACACTAGAAGACAGTCCTTAGTGCACATTAATCACACAGAAGAGTGGATTTCATTGTGACATATTTGTACATGCAATATAATACAATTTGATCAATTTTACTCTCCAAGAGAACACTTTTATAGAAAGTTGGATACGTAAACTTAAATGAAATGAATTTTAAAAGAGACAGAAGGAATTAAGACCATAAATACCAATCGGTTTGGGGAAATTTTTTGTTGTAAATTTTGCAGAGAAGTAAGATGCTATCTTTGGTAAGAAAGGAATCAAGGGAGTTTGATTGTTGAGGTTGTTGTTATTTTTGAAGTTTAATTAAAACATATTTGTATGCAGATGGAATTCTCAATGCAGAGAATTGAGAGCTCTAGAGATTTGCAGGAGTTATTATATATATGAGAGAAGAAAGGATCTGGTTCATTAGCTGAGCACAGTAATGTTCTTCAATAGTAATCAGTAAAAAGTCAAACTATAAAGACAAAGATCCAAATAAATGGGCAATATGATAATTTATTCAAACTCTCTACTGATTGTTTCTAGAATAGAGGGTGCAAGGAAATCAATTCAACGTAAGGTTTGCAGTGAAAAGTTTCAATGAAAGAAACAATCCTAGATTTGTGTGAAGTCCAATTCCTTTAAATGGAATGTGCACATAGGCACCTACATAAAGCTTAAATAAAAAACAATATTTGACAGTAAAAAGAAACTTTTAAGAAGATATGGAAGATCCATCCACTTGATTATATTTAAGGTGGTGATTATTGAATAACCAAGAAATTTTGGAAAGGGTCAGAAATTTGATTTATTCAAGTGAATTTTCATTTTGAAAATGATGGCTAAAAATTAAATTTAAATTAAAACACTGATTCCACAGAAAATCAAATTTAAAGAAGATTTAAGGGATGAACTTGTCATACAGTTTAAGCACTCATAGATTAACTATTCATACTGAACTTCCAAAGATTTGGTGAAGGAGTAACTGAGTGTCAGGGCAGCATTAATAAACATATAGTGAAATGTGTAATTCAAGTAAGATTTTAAAAACATAAATTTCAAAGCCTATTAAATTACAGTATTTTTCATATTTAAAATTATGGCAATTGAAATTATAAGCCTATATAGATTTCTTTATCAATTATCATTGTTTATAATGAATCTCTCAAAGAGGAGAGTAGTTTTATAACTATTTTATTGATTTTACATACTCATTTTAACATTAAAGAAATAAGCCATGTGCTAACTATTATGAAATAGTTTTGAGGGAAGAGAAATTTATTATTGAGGTTGGTTATACACCTTATATATCATATGTTTTTTTTATTATCCTTTAGTCTAATTGTAAAAAAAAATTAAACCTTAAGGAATGACAATTTTATGGGCTCCTGATAATAAAAGATACATGACAGAGATTAAAAAGATAATCATTCAGAAAATAATTTTAATTATATTTTAAATAATTACAGCATTGTTGGAATACAAGATCTGTCTCTTCTCAGACTATACCCAAAGGACTTAAAAAACAGCATACTACAGGGACACAGCCACATCAATGTTTATAGCAGCACAATTCACAATAGCTAAACTGTGGGGCCAACCTAGATGTCCTTCAGTGGATGAATGGATAAAAAAAATGTGGCATTTATACACCATGGAATATTACTCAACATTAAAAAGAACAAAATCATGGCATTTGCAGGTAAATGGATGGTGTTAGAGAAGACTATGTTAAGTAAAGTCAGCCAATCCCCCCAAAACAAATGCCAAACATTTTCTCTGATATAAGGGGGGGTGACTCATAGTGGGGTAGGAAGGGAGAGCATGGGATGATTAGATTAATTCTAGATAGGGAAGAGGAGTGGGAGGGAAGGGATTAGCAAGGATGGTGGAATGCGATGGTCATGATTATACAAAGTACATGTATGAAGACTTGAATTGGGTTTCAACATATCTTATATACAGAGATACGAAAAATTGTGGTATATATGTGTATTAAGAATTGTAATGCAAAAACAAAAAGTACATGTATAATAGCATAAATTGATGTGAACATACTTTATATACAGAGATACCAAAAATTGTGCTCTATATGTGTAAATAAGGATTGTAATGCATTCCACTGTTGTTATGTATTACAAAAAAGGAATCCAAGATTTGAGACTAATTTGAAAGAAACACTTTTTAAATTATTTAACATGTATTGTTATGTATTTTTCTTTGCAATTCCAGCTATCTTTATAATAACAGTTAAAACTATAATAAAACATTTCAATTGAAAACTGTGGTGCTGTTACATAATGAGAAATGCACAACATGTAAATATAGTGAGATTCAAAGACAATGCTGCTAATGCAATGTAAAGAAAAAAATAGCTCATCGAAAATATGGTTTAAAATATGAAATTCCATATTTGGTCTCCAACCCTTTCATCTCCTAGCCCTGTAACCTTGAAAAGAGGCTTAACTTTTAGAAGCCTGACTTTTCTCTATATATAATGACTATGTTTGTCACAAACAGACCAAAGTTTAGCAAACTATTTTAACTTCCACCAAATAAATTGACTTGGGCCAAAGCCTGAAAAAGTGACACAAAGTTTCCAGTAGCTTTCACAGGGGAATGAAGAGGACAGATAGTGATTGACATCATATATCCCTGAGCAAAGAAGTGGTAATGCCATCTTAGACAGTAAAGTCCTTTTGGTTGATGTCACCCTAATAAAGCTGAGAAGAACTTAGAAAATTCTTTTGGCCATGACAAAATAATTTGGGATCCATTCAATTTTTAAAAAGCATAAAGTTAAAATGTTAAGTAGAAATCAAGTTTTCGTGTCATAATAAAAGATTAACTGAACAGTCGGAATTTGAGGTAAATTTTTTTTTTCAAAGAATCAAAAAGGTTTCCTAACGGAGATTAATGAGACAGACCAACTTCCTAAAATATTAATAAGAATTTCCTTCTTACATTGATAGCATTCTAAGGCTAAACAGGCATCACTGAATTAATGTCAGTTCAATGAAAGTTGAATATGAAACCTTTTTAATGTCTTGAATTTCTTAAAAATTGAATATTCTGGGCTGGGGCTGGGGCTGGGGCTGGGGCTCAGAGGTAGAGCTTTCACCTTGCAGATGCGAGACCCTGGATTTGATCCTCAGCACCACATAAAAATAAATAAGTGAAATAAAGATATTGTGTCCAATTACAACTAAAAAATAAATATTAAAAAAGTTCTGTCAAAAATTGAATATTCTTTTATAAAAGCAAACATAAAAACAAAAACTCAATTCTTTAATAAGTGCAAACTTGACTAAATTGATAATTTTTCACTGTTTCCTTAAAATACACATTGCTAGTTTTTCTTAACAGTGTGTGTATGTGTATGCATGTATGTGTATGCGTGTGTGTGTGTGTGTGTGTGTGTGAGAGAGAGAGAGAGAGAGAGAGACAGTTCTTACATCACATTCTACTTTTCAAGTAAATTTATTTCAATATCTCATTTTTTTGATCTAGAGTCTTCATTTCACATACTTGAAAATTTTCACACATATATAACTTTGCAATCAGCTTTTCTTTTTCTTCATTATGTCACATGCATTTCAGAAAAAAAAAAAGGCAGCAGTAATAAGAGATACTATTTAGGGTTAAAGGCTGTTGTTGAGTTAGCCCATGTGTGGTAGAGAGAATTCTCTGATGCTATGAGTAATTGTCACCCTGGGTTCCCACACTTAGGTGGGGTCCTGCTGCCCACCCACCTCCATCTTGGTTGCTGGTAGAACCTACTACTACAGTTCAGAGAACAGGATTTGGTAAAGGAGAAGGAATTTGTTAGATATAATTTGGAGCCTGTGTCAGCTAACTCTAAATCACTCAATGGGGAGGTTATCCTTGACAAGCCTGACCTTATCAGATGGATTGTTTAAATACAGGTCCCAGCCTTGTGGCAATGAATGCATTCTGATTTTAAGCTCTCCTGCGTTTAAAATTTCTCTATTAAAATGACAATAAAGTTAGGAGAACGGATTCAACATTATTTGAAAAACTGGATAAATATATAGATATTCATTTCATTTGTTTATTTTTGTACTTGAAAATTCCATTATATGTAAGTGATATATATGTGAGTGTATGTATATATGTATATATGTGTGTGTTCATGAAAACAGAAACATTTAAAAGTCTTATCTTGATTAACACCTAAATTAACACCCATTTTGTTTGGTGCTAACACAAGTCTCCCCCCCTCCCCCCCGCAAAAAAATAAAATAAAATAAAAGCAATGTTACTGTTCCTACTGATAATAGGTGAAAAGCAGATGAATCCAATACATTAAAAATGTTTCTAAATGAAAACAAACATGTAATTCAAATACTATGTATCTTTAATATATGCCATAAAACTAGAAAAGCACAAATAGATAATGAGTGTGTGGTCAGCTTCTCATCACTCGGACAAATTTCTGAGATGAATCAACTTAAAGGAAGGAAAAGTTTCTACTGGTTCACAGCTTCAGAAGTTTCAGTGCATGGTGGCTTGGTCCTGTTGCTCTGGGCCTATGGTGGGACAAGACATCACAAGAGGAGTGAATGGCAGAGATCTGTTCACCTCCTTGTGGTAGGAAGAGGGCCCGGTCCCAATATCCCCTCTGAAGACATCCCCCAGTGACCTAAATTCCTTGATTTCACCACCTCCCAACAGCCTCACAGGTTCCCAAGCTAGCCATTAGCATATGGGTCTTTGGTGGATATTTAAGATCCAAACCATAACATTGAATTAAATTATACATTCCAGGGAAAGTTTTCAGAAGAAGACTTCTGAAACAGTGAATTGCAGATTAATTTACTTTTCAGAGAATATTACAGTATTTATTAAAGGAATATTTAGAATCCTAGGTGGTTTTAATAGTAATTATGATTTCGTATAGAAATTTTATTCAACTCAATATTTCTGTTGCTCCATGTCTATTGAGTCACTGTGAAGAAATAATCTTGTACTTTGATAGTCAGTTTATGATTTTTAGCAACCACAATTCCTCTCCTTCAGGGTTTATTGGAATAACTCTAAAGAACCACAGATTTTTGTTCATTCCTACAAAATTATAGATAAGTGTTTCCCACCTGGTGATAAGTGCTTTGGGTATAGATTTATTAATATCCCTGAAGTTCAAGTTTAAATAACTTTCTCTTGTGAACATATAATAGTTCACCATGAGACAAAGAAGAAAAACCAATGCCGTCTTGGAAATTTAACAGAGAAAAATCACTTATTGTCACCATTTGGAAGAGCTCTGATTGCCAAACCAGGAGAGATATATCAGGGTGTCCCAGTAAATAGGAGCCTTGAATAAAGATTCAAAGCTTGACACGATGACCTCGATGCCCTTTTGATTTCATGAATCTATGACTCTAGATCCTGGCTCAGCCACATTATTACTAGCAGGGAGCAAAGGACCTGCGTTGAGTCTGACTTAGACTGACAGTACCTCCTGGTGCTCTCTGCACTTTTCTTGCAGCAATCACTGGCTTGTATTATGTCCGGTTTCATTTCTAGCTTCCATATCTTTTGACTTCCCTCATCTCTCTCATTTTTTAAAATATAGCATTCAAACTGATTGAAATATACAACTCAAGTGACCAAGGTGGGTTTTTCCCAGTCTAGATTCCCAACCACACTATGCCATCTTTCCATTATAGTGTAGACAAAGTGCTCCAACACATGACTTTGGACCAACTGTAGGGATGTTAGACTCCCCCTCCACGTGCTAGTTATGTTTCTTGGTAGAAAATCATATTTTTGCTTTCCTTCTTGCCTAAAGGAGACTCCAAAAAATAAAAACTGTTTGAAGGGGAGATTAAAAAACAAACAAACAAAAACAAACAAAAAAAAACGTTGGTTTTAGCGAGCACTCAACAAAAATGCAGAATTTATTTTTCACTGTTTGCGTGAAGTCATCACTGGGTGAGGCTCACTTTCAGGTAGAACCCTGTGGTGAGAGATTGACTAGTTTGTCTTAGCTATTGTTTCTTGCCTCTTCCTCTTCTTCCTTTCCACTAGGAAAGTATTTCATTTCTCCTCTAATTTAGTGTCTAAAGCAAAACACCATTTTTGTCTGGTTCACCTTTTGTTCATAGAACAATTAGCAGACATTTTGTGAAACTTTGGTGGTGCAAACTGTGATGATTGAATTGCCCACTGGAAGCCAAGAAGAGTAGGAAAAAGCAAGTGACTGGTTCCCAGGAGACACACTGGCCTGATCAATGACATGCCAGGGTGATGGGCGTTTCAGACTCCAGTTGTGTGTGGATATAATATCAGCGAGTGGATGACTGGGTGTGTCTCTCTTCTTAACCCTGCAGTTTGTGCTACACAAATAGTGGGAAAGGTGTGTGTGCTCTGCTTTTGCTCATGGCAGTATGGAAACCAGGAAGAGATGTCAACATCCCAGAGATCTTCATGGGCTTTTCAAGTGCCTTCATTCAACCTCTACTATTAAACCAAAGGATCCAAACCTACCCTTAAAATCAATCTCTTTCCTGGGTCCTTCCTTTCACCTCACTTCTCCAGTTGTATGAAGTACAGTAGGAAAAAAAAAATGCACAGCTATTTAAAAACAATGTAACATGAAAATAAACGTGTCATGCATATGGCATCAAAATCAGAGAGTGCCACTGTTGGAACATGGTACATCACCACAACCGTTCATCATGTCCATATCTTACCATCTGGTCCATACCGAGCCCCAATGCTCAGGCCTAACTCCAGCCAGCCAGCTAGGAAGAAGGCTTGCCTCTGTTTCTTAACAATCTGCACCTGAAGAATGCAGGCTTGGATAATTCTAAACCCATTTCCATTAGGAGCCTTAAAGCATAACAACGGGGAAGCAGCTGCTCACTGACCTTGTGTTATAATGTTTTATGCAGATTACTCTCAGGACTATTCTAGTATTTCTTTTTGAAGTTAATTAATGCCGGACTTTTACATTTCTCATTACAGATATTATTTTCACTCAAATTTCTAGTAACTTTCTGGTGTTTTCTCTAAATGCTCTGAGGTGTGTAGCAGTTGAAATCAATGGCTTACCCCCCTCCCCACTGCCCCGTGGGTTATATTCTCTGGTCCAAAGTGAATGTGTATCAGCCTTGCATAAGGCTTATTGAAAATATCGGTTTAAGATACATGAGAAGAATTAGTTCTATTTCAATAATTTTTCTTAAATAAGCTCTCATTTTCAAACCTATCTCTTAGAATATCAAATATTTATCATTGTAAGGACAATTTACACTAATGAAGATAATATTATGGAATTTGCCTTTCAGCAAAGGAAATTTGGACCCCAGTGTGTGATAGATTTCTGGTTGTTCCCAAGTACAGACTTCAGTCTGAAAACTTTCCCTTCAGTGGGGGATTATAGTGAGGGATTATAGCAAATGAAACAGTTTGAAGAATTTAAAAATTGAATAGCAGAAAAAGTATTTTACACAAAATTTTACACAAAAGCACATTCTTCAGCCTCTTCCTTCTTAGATTTATAAATCATTTCTAGTTTATTTTCTGATTAGACAAGAAATACATCAATAAAAATGTATTGAAAACTATAGAAACTATAGAAAATACAGTATCTACAGAGAAAATGTTTATGTTGCCCATGATTTCAATAAAATCACTTGTATATCTTATTCACAAAAATTGTAATTCATTTCATCTTTAAGTTTGTCCATTTTAAGAGTTTTACAGACCTTCAATAAGTATTTTAAAGTATTAAGCCCCATTTACCAGTTATTTAGAGATATGAAGTCTAACTATCATTTGTATAAATTATGGTTTTTACTTGCTTCTATTCTGTCAAAATTAGCCATCAGTCCTAGAATATCAAATTTCCTGTATAAATTGGTAATTTAAAATTTTGAAATTGTCTTTCAGCAATTTATGAAAATGTATTCACCTCATATTGTCTCCATTACTTACTTTTCTCTTTTAACAGCACATTTTAAGCAACTGTCAAAAAAGGGCTCCAAATATGACTGCAAATTCTTTAATCTTTTCCAAAAAATTGATTTTAATTGGTAATTATTTAATATGTTTTAAACTTCTTAAACTTGAGATTAATTTTAACTGATAGATTAAACACATAAAAGTATTCAAATAAATGGTATGCCACGTAATATTTGGATACATGTTTACATTGAGCAATAGTTAAGTCAACAATAAACAGCTTTAATAATAGTTAGGTCCCACCGAATATCACAATATCACCAAAGGTATCAAGGATGAGCCAAAAATACTGTGCATTTAAGATTTTAGATCTGGTGGGCATAATCTGTAATATATTGAGTATTTTTTTAAATAAATGAGGAAACAAGTGTGAAATTAAATCATTCATATATTTATGTCTAGTTGTAGATTTCTAGTCTCATTAGAATTTGAAGTATTCTGTTTGTGTCTCCCAATTAAGCAAAGAATAACTTATTTACCTTTAATCTGCTTATTCTCAAGAAAGTCTTTATACAATGTATTATTCACCTTTCAGCCACAAGTAGAAAAAAATAATAATTTGTAACAGAGCGAAATTAGCAAGAAAGATATGTAACCCACAGAATGAAAAAAGACACCAGGAAAGTTTTTGTCCTAACAATATAAAATAGAATTTGAATAAATGGAAAGATACCCTGTGTCTCTCTATTCTAACTTTGGAAAATGCGAATCCTTCATGCTTCTAACACAACTTCATGCTTTGTAGGGTGAAGGGCTGCTTGGAACGGGATTTGACACAGTGAGTCTCATGTTAAATTTCAAAAATCAACAAGAAAAAAGAGACAAAAGAATATTTAAAATGAAGAAGTAATGTCTTACTCTAAAATGATGCTATAAGTATAAAATGAGTGAAATGTTGCAGCATTAGCACAAGTAGCAAAGATGGATAAATGGAACAAAAGAGCTGCAAACCAGAACTAAGAATTCTACTTAGCACAGTATTACTCAAATCTGAGAGGTTATTATTTGGTAGATTCCCCTTATTTTATATACACTATGAAAAGGAAAGACATCTAGTCTATTAAACTATAGACTTCCTAATATCTAGCATTATGTGTAATCTCAGAAGAATTTATACTTAATTAAGTGATACTGCATTTGCCATGTGCAAAATAAATCCACAGTCCATAATTTCATCATGTTTGAAGTTGCCTCTTCTAATACAATTTTAGGTTTAGTGTTCTTGATGTCCGTGCTTTTTCAACTCCATTATATCCCCTATAGAAAGAAAGTCTTGCTTATGAATTATTTTTGAAGAGAACGCTTTGATGTTGGCCCTGAAATCTGACTTTGCAATTATGTAGGGCTAGCCGTGGTTTGATTACAGCCTGAAGCACATTGGGATTCACTACCTTCTTCAAATACTACTCTGACCATTTGGTTCCTAAGAGTGAAAAGAGCACTCCACTCTTGTCTCTAAGGAAGGAAGTGTTGTCTCTAAGGAAGGTCAAGTGTTGTGAATGATTTACTGCTGGGCTCTGAGAACACACATGCTCAGGAGATGGCACACGAGGCTCAACTGGACCTGAGTGACCTAGAGTTTTAGATTCTATTGTTTGAAAACAATCCAGGGAAGGAAAAATGTGCCTTAGAATCAAAATTCAGTGTCTTACAGACATTGAGAATAATTGCTGAAAATACAGAAATTCAAAAACGTGCTGAAATGGTTGCTTGAAAAATAATTAACCTCTATCTGAAGAAATGAATAATAATGCCTTCTACAAAAGACGTTCTGAGGATCAAAATGCAATCAGGCTTGTACAGAAAACTTCAAACTATGAATCACTAGGCAGTCAGTATAAGTTACCTTAACATGGATATTTGCTAGGCAATTTAGTATGACTTTTTTGTTTTGTTTTATTTTTGTTTTTTATGACTTTCTGATTTTCAAACTTAAGAGTAGAATTAAACTCTAAAGCTTCTTTTCTATAAACTGTTTTTCTGCCATTTTAAAAAGTAAATTTATTGTTAAAATCCTCTGCTTTCTAGCAATACAAGCATTTTGTTAAGCTATTGGTGATAAAATTTTTTTTGCTTGTATACCAAAATTGTTACTTCTCAAAATCGCCTCAACTCATTTTTTTTACATTAGACATGCTAATACATCACATGCTTTGCTATTAATTTATATAGAGAGATTAATTAAAATTGTTTCAAGTGTTCAGTATCATAGAAGGCACTTATGATCTTTACTCAACCTTTCAACTTTAATAAAAATATTAAAATAATTTTCCTTAAAATTGTTAGATTTAAGACATATAATTTCTGCATATTCTATGAACTTTCTTATAAAATTTCTTAATGTAACAAATTTTACATTCCAAATATTATTCAGGTCAGTGTTACTTCATTAATGACTGGTAACTTGGTCACTTTATAACAAGCTTAGAATGATGTGGACAAAATTAGACAGTTAAAATGAAAGAAATAATTGGAGCTGATAAGTTAATTTCAGTCACTATGTGACCTCAGCCCCCTCCCCACCAGGAAAGGCCAAAGGCAAGATGCTGTGATCTACAACTGTTTTTGAAGCCTGAAGGAAGTTCAATAGGTAATCTTCAAAGATATTTTCTTCTTGATGCAGTAGACTCTGGGCAGATTTTCTGGGAAAATACCAATCAGACTCTTCAATTGCCTTTTGCAAAAATGAAATAATCTTTTATTATCACTTTTATATTATTATCAATAAAACATTAAGGCACAGAATTAAATCTTATTTTAGTAAAGATTTTCCTACCCAAAATTCATAAAACATGATCTGGTGACAGCTCTGAAACAAATCTATAAGGTTAATATCTACCAGAGGAAAAAAGAAAAGTGTGTTAATAGAACCAATTCTGCTTCCTTGGGGCATGATCATGAAATTTCATCTCTAAAATTTGGTAGCTTCAGATTGCTTTTGATAGGATTCTGGTTTGGCAAATAAAAATATAGATTTTCCATTTAAAATTGAATTTCAGACAAATAACAATTATTTTAATTTTAGTATAATATTAATTGAACCAATATTTTGTATGTACTTAGACCAAAAAGATTTTTATTGTTCTTCTGAATTTAAATTAAACTAAGTATCCTGCATCTCATCTGTTCACCTGAGTTTTGTTATTCTCTATTTCTTGTATGTTATTTCAAGGATAAGATAATGATATACTTACTTTGGGGGAAAAAAAAGAACCTTTGCCTCAACTTAGTTTTCTTTTCTTTTTTTTTTAAGAAAGAGTGAGAGTGAGAAAGAGGGAGAGAGAGAGAATTTTAATATTTATTTTTTAGTATTTGGCAGACACAACATCTTTGTCTGTATGTGGTGCTGAGGATCGAACCCGGGCCGCACGCATGCCAGGCGAGCGCGCTACTGCTTGAACCACATCCCCAACCCCTCAAATTAGTTTTCATGTGCAGAAAGCAGACATGTGACAAAGCTAAAAAGTCTCAAGCAGGCTACAAAAGCCAAATTTGCCTGACAAAAATAAAAACCAACAAACATACTGCCCACCCCCCACCTCTGGAAAAGGGAACCTAGTTTCCCTAGTTAGGATTACTTTTGCTGTGTGATTAGTTCTCTTTCTGCAACTCTGTATATTATTTCAAGCATTTAGAGGCATTTTATTAAAAGGATTTGTTTGGCTTTGTTGTTGTTGCTTTTTCTTTAGATTGACAAAACGAACCATTTCACCAAAAGGGTAAATCATGCCTGAGACTGATTCTAACTGGGAATCCAATAAAAAAGTCTGGTGCTATGGCTGGCACTACATCCACTTTTATACATTCATAATTTCCATAGAGTCCTAAGATATCTGCCAGTAGCTCCATTTGCAAGTAAATAGATGGAGCTGGAGAATATTATGCTGAGGGAAGTTAGCCATTCCCCCAAAACCAAATGCTGAATGTTTTCTGATTTAAGGAGGCTGATTCATAGTGAGACAGGGAGAGGGATCATGGGAAGAATAGAAAAACTCTAGATAGGGCAGAGGGGTGGGAGTAGAAAACAGGGGGCAGGGGGTTAGAAATGATGGTGGAAGGTGATGGACATTATTATCCAAAGCACATGTATAAAGACATGAATTGATATCAATATACTTTGTATTCAACAAGAGATATGAAAAATTGTGCTCTATATGTGTAATATGAATTGTAATGCATTCCGCTGCCATATATAAATAAAAAAATAATAAAAAGATACCTGCCAATCCCTCCAGGTATGTCTACTTCAGGATATGCCTCTGAACTATGCAAATATAAAAGAAAATTAATATAACCAAAAGACCCTAATTGACATATACTTCCAAAGATGTTATTGATAGGACATAAAAGAACAATATGCAAATGTACAGTATTTATGTAACATTATCAAAGATTTTCCAAAAAAAAAAAAACAAACCCAAAAAGATTCTCCGCATCCACTAAGGGTATGGACATATCAAAATTATCTTAGGATGATTTAAGAATACTAAAAATATCATAGGATGTAGCACCTTGAAATAGCTGTATGGGGGCTGAGGATGTGGCTCAAGCGGTAGCGCGCTTGCCTGGCATGCGTGCGGCACGGGTTCGATCCTCAGCACCACATACAAACAAAGATGTTGTGCCTGCCGATAACTAAAAAATAAATATTAAAAAATTCTCTCTCTCTCTCTCTCTCTCTCTCTCTCTCTCTCTCTCTCTCTCTCTCTCTCTCTCTCCTCTCCCTCTCTCTCCTCTCTCACTCTCTCTTTAAAAAAAAAAAAAAAAAAAAAAGAAATAGCTGTATGTACCATAGATCCAACCTGAAAGCTTAGGTAAACACAATTTTTGGTTTTGTCAAATTGAAAGAGAATTTTCAGATCTCTTAAGAGCAAGAATTCATAAAGTCTTTATTAATTAAATATTCCTAGATCCAGTGATTGCTTTTTCCCTCATTTTCTACCAAGTACATTAATGGAAAATGCCAAAATTATAGAACTATAGGTGGACTATACTTTGTATTGGTATCTATTCCACCACCTCTGCTGTCCTAGAAATAGCACTTTTCCCTCTCTCTCCTTTTCCCTCTCTCACTCACCCCCACTCCCCTTCCCCCCCCCACCTCTGTCTCTCTTTCTCTTTCTTACTCTTACTCTTTCTCCCTCCTCCATTTCTTTCTCACATATCAACAAAATGGTGAGAAGGGATGAAGAACATACATTTCTTTGATAGAAAACAAAAATTGGGGGGGATTGTAAGTTACCCAAAAAAGTCTCACCATTTTGCAAAATCATGGACTATCTTAATTTCTGTTTCCAAATATCATATACTTCTCCTTGCAGTTTTGTTATTTTAATCCTATTATGTATATAAGGTACTCATGGGCACATGTGCACTTTCACACATTATATAAAAATTCTTCTTTTAAATATTGTAAGTAGGCTAATAAATTAAATAATAACCTGTGCTTTCTAAGATGGAATAAAGATAAGTTCTATTTTAATTAGTTTTCTACTTACTGATTGGAATTTAGTTCTCCTTAAGACCAATAGTATTCTCACTTTTTAAAAAGTTCTGTAAGTAACTTTTGTGTGCTAGAACATGTTAAACAACCTACATGAGAAGCACTATGAAATCAATATAAACCTAATTTGTGTATATACCAGAAATAAGTAAATAATCCATTTGTGTAAGTGGTAACATTTATGCTTCATTTTTAATTTTTAAAATTTTGAAAGAATTTTATATTCACAAATGGTTGCAGAGACAATGAGGAAGATCCTGTGTGACTTTCACCCAGTTTTCCAAGGGATTTCAGTTTACACGACTGTACTGCACTCCCCAAGCCAGGAAGTTGACATTAGTACAATGTATGCGTATGATTCTCTGCTGTCTTATCACATGGGGAGTCTATTGCCACCAACTAGCAGAAACTAGACGAGGAACAAAGATTTCCATTGTGCTTGCCCCATACAGACAAGTCCTTTCTCCACAACCCATGACAACTACTGATGTGCTTCCAATCACAGTCATTCTCATTGCAAGATCACAGAGCAGAACCATGCCATGTGTGACCTTTGAGACTGGCTTTGTTCACTCAGCATCGGGTCCATGAGAACCATTCCAGTTCTTGTCTCTTCCAGGAGCTTGTTTCTTTGTTCTGTCCTGTTTTGTGTCTTGCTGGGTAGCATTCCATACCATAGGAATGTCACAATCAATTTAGCCTACTGAGGGATATTTTGGTGTTTCCAGTTTGGGACCATCAAAAATGAAATGTTATGGACAACCATATGCATATTATTTTGCAGACATAAGTTTTGATTTCTCTGAATGAATTTGGTTTTGCTTTTGATGAAATTCCACTGGTGGATTTATTTTTTTTATGGCCTCATGAATTTGGACTCATATCTAGAAACACTTCAACAAGCCCTAGAGCCTGAAAATGTTCTCTTATGGTATTTTCTAAAATTTGATAATCAATTTGAGTTAAGCTCATGTATAGAAAGTTCTAGGGGAAAAGAGAAATTTGTGTTTCAAACGAAGTACTTCCATGTAAGCATTTCTGGCAAATTACCTACAGTTTTAAGGCAAAGAAACATATATCTCCAAGTTCCATGAATTTGTTTTGATTATTTGTCTCATTATCAATGAATGTTCTGTAATAAGGAATTTCATATTTCTAATTTGATAACCCTGGTCTCAAGAAATAGAGTCCTGCCCCCAGGCCCCAGTCACACCACACCATTTGAGCACTTAATCTTGGTCTCTCTGCCCATGGAGGAAGAGACCCTGGTTACACGTGAATGTGGAAGTACACTGTGGTCCACCTGTGAGAGCAAACTGCCAGGAAGAAGTGACACCACTAGGCTAGGATGGTGAGTGGAAACTTTGAAACTTATAGAAGTGCAATAAAAGACAAGTATGTTGTTCTATGAGATCTTTCTCCACAAGGATGACTGAAATGGTCAAAAGCAGAGTTATAGAACGGCCTCTACTCTAACTGTAGACAGGTAACCAGTCCAAAGGACTCATCCAGGGACAATTCAATCCTGGGTGGCTCCTTTGGTGGTGAAATCAGGGGAGGGAAATGACTCTGCTACTACTTGATTTGGGTCATCAACTCAATAGCAAGGATCCCAAGGGAAAAATTTTCCCACTCATTTAGCATCTTGGTAGTTAAAATTTAAACTAAATTTATTGAGGCATAATTTCCATAAATAAGATGCATCCATTTCCAGTATACAGATGGATGAGTTCTAGAAACTGTATATACCCTCATAAATATCGTTACAGTGAAGGTGTTGAATATAGTCCATTTTTGCCATAACTCAAACTCTCAAAATTGGGATTTTAATGTGAATTTCAGAACAGGACAGGCCAGTGTAGTCAGTGGGAAATTTCAAATGATTTAGAAATCATTTCCAAGAGTCTTCCCTTTCCTGGTCCATTTGCTTGGTGCTAGGGAGGCAAAGATGAAAGGCTAAAAACCCTTGACCTTACAGTTTAATAGGAGTTCATATATCATGGGCAAAGAAATAGAGACACTGACTCTACTACAAGTTATTCAAGAGGAGAGCGTTTGGGGTATAATCAGTAAGGATTTGAACCTGTGTAACTTTTGGATGGAAGGGATGCTGAACTAGAGTGGCAGGATATTAATCTACCATGCATTGAGAAGCAATAAAGAATAACACTGATGATGGGTAGGGCATTAGCATCCTCCAACACACAGCCATTTACTTCTGCCATGTCAGAATCTGCTAGGGGGAAGTGAACATCACTCCTACTACAGTCCTCTCTCCCCTGATCCTGGAAGCCATTTCAGTACCCAGAGACTTAAGGATTTCTCGGATCAGGCAAAGTTGCACAGTTGCAGTACAAAACAAATGGCGCACACATAAATCATAATCTTCTATTTTTCAAACATCAAGTGGTTACATGTGCCCTGAGAGAGCAGGTGGGGAGCGACCATTGAACAGGCTTTAGTTCTACAGGAATCTCACAGATAAGTCTTGAGCACTGGAGCCTGGCCAAAAGATTCCATGAGCCGGTTGCAAGACCTGAGGGCTTCTCTGTGCCTCCTATCCACTTTTGTCTTTTAGACTCTGGATTTTAAACAAGCTGACTTCCTCTGTGGCAGGAGACAGGCTACATCTTCATCAAACCCATTTTATCTTCTTCCCAGGTGTGAATTTTCACTCCATTCCCTGAGTTTCTGCACAGTTGGGCATTATGACCATGTGACTGAGTTTGAAGTGCATCACTTTTAGGATGGACCCATGTAAACTCTTCAGGTATTACAATCCTAATCAAGATAGCCATGTTGCTCATGGAAGCCACTGTAGAGGATGGCATAGACATTGGGGAAAGGAATTAGGATCCCTAATTTACTGTTTTGAAAAGAGTCATCAACTTGGATACAACATTTTAAGTGATGAAGAACAATTCTCTATCATGTTTGTGCCATGTACATTTAGTTGCTTTTTTTTTTAGCAGCAATTGCCATGAATAAAAATCTCCTAATTGATATTAATAATGTGATTACTAAGAGAGAAATGTTGATTTGAACTTTAAAAACACATTTTTAATCCATTTAAGGTGCACCAAAGAAAACAAATACTCAGTAAGAAATCAAATATATAGAATATTCTTAGAAGTTATATTTAATCAATGTACATTTTTTTCAAGGCATGAGCAATTAAGTATGTGTTTCTATTCTGATATCCAGTGTGCTTTGACAAAAGTTGACCTCTGTGAGTACTGTATCCTTACTTATAGTTTAGATCAATACAAATTCTTTGAAAATGCATAGCACAGCCAACATCTGATCCTCCAGCAAAACTGTGAGGGTAGGATTTCCTCCACTTTAAAGAAGTTTAAGGTTGGCATAATCTATTCTTTCCCATCAATAAATTCACCTATGTTCCTAGTCCCTCTGAAGCATTACAGTACCTTCCTCAGTTACCCCTTGTAGCATAACTAATGAGACTTCCTGGATTAGGATTAAGTTTAGTAACTAAGAAGAAAAGAATCTTGTGTCCAAAAAAAAAAAAAATACCACTGAATAATTATTCTCATGCTTAATGATAATTTTTGTTTACTTCACCATGAAACTTGTTAGGATAATTAATTCTCAAGTGATCATTGTTAACAAATAATGAAACCCTCTATTCACATTTCACTTTGACTCTTTCTCAGATGCTGCTTTCTGTTTAGAAATTTCTCTCAGATCTCCTGATAATTCACACTTGGAGATAATTGAATATGTGACATTTTGAAGGGTAGCTGCTGATTTCTGATGGAGTAGATAAATAAGAAGTTATTAAATAAAATGAACAGTTGGTTCAAAGTCACTGCAAAAAAAGGGCATACATTTTCAGGGTCATTACTCCTCACAAAATATTTAAGACATCATAATTAATTTAAATTTTCCTTTAGGCAATCGATTTCCTGATGTTTCCAATTTTGTTTTGCAGCAGAGAGCAACAGTGTGAATACATAAGAATTTATTACAGTTTTCTTCTATTTACTATTTTTTAGTAAATATTCCTAAAATATAGAAATCCCAAAATGAAAATATGCATCTGATTATAAGATTAACATTTTGAATCACTTAGGCAGTCAGTAAACAAATACCACTACATTTTTTTTTAGAAATTTAAATACTATATTTACTAGTGAGATGTGTGCACACATTTGGAAATATATATATTCCATTTATGTATATTTATATATATGGAATAAATATATATATGAGAAATAAAAATTAGTTTTAAGATTCTCTACAAAAATATGTTTTTATTTTATTTTGCTTATTATTTTATTACTAGGGACTGAATCAAGCTGTGCTTTGCCACCGAGTTACATCTCAAGCCCTTAGTATTTTTCAGCTGGAGGCAAGATCTAGCTAACTTGCTGAGTCTGGTCTGGAACTTGTGATCTTCTTGCCTCAGCTTGTCAAGTTGGTAGGATTATGGGCATGCACCAATGCTCCTGGTTTAAAAATGTATTTTTAAAAATATTTTAAAATACATGATAAACTGTTTTTTTTTCCAATTCTTTAAGAAATGTGTAACTTTTTGAAAATATATACAAACCATGGTGCATAGCCATAATATATTATTGTTATTAGTGTGACATTTAACAATCAAAGAAGTATGACTGCCCAGAGCTCACCATCCACAGGGAAGCCAGGCCATGGGAAGGGCCCTGTAGCCAGAATTGCCCCTTGGATAGACTGGAGGCCCAAGGCCAGTGAGATGTCAGATCGGTGCCTGAGAAAGAGACCCTCCTGTCCTCACTCTGCCCTGATCATCAAAGGCCTTTCCTGCTTACTCTGAGCTTGAGTCCACGTGCTGAATAACAGAAACAACCAGGACCCACCCTGCTGCAGAAAGGGAATAGACTTTTTAAAAGCCAGAATAATTTCTGGAATACTTGATAATTGAGAAACGCCTGATCCTTTCTCATATCTTGCAGTCAGTTTGTTGTGTTTCAGATCCTGGAATTACCTAGATGTATTATTGCTCTTCTCTGGAAATTGGCAGTGCAAGTACTTGGGCTAATTGATCTGAAACGATGAAAGTCCAGCACTGGTCTAAACACATACTATAGAGTACAAATTTGATGAAAGATGTATTAAAAATTGAAGCTGTATATAACATTTTCTCCATTTTTGCTGCTAATTCCCTAATCCATGCCACTATTTCACCTTTTGTTTTGTTTTTTTCTTTTGCTTTTCCTCCAACAACTGAGTGTACTCCAGAGTCTTGAGGCTTGGTATTCTTGTTGAATGGAAAGTTCAGAAACCAGGTACTGTGTAGTTTCTCTCTTGATTAGGGAATTGGTTCTTTGACAACTCTACAAGACATAGCATTCCCCATCCCCATTATTCTCTGTCCTTGTACCATACTGTATTTTTCTTCATAGAATTTATTGGCATTTGACATATTCTTGCAGTTTTTTATACATTCACTGTTTGTGTTCTCTGTGACAAAAGATAGTTTTAACCACTTACACCACCACAGTCAAGAAAGATGCACTTACTTTGCGATGTTTCTAGAAGGTCAAACTGTCCTTGGCATGTTACTGGGGAAAGTACCTATTGAATCAACAAATGAAAAGTTCTACCTGATGTATAGTATTGAAGTTAATGGAAAATACACTTAAAGAAAAGCACACAGCTAAATTATGGAAGATGTAAATTTTAAGAGAAAACTTGTACCTTGGTGCAACAGGAAATGGAAGATTGTTACAGAATGCTTAAGCAGAGATATAAATAGGGATATTTGGTTTCACCTTTGTATGTAATGGATTCAGGTAGAACCTGGGGTCAGAGAAGGAGGTCATCTAGAAAGAATTGTAGTAATAATGGTGTGTTAAAATGAAAAGTTGCCTGGTACAAATAGAACTGGCATAAAATATAGAATTTGGCATATAAGATGGTAGAGAAACTGAAGTAAAAAAACAAAAACCAAACCTACAGTTTTTAAGTGAGAAAGTCTAGCAATATCATTGATAAAGTCACAGGAGGACATGAAACTAAATTAGAGCTTGCAAATATTTATTTATTTATGATACTGGGTATTGATTGAACCCGGAAGGATTAACGACTAAGAAACAACCCCAGCCCTTTTTATTTATGTATTTTTAATTTTGAGACAGGGTCTCATTAAGTTACTTAGAGTTGCTGAGGCTGGCTTTGAACTTGCTATCATCTGCCTTGGCCTCCTGAGCCACTGGAATACAGGTGTGCATATGTAAATTTAAAAGGTGTGCTCCTCGAATTTAAAAATGACTAAGATATATATTCACACTCAAGGAAATACTTGCAGAAATCTATATGTGCAGTCAGCCTCAGTATATGGCAGACACAAGCATAAATAAAAGGGAAAGGAGAAAATAAACACTTGACATGCCCAATTTTGGGCACATAATGTATTTCTTTTTTGGAACATGATGGGTTGCACGAAGGTCTTTTAAAAAATGCTCTGCCAATTTTGTCAAGGTGAAAACATATTATTCCTATAGGTGAAAATCAAATCAAACCACAATATAGTTATCACCCCAAACCTGTTAAGATGTTTGTTTTCAAAGTCAAGAGATTACAAATGTTGATGAGGATGTAACCAGAAGGGAACCCTGGCCCAAGCTGACAGGAATGTGAATTGGTACATCCAGTATAGAGAACAGTTTTAAAATTTTCTCACAAAATTAAATATAAAATTATCATATGGCCTCACAATCCCATTTTTGGGTTTCAAGCCAAAGGAAATAAATTCATTATCTCCAAGAAATATTTTCATTCCCAAGTTCATTGCAGCATATACTCATAAAAACCAAGAGATAAACTCAACCAATGGCCCATTCACTGATGAATGGGTAAAGAATATGTGGTCAGTGCACAATGGAATGTTATTCACCACCCAAAGAAGGAAAACTTGCCCTTTGCAACAGCATGAAGGAGCCTAGGGAACATCCTGGTGAGTGAAATGTGCTAGTCTTAGAAAGACAAATACTACATGATATCCCCAAGATGTGAGTTCTAAAAATAAGTTGAACTCATATGTGATAGAAACTAACATGGGCATGATGAGAAACTGGGAGTTGAGGGGAAAGTGGAGATACTGATGACTGAGTATAACTTTTATTTATAAGATGAATAAACTCTGAAGACCATATATATCATAGTGCCTGTGGTTAATAGCAACATACAAAATCATCCTCTCAAATTTTGCTTAAGAGAGTACCTCTGATATGTTCTAACCATAAAAAAATAAATGCCAACTGTGTGACTTCATGGATACATTAACTAACTTGTGGTAATATTTTTATTATCTGTAAGTATATCAACATATCACTTGGTATACTCAAAACATATTTTTTCTATCATAGCTCAGTAAAGCAGAGAGGAAAAGAAAAGCAAGCATTAGATGTGTCCAAGATATAGTTTAGACTAAGAACAATTCTTCCTGCACTCCCTGTGGTGGCTGCAGGTTAGAGGGAAGTCTCCTTTTGATAGTTACCACACCACTTTAGTAGGCCTTCTTCTACTAACATCAAGATCTCCACCTTTCTTTACATTACCCTTTCTAATATCCTGCGTATCAGTGCAGCAGTCTTGAATCTTAAGTCCTGCCCAATTTATTTCATGAGATAAAGCTCTTAATCTTTTCACTTAAGCCAGGGCACACTTAATATTCTTTTTGCTTCCATATCAAAAGTTCACTTTAGTTAAGAGGCCATTAATTCATTCCTTTTTATTACAAAAGCCACTGAGGATTAAGCTAGCTTAAAATTATGCAACCATAAAAATTGACCTTCAAAATGCATTGAACATTTATAGTCTCTTCATTTGTTGATAAGCAATGAAAATATGAATGGACTTCTTACTAGATAACTGTACTTCAGACATGGGGCTTTATAAAAAATTAATTTGATTTGAAGTATCTTCAGAAGTTACATGGTTTCATAGTTGTGCAATTATACAGAATGAATAGAAGAAAATTTGTATTTATCAAAGTTTCATTGTTTTGTGCAATTAGATGCACAATTGCTTTGGATTCTTAATTTTCAAAATTAGTGTTTAGCTAACATAGTCACTCCATGTGTACAAAAGGGTTTGTATCTTATTGTCAATGTTACCCTCTATTATTGAACTAGCTCAGATTACCCTGAAGTGGAGATTTAGGTAGACTGAACTCAGAGGAATGGAACCAAGGAATCCTATAAATAGTAAATGCATTTGCTTCCTCCAAATACCCTTGAAGAATTAAGTATAGGGAAGATGAGAATATCTCCCCTGATACCTTCATCCCAGTGAGATTTTGCTGTCTTTATTATTACTGTGTCAAATTTCAGTATTCACATAAGTGGCATCATAGTTGTGCCTATTGCTCATGGAGTCGTTCCATTCCTATTCTATTAGCTAGAGGAAAGTGATGTAGTACACTCCCTGTATGCATAGCCTAGACAAGATTTTATTCTATGTGCTTGACATGTAAATAAGAATATGATCAATGGAGTGTAACTTCCCTCCTGTAAGAAATCTGGACAGCCAACAGGCATCAGGTACCCACAGGCCGAGACTTACTTTTTACTTTCGGATGACACGCTTTGTATCAAGTTGGTTCAATCATGAAGTGGATACAAATAAAATAGTTTTGTAACTTGGCTGCAAGCTGTGCTGTTTAGACTGTCATAAGTTAAATATATTAAAAAGTCATCACTCTTCTAATCCATGGGGCTTTTACTATTTGTGACAAAGGTTTGATATGCATAGGCACTTGCTCTGCACACTTTAATAGCTCCTTATGGCTATAATGTGTCACCAACATATATAAAACCGTAAATGGGGTAATAAATGATGAAATCCCTGAATTTATAACACCAAGGATAATACCAAGAGGCACATGACAGTCTTGTCCTACATGAATTGAAGGCAGTTTGAATTAACTTGCTATCAGCAGATGACACCCACTGTCATGCAACTGATTCCTTTCCGCTCTGATGAGAAACAGAGATAGGAGCACTCAGGGAATCTATATGCAAAGCTTTGAAACAGATTGCATTAATTCTCTTTGAGGACTTTAAGAAAACACACAGAAACATTATTTGGTTGATTTTCTGAATCCTACATGTGCAAATGTGTGAAAAACTACTGCATATTTCCTTCAGTTGATGTCTTTTAAAACATGTATTACTCTTCATTGTCTGGTAGGCATGTGTGTGTGTGCCAGGGTGAGTGTGTGTGCCCATGATCTTTAATGAAATAGAATTTTGAGAACAGAGAAGTGAGACTATTTGTACAATCTGTCTCATCTGAGCCTGGCCTTGAGTACTCAATTATATAACTTGTAGACCATCATTAATTTAGGTCTTAAAACCATTTAGCCAGAATATAAGCTCCAGAGAGGTTAATCAACACACACATAAAAAATAATGTCATGGGGCTGGGGGTGTGGCTCAAGCGGTAGCGCGCTCGCCTGGCATGCGTGCGGCCCGGGTTTGATCCTCAGCACCACATACAAAGATGTTGTGTTCGCCGAAAACTAAAAAAAATAAAATAAAATATTAAAATTCTCTCTTTTTCTCTCTCTCCCTCTCTCACTCTCTCTTTAAAAAAAAAATAAAGTCATGGTTTTTCAAGTCTGAGCATTTCTTTTGAAGATTGATAAAGAAGTCTCTATCCTGTGGCTTGATGCATACTAAGACAACACCTCAAAAAATGTCTCATATTTTCATATCAATTAGTGTTTGCCCTTGAAGTTGGTTATTATTACCTGAGCTATATTCATGTAATGTGTATTGCTTGACCCAATATACAAATTTTAGAGACTTTTATCAATAATGTGCTAGAGAAATTGAGATGGAAAGATGGTAGAAGGAAATAGGGAAGGCCCATCATGTGCTGGTCCTACCTGGGGTTCACCTCCATACTTATGTGCCTTTGTTTGGGGGAATGAAGGGTGTCTGTGTCCGTTCCCTCACTTTCTCAAGTGAAATTCTAAATAGGAATTATAAAGAAAGCTAGAACAACAATTATAAAACAGGAAAAGGGAAAGGCGATATTCAGTAATATTGATAGGTGGGTTTGATCTTATAGGTGTTCTTTGCCAGAAAAGTAGATATAAGTCTAGCATATTTAGTATATTTGCCTTAAATTTACAGAGACAAGCATTTTGACCTTTTGGTTACTTTTAATATTGTACATTTTAGGACACTTATCATTTAACTTATTTAAATTCACCAAGATTTTTTTTTCTATTTTCAAATTATTTTGAATATCTTTCAAATGCATTAAAAGTATTTTGCCATTTTTTGTTAATGCTGGTCTATGGATGTTACTTCTTGTTTCATTATGCTAAGTTGCACATTAGTTCCTAGTTTTTTTTTCCAGGTTTGTTTGCTTGTTTTTGAGCAAACAAATATATTTATACATACTTAATATGATTACCATTCCAAATGTTTTTGTGTCTCTATCTATTGAAATGTGTTAATTTGGTGAAAAATAAAGGGAAAGAACCATTTCAAAAGTTCATTGTATCTTAAGAGAAGGGAAATATATACTTACAGAAAACAGTAAAGCAGTTAAGAACAGGAGAGTAAATGATTCAATTGTAATCAAGGAGTCCAAGCTGGGAGAGGCTAGGGATATCATACATAAAGGAGCCAGACCATAAGGCATCAGGTACACATAGGCAGAGACTTACCTGCCATCTAAGTATTTCTACTATGTTTATAGAATAAAACACTGAGCACTTCTGACTTCAGCTGAAGCAGGAGAACTTAGGGGGCCTTTTTCTGAAGGCAGGTTGGAGTCACAGAACAAAACCCTTAGTGATGTGTGTTTCTGTTCATGTACCCTCAGGGTCTGGCCTGCAGGAATACACACTGGTTATAACACCCCCTTATAACATTCTACTCAGGTTTCAGAAAATAAGAAATATCAGGTTATGCTCTGTTCTTTTTCTATAGGTATTTTAAATTCAAGTAATGCCTAAAATGGCAAAGCATGAATTTGCTTTATGTCTTCTGAAAATTAATTTGCCAAAGCACACGCCTTATTAGAAATACTTTAGGCAAAATGGTAACAAAATAAATGCCTGAGCCCAAGGGAGGCTGAGGAGGAGACTAGGAATAGCTTTGCCTCATAGCAAAGTTAAACTTCATTAACTTCCTGATTCACTTAGGGTCGAGGGGTATATGGAAAAATACCAGGTCAAGAAGTGATGGCTTCATTATAAAGTGAAGAATTTTGTATTTGTAAGATTCTGGTTATCTTCAGTAGCTTTCAAATTCATGAATAGGTAAAAGATTCCTTTGGGCTTATCTTTACAAAAATTTACTTTAATGTTTTCTAAGAAATATGCTTATATTGCAGTTTCTCTTCAAGGGGGCAATATCTCCCCTGGGGATGATGCTGTTTATGGATCTATCATGGATGCACACTGGGTTCAGATATACTATTAATGGATCCACTTGTACTATTTATAGATATAAGGATGCTTAGCAGGAAAGCACACTGACAGTTTTATTTTTTGGTTTGATTTTGTCATTTTCATGCACATAGAGCAAGGGCCATTCTTCCATGTTGTCATGTTCACTGCTACAATCTGTACCACAGCCTCTCTTTGGTCAGCCTTATACTCTGAGTCTTTTGATCTCAAGGATAAAGATATTGCAGAACACCAAGTGACAGAGCTCAAAAGATTTCGCTCCCCTTTTCTCTCTATGAATTACAATCACAGATACTAGGCAGGACTTTGACAAAGAACTTCTCAACAAACCACAATTAATGAAAAGAAATAAAAAAGCATTCTTAATGGTCCATTCAGACATTCATGATGACATGCAACTGGACTCTGCCCCCTCCGTTCAAGAGGCTATTCTGATATCTATCCCATCCATTTCCCACAGAAGGATGAGGTCTTCCAGGGCCTTTCTTAGAACTTCAGGTCACACATAGGAGATTTATTGAAAGTCTCTCAGATGTGCAGACATAGGTAGGATTAGATGGCGTATCACAGTTCTTAATCTCTAAGTCCCCCCAAATTCTGATGATGCTATATTATTTGCCACATTAGAGAGATCAGAACAAACATTCTGCAAGAAGACACTGGAGTTGGCTCATTTCCATCGATTTCAGTGCTCATCAAAACATATTTATATCTAGTTCACACTCCTTATGGATATTACCTGATAAAGTATCCACTGGAATGAGATTTTCTATTGTACTACTTAAAGACCCTCATGGAGTCTCATGTAGCCGGTGCCCTCTGATAATTTCCTGTCTTCCCATGGGCCCCTGCTTTCTCCCTCCATTGTACTCTCACCTACTGATTCAGTTACTGTCAAGGCTACTGGGAGCAAAAGGAAGAGTACACTGTCAATCTTACTCAGAGGAACATGACGAAGTCCCTGAAAATAAAAGAGGAACCAGTAGGTTTCCCAAATTCACATTTGTTATTTCATTTGGATACTACACCCATGGATGGTAGCTACTCTGGTTTGGAAGAAAAATCCTCCCTCAATATTTGGATAACTGATATTTCCAATGGAAACACTGCATTTCTAAAATCATGAAAGGTCTCTAAACATCATGCACATTTCTAATAGGCCAGCTGAGGTCCTGCCAACACTGACATGTTAGATTGAGCTATGGGATGGCTTGCTAAAACTTGGAAAGGAAAATTTTCTACTATGAAGGAAGCCAGGCGGTTCATTTGACAGTACAAATGTTGCCCTGGACATCTCAATTGGCCAAATCAAAAGCTCGGTGCTGCCACAGGACATTGTGTTGGACTACAAAAAAGAAACAAACCCAGTGACCCAAACACATAAATATTTTAAATAGCTATCAATGACAAGTCCTAAAATATGAGTAATTTGGATGCCACTTGCATTGTAGCTATCAATACTGACTAACCTTAAGCAAAGTAGAAGTGAAATTTTCCTCTTTCCTCCAGATCACACCATCTTGGTCGCATGGCTTTCCCTTATTGAAGTCTCAGAGGTCTATTAACTTTGCTGAAATAATAGAATTACTTTGTCTGGATATTTTCACATATTAAAATGGCATTTCTGAAAATCAAATCTTTTATATTACAAAAGAAAGGATTAGAAAGGAGAATTTTATAAAAAAAAAATGAGCCAACTGTATTAGTCAGCTTTTCATTACTTAACTAAATACCTGAACAGTGTACCTATGAAGAGAAAGAGGTTCAGTTAGTTCACAGTTTTGAGGTTTTGCTGTCTAAGATAAGGTGGTCCCGTTTGATGGGACTCTGGTGAGTAAAGCAGGTGGTGTTGTATCATGGCCATGCATAGGAGCAAGTAGTCACATCTCAACAAGATCAGAGAGAAAGAGGATGAGTAGAGCCAGCTTTGCTCTTTCTATAACAACCTTCTCTTGAGAACTTCCAAAGTGGTCACATGAGAAATACCTCAAGTCTCAACAACCTAAGGCTCTCCCACTATGCTCCCTATGTCCCCCCTCAATACACACACATAGAAGTCCCCTTGTCTCCCAACAGCACCTACCACTCTAGAGACCAAGAGTTGGATCACAATGGACCTTGGGGGGACACTCAGGCCACACCTGTACCATCGCACCCACGCATCCCACCGGAGACTGCTACACGCATTCTAGATATGTTTTAGCTTTGCTTTGTTATCAGAGGTAGAAAATACTTTCTTCTAGATGTTTTAAGCAGGCACACCTTGGTGAATCCAGTTGTGCGTGAGCTACGTGTAGCAGAGGGCCTCTCTTAAGGACTTGACAGAAAGATAAAGATGGATACATATGGTTCTGTGATATCACACCCTGTCCTGGAGAAGCATCAGGGTGAGGCATTCAAATTCAATGCCTTCAGAACATGGTTGCCTGGTCCTAGCACAACCACCACTAGACAAATGACTGGGCAAGTTTACCTTTGTGTTCCAGATTCCTAAAATGTAAAATGAAATGACAGAATATGTACATATGTACATAATGTAAAGTAAGATATATGCATTTACACATAAACAGGTAGCCTCATTTATTACCAAATGTGTAACAAAAAAGTTGTATACTCTCTGGTTTCTGCCTCACCCTGACTCTATGATTTACCATCCTAATCATTTCCTCCACATTTTCTTTCTTGAAACAAGACAAGTTTTTCTTCTTCTCTGAATTCCCACAGTTTCCACATGATGTTTGTTTTCTAAACAGAGAGCATTTAAAATCAGGAAAGAAGGCATTAAAATAATCTAAAAGCTTATTCTGAATATTGAGTGACACCTCTGTTTTCATTTCATAGATGAAAAGGTGCAGCAGGTGTGTAGTGACTTTTGGAATTTTATTTTATAATAGTTTTAAATTTTAATTGGTATGTGTCCCACATTATTGACCAGCATATTGACAGTGAGGCTGCAAGGCAGTGTTGCTAGCACGAAATGAGAACATCTCTAAGGATGAGACTGCTCTGAGATGAGAGCTCCTGGCTTCAACATTTTAAAAGATCTATCAACACTTTAATATGTTTGTTTTAATATGAAAAATGCAACTAACATAGGACAATATGTAAAACAAGAATCCGTCTTGCTACCCATTTCATAACATGGTAATTACCTTTTTATAAAAAGGATTATGATAAAAATGTTAAATTTTTCTTTTTTTTCTTTCTTTTCTTTCTTATTTTTAGAGAAAACACCTCAAAATCCAACATTATGTTGTTTTGAATTCATCCACTGTGTTCTTTTGGAGGAAAGAAAGATGACATGTGCACCCTCCTGACAGGAACTTCTGGAAAGCCGGTATGACATCTTTAGAAACTGCATGGCATGTTTGGGTCCAACACAGAAAAAACAAATAAGAATCACTTAGTTGTAAATTTGTTGAGGAAAATGGAGAAATTTAGAGTCCTCCATGGAAACTGAATAGCTTAATTTTATTTTTGACACTTTGGGAAGAAATCTGTACTTTCCAGATCATGTGATAAATGCATGTTTACTAGAATAAAGTACAACTCTGGAAAGAGCTATCCAAATGGATTTCCAGAAAAGAGAAAGAAATTAAAAGGAGAAACAAAATATCCTATGCACAACCACAACTCACAGGCAAAAGGGGGCTTGCTTTCTTTTTAGGCTTGACATTGTAGTCAAAATGTACAGATTCTCAGAAAGACCTGACGAAATACATACCTACCTACCTACCTACATATATACATACCTAGATAAAAAAAAAATCAAGGCACCATGTTGGATGTACACCACTTTAGAACATATATCAGAGCTTGGTCTATATGATTACTTTGTTGTTCATGTTCTTTAAACAATTATACATTGTGCTAGTGGTTCTTATAGTCAGTTGTCACTTTTTAGTTTTGAATGTGTTACATTTCCATAGTAACTTATATTTATAGGAAATTCAAACATTAAGACTATCTAATATTAAAATTAATATGAATATATTTAGGAAAATACAAACGTGTATCAATCTTCACAGCATATGGGGCAGAATGGTGACCATTCACAATGATAAGTGGTAAATGACAAAATCGTCTACTTCAGAGAGTCTAGTTAGAGTGCATTGGAAGCACAGTAGAATGAACCTAGGGATGCCCGCTGGAACAAGGCCATGTGCCACTGGATTTGGTGACCTTCCTCCATTGCACCTTCTTAGGTGAGTCAATAGAAAAACAGACCAAAACAAAACAAAACAAAACAGTGCCACTCTTTTTTTGTTAAAATGGGGTTAATGTTCTTGGAGAGAGATTTGGGGAAATGGGGGTATCATTGAGTGGTTGGAGGAGTTTTTCTGAAGAACATTTTCTGGAACATGTTTTTCTCTTTTCTGTCGGACAGAAAGGTTTTCCAAACACTCAGCCTCCTGCTTCCTACCTCACGGACATATTAGGGATGGTCCCCAGCAGTGTCCAGCAACGTCTCACAGCCAAACGTGGTTACGTGAAGGTGATCTCCAATTACAAGGCAACTTCTGATAGAATTTCTTTTTATTTTTTAGTAATCCATCTTTTCCCATCCTTTGATGCTCCTTATTCCTACACTGTATTTTGGGTTAAGTCTTCTACCTAAATTGCCAATATGACACCTGTCGTGTCTCTGCTTGACCCAGCAGAACCCCTGACAGTGGAGTGTCAGTTAAAGCCCGGGGTACAACTTGGCTCACAGCTCTGAGGAGATAGTCTGACCTCGGTTCAGTAGTTCAAACTGTTTCCCCTCCTGCATGTTCCCCAACTGTCAGAACCAGGGACTTACCTCTTTCACTGGAAAATTGAAATAATAATAATAATAAATGTTATGAAGTAGTGAAGTATACAGGGGAAAGGGGACTTTAAAGATGCATCATTATTATAAATAACTACAGATCACTCAATAAACACAAACAATTAATATGGAAAGAAAATGGTCTATTTAACTTAAAATGAAACAAAAAAGATTAAAAGGCACTGTCTGAAATTAAACCATGAGGCAAATGATCATATATCTTCTAACTGTAGTTTTCTTGATTCATTTGGTAGAACTAAGAGAAATAAAGAGTACGTCTTAATTTAGAGGCCGTTTATTATTTCAAATGGACAGCAATATCTCAAATTACAAGTACATTTTTGTTGTTTTTCTATTTATAAAATGAGAAAACAGATGAATTTCTGTCTGGCCCACTTCAATCTATTTCCTTTTGTAGCTAGAATTATTACATTCTAAGGCAATTCTAAGTCATGAGACACTGTAGCTATAATAGGAAATTAAATATAGCAATTAACCTAAGGCTACTCATAATTGATAGCAGAAAGCAACATTTGTAGATTGCAGCATTGCTAATTAAAAAAACAAATGTATAAACAAAGTGTAAATAAACATAAGTCAAAAATGCCCAACCCATTAAAGCTCTACTGCAAAACATGTGCTTGTTATTCTGGGATTAAGTCCAAATCTCCTCATCAGCAAACCCTCATCTGTAACCACAGGTCTCTAACATCCATAATCACCTCATCTTACATGTCTTCTGCAGTCAGCTAGTGTCAAAACTTTCAGGAATCTTCCTGAGTATAAGAATACAATTGTATCCTGGCTTCTTTTGACTTATTCCAAGAGACTGGACTTGAACTTGCAACCCTCCTGCCTCAGCCTCCAGAGTAGCTAGAATTACAGGTGTGTGTCAGTTGCCTATCTAATTCCAAATCTTAAAATGGAAAACAAGGTGACAGCTAATTGGTTGCTCACTGCCTCTTTCAGATAAACTCCAGATAGGCTGGGTCACAGTATAATGATACTCTAGCCTCTCATTGAATATCTTTCCAAGGACTTATAATGCAGAATATTAATCTGCTTCTAATAAATTCATGGGCATACTAATTTACATATGATATAAGTTGAATGCCTTTCCTTTTTCTTCTTAGGTTGGTAGATGTTATTTAACAGATGAATACATTGTTATTTAAATGCTTTACTTCAGTTCTTGTAAAATCTAATAATCTTTAAACACATAATGTTGCTTGGTCATAAGAGGAAATCACTAGAATCAGTGATTTAATCATTCCTCACAATGGGAAATTTAATGATGATTATTTCCTGTTTTAGTTAATTGCTGTGTAGAAAAGAACTGGTTACTTGCTTTTAAGTTGAACTAGACTGTACAAACTCAGACCTAAGTATTCAAATTTGGCTTTGAGTTAAGAGAAATTTGCCTTGCCTCTACTTGTCCAACTATAAAGAACATAAAGGGGAAAACCGTTTATTCTTAAATTCAAAATCACATTTGTCAGAGTACAAGTTTAAAAAATCAATGTAATGGTATCTGTCCTAAAAAAAAGACTTTAGAGTCACAATGAGCTCATTTATTCAACTTAGAAAGTCGAGGACAATGTAAATCACTCACATTTCTTCCTCTTTGACTGTATTGAGTGTTGTTTCCTTAGAACCAAAATTTAAAAACACATTCTGCCAAAGTGATTTTATAGAGTCTTATGCTGTCTTGCAGTAGTCACTAAGAGCAGCTGGTAAATGCCAAGCATCTTGAATTTCTGAATTGCATATGAAGCAGTTTGCATTGCTATCAGCAAAATAGAAATTTATAATACTTAACTCCAGTTATCTTTCATGTAAATCTACAGCGCAAAATGGATGAGTTGACGGATGGATGGATGGATAAATGGATGGATGGGCAGACGAATGGACAGACCACAAATGTAATTGCTCTACTATGAATGGCTACCTTGATTGTAATACATTAAAGTAATCACAACAGCAATAATGCAATGGAAGACTAGACGGAGACATTAATAGTGAAAAATTAAACTCAGTGCTGTCTAAAATACTTAGTTATCAATGGACACAGGATGCAATAAAATCATCAACATATTTAAAGAAGACCAAAGGGACAGGTGAAGAAATAACATGCAGTTCCAATTAGAACTACCTAATTTTTTACCTGTAACTTTTCAAAGAGGAAAATGTGTTTTACCCCAAAACAGTGCAGAAGCATTTACTCCTTGGCTTTAAAAATATCATGTAATCAGAAATAGTTAAATTCATAAAAACCACTGGTATAAACTCAATCCCAGCCTAATACAATATTAGAATACTATCAACATAAAAAATAGTTTCTGTGTAGTAGGTAACAATAATAGGCAATTTCATTTTAATTAAATGTCAGTAGGAAAATTCTATTCATATTTATCTTGTTAACTATTCAGGCCATGTACAAAAAGAACTCAAACAGCTGCTTGAACGTGGTATTTTCATTCAAAGACATTGTACATGCTGGCTTTCTGATTAGTGTTTACTCATTCTCACATTAAAAATACCACGCTTAATTTCTGACACACTGTGTAATACTATCAATATTGTGTAAGATAATTACACAGAAAATGAATTTGCACAGTCGCTACACAATGACATATTTGCACTAGCACTCTGCCACAGTTTATATGGCAGGAGCAGCAAAGAAAATTACTTTTAATTTAGATCAAACTGTTAAAGTAGATTTCCCTTTTATTACCACAAGGTTGATTTAAAATCAGTGTGACGATCACAAAGCCCATGAAATAGACTTGGGATCAAGTTGCTGCAGTCAGGACCACTGACCTCTAAGCAAAAGGCTTTATTAGAAATTGAAAAACAAAAACAAACAAAAAAAAAACTCCTCTTCTGCTGCTTCAGGGATAGGCTTCTGTGGCTTTCCGCTCACACATATCCCCTGAGCCAGGATCCCTTCCTCAGGGCACCGACTCCACAAACATATGTGTCAGGTCTGAGAGCACTGTCTAAACATACTGCAGGCCCAGGAAGGCTCCTATCAGGACTTGCTCTGAAGGAAAAACAGGAAATGCATCCATGGTTTCAAAGGTGGGTAGAGAAATATCTTCAAATTATCTTGATCAAAACAACACTCTCAGTCATTTCCAGTGGTGGAAAAGATGATCCTTCTCTCTATCTAGTTCTCCTACCTACAGCCACTATGGGGAGAAGAGATAGGCTGGTGTTTGTAGTGAAGGGGTGAGGTTTCAGTAATGCAAGATGACTTCGTTCTAGAGATCTCCTCTGTAATAATATGCTTGTGGTTAGCATTGCTGTATTCTACCTTTAAAATTTTAATAAGGTAGATTTTGTAAAAAAAAAAAAAAAGAAAACATTAAAAAAAGACAGATGAGGGTTTTGTATCTACATTAAAATATTTCTTTGTTTTTTTTTTAGTTGTAGTTAGACACTAAACCTTTATTTTGTTAATTTATTTTAATGCAGTGTTGAGAATCGAACCCAGCACCTCACATGTGCTAGGCAAGCTCTCTACTGCTAAGCCATAACCCCAGCCCATTAAAATATTTTTTTTAATTGAAGGGATATGTGTGATTTGAGACTAGCAAATTGATAGCTGTTTGGACCAGGTGAAGGGTATAGGAGGGTTTATCATATTTTCAATTTTTGCTTATATTTGGCCATAAAAAGATTTTGACATTATTCTTTAGTTTCATCTCCTATATTCTTCTTTCCTGACTCCTGTCCCTCTTGATAGCTTCAAGCCCCCTGTGCTTCCCTACCCATGTATCCCTTAATACCCTCATAACCACACACACACAAGGATTGGCTGCTCTCATTTCTGAATCTCAAATGCCATGATTTTAGTGCCTGTTACTTTAAATATAATAATTCACTTACCTGTTTATACATTTAGAAGTTAAAACTCCTGAGGGCAAGACCAGCCAAGAACAGCACCTGACATACAGCAGAAAATTGGTGACTATTAAATAAAAACGCATTGTGAAGGTCCTATCTGCATGGAGAGGAGCATTTTCACCTGTTGGAGTGAGAAATGTGTCTCCAGAGATAAATTTCTCGTGACAGAAATAGAGTGCCAGGCTACTACAGTAAAAGAATTACAATAAAATTATTAATAGTAAGATGAAGGTGATGATGATGTCTAAATTCATGGTCTTAGGGCTGTCACTCTGTGACTTGGTGCCCACTATATTCTTAGCTCCTCATTTGGGACCCAAGAAGCAGTATATCATACTGCTTGAAAGTTCTGCTTCTGGTGTCTAACTACGTTCAAGTCTCAGCTCCAGGATTTGATAGTCCTGCAAATGCAAAGCATTTAGCCTCTTGTGCCTCATTTTCCTCTTTCATAAGTTTTAGAGAATTAAAAATTCCTTGTGAAGGTTGAATGTGTTAATATATGTAAGGGACTGAATGCTTTGTCTGGAATATATTAAATACTATGTATGATAGTTATTAATATTTTTACCACATAGTAGTTTTAAAGATTTTAAGTGAATAAGTAAATGAATGAGTGTATACATAAACCTTTTAAACAAATTTAATTGATAATTTTGTCAATAAATATTACTTTTCCAATTTCATGGATAAAGAACTTGAGCCTATAAAACTGCTTTAAAATGATCCATGGGTATGGCTCACATCTGTAATCCCAGGATCTGAGAGGCCAGTGCAGGAGGATTGCCAGTTCAAGATCAGCAAGTTCAAGACCCTGTCTCAAAATTTAAAAAAAAAGAAAGAAAGAAAGAAAGAAAGATGTGGTAGAGCTTCCTTGGGTTTGATCCCCAATACCAAAAAAAGAAAAAAAAAAAACTTACCTATAGAAAACAACAAAGGGAACATATGTTATCTGGAACTACAAACAAAACAAAACAAAACAAAACAAAAAAATTAAGTCCTTCTGTCATGTGCAAATTTTTTTTTTGTTTTGTTTTTTTGCTATTCCTTAAACTCTTAGTTTTTCAGAAGACACTTGTTCAGTCATTTCATGACTGTGCCTTTTGCCATGCTCCGTAAATTAACCAGTTACCAAGATAACCACTTCTAAGCTACTCGGGGCAATGTTCTTCTATCCTTGTGGAAAATGGTCTCCCATTAGTTTCTCAAAACAAGCGAAAGAGAGCAATTCTTCTGCCAAGCCCTGAGTGCTTGCCCAAAGTGGAAATTGCTGGAAATGAAGAGTGGAAGGGACTCAAAGCTTAAGTAGAACCACTCCTCTTTCTTGATTGACAAGGATGGACTAGCATCGGCCTCTGGCATAGCAACACACTGATTTTCTTGACTAATTAATACTCAACACACAATCTGTACCCTCTGCATTCATGCCTGTCCTTTCCTGAAAGTTCTTGGCCCAATGTTTGTGTGTTTACTTTGACCTCACACAATTTTGGACACTGCAAACAATCAGTGTGTTTAAAATGAACCCTGTAGAACTTCTGAAATAGAAAGAAGACAAATAATTGGGAATGAGTGTGACAGAGATCTGTTTTTTGCATTTCTAGATTAATGTTGAGCTAATTTTACAGTCTGTGAAATTAAGCTGCATAGAGGGCAATAGGTTATGGAAACGTCATTAAAATTTATCATGACTATCCCTAAATTGTATTATTGTGTATAATATCTACTTTGATTTTATTGACATAAAATTTGGGGTTTTCTATTCTCTCACAGAATGTCCACACTGAAGTATAGGCTTTTAAGTTTTACATGGAATGGAAGTAAATTTTGTTCTTAAATAGCATGTCTGCAAAATTCAAGTTAAAGTAATCATCTGTCATGTTGAATAATAAACCTTAGTGATTGAATACAAGCACCAAGTCTCTGTCGATCAAGTTTCAATGATTTTTTAAAAAACATTATAAAAGCCATATCACAGTATATTTCCCTTTTTGTCTTAACTGTCAGGGAACTCAGAGCTAACATCAGTGTTCAATTATGACAAACACATTGTTGAATTCCAATGACATGCACCACTTCTGCTGCTTTTCAACAAAACCTATTTTGATTTGTTTCTTGATGTTTTTCAAGACTGTGTGTGCAATTTAACAAGTTTTTAAACTCTGTCTTGCAACAGATGAAAATAAAATTTAAATAAATAATTTAATTGCTTTTTTAAATAAAACATCAAGCTATATGACCAATCTAGAAAAGCTCTGGTTATTTTTCCTCTTAAAAATCAAGCAGCCGTGCCATTTCTAATATTAAAAGGGTTACAATTTTATACAATACGGCATCCTCTGATCTGGATGTTTTTAGTAAACTGTTCTTAAATTTTAATACAGTGGAACCCTCAAAATTATATCTACTTAGTTTAATGTTCTCTCTCTTAATGCTTCAAGCATAGGCCTTATCATTCATACAAGAGTATAATTTCCCATTGGTTAATCTCAAAAAATTGCTTCAATTTCCATAACATAAAAAGTGTGCAATATTTATTAGATAATCCTTAGATCCTTCTATAGTCAATGGAGGGCACTTGATTTAACTTTATGGATGAACCATAGGCTTTTCTCTTCTCGTTTTACCCATATGACAGCCATCTTGTTTTTTAATTTTCTACATTTTTATATATTCTTTGTTCTTCTCTAATAATTTTATTTAAAAGTTTGTTTTACTTCAGCCAAAATTACCCATGTCTTCTTCCCCTCACTAACTCCAGAGCTTTCTAATCTTCTCAGAGTCTCTTTGAACCTCAGTCCCCTCTTGCACTACAAAATGTATTAAACTTTCCAAAACCACCAGCTTATATTGCTTCCATATTTCAAAATATGCAAGGGTTCCTCCTGACCTGTCACCTGAGCTAAAATTCCTCTGAAGTTCAAGTTTTGTCATATCTTCGATCCAGTTTTTCACTCCTGATCTTGTTTCCTGCCATCTCAACCGTGTCCTACTGAAGTCTCATCAGGTAGCTTCCTCAGCCACATGTGACATATGGTAACTCCTACATCCAGGAGTGTTTTTCCTCACTTCTAGACCAAGGAGAAACTTCCCCCTCCTATATGAAAGGTTTGCCTTTGTTAAGGTGTAAACTAAGTTGTATCCCTTTGTAGACTATATTAGGCTCTAAATACCTATTGCTTTCAAAATATTATGAAATATATTTTAATAATAATAATAATAATAATAATAATAATAATATGGCACGGCCATCGTTCTTACTTTCTCCCTATGTGCTGTCCAAACAGACTTATTTAAGAGCAGACCGGTCCAACCAACCATCCTCCATATTCAACATGCATTTAGAAACATACTTTGAAAACACACAACTATGGCTCCAGTATCTGGGCCCATTTTGTCTTTAAAATAAATTCAAGACAGGGAAAAACAAAACGAAGCAAAACTCTAAATAGCTTGATAATCCTACACCTGGAGAGAAATTTGTGTCATCTTGTGGCCCCCACCCCTCAGCAATTTAGGCAAAATTGTCAAAGACCCCACAGGTGCCCCCCATTCTACATATTACACATGTTATGTCCTCCTCAAACTTTTCCTGAATTTTTGGAGGCTGTCTTGCTTCCTAAACTAAGCTGGCATTCAAACTCTTTGTATGCTTGAGTCTCTCAGCACTGTTTAAAAAAAAAAATACTCTTTCTCCTAACACTAAGGAACAATGCAGACTATCTTTTAGGATTTGTGAAGAGACATAGGATAATGACTCAATAACAGCAAGACAAATATGTGCAACTAGCAAATAGTGACTCTGCACCAAGTCCCAGACGCTATTTTCCTCTTGTCCTCATTCCTGTGGTTCTTGTCCATCTCCTGTTTGCAGCAGGAAACCCCAATTTCTTTTCCTTGTGTCATAGAAGGAGCACCCCTTTCTTTCTTTCATGGCCAATACATCTCTTTCATATCAAATGTCAAGAGGATGACCCAGGTATTTCTCCCCAAAATGCATTTGTTTGTGGGAGAAGTTAGTGCAATAAAGTTTTCATCATTTGTGTGTACTGGGAACACATGTTTGCATGAATGTTTGAGGGTGTTGTCTGTAGTTCTAACCCGGCAGGTTTCCAGGTGGAGCCAGACACAGCTTTCAATGTGCACGGTAGAGGGAATGTGTTCATATAGCTACACTTATGCATGTAGAAGTCCACATAACTCAAACATTACAACAACCTAAAATCTATTCAAAATGACCAGTAAGCATTTTCAAAGAGGAGACATTTAAAAGGTATAACTCTCTCATGGTTATTAACTAAATGCAATTCATAAAATATATACTGAATTATTATTTTTTTCTGTCATTTACCTATTTTTTTCTCTTTCCTGCATTTTTCTAGTTTCGTATGTATTTGTATACCTTTAGTCTTTCCTGTACTAGCTAGTTTCTGCATTAGTCTACACCTTTCTCCTCTTTCAATTTTACTTCCTAGGCTTTCATGCTTCTATTTTGTTCACCCCCTGTTTTTCTACCCTTTCTTTTTCTCCAGTCTCCCAAAATGACTATAAAATGGAATTAAAATAGATAGCCAACTTGATTAGATCAATAGAACTTAATATCCTTGAAAATAACCTGAAAAAATAGAAATGCCCTTTCTTTATAAAAATTACACACATGCACACACACATAGCTCTGAATAAAAAAAAGAAGACGCACACTTACCAGCCAATGACCCTCAATGGGAAAATGTTGTTCTCTCTATTTTATTTTATGAATGTTATAGCGAACATGTGATATAAAGAACAATTCACTAAAGAAAAAATTTTACATGAATAGCCCAGGAATTAAATTGCTTTTTCTACTTGACTTTTATTATACTAAAAAAGGTAATATAAAACATCATTTCTATTTTTCCTATTAATATTAAAATGACATTTTGTGGATGTATCTAGATAGAAGTACTAAATGGTGCTATTAACTACTTTAATATTTATCCAAAAGAACCCAGTATTTTACTGATCTACTTTCTAAAAACAATTAGGCTTTGTAATGTTCTGAAAAACTGAACTTAAAACTTTTATGTATACATATAAAAAAATTTTACACACACACACACATATGTGTGTGTATTATTCATAACTTCAACTGTGTACTTTTTATCTCATCAGGATTATGGTATGTTAGATTTGAGTGACAGAATCACAAGCAGACCATTATTGAAGCTTTCTAATCTATACTGAAATATGGGGCCAAATTAATTTGCCTTGTATGTTTGTTGTTAATGGAACTAAACTAAGTACCAGGGCAAAGCACTGTGTGTGGGATAATGGGGGGTAAGCAAGTGACATCCATTCTTCCCTGCCTCCATTCACCTTTCCCTACCCCACGTTTTTCCTCCATAAAAACTCTAATCCTTATATTTGGGGAGACAGATCTGAACTTGGAGTTCCCACCTTCTAAACTTTGACCCCATCATGAATAAGCTCTTTCACCTTTGAAAACTTATTTTAGGAATTGGCGTACTGTGAGGTATATAAAATGAGTCATTTTTAGTAACATTTTAATTTTGACAATAGCTAAGTATTTGGGGATAAAAAAATTTAAAAAAAATCTCTAACATATAATTTGACTGATTCAGGGTTGAAAGTAATAAACGAAAAGTGTATAATCCTTCAACAAAGATTTCTTTTAGTTAAGAATCTTTTGCAAACAAAAACTACTCTTTTAACAACAGTCCCCCAAAATTGTTATGTCACATCTCAATATGACGGAGAACATTCTGGAATTAACTCAAAACTTGGAGGAATACACGAAGTATTAAATGATAAGTACTTCAACCTTAAATGAAGTGAATGCTATAAGGGTCAGTCTTTGATATTGGATGGTAAGTTAAAAAGAAAATTCTCTAATGATAAACTCATTAGTAAAATTGTTGTGATCTCACAGAACTGAAACCAATGGCATTGTAAATGAAGTTAATGTTCTCAGCCATATAAGGAATGTATTGTAAGGAAATTATGTGTTTGGGTGGTGACAAGTTCATAGCCATACATCTTTTTGTTAGTTAAGATAATCACACAGGTTTTGCATTAGCAAGCAGCTGATGGAGGTGGACCGACTGGCTCTGGTCACTTCATAGTGACCCTTCCCTCTGAAGGAGTGGCTAATCTGAGTCCCCTCTTGTGCTACAGGCCCCACTGCTCAGAGGCAGGGTGCAGGTCCCTTTCATCTCATTAATCCTTTATATAGTCTGGAGCAAAATAAAAATTACTTGAGTTTCTTGATTCTGGGTATATTGTCAGGCTTTCCATTGCTAAGGATGCTTTAGATGAATTGCTAAATGTTTAATTCAATTTTGCTTAAGGCAGGAAATTTACAAAGCCATTAACCCATATTTGAAAAGAATGTCTCCAAAGAAGTTGTTGAATTGTCACTGGCTCTAATCACTAGCCAGAGGGAAAGCTTGGTCCAGCAAGAGGAAGGGAGGCCAAGTTCTGATAGGGCTGAATTTTCTCCTTCTCTTCAAAGGTGTGGTGGAAGTCTTCCAAGAAACTCAATCAGTGACCACCTCTAGAATAAGTTTGTAGTTACTGTATGGTAACATTTTGAAAGATTTTGGTTCATTTAAAGGAGAGGTAGGGGGAAGTCTATTTCAAAAAGAAAAACTTGCACATTTTGAAAGCTCATCATGTTGATATGTTTTGTCTTTTAAATACTTTTGAAGTCATTTGAAATATATCAGAAGTAATTTTTTATATATTAAATAAATAGAGGAATAAGAATAGAAACAGCAGACTCTAAACCAAACCCAATGAAATATAAAGGCATAAATGAAACAAAATTAAATACTAGCATGAAAAGACACATACTTTTTTTTAAAGAGAGAGAGAGAAAGAGAGAGAATTATAACATTTATTTTTTAGTTTTCGGTGGACACAACATCTTTGTTTGTATGTGGTGCTAAGGATCGAACCCGGGCCGCACACATGCCAGGCGAGCGCACTACTGTTTGAGCCACATCCCCAGCTCAAGATACATGCTTTTATTTGTCAAAATTCTATAGACTATGAATGGGAGATGGAGGGATGGATTTGAAGTTACATTTTTTTTCCTTAGGAAAAATTCATGGCCCATAAATCAGAAGTACTAGTATATTTAGTTAGTAAATAACAACAAATAAGTATTACATATCATTTCTAGAAGCAATACCTCCATATGAGGAGGTATTCCATTAGACATTTTATATTAACTGAAATTTTTATGTTACTAGCCTGTTCTGCACTTAAAACAATCAATAAATAATCATTGATAAATAGGTCAAACTATTAATCATGTAGCATGTTTTCTTCTCCATTTTTAATAAGAGAGATGAAAGATAAGTGAATTCAGTCAGGTCTAAATCTGAGCAATTTCCAAAAAGAAGGAAGGGGTGCTGACAGAATTTTCACTACAGTTTTCCTCTGTGAATTCCTGTTTGTGGTATTATGAATTTTTAAAATGCATGATTGAGTTGCACACACACACATACACACACACACACACATATCAATTATTTTCATTGTTTTGATGAAACCCAATTTTATCAACTTTTTAAAATTTGTAAATATTTGATTATTTTTAATGGGAAAGTAGTTTCTGCATTCCTTCTGCCTGTATTTAACATATGCCAACCTCTGTGCCAAGTACTTAGTGCACAGTCCCCCTCCTCTGTAGTTTGTTGAGCATGGTTCAGCAAACTTTTTCTATAAAAAATAAGTAGCAAATATTTCAAGCTTTGCAGGCCATAAGTTTTCTACAGCAGCCATTCAACTCTCCAAAAATAGCATAGATAACACATAAACAAATGGGCATGGCTTTTTTTCCAATAATATATGATGGATACTGAAACACGAACCTCATATAGTTTTCATGTGTTATGAAATATCATGCTCCTTTTATTTTCTCCATAATTTCAACATGTAAAAGCCATTTTTAGCTCAACAATGAACAAAAACAGCTCCCAGTTACATGAGGGCTGTAGTTTGCCCGCCCTTGATTCATAGTGTTAGCAGAGGGAATAATCCCTTATATAGTTTCTACTCTTCGTGACAAAACATTCCCCTATCCTCTGAAGGTTCACAGACCTGTTTCCAAGAAAAATATTAAGGAATTATTGTCAAGTTTTTATTTCACAAAACCGCATACATCATTTGTCATCTTAGTATACTTAGCTCCAAATTGATGTAACTGATTCTAGGAAATGGAGAAAAGCAGAATAAAATAGAACATTTTGTAGTCGGCAAGGGAACTCTATTGTAATTCCTGCTGCCTCCATTTAAAAAGCAGCTATGCTGGTGTAAGAAAAACAGTTTTCAGAGCTAAGTCTACTAACATGCCCCAGCAAAACCGATGCCAGATACTTTATAGCCTTGCTCTGCTGTGGAAATATTCTTGGCACTGATTCTTCAACGAAGATTTTCAAGTATACTAAGGGCAACATAAGGATGTTGAGTGTTTTAATTTAAATGTGCAATTAAACTCAGATCATTACTCTAAACTTCTTAGGTAGTAAATGAAGAACTCGAGGCTCAGTTGGGTAGAAGCTGCCCAAGAGCACACACGTTGTTTCATACCTAGTTTTTCTCTGGTTGGTCTCCTTACAACTGACTCCAAGGGTGGAGATACTTTCTCAAAAGGAAGTAGGCAACTGAGCATCTTAGCCTTTAGTTCACAGGTAATTAGTAACATTTAATTGAAATTTAAAGTGTTTTCACTGCATTGATAAATAATTAACACCAATATAGAAACAGCTCTGCCATACTTGAAAATTGTGAATCAGCAGATAAGCTTTTCACTAAGTGGGTTTAATCAGTGATAGTGGCCTGCAGAAATATTCTGAGTTCTGTCCTAAGGGAAGTATCATTTGACTGGAATTAAGGAAGCATTTACTCCACTTGGAGTTCCATGGGATTTGTGTTCATGTTGGAGAGTTGAATTCGGTGACATCTAAGGTTCCCTGCAATAGTACCGCCCTAAGGACACCCACCTACTACTCCACACTCAGTCTCCTCCCCTTAAATATGGCAATGAGTTACATGTTTAACCACTAGTAATTGCAGTTTAAATGTTTGAAGATTTTCTTTGAACAGAGAAAAAAATAATTTTTCATCTTTTAGTCTGCCATCAATCTTCCCAATTCAATGGCATTAAAGCATCCATTTATTGAAATAATGAATACAAGAAGAAGGAGGAGGAGGAGGAGGAGAAGGAGGAGGAGGACAATGACGACTACAAGGAGGAGGACAAGGAGGATGAGGAGGAAGGAGTAGCAGCCCCATGTTCCATTGCAGAACACAAAAAAAATATCAGGAATTTTGAAATAATGAAATTGAAAATCCCAATTTCAGGATATTCGACAAAAATGTTTTGAACTAAGATTTATCTCACCTTCCTATGCTTCTGCTCTGGAATACAAAATGAGATAATTACCCTGAAAATTTTTAAGTAAAACATATTGGTGGTGTGAAATTTTCCTTTTCCTAGTAAAGAGAAATACTTAGATAAAAATGAAGGCAAACTGTGAATATGATTTGCAATAAAATAAGCCCCAATGAATAAAACAGGCTTAGTTTGAATTGTGCTTGGTGTTTTATAGTGCATTGGTAAATAATGAGCCTCAATGAAGACACACCTCTTCAATCCTTTCTATAATTCATCCCAGCTTATAGAGGAAAATAATCAATCAAGACAGAAAACATTATATTGAGGACCAGGAAAATTAAGGAGAATCAATATTTTTATTGTCTGTTTAATTCCTGTGCATGGATAAAGTCATTTGCCTATATGCTTCTCTCTGCAACCTGGATTTCAAATATATTTCTTTTTCCAACTAAATTAATATTTCATACCACTAATTAATGCTCCATAAACAAAGAAAAATCTGTCTAATTTTGTTTATGTAAGTTTTCTCTTTTTGGAGTGGGTAAAAATATTCACCAAGGTTAATGAAATGAGCAGCCTTTTCTTCTAATGCTATGTCAATTGTCATTTGTCCTAGAGATGGTGACACTTATGACACAAGATGTATTAATTTCACTCTACTATTTGCCTTTACACTGTAGGCAGAAGTGTAATTAGACAACTAATTAAATGTTTCATAGTGCTACAAAGTACATTAATACTTAGAATTTTATCAATTTAATCATTTTTATCATAAGATATTTTGATATTTCTAGATATTTTCTAAATTCATTTAGTCCATCAATAAGTAATATTATTTTTAATATTCATCTAATTTTTCAAATGCAAAATCTAAAATCAGTAATAATAATTAATTTTTCTATATATTTCAAGATTTATGTGCTCAGTAATATTACAGGCAAGAAAATATGAATTCTTTATCAGTGGTTTAAGTATATAGGAATAAATTTTCGATGATATGGAGCAAAATTTAATATATTTTTAAATATTTGAAGATATCTATTTTTTGTACCTCTAATTGAGTACAAGAAACACCATGATTTGGATATCAGATGTCCCCCCAAAATTCCTCTGTTAATGAAGGAATGTTTGGAGGTAAAAATGATTGGGCTGTGAGAGATATAACCTGATCAGTCCATCCTAGTTTGAATGGATCAACTGGATGGTCACTATAGGCAGTTGCAGTTAGGGCTTAGCCAGAGTAGGTGGGTATGCCTTGGAAGAGTGTGTCTTCCCTTGGGTCCCTTGCCTTTCCTTTCTCAGCTTCCTATGGAAGCACACCTCCACTGTGACCTTGGGCCATGATGTATTGCCCAGCTTGGTCCCAGAGCAACAGACTCAGCTGACCATGAACTAAGCCTCTGAAACCACGAGCCAAAATAATTTTTCCTCCTCTAAGTTATTTTTGTCAGGTATTGCTTTCACAGTGACAAAAATCTAACACGTACTATTTAACAAATGTCTGATTCCAAGTAAGATGTCATTAACTTTTTTTTTTGCACATAATTAGAATTCTAAGATTCAAACCTGATTGTTTTTGTCCTTTCTACATTAGCAACTCCTTTTATCGAAGCTACAAAATTCTGGTAAAATTAGAATTAGCTCTTAAGATTCCTGTCATGTCAACTCCATATAACCAAATGAGCATACATGTCATCTCCTCATGGAGGCCTCATCTGACTTGTGCAGCTGGGGGGATATGGTGGGAAGTCTGAGACTATGGTGGGAAGTCTGAGAGCACCTGCTGATAGTCTACCTTGCAGCATTCATTGCTACCTGAGGTCAATAAGGAAATAAAGATGAGTCAAAATGAGGTCCTATTTGTGCAAACAGGATTGTAGAATGAAACCAAAACATCTCGATGACCCTGGAGCGAAGCTGGCCCCCAGACCCCTGTTAAGTTCAGTGATTTATCTGCCTCTGGGCATCTGCCCATGTCCAGGCAGTCTAAGTTTGCCAAGCATGCCTTCTCATGCTAATTCTGTGTCCCATTAGGATATCTACTTTAAAGATATATCTTCCAAGTTAATCTTATGTCTTGCAAATTGATCTCATGTGAATTTCAGAAGTCTGAGCCAGCACCCCACCCCCTATCTTGAGAAAAGCAAGTTTTGTTAGTTTTTAAAAATGAAAAAAAAAAGTGAGAACAGTTTATTCTTCAGAAAAAGTGGCAACAACAGAAAGTTTCCCTTCTGTCTCATTTTTTTCCTAAATTCACATGATTTTTGATCTGCTTTTGTGTAACTCTTAGTTATAATAGATGTTACTATTGGTATTTTTCTGTTTGCTTCAGATGGATGTTTTAATCACCCAATTGTTTTTTTCTTTTTTTTTTTTTAATTTGTCCTTTTTAGATATACAGGAAAGTAGAGTCTATTTTTACTTATTTATACAAACATGGAGTATATCTTATTCTAATTAAGTTCCTAGTCTTGTGGATGTACACAACCGTGGAGTTCACTGTGGTACATTCATCTATGTACATAAGAAAGTTATGTCAGATTCATTCCTCTGTCTTTCCTATTGCCATCCCTCTCCCTTCCTTTCATTCCCCTTTGTCTAATCCACTGAAATTCTATTCTTCCCTGCCCCTTGTTGTATGTTAGCATCCATATATCGTAGAGAGAAAAGTCATCTGTCCTGTTGTCCCTCTAATGATTATGTTTAGGCTTAAAGATGTCCACTAGGTAGAGACTGCAGGACACTCAGCATGCATGGTGGGGAGGTGGGCAGTGGCAACTCCAGGAGTCATGGCTCTGTTTCCTTAAGTCAGACGGGGTCCTCAACAAGGCAGGATTTGGTCCTCTGTACCAGGGACAATAGAAAGTCATTCAAAAGTTTTTAACTGTGAATGACACAATCACATTTTCATTTTGAAAAAATCAGACTGAGTTTAGAGAATGGTAAGTGTTGAAAGAAGAAAAGTTTTTAAATGATCTGGGAAACCATCTGGGGAGACAGAATAAAAAAAGGTGGTAGAATGATTGGTTCCTGCAGAAATCACTATTGCAAAGACTTAGCATGAACAAACCTTTAACTTGATGGGTTCACCACCAACCAGCTTTACAGGGTCCAACACAAGTTGATGGACACAGTTCTTATGATGGAGGTTTTATGCAATGTGAATGAAATCTCAAAATTAAAGAAGTTATCATCATTTCCATTTTACACAGAAAGAAACACAGGTAAAGATAAAGCAGATAGTTTTCCCAGTTGACAAACTAAAGTTAGGGATTAAGATGAGATTCATGATTGTTTCTTCTAATTCCCAATCCCATCTTTGCCTACTTCATTACTCAGGGTTTTGGTTAAATGTGATTGCTCATGAACTAGTTTCCCTATAAAATAAGCACTTAGGAAACCATACCTTCAGGGGTAAAAATAGCAAAACATCCTCAGCATATTAATTTCCAAGGGGCTTATTTTGAACTTTCCAGGACAAAATAGCCTTAATACAGTAAGCATGAGGTAAGTCTGTTCTAATATTGAATTTAACTATGTCAACTATGACATCCTCACTCCCTAAGTGAAGGCTAGGGTTATTTTATTTTTTTTCCCCCTCATTAGAATCATTTTATGTACAAATGCTTGACTTCTTAATAAAAACTTTAATTGCTTTTTCTTTAGTTTTTTTCTTTACAATTTTCACTAATACAGAAGATGGATGTTGGTCAAATTCACTATTCCTGATTCAGTTGTTTCTGTATAATAAGTATTGATTGGGTAGTTTTCTATGTTAAATAATACAAGGTGAAATGTACATGCATTTATAATATTCAAAGTTAATTAGTTAAGGATTTATATCACACTTGTTTTCAAAGCTCATTTGAGATCATTGTTTTAATCCTGTTTTGTTTAAGGAGAAGATAAATTTTTAAATCTGCTAATTACACTTCCCTTTGTAAGCATTAATCTCAAGTACCTATGATAAGAGAAGTGAGTTAAATACTTTTCATGTAAATTTTCAAAAAAATGTCTACCGCACTTAACTTGCAGTGGGAGAAGCTGCAGTGAATCTGACCATGAGGAAAAAAGTTTGGGTGAGCATCACTGGGCAACCAAGTGTGAAGTACTTGCTAATACATCGCAGCAGTGAGCCATTAAACCACCAGAGGCGTCCTCAGCACCTGTCAGTGCAAGGGGAGTAGAAACCAGAGGGAAATCATTTGCTAGTCCAGATGGTGTAGATGAGTACCTGCTCAGAAGACAGAGGCAGTATTACTCGCCTGCCTGTTCAGTGATAAATGGAGCAGTCAAACCCCATCGGGACCCCTCCATTGGATGACTTGAACATTCTTTAAGAAGGTTAATCTCCCTGAAAGACTGGTGAATTTACTGTCGATACAATATTGACAGTTCAATTACTTTTAAAAAGTAAAAATGGAGAACATCAGATCATACAAGGACTTTGTTTCGCCATCTTGGCTTTCAATAAACCAAATTTGGTTTTAGTTTGTTGGTAGTTTGTTTACAAGGAAAAGTGGAAGCTAGAAGAATACAGGAGTTGAAATCAGAAGATGTGGAAGCAATTTATGGCTGTGCAGTGTATTATTCACGCTCCAGGAAAAGTTGTGGTCTTTCAAAAACTTGTGTGCACATTCATAAAATGGAGGAAATACCATCAACCTCACAAGGCTTCAAGTTAATATTTAATATATTTGGAAAGATGTTGATAAATTATAAAAGGTACACAAATGCTTTTGGTTTATTAACGTAACCAGGGGAAATCATTCAAAGAGTATTTTCCCTACATCACCCATTTAGAGTCAGATTTCTGTCACTGAAAACTACCTGAGATAAATCAAATTTAAAGGAGGAAAAGTTTACTCCCATATCAGTGGTTGCGCTCCATGGTTAGTTATCACCTCCATTGTTTGGGGGCTTTGTCAAGGCAGGATATTGTGGCTAGCAGTGTCAGCTCTAGGTGGAGAAAACAGCTCACTTCAAAGCACTAAGAAGCAGAGAAAGGAAGGAGCAGGGATCCTAATATCCCTTTCAATGGCAAGCCCCCAGGGGCCTGGGCCCAAACTTTAAAGGTTCTACCACCTCCAAATAGTTACACAGGCTATCAAATATGTACCATATGGGCTTTTGGGAAACATTTAAGATACAAACCATTAACTGTCATCTTCAAATACTGTGCATCATGCAACCCTGTAAATAAAATAATTTTGAGTTTGCATTTCTCCAAAATGTGTGCTTTAAAAATTTTAAGCTTCTGCAGGCATTGTGGCGCATACTTGTAATCCCAGCAGCTCTGAGGCTGAGGCAGGAGGATCACAAGTTCAAAGCCACCCTTAGCAAAAGTGAGGTGCTAAGTGAGACCCTGTCTCTAAATAAAAATACAAAACAGGGCTGGGGATATGGCTCAATGGCCAAGTGCCCCTGAGTTCAATTAAAGTGTCTACAGGAACAACTATCACCATGTGAGTTCCAATAATGCACATACAAAGTCAGGCTTATTATTTACAATAACAGATTTATTCACATTTCAAATTGCTCTCTGGATACTATTTTCTTAATCTCTTGACTAATTTCTTTTCAATTTTGATTAAATCATCATTGATTTTTTTTTTTTTCTCATAACATGGCCAAAAAAGAGTTTGTATTGGAACTTGGCCATTTTCTTGTTGTGTTCGCACTTTCAGTGTAACATTTATTGTAACATTTCATTGGAAGAATGTTCTTTAGTCCTTTTTCATTTTCCTGGCCTTATGAGATAAATGCATTGTTGGCCCACCTCCTCTTTTCCCTAGGAAATCTTGGCACTCAATGCAAAATATGCCCATGTGTATGTGGATGAAGTATAGACATGAATGTCTGCCCATATATTAAGCAAGAGTGAAACCTAATTTATTTCAAAGATTTTAGATAAAAATACACAAAAAATAGAATGTCTAAATTTGTCTTCCCATCCTTTGTATTCCTTACCCTGATACCACTCTGATATTGGGGATCATTTTGTAAGTAAATCTAAGAATTGCTAATAAAACAAATAAATGTATCATAATATCTTTAAAATTATAGATCCACATTTTTTCACATGATTATTTTTATCTCATTCATAAACAAAGGTGGTAAAAGGCTTTTCAAAAATAGATCTTTGTATTATATACCTCAATTAGAGACAACACTCAACATTTTCAAAGAGACATTTGATGCTTATTTTGCAATAAAGCCCAATTATGAAAGATGACTTTGAACTTATAACTTAGGTCATATATATTTTAGATACTCATATTGTTAGATATTTCTATTAGCATATATTTAAAAGAATGCAAAAATCAAATCTCATGTGATATGGGACAGGGAGCCCAGATGGTCAGTGATTACACATAGCCTTGCAGGCACTCTAAAGTGTCTCATTAATAATCAATATCATGAAGTACACAGTGTTCCAGAAATAATTTGATATTCTCCTTTCAAATCATGTATTATTTTAAAAAACCAAGGCTTTTAATATTAAAATTGATCATTGGAACCATGCACCAAGGTAAGCCATGTCACAGAGCACAGGGAAGTTCTAACATTCAACAATGTGTAGTTTCGACATTTCTTAAAACATTCTGGCCTAATGTTAGGTCATATTTTGTTTTAAAAAATATGACCACAGTAACTTTAATTCTCAAAAAACAACATGGGTTATTTTAGAAGTATATCTTTAACTGCAAGCCCAAGTTTCCTATGGTACAAAATTCTAGATGTTTCAGGAATTTATTGCTAAATAGTCCTTTATCAATTGATCTCCAGAGAACAAACTCATGAATGGTCCTCTAAATCATAAACTTAATTTTTAAAATTCCATTAATAAAATAGTATAAATGTACCTCACTGAATCCTTTTCCTGGGTCCTGTGAGTTTGGTGTTGGATTTTCCTTCACTGTTTTGATAGTCATTAAAAGTGCTGGTAAAGCAAGCAGGCTCCATCTGCATTTAATCATCTCATACCATGAGGGGGGGTGGATGGACAAGGTCACAGACACAGGGACATCTGCAACATCAGAAGATCTAACTGTGCTTTGGAGCTCTAGGACATTTCTCCTCCACCATTGTTAGCTGCCACTTTGTGGTCAAGAGGTACAAAGGACCGGTCACAGGTTAAAGATCAAAGACAGGGCAGGACCATTCAAATGTCAGAAGCACTTTGATGAGTCTATACAAATTAGCTTTTATCCAAGGATCTATCAGTTATCAAGTAAAAGTACTGATCAACCAACTAAGCACTGATGCAGGTTCTCACATCCAGTAATACGCTTCCCTACTCATTCCCCCAGCTTCTTTGATTTTATGTTCTGAGACACCTAGGTCTCTTACAGAGAGGAAAAAGGCATAAAGGTACATTGTAAAGCACACCTTCCTCCACAATACAATAGAATGTCCCTTCCTTATGCACGCTGCAGCCACTGTATTAAGAAATTTTCTGCACATTATTTCATTTTCTCCTCACTACAATTCTATGATATATGTTCCCCTTTATGGGTATAGAAACCTAAAGGAATTAGGTAATTCAACTGCTATCACATAGTCAGTAAATGAAAGCTCAGACTGAGAAATGAATCAGAGTCCTTCTATTTCAATCTATTTTTGTTAAATGTTGAATTAAACAAAACTGATTTTGGTAATGCCAACAAAGTACCATCTCTCCCTCATCAGTTTGCTGATGCCTAAAATCCTACCAGAAAAGATTTATTCTTTAGTAGGAAGCTACTCAACCTTTATTAAAATGGAAATACTTCTGGCTACAGGATCATATTAAGCCATATCAATTTTTTCCACCTCACTGTGAGGGAAATCTCTGCTGGTTAGAATGCTCTTAGGTTAAGAGAAAATTAAGCCTGAGCTGACACAGAAAAATACATAGTATCTCACACAACCTAAAATTCCAGGGACAGGGCTATGAACAGGCACAGTCCATTTTGAAGTCGCCATCTTCTTTCTGCGGACAGACTCTTTCCCTTGGTAGCCTTCTCCCCATGAAGCATGGATAGCCAAGATATTCAGGAGACTGATAGATGTTTCAGGAAATTTCGAAGTCCTCAGCCAATTTCGCATTGTCTCTCATTGGCAGAGGATTCCTGAGTCAGTCCCTTTATCTAGTTACCCAGAGATTAGCACAGAGCTCTTCATCCTTGAAGTGAGCATAAGGCAGAGAATAGAATTGTACCCATGGGATTAGGTCAGAAGTTGGTAAAGCTAAATGGGTCTCCAAACACCTTAGGGTCTTAGGAAATGGCTATGCTTTTCCCAAACAAATGAGATCAGAATCCAGGGGTGGTAGAGTGGGGCAATGCATAAAACAGAAAGCTGATAACATTGTATAAAATCTTCCCAAATGATGTTCCTGTGCATCCGAATTTAGATTCACTCCAACTCAGATTCCGGCATGAAGGTCTACCTAGTACCTAATCTATGTGGCTGCAAGATAAGGCGAGAGAGGTCAAGTAAATTGAGGGGAAACAGCATGTGATGGTTTGGATGTGAGCTCCAAAAGCTCATGCGTGAGACAATGAAAGAAGGTTCAGAGGAGAAGTGACTGGGTTATGGGACCCTTAACCAAATCAGCTAATTAATCCTCTGATGGGATCAACTGAGTGGTAACCAGAGGCAGGTAGGGAATGGCTGGAGGAGGTGAGTCCCTGGGAGAGTGTCTTTGAGGTTTATATTTTGTATCTGATGAGTGGAGATCTCTCTCTCTATCTCTCTCTCTCTCTCCTTCCTAATCATGCCCTGAGCCACTTCCTTCCATCTCACTCCTCTGCCATGATGGTCAGCCTCACCTTGAGCCCCAAGAAATGGAGCAGCTGTCTATGGACTGAGACCTCTGAAACTGTCAGCCAACAAATAAAGTTTTCCTCCTTAAAGTTGTTCTTGTCAGGTTTTTTAGTCACAGCAGTGAAAAAGCTTTTTACAGCACAGCAACTTTATACCTGGCTTTGGGATCAAAGGGCAAGAATTCGTGGTAGAAAGAAAGTAAGTTGGGGCATTGATCTCCAGAAAAAATTAAAAAAACAAACAAGCAGGCATAAGGGACAGGAGGGAAGGAGGCGAGGAGGAAAATAAAGTTTGTATTGCTTACTTCACTTAAAGCTCATTCTTAATAACAGTAAATACAGAAATTATAACATCCCTTTATGTGACGTATTCTTTGAAGGTATTTCATCTGTTGTCATACATTCCACATGTCAGCTGCAGTTGGGAGTTCCAGGATTTTCTAAAATTTTTGATTAAAAGCAATTACTTTTACAGCAAATAATAGATATAAATTAATTAATATAGTTCAAGTTCAATTATTATAAAAATTTTGATTTGCTTGGCATAAAAATACTCAGTCTTTTTTAAGTAATTCAATCAAATTAACATAGTCATTACAGAACATATACAACTTTTGCATGTAAAAATAGGGTGGGGAATTAGCTTTGTAGAATATTAAATATATTTCAATGACAGTATTTGACAGTGTAGTGTTTATATAAGAATGGACAGATGAGGGAGTAAAAATGAAATATATAGTTGAGAAATGAACCTTATCCAAATATTCTAAATAAAAGCAGACAAACAAAAAAGGGACAAACAGAAAATGCTACAAAAACATGGTTTTTAACTGGTGTTTTTTACAAAAGTGGGTAAATATCTAAAATAAAACACAAATATGTAATATAAAAACTAAAATTCTTCTTTACTAGTCCTCCAGAGATTAACATCTCTGATTTACATTTCTATATATATTTGTATTTCTGTAAAAACCTTCTTTTTTTGTTATTTTAATAGTTTTAGTTTATTCATTTCTTTTTTGGTGTGAAATTCAGAGATCCAACTTATTGTTTTCTAACAATGATAAATTATTACAAAACTCTTATTAGTGAGCATGGGTGTTGTTTGTAACTCATCATAACTTAGCGCTGTTCTTGTCAGTATCTATGAACAGGTAAATCTGTACTCTCCTACTTAGAAAGTGGAGGGATTTATTGATTTTGGCACGTATGAAGAGACCCCATGCTCCAACATTTCCCCTTGCTTCTTTGGATGGCCAGACACTAAAGACCAGAGTTCTGCAGTTATTTTTATGACCTGTCTCTCTGCATTATGGCTTTCAAGACCATCACTTTGTTCACGTTCCTATCGCTGACATCCTGGCAGAAACCCACCTCACTGCTGGACAAAAGCAAGGTGACCTTCATTCATCCTTCCAACATGGTGGTTATTTTCAGCACGTAATGAAAGTAGTGACTCTGAGGCAGAAATCTCACCCTGCATGTCTTCGCTATGATATTAAGAGGACAGAAACTTAATCAGATTATGGTGTTTAGAGGTCAGGCCTTGAGGGAAGTGATTAGGGTTTGATAAGGTCATTAGAGCAGAGCCCCCTGTGAATGGATCTTGGTACCATTATAAGAAAGTGGCTGGAAGTGGTGGTGGCTGCCTGTAATCCTAGAGGGTTAGGATGTAGAGGCCAAAGTAGTGTTATTTTGAGGCCATCCCCAGCATATTAGTGAGACACTGTCTCCAAAACCAAATAAATAAACAGATAAAAATAAAAAGGGCTGAGGATGTGGCTCAGTGGTGGAGTGCTCCTGGGTTCAATCCCCAGTACTAAAAGATGAAAGAAAAAAGGAAAGAGATATATATGCCTGCAATTTTCCTTTCTCTTATCATGTGATGCCCTGAGGTGCCCTAGGACCATCAGCAAGAAAGCCAAAATAAACTTATGTTTTTTATAAAGTAGCCTATCTCCGATATTTTGTTATGGCAATAACAACAAAAAGTGAATTAATACCTTGAACACCAACAAATAATATTAGATACTTCACTTTCTTATATTAACATTCCACATTCTAAATTTACTGAATTTTTTCATCACACAAAGCAGAGTTAATCAATCATTATTTTCTGTTTATTACTCCTACTGTACGGCAAAATGATTTCATCAAAACACACAAAACTATGAATTTATACATGCAGGATGGTGCTCTTTTAACTACCTTTTCATGTCAAATAGAGAGCTCAGGGATGAGCACAGAGTAGGCACATAATAAATATTTGGATGAGGAGATTAAACAGGAATCACAGTTTTTGTTAATAATCAGGGGGAGTGGGGTAGGACCTATCTGTTTCATTAGATTATTTAAACACATTTTTCTTAAAATTTTCTCCTTCGATTTCTAATCCAATGAGTCATCTTTACAGTGATGACAAATAAAGGGTTTTAACTAAAATTCTGTACGAAAACAATAGTTTTGCTTTCCTATATTTTAAGACATCCATAATTTCAAATGTAAAGTTTGTCAGAAAAATCATTAAATGCAATAAATTGTATCAGCCCCAGGTAGAAGGGGTAAATAGTATAACATAAATGGAAGCACAGCTATGGATATTAATATAAATATAGACACATATGTCTTGAGTTACTAACTTCCAACCAGTCTCATAGAGTAGGCCTGCAGTTGCCCATGTGAATCTATAGCTGCCTCAGTAGCATCGATGATGGAGCCCAAAGCCCCGTTGGAGACATGTATTCTAATCTGCTTTGCTTATGCATCTCCCTCCTGTGTTCATGGCCTGAAACCCCTAGATAGCAAGATGATACTATCACCCAATGCACTAGTCCATGTTTCCTTGATAATCACTGGATACCATTGGAGTACTTTACTTGGAAAAGAGGCTGATTTTGGCTCACAGTTCTGCACACTCAAGGTCAAAGTGCTGCATCTGCCTCAGTATTAGCAGAGTGCTGACCCATGCAGGACATCACATGGAAAGAGGGAGCATGTGGTGTGTGTGTGTGTGTGTGTGTGTGTGTGTGTGTAAGTGGACTTACTTCCTTCACTTTCTCTCCTTATAAAGCCATCAGGATTCAATCCAGAGGGCTCCACACTCAAGACCTTATATAATTCTATCTTTTCCTGGGCCACAGCTCTGAACACTGGTCAGCTCTAAATACCTCACAATGGGGATTACACTCCAACATATGAAGCCTTGGGACACACTCAAACTGATCCAAACCAGAGCACCAGATGGTTCTATGTCTTTCTGCATCAATTTCTACATGTGCCAGAGGTAATTTAGTAATTTCATCGAGGAACTTCCCATGACATTTCAAGCTGGACCATCTTTGGGGTGGCCCTAGAGCCCTGTATTTATTTTCTGCTATGGCACTCATCACTTTTTCTGCAATATTCCATTTCTCTGCAAAATGCTCTAAGAATAAGGAATGATAAGAAATTCCCTCTAAGAATAAACAAACATAAACCTCAGAAGTGCCTGGATTCTTGAAGGATTAGCAGGGAGGGGAGTTTCTTCCACCTCGGCAGGATTATCGAGGGCAGAAATCAGCACATCTTTCCCTAGAACTTAACCATTGAGAAGAAAAGGCTCCTTTCCATAGTCCAATCTTGTTTTCTCCTACAACTGACTCTACCAGTATTTCCCTCCAGACTGTGTTTATTTCTCCAGAAAAAGTTTTTGCTTATGCAGTTGTTGCCTCCTTATAACATCAGCAGACCATTGTCCTCACGGCTTTACGCCATCAAATTCCTCCTCATTGGGCATTTGTATTAGTTTCCTGCGCTCCGTAACAAATCAGTGGCCTAAAACAATAGAAACGTCTTTCTCACAGTTCTGAAGCCCGAAGTCCAAAATCAAGGCATTGGCAGGACCACACTGCCTTTGAGGACTCCAGGGGAGGGCCTGCCCTGCTTGCCTTTCCCTTCCTTCCTTCCTTCCTTCCTTCCTTCCTTCCTTCCTTCCTTCTTTCATTCTTTTCTTCCTTTCTTTCCTCCTTCCCTCGGCTTGGGCTGCATCACCTCAATCTCTGCTTCCACCCTGGTGGAGTTTCTCCTATGTATTTTTGACTTCTCTGTGTCTTATAGGAACATACTCCCTTGCATTTAGGACCCACCCAGTTAATCCAGGATGATCTCATCTCTGAATCTTTCATTTAATTATCTCTACTAAGATTTTTTTCCCAATAAGGTCATATGCATAAGATCTAGTTAGATATCATTTGGGGATGGAGTCATCATTTAAACACTAAGGCATTTTTAAAATCTGTTTACACTCATTTCCTTAGTATTTTTGTTCCAGTATCAAAGAGTAGGAATCTGATTTATCATCATCCAACATTTTGCTCAAGATTAGATCTGGTTCCTGATTCACATCATCTCCACCCAGTTCACTCAAATACGGTTCTTATGCACATGTTGGAACGTGCCACAATGAAACCACTATTGTGTATCATTATTATGGGCCAAAAAAAGAACAGTCAATCCACAGGATCACACAGTAACAACAATGTTGAGGCTGAGCTCTTCAGTAATTACTTCCCTTAGAAAGGGCTAGAGTTTGGGCAGCCTGAAATAAATGATAGTGGTCCATTTCGTCCCCCAGAATGCAGGGACTTCCTCATAAGTAGGGACAGTCTTTTTCATGTTTGTGACACTAGTGAACAGAATAGTACCTTGCATGTGTTTCACATTCAATACAAGATACTCAAACTGAAACATTAGAAATTCATTTATGTGCAGGTTTGTAAACAGTGTTGACTTCTATTATATACCAACCATAGAAGTAGGTGCTGTGGTTAAGATAGTGAACCTTGAAACAATTTCCATTCCCTCATGGGGTTTTTAGACTTAAAGAGGAGGAACATTGGATTTGAATAACACTGTGTGCCAAGTGTTATCCCTTTTTGAAACTACAGAATTTTTTGCACTTATCTAGAAGAAATGGGTTTAAAACATAGCATACGTTAGGCATTTTCCTTAGTTGTCTGTATGCCTGTGTGTGTGTGCATGTGTGTACACAGGTGTGGGTTTACTTCAGCTTTTAGTTTTAGCTGAAATACAAACCAAAGCAAATTTCTCACAAAACTTATCTTCTTTCATAATTGTATCAGTCCATATTAACTCTCGTCTGTTTTCAGTATTTTGATCTATATATTACATTTTCATTCAGGATTCAAAAATAAGGAATACCATCAGAAATACAGTATTCAGAATCAGAAGATCAGAGTTTGAATCCACCTTCAATTAGTGTGTGGCCAATATATCATCTTGTCATTATTTTTAACATCATTTTTGAAAAAAATCTACAGCCAAAGGATAAAAATAAACCCTCATAAACGGTGAGAGCCCTGCATTTTTGAGATAATGACTATGAATATGACAAATGGGCAATGTGAACAATTATGTCTATTTAATATTGAATGAGAGAGAATTTTGCATTAGTGGACACCTGTATCCAGTGTTTGACTTGATGCATGGAATGCATAGCCCACATTCAGTCTTTATAACATGCTATGTCAAAAACACAAGGTCATGAATGCCTGGAATTTGAAATTGAAAAAAAAAAAAACAAAAACAAACACCTCAATAAATGTCAAAAGCCTAATCATCACTGTTTGCGGAGAGCAGGTATCCCAGGCAAAGGTCCATGTTTCAGGAACACTTGATAAACGGCATCAAGGTTGGCTTCCACTGATTTCATCGGGAGACTTACTGTTTCAAAGAGCTAAATTAAACAGGAAGCTAGCCCACTGCGCTGAAAGCCTAGGAGGACTACTGAAGGGAGAGGGGGTGCTTTTCCTTCAGGTGAACCTGACCACCGAGGGTTCCTGCGTATTTACTAAGAAATGTGTCAGAATCGCACCTGCACACACATTTCTCCGTCATTAAATTCTTCCTCATCCATGGAAAACGGACTGCTGCTTGCCCTGCCCTTCCTGGGTGGCTTGAAGAACTTTAATGGTGTGGAATCACATAATAACCAGGCATTCCCTGGTCTGCTGAACAAACTGCACACACCGAACCAAGAGGGGCACATGCTCCTCCAAAGGGCTGAGGAGTACATTTGCAGTTTAATTTAAAGCTGCCCCAGGGTGGTTATGCCGCCTCATCTGGCCTCTTTATGTTTGTGTTACCATAAACTCAGATGGATGCCTTCCTTTTATTCTGGGCTCAGGCTTCCCAGTTACAGAAGCATGCAAACCCTCCCCTGATGTTCATCTGAAAACTCAGCTTCTGAGTCAAAGCCTCTGCAGCAATTATCCACACCCATTCCTTAACCATTTGCAAAGCAGCCAGGGGAGGCCATCGTGAAAGGTACTGTGACTGTCCTGCTCCTGGCTGACGTGGCCAGCCTCATACTTGACTTGAAATAGCTTGATCTTGTCAATTCAGATACTCTATATCAGAAGCACTTGACTATTTTAAGGCCTTTTTAAACATTCACAGCATGATCTGGCATTTGTTGAGCTGACACTGTATGCCAGGTGTTGGTGCTAAGAACGTCACATCCATTGCCATCGTACAACTCTTACAAGATAGGTACTGTATATATATCATGCCATTGCCTTCCATATGGGGATTGAAATACATTTTTCTGATTTTATTGCAAATGTTAATAGTTTCCTATGTTAGTTTTTCTAGCATTAACATGTGTCTTTCATTCTTGTTTTAATCTGTGAGGATTAAAGGCAATTCACAAAGAAGGGAACAGTTTTCATCTAGTCAGTTCAAATGGAAGCACCTTATCTAAAATTCAGGCCCCTGACCATTGGGTTGGTAGTTTTTCACCTGTTTTCTTATAAATAGAGAAGAAATTTATTGATCCAAAGTATATATGAGGATAATTCTAGTGGGAGTTTAAAACAGTCTGTGAGAGTGAAGGCTTTTGCTAGCTACTGTCAACTCCCATGCTGAGGTATGTTCTAGACCAGGGGTCGAAGTCCATCTCGCCATCTGATTTGTAAATACAGTCTCAGTGGAACACAGCATCCCTGTTTGTGTAGGCATCATTTATGGATGGTTTTGTACTGCAACTGCAATGGCAGGGTTGAGAGTCATCACAGAGACTGCATGACTTACACAATCTAGGACCTTCTTTACCTGGCTCTGCACAGATGGAGACCACCAACTCCTGTTCTAGATATAACTCATTCTCCCATCTTGTATTTGGCTTGTGATTTTTAACAGACTGTTAAAAAATATTAGTTATTTTCAGAATAGTGTCAAGCCCCCCAGTACAAGGAATGAGTACCTAACACAAGGAATGAGTTCCTAATACAAAGAATGAGTTCTGAAGAGATGTATTTATTTATTTGTTTTTTGCACATGAAACATTTTTTATTAAAAATACCCAAAGGAGCAGTCTGTGGCTTTGTCACTGTCATGTCCCCAGTCCTCTGTGGGGCTGTCCTGACCATGCCACTGAGCTAACTGCCTGTCAGCCAGTGGCACAGCATCAGGGACCCCATCTGTGTCAGGGATCTGTGCTCAGGCTTCACAGGGACCTCCTCCATCACTTCCCAACCCTCCTCTTCTCTGTTTTTAGCCTATTGGTTCTTTCTAACTTCGATTTTTGGAGATGAATCTCCTTTTACCTAATTAAGTCCCTGAGGTCCTATCTCCCATGGGTTCTGGCTGACACTTTGGGCTCCCTCCTATCTGGAATCAGTAAATGAGCCTCTTAAGGGTGTTGTCTGCAGTTTTGTTTCCTCCGTTCATTGCCCCTCTTGCTCTACATGTATGTGCAGGTGTGTGCATGCACAGACACACACATTGGTATAAAAGCACACAGAAAGGCACCCCCAAATCTTAGCAATAGCCTGTTGCTTTGGTGGAATTAACTCACAGTGGAATTGCCCAGCTAAGTGTGGAACATTTTACATCTTCCAGAAAATCGGCGCTTAGATTTCTACCAGCTTAAAACAAGGGTGCTTCACGACAACCTTCTTGTACGCAACGACATGTAATCATTTTTTTTAAAGAACTTGGCCAACTGAGTAAAGGAGAATAATAGTGCTGCAAGGTTAGGTTAGTTTGGTTTCCTCTGATTTGTCCACAAGGAATGTCAGTGTGTTTGCTGGTAGGTGCAGAGATCCAGTGTGGCCTGACCACAGTCTCTTGCCATGTTTGCCCCTGAGTAACCCTGGTTTGCTGCTCCATGCCATTTCCCAGGATCCTGTAGGAAAACAAGTGTGGAGCACTTTCACCAGACTCTGGTGCCATAGAGAATGTGCCCCTATCTTTGGCCTCAGCTTGAAGCCTTCCAGTGTAGGTGAAAGCCACTTTTGTCCTGACCACTGTCTAAGCCCCTCTCTGTGACCCAATTCCTGTGGAGTCACTGTTTTGCTGCTGCACTTGACCACACTTCTGTGGGTAGGTCCCCAATAATTTGTGCTCTGTGTAATCCTGGGTCTGTCTAGCTCTTTCCTTGACTTACGGAAGTGTACAGTTCTTACACCAAATTATCCGAAGACTGCAGAGGATGAAGATGCAATATCCAATAAAAACCTCTTGAATATTTTTGAGTGTAAACCAGTTCTTAAATAAATAATAATTTAAGTAATTATTAACTTTTTTGGTTTTACCCATATTGTAAACCAGTTTATCCAACATGAAGATGAATATTAATATGAATAAATGTGATAATAGATTAGAAAATATAAAAGCTAATTTGTATATTTCATTTTATTGTTCTCCCTGAAGAAGAAACCCCAAAATAACTAAAACAGAATAATTTAAACACTTGGGAAGTATGTTTCCATTTTGTCTAAACAAATTTTTCCTCAACATTTGATTGAATAAAAACTAAACCTATTTTTATGAAAAACTAAGAGCTTATTAAAATACATTTTTATCATTTCATGTTCTTTATTACGGTCTGGGAAGCAGCAGAGTTAATTTAATTTGGTTAAGAACTAAAATATTACAGAAAGTGATGAAATTCTTTCAATTATCTTGCTAATTAGATAGTCTAATATTAGATGCATCAACACAATAATTTGTGTTTGTGCATGACATACGTGAAACCCTATAGGGGTCATTTGTCACTGCTGAGATGTAACTAGAACCTAAAACATAAAGGGAACACACAGAAATTGGATGCTTTCAGGATGAAGGTTCCATGATAAATTTGGTCACAATGAACAAATGTGTCTTAGAGCGATCTTGCAAAAGGAAAGTGTTAGACTCCTTTTGTGTAACCTGCAATGTCTGCTAAATTAATTAAAAAGCAAATCACAAGATAACACATCTGAGAAAGAAATAATAAGCAAGTGACACTAAAGAATGATCCTGGAGGAGACCATAATATAATGCTTTTATTTGACTCCAAATTAACTTTCAGGCATTGATGGCTTACATGTTCATCTTCTCCATTAAACTGTAGTCCTATATGTATATATTGACCTAGGAAGGAGTGTTGAAGTGTTTGGTGTTCCAAAATATTTGTTGAATGATTGAATGTTTCTTTTTTTGATAGCTGACCCTTCAGGGTTTTTAAGTTAGTAAAGGCAAATTTGCATTGGGTATGAAACAATGTGCTTTCCTTTTTGACAATTAAATGAAGTGTTATAATGTAATTAGAACATTAATAATCTGATTCTGAACTGACTTGCTTTTTCTACAGAACCATTTTTCAATGTGTGTCATAAGAGTTAAGCATTACATAATCTTTGGTCCTGAAATTCTCCATAAATGAATATATTCTAATGAGATAATGAAGACTTTTTCAGAAATTGGTTCCAAACCAACAAATTTTGGAAATATGAAAATTCATTTAAAAATTATCTCCTTTCATTCTAATATATCACAGCCTACAATACCACTATTATTATCACTAAGGCAATTGAACAATGCACAATGGGCTAATCAGAACAACTATGAAATAGAAGAGATTCTAGGAGGAAAAATTTTAAGACATTTGAAAAAAATTTTAAGACAATTGAAAAAAGCCAACCAAAATTCATCCATTTCTGGACACCAGGACCTCATTCAGTGGGGGGGACATCTAATCACTGCTTCCCTTCTTACCCAGGACACTGTTATTCATTGAGATATGTGTTAGCAGTGAGCCAACTGCTTGGGGTCACTAATCATTGATGTGTGAATATAGAGGGTCTTTCCTGTTCTAAAAATGTCTTATTTTATGCCGTATGCAATAGGGAAGGAGCACGGCATGGTTAGGCTCCTACTTTAAAAGAAACACCACAGTGATAATGTACAACATGTAGTGAGACATGGGCAGACTAGACCAGGAAAGCTGGGTTAGAGGACTCTTGACATGGTCCCACCCAGGGTGAGAGGGAATCCTGGAATAAGGTAGGAGCCACACACACTGAAAGAACAGACAGGGAGGAAAACAGAAGAGATGGAGTGTTTTGAGCCTCCTGTTTTCTACAACAGCAGCACTCGCCTATAAACAGAACTGTAACATTTGAAAGTGGTGAATGTATGCAGAGATGGACTTCCCCAAAGATGGTCTGTAGAGCTGACTGTCCATGCCACCCATATAAGCAGCAAATGGCAACTCTCTGAACAAAAAGTGCAACTTTTGCATCGGTGCATAGGGTTAGATCAATCATTAAATCAACAAGGTTTAAAGCTGTTTAAATGAATGCTTGAATATGTAAACCATTTCAGTTGTTATTTGAACTGTGATTTTCTTCTCCTTGATACTTAATTGTAACACAAAAACCTCACGAGTAAAATGCAAGATCAATGTGCTATGTCTTTCTTTAACGATGGGTTATGCAACATAATTTGAGATCACTTCCCCAAAATAAAATTACCAATTGCTTGGAATAAAATTTCAATCACTTCAGCAACCTTTCCTGGCATGCTTTAGCTAGCCTAATAAATACCTGGTACCTTTCCCATCTTACATAAGATCTCCCTTACACTCTCTGCAGGATAGGATCACTTTCAAATTCTCCCTTCCCATGTTCTGGTTTTGTCCTCTAACTGTCCTCTGCTGAAAAGTGTCTCTACTAAAGAATAAAGAATTTGATCACTAAGTAAATATGATGCCTTCAAATCAAGCTTTTTCTTTCTCATGGCTTTGTAGACTTTCGCAGCAATTCTTTCCAGTGTTATTTCAGCTGCATATCACTCTCAAAAACACAGGTGGCTGTTGAACTATTTTTTTGTGTGTGAATCTTTTGCCCCATCAATCAAATAAGACAGTTCATGTAAATAATGCATGTACTCGCAGATAATATAGTGCAATATTAATTTGTCTTTTGTTCCCTCTTGAAAGAACATGAGCTATATTTTCCTTAATTCTATTCCAAGAAAGGCATTATATGAGCTGTCATCTCCTTGAGCTCTTTCCCGGGTGTCCTTGGGCTGCAGTCTCCACAGACTACCTCTACTCAGGAGCCATTTTGGAGGTGGAGACGAAGAAATAGATGCAGAAATAGATGAGAAGAGAACCTTCAAATGGGTTATAAGAGGAGATTTTCAACTCAAGACACAAGGGAGTTACACCTCCCCAAGCCAAGGCTACTCTCAGGTTTTGTTGTTGTTTGTGTATATGTAATTCCCGTGCCTGGTGCAGGTTTGTTTGACCTATTTGTAGTATCTCCAACAGGTTAGTTAACTGACTATCGGATGACCATAAAAGATAGTCAATAAGTTCTGTGATTTTGAGGAGTTTTGCCTGGAGAATCGGAGTTTGAACAGATGGCAGAGAACCAGGTTCAGCAATGTTAACTTAGAACACAAAGAACCCAGGCAGCTATGGTAAACAGACTGAGTCTGACTGTTTCTATTTTCTGAGCATCATATGAGCTTCTTGGATATTTGTCAACACTAGGCAGAGTTAAAAGTTCCCCAGACTTGGACTTGACTGAGTTTGAATTTCTTGCTGTGTGTTTAGATAGCACACTAAACAGGTTAAAATATCAACATACTTAAGAACAAAGAAAGAATGCAGAGCTTTTCACCAAAGAAGTATCATGAAGTAAATTTATAAATATCACAATGTTTTAAACTCCAGCATCTTATTTCAGCCACATACAGGGTATGTCATTTAGGAATAAAGATAAATTCATTTCTCGTATTATTAGAGATTGACAAGTTTGAGGTCAAGAAGCCAGTGGCTTCCAAGTCTGGTGAGGACTTCTCAGATCATAGATGGTGCCTCTTCACCAGGTCTACCTAAGCTAGAGAAAACAAGGTGGCTCTCCATAGGGGAATACTTCCATGAAAGTATTCCAAGAAATATTCCACATCTCAGTGAATTCAGCCTCCTAATATTGCCATGGAGGGATCAGGATTTCTGGGGACACAAACATTCAGACTATTGTGATAGTATTTGGTGTTTTTTTTTTTTTCTATAATATCTGGGATTTAAAGTTCTCAATTGGTACTGTTAGCTGTCCTAATCCACCTGGAAAAGAACATGTAAATACGGAACAATTAATGGACCAATGTAACTGGCATCCAGTTGGTTACCTTTCTCTCCACCAATTGCATAATTTAATGCAAGTTTCAGAGCTTTATAGCATCAACCCATTTTCAACTATTTCCCATAAATCATGATGGCTAGCAGTTTGAATCTCCATTTGATGAGTACTCAGAAGGAGGTTTACATTAAGCAGCACCAGGCATTATCCTCTAAGAACATTCTCACTGGACATGAACACTGTTCCTTTCTGATCTACCCTCTCTACACTACCCTCCTCAACTCTCTTTATTTTATACAAACCTTTATTAGGCTCCTCTAATTTTGTATTGAAAACATCTTGGCACTCAATTAGAAAAACAAAAATGTTCTAGTAATATGGGCTTCCTTAAAGGAGTGCATCAGGGTGCGCTGGAGTGGAGATGTAAGGGAAAGAGAGTAATAGACATTTTTTTTTTCTCTCCTGTAAAGACATCTTTCTTATCACACGTGCAGTTTGTATATTTTCATACCAGCTCAATCAGCTTCTCTTTAGAGCTTTCTTTTCTATTGTCTTGTTTTCTCTGCTTAGTGGTCTTTTTACTGCCTCACATTCTGTTGCAGGAAGCAATTTAAAATCTTTTTTCTCTTTAACATTACAACTCACTTATGAATAGAGCTTATAACCAAAACAATTTTCGAAGAGATAGAGAACATCAGTCTCTCCGCAAGTTAAATTTCATTCCAGAAATGAAAAATCAAGTTATGGTCCCAAGCTATACCTTATCGGTTGTATTTGTCAAGGTTTTCAGATGAAAGAAACAGGAATGAACTCTGGAGGATTTTAACAGGAAAGGAGTTTCCTAAGAGCTAATTGTATTAGCTCATAGAACTTGCTAGATGTTTTCAAACACTAGCTCAGGAATCCAGAAGATGCTCTGAAAGTCTAGACAGGCAGAATCAAAACGAAAACACGACTGCACAAAGTGTCTAGTGGAGACACTGAGCACTGGAGGCTGCAGCAGAGGCTGCCTTTGTTTCTGGACCCCGCTGTGAACTCTGGTACAGAAGAGAGGCTTTGCCGGTACTCTCTGCTTGCTTTGTTGGTTCTGGATTGATGATGCTAATGATTGGCTGAGCTAAATCCATGAGCTACACAGCTTCTGCCCTTGCTTTCCCCATCAGTAAATGAAGAAAAAATGCACACATTCAGCAGAGAGAGCATATTTGTCTTTTGGGGCTTTTATGGTTTTCCAAACTACCAAAACCATCAGGTAAGCATCCTCCAAACACAGAGAAGAGGTTCCTCTCCCCTGGAAGGAAAAAAGCAAACAGCAATGATGAAAATACTGATCATTCCATTAAAACAATGCAGTGATATGGGAATCTGCAAGTTGGATTTGATTAAACTGCATCTAACTCATTATTGTACATTTGAAAATGTACCCAAATGGTCAATTTTAAAAAGTTTAAAAACACAGTTTGATAAATTCTAATTCTTTTGAACACAAATTGTGGGTTTATCATCTTGTTTTAAGTCAATTTTTAATTCCACGTTTATAAAATATTAAAAGGTAATTATATATGTTATATATTAATATATGCATTTATGTGTATTGTATGTTTACTATACCTATGCATAGAATGGACATATATAGTGTGTGTATATATATATATATATACACACACACACACACATATTTTAAGAAGAACTTGGCCTTGAACACTTGGTTTTCATAGACTCACGCCATGTTCACATTAAACACAGGCATTATACCTGCATTAACTTTGGTCTTCTCCCCTGGCAGCCTTTATGTGTTAAGACAAACCATCATAGTATGCTATGTGACCCCATGAGGAATGAGGCTACTCAGTTGCACTCAGGCCTGAACATCTTCATGACACCATGACCAGATAGCATTTCTACTGCATGAAACATCTGGCACACATACAAAGCATCATACTTGAAAACCCCCATCTGCTTGGAATGGAGCTTCAGGTCTGTAACTCCCATCTGCATGGAATGGCCCTCACCACTCTCCTCTGTAGCTTCCAGAGACTCTGGCTTTTCCTTCCTAATGTGTGATCCCTGACTGAACCACTGGAATTTCTCTTGATTTCTCTGTTGCTTCTTCCCTTTGCCGGCATTTCTGCCTTGTGTTATTTGAGGCTCCCCTCCCTAGGATCAGATAACCCCTAAACCATTTCTGATTCTTGTGTCTGTTAGTTCAGGATCAAAACTGGATTGCTTCCACCATCAGTTTTGCAAAACAGTCTGACAGAATCTGTTTGAGAAAGCCATGGGAACATATTGAGTTGCCCAGGTGTACTGAATCGACCTTCTTTCTACTGAGAGTAATAGTAATCACTCTTTGTTGGCTCATAGTCAATTTTTTCTATAAGTATCTTTTAAAGATTGTGTTGTTTCCTTTACATTGTAACTACCCACAGTGATACCACTTTCTCACTCACTGATTCCCAATTCTGACCCTACAGAGAAGAAAGAGGTATAGGGAGGTCCTAATGTACTATTTTTTTTTAAATTTTTAACTTTGTTTTAATTAGTTATACATGACAGTAGAATGCATTTATGCACTTTGATATACCATATATAGATAGGATATAATTTCTCATTTTTCTGAGTGTACATGTTATAGAATCACATTGGTCATGCAGTCACATAAATACATACAGTAATAATGTCTGTTTTGTTCTACTATCCTTTCTATCTCCACCTCCCCTCCCCTCCCCTCCCTTCACTTCCCTCTACCTAATCTAAGGTAACTCTATTCTTCTCTAGTGCCCCACTCCCCTTATTAAATAAGCATATTAAATAAAACATCTGCATATTAAATAAAACATTCAGTCTTTGATTTTGGGGGATTGGCTTACTTCACTTATCATGATATTCTCCAACTCCATCCATTTATTGGCAGACACCATAATTTCATTCTTCTTTAAATCTGAGTAATATTCCATTGAATATTACTTTTCTTTATCCATTCATCTATTGAAGGACATCTAGGTTGGTTCCATAGTTTAGCTATTGTGAACTGAGCTGCTATAAATATTGACGTGGCTGCATAACTGTAGTATGCTGATTTTAAGTTCTTTGGGTATAAATGGTGGAGTGGGATAGCTGGGTCAAATGGTGGTTCCAGTCCAAGTTTTCTGAGGAATCTCCATACTGCTTTCCATAGTGTTTGTACCAATCTGCAGTTCCACCAGCAATGTATGAGTGTAGTTTTCCCCCACATGCTCGCCAACATTTATTGTTGCCTGTTAATTGCCATTCTGACTGGAGTGAGATGAAATTTTAGTGTAGTTTAAGGGCACAGTTGTTAAGACAAAAACATTAGATGAAGAGTCCTCTTTCTGTGAACTCAGGTAAATAGTTCATCTCTGCACTTTCTCTATTAGTAAATTAGTTAATTGAACTAAATCCACACAATTATTACAATTACCTTTCAGGTAATTTATTTGGCTTTCATTTTTTCCCCTGTCTGTAAATGTGGATAAACTTTGAGGCTTTCCTCTGGTCTGTTTATATTTTCTTTTCAAAGTCTTTCTGCTTCTAATTTGCTTCACAAATATTATTTATAAATGACTGTCAATCCCAAACTGTATCCTTGGTCTCATTCTTGATTTTCTCACTTAAATAAGGAAACTGGAGCCTTATTCTTCTCTGTGTACCATCCTCAGGAAACTACCAGAAGTGAACTTCTATGTGAATAGTTAGGCAGGCAGGCAGGTATTTACATATTGCAATTCAATGTTCCCCTTGGACATACAAAGTCTGATCTGCCTGTGAAATTGGAAAAAGCTGAGCTGCTCCAATTAAATAAATACCACCACCCTCAAAAAAATACTACATGTTTCTATTATTTTTCTTTCATTTTTTTTTCTCCTGAGAGGTTTGGCTAGAAGGAAGAAGAAACAAAATGGAAATGGGGTTAACAGGAGAGAAAGGAAGGTTTATAGGTCAGAAGAAAGAAGGATTTTTAAGAGGTCTCTTGGAATTATTATTTAATTTTGAGTTGTTTACATTGTACTACTCATTTCCTTTTCTTCCCAAGACCGCTTTTGCTTTGTTGGAGTGGCATTTTGTAAAGGTCTAGGAAAACAGCCAGCTTTCACAGGCACTCAACATGGAACACAAGAGAAGCCTGTGAACCAAAGGATCAGGAAGTAACTGGTTTAGCAGGACTAAGGTTCATGGTAGAGATGAATGGGACAGGGAGGACCATGAATGTTTTTTAAAACCTGGGAGAGTTTAATTTTTCAACAGAGTGGGGTGAATATTCAAGCCACTGTTATTGAGGTCTTTTGATCAGGGTGTTACGGTGACTCCTACATATATACTCCCAACTACTTAGTGCATATTTAAAGCATATGCTCTGCTCTTACCTCATAGTGAGTTTTCTGAAATGTCAAGTTACATTTCATAAACAATGCCCAAAGTAGATGTGTATTATCATTATTAACATTAGAGATGCTGAGATTTATTTAGGAAAGCAAGGAATTCACCTTCCAGGGAGAATGTGGGTCATCTGAAGAGGGAGAAACAGCTCTTTATTCTTAGTGCATGTACTAAAACAAGGACATCCCACTTGACCCTAACTCTGCTTTGTTTTCATGCTCTTTGTTCCACAGGTTCTATGAATTATGAGGTTACTTAAAGGTGACTACCATCAGGAATTCTGTTTGCTGTTTAGCAAAATTTTTCATAAAAATAATTCCTGGTGTAATGTTTCTTCACTTGCTTGATTGTTACTATCATAGCATTTTTGTATGATTGGAAAAGTACAATATACATTTGAAAAGAAAATATGTATTTTCTCTTTGTATCTTAAAAAGCATATACACTTTGCTCAGGTGCATTTCTTACAGGGTTCTGGGGGTAGAATCTCACCCAGAGGACTGCTGACACAAGTCATTTTTCAAAAATGGCAGGTAAAAAGAAGATGGTGCAGGAATGTTCAAATGAGCAGTGGAGAGGCAAGGGTTTCATAGAGGTCTAGCAAGAGGATCAGCTGATGTCCTGATAGTCTCCACAGTAACTCCTCTAAAATGATGGATGCAAGAGCCAGGGATGGTTCTTGTTCAATAGAAGCTGTTTCATGGGGCAGTCCGTTAATAATGACAGGTGGCAAAGAAAAGTGACTGGCTAAGGTCACAAGCTAAAGGAGATAAAATGGAATTGCTCAGAGGCAAAGAGAGATGAGGGCCACTGGAAAAAAAAAAATCTCATTCTCTTGAGTCTTCCACTTTCCTGCAGAATTATAACATATAATCATAAACACTACTGAGAGATTTCTAGCAAATGAGTCAGTAGAATATTTTAAAATTCTTGCAGTCTCTCAGTGTTGTTTATCATAGATCCGTCCAACTGTATTATTTTTTTTACCAATAGAATCAAGGGTTCAATTTGCTTTTTAACCATAAAATCCCATTCAAAGCCTTCTAGGGAAGATATGTCCATGTACTACGAAATTCAATTTCAACTGTGACAGAATACTTATTTTATTTGCAAGAAGGTGGATTCAACTTTCTTCAGGTTAGGTTTAAGCCGAATGATTTTGAGCTATGGGCTAAATTTCTGTTTTCCAAATGTTTTCACTAGCTTGAAGTTGGCAGAATATGCAAATTAGAAAAATCTTTCAGGTTCTGTGATGACATGAGAAAGATGCAGCAAGATTGAGAAGACGTTGTGCAAAGAGTGGCTTTGTAGCTGGCTTAGGGAAGGAAATTTTGATTTACATATATAGGTCATAGGAAAATTAAGTGAAATCAGGCAGTCTATAGTGTAAATGCTCCCTTTCATTTTTTCATAAAACTTTAGCAAATTTTACGTTATTTATTACAATTTACTCACTTATGGGATGGGATAGGAAGTTGAGAGATAGAGGGACTTAAGCATCAGCAATAGAGCCAACGGGAATGCAAAACTTTTAAAACATTTCACATAATGCTGTGATTCTGAGCAACAAAATCATGTTGTCAGTGATGTGTTTGCTATGGATTTCAGTAACTATTTTGAAATAATGAAGAAGTATGCCTTATTTGTATTTTACATCACATACCTGGATAATTATCTCATAATTTATGTAAAAAGATAATCTGAGATTATGCTACCAGGAAAATATCAGAAGAGCGGGTCATCTATAAACAAAGTATTAGGTTCCGGAAGAGTAATTGCATTTACTTTTGTCTAACAGGAAATACGTTACTGTGGGTCTAGATTTTAAGAAAAAACAGGTTAGAAAGTTTATGCTTCTCAAAATATTATGGCCATTGAGATATGGTAACAAGTAAAATTTATATTTGGTTTAAGACCATATGGGTATGCAATCTTCCTTCATAAAGAGAAACTATTTACATATAAGGAAATCTCAAAATACCAACTATTTATTCTAGTTGCTTTGTTTTACCGTCAACGTTGCACATATGGTAGGTATATATATTTGGGAAAGTGAGTACATTGTAAAATATACACTGTTCTATTTTGTGAAAATTTTATTATGCTCTACTTACATAATTCAGTAAAATAGTTAATTGTTTTAAATATTTTATTTCTGTATTTGGATAACATATTATGGGGTTCAGAATCCAAGAATACATGAGGACTACATTTATTAAGATGCTAACATTTTAATACGTACCATTTTTTGTTTGATTATATCAACTTCTCAATCAATGTAATAATCAGTGTAAAAAATCTTGATAATCAAAGCAGCTTAATTACACAGAAAAAAAAGGTAGAGTCAGCACACTATTGAATAATTTGCTAATTTCTTATTGTTGAGAACCATTAGGGCTGAGAGCACTGATAGTGCTTCTCAAAGTATGGTCCCTGGACCAGCAAATTCCACATCTGAACACTTGCTAGAAATCTGGGTATAGACACGAACTCTGTTGGTGCTGATGGCTATTGAAACTTTAAACCTCTGGTCTAGGCTGAAGAATCCAGGCCTGCTTCTGAATGTACCCTCTGTTGTCTTGCCCTTCTCCATTCCCAGAATGACAGAGCACCCAGTAGCACAGCTGGATCAAATGTTCCCCTCAAGAACTTAATCTAAGAGAATGGAATGCTGCACATCTGTAACTATGTGACAGATTTTGAAGCTTCTAATTCAGGTATACCCAGATACAACTACAAGAGGTGTGTGAGGGTCTTTGCTTTATTGGCAGAGGTAAGTGAATAGAGAAGATACATAGAGAGATGAGAACAAAGAGACAGAGATATAATACGCAGTCATCTTTGTTTCTATAATTCTCATGTTCTTGGCTCTGGCCTAGTAATTTCTGGCTTCACTCTTAATTCTTAAATTTCTGAGGTTGCCTCCCCAACATACTTGTTTTAACTCTTTTTTATTCCCACGGACCTTCAAATGTTTATCTCTCTTGAAACAATACAATCTTTATAAGAAATTTGTGCATCTTAGTGATTAATCTTTAAATAAAGGTAAAGAAGAGTGATCAACTGTTGGCTGTGGCTGTATGCATTGGAAACTAGCTTGGTGCTTATTTCATACTTTTTCTACACATTTTATTTAAAACTTTGATCTTTGAAGGAAATACCTGCACTGCAGTATTCTAGTAAGGCGTGGGATTTTGATGTGAAGCTTCTTAAGTTATTTCGGTTATTTTTCTTCTTAAGAGGTTTTGTTACATTATTTTCTATCATACATTTTCCTTAATTGACATTTCATTGATATTAATGTATAGATAGTAACTTTGACTATGGCTGTGTTTGAATTGTTATTCTAAAGAGTAGTTTTTTTGTGTGTGTGAAGTGTTTCATTTTGTATATTTCATACTCTTAACATTCTTTGGTACCTTTTTTTAAAAAAAAACAAACATTATTTTTTTAGAAGTAGTTAGACACAATACATTTATTTTATGTATTTATTTTTATGTGGTGCTGAGGATCAAACCCAGGGCCTCACACATGCTAGAGGAGCCCTCTACCGCTGAGCCACAATCCCAGCCCCATCTTTGGTATCTTGACTAGAAATATTTTTCATAGAGTTAAAATGCAACCTGTATTTATGGTTGACTTACCAATAACTTCAAATGAAACATAAAAAAAAACCTCTTTCCATTTTTCAAGTAATTGCTTGGAATTTAAATTTTGTAGATTTAAGAATTTATGATCATAAAATAAAGTGCTTAGATTGCACTACATTGTTTCCAATGTTCAAATCAATGTGTTCAGTCATAATGAAACTAGCAATGTAAACCTTTTCTCCCACTATTAGTGAAGTAGGAACTCAACTCACAGGCAGTTTTTAGGATTTAGAATTGGAAATCAGTGCTCGTCTGCTGAGAACGAGAAGGCCAGGAAGGTCTGGGGCCCGACCTAGCTTCTAGCAGGGCTGCCCCCAACATACTTCATGCACAGATCTCTTCCTTATTGAATCTTTCACTCACTTCTATGCTGAATGATGTTCAGCAAATTGAACTAGCTTTCCTCCTTTTAGGCACAGCTGATGCTATTAGAAATGACCTTTCTTTCACAGTCAAAAAACTAAAGAAGAAAAGAGACAGAGGAATTCCCCAGAGCCCGGCTCATCCTTCTTGTTTTAATTGTTCTTCTCCATCCAGTGCATGCTTTTTATCTGGCGAATCCAGGGCCCCCTTTTCCTCCCAATGAATGACTCCAAGGCTAACATTTGCAATGTTGCTCATACACTTGCAGGCCGCGTCATGCCACCTCTGTCCTGGCTTGTGTCCACACGAGGTCACAAGTGCAGCTTTGGGCTGCTTCCTCTAAACACAGCCAGCATAGCAAATTAGCCTTCCTCATTTTCCAGGCTGGTTTTCAGGAGACCTCCTTTTAGACTTTCTTATAAATTCCCCTGGTGCTTTCTTAACTCTCTGCATGGCGTTTCTAATAATTTGTCATTGAAAACATCCTAAATCGGGTCCAAGGTAACCTAGTTACTAAGGAAGTCCAAAGAAATGTAAGTCTGTGCTTACTAGTCACCTATGGTCACCTAAAGTCAAGTCAGCCTCTCTATTGCTCTTCACTGCTGATTCCCCTCCTCTGGTATACGAATTGACAATCCTAAACTTTGAATTTATTGAGTCCTTACTAAACACCAGTAAGATGGCTGACCCTTCAAATAGCCCTTTATTCTTTACAATTCCCTGAGGACTGTTGAGAGGACATTTTGCAAATGAAAGCTCAGAGGCTCAGGGAGAGTCAGCCTGAAATCACTCACCACAAAATCCCTTGCCATCTAGCGGTTTTGACTATACAACACTGGCTCCCTGGAAGTCAACAGGTTCTGTCATGTGACTGTTGTGACAATGATTTCACCTGGTTGAGAGCTGATTTACTGTAGCCTTCCAACCACCACTACCACGCCCCCAACACATAAAGACTTCCGTGTCATTTTCCAACTTTCTCCTCAAAATGTCCACTTGGATGTTAGGCAGTCCTTTGAAATCTGTGTGTGTATAAATTTTAAAATTGCTTCCAATTTCTTTCTTTTAGCAAAACAAGTTGTCTCTATTTCTTTTAATGATACCACCACTTTTGCAGTTCCTGGAAGATGGTCTACTTATGGATTTCCTGTTTATGGTGATTGTAGCCTGAGTATTGTACCAGACAAGTGGTTAGAACCCAAAAGTTCTCCTCAACCCCCACTCTTTCTCTCTTTTCTGCTACTTTCTGTATCCGTGCTTACAGGTTGAATTCATCTGATGTGGACCTGACTTTCGATTCTTGCGCTGAATTAAGCTGCAGACAAGGGGCACACTGTATTGCATGGACCTCCTTGGCTGTACTCATCTTTACCCCATCAGGTGTCCTTTATCTGGACCTATCTATTTAAGAAGCACCACCTTTGGAATGCTACCAAATCTAAAGCATATCCTCTTTTCATTCTTTATCACCTGTACTCTGGATTTGTCTGTACACGTTAGTGGCAGCATCTGAAAAGAACTTATGTGCTAAGAACTATTCTAAGCATTTTTAATTAAAATGCTTTTTATTGAAATAGTCACAAAACCTTTATTAGGTAGTTAGGGCTATCTTCACTGATAAACTGAAAAATCAAGGACGAATACTTAAATACCACATCACTAATTGGTATCACAGGTGGAATTTCAATGAAAGTATAATAGAATTAATGCTTACACATATATATTCTGTGTGTGTGTGTGTGTGTGTGTGTGTGTGTGTATTCTAAAGCTAAGCAGTAGGGGGTGCAGTACCAAGGATTGAAGTAACATTCAGTTCTTGACTTCTGTAGGTCACTTTCAGTTAAAAGAACCAAGGTTCCCTTGGAGAAGTGGCTACTTCTATGGTTGGGTATTGAAAATACAAGAGAAACCTGAAACCTGAAAGGTCTTATAATCCCAGAAAGTAAAAAAGAGCGAAAAAAAAAATAAAAAATAAAAAAGCGGGCATATGTCAAAAGAGCACAAAACCCCAACCTAAAGCACAAACCTGGATTAAGTAGAGAGGAAAAATGAAAAATGATAGTGTGGCTTATTACGCAAAGAATAAAACAAGTGTTCTGAGTCTATATTGACATAAATACGTGACTTGGCTTATTAATTAATGGCATAAAAGAAATAAGTATTCCTTAATAAAGCGTACAAAATAATAAATGAAGGAGGAGTGAACAAAACTGAAACTCACCAGTAGAACTTCACCCTAATCTCTATAAACAAGATCGACTAAATGTTAAATCAGTGGGCAGAACTTAAAGGAGATACCGGATAATTATGTAGGGTGAATGCCCTACTACAAAGTATTTATTAACTTCTGTGATGGTTTCAATATATATTCACGAATTCTCTAAAAATCCTCCCTGAGAAGGTGAGCATAATTCCCCTTTCTTGGAGAGTGACCTGGCTAAGTGACTGCCTCCTGGTAAGTAGAAGACAGAAAGGAAAACAGCAACTGCCTAAACCAGAATCCTGACAGATCTCCCTTTAACCAACTCATCAAAATTAATGTCATTGATAAAAATCATGATGATAAACTTTGGCGTGATGCAAAAAAATCCACAGACCAAGCTAATCACACAATATCAGACAGAGGCAAACTGCAGAATATGAGACAAAAGTACTCTTCAAATAACATTTTAAAAAATCCACAAAAACAAATTGTTACAAATTGCAGGTGATGAAGGAGACATGAAAACTAAATGAAATGTGAATCTTGGATCGAATAAGAAACATTAATGGAAAACTGGCAGAATCAGAATAAAGTCTACTGTTTAGTTAATAGTAGTGATTTCATAGCTTGGGAAATACATCATGGTTGTGTACAGCGTTAACACTGGGGGAAGCTGGAAGAAGGGTATAGAGGAATTCTGTACTGTCTTTGCAAATCTAAAAACAGTTCAGAATAAAAAAAAATAATCAAAGTGTATCCTTCCTTGACTATGGAGAGGAATCCAATTCTGAAATCTTAGTTCCATGATCCTAGCTAAGAGGAAGCTTGTCAGCCAAAAAAGCTTTGATCAAACATGATCTGTTACTTGCAGAAGCAGAAGTTTGTTTTTTTTTTTCTTTTATACTTAAATTTCTAGCTTGTGACAGAGCACCACTATTAAGAAGTGACTGACTGTACAATTAACATCAAAATATTGGAAGAACTTTTTAAAGCTTATATGTTGATTGCAAATAATTCAGTGTCTTCCCAAACTTTGTGGGAAAAGAACAGTTCTGATTGCCTGAATTACTCATATTGCAGACATATTTTGAAAATATGCAGTCAACTATCACTTTGCTTCTCAGATTTTTTTCTAATTCAGACACAGAATTGCAGATACACTGCTTAGGTCTGTTGATAATCTGATTCTTGCTTGATAATGTGATGTTGTCCCTCCAAAATGCAATGGCTAATATAGCCCTACTCCAAATTACAGATTTTTTTCAGTGAAATAATGCCAGCTATTCCATAAGGCAGAGTAAAACCCAAAGATTATTTTCTTTAATATAGTCAAATTTCTCTTCAAATTACTGAAGCCTGATTTTCACCCCAAAATATTTTAGGAAGAGTGTATTACATACAAAAGATGTAAAAAATCTCCTGTGACAAAAGCAACCACAACTTTAGAAGTCAAATGCTTTTGAGCTTAGGTGCTTTGTTTTAATTTTTACCATTTATTTGGAAAAGGTATAGTGCATTTGATTTTTTTTCAATGCCCCTAGAAATAATGGCATGCATGTGAAGAAAGTCAAGCACTATGTTTCAAATATATTTTGTGTTTTCATTTTTTAAATATTTGCATAAAGCCATTTTTTACTTTTAATTTCTGTAATTAGCATATCAATGTTGGCCATTCTATCTATTCATGTCAGATAATTATATCCAATAAATCCATCTTTTCTTAAGGGTAAAAATTATAAAAATGTAGTAATACCTCAATTTGGCTATTGTTATGTCCATTCAAGTCACTTGAGAACATTTTAGAATACATGATGAAATGTACAATGAGTCATCTTAGTGTTTCTCCCTGGGGCAGGTGAAAGATCTGGGTGTACTCAGGAAAGGTTAGACATGCAAAGATGATTCTGGGTCAAGTGTGAGTGACAGCAGCATCATGTACAGAGTGTGTGAGAATACAGGAGACCACTGATTTGTGCCTCTTGAATGCCCTCCTACAGCAGGTGGCTAAAGGACTGATCTAGGAAAGGAACAGAATTTATCAGTTTGGGGAAGAAGCAGTGTGGTTAGAAATGTCATTCCAAGCACAAAAATCCATGTGTGCAGGCTCATGGAGGTGTGTAATAGTATAGGGAGAAGAGGAAATGGCAAGCATCCCTGTGTGTGTCCTGCAGTGTAGTACCCTTGAGGAGATTACAAGACACCGTGACACTGAATATTTGGCAGAAATTCATGAAAACACAGTGTTATACACTTTTTAGGGTATTATAACAGTTAAAAGTTGTTTTATTTTCTCATAATTTGTGGCCCATATAAAGCTTTAAGGTTAAGCATGGCATTTATGAGGCAAACAGGAGCAGATCTCGTTGCTGAGGTCATTGTTGCTCTTGGTCATGTTCATTGCCACCTAGGAATAAGACTCCACAGATACACTTTAAGCCGGAAATTAAAGAGGCTGCATTTGTAGTTTGAATAGGTATGTTTTTATTGCATTTACTCTTTGTTATTGACTTGTGATTTCTTTTTTTCTCTTTCTTTTCAACTGGACATCATAAAACTTAATCAGCCCAATTCTCACTGGAAAATGTTTTGATTGTTCTGCTGGTCTCTATCAACACCAGCTCTCTAAGACTGCTTTCAGCCTCTTCTTAACTAGCCCTGAAGTGTACTAAGTTTTCAGGTCACATTGTCTCTGCCATCTCCATTCTCTCTTCCTTTTGCTCTCCTCTCTCTTCTATCGCCACAGTATCTTCCAAACACAGAATGAGGAGTGCTTTCCAGCAAGCAGTCAAGTTAAAGATGATTGTTAGTTAAGCAGTGGACACACAAAAGAAGGAATGGAGTGCCTTTCCAGAGGGCACGGCTCTGTCTGTGCAGTAAAGCCCTCATTGGAAAGTCACCAAATCCACAGCTGGATAGGGGTTCAGTGCTGGTCATTTGGATGCATTATATCTGGGGCACCAGATTACTGCTCCCACCTATTTGTTCCCACCCACCATCAGAAACCAACCACAATGAAGTAAGATTTCTTGTTTACTCATTGGGAGGAAAAGCATCTGGTCCCCATTGACCTGTGCTTGGTCATGTGATGTGCTTCAGTAAGTGGGTATGAGCAGCCCTAACATTTGCTAAGACAAAGCACAGGCTTGAAATGTGATTGTTTCCTTTGGCTCAAGCCCTTCTTTCTCTCCTATGATGTTCTCAGCTTTGGGAACTGCAGGGCCCAGATAGTGGCTGCGTCTTTGCTCTGGTTCTTGGAATCAGAAGCCAAGAGAAACCAAGGCCAGCCAAGCAAACCTCCTGCCATCCTGTGAGCAAGGAACAGCTGTTCTTGTAAGACTCTGTGATGAGAAGGTTGTGTGCTATTGCAACACAACAGCTCCCGTGCCCCTTCTATCACATTGGTCAACCTGCTGCACCTTCCACTGATTCCAGAATATTTATTCTTTCTACAAATTTGAACTCATGTGAAAATGTGTGATGCCAAGTCTAAAGCTTAGAGTCACATGCTGAATTTGAATGACTCTTTGGAAACCACAATGGAATATTAAGTCTGAAAAATAGTTCCTGGAGCTTAAACATTCTAGCTTCTTCCACTTTGGATTAGAATTGTCCTTCTTCCACTTTGGATTGGAATTTCCAAAGTAGAAATAAAAAAATAATATTGATCTTTCTTTTGTGTTAGAAACTACTCGAAAGTTAAAGTTTTATAGTCTTTTTGTTATATACAATGACTTGAAATATCAATCTTCAAAATTCTTATTTTATAATTCTTCATTCTTAACTATTTTATTATGAAATTATATGAGAAAAGAGATACATTAACACTTTCAGGTAAAACCATATTTTGACACCATATCTGCTTTCAGTTTATAGTTATGCATACATGTGTTAGGCCAGGACAAAAAGAAAAAATCCTTAAAATTTGCTTGCGATTAACAAATGTAAAAAAAAGAAATTCATGTATTTTATTTCTCCCTATAAAAAAGATAAACGTGTTCAAAGTTATGCCATACTATAAAAATATAACAATGTTTTAAATGTAAATAAGAGATTACTAAATTTTATATCTGTCATTCATAATAATAAAATCATGATTTGTGTAAAATTGGGATAAAATTTACTTACATAACAAAATTAACCATTTTAAAGGCAAACGCTTCAATGGGTCAGGGTGATTTGATTATACCTTTATGGTTGAAATAGTTTTAAACTTGTACATATTTATATAATGTGTAAGGTTATGCTTTATATCATTGTGATGTTTCTATATTCTGTGTAACTGGATAGTCATAAAACTAGATATAATATTCTGTATAACATTCCAGTTTATATCACATTCTTGCTTTATATTTATGTGTAAGAAAGATGATTAACCCAGAATGTCTAGGTGGAAAGATTTTCACTAATGCAAACAATAAGCCAAAGGACTCCTCCTGTAAGAAAATAACGGCTATTTTGTCACCTTGAATTCAAGGAACTACGGTCTTATAATGTTATTGAAAGATACTATGCATAGTAATTTTCCATCTTTTTACATTGTTGTGAAGCTTATGTAAACCCCATATAGATGCTATCACATGAATCTAGAATTGATAGACTGTCTCTTCATTTTAAATATTTGTGGGTTTCAGATAATGATTAGCTTCAAACTACCAATAGCATAGAAACCCGTAGACACCCTCACCCACATTCTGTGGCCTTCCTTTGAGAGAGAGCCTGACATGCTGCAAACTGGCTATGGAATGACTCATCTGAGAACCACAGGGAGGCAATGAGCATAGTGATGTGATAAATAGAAGGCACAGCACCCAATGCACAGAGCCACTGATGGGTCGAAGGGTTGCAGGGACTATGGAGTTAGTATTAAAAAGAGTTAAAAGAGACCTCATGAAAATAGAGGGGAGACCAGTAGAGTTAGGGAGGGGGTCAGGGAGAGAAAGAGGAAGGCTGGGGAATGCACTTGATCAAATTATGCTACGTCATGTGCATGTACCAATGTCACTATGAGTCCCACTATTATGTAACTATTATGTATTTCTTAGAAAAAGAGATGGGCGGTCTAGAGAGGTTTGACATAAAGTTGGCCTTGTCCTCTATCTACAAAAACTTTAGATTGAAATTAATAAGTACAGTCATTCCTCAGTATCTGTGGGAGACCCCCGTTTCCAGTGTCCCCATGGATACCAAATCTGACGATGCTCAAGTCCCTTATGTAACACGGCATGGTTGTTGTTTAGAACTTATGCAGATCCTCCAGGCACTTGATAATATATTTTAATCTAAATATTTATTTATTTATTTATTTTTGTAGTGCTGGGGATGAAACTCAGGGCCTTGTGCATGCTAGGCAAGTATTCTACCATTGAGAACTTCTGCCCTTCTCACATACTTTAAATCATAAATAGATTATGTATTACATACAATGCCAAGTAAATGCTGTTTAGATAACTGCTATACTGTATGATTAGGGAATAACAATGACTAAAAATAGCTGTACAGGCTGACTACTGATACAATTTTCTAAAACATATTTTTTTTATCTGCAATTAGTTAAATCCAAGTATGTTTGTTAATCAGCTGTAACCAAAAGTTTGTTTTACTGCTGTAACCAGAAGATCAATTTTAGAGAAGAAAAAGTTTACTTGGGCTTATTTTAGTCTATCTAACCAAATCCATTTCTTGGAGCTCCAGGTGAGGCAGAACTTCATAGCAGAATGGTATGTTGAAGGAAAGTACCCAGGGACATGGCAGTAGGCAGCAGAGAAAGGTACTCCTCTCCACAAGGACAAAATGTGTATCCCTAAGGCAAACCCCCTAGAGACCCTCCTCCTCCAGACACAGCCAGCTTGCCTACAGTTACCACCCGGTTAATCCCTACCAGGGGATGAATGCACTGATTAGGTTAAGTCTCTAACAACTCAAACATTTCATCTCTAAACTCTCTTATATTACCTCGCACATGAGCTTTCAGGGAGACAACATAGATGGAAACCATAACCCCAACGACGTGGATCCTGCAGACCAGGAGGAGGCCAGCTGTCTTGCCTAGCTACAAGGTCAGTTCTGTGGAAACAGGACCAGTTATGAGGAACGCAGATGAAGCTGTGTGAAATTGTTGGCCTACCTTGTAGGGCACGATGATTAAATATTAGTGATTTCATGGAGTTCAGCTCCACTGTACTAGAAGTCCTGTGCATTTTGACCCTCCTAACTTACATAATGAGCCTCAAAAGGGCTATCATTTTCTTTTTCTCCCTTTTTTTCTTTTTGTGGTGCTGGCAATGAACCCAGGTCTTCAGCAGGCAAATGTTCTACCGCTGAGTCATACCCTCATTCTCTCTTTTTTAATGGCTGCTGAAATTTTCCATCCAAATACGTTACCAATAATCTATAATCCAAGGTGTAAACCTGATGATGAGATTTGAGGTTCGCTTTGGAGTAATTTGGTTTCTGGACCTAAGAGGTTTCATTATGCAGCTGATGAATGAGTGACTACAGTATTTCATAACTTTAAAAGAGTAACAGATCCAGTAGTTTGAAAATAAAATGTAAGTCTTCCTAAATAACCAAGAGAAAGCTTTCTTTTCACCGAGGAGTGCCTTGGTGTGCACATCTTCAACTACAGCAGCATTTGAAATTAAAATTCCTATTTTTTCCTTTAAGAAAGATCTATCAATCCTTTTAATAAAAATAAATAGAATCTAAATCTTTCCTGACATTTCTAATCTAATGAAAGGATGAGGAAATAAAATGCTCTGTTTCTTGTCATTTTCCCCCAAAAGACTTTGAAATAAACTTGTTCAGTGATGACAGCATAAAAGTGAAAAGTGTATAATGAAAACACCACTCTGACAGGTTTTCAAATACCTGTGTGGAAATAAGAAAGCAGCCTGTTCCAAGGAGCAGTGTGGAGGAACCAATACCAAAATTATAAAGAAAGCCCATGAAGCAGGACATAATGCCCACAGCTGTGTTAGAATTAACTGACCTGCAGCCCATGTTCAACACCAGGGGTAGGTGACAGTGAGGCCAGGGAGCCCTGTCCTTTCAGTGAATAGGACACACTGGAGAGAGAGCAACTGTGTTCTGAGATTCATCCCAAAACAAGAGGAAAGAAAATTTCCTCTTTTCTGCTAAGAGATATGGGAATATAATGATTTAGAGAATACTTTTTGAGCAATGGAGCTAGGTAAAGTATTTAACCATACTAGCAACATGATAAGGTCTCCAGAATATTTTAAAGTGATGAGGAACGGAATATTCCCAATAATTACAGTGACTGCATTTGCCAAGCACTACTATGCTCTCTATTCTGTTGTTTATGATTTTGTAACTTCTAAATTGGTGAGATTTGCATTAACCATTCCATTTAAGGGAGGGAACTTGAGAGACTTCAAGTAATTTTATTCAAGATGGACAAGATGTTCAGTTAAAATTTTCATATTTTGACTCATATCTATCTAACCCCAAATCCATGATTTCTGCCACAGAATAAGTAAGTTTAAATAGTAATAACTCATATCTAAAACTAATATTTGAATAGGAATGTTAATATTTGAATAGTAATAACATTAAAAACAAACAAAATTTGCAAAAAATTCTCAATATTTTTATTTTCAAACCATTTCATTTGTCAAATCATATAAAGCCATGTCCTTCCTCTGCACTTTTGAAAACATTTTCATGACTTCCTTTCAAATTAGTTAGCTGTCCACGAGAGAATATCTAGAAATACAGCAACTGAATAAATGTAACCATCTTGTACCAACCAAAAAATGGATGGACAGCACAGAAAATATATTGTTATTTATAAAGAATGGTGTAAGTAAAAGTGGATTGACACATCAATGAATAAATGTAAAGATTAGATAATAGTGGGACAACTGAGATATTAATTTCAGAATCAATGATAATCAGCATATTGCACCAATGAGGAAAATAATTTTTCATAGAGTCGATATTTAAATGTGACACATCAAATTATAAAACAAAAGAAAATGGATATACATTGCTAAAAACCTTTCTTGAGAGAAGGTTAAGCTTAAAATTGGGGGAAGATGACCCAAATTACAAGAGAAGAGAATTTAATTAAATAAAATTGATCTAACTAAAAATAGAAAAAACAAAATTAAGATAAGCAAAATTTGTTATATAGTTAGATATTCTTAAAATCTATAGATTTTCACCATGGAATACATACCTGTCTTGATTAATTTGACATCATGCTCTAAGTAAGATAGTCTGAAGTGTGGATGAGAAAATGAAAGGCTAGGACCCTTTATGTAAAGTTACTTAATGAGAGTTTGATCTTTGATGAAATATTATATTGTGATGGGCTAATCCACTTACATTTGTGTTTGGTTTGCTTCAGCAACAAGGTCACAATCAAAGTCCAAGACCTACTAATAAAACCTTTCATAGATCTTCCAAGTAGTTTTTCAGTTGTAATAAGTCCCTAAAGTCTTATACCACAGTACTCTGAAAATTTATCATTTTAGAGTTTTTTTCCCCATCACCTGTTTCCATGAGTCTGTTTTGGGTTTAGAACTTGATTTTGGAAGACTTTTAATTCAATTTTCTCATATCTCTAAAGTCACAATCTTGAGGAGGTAGAGGAGAAAATATTCTTCCTACAAATGCAAAACCACAATCAGCATCCACTTGGTTTTCACACAAAGTATCTTTTTGGTATTTGAATTGAAAGACATCAATTTGCCTCTTTCTATTAACAATATTTTATTGTTAATATTGTTTTGAAAGTTTTCCTTATATGTATTGGTATTCTGTGAGGGTGTGGAATTATCTTTTATTCAGCAATCATCAGAATTTTTCCTCCTTTGCTTATAATTTTCTAACATTTTCTAATAGACTCCTTATAGTATCAGACACTTACCACAGAGCAGTTTTAATCTTGAAGGGATTCTACTTTAAGGGCCAATAAATCTTTATTATGAATAAGAGTCAATTGCCCAGATAAATTTTGTGAATCAATGAAAAAGAAGAAGAAGCTAAGTCTCAAGAGTTCCTGGCTTTGTGATGTTTCTAAGTTCAACCATGGCAGGCCAAGTTAAAGATTCATATCAACCATCATGTCTTTGGGAAACACAGAAATTCAGCATTCGTGTCTGAATGAAATAAAGGAATTTTAGATGAATAGCACTTGTCAATTTTTAACAACTTTTCTATGTCAACCTTGAGTTACAGTCCAATTAGAGACTATCAGGAAGGTTATCTGATATCTCTCCTTTTGATCCAATTCATGGATGGAAATACAACTTTACAAAAAATATTTTTAATTAATTTTTAGAATTTCCTACATTTCAAAATATTTCTTTGCTAATTTCTTCACCCTGATGCCAGCAATATAACATTAGTTAAATAATTTCTGTTTCCTGAAATGAGTTGAATCTTTGTAAAACCGTAATCTGACCATCCACCCTCATCTGTGCCTATGTCCCAGTGGTCACAGCAGCAATAAACATGAGAGGGCAAAAGAGAGCAATTGAGATGCCCATCTGCCCTAGGGAAAGCACTCTCCTGCATTTGTTCCTCAGAACTTATACACACACACACACACACACACACACACACACACACACACACGGAGCTAAGAGCTGTTCAGTAACTTGTGAATAATAAACAGATGAGTGGAATTTCTCATCTCATCATGTTTTAGATTTTATTGATCAACTCATAGATCATAATCTCGCTCCTTTATCTAGCAAGATGTATATATTAACAGAGAGAAAATTGTGCCAGAGAATCTGAAAGCAATATAGGAGCTGGGTGGGAAGGAACAACAGAATCCCGAAAATTAAGTGCTGTCATGTTATCTTTCAGGAAGTCCTTTGAGAGTTTAAAATAAATGTCAAAATTGTGATTTGAAAAATGAAAGAAGGCATTGCATTGTAAGATACTTAATATTTTTCAATCATAATAGAACATTTATTATATTTAAAAACAATTAAAGTGCTGGGGATGTAGCTCAGTTGGTAGGGTGCTTGCCTTGACTGCACAAGGCCCTGGGTTTAATCTCCAGCACCACAAAAATTTTTAAAAAAATTTTAACAAAAGCAATTAAAGAGAATTTTCTTAACCTTCTCTTACAAAATAGTAAAAACACAAAGTATGTCAAAATGTGTTAATAGTAATGTTAACATATATATGCACATATGTGTATGCTTACTTATTGATGCATTCAACTAAATTTACATAGAAAAGGACAATTTCATTTTAGTACAATGGAATAAATTCTTAGTTTCTGTACTGTTTATAATCAATAAAAGTGCTTCAACATTTTTGTAAATGACCAAAATATAGTCTAAACATACAAATTAAATTTTGTCATATTATAACCTTATATTTGTTCTACCCAGAAGTTAATTTATTCTTAATGTATAGATTTTTCATTTGATTATTAAACATCCATGTTAAATCTATTATTATAGAAAATTATATTGAATCTTTACATTACACCTAGGATTTCTTCAATCAATTTAGCAAACATTTTTTCCCATGTTCTATGTCTAAACTGAGGATAAAAATGATCAACTGTACTGACGCTTACAAAAACCTTGAGTGAAAAATTTTAGATGCCTTATTAGAACTCAATCTGCTTCCAAACCCACACGATGTGTTCTATTAGGATTCGCATTTTATAGTTGAAGAAACTGACATTGAAGAGGCTAAGTAGTTTCCCAAAGCCATCTACTTTTTTGAATATATAACTTTATTTTTTATATAAATTTATTTTATTTATTTATTTTTTATATAACTTTATTTTATTTATTTATTTTTATGTGGTGCTGAGGATCGAACCTAGGGCCTCACATGTGCTAGGTGAGCGCTCTACCACTGAGCTACAATCCTAGCACCAAGCCGTCTACTTTTTCAGCCTTGGAGTCAAATTTCTGTCCCATTTCATTGAATTTCGGTGTAAACAGACCTAAGCACATTGCTGTCCAGCAGACTTCTGACAAAGATTGCTCTCTTATTTCAGGCTGTTCATATATTTATTTATAGTTTCAAATTTTGAAGAGGCCATGAGATTCTTCGTATAGATTGATTTTAGAGTTTGATTGCTTGAAAATATGTTACTAGTCTTATTATATATACAAGGAAAATTATGGGCTGTGATTCTATTCTATATATCCACCATATTTCACAATTTCCTCTAAGATTGGGAAAAAGATTTGCAGAAGGCCATCTTTCCCCAAAATGACACATTAGTATCTCGGGCATCTTCATGAAATGAGCTATGAAATGAGAGTTTTTCCAGAACTCTCTTTTAGGTTAGCACAGTGAAGAGTTCAGCCTGTTTTCAAGATAATTTGGTGACAAAAGGAAAGAAAATCTTACTATTGAGCAAACAGCCAACCTCGCCCATGAGGACTTTTCCCTGAACACAGTAATTACAGTTGTCTGGGTAAGGAGATGGTATTTTTAAAGTGATGGCCCAAATAGAATAATTTAGTCCCATCATCATGAATTACTATTTCTGCAAGGGAGCAAGTCTGCCTGAAACCTTTGTTTTGAAGACACACCTCATTTTAGTGGACTGAAGAGACCTCAAAGGTTTTGAATTCTAGATGTATATTTACATGCTTTGTCTCTGAACATTCTTTTTGTACTCTTGACATGCAATTAGAAAACAGTTTTAAAACCCCCAGTTTTACAGACCTATGACTTCATGTGGTTTTAAATAAATGTATTTGGTTGAAATCTTGGTATTTCCTAGTTTCAGTTCTCTCATCCATAATTAAGGAAAAACAGTACCTTCTTTGTCTAAATCCTAAGATTATTGTAAAATGAATTAATATATATATTACATACATATGTTTAATATACATAAATAAAGCCATTATTAGTGAATTATTGGTTATGATTAATATTTATCATTAGAAGAATTTTCTCTCAAAAATAAATTAATAATCTTTTTTCAAGGTATTAATTTTTCTGTATTGTACCTATCTTTTATTCTTTTATAAATGACTTATGGTCTACTCTCTTTTTTCAAAGGTTTAATGTAGCTTACAATGTTAAAGGTATATAAAAGAAAAGAAACTCAGAAAATAATATGTAGATAAAATTCTACCAGGGTTAAAATACAGATAGATGTACTCTTATCCACTCAGTTATCCTGATAAATTAATGTATGTAGCTGGGCAATAAATTTAAGTTGAGGTTTTCTGAAAGCCAAGGAACAGTATAAAACTCAATAGTTAATAAAGTTTCTATTGTTAAAAAAGAAATATAAATTCCCAGGAGGTATAGAGAGTAAGGGCTCAGTAATCATTGATTTATAAATAGACAAGTGAATGGATGAATTAACCTGGAAAGCTATTCTACCCCAACTCAAGCCTCTCACCATTATATGTCAGGCGTGACAAATCCTGTAAATTCGCATAGATGCCATTGGATCACATGATGATTCATGAACTGCTCACCAATTTTGGTCATGAGGTTTAAGTCAGATCTACCAGTATGCATTTCAAAGTTAGGCATCTGACCTGAACTCTTGTCCACACGGAAGAAAACCCAGCTTGAAGGTGGGCTGGAAGGAAGCTGAGTGTTTGAAGAAGGCTGCTTCAAACGTACACATTTGGGTACTTCATGGGACTCTTCATACACCGCCATATTTCACTTGATAAAACTCTGCCTCAGAGTTGACTGTCATTTTTAGATGGTCACCTGTTCTGTGACGTTATGGGCATTTTAATCATTTTATATTTTGTGGTGTAATTGAAAATTTTAGTTTTGACTTATGAAATGTCCAATATCCACGATAAAGAGAGGGAGGGAGGGAGGGAGAGAATTTCAAATTGAAAATAGGTCACCAAGGAAAGGAGCATTATTAACATTGATGCACAAAGTTGGTGCTGCAGAAAAACAGCAAGGGGAAAAAAAGACATTGGAACTAGAAATAGAACGCAGAGTAGAAAATACCTGTACTCCAGCATTATTAGTTTATATTTAGCCACTGTTGCTCTTTTCATAATTCTGTGACTTTTGTGTCTCAACTGTCCCAGGCACGCGTTCACCTTAAATCCAGGACTTTTTCTGGGAGGTACCATTGGTTGGATCACACTGTCACTCTTCTTCCCTGTACTCAATTTGCATTGCTTCTCCTGCTTTCTTTGTTACTCACTAATGGAGGATAATAACTGCTTATTGTCAATCAGCTAATATCCTTCCTGGAATTATAGAAGTTTTTAAAAATACTTATCCATGGTTTTGTCTCCTATTATATTTTCTCTCATTCCCTACTTTCCAACCTTTTGACATTTTTGCCGTGCTCATTCCGCCCTCAAGGTTTTCACACCTTTCCTCAGTCTTTGATGCCAAAATAGAATGAGAATTTTAATGGTTATGAAACAATGTGTAATGACATAATCACCTTCTTACTCATGTAGATGTTCTATAAACCCACTTAGATACCACGTTTCGTACAACCATGCTTCATTACCGATTCCTCTTTTCTGAAGATGATGAGCTGAATCCTTGGCTCTTAACAGCTTTCTGAAAATATCTATATCAGAAAACATCTACTTAATATATGACAAGAGTGACATCCTTGCAACACTATTTAGGATCTTTGTGTTGGAAAAGGTAGTGGAGTTAAATTTCGTGTTTCTTTCCTTTTGTGCATCAACATAAGAATTAAAAACAATCACACATAATTTTGCTTTGGGGGCAAAGATATTTGGATTTGAAACTGAGAGAGTGATATTCCTTTGGAAAGCAACTATTTTTCTCTAAGTATCAAATATCTCAAAGGATATTTGTTTCTCAGAAATGTTAATGCACTTTCATAATCAAATAATTCTGGAAAATTCTAAGAAAGTCTAAGAAAGTTAGACTGGTAAACACAGGTTATTACATAGCTGTGAATAGGCTAACATGTTTGAGAGACACAAAAGGGTTTCAAGTAGTCCTAACATGGGTATTTCTTAAATGTATCTTACCTCAGAAATTCATGGCCCTGATTGTCCCTGGTATATGCTTTAGAAAATGCTATTCCAGATACTTGTTAACATAGGCCAAGAGGGATTACTCACTGTTATCTCTTTTACATTATTTCATATATAAATATCATATTACTTATGAATTGCTCTAATACACTCAAGGTGCATAGTATGTCAGCATTATTTTTTTTTTCCTAAATCATATTTATTGATGCAAACTACCCATGCAGTGAAATTAGCCAAAATTTCAATACTTGTCATTTCTTAGGTCTCTTTTTGCCCCATTATGTGTAAAGCTGGACAGCCCTGGTCAGTTGCTCCTGCTGAGGTGCTATTTGCTCTAAGTAGTGGCTCCTTTGGCAGCACCCCTCCCTGCATCAACACTACCTGCAGGGATGGTTGCTTGGGTTCCAGAGTCAAAGTGTCAGAAACCGTCAGAGCGCCTCCCCACCCAGGGCTAGCCTCTTGCTCAGCAATGTGTGTGTTTTACTATTTTGGAAAACACTGGTTCATATAGCCCTAGTCCAAGAGCACCAAATGGCCTTTCTTCATCTTGCTTAGCATCTCTCCCTTCTATTACTCAAAATATAGTAGCCTTAGTACTTTCCCTTTGGACAATTCACCTAATTGTCTAAAACACAGAAACAAATTCCCTCATATTCTGCCTTGAGTCTGTCTAAAACATGGAAGATCTGTTAACATTTTACAGAAGTGAGGTAAAAAAGAACTCTTTTCTCTGAGGTGAAAACACACACACACACACAAAATCACAGAATACAGTATGCAAGAGACCAATTAGTTAATTATTAAATGTGCAATCATGTTAATAAAGCCACCTATCTCGATATGTAATATGGTGTTGAGATACTATGGTATCATTTCCAGTTGCCCAGAGAAAAAAATATTTGATTAGTTCGATGAATTTTCTGCTCTCACTGACTAAATAAAAGACAGATATAAACCCTACATTGATGATCCTATAAAAGGAAAATGTGAACATCTACATCAAACATCTATTTCTCATGTTTTTATGAGTATGTAATGTCCATATGTTGTCATATGGACATCTATTTGTTTTACAAAAAGAAGGAAAACAGATATTAAAATGTGACTAAATATGTAGCATTCCTACTGAAGGCTTGTAGAACAAAGACTTATTTCCCCTTATTAATTCATATAGGACATTTTTCTCCACAAATGAGAACCTTATTTACAAATTTACATGTTTTTAAACATATAGGCAGAATAGTGCATATAAATGCTGTTCTCACTCATATTTTCAACTGTTAATATAATATGAATGAATATTGCATTATCCAGTGCATTAACCCATAGGTGATAAAAATAAAAGTCTCAAGTTAAAAAAAAAAAAAGTAAGTTTCAACACAGAAACTATTCTGATGATTTTGGCTCTTTATTCTAATTAGTGCTCAGTGAAATAATTGAACAAGCATTGAGTAGAAAAACTGAAAATAGGGGCTGGGGCTGGGGCTCAGTGGTAGAGTGCTTGCCGAGCATGTGTGGGGCCCTGGGCTTGATCCTCAGCACCACATAAAAATAAATAAAGGTATTGTATCCAACTACAAATAAAAAGTAATTAAAAAAAAAAGAAAAACTGAAAATATAACTAATGAAATACAACTAATGTAAAATAAAGTGCAGGCTGTTAGGCTCACACCAGATGACATTGTTATTTTTTGAGTTATCATTGAGAAGTGACATGGTCTGAATTTCAAGGTTACACAAATATAGAATACCAGGAATAATGACATTTTACAAACACACACAAACACTCATACACAAATTTTCACATGACACGTGGATCAGAGAAAGTTGATGGTAATTAATATAAGTAAAAGTGGGTATGCAAACATCCATATGCTAAAGCCTTTGCTGATTCGGGTTTTACAAGGTTAAAAAAAAAAAAAAAGCAAGATGGGGGAAAGAATTTTCTGTGCTTTCAGCAGAACCATGACTCTGCCTGCTCCTCAGTAGAAAATCTCTTTGTACTGTGTTCCTGGCTTCTGACTGGCTGAGGCTTTCCCAGGTGACTCTGTCTGTAAGCCTGGAGACACCACAGCTGGAAAGTGCAAGACAGATAAAGACCTCGGAGCAGCAGTAAGTATTAGAATAGAGGTAAATACCCTGGAACCCTGGGTCCCAGAGGAGACAACTTTGACTATTCCCTATTTTCCAGCAAGATAAAGGCACAGATCCTTAGACTCCAAATTGGCTTAATAATGCTATATTTATTATTCCCATCTCACATCTCCATTCCCCTGCCAAATAAAGTTCCTCCCCTGGAGTTCTTGTCTCAAGGAGTGCCAAATGAAGCCTGGTCTCTAAATGAATGCCAACGGTGAGATCAGTGAGACATTTGGGTGCTACATCTACTTTTCAGGGACCTAAACAGAGAGCAAAGACCAGGTTTGGGAAAATTCCTCACCCTTCCACAATATGCAATTCTGAGATTGCCAAATAAAGAAGAAGAAGATGAAGGAGGAGGAGGAGAAAGAGGAGAAGGAGAAAGAGAAGGGAAAGAATAAAGGAAGGAAGGAAGAATAAATAAAGTTGCCTTGCTTCTCTACTGTTTTTTTTTTTTTCCTTATTTCTTTTGTAGGTTTGATCTCTGACCTCTTAGGACATCTCTGTATAGTCATTTCAATGTGCTTCCATAAAATCACATGTCCACTTTTTTCTTCTCTCCTTCCCATTTATACTTCTCTAAAAACAGACTATATGGAAAGAGGTGCTTTTCCATATGTTTGCAAAGGCTTATTGTCTACAGATCCAGCTCTCCTAGAAATAAATAGAATTCTTTACCAGCTTCATGTTTTCACAGACATGCTAAAGAGGAAAGCAAAAGGAAGGACAACGGACTCTTTCCCAAGTCAGAGGATAAAATGCCCAGTTTCTCAAGGAAAACTCTAGTGTTGACAGCAGTGCTACCTGGTGAAGTTTCCAGTGTAGGTACATGGTTGATGTGTCACAGCATCCTGCGGAAACTGAAGTATGAGTTTTCAAGGTTTTATATTCCATTACATTTACCATGTATAATCTAAAAGGCTTCTATTTCTCAACTACTGGCTTGATGCTTTAGCATGTTTCAGAGTAGCATCTGGCTTGCTGTTAGCTTTGAAAAGCATTGGTCTATTCGTAATTTATAACACATTTGTTTAGGAGGTATATATAGCCAGATTATTGACAATTGTTACATTCTGAGAATTAAAAACCTAAGATACACCCACTAGGAAAGAGTCAAATCTATATAAAAGTTTTCCTTTCCTGAACTCTATTCTCAGATAAATTAAAAACCTCTCTTCTTGGACACATTTGGTAATTTGAACACACTACTGTGTTGGTATTTACAGCATTTCATTTCAGATTATTTTTTCTGGAAATGGTTGCAGAATGAGTCAGGGTTATATACTCTAATATATAGATTAGGTTTAATAACATACAACCCTCAATTTGATTACATTTTAATTATTATATAATAGCATAAGAATGGCTAAATTAACTGGGCTCTTGTCTATCTGCCCCTACTAGACTCTAAGGACCAAGCTAGCAAAAGCAATGCTATCTGTATTTTCCTTATGGTGCCAGACACATTGCAAGTACAGAATAAATAAGTTTTGGAATGTATGAATTAATAAATACATAGAGTCATTAATAAGATAAAATAGTTTTCAAACAAGTTTATGCCTTGATTTGAAGTATTTATATAAATAATGCAGAATGCACTTGATGGCATGAGCCATATTCATCAACAGAAGCCGAGAAACAACACATTCTTATTAGCTGATGTTGGAGATACATATTTGACTCAGAGAAAGAAACGATTCTGGCCCAAAGACTCAAGAATCTTTCAGGAGTTGTCCCTTCAGGTAGGTGGACAACATATTTAAAATTATACTCATTTCTCAGTTTTTGATACATCAAGTAATCTATAGTTCTTAATTTATTTTTCTATATTATTTCCTGGTTTGTCCATGGGAAAAAAAATCTACAAGTCATGCCAAAGTATAGATTGTTAAATGCAATTTTACGTATGAATTTAAAAACAAAATTAAAAATATATACATATATAGGCTGAGGGAATTTTTATTTAAAATTGATATTTTGTCTTTTTTAAGATACATACTTACTTTTGAATTCAATTCCTGTGAGTCTTTTCATGAGGAAAATTGACTTCCTTAATCAATTATTTAAATTTTGGTAGCTTAAGTCCAGACTCAAGAGCTGTAGAGAGTCTGTCTCTGGAACCCCCTTGGAGAGAGGATCAATCAGATTCTTTTATATTTTCTGGGACCTTAGTTTGGGTGTACAAACCACAACAGAAGGACAACTATTTTATTTTAAGGCTATTGAACAAAAGTGGGAATTAGAAAATAACTGTGTTCTCATGGCTTGCTCTGGCTTTAAACTAGCCCTCTTACCGAATTCGGTCTCCGGCATCTTGCAGCAAAATTATTTAAAATGCCAAGCTGAATAGTGGACGCCACATGGGCAGTCCCTCTCCAGGAAGTTCCTCCATCACAGTCAAAACATCTTCACTATCCTAACTCTCACCCTGCCCACCTTATCTCAATTTTAAACTCAGAAAAGTGTGTGATGCAAAGATTGTACACGCATCCCAGATGAACCCCCTCAGAGCAATTATAGCCTGATCAGCATCTTCTCCAGTGGAAGAGCTGGAGGAAGAGCATGAGAAGAAGATTACCACTAAACAGGGAAGAGAGGTGGGAGGGAATGGGAGGGAGAAGGGGAATTGCATGGAAGATGGAAGGAGACCCTCATGGTTATACATAATTACATATAAGATGGTGTGAGGGGGGAGAAAAAGAGAGAGAAATGTGTCACAGTAGATTGGGTAGAGAGAGCTGATGGGTGGGGAGGGGAGGGAAGGGGGATAGGAAGGGCAGCAGAATACAACAGACACTAGTATGGCTGTATGTCTAAACGTGGCTGTATAACTAATGTGAGCCTGCAATCTGTACACGTGGAAAAATAAGAATTTATACCCCATTTGAATCAAATATATGATATGTCAAGATCATTGTATTGTCTTGAGCAACTAATTGAAAAAAAGGAAACTAGTTGTGAATAAAATCCATCAGGTTCAGTCTCTAGGAGTCCAAACAGGATACCAAGAATCACTGACCTATTGATGGGTCAGTAGACAAAACAACATAGTCTCTGCTGGTTATTCTTCCTTACTACATTCATATGTCTGTACCTTGCCTTCTCTCAAAGCCAGCAGATGTGTGAACAACCAAATACTGTAAGTAGATTTTCAAGGCTGAAAAGCACTAACCAGAGGATGAAGTGACTGGTTGCTAAATACGGGATTGGTGGATGCTGAGCTCGAGTGGAAACAGTGACAGCAGGAAGAGAGCCCTGGTTCATTCCTGGTCTCACCAAGAAGATTTGGTGAAGGGTACTACTTTAGCTTTATCTAGTTTCTGAACCAAAATCTAGATACACCCAATTTTCGTGTTTCCATCAAGACCTGTTAGAGAGACAGAGGTCCAGTTTCCTTAATTCATGGGTATTTCCATTACCTGAGATAACTCAGATGAATTTCTATCTCTTGCAATTATAAGAGCTTAAAGAACCCACTAATAGTTGCTAATTATTATATACATGTACTGCTCCAGCTATCTTCTAGGATATTTAAGATATATCAAATTTTTTAATTAATATGTTAAAATATTCAATCGTCACCCCTGCATAGCTATATGGGAATTGCTTTATGTGACTTGTGCATATATATATAGATAATAATATTGGATCCAGCATTCAAAGCCAGGGCTATATTATTCCAAAGGCAAACTCTATTCACCAGTTAGAGACAATTATTACAATTATTTTTTTTCATTTTCATTTACTTGAATTCTTCCGTCTTCATCTATTCCAAGGAAGGAAAATTTAAAACACGTTTCCTACCTATAAACTGTAACCTAATTTAATACACTGATTAATATGGAGAAATGTGATGGGACATTTCCTAGAAGTGTGTAAGATAGGATCAGAAAATTTCTAGACAGGTGCCAGATTACTCTTCAGTCAAAAATGTGTTTGCCTTTGAGATTGATCAAGGGTAACATTAATGGCTCCCTGCTCCTGCCAGGCATACTCTGAAGTACAGCAAACCTTATGACACTTCGTCATTACAACAGAATTTCTAGTGCCAGAAAAATTAGTACTCTTCCCTGTATTAGTTTTAGGACCTAGAGTATCCCTAGGTTCAATCCTTTGGTTTGAAGTACCTGTCAGTTGCAATACACTAAGTCTAATCTAAATTTTTATTATATAAAAATTCAACAGTATTATTTCTTAAAATTTGAGAAAGACTCATTTAATCTTTTGTTTTCAATGAAGGTCTTCTTTTGGAAAAATGCCTTTTATCCTTTTTTTTATTTTTCCATTTCATAAATGTTTATTTCTCTCTTTATTTATGTTTGTGGAATACCTGAGAGATGCTGTGTGCTTGCTGATTTAGTAAAGCATAACAAAAATATTCATATTTAACCTTTACCTGCTGAATTAGGTTGAACTTTATTTCCCTTTTGAGAGGAATAAAAGGTGGGCAGTAGTGATTTTGAAAAGAAAAAAGTATTCAAGAGTAGGAACTGCAACCAAACTAATTTAAATTTTGATTGTATTTGTCACATTTTTAAATTTTCAGAGTGAGATTTTTTTTCTACATTAAAAATGAAAATCTTTATGAGTTAAAAAGTGAATTCTTAATATGGAAGTTTAATATCAAAAGATGAACACCGGATGTAGCAGTAGCAGTGCCGGGAGGTGGAACTTCCACAGCTGGACGGTATAAAAGTAAAAGGTTTCATGTCACTGCATATTCTTCCTCTAGGGACAGCTCACTGCATTCTATCAGGTCACCACATGCAGCTGTGGCTGTAACCCTGCTTCTCCAGGTCTCTCTACCAGGCAGTGTTTAGTCTGGGATGCTGTCACTCAAACCACTACCTGGAGCAGGAGGGCTGCCATGGCAAAGCTTTGGGAGCCAGGTCATGAATTTGCTACCCCAATACCAGTGACTGTCCTCTGCAGTAGTTATTGATCTTAAAAATCAGGCCCTCGAGGAAGATTTTCTTTGAAGAAAAAGTTATGGCTTAAGACAAACAAGCAAATTTGTGTACCAATGGATAGAGATCCTTAGACATCTTTTTTTTTTTAGCATTCTTTTTCTTATAAGCCAGAATTATTTTTTTCAGATTTTTGTCACCTGCCTTTTTATTGAGATGAGGGTAAAAATGTGGTAACGTGACTATTCACTGAATTAATCCTATTCAGTACTTCCATTATTGAGTGCTAGCCTTCTGTTTTTCCTTTTAAAAGTCTACTATGAGGAGATAGGCTGAGAGATATAAATTTTTATGAATATTAATATTTTTTAAATTGTGTAAAATGGTTCAGTGACCTAATAGATAGTTTTATTATACTGATGCATGTGTGATCCTAAAGATAATTATATAAGATTAAAATCCTTTTCTCAACCAATCAGAAAGGAGATCAAATTCATTTTACAATCCACAATAAACTTTGTGGATGAGAAATTGTGCTATTAATCTCAAGTACAATGACAGAAATAAAATATTGTGAATAAAATTTTTCCTTGTGCTTCATAAGCAAAAAAAATATTGTCTCTATTTACAAGAATCATTAAAATGCTGTATTCATTATTTATAGAATAGAGCCATAGGAAAATGATGAAACAATAAGGAAATTGCATAAGAAATGAAGTGTGAATCACATCTGTCTATGACAGGAATTAATGTTGGTAATATTTCCATAAAAGAAAAATGCTATAGTACTCACACTGAATAGATTTTGGAATTTTAGCAAGATTACCGGTGTTATACTAATGCATGAAAACCCTATTTGTAGAAATGAAAAATCAAGTGAAAATGTAATATCACCCAACATTTACATTTGCTTTCATCAAGACTGTTTTCTAAGTCCTTTTCATATACTAATATAGGTAACCTTTATTATAATTCTGGTTTTCTACTATTATTGTCCACATACAACAGGTAAGATGACTGGAAACCAATGAGTTTAAAGAATATGCCTAAGTTAGTCACCTAGAAAAGTTAGGTTGTTTGGGGTTTTATTTAAGCCATTTATGTTACTAAATTATTCCATTAGCTATTATCTTTTAATTCTCTCTCTCTCATCTGTATCAGACACTTATCTCTACTTATCTCCTGGTGGTTTGGGTCCCCACCACCCCCTACCCCAGGTAAAGCACTGTGTTGTTATCTTTTCATTCCTGTGACCAAAATACCTGACAAGGACAACTTAGGGGAGGAAAGCTTTGTTTTCAGTTCATGATTAAAGAGATTTAGCCCATGGTTGGCTGAGTCCATTGCTCTGGACTCAAGTTGAGGCTGAACATCTTGGCAGAAGGGCATGGTGGAGAAGCCCTGCTCTACTCATGGCAGCCAGGAAGAGGAGAGAGAGAGAGAGAGAGAGAGAGAGAGAGAGAGAGAGAGAGAGAGAGAGAAGAAGAAGAAGAAGAAGAAGAAGAAGAAGAAGAAGAAGAAGAAGAAGAAGAAGAGGAGGAGGAGGAGGAGGAGGAGGAGGAGGAGGAGGAGGAGGAGGAGGAGGCGGCGGCGGCAGAGAAAGAGGAGGAGGGAGGAAGGGGAAGGAGGAGGAGGAGGGAGAAGGGGAGGGACATAGGGAAGCTGAACCCTTCCAGGACTTCCCCTGGGTGACCCACCTCTTGCAGCCATGCCCCACCTGCTGAGAGTTACCGTCCCATCAGTCTATCCAGTGAGGCTACTGCACACATAATCTAGTATTTCATCTCAGAACATTCCTGCATTAACATAGAAGACTGGGGACACTTCATGTCCAAACTACAACAATATCCACACTTTGTACTTCTCTAAAGGAATCCTGTGGACTTCCAACACTTTCCACCCAGACAAACATTGATATAGACAAGCAGTTCCCTTCTGGAGCAAAGATAGAGCATATGCATTGTGGGAAACGTAAAATAATAATGATAAAGAAAGTCAACTTTCTCCTTACTGTCCCCCGGGATGACAGTTCTGAACTATGTCAGTGTTACAATCCCCATCTCCCCCGAGGATGGATGCTCTCACAGCCAACCTCCCCTGCAGCTGCAGCAACTCTAACCTGCAGTTTATGCCAAGCCTTCTCCTGTACTGCTGATTCCTTCAGCAGCTGTGCCCTGTCATCAGCCCAAACCTAAGAGCTGTCATAGATGCCTCTGCCCTCTTTATCATCCCTGAGTAGTCAACAGTCACAGACTTTCACCAGTTTGATCCTGTCGGTGTTTCTGGGGCCTGCTCTCTGCCTTCTACTGGTCATTTTTATTAATACTTGACTTGGGAACTCATCAACACATTTTAAAAATCATTTAGACCCGATTTCCTCATTACTTAAAAATTCTCATTAATTGAATTTTCTGTATTAGAAAAGAATAAGAAAAAATAATACAAATTACTTACAATATCAATAAGAGTCAGCCATGGGAATGCTTTTGTCTATCTTCCTGTAATTTTTCTTTTCCCCATTTTTTTTCTCCCTTTCCCAGCCCAGCTCTCTACAAGAAGGATATTTTATAAAATTGGACTCAGACTTCAGATCTGGTTTGGTTGGCTGCCTTTTTCATCCATTTAGTTTAAATAACTAGCAAAAGAATTCAATGAAAATGACTATATTTTGTTTCAAAAGTAGCATTTCCTAAAATAATGCAATGAATGTGTGCTTATTATAGAAAAGTGAGGAAAATGAAAAATGAAAAAGCAATTCACAATCCCCCACTATTTCACTGTACTGCAGCCAAAACTTCCTGTCACCGTTTCTCATGAAGATTACTACAAATTATGTCCTCATTTGCATCCCTGTCTCAGTCAATGTTACTGTCACCTCTCAACCTGCCATCCACAGTGTTTCCAGGATGATGTTTCCAGTTCACCAATGTGATGGGCTCTTCCTCCTGAACTGCTGTCCTCAACTCTCTGACTTGCGGGCTCTCGGGATTACCTGTTATGCCAGGCTTTCTCAAGTAGTGCTCCTTCCCTTAATTTGCTTCAGTCCTCAACCCAGTGGGAGTGGAAGGAGGCCTTGTGTTGGGTGAGGTTAGGAACCTCAGTAAGTCTGAGGCAGATTCACAAGCTAAGATTGGCTCTCCACAGCATGAGAGTAGATGACCTAGACATTTCCTGTTTTAAGACTGGTTCTGGGAAATGATGTCAGAGCAAAACCTGTTTATAACCCAGCCCCACCCTTTTTAACCAATCTCAATTTTATCCAAAACTTGGCTACAAAGGATGGGACTGTGCTTTTAAGTACTGAGGTGCCAAAGAACTCTGAATTTATGATGGTAGAAATGTCTTAGTAGGGTCTCAACCTGGAGCAGACTTTATAAAATTGTTTAAAACATGCCAGTCTTGTACCACAGACATATAATCCCATCTACTAGGGAGACACAGAGGCCAGCCTGGGCAACTTAGGAAGACCCAGTCTCAAAAGAAAATAAAAAGGGTCAAGGATAGAGCTCAGAGGTAGAATGTGTCTGGGTTCAACCTGCCAGTGCCCAACCCCCCCAACACACACACATGCTAACAGTGACCTCCAGATTAAGCTGAGTCTTAGTCTCAGTATCTATGTTTTCGAGAATTTCCATTGATACTTGGTTTACAAACAGCAATCAAGTTGACAGTCACCTGCAGTGTAGACCTTTAACAAGAAATTTTTCAATTTAAAGAGTCTATGTAAGTAAAATAATTGTATTTGTTAGTTTAAAAAATTCCTCTCAAATGCTATATGTTTTCCAGCATCTTTCTCTATATGCCTGGCAAATGAAAGCAGATTTATTTTCATTTGTCATTATTTGATGTACTTTCTGTTATCAAAAACTACTACTCATGGGTGTTTGGACTTGTATTTTTATCTAAGTCTCTTTGGTTTATTTAATTGTTCTTCATTTTTGTTCAAAAGCATGATGTAAACTTTAAACAGTATTGCTAGATATCTGAAGTAATTTTTAGCTTTCAAAGTGCCTTTTTAAAGCCATTTGTTTTTTCTCCCTCAAAAAGTGTTCTTATACTTTTAGATTCTTTTTTTTCTACATCTACTAATGAAAAAAAAATCAGTAATAGGATTCCTTATTTTTTTTATGTTCTAGCCAGAAATTGAGTGATCAATCACTAATAAAAAGTATCATCATGACAAAGGAACATTTAGATTATTTTACATAATCCTACCAACTTAAAGCCCACTTGGTGAATTATTTTATATCTGAGATGAGAAATCTCTATGGAAATCAAAATGAAATATGCAGAAATTATCCATTTTTTTTCCTTTGGCACCAGGAATTGAGTCCAGGGGCACTTAATAATTGAGCCACCGAGGAGCATCTCTAACCCTCCTTTATATTTTATTTAAAGTTAGGGTCTTGCTGAGTTTCAGAGGCTGACCTAGAACTCATGATCTTAGTGCCTCAGTCTCCTGAGCATCTGGGATTACAGGTGTGTACCACCACACCTGGAAAATTATCCAACTGTTATTAAAGAAAAAATAAAACTGTTCCTTGAGATCCAGCTACTTAGTTTTTACAAGGTAAGAAAAATTAGGGTTTGGATGAACATGTGATATCTTTTTTTGTGTTAAATAAAAGTGATAGTACAACATCTTGTAAGAATAACCAGAAGCACATGCCACAATTCATTTCCAGACCAGCATATGGTCCCTCTTTAATCTTCTGTCACATAACAGGTAGAGATAGAGGACATTTTCTGGAAGTGTGATCTTATGGTATGGATATGAGGTGTCCTCTGAAAAACTTATGTGTTAGAAAATGAAGGAATGTTCACAGGTGAAATGAATAATCATGAGAACTGCAAGCACTTCAGTGGATTAATCCATTTGATGGATTAATAATTTGAAGGGATCACTGGGTGGTGACTTGGGCAGGTGTGGCATGGCTGGAGGACATAGGCCACGGTGGGGGGAGGGGGGCTGCCCTTGGGGACTGTGCTTCATCCCTGCCTTCTCACCAGTGCTCTCTCTGTGTCCCTGTGTACCATGAGCTGAGTAGCTCTCCTCCACCACATCTTCCCACCATGATGCTCTCCTGCACCTCAGGCCCAGAGCAATGGAGCCAGTTGACCATGGACTGAAACCTCTGAAACTGTGAGTCATAGTGAACTTTTCCTCCTCTAAGTTTTTCTTGTCAGGTTCTGGTCACAGCAACAAAAGCCTGACAAACACATCTGACCTTGGCATGATCATGGCAGTGAGTGTACTTAATGGCTTCTGTACTCACGTGAGAGCTCTGATTGGAAATATCCTTTTAAAAAGTGAGGACCCCAAATAAAGTCATGCATACAATCCTACCAGCCCCTAAAGAGATGTTCAAAAGAACATCTCTTGCCAAAGTATATTATGTTCTGGCTACCGATACTGATGGAAGGAAAATGGCTTTTAAATGTTTAACAGATGTTCAGAGGGTTTACCACTATCATTACCCACAAGCCATTCTACATTATGTAAATCAGTCTTTGAATGTAAGACATATATACATGTTATATTTTGCATTATTTCTATTTGGTAATAAACTCCAAAGTCTAAGAGCTAGGTTTGTCCTTTTTACTCATAAGGATTTTTTATTATGACTGCTATTTTACTTACTTTCTTTACCCGTCTTTCTTTGATACATTATAAGAACTGAAATAAGAGTGGGGGTGCACAGGCACATTTTTATCTCACTTAGATCATCAATGTTTCATCCCTCTGCATTCCACCTAGGCTTATAGTAAACATTATCCGTAGAGGTTCAGTGAGAAAACCAGACTTCTCCTTCTCACTTGTCCATCAAACTAGACACAAAAGTGCTATTGCCTCATCCCTATCTCAGGTCTCATCTAAGTTAGTGATTAGGGCCTGATATTCCTTCTACCCCTTGAAATGTTTCATCAAGGACCTTTTTTTTTTTTTTTTTTGTCATCTTGAGCTACAAAGTCTCTCCCAGGAAGAACTATCATGGCAATTCTACTCACTCCCTACAGTTAGATGCTGAAACATGTGAGCAAGGTTGTCGTTAGCATGTTTTGTATCTCTCTGATCTGGACAGTGCAGCATGGAATAGAGGACTCTCCACGGACTGGCTGGTTCCAACTCTTGCCCCTGTTCCCAGTTATGTGACAAGAGCAAAGTGCCTGCATCATCTATGCTTCAGGGTGTTCATCACGACCTAGAGGTCACAGGTGAGTGTGTGTGTTCATGTTTTCACTAAGGGAGTGTGTGTAAAGCATGAATGCTGGTGGCTGGCAAGTTGTGAGCACCAGACAACATTGTATGTAGTTCCAGTTGTTATTATCATCTGAAGCAAGTCCTCTGATGTGGCTAGTGAGCCACATAGGTCCATGTCCTAAAGTCTTGATCCTAAGGTGGCACTGCTGGGAGGTGTCAGGAACTTTTAGAGGCTGGGTCCAGGGACAAACCCTAATGTCTTAGGGGGATGTGTCTAAAGTGATTGTGTGGGCCAACCCCTACCCGTCAATCTGTCTGCTCTTACATATTCTCCTACCATGATGTGCACCATCTGTCACCCTCACCAGAAGCTAAACCAATGGGGCAGTCTTAACTTGGACTTTAAAATTTCAAAATAGTCGTTAAATAAATCTCTTTTACTGTATAAGTAGACTGTGACAGGTATTTCATTGTTGAGATGGAAAGTTGACTAAATTACCTTCTCACTCTTATTTTCTCAATATGAGGAATGCATTTGAGCAAGGTTGGGTTAGAGTTAGGGTTCGGGTTCGGGTTAGGCTTAAGGCTTGACGTATAAAGTTAATAAGTACACACTCATACTATCTACAGCAATGGGCATGTGCATTCACATGTAACCCTGCACACAGAGCCTGTGCTTGAGGTATCCTAACTATTCCAGTTGCCACCATTTTCATCTGCCATGCTTTCCTTTGAACTTAGCTATCAAATTCCTATGAGATATTCAAAATGTAGCCCAAGAAATTCCAAGTTTATTTTACCTAATACCATTTTCCAGACTCCTTCCATCATTTAACTACAGCATATGATATGATACTTATAGAAGATTATAGAACTATGATACTTTTAGAAGTTTATAAAATTTGGACAGTATTCAGTTGTTATGATTTGAATATGAGGAATCTCACCCAAGACCTCATGTTAGGCAATGTAGCCATGTTCAGAGATAAAATGATTAGATGATGAGAGCTGTAATCTCATCAGTGGATTAATCTTCTGATGGATTAGTAATTTAATGGATTAGTGGGTGTTGTAACTGGAAGCAGGCAGGGTGTGGCTGGAGGAAGTCCAGCCCTAGGGTTGTACCCTGAGGTTCCTCATGCACTCTCTCTCTCTCTCTTCTTCCTAACTACCATGAACTGAGCAGCTTTCTTTCACCCTCCCACTGCCGTGATGTCCTGTCTTGCCTCAGGCACAGAACACAGGAATTGGCTAACCAACGACTGAAATTCTTTTACTGTATGTCTGGAATAAACTTTTCCTCCTCTAAATTGTCCTTATCTGCTACTTTGATAACAGCAATGAAAAACCGAGTGACACATCTGTCCTCTTACCAGTCTGTGGATATCTAGAAAATAGTTTTATTTGTGTTATTACCCCAGAAGTGTCTGCTCATAGCAACATGGAGAAAAAATGACTTGCTGTTTACCACTTCTAGATAACTTAAGCATTAAAAAGTAGGCATTAGGTACAGAATTAGAGGTCAAGATTCACAAATAAAAGCCCTACCTCTGTCTCTTGGCATGCTATAAAAAGACCCCTTCTTTCCTTCTTTTGTCCTCCTTCTCTCCATAAGTTGTTGAAACAAAATCATGTACCTGGCTGCACATTGGGCACTGAAGAGGTATCAATAATAAAGGCACTGCTGTCTTTTCCTTAAATGAATTAAAAACTTAATTTTCAAATACTTTGAATTAAATTGAGGAAAATGTACATTTAGCAATGTAATTCTTCTTTGTTATGTCACAAAAAAACACAGTCTTTGGGGAGACATTAAGTTATCTAAAGTTCTAATGACATTTGCTGTTCTAAAATTAATATTGTGTTAAATGTGCTCTCACACATTATTTTATTCCAGTAACTCAGTAAGCTGCTATATGTTGAGCACTTTCATGGAACTGATGCTCTTTTTTTGTATTGTACCTGGGATTTTACATAGGAGATCCCGGGCCTTGTATCTGATTGGTAAGAACACAGGAAGAAGAAGTAAAATCATAAAGAAAATATTTAATTCCATGAAATTTTTTCTTAATAAAAGTATTGATTCTTATGGATTCAGATTCCAGGTCTGTAAGAAAACCAATAATCCTAATGTCCAGCAGATTGAGGGTCAGATTGAGGATCTAAAACTGAGAATAATTATATTTGGTCTCCATATGAATTGTTTCAGTTATTGACGTATGTGTGAGCTTTATTAGGAAGGACACAAAGAGGGGAAATTGTGAGGACTAGGGAAAGGAAAATCCCAAAGAAACCAATGTCCCAAAGGCGTTACTGTTGTGGGAAGGAGAGCTAGAGCTTCTGTACAGAAAAGACTTGTAGTGATACGGTCCAATGGCAGTGTCTAATCAAACCTCAGACATAGGCTCTAGACCAGACGCCGGTTGTTCACTCTATGGAACTAAATTATGGAAAATACTGAAAGCCCAGAAGGAAGATAGTGAGAATACAAGAAGTGAAATCTAATCTCATATTCTCTGTTCAGTTCCAAGTCATTTCTACTAAGATTCTGTATTTGGCAGCTTTTTAAGCTTCTAATAATCCCAAATCTCAGAAAAATTGCCTCAAATGCTTATAACTAAGATTTTTATTTTAATTTTTTTAAGATTTTTTAAAAAACTTCTAAGTAACAAAATTTTTCTATTATTAATCATATATATATATATATATATATATAATTATACATTCTACATTATATAGTTGATATTTTATTAACTACTTTAATGATGTAAGAATTAATCAGAATATCGATTCAAATGTGAAAGCGTATTAGATAATACATAAAACAAGTAATGATTAAGTTTTACTTTGTATTTATTAACTTTATATGTCAAGCACTATGCTATTTGTTTTGTAAGTGTAATAAAAAAACTTTAATATTTTTATACCAAAAAATACTAAGCCCTGAGCAGTTAAGAAAAGGTTGTAGCTGAGACTTGAGCCTGACCTATCTAAATCCAAGCATTTCTCTTTCTGTAAATATTCTACTTTAAACAATAATATCGGTGCAAAATACAAAACAACTTCAAATTGTTTTGCACAAACTGATGTTGAAACTATCTAAAATTGTTCCTAGAAGCCATTACATTTTGAGGTTGCATCCCTAGTTTTTTGAAATCTTCATCAGTGATAAACATCTTATACCCAAGTCAAAAAGAAAACATTTGAATATGTGAAATTTTATCTTAACAAAGTTGTTAATTCCTTCAGAATTATAAAGTATATAAATGATAATTGAGATGTCCCTGGAAGAGGAAAAGTCAGAATTGCAAGATGTATTGGTGTTGGCTCACTGTCAGCAATCTTTAGGGACTTGGAGACCTGGGAGCTTGTCTCCGCTAGGCCACTAATTAGGTGTCATCACCTTGAATAAATCACTTTTCCTCTCTTGGGCTTTTGTTTCTTCATCTGTAAAATTAGGAGGCTGTCCTAGATGGCCTCTGAGGTTCCCTCCATATCTAAAATTCTATCAGCCATGATCTGTAGAGAGTACTCGTCTTATCGTCATAACTTCTATTGTAAAAATAATGCCAGCCTACTAGACTGACACTACCAGCCAGGATATGAAAGTATTTTAGCAAATGCCAAATCATTAACTGTGACATTATTGGTCACGATGTGGTGGAACATTCTTTGGAAAGCTTCTTTTAGTAATCCAGGGTGCAAAAAACATCATTACATCATGATTTATGCAAAATGATGACTACTGACACATCATTATCTGAGCATTTTGAAAATTAATGTGGTCAATCCTAGAAAAAGAGAAACCTCATTTTCTAGTCCTCTGCCTCCTCCTGTCCTGGTGGCCTGAAGGTGCTAATGCTCTGTCAATTTATATGATTTCCATTCTTATAAAGACGGAAAGGCTTGCTATCATTAGCTATTTGTTTTTACTAACTAATTATATGTTTTTAGAGAAATGGAAACAATTCCAGTAAAGTGTAACCTGAGCCCATACATCTCTGTTTTATACTTCTTTTCACAGATAGTAGTGCAAAGATTGTTTTACTTTATCAATAGTACTTTTAAGAGTAAAATTCTGGAGACCAATCATTTGCAGAGATAGAAGCATGTGCAATTTATTATTTCACACCTCCAAATCACAAGAAGGGCAGAGGCAGGGCTGGCATTAAAGAGAGCTCCTGTGCCACCAGGACTCTTGTTTCCCATTATTTGTATCTTAGCCCCTGTGAATTTCTGACTCATTCTCCTAAAATGTTGTTGTTTAACATGTTAACTAGGTACAGAGCTGTTGAAATTTAAAATGAATCAAATTTATGTTGTTCAATTCCTTGGTTGCATGAGTCACATTTTAAGTGTTAGAAAACCTTCTTTTTCAAAATCAGAAGGCTTGGAAGGAAGGCAAGAGAAGGGACTGGCTGCTTCCACTCAGAGGCTGTGACCAGAAGGGAGGTGGGGGAACAACACTCCAGGAGACGTGCCTGAATAATTCCCTTCAACGTGTGGACCTGAGGTGTGACCACTGCATCCACCCATACAGTCTGCAATAACTGTGTTTTATAATGATGTTGCATTTCACCCACCCCAGAAGTTCTCTCCTGTTCCTTCCCTCAGTCTCAACCCCTCACCCAGAGGCAACACGAAGATGACATTTTCGACCAAAAATCAATTGTGCCTCAGTATTTTTTTTTTTCACAAAGACACATGTTATTTCACAGGACAACAGATTGGAGTGCTTAAAAGCATAATTTCTTGTAGAGAAACTTGAGTTTGATTCTCAACTCTGATCTTCTGGAGTTATTCATTTCCCTGAGCCTCAATTTTCTCCTTAATGAATAAGGATAATCACAGCAGCATTTCACGTGATGGTCACGAAAGGTAAGTGAGGTGATGAATACAAAGAATAGGGGCGTAAGTCAACATGATGTTTGAAACGGTACACAAATTCAGCAAATACTAGCTCTTGTTTTGATATAATTACAACAGTGTCAAGTTTCCTATTCAAGAACCTTTACACTTCTTCCTGTCTGTTACAGAATAAGATTTATTTGGATTCTTCTCTGATCCAATGTGAAGAGGAACAATAGGTCAAGTTTACCAATCCTTTTAGATAAAAGGCCAGGGGGGTCATGGAAGGAAAGTTAAAAATGAAAATCTCCCCAAATCAAATTAAAGTGTAGAATTGATGATGGTTCAAGTTCCTATGATAAAACGTGTGAGCAATATCAGAATTGTTGAAGCGCAGAGCCCAGTTTATGAGCCTTGGAAGAACTTCACAACAGCCACTCCCCGAGTTTTATTCCACTGGTTTTATGGGTGACTTATCACAGCCCAGATTTTCAATGAAACAGTTGACGATATAAACCAACCTCCTATAAAACAACTCTAGTACAAATTCCATTTTTACATAATGCAATTTAATAGAACTGCTGTTTTATGGGATGAGAGTCACTGGGTAGCTTGTGATTCCAAGAGTTTACCCCAGAGTGGGAGGCAGTCCCCTGGTCTGTACTTTAAGCAAAAGGAAAAGGGAGTCTCTAGGGAGTGAATCAGCGGCAGGTCCTGTGAGAGGAGATGTCTGGGCTCTGAATGGCCTTGGCTTGGCTGAGACTGGTCCTCAGGAAACAGATGAGCCAGGCTGAGCTGCAACTGCTTCTGAAACACTGGTTTCAGAGTATGGAAAGGAAAAGAAGGGTGATCTGAGGCACGTTTCTGAAGTACCTATTTAGCTACTGTGTCAAAAAATGGTCTGTCAAAATATAAAAATATTTTTAAAACACTTTGTAGTCACTAGTCCAGAATAAGAGAAGCATTATTATATTAAGAAGAGAAGCCTTATAATATATTCCAGAAGAATTATTATATTAAGAAGCATTATTATATTAAGAAGAGAAGCCTTATAATATATTCCAGAAGAATGGTCCACAATCAAAATTGCTGTGGCAGAGGCTGATGGTTCTCCACTCATCTTACCCCCCACACCTTGGTGACCACCTCCACCTCTGCTTAACTTCTGAAGGCAGCCAGCCTCTGCACTTCTTTCTCCCCAGGACTCTTGTCACAGAAGATCACTTTGCTACCTGCTTGTCAGCCTAGATAAGTCATGGAATTGACACTCATAGAGCAGCCATCATGGAAACACCCACAGACTATTTTGATTTTATGTGGAGCTGCCCCTACTGCTTGTCCTGCAGGTGACATCGCTCCTAGGCACCCATGCCAGCCTGGTTCAAGTGTCCCCAGGGGGCTGAGCTCCAGTTGCCCTTGGTCCCTGATGCTTTGCAAGGTATCTTCCCTTCCTGTCCTCCCTTCCCCATCTCCCTTCCCTGGATCCCCATGATGTTGCCTGCAACTCCCAGATGAACTACCCATACCTGAGTCTTCACCTGAGGATCTGCATTTTCAAGATAAGCATTCTTCAAATGGTAAAAGGAAGCACCCTTATCCAAGCATTTGTGATATTAGTTAAAAGCAAAGGACAGGGAAAGAATGAGAGAACCACTCTCTCTCAAAAGTCCCGCAGCCTTGCTCACTGATTCTCATTAAGAGCAGTGAACATTTATACAGTGTCTTCTATACATAACCCATTTACCCCGGATATTTTATAAGATCAGAAACATAGTGAATAAGGTATTGCATTCCATACTGGAACTTCAACAAGTTTTACAAAGTTCCTTCCCAATGTAAAGGAACATTTTCTTTCCTTTCTTGGAATGACATTGATCCTGATCAATGTCATAATATGGCAATTCTGCCAGAAAAACTTTTCCTGGGATGAAGTTCAATTGTGTAATGATTTTCAGCTTATAAGGGTTTCAAATTTCCTTGAACTAACCCTGAGAATAAGGATGGGTTAATATCATTTTTGAAAGAATCCTGAGATAAAAGGATACATCTGCAACTGGAAATATCCTTCTTATAAAAAATGATGTCTGATTTTTATAGCAGGATGATTTTTTTTGTTGTTGTTGTTAAGATAATAACTTTAAGGTAAAGGCATTTTTAATGAAAAAAAAATACATGTTTTGGAAAGGTCTTGTTTCCAAGTAAGTTAAAAATTTGATAATTTAATATGTGTTTTTTTTTCTTTTAATATTTATTTTTTAGTTGTAGTTGGACACAATATCTTTATTTTGTTTATTTATTTTTATGTGGTGCTGAGGATCGAACCCAGGGCCTCACATGTGCTAGGCGAGCGCTCTACCACTGAGCCACAACCCCAGCCCCTAATATGTGTTATTTTTACAACAGTTTCATCTCACTGGCAAAATTTAAGCATGTATTTCAAGTTTACAAGCCAGAAGATTCTATGCATTTATGGCTAGAATTCTGCTCTCCATGGACATAATATTTATGCCTCTGTGACATGCATCATTTGACTTGATGTCTGCTTAACCGAAATGTGATGGGTTGACATTATCAAACTGAGCAGATTTTCTGTAACCTTAAGCTGAATGTTCTTGTGTGTATACAGAGAGTGGCAAATGAGAGGTGTGAAGAGGCAGCAGATGCTGTCACATAGGGTTAGTCCAATATCATCATTAACACCCATTTGGGGACAGCAAATAAGTCAACTGGAAGAAAATAATTACTTGTATGAATATTTAATTATATTTTTTCTACTAATAGTATTTTCCTGGGTCACTGCAATATAGCTTATTTCTGGCAGGAATGACCCTGGTCCTTACAAAAAAAAAAAATTTACAAAAAATTAAGAGTCAATTTTTTGTTAGATTATTGCAGATTGAAGGACAATATAAAAAGTAAGTCATAATTAATTGCACAAGTCAGGGATAATATCATCTCTAAAGTAACAACGTCAGTTCCCAATGTATTTTATTTCATAATTTGAATATCATTCTGAAATGCTAAACATGCTTAATATTCATTGATATAATAAGGATTTATTGAGTGTCTCAGTGTGTCACGCACCATATTAGTGACTGGAGTTGAAAGACAAGATAAACGTAGATTTTCCCTTCTGGAAATAAAACCAGGCATGGAAGTGCCAACAGTGCTGAGTGATCCATGCAGTGACAGTTGCTATACAGGAGAGACATGTTGCTTCATGAATTTCTTGGAGCCATATACTGAAGGGTGGTTAAAATCATGCTGAGTCATGATCTCATTGACTCCTCAGCATCCTTATGAAATAGGTATGGAAGTAGGTTCAGGTTTGTGTAGAATATCTGAGACTTCAACGTATTACTGTTCAATTCAACAGATTTTTGGAAAAACATGGTGATGATGAGGGAGATGGAGAAGGGGTTAAGCAAACAGAGAAAGATGGTGAGCGTAAAGACAGGGGTAGGTCCATACCAAAGGAAAGTGGAGAGGGTCCTCAAATGTGGTCAACTTCCTGTTGATGAAATTGCTCAGTGGACACCAATGGGGGACCCAGTGAGACAGACACTTCCATCTTGGTGCTCCAAATGGAGGTCCAGTAGAAAAACTCAAATACAGAAGTGGACATGGGGAGAGAGGAGGAGAGAAGAAAGGAGGAAACTGCAGGCACCATAAAAAGAACAAGCCCAAACTTCCCCACTGGGTCCCTGGCTCTGAGGTCCCTACACTTTGGAGAACTCTGTCTGCCACTGTTGCTTTCACAGTAAACCTACCTGCTTGCTTAATGTCTTTGTGTCCTGTTCTTCAGTTCTTGGCTGAGCAATGACAAGGAACCTAAGAGCCCTTAGATAGGAACAATGTGAGCATGTTGGGTGAGCTCTTGCAAATGGAACCCTGAAGTTTAATCTTCCTTGGCTTCACAATAAATCTTCCTTCCAATGTTAATTTTTAGCCAATTTTTCAGATGAGAAAACTAAACTGACGTAAATTTTAAAATAAAGTTTATTCTGTGAAATTCAACAGACTGTTGACTGTCAGCAGAACCAGTACCTTGGGACTCAGGAATGAAATCCTCTAAATTCTATGGTATAACATTGAAGCTATCTCATTGGCCAGTTTAGCTGACTCTGACATTGATTGACAGGTGGAATTAAGTCATTTTTACAGATGCAGACACAAAAACTATGAAGTACTAATCCTTATTGTTAATATTTATCTCTGTCTTAGGGAATGTAGCTCACAAACCATGATATTTAACTAAGATTATTCAACTTTTATAAGATTATTCAACTTCTACTCTATGATTAAAAATGTTCTACACTAAATTAGTCCTACTAGTCATATTGTTTAAATTTCTGCATAATTGCTTGAATAAATTAATTTATGAATTGCTCAAAATGTAACAATATTACATACTCTACTAAAGTAGCTAGATGTATTCTAACATTTGATTTCATTTTCATGTGGCATTACATAAAGGAAAGATGCTAGTGCCACTGGGTCAAGTAAAATAAGTTTTATACAATTTTATCTATCTAGTTTTCAATATTAATGTTTCTATGATATTTAACTCAGCTGCAGAGGACCAAGATATTGATCAATATCTGTAGCTTATGCCCAGAAAACTGCATTGAGATTTATGGCTACTGAGGAAGCATAATTTAAAATTACAAAGAAAGTTTCTTTTTAATTTTGAGGTTTGCCAACAGAGTTGGACATGTATTGGAATTTTCACTTTTAAAAAATGATACCTTTATATGCACATAAACAAGTCTGCTGAAATGAAATTAGTCTTGGAATGGCAATTTAGATTTATAGAAGCAGGTACTTTAAAAATTAATCAGTCATTCCCAGTCCTTGATAAAATTCAGGGTTTTCCAAGGGCACTTCTCTAATAGCTGTCCAGTGGTTCAGGGTGCTACACCATTGAGAGCACTTTAATCTTCTAGACCAAATCAATGAAGAATACTGTTGAACACAAGACAGCCTAGTAATCATACCATCCAATGCTCCGGTTAACCTCAGTATGAGGGAGATATTAGCAGGCATCATCAAATAATCAATTTTAAACACCTGGAAAAATACAATACACTAGAGAGAAACCAAGCATTTTTTATTAAGAGCATTTAATCTGTGTCTATAAGGGTCCCATGCCCTAAATTTGTTGGGTTAATCTATGTTTCCTAACTATGCCAGTTCTTTCTTCCTGACTATTTTATCTACATTATCATTACCACAATGAATTTGAAGCCTTCCCATCATTCAAGGTCAAATTCAAGTTCAGTGTTGCATACATAGCACAATAACATGTGTTCTTTTATTGCTGAAAGAAAATTTAACTAGTCATAAACAGACTTGATGATATTACACAAAATATTCTGGTTAATTCTAGACCTAGAGCATGACATCTCATGCTCAAAATCAGAATAGTCTTACAGTGTCAAAAGGCAGATTACCTGTTCCGGCCTTCACCAATTATAATTTTAAGGGTACACATTTATTGATGCCACTGAAATACTCCTTAGTTTTCATGAAAAATTTGAGTTTACTAGACTAATATCTATACTCTAAAGAAGAATGTTCACTTTTAAAAAATGATACCTTTATATGCACATAAACAACTCTGCTGAAATGAAATTAGTCTGGGACTGGCAGATAGACTGAAATCTTTTACAAAAGTCTAATGCAAAATTAGTCTCTAGAATCTTCATACTGATCCTTAAGGGTATTTTTCCAAATAAAAGGAATTTTATTCAAAATCCAATTATAAAAATAACTTGCCAAGTGATTTTAGCAAAACTTCTGTCTATGTCACAGGTTTTTTAAATGAATAAAGTCAATCATTAAATTGGTATTGTAAATATAAGTAAAAGGGCAGAAAGATTTTTGATATTTTCAAGTACAGTGCCTGGGTTGCTATGGTAAAGAATAAGGAATTTTGGACAACTGGTTGAGCATTGCATAAAGAAAAAAACTTACTGTGCATGGTCAGGCTGCAGTGGGCTCCTCAAGATGCCTGAAGGTTGTGTTCTCAAATACATATTCCTACCGCCTCTCCCTCACCCCCAGATCAAATCTGTCAGTGTTTTGAAATAGTTCTCAACTTCTCAAACAGATATTCTAGATAACTGCTGTCAAGAAGGCATTGCCAGATTGAGGAGCATATGTTCTCTGGGGTTCTCATATCTGCATTCAGAACTTGCTCTTCCTATGACCACTGTGTTACTTGGTGCGAGTTCACTATACCCTTTAATCCTCTGTGTTTCCATCTACACAATAAAGACCAGTATTTTAAGTCAGTGTGAATCTCAGTGAGACATTACATGCATGCACTTAACACATAAGGATGATTTCAGGGAAATATGAGAATGATGTGCTTTTATTTTTTTTCCTGAAAGTTTTTCCTCTCCAAGTTTTTCACCTTCAGGGACTCACAGGAAACATACTACCCCAGGAAAGAAGGGATCTATTCATCCTAGAACAAAGAGGAAATTGATTGGCTAGCATCAAAGCAATTCCTCACAGCAACAGAAAGGTCTTGAAATCCAGGATTTACCTGTGGAAAATAATTTCCTAAATTCCTTTAGTTCAACAGAACATATCAAATGATTAAAATCTGCCTGAACAGATCATGTAACCCAGAGTAGAGGAGAAATAGGGTTTCTATCCCTTCTTGCCCTCACGGAAAGGAGAGCAGAGATGAGGAACTTGAGTGGTGAGATGGTTGTATCTTGGTAGTGCTTGCTGCTGTGCTGGAGGGAGAGGTGGCAAATTGGATAGAAGAGAGTGTACCCTGGTGACTCCTTTAGGATCTAGAAGAGAGTAACCTCACAGGCTGCCCGCCACACCCACTGGCTAAAATTGCTGTCAGTAAGTGAAAGCAAAAGTGAATGTGGTTAGGAGAATCAAGGCCTGAGAAAGCATCACAGGAGAGCCCAGGACACTTCTACAAGGTGATGGCCAGCAGCTTCCCTAGGTCCATGGACATCCATTAGGAGAGGGGTGGGGACGTGCTCAGTCAGATGCAAGTCGGGTTCAGGGTCCTACAGAAAAGGTTTCCATGAAAAGAAGGGATTGACTAACTGCAAGCAATGCCGATGGAAACTGAATGAAGCCGCGAGCGACCTCCTGAGCATCAGGGTGGAGCCCAGGTATCAAAAGGAGGTGCTCTGACTTGCAGGCTGAGGAGCTCTGGAAGGACTGAGTACCACTAGATCATTATCCAGAATGATCACATTCACATACTTGAGAAGCGAATGGCAGCAGAAAGATCCTAGAGGACCCTGGGTCCATTGAACCTCCTGAGTCAACTGCCAGCACCCACCTAGGGACCAAATTACACAGCAACTTATCTGGAATCAAGTGGCAACTGGCCCATCTCCTTGATCTTCTCTGTGACTAAGCCACACATTCCTTTCAAGTCCTACTAGAGAGTACAGGGAGAGAGAGGGGCTAAGTCTGAGAATATTCAATACTAAGAGATTTTGCGCTTATCCACCTAAATAATGTACAGAGCAAGATTCTCCATATATGAGGAAGCTTATTTGGGAATAATAGAACATTGCAATAGGAATGCATGTGCCATAGTAAACCAGGGGTATTTTGTTTGACAATCCAATGCAGATTACCCAATAGGATTAGATTTAACCACCTGCACTTGCTATATAAAGGGGGTGAGGTTTGCTAGTGATATGAATCATAGAAGGAAAATCATAATATACTATTGATACAGTTTTCTCTGCTGTTTGCCAGAATACAACAATACAATAACACAAATAATGCTCAAAATAACTTGCATGGGAAAGCATATCACCTCCACCAGCCATTGCAAGACTTACAGAAAACCAATGTTTATCAAGGGACAGTGGGCCCAAGTTCACTGCTGCACTGTGAGGGCAGACACAGGCTAAACTTCTGCAGTTTGTTTTTTCATGATCACATATCATTTGTTTAATCTCCTAGTCATTTCATTTCCATACAATTTTGTTCAGGCGTGAGAAGCTAAATGATTATGAACAAGACCACTATCCCACTATTTTCATGTGAAACCCAGCCCTCCAGATGAATAATGGTATGCAGTATATGGAGGGGTATAGAACTGGGTATTGTTTGGGAGAAAAAAGAAAAAAATAAAGCAAAATTTTATTTATAGCTTTAGGTATGGGCCTTAGTAACATAAACAATGCTAGGGACCTTACCACGAAACGATGAAAAATAAAAAAACATGTCAATTGATTTCACCATAAAAGCTGCTGTGTACATCCATTTTATGGAAGCTGCTTAGAGATTAAGGAGCCGTCACTCTGAATAAAGTTGACCTTAACTTCAGACATCTGAAAAACTACAAGTTTAAATTAGGATGATGATAATTTTCCTCAGGTAATTTTGAAAAAGGTATAATACTGTAGCTAAAATAGGAAAGTTGGAAAAAAATCTTTCAAATATCAGTTCTTAAATCAACCATTTCCATGATGTAAAATCAATGATCATCACCAGGAAAAAATTGGTAAGTTCTAACTTTTTTTTCTCAGGGTGACATTAGTGTTATAAAGCTGTACTCTCAAGGTTTTCCTTTTTGCTTTATGGTATTTCCATTTAGTTGTCTGTATTTTTTTTCTAGCCCAAATTTTAGTAGCAGTTTTGTGCCAGGTTCATATCTTGATGAGTTTGTAGTAATTCTCACAAAAATTTAAAGTGAGTATTTCTCAAAATATTACAGTTCTAGAAAGGTACATGGATCACATCCTAGCAGAAACTTGAGTAGTTATGGTTGAATTGGCTTCGCCACCTCAGAATTAGTGGGAGAAACATAAAGAGATATTCTAAATTTAGAGACCAAACCCTCCAAAATTTGTAAATTAATTTTTCAATACTAACAGCACTAATTATTTGTTAATATTTTACAGTTACAGAATTGCTCTTACGGGAAGAGTTTTCAAGGATGTGTGTGTGTGTGTGTGTGCACGCGTGCACGTGTGCACACACACACATTACATATATATAATAGGCAACTGTATTTTCATATTTACACTGAATTGCAGTGTATATAAAGACATAAGTTCTGGATTTTTTATAAGTTTATTAATAAAGTACTTTGAAATCACTAGTGATAAAATGACTATGACTAACCATGCTTTGTTATTGATTTGTTATATATACATACATATATGGGGGCAGGATAGATTAGGGACCCTTGACTCAGGCCAAATCTCACCTAGATTAGTAGAGCTGACCTGAAGCTAAGGACCTCCCCTTCATCTTGCCCCCTGAAGCTATCAGAAGAATAAACTTTCTGAAGTGGAAACATCAAGAACCTGTTTTCGAAATGATTGCCCAATCATTCTGAGAAGCATGCACAGAGACGCCCTACAATAAACCAGAGGGAAGAATCCCCTACTAAGACTTCATTTATATTACTTACATATCATGAATTTTATATAAAGCTCAGGAATGAGCATTGGGTACATGGAAAATAGGCATTATGGGCAAGACAGAGGAATCTGTCAATCACTCCTCACTTAGCACAAATCACTTCTAGTAAAAAGTTCACCAAAGGTGACCAAAGAACTCAGAAGCACATATAAACCCAAATCCCCTCTGAGTCCAAAGAGGGATGTTCTTGGGTGTCCTCACTGAAACCCCACACCTTATCTTATTCCAATACAGTCTCTTAACTTTTACTCTTTGTCTTACTGAATTCTCCTCACCCCATGACACATATATTTTAAAAATTATATATACATATATAAATTTTCTTGTTTGTAGAACTTGCTAAAATCGTATTAGATTCATGAGGGATGAGAGAAGTCTAAATAAAGGCTTTTCAGCTTCTAGTCCAAGGCTGCAAAAACAGTTAAATATAATTAAGATTCCAGTAAGAAATGGTATCTAAAAGCAAAGTGATATAATTTTTAAAAATCAAGGATATTATAGTTTAATACACGAAGTTTCTTAAAAATATACACAAATAGAAAGTACAAAATATAGCTACAAAGTATAGCTGAGAATCAGAAAACATGGTGATTTAAAATCTGTCATGGGTTGACAATGTGAATTATGTGAAACACAAGGACTGGCTTTCTAAAGTATAGTGGGGGTTGGCCAAATGTACCTCTTTTTGAAGCCCCTACATGGTAAAATGAGCTACTTGGCTAAGATGTGGGTGGAAGTTTCAGATTTCATGGCAGGTCCAGAAGGTTCTAAAAACAACAGATCATTCATCAAATCAAGTTAATTGGGAATATGGTGTTTTTCTGTTTTAAAATGTTGACCTACCCCACAGGCACAGAACACAGCTGGGATTTGTGTACCACCTAGGTATTGGTTTGACAGGGTAGCTGATGTTAAGTAGGTACAGACGACTCAGGAGAATGGAAGTGAAGGAGAAATCAAAGGTGAAGGATTTGTCCCACCAGTCCAGTAAGAGACGGTAATCTAGGACATGCAGCCACACAGGTATAGAGTTGCCAACTTGCAGACTTGCATGTGATTTGTCAAGGGATGAGGGAAGTCTAAATAAAGGCTTTTCAGCTTCTAGTCCAAGGCTGTCTCTGGGCCTCCCTGATAGCTCATTTCCAGGCATATAAATGGTACTAATCTCCTCTGCAGAGAGAGGTATTCAAAGGAGTTGAGTTTTAGGGATTCATTACAAAAATCTCCATTTCTTCATTTCTGGTTGACATATCTAAACTGCAGGAAAGACTGAAAGGTAGCTAATGTCTATGATGTAGGATCCTGTTCATAGCTGTGGGATATGTTCAAATACTCTTGGACAGAGTGACACAAAAAAATCTCAGCTGTATTTGACCTGGATGCATCTCAAACCGAACACGTATACTAGGTTGAGGCATCTTCTAAAGAACTGACCTGTGATAACAAATCTCACATTTTAAATTCCTGTTTATTAAGGAAGGTAACACACGGCGGGCAGAGCAATGACAAGTCCCAGTCAAAATGGCTGTGTCCCAACTTTGTCCTGGAGTTTCATGTTCCAGGGTGAATTAATAATTCAATCTTCATGAGCCATCAATTCTAGTCCCCCTTTAAAAGTTTGGCAATGGTCCCAGCTAATTTCATTTATGATGTGGATTTTTTTTGAGACCATGAGCATTCAGAGAGTGAAAAAGGGCAAGCCTCATCTCATTATATGAGTGTGTTTCTGTTCTTTTTTTTCCCTTACAGTAATACTTTATTGATTTATTAATCAGCAACAAATCAAAGGGTAAGGACATGCCATTTCCTCATTAATTAGTCATAGGAACAAGCAACACTAATCAGTCTTACTTCAACTATAAATAATTAGTCTTCTTTATTTCTCTTGAGAGGAGAGTGAAGTACAGAAATTTTGATCATGCTTTATAAATTTTTTTCACAGAATGAAAATATATTGTCTGATATATAAATTTTGAGAAATGCATAAACAGAAAATATGTTTTAGTGCTTAACAGTTTTTATTCATGACTTAGAAGAGTTGAATTTTCATTAGCTTATGTGTGTGTATGTTTTTTTGTTTTGTTTTTTTTTTTTTTTGACATCCAGTTGCTACTTTTTTTTCACCCCAAAATGAGTCTGCTACAGAGAAAGAGATCTAAAGAACTTAAAGTTCTACTTAGGATTTTACTGAATTATGATAATTTTTTCTACATTAAACACATTTTCTACAGCTTTGTGATTCTATTCATCAAACAATCCTTCAAGTACTTATTCACATTGGTCATTCATTGAATCTTTATTTGGCAGCAGTGCATATCACTGTGCAAGATGCAACACTGACTTTATAATGTTGTATAAGGTGCACATGGTTCTAATAATAATGGTCTACCTTCAAAGAGGGAAAAGTGAACCTCAAGCCAATAAACATCAAAATAAATGCATTATTATAAATTGAGAAAACTTCCAAGGAAAAACAATTACTTCTACTTCCTAATAGTGACTAGTTTTGAGGGTTTTCATTACCCTGCTTGTCAAGTTAGTTGACAACTAAATACAAATATTCTTTCTCACTAAAATACATCTTAACAGATTTCTTCTCCATTCTTTTACTTTTATTTAGAAAAATAAATTGCTCAAGAACTGTTTTTTGCCCTCAATCTGTACCTGACTAAGCTGATTGTATTACCGTCCATACTGCCATCAGCCAAGTTTTAGCTTTTATTTAAATCAACCTCTTTCCACTGAGCCTAGAGTCACCTCCCAGACCTGGCTGTTTTATGCTCAAGTCCTGGGAGAGAATGTGCTGCTCTTGACTCACTGGTGAGGATAATCAGTTTCCTTCAGTGACCAGAGCAGACACAGCCCTACCTGGGTACCTGAAAGTGACGGCTGGTAGCCATACCTCCTCCCTCAGGGAGCTGGTACCTCTGTGCCTAACTGTAAGCACATTTTTTTCTCTTTTCTAGGGCTACTCCAAGGTTCTGGAGAAGGGAAAGCTCCCAAAGCAGACTGACCTCATGAAGGTCCAATTTCTCAGTAGAAGTGCTGTGAAGAAGACAGTCTGGGGGTGCCCTGGTGGCTTCCAGCATATGGAAGTAGGTTCCTAAAATGCTAACACATGGTAAATAAAATAAAATGAATGAAATAAATATCTTTCAAATTCACTACAAACATCACCTGTATAGCCATTGCACAAATTATTGTGAGGTATCTTCCAGTTGATAAAATACAAATTTGTATCTATTGTTTAATTTAAACTCATTTCCTAATGGCATTTCTAAGATAGAAAGTCACCTAGCACAATATAGAATTGGGCTTTATTTTCTTCTAAGTTTAAAAAACATTTTCTCCGCACTCAAGTTCCTTGCTCTCATGTTGCGAGTTCCACCAGAGATTTTAAAGCAATTTAAACTCTATAAACCCAGACTTCTGCTTTAATCACTATTATTAAAATGACTCTTCATCTATTATTTTGAACCAAGCAACAAACATCTCCCTCTCTACCTCTCTCTTCTCTATCTCTTTTTCTGTGTATAGTGGACTGAACCCAGAGGCACTCTGCCACAAAGGTATATCTACACTCCTTTTTATTATTTTATTTTGAAATAGGGTCTCACTAAATTGCCCAGGCTGGCCTGAACTTGACATTCTCCTCCTCAGTCTCTCTAGTATCTGGGATCACAGGTGCATACCACCGTGCCCAACTTCTCTCTCATGTTTTTGTTGATAACCATATTTTTTTTAAATGCTCATTTTACATATGAATTAAAAACTTGATTTTCCATGTTTAAAAAAAGTTTACTGGAAATTTAAAAAAAAAGTTATATGATCTAACCTATTGGTAGATAAATGAAAGAAAGGTAATAGAAGGAAGTCAAGCAAAATTGACGGAAACCTAATATCAATCTCTGCCATTTATACGATGTTTTAAAGAAGCTAACTAACATTTATGAAAATCCTCTTTAAACCAAGAATATAATTTAAATAACATTACCTTACACTAAGGAAACTTAGAATGGAAAGCATTTTCATAACCATTTAGAGAAAACTAAGTCTCCAGTGATAGTTATTAGGGTTTAAAGGAATCTCTGTCTTATTGCAATACTCGTTTGCCCCCATTATACAACATGATACATTCCCCTGTGTTACCAGCTATAGAATGGTCTAAAAACTAAATATCCAAGTTCATGTGTAGATACATGGTGTCACAATAGAGTAGAAGATAGGGTACATGTCCCTGGAAGCCTCCTTTGGAACAAAGAGAGAGAAGGTCTGATGTTTTGGTGATTGACTTGGTCAGTGCTGCTTAGTCAAGCAGCAATGCTATGGTCAGGTTTGGGGTGAATACTTAAGAACTCCTTACCTTGAGATCATTAACATGAATATCTTGTATTAGTTAAGAATCTACATCTTCTTTGTGAATAAAAATACCTACAACTATATGCCAAAAGAATTAATTCTAATTTTGTATTTTGTTTGTAGACATGGGAAGTTCTATTAACTTGGTGTATTGGAACAAAGCTTAAAATGCAGATAGAAACACATTTTGTGAAGTTACTTCTCCAAGTTGGTGATTCATCTACATGGGAAAGTTTCATTGGTGAGACTTAGCATCAGAGGAACATATGCATATAGACCCGTAACTTTTATTTTAATAAGTTGTATATTTAATTTTTAATGCATTTCATCATTTTCACCTTGTGGCCAAAATAATGTTGACCAGGAACACCTCTTTAAAGTACTTCTTATGAAAAGAGAAATGGTGCATTATATTCCTGACACTTAAGGTCAAGTACAGAAGATGCATTGTATATTAATGTACCCAATATATCAGACAAGAAGTTAATGTCTTCCCTCCCTTTTGGGTCTAGAATATTTCATAAAACTATTTTTACTTTCTTCACTATGATTAATAGTATCCCAGAAATACTCTGTCCTGACAGAACATAACGACAGCTTTGATATTATATGAGAATCATGAAGGAATTAATTCTCATTATATTTGAAATAATACATTTCAGAAATGGGAAATAATTTCACGTATAAGTTTCATTCAGCACAATATAGTGTGTTATTTTCCTCTAGGAATTTATTCAAGAATAATGATTAATTGTTGCAATTTTGGCTGAATTACTTGAATTCTTTAATGCATTCTTCCACTAAAAACTTTGCTGGAGCAGTTTGGCACTTTAACATGAACCAGCTATGACTGACATTCACAACAGAAACCTATTTTGCAATTTTTTTTTCACCTGGGTCAATAATTTTAATTTGCAATGTGGCCTTGAAAAATACTGTTGTTAACAATGTTAAAAATATGCTAAAATAGAACTTAGCTAAAACCAAATGCAAATAACAAAATAGATAGAGGTCATTAGATTTTCTATTAGTGGATTCTAATTTTTTTTAATCTGTTTTTTCTAGGTTATTTTTCCTTGCTGGTAGCCTTGTGGGGAATCAGCACAGCTATACTATCCTAGACAGAAGTCCCTGTGCAAAACTTATCTCAAGAAATACAAAAGATATTCCTTAAGCATATATATCCACTCATCTTAAATATTATAAAATAAAATCTCCTGACAGACCTAAGTTTCAATGTTAGACATTTCTTCATCATGGTACATATATAACAGCTGGATCCATTCCAACTTGAAATTTCACTTGTAATTTATTTCATAGGGAAAAGTACATGGTCTGAAGGATATAATTATTTACCTCCTGTAAACAAGTTCTTCTTCTGTATTATATATTTTATTTTTAATACCTCAATTGAACACATTATTTTTTGCACATAATTTTAATTTCAAAATTGCTATATAATTCATTAAAGGTACTTAAATGCAAAGATAAGTAATAGGGTGCTGTTAGTAGTTTCCACTCCTACACATGGTCACATTCAAATTTTTTTTTAAAAAAATCTACTGATTCATTCTTGTTTCAACATTCTAAAGTTTCTAGAATAGTCTTTCACTCAAAATGCATAAATATGTTTGTCTAAAGTGGTTCTGCTCAGCAATTTAATAAATTGTGCAGTCCACAGGGAATACCATTAATTATGTAAAGACTGATGGGAATTCATTTATTTTGTTTCTTTCTGAACCACTTGACTTGTCTCTATTTAATTAAACAATAATAAATGTGATGGTAGGGAGAAATTATGCTGTCAGTGAACAATACTAAATATGTCCCTGGAATAGAGAATACGATTTTAGATGTCGTTATATTTAGAGAGAAAATCGGAGTAAGATCACTACAGACTCTTGCCCACACGCCTAAACCTTATTGACAGGTATCGTCCATCATATGTTCACTCTAGTTTTGAGTTATGGAGAACACTGAGAAGACAAATAACAATCACTGTGTCAGCACATTCCTTTATTTCATCCCTCGCAGAGTCCATTTTCTTTCAGGGAAGCAGATTCCAGGCACTTTATGTAATGTTCACGTGTCTTGCTTCAGTACCAAAGTTGGGCCTTGTTTACAAAGCCCACTGCATTCCCCGGTGAACTTGGAATATCAAAATGTTAAAGACCTGTTCCCATAGGGATGGGCAGTGAGTTAATATAATAACCCACCACAAAACATTTAAGTCACATAATTGTAAGCTGACTTTTGTAACAAGTTACCAATTTAGTTGAATATCTAAAATGTTTTAACTGTAGAGCTGAAATACTTGAACTTTTGTAACCACACAATCCATGACCATATTAAGTCACCAACACCAAAGGATTACCACAGAGGAGGTCACACTGGAGATAATCTGTGTATCTCTGGCATTAAGAACTGCGGTGGTTTTTGTATCGTTTCTACTCTGGTTTCTATCTTTGTATAATAGCATGTAAATATCTCCTTTAGAAAAGATATAGTTCAGGCCTACTGGTATTTATAAGACAAGAAAAACATTCATACCAGTGCATATAACAGAATACCAGAAACTGTTCACAGGTCTTCCGATAGACATTAACTCCTCTCTGACAAAAATTTTATGACCAAGTTTCAATCAGGAGTCAGCAAAAGCAAAGATATTTTATCACTTGGAGAGAGGCGGCACAGACACACTGACACAGTAGTAGATACTTTTGTAATTTTCCCTTCAGAGTTAATCTCTTTTTTTTAAGGTATTATCAGATTAATGAGTATTGGAATTGATCATTTAACATTCCCTTGAAATATAAATGAAATGGTTCATAGAAAAATTTCTGGAATTTTTCCCAGTATGTTTTATTTATCTTACCATGAAAATATTAAAATCAATATTATGATGCCTATGTAATTTTACCAAATAATTAAAATTTGATACATAAATAAAAGTATTTTGTAAGTTTCAAACTAAAAAAACCCAAATCATAATTAATTATATTTAATAAACAAGCTGATTACTGTTTGCTATTGTTTTAATTTTAGAATTTAATGAAAATTAAAACTTTTACATAAAACAAGCAGTCTCACAGCCATACAATAAATCAGAAAACAAAATTATCTAAATAATTGAAAAGATTTATTAATTGGACATACCACAATTTGTTCATTGTATAAAGTAGAATAATAATCAGGATTAAAATGATAATTGATTTAGCATCCCAATTTTCAGAGACAACGGATGTCAATATTTTGATATAGTTATTTCTGGTTCCATAATGTACATTTTCTGTACTCACAGTTTAGCTGGTTATTGTCATACAATTTTATATGATAATAATATAAAACATTATAGGAGATTTCATATATTATTATACATGCATTACGAACAAAATTTTAGTAGCTACATAAGACAACATCTACACATATTAAATCTACCAGATAGCTCATAACTTGTACAGATGTTTCTCCATTGTTAAATATTTTGGCTATTTTAAATAACCATGTCACAAATGTGTAACAATAAATCCAGGGGCACAGATTTCTTTATATTTGAATCATCAGAAATGGAATTACTGCATCAAAGTTGACATTTTTATGGCTATTGTTGCACATCATTGGGTTTTTAATATTAAAATTAGTGCTAGATAAAAATGATGCTTTCTTTGAATATGAGGGCCTCACCAAGGGAATGATCTAGTCTTATCCTTGATAGGAAACTTAATTCCCAATAAAATTTTGCCATCTGTTAAATATAAAAATACCTTAGCTGAAATCAGATAATATGGTTTATGGATGGTGGCCAGAAAGAGGCTGATATTATTGGTATCTTTTCATGTAAGTACAAAACTGCCTGTGGCAGCTTAAACAAATATCTTTGTATGTTATGAGTCCCACAATTTCTCAGTTAGCAACCTTTGCTGATGACCACAAGTAAAAAGATGCAGTTTACCCCAGGCACAGTGGTGCAAATCTATAATCCTAGCCACTCAAGAGGCTGAGTCAGGAGGATTGCAAGTTCAGGGACAGCCTCAGCAACTTAATGAAACCCTGTCTCAAATTACCCAAATAGATTTAAAGGGCTGGGGATGTAGCTCAGTGGTAGAACATCCCTGAGTTCAATCCTTAATACTGAAAAATAAACAACCAACCAAAAAAATTATATAATCTACATAAAGTGAAGTTCTTCATAAGCAAAGGAGACCATCAGGATTGTCACCATTCACTAGCTACAGTACAGAAAGTCTGGAAGCCAAAGTGAACTTGATTATTGTGTAACCACCAACCTCTCCATGCTTGCTCTAAAGAAAATCTACAGTCAAAATGTTTTGCTTGTTTCACCACTTTAGGATTTTTTTTTTTATAATTAACAAAATAACTTGTGACCAAAACGTAAATTCAGGAATAGAATTTTATACATTCTACAAACTATTAAGAAAACTAAAACTACATATAATTCCAAATAATTTAACTGAGGTCAAATATCAATTCACAGTTATTAGTAAATATCTGATTGACAAATGCACATGCGCTCGCGCGCGCGCGCACACACACACACACACACACACACACACATTCTAAGTTAAGATGAAAACTACTTTATCTGCTCCATTTGTAATTGTTTTCCAGGATCTATTTATCCTCTTCTGCATTTATTCTTTTCCAGCTCTAATATGTGCTAGAAAAATCCAGTGTAGAATAAAAGCCTCTTGCAAAAGAGGCTTAGGTGTAGGCTGACTATATTGCCCTAATGCTCTCAAACAACTAGCAGAGTGACTGGTGCCTAATAGCTGCTGAATAGACATCTACTGAATGTCAATAGCGTTTAGTAGACATCTACTGAATAAATGAGGGGTTGGGATGTGATGTTTGTTCTTTGTTAGGACATTTAACCTATTTTCAGGTGTTTTGACATGTTGCATTTAATTACCCCGGCTCCGGTTAAAGCTCATTCCCTGCTGGTACTGTTCCATGTCACGGTGCCTTTCCCCTGGAAAGCACAGATAGATGTGGAATGCTTCACTTCTAAACCTGATTTTTTTTTTCCTTTTCTTTAACATAAATGCCCTGTGCATTTGAGTTTTCTGATTCACTGATGTAGTGAGAAGTCTTATATCCCCTTCTCCAAGCAACGAAAGTCCTGGCTGGAGGCCAAGTCCAAAAAGTGGAAAACCCCATTTTGCAGAAATTTGATGAGGACAGCGCCTGAGTAATGCCATAGACATGTCTCTTGGTTTCAGACATTCAGAGTTTGGTTTCATTGGAACTTGTCTTTTAACCCGAATTGTCCAGGCCACAGAAGGACATTTCATTCATTTTTTTCTTACGTAATTTTCATTTTAGTTTCAGTGTCATGGTGAGAGGCCACACTCGATGTGATTTACCACAGTAATAAGTTTGTGCCGGGTAATGAGAGAATGAAATACATATATTTTAGGGTAGGAAGGAAAGAATGGAGCAGTCACTGGGAGTACTTTGGAAAGATGCCGTTTCTTGAACTATCAGAAGTGGCATTCAAATTGACCTATCCTCACAACCCATTTTCATACATTATTGGGTAAAATTTTTGAGGAATAAATGAAAAAAATTCTGACTAACTTATCTTAGCTAGACACTGCTTATGGCTGGGGTGGGGGTGACAGTTTCCAAAGACTGAAACAGAAATATTTAAAGTTCAGGTCACAATCTTTCAGGAAAAAGTAAAAGCATTGAAAAGCTTTTTGCAAATAATATGGGGATCACTTATAGTGTCAGGATTGTGCTGCATCCCTTTAACTGTCAGATTCTTCCTTCTCCCTCTGTCTCTATTGGCCCACGGCACTGAGAGGGGTACCCTGAGAAAGGGGAAAAGGTAAAGGAGAAGCTAGAAGAATTCACTCTAAAGGCAAGGTAAAGTTATTAGGGGTGAGACACAAAAAAGGAAAGGAAAAATGAGATATTTTTTTTCCCTTCCAGTTCTGCACAGTGATAAAAACATAATTCTAATTATTTTATTCACAAGGTAATAAAAATATAATCCTAATTATTCTCTTCTCAAGGTAATGTGTCTTCTTTTTTCACTTTTGTGTGTCATACTAATCACTTCCACCTTTGACCTCTATCTTTCCTTCCTATTTCCTCTGGCTGCCATTTTTTTCTACTGTCCTACCCTAGACAGTCTTTCTATTTTATCCCAGCCTTTCAGACCCATTCCTATGACTGGACCCACGAATTGCTATCACCTACTTAATTGGACATGTTGGATAAGTGCATTAGGATTGATAGTGGGTAATCATTTCTCATCTATAATTTCTCCACTACAATTCAGTTTGGTATTTGAAGCCATAATCAGATCCTGTCCAATTTTCAGGGTTGCATCTCTGATGATAGGTTATCAAAATAACTTGTGACCAATAGGTATCAGAGGAAGGAGCATTTTCAAACATGTTTTAAATAAAGAAAAATCAACAGACACGCTTCTTGGTTTGGTGGATAAGAATGAGACCCTACCATCATCATTGTGTGAAGAATGAGGAACTGGTCAGAAACTGATAAGCACAGATATAAAAGAGATTATGAATTGCTTGTGTTGACTAAACAAATATAGGATAGAGGTTAGGGAAACTAGTATATTTTGATATGCTAAGAAAATTTTTGAAGGAATAGATGACTCTTTGGAACTCAAATACGTACTACTAAAAATTGCCAGGAAACCAATGAAATTATTGTCACTAAACAAGTGCCTCATCAAAATACTATCTTGGAATTCACACATAGCACCAGAAAAAATGCTCCAAATTAGCATTTGCATAAATGCATAATTAGTATTAGCACAGAAACTAGTTTGAATGAAAACCAGAGTATGCTCACACCCAGAATTTCTTGTTTTCTTATTGGCTTTAATGAAAACTCACAACAAGAGTGTCAGAGAAAGGTTATAAATTTGACAATATTATGGGAGTCTCCCCCAAAATAAAAATAAGTTTAGTGGAGATTTCACACACACTTTGTGAAAAATGGAAGGTAGAAGATATATGAGGATAGATGGTAGAGCTATTGTAGAACCGAGGTGACATGAGCCAGGAACATTAATTTCTGCATGTTAAAGCTAATAAGCCTGCCATTACCACAGCAACACCCAATTAAACAAATGGGCAGCACAGTTCCTGGGGGGCCCATAGAGTTTAGAACACATCTATTATTTGGGAGCTCAGACTGTCAAATTTTCAATGCACTGACTAAGCTGTTCACTTTTGAATTACTCAATTGTTCAAATCATATATTGAGCCATAACTCTTTAAAATCATCACCATTTTTTTGCATCTTTAAATTAAACCTGACATTTTATGAAGGTTGCCTTTCATTATTTTTCCTTATATTTCCAAATTGCAACTAAGTGTGGTATAATTCTGAATTGTAAGCAATAATGTACTAAAGATACCAAAAATCTCAAGAAACCCATTTTTTATTAAGACATCATGTTTTCAAGGTTGAACCATGTGTGGTTTATATGAAATTCAATGGTAGAGAAAGGAAGTAAACATGCTGTCAAACTAGAATAGTTACTTTTCCTCTAAAAATGTAAAGCAGATGCATATTTTGAAGAATAAATCAAGGATTAAATATTACCTTCATGTTACACTTAAATCTTATGTCTAATATATCTGGAAACAAATTAGTGAGTCTGTAATTAAACCTGTAAGTTTTCAGCACATTTTAAACTAGAATCATGAAACAAAAATCTGCAGGTACTTTAAAAGCTGAGGCTCCCAGTCTAACTCACTGAATTAAAATTCCAATCACACTGTCACACCTTAATTAAAAATAAAAAGTTCAGCAATTACATACCTACTTCGAAGGTCAGTTTAACTACCTATCAATCTTCACAGGAAGCTGCTTGAATTTATTTGATGAAAAGACTTGGCAAATTTTAAACTCATGCAAGCAGACACAGTGTAGTAGGTTTCTATAATACTTCCTCTGGTGTATCTTTTATGATATTATTTGCTCCAAAGAACAAAACTGAGTTTAAGAAGCTATTTTTTTCTCTAGTTTTTATGCTATTCTGAACCCGATACCATTTTTAAAGTACTTAGTTTATTCTAGGCTACACACAAAAAAATTAGAAATTCTTATCAGCCTATATAATATTACAGATCTTTCCTTTCTTCTCCCGAGGAGAACATTTTCTACAGTGAACATGGACCATCTCTGAAAGAGACATCATTCTTAAGGAAATAAAAGCATTTGATTGTTGAAGAAATTTCATGCAACAGTGTTCCTGAATGTTCTGCAGGTAATATCCTGCTACTATGACACTAAAAAGAAGGTGAAAGTAAACTGTCATTGGTGGAAACAGAAAGAAGCCTTATGTAGCAAAGAGTACATGAAGTAAAGAAATCGTAGAATTTCTATTAAAACTTCCCTAAATCTCTTTTTTTAAGAGAGAGAGAGAAAGAGAGAGAGAGAGAAAGAGAGAGAGAGAGAGAGAGAGAGAGAGAGAATTTCAATATTTATTTTTCAGTTTTCGGTGGACACAACATCTTTGTTTGTATGTGGTGCTGAGGATGGAACGAACCCGGGCCACACACATGCCAGGTAAGCGCGCTACTGCTTGAGCCACATCCCCAGGACATAAACTCCCCTAAATCTTATGGGTACTCCTGTTGTATGTCTTTCTCTGTGTGCATTTCTATCTGAAATTCTATCTTTTTTTATGTTTGTTATTCAATGAAAATAGATTCCTCACTTTTGATAAATGTTCTCTAAACTGCTCAAGTAATAGTAATTTCTCTACATGCCACATCAAGTCTTCTCTTTCCTCGGGTAACATGGTGATCTACACATATGTAACCTAGCTCTCCCGATAGTCTTAGGTGTGTCTTAGTGCTGACCCTCTGGACAGCATTTCAAATCTTCTGTATGTCATGTGATCTCCACACCCTGAACAACTCCATGTTCTTGACTGGCATTGATTTCTTTCTACCTTTACCTGTGGTTTCAGTGTATATGTGCCGAGGCTCTGTCACCTATTGTGATAAACATAAACTGATACCATATAAAAAAAAGTCTATCTTCATTTAATTTTACTCCTGAAATAAATAAGGTGATGTCAAGGAAATGTTCTTTCTAAATGTTCATTTTAACTTGGCCACAAGTGTAGGAGGTTCTTTGTCAAGTGACTTTTAAGTTTGAACGCTGTGAGGTACATTACTCACTCTGCCTTCAGATGCCACAATGGTGTGTAGGCTTTCTATATTCATGTGCGAACTTCTTGTTCTTACAGAATTCAAAAGGTTGGGAAAGCAGAAATCAAATTTCATGAAAACAAAGACCTATAGGACTGGCATAGCCCATTAGTTCTGGTCTAGAGGAGCAGCAGTGGCTGACGGCTGGGGGCAGATGGGTGTCTTAATAGGGTGGGATCCACACACTCGTTGAGGAGGTGGTCATGAAGCAAGCTCAGGACTTCAGTCTTTCAAATCATTTCTTACTAATGAGGTTCTGGAGGTAATATCCTGCAATAGATATTATAATAGGTTCTGGAAAACCTGCAAAAGAAAATATTTTACCTTTAGTTAAACAAAGCTCAAAATGAAGATTTCTGAAAATATCCTACTTTTATGTAAAATTGGATTTAAAGCTTTTGTTTTGTTTTATTTTGTTCTTGGTACCAGGGAGGGAACTCAGGGGCACTCAACCACTGAGCCACATCCCTGGCCCTATTTCATATTTTGTTTAGAGACAGTTGCTCAGTGCCTCGTTTTTGCTGAAGCTGGCTTTGAACTTTGGATTCTCTTGCCTCAGCCTCCTGAGCCCCTGGGATTACAGGACCCTACTGGATTTAAAGTTTTGTTAGAATATAAGAAGTTCAAATATAATGAAAAAGTAAGTGATAAAGAACACGCTTTCCCAACACTGGCACGATTCTGCAGCCCATATTGTGGTCAGAAAGCCAAGGCTCTGGGACAGTGTTCCTCAATAGCTCTCCACTGGCAGGAGGGCAATGGGAATCTCGGTGTTTACCAGGCTGCCAGGTCACCTCAGGGACTGGCTGCTGTGGTTTTGAAGAATATGACTTGGCACCATAAGGCTTTTAGTTGAGTAAGTCTTGAATGCTTCCAAATTTTAAAGCAGTCCAAAATAACAAAGAGTCTTTGCAAAACACATCTGAATCTATAATAGAGTATATCTTTCAAATATCATTGTCCATAAAAAAGAGAAACTGCGAGCCGAAGGAGGGGGTCTGTTGAAAGTTACAAAGAAGGCATTGAGTGTAAAATGTTAAGAAGGAACAAAAGCAATTTTGGACTGTGTTCATCATTATCACACTCTCCATGTGGGTTCACTATGTGCTGTTTCCTCTCCTCTCGTTTTCCTTTGGTGGGTTTGAATGTGCAGTATTCTCTGCTTTATTTACTGTCTGGTGTTTCTTGTTTGTTATCTCATAAATGGCACCTGATTAAATTTTTCTTTGGTGTAAACTATTTCTTTTTTATCAAAAGAAAATCAAGCCATCCTTAAAAATGCATTCCTTGTTCTGAGAATCAATTGCATACATAATACTATAGCAAGCGGAGGAAGTTTTATCTCCCCAAGGCTGGAGACACTTGGAAATGTTTGTAACAGCTGTTTTAGAGAAGAAAGGATGAAATGAGAATGTTGGAGAATTACTATTGCTGTATTTTTTATTGTAGCATAATTAGCTAACTTGGTTTTAAAGTGAAAAAATGTAGTCCAAAAAGAAAAAAAAAAATCACACATGAGGATTTACATTTTTTTAAATGCTTATGGAATATAATTTTACTAACAGAAACCATAGGTTTGGGAAATGGTTGGCAGGATATTTGGGAGTAAATTTGAGGTCTTCCACTCTCCAGTTCCATTCGTTTTTTCCCCCTATTACATTTTGCTTCCTGTCATAGTAAACATTGACTCAGAAAAGGCAGACATTTTTGATGTCTGCAGGTATGTTTTTAGCAGTGCTAAAGGATGAGGTATCAGGAACTTCAAATAAAAATGATTTTAGGAACACAGAAATAGTTATTATGATGTCCACGTAAATGAAGCTCTTTAGGCTATGGATTAAAAGCATGGGTTGTCCTACATTTAAAACTTTTATAGTTTAGAACTAGAATTTACTAAAAACTATTTAGGTTTCTGATTTAGCAATATATTATAAAACATACTTTTAGGGGCTGTTTGAAAATTTCATGTTATAAGCATGTATCATTTTTGAAGAATTGAATAAGGAGATAAATCTGATTTGAAATGTACTAAATTATTAGTGAACAAAAAGAATGATACAGATACACATTATGCAATTAATGAACTTGACTATACTTCTTCCACGGTAAGTGGTCATCGCACATGATTAAACTCAGATTCTGCTATATTAATTTGTAATTTGTTATTTATTTCACATGTTTATTAAACATGCATTTTTTTCTACCTTGTACAACATACAGTGGACTTCTCTGACCACTAAATTTTAGAATGTGCATTTTAAAGAGACTATAAACAACACTTTCCACGTTCCTAAGGAAAGATCAGTCCTTTTTCTGTCTTTGAATGAAAGCTGTGTCACACCAATACTGTGAGCAGGAAGATTTTATTACCTGTGATTCATGTCTGATGTTTCTCTTGGACATCAACATGAGTGTTAAAACACTGCTGTATGTTTCCTTATTACTTACAAAAGGTTTCAGAATGTTCCTCAGTTACTTCACAGAATAGGAGTGGGTAAATCATGTTTTAAGGTGGGGGCAGGAACCATGACATCTCCTTCTCCTTGCTTAAAGATGTTGCTACCACTGGGGTAACGCAGTCTCAGTCAAGGTCTACTGCAATGGTTTAAACCCCCTCCCCACCAGGATGACTTGCTAACATGCAGGAGCCATCCCTTTGCTACAATTAGCACAGACAAATTTAAACAACTCTCACAGAAAAGCTCTGTGCATCCTTTACTGTATCTCAACATTCATTCTGAGAGGTGAGGCACAACATTCCCGTGCTAATATTTGTTCTCTATGGAGAAATAAAGCCCAGGAACGGTAAGGAGCAAGGCTGCAGGGGGCTGCAGCTCCTGACTTGTAGGGCCGTGGCCAACACCCTTAACTTATAAAAAGCAGTAGAAATAAATGTTCAGTCTCCTAATTAACAATCAAATCCATAAAGTTTGCATCAATTTCCTGAGGTCTGAAAAAAGTCCTAAGGAAATGGCTGCCTTGAAGTACTTCTTTGTTATTACCCTGCACTATAAGTCAGAGTGCTGTCCTTAGTGTCTGCAAACATATGTTCTTGGAAGATTAGCCACAAAATCGCAAACTTATATGAGAAAATTACTGCTCCATTAAAGTAATTTATGGGATCATGTGCAGAAGAACCATTAGATATGGCAACCACAGTGATTAGACAGTATTTCATATTGTTAAGAGTGTCGTACATGATAAACTCTCAATAGAAACAGCTGTAAATTACTTTCAATTGAAGTGTGATAAGGCTTCAAATGATTACATTATAGGAGCACACGTGTTCAAAACTTGCATCCGAGGGTGGAAATTCAAATGATTTATCCTGAATTTCAAGGACCCTCACTCAATCACACCTGCAAAACGTCACCTCCAGGACCCTGTCTCTCCTGTGCTTGTTTGCTTTGTAGCTAACAGGTCGAAAGCGATGATCTGCTCTTCAACTTTCTCTTTGACAATGTCTCAGTACATAAGCCCATCTCATTTTAAACTGCTTTGTGTGGCACAGACATTTAGTTTCTCTCGGGCTCTCCCTCAGCCTTGATCTAGCTCTAGCTTTCCCCTAATAAGCTGTGGCTGGTGGTGAGCATTTTAAATTAAGATGTGAATGTCACAAACTGGGATGCTTACCAAAGCCTTGATTGGGTGTATCTCTGGGAAGTTATCTAACTTCTATAGACTACAGTATTAGTCATCATCCTCATCTTCATCACAGCTAATAACTGAGCATTTGCTATGGGAACAATGTAAGGCATATTAATATATGGCTCATTTAGTTCTCTCATAATTATTTTGGAAGACAAGCAATGTTGTTCCTATTTTTCAGATTAGTGAATATAGGTCAAAGCAGGGAACCCAAATTCCCTTACATTAGGAATTACAGATATTTGAAATTGATGCAATTTTCTTTTAATGTTTTATTCTATGAGTATAATCAGTCCAATATCCACCTACATTTCTTGGTATAGTGATTAAAGATGCCTTTTATGCTAAAGATATTCATAATTACCATGACACTTCATTACTAGAAAAACCTTTCAATGAATTTATGAAAACTGGATGTTTCAAATCTCCATGCTCAGACCTACTCTCCAGAGATGGATACAGTTTATACACAGGTGGTTTCAATGTGAAACTACAGAGTTGAAGACCACTGATCTAACATGGTTGTGACATTGCTCCTATGGCTAGAAATAATAAAGTGGAGATGTCAGATTGACTTCTACCAAATGCAACTCAATAACTCAATGGTTTGGTGTGTTCTGGTCTATTCATGTGATATAAGATGAACTTGGATGATTCCATTTTTCTGGGAGTATCCTGACAGCACAATTTTTCAACCACTTCAACTTCCATGCTGGGAATAATTTTATGTGACTTATATGAGAAAATTACCAGAAATAACATATAACTTTGGCACAACAGCCTACAATCAGGTGAGCTCAATAGATATCAAAGTTTCCCCAGAAGACACTAACATGTCTAAGCAATAAGTTTCAGGATACAGAAAAAAATTTGATAAAGGAAACTTGGCATTAAGATTCTTTAAGTCGGATTTTTTTTTTTAAGTCCAAGTTCTACCATTAACTAGCTCAATGTATTTAATTTCATTTCCAGTTTCTCCACCTGTACTTTAGGAGAGTTAGTTAGATTCCATGACTGCTGAGGTCTCTGGTAGCCTAAATATACTTTGAGTTCTGAGTCAGATGGTACAAAAGGTAATTAGCATTCCATAATTGGTCCACCAAAAAAGATCACTGTGCTATTTTAAATCTCACATATATCAAACAGCAAATATATTGATGGGCCAAATTAAATGTTAATCACTACACAGAATTCCTTCTGGAATCTTTTGTATGTGTCCCTTTCAATGTAGAAATTTCAAATAATTTCATTTTGTCATTTGTGATACATAAACTGATCTAGACTTTTCTTCCTGTATTTCAATATAAGAAGTTTTAATGTATCTGCATCGTAATATGTACTGTAAAACATTAAGACTATAGGAAATGTGGGTTTTAAAACTATCAAAAGCTACCAGAGGATCTCTGCTCACTCTGGTAATGGCAAATCCAGAGGAGCACTGAAATAGACAATCAGCAATAAAAAGCATGTTGCTGATTAGTAGGAAAACCATCTTGCATCTATCATTATACTTTACAGGCCAGAGGGCTACTTGCTTCCCCAAACTCCCTGCTTTGTTCTAGTAAAGCAGAAGATCCACCCATGGTGAGGCTGAATAAGAGAGTCCTGTGCTGACCATGGAATTCCTCAACACACAGAGACCCTTGGAAGGATTTACAGAAGAGGGAAAGAGGAGGGAGAAGAGAGAGAAAACATCAAGGAGAAAATCTCTGGAAAAGACAGGTGAAGAAAGAAAACAACATTTAAGGCAAGTCAAATTCAGCTGGGGATAAGGAAGTCACAGGGTCAGAGACAGTCCCAGGACTGTACGTATAGGATCTGATTAGGTGATGTGGATGATGTAGTTTTGTGGATTCCATGGAATTGTCCCCTCTCTGTTCTGTGGAGAAGAATAACCTGGGCTATTCTGTGACAGTTCCATGTCTTCCTCTGCTGCTCTCACTGGGTTAATATCACTCACTACTGCTAGTGCAACATCTGCAGGGAGTGGGGCCAGTGTGTTCTCTTCCACTCACATGGAGGTCTGTGGCTGCTGACCCACCTCCCATTACAGCAGAAGGGGACCTCCAAGGTTGCAACTTCTCCGAGCTTCTTTCATGTTCCACTCCACTACCAGAGTCTGCTGGGTGATAGATAAGTTTGAGTGACAGTTATACTGGCTCACAATCACTCTTCCTTTATGAAAAGACCCTCAATGGACTTCCACTACAATGTTAGCAATGTGACTTCTAAAAAAAATATTTCTATGGTATGGCTTATGTTAAGATCTTTCAACCTGAATGAATACAGTTCCTTTGCAGTAGAAGTTTTAAGATGAAGGGCTAGCAAAGTAATTCAGGGAGAAAGGGTATAGAACTAGGATACAAGAGACTGATTTCCTGCCCTGGTATTGATGTTTATTAAGCTCATACACTACAGGTAAGTTATTTGGATGCATTGTGCATACTGTAATTGGGAATAATGTAGAATTTATGAAAATGAACCACACAAATATTCTCTGGAGAAGTTACTGAATTTCAAAAATAGAGAAGGCTATAAACTTCCAGGCAGAAGAAACATGTCACCTATGACACAAAAAGAAAAAAAAAATCGAGTTATCATAAATTTGTCTCCTGCAACATGAGACACCTGGACTTAAGAGAGTTTGGGCAGAGAAAAGAGAGTGGCTGAGGATTCCATACCCAAATTGACATTTTACATAAAGCAAGGGAAAGTCAACTTCAAATACAAAACACACCCAAGAAATAAATGAGCACCAGCAAGTCACTGTGAGAAAGGTGAGTCCTTTTTCTTTTAAGTCTGTGCAGGTAAACTATGTAAGGAGAGTCAATTAACATGGACTCTAGATGCCAGCAACTACATTCAGAGATATTTATCAGGTAAAAGGCATCATTTGATAAGCACAACTCAATCAATTTAAAATGTAAAGTTCTGGAGGGAAAAGGCACAGAAAGATACGTATAACCGGTGAGAAGAAAAAATACAAGAAGATACATTTTCCTTCCGTTTGGGTTGGTGTTGTTGTCATTTGAGGGAACAGAGGGGAAAGTAATATTGAGGTGCAATTCCCTCTTTTTTTTTTCTGAAAACTTCAGTAAACACTGTTGAGCAAAACTTGGCAAATGGAAATAAGCTAGCTGGGATATATCTATAATCTTCAAAGTAAAAGCCTGTATACATTTTATTATGCTGCGACCCTCATTGAGAGTCTGCTTTGCTGATAAAGTATAACCATTAACAAAAAGATAACTATATGCATTTGTATACGTATTAAATAAGAATTGTCAGCACAGCAAGGAAAGTGGAAAGAAATAATTTGACCACCCCCCTCTTGATCTCATACATTATGTAAATAAAAATGTATGAGTAGAAAAGATAATTTGTAAAATAATTACTGTTTTACTTGAAGAAATTATATCTGAGAACTTACTTCAGAAAGGAAATATTTATTCTAATTACAGGTACCCAGTCAAGATTTACAAAAGTCACCCTTCATAGGCCCCAGTGGGAAATTCAGGGTATACCTAAAAGAAGAAATCATGCAATCCTCACTCTTGGAAAATATGACCTAATTAGATTGATATTCTTTCAAGTGAGATGAAATGAGAAAGAGCTGTGGTATTGATGTTTGAAGCTCTTGAAAGTTTACTAAGTGTCTTTTAGGCACCCTCTTCATACTAGGCTTGAGACTGGTCTCTGGAGATAGAGTACTCACTATGTCCCAATGTGAGCCCTGGGGGTCACAGTCCATAAATCTCTAGTAGAATTTGCAAGGGTATCCATATTGTTCCTGTTCTCAGGGACACCTTCCCCACACCTCCCACCCTCTAGAAAGGGGCTACTGCAAAGTATTTTTTACTTTAATGAACTCCTGGTCTCTAGGCTAGCTACTCTGCCATTGCAGGGTTAAAAAAAAAAATCATTGCTACATGTACATAGGTATGGTCAGAATGAGCGTGTCACTTGGTCTGAGTTAAACCTACTTTCCCTCCTAGGCTTCGCACTAAAAGGAACATTTTTTCAGATGTGTTTTTTGATCCAGTTTCAAATAATCTCAACAGAAAAGCTTCCTTTATATATTAGAACACAAATGTGTTGTGTATAAGTGATATTTAGGCTACATCATGGAGTAATAAGAGGGTTGTGGATTGTCCAGGGAAACAGACCATGTTGATAATATTAGTTTTATGACACTCTGTGTTCTGAATGCAAAACATCACCCCTGTGCAGGCATGAGTTTGGAATATGGCAATGGAGCAATCTCTACCTTTTTTATTTCTTTAATTTGTAAGCAGACTTGACATAGTAAAACATCACAGTATGTGGATAAAAAGAGATAGTAACATTTTCAAAATAATAAATAATGCAATATTTCTGATGTTATCTCATTCAATTGATAGCATTTCTATGAAGCACTTTGTTGCAATTATGAAGTATTTACATAAATGTTTCATCCCTTTCCTGGTTTTCTTTGAAGTCTAATGTTTCAAAACTGTCTTCTTTCAACTACAAAGGAGGAATTCATCAAGATAACTAAATTATCATTTGAGACACAACACTTTCCCTTTGTGAAGTACTCAGCAGCTCCAATCATCCTTCATGAAGTACCAGTCTCCACCCAGGAGACTGTAATTCAGGATTTCAAGAAGGCAGCAAGCCTTCCATGTTATTGAGCTGAGGCCAGGATAGAGAACAGAGCACAACACAATAACAACAATTAAAATACTTTCCATTAACTAATGCATTCTCTCATAACTCTCATCAATTAATTAATCCCTAATGCAATTTTCCATATTAGCATTGTACATCCTTTTAATTCCTCACAGTTGATTTCAGGGTTTAGGATTATGTACTCTCGTTATTTGGAGTCTACTCAGTCTACATTCTATTCACAATGTCTTGTGCACTGCCAGCCATTTAAATTATTTTAGCAGTCTTGTGTTCCATTGTTGTGGCCCTGTTTAAATATTTATCACTTCCTCCTCAAGGCATTTCATCAATCAAACAATCAATTAATCCTTGACATGTACCTTTATTATGTAAGACATTCTCAGAGTTGCAAATTAAGTACAGAGGCTAAGTTCCTAAACTTGTAGCCCATGATTTTTGTTTTTCAGGAATATCAAACAGTTGGTATGGGGGAACTTGATGCTTTTCTATGGCTGGGATCTTAGGAGTCCAGCCCAGGCTAATAGATTAAAGGACAAACAAAATAGGGAGACCTTGAGCAACATGGAAAAGTCCAAAGACCAAGTCCATAATCTCAGGTGGAGACACACTCCTGTGCCCAATGTGAACATAAGAACCAGCTCCTGTAGGTTACAAATCAAAGCAAAAGATTCAGAACCAAAGACTGGGGATGATCATAGAGGTAATGACAAGATATGACAGAGACAGCATATGTGACAGAAAGCCTCAGAGGAGAGTGGTGGGAAGAGTATTGCCAAGAGGCCTGAGTGGGGCTAGAAAAAATGTCCGGACTGCAGGCCAAACAGTGATGCCATCAAAGTGGCCCAGCTGTTCTCCACACACATTGGGGACTTTGTACACTCTGATGGACCGCTTCCATAGGGAAAATGGCAGCCGGGTTCATAGTAGGTTTGTGGTAATGCAGTTTCTTGTGGCAATTAAGTCCTTGGATGGCAGTGACTGCAAATCTGCAGCAGCTGCTGGTTTCTGAGCACAGCTCCCTTAACCGCAGTTGGCTGCTTTTACTGTAGGGCGTCAGTTTTCGTCAGGAGATACGGCTCACCAGGGACAGTGAACCCCAACCCCATTGTCAAACGCCAAGGAAACCAAGCTGGAAAATCTTGAGGCTGCGGGAATCTTCTAACCAGTACCAGAGTTTAGGGGCAATGAAGGAGTGAGTGCAGTTATTGGAACCCCTGGGAAACTGGGCATGTGGAAGCTCTGAATGGTGCAATCTGGTTCTTCCACAGTTAAGCGTCTGCTCCTTGGGCTGTGGGATGGAGGCCTGTTCTGAAGGGCCTGGGTCCTCCTCAGGGAGGGGAAATAATGGAGATGTTGGGCATTACCCATATAGACAAAGTAAGAGTCTTGAAAAATGCAGGTTTTGTAAAACAATGTCCAGAAGGCAACATTCACAGAACATTGGTAGCTGTTGGCTAAAGGATTTTATTATGGTGATACATGTGTGATCCTTGGAGAAGCATGTGACTAAGACAGAACTGGAGTTCTAGAACAGGGAGAGCTGGTTGGGTATGTGAGGCTGAACCAGTCATGGGGTTGTGGAATCAAGTAGAGTAAAGATAGACTTGGAAAGGATGATTTTTTCATTGAAAAGGACAAATTTGCTGGACCAGTAGGGGAAAAAGAGCTTCTCAGAACCTGTTCAGTTGGTAACAATGGAAATACATTCAAACAGGGAGAAGCTTGTGTTTGCAACTTAGGGGAAATCCACTCATAGGAGGGCTCTTTTTGCTGTTTTCTAAGAATCAACTCTGTATTTTGGAAGAAGAATGATATGCTAGAAAGTAAAAAAAAAAAAAAAAAAAGAAAAGAAAAAAGAAAAAAAATTCTCCTCCTTGCCAAGGAGATATACTTGCCATTCTCCTAAGAAAAGAAATGTGCACAAATAATAGTACACATATCCTAAAAATTTGGAGTTTCTCAACTTCATATTAATTTGCAGAAAGGGAACATCCTGTGGGGATGTTGTTCAACATTAGCAAAAAGACTATTAGGCTAATAATAGGCCCCAAATTGGCAAAATCAAAGAAGCAAAAAGTAGCAGTGCACTTCCTTGGTCTCTGGAATCATGGATCCTCACAGGTACAGCTCCTCCCCTTCACATTTACTCTTCAACTTGCTCTGGGGGGCGGGGGGGGGGAGGAATGCTAAATGTTTTAGATTTAGGTTTCTTTCCCTCTGCCTTTTAAAGTAAATTTTGTTTTTCCTGTTTCATTTTTGTAAGCACCGGTTACTATATGGATATTAAAATAGACTCCAGAAATAATAACAAAGAATGGGAATATAAGCTCTTAGCTATCCTACAGGACAAATAAGTCTGGTTGGAGCATGTCAACACATAGAAGAACATTAAATGAGTTCCTGTGAAAGGTACATTTCTGTGAGTGCCTTGAAGTTAACTTGTGAGAGAGCTAATGTGATGGGCAATTTACCTTTAAAGCCTGAGTCCTTTTTATCATTATTTTTGTTGTTGTTGTTGTTTGTGGAAAAAGTCTTATGACATGCTTTGGCCATAAAATGTTATATATGCTCATAAACAAAACCTTGAATTTCAGAAATAAGGCCGGTCTTAATTTTGTCATTAACCATTAAACCACAACAAAATTCAATATAATAGTCATTGTGAATGTTTAACTTAGCAGCAAACATGTATTGAGTCATTAGTACTTCCTATCCTGGACTGCTCTGTAGGGCAAAAGGTCTCTGAAGGCATGAGAACAGAGCACTGTTACAGGGATATGGGAGGTTAGTTAAGACCTCAGGAGAGGTAGGCTTGAGATTTGCTTGCAGAGATTACTCCATTTAAATTTAGTGTTATTGTTATTAAAAATAATAATAAAAACCCCCATTGCATTTTACCTTAAATGCCACCTGGGAAAGTTTTCCTATTACTGATGAAGATGCTGAAGCCAATGACGATCAATACCCTAGCCCCACGCTCCCAGAGGTGCTCAGTGCCACAGCTGAAGCCACTGCTCCACCTTCTAATGCCCTTATATTGCTTACTTGGGCATCCTTAATGCAAAACTAAAGGAAATGAATCACACACAGCATGACAAATCTGGGTGTCTTCATCATGTTGTTCTCAAAAAGGTGCTTAATGACTTAATGACTGTACATTTTTGAGAAGTTGAAGTCATAAAATTTGTAATCACTAAAAAAAGTGCAAATGATTCTTCAAAATGCATAGACTAAGCCTTGGGATGTGTGGAGCCAAGCAATCCTCCGCCAGACTGGGAAGGAGAAACCCAGAAACCTGGATCATTGCTTTTGCCCTCTGTCCAGTCACCTCCTGAGGATAGGACACATGGACCAGGGCTTGAACTTCAGAAGAACAGGGTTCAAATCACCACATTTCTACTTATTGCCTTTTGACTTTGGTGAAATCCCTTAATTTCTCTGAACCTTATTTTAAAATTTTATTTTAATGCATAGAGAACTGATAATGATATACAACTCTAAAGGATGGTGGTGAATACCCAAGATGGACAATTTAATGATTGGTGTTGGGGGGTAGATGAGGACTCCAGCTAGAGACTCTTAACAGCTATAGGTGAAGATATGAATTTTAAGTTATCAGGGAATATGTGGAGAAAGGATAATTTGAATAAAATAATCACACATAAACATTGTTTTTTTAATTATTAAGTTTTCAATGAAATGTTATCTACACAGCATATGCATTTTGCTAGAATGGATAGGAAGTTCCTGCTTATTTTACCTTAAAACTGAACAACTGTCAAATCTAAGAAAAAGGAAGGAAAAGAAAGGTGAGAAGAAAAATGGAAAGGAAGGGAAGAAAGTGGAGGGGAAAAAAAGGAGGTTTAAAAAGGAAAGGGAGACAAAAAAAAAAAAGAAGATGGCAGAGAGAAAGAAAGGTGGCGGATATCTGATGAATATTCACAGGAGCTGGAACTAGCTGAAGGAAACATTTATAATTGCAAGGCTACTTAAAATCTAAGTACCTAGACAGAGAGCCTGTGAATAAGAACCATTGTAATTATTAAAGGGAAATAGCTACAAAGTCTCCAAACTGTCCCTGAGGGTGTTTTTCCTGTTACTTATTCTTTGTGCCAACACATCCAACAACATGCAAAGTTTAGTGCTTTAGCTATCACCTTTACAAAGTTTGAGTAAAATCCTTTTGGATGGAGTGGAAGAGAAAGTGAAAGTGAATCAATCTCTCTCTCTCTCTCTCTCTCTCTCTCTCACACACACACACACACACACACACATACACACATACACACCTCTTATTTTCTTGCTAAAATGATTTCATACTGCTTTAAAGAAGAGTGAGTGCAGAAGTATGCACATGCTCAAACACACACACACACACACGCGCACACACACACACACACACGCACACACACCCCACTGCTGCAGCAATAGAAACATACCTTCTTTATGTTTTGCTTTTCAGCCATTTATTCCATTGAAGTAAAGATTATCTTCTTGGCACATTTTCTTTTCATCTTGGTCACTCACCTACATTCTATGATTATTAATTTTAGCAAAGCTTGGAGCTTTTATCCTTCAATTTGGAAACCATCACTTCAGACTATTCACTCCACTTGCCAATGGCGGTTTGCCCAACAAGTTCACTTAATCTTCTGGATTCCATTTAGCTCACTTGCAAATGAAGTGGCTGGGCCGTAACATCCCTAGGTGCCTTCAGGTTCCTGACACTTCATGATTCTCTGAATACACACTGGATCACTGTTAGAGTCTGTAAACAAGTCAGGATGGCGCCTGGCATTTTGCCAGAGAAATGTTAGGGTCTGTAAACAAGTCAAGATGGAGCCTGGCAAAATGCCAGAGGGAGTGGTTTGTAAAGTAACGCCAGCAAACCATTAAGTGTGGAGATTTGTTATTGGTTGACTGCTGTATCTAGTTTATGCTAATTAGATAAGCTGTGTGGAATGTATAAATACCATTCCTGTCCTACAATAAACGGCTCCTACACAAGTTGTTCGTCACCCCGTCACCCCCCCACCCCCCCACCCCCGGTTGGGGAAGTGCATCAGATCCTTGGGCCAACTAATTTCTTTTTAGCCAACTAAATACTACAGCTGCTTTATGTCATTTTAAGTTACATTTCTTTGGTGTTGAAAAGTATCCAGCTGTTCTATTTTCACAATTATTGGAGGGTCAATTTCATCCTCCCATTCCATCATTATTAGGATCCCACTTTTATGACTCCATGCTCCTAGAATCTGGTCATGTCCACTTTCATACCCACTCAGACAGCCTTGGCCCCATCTCCAATATGTTTTTCTAATTATGGCTTTTATTACCTCTTCCAAAATCACCCATTTCTCCCACTTATCCCCTCATCCCTATCTTGCTGCAAGTTTCAATTTCTCCAATTTAGCTTTTGTTAGCTAGGTGATCAGAGGTGCAAACTAATTAAACTAATTTGAAATGTAAATGAATGACACATCACCTGTTTTATTTCAGTCAGGGAAATTTGCATTGTATAAAAACCTCAGTTTTACCTTCTAGATTCATTTGTTCATTTATTGCCACTAAATCATAAGCATACTCCCAATCAAACTAAGAAATTGACCTACTCGGGAAGTAGGTTTACTTCATAGGAACCTGGTCAGATTATCGGAATTCTTAATTGTGGCCTTAGTTTTTTAGAACTGTAAACAGAAGCAACTGTAGGATTAGAGGAACTGAACTGAAAGAATAATTTTGCCTGTTTGTTTTTCTTTAATTTAATTATGGTTGAACCATCCAATTTTTAATAAAATATTAACTATTTTTGAGGAAATCTTTAACAACTATTCATTTTTCCACATTAAAGTCTGACCCCTAAACATTACAAACATAATATTACCAAGGAAATTTAAAGATATCAATCATATAGAACTGCACATAGAGGGCTAAAGGAATATATCTAGGTTACCACTTCCACACATAGGAGAAATTTGCAAACTTTAATCAAATATGCCCAAAGTTAATATTTTAGATTGTATGGACAAATATCTAATAGGAAAGCAGCAAACTACAACATAACTTGTGCTTTGGGGAATGTTTCATGAGTCTGATATGTCAAAATTAACACTGGCTATGATGAAATTACAGACTAGTTTATTTTTTGTCATGCTGAGAATCGAACCCAGGACCTTGCACACACCAGGCAAGTCCTCCACCTCCAAGCTACAACCCCAACCCCAAATCACAGATTGAAATAATATCAAGAGGAAAGTAATGTGGACATATGAGGAATATGTTATAGGGGGCTGATGAAATGAGATGAAGCAGAGGACACATACAGACACCCAACACTTCTACACCACACGCAATGAAAGCAAAGCCAGGCTGTGGTGCTTTGTCCTTCAAAATGGGATGCTTCTAAAACTGACAGAAATGGCAAGAGGGCATTCTCTAAGCACAGAGGTAGAAGTAAATAAATAGATGACACAGAAATAGCATAAGAACTCTCCCAGTATGGTGAATACAAAGCAAAGCAGGTCCTAAAGATTCCCTGGATACAAAGAATATTATTATATAAATATATATTCTTAAGTGACAGATAGAATACTTTGAAATTATTTTCATCATTGGAGGAGACTGGGAAGTGAACCTTTCGATTGATTTGCTTGTTTTCCTGTCTTGGTATTGACGTGTAAAAAGAAATCCTGTATTGACAGAACTAGATAGGAATACTAAGATTTGAGGCATTCTTTAGAAGTAATGGCATAACAGTGGCTCTGGTTCAGTTTAGCTTCTCACTGCTATTGTTTGGTGACAAGAGCAAACTAAATGAATACCCGAAGAAAATTACATGGCATTGTTGGAACCAATCCTAAGAAAATGCCAATTCGAAGAGATTTGTGAATTCAAACAATTTGACAATGATTCTTTTTTCCTAAGCTGTCTCTTGCCTGGAATACAGCACCCTTGTTGAGGCCTAAAGTTTTTAAGAACTGTGAAGACATGGAACGCAATGCTAGAATTTCTTACACTAAATCAATAGAGCCAAAGAACTTAATCAAGCAAAACAGGCTCTCAGGGAGGTGCCTTTGCCCTTCAATAATGTCCAGATCCATGATTTGGCAAAGACTGTAGACTTTAGAGTCACTCCAGATTTACAGCTCTGAATAAGCATCAGGAGAGAACTGCAGAGTGCAAAGCAAGAGTGATGAGTATTGAGCAGAAGGGGGCTGGAGGTACAGGGCAGAGTCACAGTGGGGACAGCACAAGGGACCCCTGCTGCTCTGAGGCAAAACCAAGTCAACAAGGCTCCTTCTAGAATGTCTGATCTGGGCCCATCACCTCCTGGGACCTGCCTGTCCTACCCCATGACAGCTTGAGACCACCTGTAGCTGTAGCTGGAGGCACAAAACTTCATTTTAATTGGTATTTATTTCCTAGTAGCAAATCATCAGGATGCCAACGTATAATCTTTCCCAGATATTTTTAAGGCTAATTTATCAAATTAGGACAGACTACGGCAAATTCAGTTAAGAATTACCTAATCATAAAGCAATCACATCAGAATGGAGGGTTTAAGAAGGCCAGGGAGTTATCTGCATCAGTTGTATCTGAATTTCCAGCAGCTAAAACAGTGTACAGCGTGCAGTAGTCATGGGGAATGGCAAGTGAGTCACACACACTCTGATCCAGAATCCAGCATTTTAGAAAACTTATACAGATTTTCAGGAATTTTAGATTTTCTGATTTTCATTCTCATTATGATAAGTGTACGTTCCTGTTTCCTGGCTTTCCAAAGGACACCTAAATTATTGGTCAATTTATATTCCAATCACTGGTAGCTAAACCCCTTTCTTTTATATCCTAGTCTTCTGAAGCAAAATTATTTTTCCTTATTTCATACACCTTCTTTATAACTATAGTAACTACAGGATAATTAATATCTTCTTATCTTCCCAAAGTAACTCATAGGCATTACGATCCATATATGATGAAGTGAATGAGTTACCCTATTTTTTTTTTTAATTATCAGACATATGAGAGTCTTCAACACTTACAAGCATAACATCAGCCATAATAATTGTGTCCCAATATGTCACAAATATAGGATACTATATGGACAATTTATTTCATGATTCATTAGTAATTCTTAGTAGTGTTGATATCTACAGAGGATTGGTTGGTTGCAAGATTGGTTCCAGAACCCCTGTGGTCATCAAAATCTAATGATACTCAAATCCCTTTTGTAAAATGGCATAGCATGAAATATAACCTCCACCCTGCTTTCCATATATTAAACCATTTTCAAATTACTTAGAGTAATCCATATAATGTAAGCCTTGTGTAAGAAGTTGGTATTTTGTGTTGTTTAGGGATTAATGACAAGAATTAAAGTCTGTACATGTTCAGTGCAGATACACTTTTCCACACATGTTCTCCTATAGTTGAATAAATCTGTGGATGTAGAAGGTGGGGATATAGTGGGACCAACTGTACTTTGTCTTGTATGAATTTTGGAGAAAGTTAAAATGCTTTTTTCTGAAGGATACATTATCATGTAAAGTATATGTAAATTTCCCCTAAGGTAGCCATGACTGAGGAAGTAAGAGAATTAGGAAAACTGCCCGTGCTTTTTAGTTCCTCTAAACACTTTCCAAAGCTCCTACCAGGGACATGAGGCAATGTGGTTAAAGTTTTGGCATCTATCATGTTAAATGAGGCTACGGCCAATGAGGCAACAATAAGAGGAAGACAGACAGACAGACAGACTGGGGAGACTGGAGGGATGGAGAGAGGGAGAGAAAGAGAAAAGAATAGCAATTGTAGTAATAGGAAGTATTAGAATTATTTAATAGGAAGTATTTAGAATTAAATGAAGGTCATAAACTTGGAAAAGAACATGCAAATAGAGACTAAAACGTACCGATTCATAGAAGTCTAATAATACTCACGCAATGCGTATTTCATCCTGAGTCTCTAAAGTTTTCTTAGTATGTTTTAGTCATCCATAATCATTGAGATATCCCTCCCCCCTTTTCTTGGCAGAATCTCAAATTAGTGGTAACTACGTATCCTAAATGAAAATCAGAAAGATCATACTTTTCTGACATCAGGCTTATTCAGTACATTTCTGACTATCATATGAAGATGAATCATTAAGAGCTAATTTTACCCCTTGCCGAATGGCCTCACCTCATCCTTTCTCCCATTCTGTGGCCTTGTTAAATGATTTATGAGACAGAAACGGAAAACTGCACACAGAGCCTTCATCCCTCAGTCCTTCCAAGTACGTTCGGAAGGTCCTCACGTCGGGCTTCCAGACCTGTGCTTGGTCTGGGGCCTTCAGTCATCTCCTGCAATCTGTGCTTTCAGCCTTAGCACTTCATATTCCCCAACACCACCATTCTTATCCCTTCAGATTACTCTGGGGTCCTCCTTCACTGAGGCCATCCTCTGCTTGAAGATACTTTGTCATTGTTGCTGAACAGAATGATCTATCCATTCCTTGCTTAACAATCTAGACACTTCCCTTCCTCAAACAGCTGGTTTCAGCCCATAGCTCAGTGCCTGAAGTACAATAAATTAAAGTTTAATGGATAAGGAGTAAATGAATGAGTCTGAAATCTGTGCTCCATGTCATCCTGGATTTATAATTCTGCAGCAAAATTTTAGCAAAGCCACAATGGAAGAACCAGAGAACATATATTAACTGTATAGATTTTTATTTTTTTCTTGTCTAGGGAATATGAAATTTACAATGATTCTCTACTCTGGCTGATTTATTTATAATTATACAAGAATTTGGGTAAAAAGAACCACATTACTAAGCCCAAAGTAGCAAATATTCCTAACAAGCCATGCAGCTGCTCAGAGCCATGTACTGGTAATTTAACTACTTTTGGGGTGTAGTTTTATCAACAAATGGTTTATATATTAAATCAATAATCATATCCCCTGGTTTTAACTAATGGGTTCAGTATGTTTGTATGTTGGGAATTTCCGTATGATATGCTAAACATTATTGAGCAAATTTCAAAGGCCCAGTTCTTACGGAACTTATTATGTAAAGGACAGAAAAATTATAGGCTATTATTGCAAAAGTAATCATAAATTACAGAAGTGACAGAAACTTTAAGAAGTGCAATTAAATTGTCAACTATGTTAGGAAACAAGTGTCATATGACATCCCAGATTAGAATTTAGCCTTATAATGTAAAATGCACATATATATTTATCATGCTATAAACTAGATAGCCACAATATAAACATAGATGGGTGTATTGAGAAAGTAGATATGATTATATAAATTTTTTCCAAATTGTCAATGTTCATATAAGAAAGATGGGAAAACATTTGCAGAAAAGTAAAACTGGAAATATATACTACACACACACACACACACACACACACACAGAGCTGTCCCTCAGGTATCTGTAGATGATTGGTTACAGGATGCCCAATGGATACCAAAATCAGTGCCTGTTCAAGTCCCGTATACAAAATGGTACCAAAGGACATCATTCCATATAATTTAGATTTTGTATACTACCTAATACAAAGTAAATACTATATAACTAGTCATTATATTGTATTGTTTAAGGAATAATGGCAAGAAAATGTCTGAACTCATTTAGCACAAATGCATTTTTAAACGTATTTTCAGTCTGCAGTTGGTTGAATCCCATGGAGGTCGAATCCATGTCCATGGAGGGTTTACTATCTATGTATGCAACTGTAAACTTGAAATTCAATCTAGAGAAGGGAAGTTCACTCTAATAATAAGGAAGCAAATAGAAAGGCTTAAAGTGACTGAGCTAAACTAAAACTAAATGCCACATTCTTTGTACTTAATTCTACATCAGTAACAAAAATCTGTTTTTAATACTTTGAACAGATGTACTTCTACTTGTTCTCTTGAGAAGATCTTTCATTGTGTTTTTAATGCAGATAAGACTTCCAAATGTTAATAAGAATTATATTGGATTAAAAAAACTTTCAATTATTTTTTAAAAGATGGAGAAACTTAGATTAAACAAGTTTCCGTACATCAGGATCTCTCAGGTTCCTTGATAAATATCAGAGAGCTTCTTGGGACTATAGACTCAGACCTTCCCAGACATGTCACATCAGGAGTTTTCTTGCTAAGCATCTTGCAAAAAGTCTGGTTTTCCAAAGAGGAAGTATTAGAAAACACTGAGACAGTTTTTAAAGGAGAGTTTTGAAAAGGTCCATTTATTTCTAGCAATTGTTAACATTATCATATACATAGTAGCTAATTAACTATAAGAGTTCCCCAATTAGCCACATAGAAATGAAAATACATAATGATCAGAACATAATTCATTATTAAAGATCTAGGGTGGTGGTAATCAAGAAGTGCCAAAGGAAATATTTAAATATTTTCTTGATTCAAATAGCCATAATTGTTGAGAATATACAATCAAGAAGTAGGATAGAAAAAAATCTAGAATTTTGCTGTCAAAAAAGAGAATGAATTTAATAATACATTGTTGGTGGGACTGCAAATTAGAACAACCACTTTGAAAAGCAGTATGAAGATTCCTCAAAAAACTAGGAACTACCATGTGATCCAACTATCCCATTCCTTGGTATTTATTTTAAAAAATCATGTTATAAAGCCACTTCAATATTTATAGCAGCACTATTCACAATAGCCAAATTATGGAACCACCCCGTGGTACGTGAAATGAGCCAGACTCAGAAATTTATGGGTCAGCCTGGCATCATGGAGAATGTTTGTAATGCCAGTGTCTCAGGAGGTGGAGGCAGGAGGTTTGCAAATTCAAAGCCCTAGCCTCAGCAATTTAGCAAGTCCTAAGGCAACCTAGTGAGACTCTGTCTCAAAAATAAAAATTAAAAAAGTTGGGGGGTAGGCACTGGAACTGTATTGTAGCTCAGTGGGTAAGTGCCCCTGGGTTCAATTCCTGGTATGGAAAAAAAAAAAAAAAAGTCAAGAGTCAAATATTTTCACTCATATGTAGAAGACAGAACAAATTAAGGCTAAAAATATATATATCTCCAATGAAAATAGAGGGGAGATCATCAGAGTAGAGGAAATGAACTGAGGGCAAGTAAGGAGGGAGGGGAAAAGGGAGAAACTGTGGAATAAACATGATCAAATAATTCTAGGTGCTAGGTGCCTATATGAACATGCCACAGTGAATTTCACCTTTATGCATGTCTATTAAACATCAAACAAAAGTGTAATAAATAAATGAAAGGAGAACAGTAGAGAAAGGGTTAAAGGGGAAGAGCGAGGGGGAGGGAAAGAAGAGGCACTGGGGACTGAAGTGGAGCAAACTGTATTCCATGTGTGCACGATTAGGTCAAAATTTAACCCCAATATCATTTTATCTATGATGTACTAATAAAAACATCAAAAATAGAATTTTTGTTATAATCAGTAAAAAGCATAGTTGGCTTATTGACTTCAAGTGATTTTACTTTAATTTTATGCTTTCCATAATGATCAGCCATTCAATTTTGAAAGAAATACAGTGATTTAAGATCATCTAAACTAGCTACACAATCAATAGGCATTTATTTTGCTGATTTAATCATATTTAGCATCAGAGTATTATTCAACAACATCTGAAAAAACTATATTAAATTTTTACAATGCTCACTAAAAATGTGGTGAAACAGTGTAGGATGCCTGTGCAGTGTATATTAAAATAAGACTTTCTCTATGGGCACGGTGTGGCTTTTTTGGTAATCCCAGCAAGTCTGGAGGCTGAGACCAAGTTCAAGGCCAGCCTCATCAATATAACAAGAACCTATCTCAAAATTAAAAATAAAAAGGACTGGGAATGTAGGTCCATGGTAGAGCTCCCCTGAGTTCAATTCCCAATACTGGAAAAATAATTAATTAATTAAAAAAAAAAATCTTTGCTGACCCTTGGCACTGCTGCCATGCTGGTCTGGAAGGCTTTGTGCTGTGGGGGACGTCTGTGTACTGTAGAAAATTCAATAGCATTCGTGGTCTCTGCTCACTGGGTACCAGTGGCTCCCTTCTTCCCCTGGTTATGACAATCAAAAGCCTCTTTATTTAAATATTGCCAGATACTTCCTAGGAGGCCATTCAGACCAGCTTAGAAGTATTTCTTCAAACAGAAGAAACAAATACTCTCAGAACCAAATTGTAAGAAACACAAAGGTGACAGGTGCAGACAGACAAAGGACATGAGCACACAACAAAAAAGCAAATATTGTCTTTCAAAGAACAGGCCAGTAAGATAGGGAGAATCGGAACATTCTTTTCAAGATTTGTGGGATGAATGAAGGGACAAGGTCGGCTCATCATGTTATGAACAAATGATGTAAGATAAAAATCAGTGTTGAAGTTGAAAATAATCTTAATTTCAGCTATGTTACTGTCACAATGCTATTGACATCAACACATCATTTTAAATATATGTGAGTCATTTAACATTTCACATTTGAAAAGAGTTCATTATTAAATTTATTTATTAGACATGCTTTACAATATTATTTCCATGGCATTTAAGAAAAGAAAAAAAAAAACAAAAAACTTTTCCCTGTGTTAACAGAAATTTTGGCTGGTCCAAACTCCAGAAATGGTTGATAATGCTTGATATAAAAGGCAACAAGGCAATTTATGTTCTTTGTCCCAAATTATTAAGCATTTGTAAACCCCTTATGCATAGCCTTTGAGCAAATATTATCTGAGTCAATTAAAACAAAAGTTGACCCTATGATTATTATAATTAAAGCCAAGTTTTTAAAATGATAAATAGGATATCATTCAACTACATAAAATATTTCACTATTTTCATATGACCTTGTATATATAGTTGCCACAAGTGATTCATTTGGTACATTCCTCTTCTTGAACCTCTAAAGAACTAGTATCTAAGAAATAATCTCAATCAAGAAAAGAAAATTGAATTTATGAAAGCACCAAAGGCAAGTATTACTCAACTATAATACAAAATATAGTTTTGTCCCAAATAGTTTTCTTTCTCTTCTCAGTTATTGTTTGCCTGGAGAGGTTATTTAAAGATAAGGGATTTGAGCTTGTCCACTGACAGCCAATCAGTAAGACTTTTAATGGAAAATTCTACTCAATATAGCAGAGAATAATGAAAAAACAAAACAACAAATCAAAAATAATCCCCCTTGTTATAAACATGACTATCCACATGAGTCATTCTAAAATCTCCTTATAAACTTTCTTGTCAGGTAGTTTTGCTTATTTACATAGTTCTGAAAACAATCACTTCAGGTTTTAACTAATGCTATACTATTTTTCAGTTTTTCTAAAATTCGTCTTCTAAACTTTTTATTTTCATATGATGTAACAAAAAACTATTCTTAAGAAACATTTTTAGCAGTCAACCCTTATTTTTTAAACAAAACAAATATTTTTCAGCTATCCAAAAGAGAAAAGAGAAGTACCAGAGGATATGTGGAGAATAGGAAACTCTGCAAAACTGTTGGTGGGAATGTAAATTTGGACAGCCATTATGGAGAACAGCATGGCAGCTTCTCAGAAACAAAAGAGAGCAAGCAAGCCATCCAAGGATCCCACCTCTAGGTGTGCATGTGGTAGAAATGAAATCACATCTCCAAGAGCCTCTGCACTCACGTGTTTGCAGCAGGAAAGTTCACGAGCCAAATTAAGTAAACAACCTAAGCATCCATCGGCGGGTGGATGCATGAATTGCAGTGTGTGTGCATAAATGAAAATAAATATTTGTTTTCAAAATATAAGTATTTCATACATATTACATATGTATTCCACTGTGCACATACATATCTTCAAGTAGTGGTATATATGCACAAAGGAGTATTAAGCCATAAAAGATGGAAATTTTGTCATCTGCTACAAAATGAATGACCGCAAGAAAGTTATGTTAGGAGAAATGAGCCAGACACCAGAAAGATGAGTACCGTATGACCTCAATGATATGAGGAATCTGAAGAACTAGAATCACAGAAATAGATCAGAAGAACTGGACTGTGGGCTAGGGGGTGGGACGTGGAAGGCTGGCCAAGGATTGAAAACTTTCACTTATACCATGAAAGACCTTAGGGTCTGATGTGACAGGTTACCGATGATAAGTAATACTATCTTGCATTCATCAAAGTGTGAAGAAAGTAGATCTTAAATGTTGTCATCACAGGAAAAGAAAAGTAGTTATACGAGATGATGGATGTGTCAGGTTGATTGGATAATCATCCTACAATGCCCATGTATAAGATTCATTATTTTGTGCCCTACATATATGCATTTCATTGTCAATTATAACTAGCAAAACTAGAAAAAATATTTATCAAACACTTAGTGTTTGTCAGGTACTAATTTAATTTGACATGTATCAGTGAGGGAAAAAAAAAAGGAAACAAATATATCTAAAATGTGGCTCAGCTCTAGTGCCAGACACAGTTAAAAAAATGTTATGCATACATCATGTAATTTAGAATGATATATGGAAAAGAAAATGTAGAGGAGAGAAAAGTGCTTAATTAGGTATAGGTCTTATTAAAAATGGGATGATGCTGGGTGCAGTGGTTCCCACCTGTGATTCCAGTGATTCAGGAGGCTGAGGCAGGAGGATCCCAAGTTTGAGGTCAGCTTCAGTAACATGGCAAGACCATGTCTCAAAATAAAAAGAAAGAAAGAAAAAGGACTGGGGATGTAGCACAGTTGCAATGGGGTTCATTCTCCAGTACCCCCAAATTAAAAAAATTAAAATGTCATATTTCAGCAGATAGTAGAAGTGATGAAGCATTAGCATGAGGTGACATCTGGGAGATTCATGGCCAGTGCAAAGTTCCTAAGGCTCAAACAGGGATGGCAGGTTTAAAGGCCTGGAAGATCAGCATGGATGGAGCGGCAGACAAAGGGTAAAACAGAGGTGATGAGCACAGAGGCAATGCAGGCAGTTCATAGAAGTCACTTTAGACACTTTGATTTTTATCCTAAGTGGACAGGTCTTTCAAGGTGTTAAGCAGAGGAGTGATATAATTTGACTTTTAATTAATGAATCACTCTGCTATGTCGCAGGCAGTTCTTAATGAGAAAAGGCTAGATGCTTGCAAACCAGAGAGAAGTCTTTTCCAATAATGTAGGTGTGAAATGATAATGGGTTGGAGAGGCCCAAAGAAGTGGATAAAGTAGGAATGTCTGAGCTCTAAATGTTTTTAAGTAGGTCCAATAGAATTCTCCTGCCAATTAAATATAGACTCTAGAGAAAGAGATAAGTCAGGTGACTTCAAAGTATTGGATTGAAAACTTAGAAAAAAACTGCTAAAATCTATGGTAGGGAAAGCTAAGGATAGAGTATGTGGTGGCAGAGGGCAGATCCTGTCTAACAACATTGGAAAAAACGGCAAATGATAGTTTCAATGCTCAGCATCATGTTCAGGTGAGAGAGTTCTGAACCTGTAATTCCATCCAGATATGAATTCTGAGCATGTGTTTTTGACGTCAAATCAAATGCTTCTTCACAGATAATCCATGACCATCTCAAATTTGCTGAGTCCAAACAAAAACTCATTCCTGTCCCCATCAATTGTGCTCCCCCTCTGACACTGATGACATCTTTAGAAGAGAACACTGACATTATAGTTGTACCTGTGAATGTCCCAACATCATCCCAAACTCCTTCTTTTCCTTAACCTCACTCATCAAATATTTAAGTACCTCTTGACTACGTTCTGTCCTTCCTTGATACAGATTACTCCTGTACTATTTCTTGCTCGAGTCATTGCAGGGCATCATTTAATACCTCAGGACATAACAGCTCCTTGTCATTAAAGAGATTATTTTTTTTTCTTTAAGTTTCCTATAAAGCATTGTTGTCATCTGAAAGAGTTTCACATCTCTCCCAATTTGGTATGATTCTTTATTCTGTGCTCCCATAATATTCTGACCTGTGTCCGATCAGCATCATGTATCTGTCAAATGTTTCATGTATGAATAATTCATATTAAAGCTAGTACAATTAATATTCTGGGTTATGGATTTGAGGCTTGGTTGTGGCATAGACTGGAGGTGAATTGGTAATTGGAGTTCCAGGAAGTCCCCTCTTGTGGTTGAGGGTACAGAACAGCCAGCGACTGCCAGTTGTCACCACCAGCTGAAGTTCCTCAACTCTGTGACTGGGAAGAGATTTCCCAAGGTCTGATTCTTCCCCACTTCAGTCATTTCACACATCACTCACTCCTATTTCTGACTTTTCATTCCCCACCCGTGTCATAGCTCTGGTACCAGATTTGAGCTTTGACCAAATGGTTGTCTTAAGAGTTCTTTCTTAGCCAACCATTAAATCCTACTTCCCCCCAAATTCCTTCTCTCCTAAAAAGAGATCTGCTCTACTGGATCCCATTGCTTCTGCCTCGGTTCTGACCTTATTTCAGGCAAATGCAGACAACAATCCAAGGGGTTTCAATTGCATATGAATATCTACAAGTTTCTAAAAAATAGTTTTTGGATTCACTAGTTTTCTAATGGATTCTCTAGTGCATAGTGAGCAATGACCAGAATGCAACAGTTTGCATTGCTACACTTTTACATGCATTTTATTTGCACCATGATTTAAGCTGATGACATTAGTATGAAACCTTACACAATGCGATTGCTACTGATTATATGAGGAAATAAATTTCAATTTCCAAACAAATTTACTTTTGGAGTTTAGTCCTTCAGAAATATAGGGATAGATTGGCCAAAAGAGGGACATATGTGAATGTTCTCTGAAATATTTTGTAAAACTATACCAACAAATACATGCAAGTAGAAACTATGATAATACAAAGAAAAGCAAGATTGGATGAATCATTGATAAACAATTATGATATTTTGAGAATGATTATAGCTTAATACGGCTTCTACAAAAATGATATTGCAAGCCTGGCACAGTGGTGCATGACTGTAATCCTAGAAGTTTAGGAGGCTGAGGCAGAAGGATCCCAGGTTCAAAGCCAGCCTTAGCAAAAGTGCGGTGCTCAGCAACTTAGTGAGATTCTGTCTCTAAATAAAATACAAAATAAGATTGGGGATGTGGTTCACTGGTCTAACGCCCCTGAGGTTGATCCTCAGTACAAAATAAATAAATAAATAAATAATAAAAATAATAATGATATTTCTAAATGTATTAGAAAAATATTTTTGTGAATTATAACCTTCTAACTTTTATTTTATGCTATATTAATCACAAGTGAAATTTTTATTTAACAGCATATATACCCAACATTATCTCATTTTATGACACTATGAAGTTGGTATTTTAATTAGATATATATCCACATTATATATAATACATACTTTATATATGTGAGTATATACATATAATTAATATATTTAAATATATATATATACACACACACACACACACACATATATATATGTACTTGTAAAATCTGGAAAATCTGTAGGACCATTTAAACATGGTTATATAAGGTTTTGGGGGGTTTTTGTTTGTTTGTTTGTTTGTTTTAAAGAGAGAGAGAGAGAGAGAGAGAGAATTTTATTTGTTTTTTAGTTTTTTTTTTTCGGGGGACACAACATCTTTGTTTGTATGTGGTGCTGAGGATCGAACCCGGGCCGCACGCATGCCAGGCAAGCGTGCTACCGCTTGAACCACATTCCCCAGCCCTGGTTTTAATTAATCATTCAAGATGGTTGATAGAATGACTAGAAATGTTTATCTCTTGATAATTAAGAGAAAAAAAAGATTATTTTCTAACATATATACACTTAAATTTGAAAAAAAAATCAATATTTTCATGATAATATTTTAAATAACATTGTTCTATTGTTTCCTACTTTTAAGACTGTTGAGTATAAGATACACACTATTTAACTATGACATCTTTTGGAATTATTACTGATTCATAGTAATTTCATCATAATTGATTAGAAGTAAGAAAACCCTCAATTTCTTCTGTGTTTGTGATAGATTAAACATTAGGCATTTTGCTTTAAAAGCATGTTCTGTGTTTTATTGAATATTGCCAAATTCTTTGAAAAATGTCTTACTAATCATATGTTATGTTCTCCAAGATACCAAAGAAAATTGAAAAAAGAAATAAAACTCACCCACATCACAATAGACTTTCTACTGCTTCCCAATCTGGAATTTAAAGATAATTATCATACACAATAGTTTTGCAAGGGCACCATATTTTAATTTTAAGCTGTGAATGTTACAGAAATATGTAAAAAGAACCAAAATGTTGTTTTGCAGATGACTAACAATAATTCTTTAGGTGTGTATAGGGTTTTAGCTTATAGAATTTTTACACACACACACACACACACACACACACACACACATACACACACATCCCCAAAATACATTGCTGATCATTTGAAAGTTGTAATATCTTCACAGAAAATACTGGTTTGGTCCCATCTACAAGATTAGAGATATGGTCACCAGCGAATTATTAGAAAGATGACATCTAAAAACAAAACATTCTTTTAAGCATATTTAGAAATATGAGATGAACTTAAAATTTATCACACATTTTGTAAAACTATGTGGAAGATCTGAATGGTAACCAACAAGAGTCATAAGGAAGAATCCATGTTCAAAGTCATCAAAAAGTCACCCAACACGCAAGTCCTGCAATTAAGCAGGGAGTAGGCCTGCTTCCTTAGTCAAAGGAGAGTGGGAAATGGCCTCAGGAGGGCCTTCACGTTCCCCAAGATCTCAGTGGCTATTCAGAAAGTGGAAATCTAGTCGTGCCCTGGGATCTGCTCCCACCAACAGTAATGAAGAAAACTCTGTAATTTATTAGTAGAATGCTCTACAGAACATTGGAATGAATAACCACACATGTACACTCTTACGTACACACATGTGCAAGCATACATCCTGACTTCACTATATCACTTAAAAATGAAGAAATAGTTCATGTCTTCAGGGTCATCTTTTCTTAGAGTAATTACATGGATGAGATATGACCATAAAATTCCTATGAGTTAAGACTGTTTTAAATATGATGTTAACCAAGTCTTAAAACATCTTCAGTAGGGCAAATGTGACTGCATTTATTTTATAGTTTAAGAAAGCAAACCTTACAAAGGGGAAATCATTCATGGTATACAGCTATATGATGTATTAAAAGTTCAATGTGAACTAAATATTGACTCACTAGTTTTCAGGAAGCATTTTATAAATATTGAGAAAACTTTAAAAATGTGCTTGGGAAACCTACCACTAACTCTACCACATTGAGAGATGTTTCAAAGGGGCAAACATGATAGCTACAGGAGTGTAGGCACCAAGTTTCATTTCCAGGGAGGAGACTCCTTGTCCCAGCCTGCAGGAACAGTGGGGGCAGCATGACCTGCTCTCTGAACAATCACCTAGAGACCAGGAGAGCTGGCCTGGGTGCTAGGCTCCTTCTGGTCAGTTCTAATAATCACCAGAGATAAACCTTTAAAAGAAGACCATTCCTAAATTAAAACATTTTTTTTAATAAATCAGGGGATGATTTATCTCTTTCATCTACTTATTGTCCTAAAAATATACTTAAAAGAGTCTTTCATTTAAAAAAAATAGTTTAAGTATTTCCTGGAGAATGTAAAACTACAACAGAACTTTTATACTGTAAAGCTCTTTGCTATGGACTCTTACACTCATGTGGCTTAAAGTTATTATTGAGGAAAAGTGCAGAAGTGCAGAGTCTCAGATATTACTAAAGATTGCAAAGATCTTAAAGACTTGGGATGTAGATGTTTGAAAATTTCAGTTTTATTTTTTATGACTTCATCTTAGGTAGAGTAAGGCCAGCTTAGTGCTAAAAATATTAATCTTTTAGACGGAACACTTTGATTCACTCCCTAGCTTTACCATTTGCAACCTAGGACCCCTCCATACCTCCGTGTCCCCACTGGATTCATTCCTTTTTGACTGATAGGTTCAAAAAAGGACTTCTATAAAACTGTCACAAAGTAGTTATTACTTTAACACAATAAATAAATAATTTTTGTAAATATATGAAAATTCAAAGCCATGTACATAAATTAATATCAGTACAAGCTTTTTTATTTTTTCAAGAATATTTTTCATTTTTTTTCTAAAAATAGTGAAATACAACATACTAAACTTAAATTTGACATTTCCCCATCCCATGTATGTTAGCAATTTTCACCTCTGATTCTAAAGAGGGATTGAGTAGCTGATGTACAGTATCTTTTAATGCATTGATATGCTGTTATAACAGAAAATGAACAAGAGTTCCCCATCCTTTCTCTTGTTCTCAGCGTAGTTTTGCTAATGTCAGGAACTGCTTAGTGGCTCTTAGGTCTTCTCACATTTGTTTTGAGAAACTAAACTTTTTGCCCATTTAAGACACACTCACCATCAGGGATGATCTCAGATTTTAATTAAATGTAGTTCTTTCCCAGATAATGTGGGAAGAGTTATCCTGAGGAGCTGGCAGCTTGAGTTCTTGTATGATTGACATGGAAGACAGGAATTTTTTTGTTTCTATAATAAAGTCATCATTTTGTGTAATTACTTACATGGTTTCATTTTTTTTTTCTTTTTAACCTCTACTTCTCCTTGCAATGTTTCCAAGAGCATATTCTGCAGATTTCGTTAAGCCATAATAATCCTATGATTTGAATTCAATTTGGTGTGCTTTAATTCAACAAATATTTGTTATGCCCAAGACTAGCCAGGACATTATTAAAGGAATCAATGGTATGGAACACAACAGATTCCCTGATTCTTAGAATTTAGTTAATTTAAATTTAGTTAAATTTAGTTAATTTAAATTCTTAGAATTTAGTTAATTTAAATTTTCTAGGGTTCCTGGCCCCCAACCAACATTTTATTTTGGGATAACAACTGCACAGTGCTTTTGGGGGAGTCAACTTATATTAAATATGTTATACATTAAGATAATCAGCAGTGACTGAAAATTAAAGCTACACAGTTTTGTTACTTTTCCAGCTCTGAAGAAGCAGGGCTTATTGAATTGTCTGAACTCCCTGGCTTACTATAAACGGGCAAAATCTCAGCCTCGCCAGATAAAAATTCTGCATCTTTTGAGAAATTTTCATCATTTCCAAACCTTGATACTCTCTTCTGTACAGTAGAAACACTAAATAATATTTACCAGCTGAGCAGGATGGCATACATCAATAGTACCAATGACTGGAAAACTGAGGCAGAAGGAGAACAAGTTCACAGCTAACCTAAATTATATATATCATGACTTTTTTGTAGGGATTAAAGAAATTATGACAATGAGTGGTCATTGGAAATTAGTAATGGTCAATAAATATGATCAATTATTGCTTCTGTGAACAATATGAGAGATATTAAAAGGCAAAACCACAGTATAATGTTTTAGTATCCTTAATCTGGAAATCAAAGATTTGCAGAGAAAATTTCCTGAGAAATGTAACACATTCTGCTTTGATTCTTTTGGCCTGTAAATATTTTTCCTTTCTTTTTCTTTGTCTTCCCCTTCTCCTTCTTGTGTCCTCCTCCTCCTCCTCTCCTCCTCCTCCTCCTCCTCCTCCTCCTTCTTCTTCTTTTTTTAACTATATGCATAGCCAAATAATGTTCTCTGAGTGGCAGGGGCTCACCAGCATTATCAGGTGTGTGTCCCCTTCCTATACTTTGGAAGCTCAGTGAGACTCTAGGGGCAGACAGTGAGCACTGACAGAAGCAAGACTCAGACCCACTTAACTAACGAGTTTGTCAAAATTTCAGTTGTTATCTGAAACTCAATATTGACTCTCCTGTCATTGTTTTAAGAGTGCCTAAGAGCCCACAGGGAGCCTTAGCTGCACCATGTCATCTCACCATTGTGCTACTGCAGATGATCCAGGCTTACTTTACATAAGTTTTTTTTTCTCTTTTTTTTTTCCTGGTACATATGATGAAACAATTCCCTGAGTCAATAAAAAGTCAAACTAAATATTTAGCCTGTAGAATTAAGTACAGCAAGGTAAAGTGTTTGCCTGGAAAACAACCATATATTTAGAATAAAATCATAGAGAGGTGGGAGGAAGAAAAGGAAGGCAACCTTGTCAAACCACTTTTGCATCATTATATTAAGTCACAAAATAACTGTTTCTTTATTATTTAGTAGCTCAGTTATTATCATACTCTTTCTTTAAACCATCCTTTTTGAAGCTCAGAGCAAAGTTATTTGAGAATGTAAGATCCTTTTTAAATCACAGACTATGCTGGCTGGTGTACTGTGCACCAAACAAAGGAAAATAAGGAGGCAAAGTGAAAATGAACCATCAGTGTTTTCCAAATTGTTTCTTTGGTAACAATTTCATCATCTTTTTTTTAAACAAAAAGGTGGAATGAATTGAAGAGGCAGAGCAGACCATAAAACTGGAAGTTTAATAATCTGTTGCTTTTCCTTTAGACATAGAAAATATACTTTATGAATAACTAAAACATTCTGATAAAAGAGATGATGGCTGTTATGTATTATTCATGTGGCAATGAAGTTACACAGTGCTTCTGCATCTACTAAAGAGACTAACCACAAGGAACTAACTTCAAAGTACATCGTCTCTTAGGTCTCCAAAGTAATAAAGATCTAGACGCTTTCCCCTTTCCGGTATTTGTTCTGCACAATTTAGAACGGAGTTTCTTTCCTTCATTAGGCCCTCCTTGTGAGTTAGAGTAAATCGGAGGGGCAGGGATTGAGAATTCATTGTACTGCATGTCTCAGATGCAGAAGCTGCTCACGCACTAGTGGATTTATCAACCGAATGCTGCCCAATCCACTCGTCTATTGACTGACAGCTGTGCCCCAGGGCTTCTGCTTCTGTTACAGTTGACTACAATTTCCAAGGAAGCAACAGCCCAGTCAGATACTCCAAAATTAGAAAACTGATACAGTTAAGTTTGGCCACTGTTCCTAAAAATATAAGTAAATCTTGTTGTTTCAGTCATTGCTAAAAAGCAGACTTTCTATCACCTAGCTTGACACAGCACCAGTAGGAATATGTAGCTGTACTTAATTGTTCTTCATAATGTCATGAAAAACATCATAAAATTTTTAAGGTCAAAGATGATAAGAATTTTTATATTTTCTATTTCAATTTTCAATGTACAGAGAAGAAG